>NC_134532.1:100739319-102038069 GCF_050624435.1 Tenrec ecaudatus | reverse complement strand
CAAAACAGATCAGCTTTAAGCCCCACCGGCCACCCACCTTCTTGGATGGTTTCGGGGAAGAGGTTCGGCCAGCAGAGGCCTCCTTTGCAGGCTGTCTTTCCTGGGTGGAGGCTTGGTTGTCGCCTGCAGGGAGGCTTTGCCCAGTAAAGGGCAGCAGGCCTTCAGGTATGGCTGGCAAGGACTCCCCCAAAAGTTGTCGTGGTGGACAGTTTGGAGAAGCGTCCCAGCTAGCCCCTGTGACCTCAGAGACGCAGATGCGTGTAGGGGGGCCAGCAGTGGCATCAGATGCTGGGAGGTTTTCCGGGCAGTGAGTGGGCCCTTCAGATATTGAAGGAGTTTCCGGCATGTGGGCAGTTTCCTCAGAGAAAGGGAGTGTTTTCCGAAGACAAGTCGTACGGTGGCGGCGTGGTGGTTTCAGAGGGGCCTTTTTTCTGGTGGCCACCAAATGAGGTGTGTCAAGGGTGGCTGGCATGCTGTCTGTAGCAGTGCAGTCGGCCGGAGTGGCAGCTCTCTGCAGTGGTGTGGGCAGATCCTGTGGGAGACGCGCCGAGCCATCATGAGCGGTGGGGAGGCGCTCCTCTGTACCAGCTGATCCCTTGTTGGAACACGGACTCCTTGACTGGCAACCAGGGGGCACCTTGTTGACATTTCTGAGATGAGCGGTATCGGTGCTGTCTGGTGGGCCCACTGAGGCACTGAGGTCGGCAGGCGTGGCATCTATCTCCATGGATGCGGGCAGAGTGTGTTGGAGATCTCCTGAGCCGGCAGCAGTGGTGGGGAGGCTCTGCTGCCTAACAGGTGGCCCATCCATGTAATTGGGTCTCTCTGTCTGGCAGCTTGGCCTGTGGAGGCGTGGAGGTTTCGCAGGCGGCATCTTGACCTCTCTGAGATGAGAGGTATCAGAGCTACCTGGTGTGCCCATCATTGCTGTGCGTTCGGGGTGCGTGCCACCTGTCTCCATGGATGTGGGAATATTTGGTTGGAGATCTGCTGAGTCAGCTTTAGCTGTTGCGAGGCTCTGCTCTCTAACAGGTGACCCGTCCCTGGCATTGGGTCTCTCTGTCTGGTAACTTGGCCTGTGGAGGCGTGGAGGTTTCGGAGGGGGCACCTTTTTGGCAACTCTGAGAAGAGAGGTATCTGAATTGTCTGGTGTCCCCACCATTGCAGTTCGGTTGGTCTGCGTGGCATCTATGTCCATCAACGTGCGCAGATTTTGTTGCATATCTGCTGAGCCAGCAGCAGTGGTGGGGATGCTCTGCTCCCTCACAGGTGACCCCTCGCTGACACTGGGTCTTTCTGTCTGGCCACGTGGCCTGTGGAGGCGTGGAGGTTTCGGAGGGGCCACCATTTTGACATCTCTTGGATGACAAGTATCAGAACTGTCTGGTGTGCCTACATTGCCAGCGTGTTCGGTATGTGTGGCATCTACCTCCATGGATGGCGGAATATTTTGTTGGAGATCCACTGAGTCAGCTGTAGAGGGTGGGAGGCTCTGCTGCTTAACAGGTGACGACTCGCTGCAGTTGAGTTTCACTGTCTGGCAGCTTGGCCTGTGGAGGCATGGAGGTTTAGGAGGGGCCACCTTTTTGGCATCTCTGAGATGAGGGGTATCAGAGCTCTCTGGTGTGCCCACTATGGCAGTAAGGTCGTTCGGTGTGGCATCAATCTCCATGGATATGAACAGATCTTGTTGCATATTTGCTGGGCCAACAGCTGTGGTGGGGATCCTCTGCTCCCTAACAGGTGACCCCTCACTGCAACTGGGTTTGTCTATCTGGCAACTTGGTCTGTGGAGGCATGGAGCTTTTGGAGGGGGCACCTTCTTGGCATCTCGGAGATGAGTGGTATCAGAGCTCTCTGGTCTGCACACTGTGGCAGTGGGTTCGGTCAGCGTGGCTTCTATCTCTATGAATGTGGGCAGATCTTGCTGGACATCTGCTGAGCAAGCAGCGGTGGTGGGGAGGCTCTGCTCCCTCACAGGTGAACCCTGGCTGACACTGGGTCTTTCTGTCTGGCCACGTGGCCTGTGGAGGCGTGGAGGTTTCGGAGGGGCCACCTTTTTGACATCTCTTGGATGACAAGTATCAGAACTGTCTGGTGTGCCCACATTGCCAGCGTGTTCGGTATGCGTGGCATCTACCTCCATGGATGGCGGAATATTTTGTTGGAGATCCACTGAGTCAGCTGTAGTGGGTGGGAGGATCTGCTGCTTAACAGGTGACGACTCACTGCAGTTGGGTTTCACCATCTGGCAGCTTGGCCTGTGAAGGCGTGGGGGTTTAGGAGGGGCCACCTTTTTGGCATCTCTGAGATGAGAGGTATCTGAGCTGTCTCCGGTGCCCACCATTGCAGTGAGGTCGGTCTGCTTGGCATCTACCTCCATGGGTTTGGGCAGATTTTGCTGGACATGTGCTGAGCTAGCAGCAGGGGTGGGGCTGTTCTCCTGCCTCATCGGTGACCCCGCATTGCGTTTGGGTCCCTCTGTCTGGCCACATGGCCTGTGGAGGCGTGGAGGTTTCGGAGGAGGCACCTTTTTGGCATCTCTGAGATGACAGTTATCAGAGTTGTCTGTTGTGCCCACCATTGCACTGAGTATGGTGTGCTTGGCATCTATGCCCCCCAATATGGGTACATTTTGTTGGACATCTGCGGAGCCAGCAGCAGTGGTGGGGACGCTCTGCTGCCCAACAGGTGTCCCCTCACTGCCATTGGGTCTCTCTGTCTGGCAACTTGGCCTGTGAAGGCGTGGAGGTTTGGGAGGGGCCTCTTTTTTGACATCTCTGACATGAGAGGTGTCAGAGCTTTCTGGTGTGCCCACCATGGCAGTGAGGTCGGTCTGAGGGGCAACTATCTCCACCGGTATCGGGACATTTTGTTGGATATCTGCTGAGCCAGGAGCAGTGGTGGGGTGGCTCTGCTGCCTAACAGGTGGCCCATCCATGTAATTGGGTCTCTCTGTCTGGCAGCTTGGCCTGTGGAGGCGTGGAGGTTTCGCAGGCGGCATCTTGACCTCTCTGAGATGAGAGGTATCAGAGCTACCTGGTGTGCCCATCATTGCTGTGCGTTCGGGGTGCGTGCCACCTGTCTCCATGGATGTGGGAATATTTGGTTGGAGATCTGCTGAGTCAGCTTTAGCTGTTGCGAGGCTCTGCTCTCTAACAGGTGACCCGTCCCTGGCATTGGGTCTCTCTGTCTGGTAACTTGGCCTGTGGAGGCGTGGAGGTTTCGGAGGGGGCACCTTTTTGGCAACTCTGAGAAGAGAGGTATCTGAATTGTCTGGTGTCCCCACCATTGCAGTTCGGTTGGTCTGCGTGGCATCTATGTCCATCAACGTGCGCAGATTTTGTTGCATATCTGCTGAGCCAGCAGCAGTGGTGGGGATGCTCTGCTCCCTCACAGGTGACCCCTCGCTGACACTGGGTCTTTCTGTCTGGCCACGTGGCCTGTGGAGGCGTGGAGGTTTCGGAGGGGCCACCTTTTTGACATCTCTTGGATGACAAGTATCAGAACTGTCTGGTGTGCCCACATTGCCAGCGTGTTCGGTATGCGTGGTATCTACCTCCATGGATGGTGGAATATTTTGTTGGAGATCCACTGAGTCAGCTTTAGTGGTTGGGCGGCTCTGCTGCCTAACAGGTGACGACTCACTGCAGTTGGGTTTCACCATCTGGCAGCTTGGCCTGTGAAGGCGTGGGGGTTTAGGAGGGGCCACCTTTTTGGCATCTCTGAGATGAGAGGTATCTGAGCTGTCTCCAGTGCCCACCATTGCAGTAAGGTCGGTCTGCTTGGCATCTACCTCCATGGGTTTGGGCAGATTTTGCTGGACATGTGCTGAGCTAGCAGCAGGGGTGGGGCTGTTCTCCTGCCTCATCGGTAACCTCGCATTGCGTTTGGGTCCCTCTGTCTGGCAAGTTGGCCTGTGGAGGCGTGGAGGTTTCGGAGGAGGCACCTTTTTGGCATCTCTGAGATGACAGTTATCAGAGTTGTCTGTTGTGCCCACCATTGCACTGAGTATGGTGTGCTTGGCATCTATGCCCCCCAATATGGGCACATTTTGTTGGACATCTGCAGAGCCAGCAGCAGTGGTGGGGACGCTCTGCTGCCCAACAGGTGTCCCCTCACTGCCATTGGGTCTCTCTGTCTGGCAACTTGGCCTGTGAAGTCTTGGAGGTTTGGGATGGGCCTCTGTTTTGACATCTCTGACATGAGAGGTGTCAGAGCTTTCTGGTGTGCCCACCATGGCAGTGAGGTCGGTCTGAGGGGCAACTATCTCCACCGGTATCGGGGCATTTTGTTGGATATCTGCTGAGGCAGCAGCAGTGGTGGGGATGCTCTGCTGCCTAACGGGTGTCCCCTCACTGCCATTGGTGCTCTCTGTCTGGCAGCTTGGCCGCTGAAGGCGTGGAGGTGTTAGAGGGGGCATCTTCTTGGCATATTTGAGATGACAGGTACCGGAGCCTTCTGGTGTGCCCAGCATGGCAGTGAGGTCGGTCTGAGGGGCAACTATCTCCACCGGTATCAGGACATTTTGTTGGATATCTGCTGAGCCAGCAGCAATGGTGGGGAGGCTCTGCTGCCTAACAGGTGACCCCTTCTTACCGCCATCGGGTCTCTCTGTCTGGCCATGTGGCCTGTGGAGGCGTGGAGGTTTCCGAGGGGCCACCGTTTTGACATCTCTCGGATGACACGTATCAGAGCTGTCTGGTGTGCCCACATTGCCAGCGTGTTCGGTACGCGTGGCATCTACCTCCATGGATGGCGGAATATTTTGTTGGAGATCCACTGAGTCAGCTTTAGTGGATGGGAGGCTCTGCTGCTTAACAGGTGACGACTCACTGCAATTGGGTCTCACTGTCTGGCAGCTTGGCCTGTGAAGGCGTGGAGGTTTGGGAGGGGCCTCTTTTTTGACATCTCTGACATGAGAGGTGTCAGAGCTTTCTGGTGTGCCCACCATGGCAGTGAGGTCGGTCTGAGGGGCAACTATCTCCACCGGTATCGGGATATTTTGTAGGATATCTGCTGAGCCAGTAGCAGTGGTGGGGACGCTCTGCTGCCTATCAGGTGTCCCCTCACTGCCATTGGTGCTCTCTGTCTGGCAGCTTGGCTGGTGAAGGCGTAGAGGTGTTAGAGGGGGCACCTTTATGGCATCTTTGAGATGAGAGGTACCGGAGCCTTCTGGTGTGCCCAGCATGGCAGTGAGGACGGTCTGATTGGCGTCTCTGTCCATCCTTATGGGGAGTTGTTGGAGATATGCCGAGCCTGCCTCCGTGACGGGGATACTCTCCTCTGTGCCAGCAGACTCCTCACTGGAACTGAGGCACGATCCTATTTCGGATAGGTCCCCATTGGCAGTTGGTCCCTCGCTGGGTTGTGGGCTCTGGGGTAAGCTGCTAGGCTGGTCACGCCACGCAGGCTCTGACCCCATCGGCCTAGCTTTGTCCCACTCCGGCCACCCCCCTGCTGTGAATGGTGCCAGTGGGGGCGTTTGGTCAGCAGCACCCTGTGATTCAGAATGTCTTGGCTCTTGGGCTGCTTGTTGCCCAACGTCCGGGAGGTGGTACTGGGGGGTGGACGCCATGCCTTCGGGACTGGGTTGTGAAAACTCACCCAAAACGTCCAGCTGGGGGCACGTTGGAGATTGTGGATGTGCGCCCAGCAGGCAAGGGTCACAGGGATCAGCGCCTGGGAGGGGTCCCTCGAGGGCGGCGCTGTGCTCCCCGAGGTCAAGGCTGGGCTCCTGGTGGGTCACACCGCCTGGGCAGCGGCGGCGGTGGCGGTGGCGGCGGTGTTTGCGCACCAGGAACCGGAAAGCAGAGTGCAGTAGCGACATCGCTAAGGCGCTAGCGCGAACTGGCGAGGGCTCAGGGCCGGGCTCCAGCTCAGTTCTGGCGATAGCCACAGCATGCTGCGGGGACGGCCCTGGCCCCCTTTATGACATCACAGGGTGGGGCCGTTCACTCTCCCTGACGTTGTCCCACAGCGCTGTCAGACGATGTGTCTGTGTTTAACTGTTTTTCAGGTTTCTGGGTATATGCATGGCGACTTGTATGTTCACATATGTGTGTCTACTATATATAAATGTATATAGTATTTGTAGGTATAATTGTTCCAAGAGCACTTCAGTCCATGGATACCGCCCTTTTTGGACCCCTTCTCTTGGAGAATATCATGTGACCCTAAACCGATGTGAATCCCCCCCCCCCCCACCCTTCAGCCCGGGGTCTGCAAACTTTTTGTCAGAAAAGCCAATCCTCACACAAATTCAAGAATTATTGGAGACCCTGAACTACATAATGACAAACAAATGACAATTCCACTATCTGAATTATATCCCTCTGAATGAAACTATAACAACTAATTTCAAATTTTCCTTCATTGCCCCAGGCACATGACCGAAGAGCCAAATCTGACTCAGAATCAGTTGTCGGAGGCCTCAGGTGGCCCAGTGCTCCTACTTCCCTCCTTTGCCCTCCCCCTTAGGTGACCATCAAAGCCTCTTCCACTTGCTATGTAATTTTTTTCTAGCTGATATAAAACTATAGTACTGCTACACTACCAGAAAGATAAAATATTTACAGATAGAGACAAACAGATGACAAGTGTCCATCGTGCATGTTTGGGGCCTGTTGCCAGGAGAGACAAGTCGCTGGAGAAGGAGCAGGAGATGGAGAAGCAGAAGATGGAGGGGGAGTGGAGGGGAGGCACATGGGAGGAACTGCAGGAAAGCAGACTAAGCGAAGTGAGCCAAGCACAAAAGGAAAGCACAACATGAGTCCGCTGAGGGAAACTTGGCATAAACAATGCAAAGGGGGCATAGGGAAGAAGCTGCTGCATACAAACATTCCTGGGGTGAGTCCAGGTAGTGTGGCAGCGGCCAGACCAAATCCAGGGCTACATAGTTCAGGCAACTAAAAATGAGTGGGGAGGGAAAGAAAACAAAGAAATGGGTATGGGGAGAACTATGGCACTAACCCACCCAAGGTGATGGTATTGTTTGTATGTCCACAGGGAAAGAGAGACCAGATATTAACCCAGTGCTCCAAGATGTGAATGCAACATACCACAGGCATGAAGCAGGGATCCAGAGGTCTTAGTTGCCCTGAGATGCCTGCCCCAATACCAACTACATGGACAGGCACCCCTTCCCCCGAGATGAATTTACTTCAGAGGACAGCACTGAAGCTAAAGCTCAGGGAGAGGAACATGTCTGATCAGAGCGCATGGGAGCAATTGAAGGGTGAGGAATAGAGAATGGAGCACATCCTTGCCCACAAAGCCTTGAGGATGATATGCCCGCTCAGAGCAGCCAATGCACAGAGAGGACCATATGGCCAGCCCCACTATGAGACACGAAATCCCTCACTGACCCATAGCCCTACAAGGCACAATATTGGAGACCCAGTGTGGGAATTGCACCAGATATAATCCCACCACACAGAAAAAAAAAAAACACTACGGGCATGCAACAGAACAGCAAAGGGAGCAGGGTAAGTCAGTCCTGAGGGTGCAGGAAAAATAGACTTTGGGGCCAGGGTATGGCAACCCATCAAAGTCTACTGGAAAACATGCCTAAACATCAACAAACAGACCTTGTAATATTTACAGGCTTTTCTTTTATTATATTTTTTGCTAAATTTTTGTTGGTGGTGGTGTTTTGTTATTTGTTTGTTTTGCTCTGTCTTGGTTTGTTTTTGCATATTATTATCTCTGCCAGTCTCTCTAGATAAGATAGGCTCAATAAGCAGTCTGGAGGAGAAAGCAACAGGACTGACCATTTAAGGGGGCATGGGACAGAAGGAGGTAGGGGACAGGAAGTGGTGTTAAGAAACCCAGGAACAAGGGAACAACAAGTGATCCAAAATCAGTAAAGAGGATGGTATAGGAAACCTGGTAGGGCTCGATCAAGGGCAATGTCCCTGAGAGAGATTACTGTAACCAGAATGAAGGCGAGCATGATAGTGGGACAAGAAAAAGTAGAAGGACATTGATGAAAGAACTAGGAGGAAAGGGCATTTATAGTGGTCTACGTACAGGCATGCACATATGTAAATAGACTTGTACATGATGATGGGGAAATAGATCTACTTGCATATATTTATAGGCTTAGTACTGAGGTAGCAGATGGACATTGGGCCTCCACTCAAGTACTCTCTCAATGTAAGAACACTTTGTTCCATTAAATTTGGCATTCCATGATGCTCACCTTCCCAACAGGATCGCTGAAGACAAATGGGTGCATAAGCAAAGTGGCGAAGAAAGCTGATTGTTCCTGGCTATCAAAAGATAGAGTGCCTGGGGTCTTAAAGGCTTGAACAAGCAGCCATCTAGCTCAGAAGGAACAAAGCCCACATGGAAGAAGCTCACCAGCCTTTGTGATCACAAGTTGTCAAAGGGATCAGGTATCAGGCATCAAAAAACAAAAAATCATACCATGGTGAATGATAGCAGGTGCAGATTGGGAACCCAAAGACCATCTGTAGGCAACTGGACAGGCCCTTACAGAAGGGTCATGGAGGATGGGGGGAGGAGACAAGCCAGTCAGGGTGCAGTGTAGCAATGAGGAAACAGACAACTTTCCTCCAGTTCTTAAATGCTTCCTCCCTCCCCCACTATCATAATCCCAATTCTACTTTACAAATCCGGCTAGACCAGAGGATGTACAGGGGTACAGATAGGAACTGGAAACACAGGGAGTCCAGGACAGATGATCCCTTTAGGACCAGGACCTGCTTACGCAGGGCGTGCTTACCTAGCAACACTCTTATACCCTTTTACTCCTTAGCATTGGTGACCCAAAGGAGCGCCTCCTACGAGACCCCATTGCTCCCCTTGCAATTAAGGATGGAGCATTTTAGTACTCTCCACCACGCTGGTACACCTTGAGATCCCCAACCCGTTCATATGCAGTGCCAAGCACCTTCCCCCAGGCAGAAGTCTACAATTAGGATTCCTCAGGCTCTTCTTGGCTGTGCTCCTGTTGCTGGTCTGATGCACGTTCCTCTTGGTTTGCCCCCATGTGCATGCGTCAGATTGGCAGCTCTCCTCAAACTACATCTATAGCACTGTCTAGCTAGGAGGGGACTTCATGTCTCAAACTGAGGCCACCCCTGTAGTCACCTCTGAGAAAAGGCAGTTTGAAGTAGGGATTGGCACTCTGGAATGAGTTCTATTCTCATTCTCCCTTTCCTGTGGAGACAAACAATACCCTCCCCCTGGGTGGATTAGTGCCCCAGTCCTCTATTTCCTCTTCCCCACCACCCCCCTCTGTGCATTGTGAAAGCCTATGAGGAGTGGGGGCCTGATACCAAGGGCTGAAGTAGAAAGCAAATGTTTTGAGAATGATGGGGGGGGGGGGGCGGGAGAAGGGGGCGTGGTGGCCGAAGAAGTCTTTCAGATGTGCCATACTTCTTTTTTCTTTCTCTTTCTCTTTTTTTTTTTTGATGACATATCCATCATTGGGTTTGTGCTTGCCCTTGCCAGAGTATCTACAACATAAGTCCACTGAGGTCAAGTTCAAATAGGCCTATGATTATCTTTAACTATTGAGGAAAGAGTTACATAGCTAGCATGCAAAACAGATTTTCCTGACGTCAAAATATATTCATTTAGATACATGAAGCTGTAAGTAAAAAAAATAATCAAGGAAGAAAGATGTTGTTTTTTCTTAATATAGTACAACTACAACATCTTTCCATTTTTTAAACACTCATAAGATAATTGAAGGACATGGGTTTGTGGTTAAGCACTGCTATGGATCTAGAGTAATGACAACGTTTCCAAACTATTCATAGGACATTCAGAAGCGACTTCCTCCAAAGGGGCAGCCTATTCCTTCTTAATTTTCTGTTCTTACTCTGGAAACTCCATTCACATTTGGTCACCCTGTTGGTCTTTGACATACCAGTGACATAGCACCCAGCAACACATAAGCTGCCAGAGTATGACAAAAATGACAGACAGCTTTGTTGACGATTATCCAACAACATTGACAGGGACCAGCCAGAGATTCAAATTCACAAAGGACTTAGAACAAGGGATAGCGCAGCAGATATCAAATGGATCATTACTAAAAGTAGAGAATACCATAAAAACGTTTACTTATGTTTTATTGACTACACCAAGGTATTCCGTGGTGTAGACCACAACAGACTATGGGTAACTTAAGAATAGGATTGCATAGATTTGTCTCATAAAGTTTCCATGAAGGCAATCTTTATGAAATGGAACCCTACTGCTGCTGGGAGGAAGCCTTGGGCTGTTAATTGAAAGCTCAGTATTTCAAATCCACCAATTGATCTGATCCAAAGAGAAATAAACGCAATGATAAGGCTGACTATGGAGCTTCACAGCTCGTGCAGTGGTGTTTGTCAGAGAATGTTGTTGCTGTTAAACACCATCTAGTTGACTCTAACTCATAGCAACCTTTTAAGTAAAAGAAGAAACATCGCCCAGGCCTCGCCATCTGCATAAGTGTAGCCTTGCCTATGCCCACTGTTGCAGCCACTGTGTCAATCCATCTCATTGGGTGTTTCCTCTTTTTCACTGTCCTTTGCCCAGCATGATATCCTTTCCCAACGCTGTCCTCTCCGGTAGAAATGTCTAAATATATGAGATGAAATCTCCCCAACCATACTTTTCAAGACAATTCTGGTTGTACTTCCACCAAGACAGATTGGTTTGTTCTTCTGGTAGTCCATGTGATGTACAATATTCTTCATCAGCACCAGAATTCAAATGCATCAGTTCTTTTTCTTATCTGTCTTATTCATTATCTAGCTTTCATAAGCTTGTCTGAGTCTCAGAAGGTCATGGTGCCTATCAGGCGCAACTGGGTCCTCAAAGTGACATGTTAGCTTTTTACAGCAACTTTCCCCAGTCAAGGAGCACTTGGCTGCTAGCAATGAAGTGTTGAACTGCTAATCACAAGATGTACAGTTCAAACCCACCAGCTACTCCGCAAGAGAATTATGAGGCTATCTCTAGTCGAGATTTATAGCCTCTGAAACCCTATTTAGTGTTGCTATAAGGTGGAATTGATTAGATAGCAATGGGTTTTTGGTTTGTCAATATACTACATTTTTTGGTTCCTGAGTGCTGATTTTATGACCATTAATTATAGATCCATATAGTGAATCATGAACAAGTATTTCCTATCATATATCAATGATAAAGAACTCAGAGGAGTTATAAAACTTTAACAGGAAATATTGTTAATTTATGACTAATAATTATGGAAGCATTTTCTAAAGATCAAATGTTGAAGATATATAAATACAGATATGTATTTATTCATTTGCTATGAAATCTGATGAAAATCATTGAAAGCATATAAGATCGAAGTAACACTGAGTTAACTCATGCATCAATCAGTCATTAAGTCAATTCTGATTTGTAGCGACCCTAAATGACAGGATAGAAATGCCCCTGGGCATTGCCTAATATTTTATAGGAGTAGAAATTCTCATCTTTTTTCTAAATTGTAGCTGGTGACCTTTCGATTAGCCGCCCAATCAGCAGGGTTAGTAAAAAAGCATTGCCACTAAAGTTCCAGTTCAATGCACACACATATTACAAACAAAATATATCTACGCAAGCCTCTGAAGTCAGTGGATGGCTACAGACAAGTTCTCTCAGTAATACTACCACACTTGTTTTAGTATTGTGTTGGGGAGTGGGGAGGGGGACGGCGAGTATACATTATGTACCATGCAGTGAGGTAGGGGAATGGCTTTGTTGTTAGAGCTAATATCAAATTATCAAAGTTATTCTAGTGTGCTTTTTTCTAAATAACATGAATTTCCTCTGACTTCCTCTGGCTATGCAAAGGAGTAGGAGAATCTAATATCTCATCAATATAATACCATTAAACTGAGGTCAGACATCTCCACTCTCCATCCTCCTTTTACCTTATTCTAACACTATACTCTAATGTTTGCTGTAAGATGTTGCAATGGCTATACAGAACACATAGACAACACTCATGCTTAAGGGGGTTTATTAGGGGAGTTAACAGGTTATTACAAGTCAAATCAGAAAACATTAAAGATATAGTCATTAGTCCACAGAAACACCTCTCCTCGTTTAGCACCCAAGTCTCTCTCGAGTTCTTAGCTTCTCAGCCATGTGGTCCTTTGGTCTTGGCTTCAGTGGGCAAGCATGTGAGCCTGCTGCTTTGCCTCAGAATCTCATAGTCTGGGTACTGCTTCTCTGTTCCGTCTCATCATCTCTTTGCCTCCCCCTCTGTTCTTAT
Source organism: Tenrec ecaudatus (assembly GCF_050624435.1). Taxonomy (NCBI): domain Eukaryota; kingdom Metazoa; phylum Chordata; class Mammalia; order Afrosoricida; family Tenrecidae; genus Tenrec; species Tenrec ecaudatus. The sequence continues at coordinate 102,025,819 of NC_134532.1, read as the reverse complement.
TCTGATTCCTTTGTTTCATCCCATGGTCTCCACGTTGCAGATACTGGTGCCACTGCTATTGGCCTCCTCCATTTTAAATAGATATCTTGAGCATGCTCCACTGGTGACTCTTCTTCCTTGGGGACCTTGCTATGTTTCTCACTTCCTGATTCAGAGATAGATCTCTTCTGGGGAAGGGCTGTTTCTGTCGTTCCCTGGACCATCCCCCCAAGAACACAAAGGGTGGTGATTTGGTTCACATTCTGTATTAGATATTGAGAATACGTTCCCACCTAAATCCTGTCCATTAGCACAAATAACTCCTTCCAAAATTATATTATTGCCACAGGCCTAGAAGCTAGAATTTATAATACATCACAAAGTAGAGGGGGGCTAGAAGGGCCATGTTAATTGACTGTAAACTCAACTGCTAACTGCAAAGGGAATAGTCAAACCCAAGCGTTGCTTCATGGGAAAAAACGATGACAACCTTGGCCACTCTGTGAAGCCGGTCCCCCCACTCAGCCACAGGTTCACTAGGAGTAGAATCAACTGGATGGTAATCCGTGTAATCTTATCTAAGTATATTAGAATCAACTGGATGGTGCTCCATGTAATCTTATTTGAGTATATTAGAATAAAATAATAATTAGAATAAAATAAAATTCAAAATCAAATTATGAATACTTAAAGTTATTAATTTAATGTAAATATCATTTGTTTATCACATTCTTGAGCATAATATTAGTTTGATGACAAAGTAGAAAATTCATTACTAGATGAATAGAATATTACTATATATGAACAATAATGTATATTTCTTCAGTTCTTTAACTCATAAATTTGATTTTTGTCAATCTCTTTAAAATATAGGGAGAGTTCTGGCACAAAATGGAACATAATGATCAATTTTTTAAATGTATAAAGATGTGTAGAAAGCATGTGTATTTTGTGGCAATCCATCAACCTTGACAAAATTAAGACATTTTCCAATTACTCCAAAGCCAATTATTTTGCCCATCTTTTCATTAAACTAGAAATTCAATTTCATAATACTGAAATGGTCTTAAATAACACACTCCTTAGGATATTTTCAATAAGTTTCAATGATTAAAAAATTCCATCTCTTTAATCTGCTGCTTTAACATGCTATTTTCTTAGACTTATGTATAAGTATGATCCAAATAAGTGTGGTCCAGTTCTTTGTTGCTAACCCGGCAGTAGCCTTCTAGACAGTGTTACTACTGCATTTTGATATATTTATTAATAATGTTTTGATATATGCTTTGGTTTAACTGCATATTGTTAGAGGTGACCTTTTGATTTGATTGTTTAGCTGACTTTGGTGCTAATAAGATAAAGAATGAGGTGTCTAATGAACCTTGTGTATGGAAATAATGATAGATGGCTTATTTGGAATTCTACAGACGCAGCACCGCCAAACCTGCTGAGGAGTCTTTGGAACCTAACTAATTTTAGAGAGAGGTTTTATTGATTACACAGAGACAGGGCACATTTTAATCATTTTTACAGCACTGTATTGCCTGAGGTACCAAAATCCATTAAACAAGGATTATAAACTTTGTTTTAAACTGGATCCTAAATTGTTTCTTGATGTATAGTCAACAACAGCTCTATAAGATCAATCACAGTTACTAAGGCATATTAAAATCAACTTGTTTAATTTTAATTGCTCATATGCCTGACCCTCTGAGGCACAGCTGTTCATGAAGCTAAATTACTTTTCCCCCAGAAAAGAGTCCAATTTTGGTTTGCATTGCAATCCTTTTTTTTTCCCTAAGGCCACCAACATGTTCTCATTTTTTTACATTTTTATTTTTAATTTCCTCTTCCTATACTTACAGTATTCTCTGAAATGACACCTAGGTATTTTTCTCATTCTCTGTATCTTTTCCTGGGGAATAATATATTTTAATGATTAATTCAGCTGAGTGTTAAAAATATATGCCCATATATAGAAACATCCCCACACACAACTTTCATGTGCATACTTTATTACAGAGTCTTAATAGTTTAACTAGAACCGTGTTCCCAGGAGAAAAAAAACATTTAGTTTGCTTAATAGCATGTAATTGTCTTCTTTTAAATGGATACTTTATGCATTTGAAGTATTGCATATTTGTAACAAGTGCAGTCACAGTTAAGCAATTTATTAACACATAAAATATTTTAAATTATCAGCCGTGTTCTGTAATACATGAGAAAAGCTAGGACATAGACCAGTGAGATGGTCTGCTTTCCTCTCATGCAATGAAAGGGCTTTAACAATTATTAGACCAGGAAACAGATCAAGATATAACACAATTATGCATCTTTAAAATCCAAATAAAATAAAGATAAATTTAAATCTCATTATCATAACTTACAATGTTTTGTAATTTTCAATATCCATGATTATATACATGTGTACACAGGCACATTTGCTGGCTCATATATATGACTTATTCAATTTGGCAAAGGTTAAGCAAATACACAAATAACTGTTCTGAGGAAAAGAAGAAGGTAGAAGATAGTGCAGTTTGGGGAAGGATTAATCTACAATTTTTATAATTACACATTTCATTTTTAAAAGCCTTCTTGCATTTCCAAATTAGGTCACTCTTTATTCACTGCAATCAAGTCAACGCAGACATAGCAACTGGAGAGGATGGGTAAAAGTGTCCTTGTGTGTTTCTGAGATTGCAACTCTTGATGGGAGTAGAAAGCGCCCTCTTTCTTGTACTAGTGTGGCTGCAGGTTTCAAACAGCCGACCTCGTGGATCTCAGCCAAATTCGTAACCACTGAACCAAAGCGTCAAATTCCAATTTTATAAATTTAACTATGAGCCAACACTAAAATTGCATTATCAAAAAATGTACCAATCACATGTTTATATACTTAATCTTAATTAACTTAATTATTCTTTAACTGTAGCTTCAAAAGAATAAAAATATGTTTAGAATTAACTTTACTGTTTTAAATTCCAAATAAAGTTGAATATCTTTGCTGATTATATGTACTTAATCATAAAATGGGTGTAAAAATGCTAGCCGTATCCTAAGTAGTGGTATGCATGTTACTTTACTACTTAAATATACGAGCTTGCTCATTGATGGGCCACCAACTATTTTGATGAAACTATTCCAGATACAGGAATAAGATATCAGTGCTAGATTCTGATTCTGAAGGGCTAGAAGAAACTGAGCACACCTCCTTTATGCAGCTAACTCTCAATGGTCCTAGAAATCACGATCAGTGAACTGCCCTTGCCGTTTCCTAAGGGAAATGTAAGTATTATATGCCATGGTATATCAGTGTTGTTAGGAAATTAAGCACGCCCAAGTGTGTGGGTCAAATACAACAAAGCATTATGGATTTTCAACAATTCTTAAAGTTGGTTGAGTTCGTCTGAGCAGAGCCAGCTAGAGTACGGTCAGATGTCTAGGATGATCCTCACACACCTGAGGATTCAGATGTTAGCAATGCTGGCTACATCGTCTTTCATCCGGCAAGCACAGTATTCCAAGGACCAAGAGCAGGCAATCCCCAAAACACAGGTTTTCAAACTTCCGTAGGAAGCCACCGCTACTATGGTCCCATTTAGGAATCATGTGGACATGCCCCATAATTATGCTCAAAAGAAAGCCTACACTGAGAACATTTACAATGCAGCCTGTCTTACACAGCAGAGAACACTGTTACAACTTTTAAAATATTCATATGTAATGAACACTGTCAGAGTCCATTCAAATTTATTCTCTGGATTAGATCAGTGCCTTCAATCCCAACTATCACGAGTCATGCCTATTAATAGATATCCTTAGGGAGCTTTCAGCAAAAAAGGCAACCCAGAGAGACAGATATGCTACACTGACTATCTGTAACAAAGACATGAGAGAACAGATACAGAAGAAAATCTGAAGCCAGCAATCCCTCTCTTTCAGCTGTACCCTAAAGAAATAAGAAACCTAGCACACACAGATATAGTCACAGTTCATAGCATTATTCGCAGTAGCAAAAAGATGGAAATAAACCTAAATGCCCACCAATAAAAGAATAGATAAATAAACTCTGGTACATACACACAAGTGAATAATACACACCACTAAAGAATGATGACTCTGAGATACTCCTGATAGATGGAATTGCAAGATTATACTGATTGAATCACAAATGGACAAATATTGCATGAAACCTGTTATTAAACAAACAAGCAAAGGAACAAGAAAAGGGTTTTTTCACACTTCAAACTAAAATGCATAGGCTTTTATGTCTACGAGGGTAGGCGTGGGAGGGAGGAATCCAAAGTGGTAAGCTAGAGGGTAAACTGGTCCCAATGTGTGTGAAAGGGAAAATCATGTCCAAGAAAAGGTAGATAAGCAAAATAGACTGGAAGCAGTGTAAGCTATTTGGAGGTTTAATCAATTGGTAAATATAAAAATAATGATTTTTTGTGAACCCTCAACTAATTCACAGTAAGAAGTTAAATTGATAAAAGGAAGAAGCTTGTGCTTTGGATGTATGTAAGCTTTTGGTTTGAGTTTATAGACTTTTAAAATATGTGACTAAACAATTCTCATTAACACTGTACTATTAATACAGAGAAAATAATCAGAGAAGCCAGATTATATGAAGAATTCAGCTTTAGGACTAGAGGAAGGCTTATTAACAACCTATATATGCAAATGACATGCAAATGGTATGCTCACTGAAAGTGAGGAGGACTTGAAGCACTTGCTGAAGGGCAAGAGTTGCAGTCTTTAGTACGGTTTACAACTCAAAGTAAAAAAAACCAAAACAACAAATCCTTAGAACTGCACCCAAGGATAATATCATGAAAAACAGAGAAAAGATTGAAGTTGTAATAGTTTTGTCTTCCTTGGATCCACAATCAACGCTCATAGAGGCAGAAGTCAAGAGATCAAACGATGCATTGCGATCTTTAAGTCTACGGCACAAGACTCCTTAAAGTTTTCAAAAGCAAGGATGTTACTTTTAGGACTAAGAGGGGTACCCCGCCACCAAAAGGTTTTTTTCCCCAAAGCTATGCATATAATTTTAATTTTACAAAACAACTTTATCACTTTACTCTCCATTCCAATTAATAGAACTCTCATCTGTGAATCCATTCATGGAAACATTTTTCAAACTCATCTGTTTGGATGGCTGACAGCACCTCCCTTGTTTTTGCTTCACCTCTTCTACATTGTCAAATTGCTGTCCTTTCATGTCCCTCTTCATTTGCAGAAACAAAAATAAATCACATAGAGCAAGGTCAGGAAAGGTCTGTGGGGCAAGAGAGACATGCTGTTTGGGGGCAAAACTGGCAAACTGAGATGGCTGCATGAGCAGGTGTATTGTCGCAGTGGCAAAACCAGCCCCGTGAACCACAAATCAGACCCTTTAATTGTTACACACTGTTACGCAATCTTTTCGGAAGCTCTAAAGAGAAAGTGTGATTAACAGTCTGACCTGGTGGAACAAACTCCAAATGCACTGCGAGTTGACATTTTTGTCTGCTCAGGAAGTCGACAGACGTCCAGATGAGGTTTGTCATCAATCGACATTTTACCTCTTTTGAAATGAGAAAGCCACTCGTACACTTGAGTTTTTCCCACAGGGCTGTCCTTGTAAGCTGTGTTCAACATCACAACAGTTTCTGCTGCATTTTTCCTGATCAGGAAACAAAATTTCACAGCCAGATGCTATATTCTTAAATCGGCCATCACATAAAATGAGGTTGGAGCAACTTTCATGAAAAATTTAACTGTAAGCAGAGAGAACCTTCCCAGGTGACGCCGCTGGAGGTATAGCTCAGCGTGAGTTGCTTGATGCTCACCTAGTTGGAAATACGTACCATGAAAGCCCCGCCCCGGGGAGATTTTTCTGGGTTTTTTGGAGGTACCCCCTCATACGGTGTATTTGACTTCAATTTCCTCACATGCATATGAACGTTGGACATTGTCATTTATGAAGACAAGAGGAGAACTGGTGCATTTGAATACAGTTCTGGCCAAGAATATTGAAGGTACAAAAGGACAAACAAATCTGTTTTGGAAAAAGTGCAGCCAGAATGTTCCTTAGGCACGAATGGCAAGACTTTGTCTTATAGACTTTGGACATGGCATCAGGAGAGAGCAGTCCTTAGAGAAGGGCAGTGAAAAGCATGAAGTCCCTCAAGGAGATGCATTGATAGAGTAGCTGTAACAATGGGCTCAAACATCCTAGCACTGAGAAGGATGGGCAGTTTCAACTGCTGTACCTTGTGTTACTATTAGGTGACTATGAACTGACTCAACAGCACCTAGCAACAACTGTGTTATTTCTTCTAAATTCCCTCATGAACAATAAAAACACAATTGCAGCAAACCAAGTGTACATAAAGCACTTGGTATTTGCTCTGGCTTCAATTTTGATTCATGGGATAAATACTCTTGATATTTGCAATTTTGATTCATGGGATAAATACTCTTGATTTACTCATTATGGAAAGCAGATAGCCAGGTATTTTCTTTCATGGTAAGAAGAACACCGTGACCTCGAACCACAAGCTTTTATATTAGCAGTTGAGGGCAAACTAGACAAGCTACAAGAAATGCCATTTATTATAATATTTTTACACGGAAATTATTTATATATTATCTCATTTTTTTCTTCCTCTTTTTATTGGCTAATTTATTAAACACATTTTGGATCATATTGGCTGTAATTTTGACAATCAGGAGAGTGAAAGGAAAATACAAGCCAAGTGAAACTTTTGATAAAAATTGAATCAATAATAATTGAAGTCATATTTAATTTTAATACAATTAAGAAAATCCATACATGTTTGAAAGTAGAAATGTTGGTATTTTTCTATAGTTAAAGTGAAAAATAACCAGATAAATTTAAGCATTATATAGATTTTTAATATATTTTCTAAAACAACTTTTCATAATAAAATCTTTGGAATTAAAGGAAAAATAAAATGACAAGAAGCAGTTTCACTTCTCAGCAGTAAATGGAAAGAATTAACATGGTAATAATAACTAAAGTCCATTCCCTGCTTGTATTTTGCAATCTTGACAATGTATGTGGCTTGCAAAAGTTATCTGTCTTTCCCATGTATTTATTCAATTCAGATTTCTTTATTTATTTAATTTAGGTCTGTTCATATACATTGGTGTTTGAAACACTGGTATTGTATCTTTCATCATCACAGTAACACACATAGCACCATAGTGTATAATAAATTGATAGATAATTGATAGTTGGCTTTCCCTTCCTCGATGTAAGAATAATTATGAAAACGATGCAGAAGCCGATGGTGTTTCCTTCTAATGTATATATGGCTATTAGGAGTTGGAATCAACTAAATGGCATTTAACAACTGCAACAAGACCACTATAAAAGGATACCTATCAGTGGAGATATGTTTAGGGATAAGCTCAACATACTAATGCTGCTTTTTAAAAATATATTGTTTTGCATCATGCATAAACATTTATAGTTCCAGCCTATGTTTTCAGTCTGAGAAACAATTGCACATCTTTAGGTAATTTGCTGGCTTTTCCTACAAATACAGCTAATTTTATTCACCATCTTAAGACCGATTCTTGCCTACTGTGATATAGGGGAACTTGAACTTGAACTCACATATTCCTTATCCAATGCATCTCAAATTCAAGGGGACGCCATAAAGTTTATGAACAGATTAAACTAAGAGATAACGAAATCTTTCCAGTCTTTTTGAAGCTCCCTCATATATCATGATGCTTGATGTGGTTAATGAAGTTGAAATCCAACTCGAATTTCAGTAGCATGTCTTTCTCTTGAATATTCTGTCCTTCTTGAAACATTCTCTCCTTTGACTTCCCGGTCACCACTTAGGCACCATTTGCTTGTTATCTCTCCCAGGCAGGCCCATCATCCTTGAAAATTATTAAATTTGGCCTTCCTAGAGGTTACATATACTTTTTTTTCTATGAAAGGGCTTCAAACTGTTAAGAAAAAAAGATGGAATTGCAAGATGATGAAAATTTTCCAGGAAATATTTGAAGCTCCCTGTATTGCTTCTTTTTAGACAATCCCCAATTATTTGAAATATCTTCTATTAATCTCCTTAATTTTTCACATATCACCTAGATATTTCATCTAAAATCTAGAACCATATAATCAGACTTCTTCAATGATGACCAATAAATTCCAGAAGGTAGACACTTTGTTCTGACTTAGTTTAATATCTCCAGCAAAAAACATTGTTCCTGGCACATATTATGTAGGCATTACTAAGGATACAGTTAGGAATGAATTATGAATAAATTACTACATTGATGTAATTTTATTAAGATTAATCTGATATCTGTATTAAATTTTTTTAAATGTTCTGACTCTGGTTTTACTTAAACCTCAATGATTCTATTGTGAAGTGATGGTGATCTTCAATAGTGTAGGAAATGCTAGACTAAAAGATTATTAAAGAGACTTCACAAATCCCTGAGCGTGCAAATGGTTTGCCCATGTCTATTAAACATAAGGTGGGTTGTTGAAACCCACCCAGTAGCTCTGTAAAGAAATCAGTCCAGGAAATTTTATGAATCAGGTGTACTTTGTACAGAAAATACTTGAAAAAAATGAATTTGGTTTTAGTTTTTTAGGAGACGTTATTTAGAAGAGTGTTTACATACATAGATCAAGGCATTTGTTTATGTGACTACTCTGATCTAGGAGCAGCAATCTCTTTTCCACTGTCTAGATTATTCTGATTTCTAGAAAAAAAGAGGGAAACTCAGTTATCCCATTACACTTTCTATATCTGCCATATCTCACATGAATTGTTGCCTGCCATTTCTGGATTTTTAGAAGAAAATTAAAGTTCCAAAGATAATATTACTAATGTGAAAGAGCAGTAGTCTAGGTTAAAACTCTGACTTGTTAATCATTACTTCTCTAGCTGTACACAATTTTTAATACTTCGAAGATTCATATTTCTCATAACCCATAGGATTAATAAGAAAAATATTATTTTTCCCTGAACATAGTGAATCTTCATTTCTACTATATTTAAAATGAAATTCATACACATTGATATTTAATTTGTTCTCTAAATAATTTAACTTTGTCCCATTTAACAAGAGTTGGATGTTTAATGACAATTGCCTTTGTAAACCCAATGGCATTTAATTTTATTTAATATTTAATATATTCCAGGATACTAATTTAAATTTATGTCTAGTGCTACCTTCTTATAAATTTTTATTTTAGACTATTTGTTGATTAACTGGAAATTTTGCAATAATGATTAAGATATATGAGATTAAATTTGGGGATAAGAATAATAATGAACTGATACAAACCTACCAAAATAAATTATACTTGGTATTTTTCCATGCTAAAGGAAACTATTAGAATTCTTCATAATTGGGATTATTTTCAAGGTTTTGATTAATATATTAGAAATTAAATTTTAGGTAATTCTTCTTTCGGTTGTTTTTAAATTAAAGGTAAATGAAAACTTGACATTTGTTATCAAATATCAATATTTTTCTATCTTAGATGTATGCCTTCTAATTATTGTTTTATAGGTAACATAACATTACCCAAGACTTTTTAATTATAAAGCCATGTGCTCAATTCTATAATAAAGATGATTAAATATTGAAAAGCAAAAAAATAGTCAAATAACTGAATATATTCCAAAGCTTTTGATGAACTCACTTTTTCAATTATATATTCTGAGAGTACTCAAAAATATTTCAAGCATTTTATCGAACACCAAAAGTACAATCATATTTTGATATGCATTACAATTTTTTCAAGCACCTGAAGGTTTCTGATTTCTCCTGCTGTCATTATGCACCTATTTATCTCCTGGTATCTTAAATATAAGCATACATGAATTATAGTTATAGTGAATTTAAAACACATTCAACTGCATTATTTTATATTGCTCATTGCTAAAACATCTACAGGGAACTATAGGGGACAAATTACCAATTTGACATATTAGCAGAAGTGAAGAATTAAAACTGGGTCTACTCTAGACAATATTTCATGCAAACACAAAACTTGGTGATATTTTTACTTTGTACTAGGACTTAAATTTGTTTTCAGGAGCTCTAGTGGCATCGTGCTTTATGAGTTGGGCTGCTAACCAAAAGGTCAGCAGTTTGAAACTACTCTTTACTCTTTGGGAGGAAGATGAGGCTTTCTACTCCCATAAACACCAGTCTCAGAAACCCCCTAAGGCAGCTATGAGTCAGATTCAACTCATTGGCAGTGGGTGAGATTTATTTTTAATCAGGAGAAAATAACAGTTTTTATATTGTACAAAGCATGACATTCTGTATTGTTTTACAGTTTGGACTTTAATAGCAAAATTATCCATGTGAAAAATTGTACCACTTGTTATCATCAAATGGATTTCAATTGGCTACTGACTTATACTTTCCTAAATTGAACATGTTCATTTCCATGGCAGCTAACAACAACATTTCTATACGTTTCATGTTACATTTTGCAAAGCATTTTGTCCCCCCCCCATATTAAATTATATTTGTTGTAAAGAAGGTCTTAAAAGAATTTTGAGTATCAGGAGATTTTGGCCAATAGGAAGGAGGTTGCAGATGACTACAGGCTCCTTCACAGGCTGGCCAGACACCTGTACCTGACTTCTAAATTCCTAAGCTCAGTCACCATGCATACCAGCTTATGAAAAGCCCAAGAATAGAAGAAAAAATGAAAAGTAAAAGTTTTATATAATTTTACACACAATTCGTGTCTAATACTTTTTAAATGTATTAAAATTTAGTTTAATAGATTAAGACTATTCTTCAGATAGTCTCTAAATTCAGGTGGAATTCCCCAAGATCACATTTGGGTTCTTCAGTACCTGTTATAATTTTCTTCAACTTCAACTTGAATTTGCATATAAACAATCAGTGTTCTGTTCTATAGTCAACCTCTGGCCTTGTTTTGATTGCTGATATTGAACTTCTCCTTCGCGTCTTCTCAGAGAGTAGTCAGTATTATCCCCATGTGCTCCCTGGAGCAAGGTTCGTGTATGTGGTTGCCATATAAAGTATTTTCCTTGAAGTTTGGGGTCCTTTGAAATTCTACCATGCAATCACCAGTTTTATTTCTATCTGCAAAGCCATATTTCCCAAAATATGATCGTTCCTTTTGGTTTTCAGCTCTTACATCCCAGTTGTGTTAGTCTGGGTACTTTAAAGAAACAAATCCACAGAAACTCACGTGTAAGAGAGAGTTTTATATAAAGGCTAAGTGTGCATCAAGACAACATCCCAACCCAGTGCTGCCCAAGCCCACAACTCTAACATTATCTCATTAACCCATATGTCCAACACCGACCCACAAAGTCCTCCTCCATCTCATAAAACAGATGCAATGATGCTGACTGCAGGAGGAAGGCCAAGTCAGTGAATATGTAAGCATCTCAGCGCTGGCAGGCATCGCCACACAGGTGATCCAGCACCCAGAGCTGCATCAGGGTAGGTCCATGTGGCTTCTCCTCAGGGGTGTCTTGCAGGAAGAGAGCCTTGCCAGCTAAATCAGGGAACTGGCTAAGGCAGCTGCACCTTGGTCCGACCATCAGAAAGAAAGAGACAGGAGAACTAGAAAGGTGAGGAACACTGAGCCTTTAATTCCTCCACTCTTCAATTAACCCCACATGTGTTTATCAGCCAGGTTGACACAATAAACTAACAACCTCACCAGTCAACAGTAATTATCAATGCATCTTGGTGGCATGTTTGGTCAATTTTAAACTGAGAAAATTGGTAGAATTCTTAGAATTCTTCAATACTAGCTGTATGTAAATTTGAATAATAGTTTATAGACTGGAGTCTTTATAGGAGATCTTGAATTGTACTATTTGAAAATGAATGTGACTTCATTTCTCTTAAATTTATCATTCCCATGATAAGCAATGCAACTTCTCAATTCAAAACGGCCAATACCAGTACATTTCACTTCACTAATACCTAATATTTCCATCTCTAAGCATGCTTTAAATTAATTTATGATGGCTTAAAATTTTCCTAGATTCATATTGTGCATGTTCCACCTATTAATTATTAATAAATATTTGCAAATGAAGCTATAGAAAGCCTTATTACATGCATATCATTTAAGTTCAACTCTGAAGCATGAATGATCTGCATCAAAGTTGTATCATTTTACTATATTTATTCAATCTGTATGCTGATCAAATCATCAGAGAAACTAGATTATATGAAGGGGAACACAATATCAGGATAAGTGGAATACTTAACAAGCTGTTATATACAGATTAGAGACACATATTTTGTCTAATTATTCTGTCCTATGTATTCAATGATCCTTTCTTTTCTTCAAAATATTATGCTCTCGGTGTCCTGCACAGTCATTTGTTATCAATGGATCCAGTCTGTCTTGAGATGGTATTGAGATCAAGGAGGAATATAGTCAAGGTCCTATTTTGGCTCTTGTGAACATGTTTTAATTTTTTTCAGCTTCCAATTGAACTTACATGCCAATTGAGGTCCATTTCAGTAAACCTCAGACCTTGTTTTAGCAGATGAGTTTAAACTTCTCCATAGTCTCTTCTTATAAATCCAGGTAGTCAAAATCAAAGAGATAGTCTTGAAATGCCCCAGGGGAGGAGGAAAATAAAGAATACTCTGACTTTCAGAGTAAGAAAAGCATAAGGCAAATAAGAGAGTCATGGAGAAAATTCAACCATGGATACATGAAATGAGACTCCATCAGTGACCACAGGAAATAGAATAGAATAGAAAACTAAGAATAGATCTTTTATAAACACTAGCAAGGGAAGTTATGCTTCAACATAATATTTTTGGATAATATTCAATAATACCTCATCTGCTCCTAGCTAATATTACATAAGTTTAAGATAGTGCTAGTGGTGGTATATACTGACATTTAAGTTGGGCTGTTAACTGTAAAGTCAGTCACTCAAAACCATCGGCGTAATTCAAAACCATCGGAGTAATTCAAAACCATCGGCGTAATTCAAAACCATCGGTTGCTTCGAGGGAGAATGACGAGGTTTTCTATTCCCAGGAGGATTTAGTCTCAGAAACCCCCAGGTAAGTTCTACTCTGAAACATAAGGTTAGCGTTAACTGGATAACAGTGAGTTTGGGTTTTGAGTTGGACACTACCTCATTTCATAATTAAAGTTGTTAAAAATAAAGTCACATCGAGTTGGTGTCCACTCAGGGCGACCCTCTAGGACAGGGTAGAACTGCCTCTGTCAGTTTCTGAGACGGGAACTCTTTATGGGAATAGAGAGCAAAGTCTTTCCCAGAGTGTCTGGTAGTATCGAACTGCTGACCTTGCAGATTGCAGCCAAACTCTAACCACAAAGCCACAGAGGCTCCTCCAAAGATTAAAACTGAATATCAATTTGACCGAATATTTCCTTTTAAAATTAATGCTATCATAAACGCAGAAAAGTAAGTCCTTACTGTCTACCTAGCTGAGTTTTTTAACAGAAGCAAAGCCAGTGAAGCATGTGTGTGTTTTGTGTATGTGTGTCTTCCATTTATTTCAAGAAAACGGCACAGTCACTTGTAGACAGTGTCAATTTCAAAGTCTATGGGTCAGATGTCAGGCTGAAAGTTTTTCGGACTCACATAGTTAGAGGTGCTGATGAGTCCAAGATTGGCAGATCCGAATGTAAGCTGAAGACTACAGAAGCAAATGACCATGGCAAATAAGTCAGATGGTCAGGTGGCAGGTTTCCAGGATCAAGTCAAGTATACTGGATATCAGATGACAAGCCATAGGCAAGAATCAGATTCAGTAGGAAACACAAGCTTTGCCACAGCACAGCATTCATATACATTGGAAGCTGCCCACACCCCAAAGAACGTCCCTGTTCAATTGATGGGCAGCTTAAAACAGATCCCGACATGGAGGTGATTACCTCGTATCAGATCTGCTGGGAGATGACTGCATCATAACTGCCACACCAATGAGGACCGAGGCATTTACTAGGAAGTGAGACGCTCTCTGACGGTCAAGGTTGTGTGTCACTTCCTAGTAAATGCCTCAGACAAATCGATAATGAGCACAGGCACACAAGCGAACATCTGCTAAAATCCATGCCTCCAGTGTTCCGCATTGTCTATAAAGTGTTATTATGAAGAGCTAAAAGGTATTCTGAGAAATTATATACATGCTTCTCTCAAAAATAAGCTATGGTGTTTTCAGTTTGTCTTATGCATCTGAAAGTTGAACATCGAATAAGGAAAACCTAGGAAGAGTCAATGTATTTGAATTACCGTGCTGGCAAAGTACTGTGGACTACCACAAAGGTAACTAAATCTGTCTCAGAAGAAATACAGTCAGAATGCTCCTTAGAAGCAAGGATAGTGAGATTTCACGTGCGTTGGACATGTTGTCGGGAGACCAGTCCCTAGCGAAGGACAGCATGCTTTGTAAAGCAGAGAGAAGAGGAGGGTCCTCAGTAAAATGATTGACATGGTGTTCAAAACAATGGATCCCAACAGAAACCAATTGTGAGGGTGAGTGTAGGACTAATGGGTGCCGGGTAGCTACCACAGAAGGGTGCCCTCTGCAACCCCTGGAGAAAGACAGCAGGAAAGGGCCCTTGCTTCTGGAACCCATGTGCTCCCCCTGAAAGCTTCCTTTTGGCGTGCTTGTTTTTCTTTTCAATGTTGGTCCTGGGAAAGTCCAAGTTCAGCAACAGAGATTGGGCCTTTCTGAGTCACCTGCACCACTGGTGGCAACCAGGGCCTGTTGGAGTCTCTGCTCTCTTCCTGCCACAGGAGATGAGCCAGCACAAGGCCCAGCCCAGCCTGCCCAGCCAAACCCCTCCCCTGGCTTGCTCCTGGGCCCAGCTTCTCCTTGGATGGAGGATTGTGTGAGCCCCCCAGTCAAAGCTATATAGTAATTTACCACTTTGTTAGATTCCCAGCTTTGCTTCACCTTCTTTCCGTCGGCACTCCTGCCCCCAACCCCTTCCTCCTTCCCACACCTGGCAGACATGTCTCTGTCACATTTGAGCCAAGAAAGGGGAGGCCTGACCCAGGCCAAGGGCGTGTTTTTGCTCCCCAGCCTTTGCATTCTATTTTTATTTTATTGTCAACAGATCAATGACCCTTTTTGGCTCCCTTGACCTCTCCTCCTAAGGCTCTACTCACCTGCAGCCACAGCACCACCCAGGCGGACATAGGCAAATCACATGTACCCTAGCTAGCCTTTCTTTCAGAATTCATCAGTATCTCCTGCCCTGATAAATGACCTGAGGCCTTGGCTGTCCCAGGGCACACAGCTCAGCAAGAATGAGGCCATCCCAAGCCATACAGCCAAGCCCCACACCTTCCTGGCTCCTGGGAACCCTGTGTGTGGAGCAAACTTCTGGTGATGGCGGCAGTACACTCTCCCCACAGGCCAGGCAGGCCAAGTTACCTGAAGACACAGACCCAAACAGATTCATGCTACCTTACCCACAGAAAGCTGTCACCATGGGTCTATATTTGCTTCCAAGTTTTTGCATTCTACTTTAATTTATTTAAACTAACCCATTTTGCGTTTGGCTCCTAAGGACTCTCTTTATAGCCCCACCCATCTCACTACTTTGTGTGCTCCCAGGAACAGATCTGCAGGCCACACCCACTGCAACCAGATTCCTGTCTTTCAAGTTGGAGTTCACCAGCATCTCCTTCCCCAACCACTGAGCAGCCATCCTACTTGCTTCAGCCCCATACCTTCCCCAGGAAGAACAGTACAGCCCCCAAGGCTCAGCCAAGCTTTCATCTGACCGCCCTTGGGATCACTCTGTCTCATCCTCCCTGCCGTTAAGAAAATACTGATGAATCAAGGAGCCACTGTGAGTTTCTCAGATTGTAACTGTTTACTGGAGTAGAAAGTCAAGTTTTCCTCCCGAGGAGCTGCTGACAATTGTGAACGGCAGACCATGAGACCATAAGTATTGTCATCCAGAGCATAACCATTCCACCACCAGGACACCTTTGAATATGCTGGAATATGTGAGATGCCTAGAACTGACTCCCTTAGAACCCAAGCAGACTTTGACCACTAAGCCAACATCTTCTAGACTTCCTTTACCTCTTCTCCCTTTTAACCCTCACATCCACTCTCTGTGTGGCCCAGCTCTCAAGGAAAAAAAAAAGCAGCTTTCTAGATAGATACTGTCAAACCCAGATCCATGAAAGCACAGATACACACAAGTGCACACTCCCATAGCAACAGAACACTTTAACCTCACCCAGCCTAAGCCATTATCATCATATATTTTTTTTAAATTTCCCCAACTTCCCCTCTGTCTTCTCTGCTCTCCCTCACCTTCTCATTCTTTCTTTCTCTGTCCTCCTTCCTTTCTCTTTCTCTTCTGTAAGGTAGTCGAGAGGTGCCAGAAACCAAATCAGTCGAAATTTAGCTAACAGGCTTTATAGAGAAAAAACCTCGCCTGGGCGAAGTCCCACAGTCCTAAGGTGACCAGATTTTTACATTGGTAAAGCGGGACACCATTGACAGTGCGAAGGATGGGGGGAGGGGTTGTTCTTGATTGAAACTTTAGTCAATATGGAGCAACAAAAATTTTCATAGAACGCAAAAATTGTATTGTAATATTTATTTTTTAATTTCAACATAAGTACAATTTACAAAAATAATACATTAAAAAGTATGTATAGTATTATTTTATTCTTTTGGCATATTTCTCATTTGAGTGATTTTTTTAGTAGATTGCTGTCATTTTTTAAAAGGTCATGAAATTTTTCACAAGAATTTGTTAAATTATATTTCACACATAAAATGGTTTTTAAAGTCTCAACACTTAATTGTGATTTTTCTGATGTCCACACTTTATTTACCATAGATAAAATGCACTCAGTCACAACATTAGTTCCTGGTAAAGACAGCACATATTCCACAATATTTAGTGCATTATTGTATGGAACATGGTTTGTTTCAAAAGGAGGAAATATTTCTAACCATTTGTTCTCTATTGTGATTTTTGCTGATGCCCAAGATTTAACCTTTTCCTTATCGATATATTTTTTAATAATGATACCTCATTACAAAGTTCATTTTCAGAAATATTACAATATGGGAGTTTTTTAGTAATATGATTGAGTGATTTTGCACATCATTCCAATTAAGTTCTTGTTTTAATGTAAACCAATGAAAATGTTCAATATCATTGTAATGTACCGTCCACTCTTCTAAATAGTCTATGCAGTTACTATAGAACTTTTTAACATGATTCATATCTGCACGATTTATTGCACCTTGTTCTTCTAGTTGGCTTATACTATTACGGATAGTTAATGGAAAAATTATTTTCTAACTGCTTTTGAAACTGAAATTTTAAATTATTAACTTCATTTGCTACTCTGATTACCGAAATTTTGTCACCTTCAATAAATTTTATAGCATTTTGAAAAAGAGCTGCTTGATTGTATACAAACTCTAGCCAAATTTTTGAAGATTCTTTTTCAAAAACTCTTCTAAAATTCTAGGATATTTATCCTGTGATAGAAAGTAGGATTTCAAAGGATCGTATCTTTTCAAAATTCTCTTGTCGGTTGGCAAAAGAGCTAACCAGCGCGTTTTACTGTATCCAAGTATTTTCTGATACTCAACTTCCGCAGTTTCACAAAATTCTTTAAGCATTTCAACGCACACAGTGTATATATAAAAATAAGAATATGTTTAATAAAAATATTTTCACATCTACGGGCAACAAATCAGCAGCTGTTTGAATGGAGTTATATATTATACATATTCCCTTCCCGTTCTCCCGCCGTTCCCTAGTTTGTCATGCATTCTTTCCAAAAATCAGGACTTTTTAAAAACGCTGTGGAACACGGGACAAATTGTTAAAAATTGGGACTGTCCTGCCAAAAGCGGGACGTCTGGTCAACTTACACAGTCCACAATGTCCAGGCCGAGGGAGTCGAACCCCAGGCTATAGGAGTGACCTTTTTATTGCTGGGAGACATGTGGCTGGGCTGGTCCTGGGCCGTATCTAGTAAGGTGGTCAGGGATTGGAAGGTACAGGCACGTCTGGGTTCCTGACTAGGCAGAGGTGTCTGCCAGGGATTGGTGGAACAGGCACACCTGAGTCCCTGGCCAGACAAAGGTGCCCGTCCAGGATTGGTGGGCGCAGGCACGTCCACGCCCCTGGCCAGGCAAGGGAGCACCTCCTCGTTACTGGCGGAGCACCTCCTCGTTACTGGTGGAGCACCCACCTGGCTGAGTGCCAGAGAGTTGCATCAGCCAACTCTGATCAGCTCTGCATGGGGTGGGGGGTTATTGTTTTGGACAGATATCTTCCATGCTTTCAATTAGACTATCATCTCCTGCCACGTTTGCTCTCCGCCTAATGAAATGTACTTCCACATTAATGATAACCTTATCACATTTTTTATAACTCCTCTTTCCAATATTTTGCAATCAATCCAGAAGGCCACTTACTGTTGCTACTATGATACTCTCTCACTCCTTTCCCCCTACTTTCTGAACCTAACCTTCTCTCTCCTGCTCTCTCATCCCTCTGCTTTATCAAAAGAGTAAACCACAGTATACCAGCCAAAAATCAGGAAGGACAAATTCTAAACTGAAAATCAGCCAAACCCAATCAAATAATTCTATAAAAGAGGCCTTTGAACTACCAGAAAAATAATTTAAAACAGTGACTTTTAGGACTCTTCAATAGACATGAGAGGCACTCATGAAAACAATATCAGAAATTGAGAAATTAAAAACCTTGCATCTATAAAATTCCCAGAAGTTCAACAATGAGATAACAGAAATAAGCAACTTCATAATGGATTTAATTAATAGAATAGAAGGTGCTCAGCTTCCTGACACAATCGCTGAAGACAATCACTAAAGACAAAATGGGTGCATAAGTAAAATTGGTGAAGAAAGCTAATGGTGTCTTGCTATGAAAAGATATATTGTCTGGGGTCTTAAAGGCTTGAAGAGAAATAAGCAGCCATCTAGCTGAGAACCAACAAAGCCCATATGGAATAAAAACACGGGCCTGTGTGGTCACAAGGTGTCGATAGGATTAGGTATCAGGCATCAAAGGCCCAGAACAAAAAAGTCATATCATTGGGAATGAGGGGGAGTATGGAGTGGAAACCCAAATCCCATCTGCAGGCAATTGAAAAATCCCCATATAGAAGGGTCACAGGGAGATGATGAGCCAGTCTGGGTGTAGTATAGCACCAACGAAACATATAACTTTCCTCTAATTCTTTAATGCTTCCTCCCCTCCACTATTGAGGTAGTTTATTGTGCCAGGCTGATCTATAAACACATGTGGGATTAATTGAATGACGGCGAGATAAATGGCTCAGCGAGCCTCGCCTTTCTTGTCCCTCACTCTTTGATCATCGGACCAGTGTGCAGCTGCCTTGCTTGTTCTGTGCCTCGATTTTCAAGCTACACTACCTGTGGGACACCTAACCTGTGAACTGTGTCGCTGTAATTTGAGGTTCCTTCAAGACCTGCTTTACCACACAATTGGAATTTACATCTCTTGAGCTGGGGACTGACTGTTGGTGGCCAGACTGTTGGTGAGCTGGCTGACAGTTGATGACCTACCTTGCTATTTGCTGCCTGTGCTGAGATAGCCTGAATCTCTACAGAGGACTACCTGGTGACCCTCAAAGCTTGAAGGACTGCCAGTGTCTCACAACTGTCTCACGGGAGTGAGTTGCACTGAGCCATTTGTTCTGCTTTATAATTTAACTGTTCATTCCTTGTATTGTGTATCTATCTATCTTATATAATTTATCTATTCATTTCTTATGTTATATATCTATCCATCTGTATAAATATACATATATAATTATTAGCAATCTGGTATTGTCTCTCTAGAGAACCCTGTCTAACACAACTATCATGACTCCAATTCTACCTTATTAATCCTCCTAGACCAGACCATATACATGGGTACAGATAAGAGCTGGAAACACAGGGAATCCAGGACATGGTCAATATTGAGAGTAGCCACACCAGGAGGGGAATGGGGAGGTGGGGGGGAAAAGGGGGAACCGATCACAATGATCTACATATAACCCCCTTCCAGGGGGATGGACAATAGAAAAGTGGGTAAAGGGAGATATTGGTCAATGTAATACATGAAAAAAAAATAATTTATAAATTATCAAGAGTTCATGAGGGAGGGAGGGAGAGAGGGAGGGAGCGAGGGAGGGAGGGAGGGAGGGGGAAAACAAGCAGTCAATTCCAAGGGCTCAAGTAGAAAGAAAATGTTCTGAAAATGATGGTGGCAATAAATGTGCAAATGTGCTTGAGACAAAGGATGTATATATGGATTGTGATAAGAGCTGTACAAGCCCCCAATAAAATGATTTTTTTTAATGGAAGAAAAGGAAAATCAGATCAGTGAATATGAAGACAATCACTCTGACTTCAGTAAAATGGAGAAACAATAAACAGGAGAAGACCAATTAATTCTTTCCATTGGTCACCCCAAACTAACAAACTATACCTTAAGAGTTGTTGCTGAACTGGGTGACTGGATCAAGTGGCGAGGAGAGTCTGGTCTGTATGAGAAAGGGCAATTGTACTTCTGATGTGTGGGCTAGGTGGGGAACTCTGTCATTGGGAAAAATACTTAACATCTGTGGTAATTACATAATTCCATGTCAACTTGATAAACAGGTTATAGGGGTGGAGTCTAGCCTGTCAATCAGGTCACAGCCTGATTGATGCCTCTTGGTGGGCATGGTCTTCTAATGAGAATTCTACGAGTTTCCTCTCTTCGTCCCTAGAAATAGGATATACTCTCTCTATGCTCCACATGCCTGGTGAGAAGCTACATGACAACAGCCGGAGCCCTGGAGATGGAGAAGCCATGTGGAGACCCAAGCCAGTGCTGAGATGCTTCCACCGCCACTGGATGCACAGGACTTTCCACCCACGGGCCTATGATCTTCCTGCATTCAGCATCTTTGCATGTGCTGCCTGAGTTTAAAGAGGTACTTATGGCTAGTATTGTATATATGGGCTAATATCAAACTTATGGATTTGATCTGGACTGGTCTGGTATATTTTCTCCATATCCAATTGCTCTATGAAATAAACTCTTTCTTTATACACATATGAGTGTCTCTATGTTTGTGTCTCTGGTCAACCCAGACTAACACAACATTGTTCATACAGATTCCAAGGGAAAATGCCTGCGTATAATGTCCCTAGGAGCCCTGGTAGTGTAGTAGTTATGTTTTGGGCTGCAATCCCTGAGG
The DNA here is from genome assembly GCF_050624435.1 of Tenrec ecaudatus. Lineage (NCBI taxonomy): Eukaryota > Metazoa > Chordata > Mammalia > Afrosoricida > Tenrecidae > Tenrec > Tenrec ecaudatus. The sequence goes on along the minus strand of NC_134532.1, from coordinate 102,004,565 downwards.
TCTGCTGTTTGATACCAGCAGCAGCTTCACAGAAGAAAGGCTACACTTTCTACTTCAATAAACACTTACAGGGTTAGAAACTCACAGGCGATGTGTCAGCATTGACACAATGATAGCAAGTTTGGCTTGGGTTATAATGTTCCTAACTGTGCTCTTTAACCCACTTCCTTACCAACCTCCTGTGACCTAGGCAACATTTTATAGACAACTCAGACATTAGACTCCGTTCTTCTGAGTACACAACACTCCTCATAGATGACACCAGAAAAAACCCAAATTGGAAAGTCCATTAAGCAAACTGGGCTGTACCATAAATTTATGGCAGAAATAAGGAATGGATAATCCCCTAACCTATAAACTGAAAGGCCCTGGTGGGAGCAAAAGCAGATGATTGGAATCCGAAGCTTAGGGAATCAGTGGTCTTTAGACTTTGGGTGGGTTTGGACCTATTGCTCTGAAGGGGGCCCAGTGAATGATGATCTGGTACCAAAATATGTTTGCTTATCTCATGCTCTCTCTACCTTTATGTGTTGTGTATTAGTCTGTTAGGCACATCGCTGCCTTCATAAATGAGGGTTACTGACAGTATTGCCATATCTCTCACTTCATGTATTGCTAGTGTTCAATCACCAAAGTTTTGAAAATATGGGAGTTAGCAATTCATATATTGGAGTTTAATAAGAAGGCCTACCCAGGTATAAAATCCTTCACTCAACAGTGTTTTGCTATTGACAATACACATGTTACTATCAAAAAATTACTTTGAAGGATGGTTTATGCTATACTACAATAAAATGATCATGTCTCTGAAAGTGAACCAGGGACCACAATTATATGAATAAATTTTGAGTTCTCACTTGATCATAGTAGCACTAATATAAAAACAATCCATTCTTAATTTTTCTATCATGGTTCTGCCTGGTACTCACCTTCAAGAAGAGTTCACCGAAGATTTAGGTGCCATAGCAAAGTGTGGTGAAAAAATTATATTGTGGTAGTTACATAATCTACTGTCAAGTTGAGAGGATTAAAAGTGAAGGGGTGGAGTTTAAACTGTCAATCAGGTGGTAGCTGATGAACTCATTTGGAGGCACTAAGGAGATAAATAGCTCACTGGAGGTAGGATGCAGGCTCACTCCCTGGGAACCATTGCAGCTGGCAAGACACATGGAACTACATGGAGATCCTTGTCAGTGCTGAGATGCTTACTTCACTGGATCCATAAGACTTCCCACCCACCGGCCTGTGATCTCTTTGCATTCAGTGTCATTGCATGTTTCGTGAATCTGAAGAGGACTTTATAGATTAGTATTGGATATATGGGCTAATAACAGACTAATGGGCTTGATCTGGACTAGGTTGGGATGTTTTCTTAATGTACAATTACTCTTTATATAAAGTTCTTTCTTATACAAATATTATACATATGAGTGTCTATGAATTTGCTTCTTTGGTTAACCCAGATTAACCATGAAAAATAGCATCAACTAGAAACATCCTGGACTTTAAAAGAACAGCTCTGAATCAACCTAGACATTTTCCCAAAGGTCATTACTGATGACGAGATATAGTCCTATTCTTACAACTCCAAAAGCAAACATCAAACAAGCCAGTGGACGACGTCATCAACACCTCACCCATAAAAAGCTCATCAAGTGAAAAAAAAAGATCAAAATGATGCTCTTTTTTTTTTCTGGATGTGAGGGAAATAGTGCATTTGGAGTTCATTCTACCAGGTCAGATTGTTAATCAAGATTTCTATTTAGAGGTTCTGAAAAGATAGCATAAAAGTGTGCAATAAAAAAGGTCTGGTTTGTGGCAGACAGGGAACTGGGTTTGCCACCACGACAATTCTCCAGCTCATGCAGCCATCTCAGGGCACCAATTTTTGCCAAAAAAAAAAACCCAGCATGCCTTTCTTGCCCCGTGCGCCTGAAACACCTGACATTGCTCCGTGTGACTTCTTTTTGTTTCCATGAATGAAGAGGGACATGAAAGGACAGCTATTTGATGACATAGAAGAGATCAAGAAAGAAATGTGAGAGGTGCTGTCAGTCATCCAAACAGATGAGTTTGAAAAATGTTTCCAAGAATGGAAAAGCAACCGATGACACTTACAACTTTCCTCTAGTTTTTTGGGTGCTTCCTTCCCCGCCACTATCATAACCTCAATTCTACCTTACAAATCAGATTAGGTCAGAGCATGCATACTACTACAGATAAGAGGCCACGGCACATGGAATCCAGGATAGATAAACTCCTCAGGGTCAACAAGAAGAGTAGAGATACCAGGAGGATTAGGGGAGGGTGGGGGAAGAAAGAGGGAATTGATCACAAGGATAGACCAAGAACCCCCTCCCAGAGGGACAAATAACAGAAAAGTGGGCGAGGGGTGATGGAGGATGATGTAAGATATGGAAAAAATAATCTATAACTTATCAAGGGTTTGTGAGGGAAGGTGGATGGGGCAGGAAAGGGAAGGAAATGGGAAGCTGATATCGGGGGCTCAAGTGCGAAGACAATGCTTTGAAAATGATGGCGTCAAATGTGCAGATGTGTTTGACACACTGGATGAATGTATGGATTGTGATAAGAGATGTAAGAGACCCCCAAAAAGAATTTTTTTTAAAAAAAGAATGAAACCACAGGTTTGACAACTGCATTAAGCATAATGGAGATTACTTTGCAGGTAATACGGTTGTTTTGTAAATACATATATACATACATACATACATACATACATAAATATATACGTATATACATAGCTTTGAAAAAAAATCTGAGGTTTTTGGTACCCCTGAATAGGTAGGCTAGTGTGTAACAGCTTTTCATTTGATCTTCCTCTGAACCCAATGTGAATTTATTCTAAATTTTAATATTCTCTGCTTTCCCTTATATTAAAGAAGTTCCACCATTGTTAGTGGGTCTCGATCCATGCTGGTTGTTTGCTCTTGTTTTGTCTGTTTCTCTGTATAGGGCAGCCAGGATTGGGAGATGTATGGAGATGGCAGCTGTATTCACGATAGCCTGGCTGCATGAAAGGGGTGGTGAATGCAGTCTACATCAGTGGGTAGGAGAGGAAAGGAAAGGTTTCAAACTGGTTGTGGCTATGATTGCCCAACCCTTCTTGGTATGAATGAAACATTTAAATGTATGATATTTTAATTAAATTTCAATTTAAAACATTAAATGTGATTTATTTTTAAAGGAATAATTGTGAGGCTGGTGCAAGACCAAGCAGTGTTTCACTGTTGTGCATAGTGTACGTATGTGTCCAAACCAACTTGATGGCACCTGTGTGACTCTGGGTACATTAGAAGAACCAATCCACAGAAACTCATGTACAAGAGAGAGTTTTCTATAAAGGGTAAGTGAACATCAAGAAAACATCCCAACCCAGTGCTGCTCAAGCCCACAAGTCCAACATTAGTCCATATGTCCTACACCAATCCACAAAGTCTTCCTCCATCTCACAAAACATACAATGATGCCAACTTCAGAAGAAAAGCTGAATCAGTGAACGTGTAAGCATCTCAGCACTGGCAGGGGTCTTCACACAGCTTCTCCAGCAACCAGGGCTGCCTTGGGGTAGGTACCTGTGGCTTCTCTTTGGGGATGTCTTGCAGGAAGGGAGCCTTGCCAGCTCAAGCAGAGAACTGGCTAAAGCAGCTGCACCCTAATCTGACCATCACAAAGCAGGAGACCCAAGAACTAGAAAGGCAAAGTTCACCAAGCTACTTATCTCTCCACCCTTCAATTAACCCCACATGTGTTTATCAGCCTGGTTGGCACAATACACTTTAGCTATATTAATCCACCCCTTGCCAACTTGGCACCTGTACATAATTCTTTAGCCTCACAATTGCAATTAAGTAACATGTACACCTTAACCCTATAATCCTGTGAATATGTTCCCCCACCTATGAAAGTTTGTAAGCCAACTACTTCATGTCTTTATGCCCTCAATTTTGAGTATCCAATTTTTTACTGCCCACTTACATCAACCCAGTGCTCTGAGAAGACAATCATATATTTCCGACATGAAAAGTCTGCATCCATAAGCAAAGTCAAATCCGGAGAGGCCATCCATAAAGTCAGCACCAATATGTACCAGTTCATAGGCTCAAAAGCTCCATCTGGTCAGGTTCTCATCAACACAATGTGGGCTGCCTCACTCAGTCTCCTCAGGGTTCCCATTGGTCACCTTGCCTTTAGACCATGGGCTCTCACCAATACTCAACAGTCTAGCCCCCTCGTGCTAGGTCATGAACTTTAGACCAGTCAACCTGTTCTCATCTTCTCCTCTTTTTCCTATAAACCAAGTCCACAGGTGTCAGTGGCCAAACTCAACCTCTTTTTATTGCTGTATTTCTCCCACTTCCACTCAACAAGTAGATCCAGGTGGTCACCTACTAAGCATCTCAGTCTGCCCACAGGCTCCCTTTAATGTTCAGTCCCAGGCAGAAGTTTTTATCGTGGTTCAAGATTTTTTCCCAGCTTCTGACAAAGACCATTGGTTCCTGAGTACTCCAAATCACTGGGTGGGCATATCTTTTCAAAGCTTTCTTTCTTTTTTTTTTTTTAATGTGTCCTAGGCATGAAACAGTTCTGGCCACGATCTAGGCATCAAGCTAGGATGAACAAAGGGCTGCCAGTCTGCTCTGCCCGTGACTGATATAAGAGCACCACCACAAATCTGGTGTATATTTGCCCATAGCTACGGGTATCAAGGCTTTCTTTGCAGGAGTGGACTAAACCCATCTAAAGATTAAATTTTAATGGCAAAAAGCAAGCGGCTTACAAACTTTCTATTTTCATACTTCCCATATTTTTCCCAGAAATGTACTGAGTAAAAATGTGGCTTTATCTAACCTCTGGCTAGACAAAGAAAAAAAAAACACCATGAGGGAGAGGTCAACCAAACATCTACTCTCCATCTTATGATTGTTTCTCCAGTACCCCTCTCATGGTACCATAATGTGTTAGTCTGGGTACTTTAGAGAAACAAATCCGCAGAAACTCATGTATAAGAGAGAGTTTTATATAAAGGGTAAGTACACATCAAGAAAACCTCCCAACCCAGTGCTGCCCAAGTCCAACATTAACCCATATGTCTGACACCAATCCACAAAGTCATCCTCCATCTCACAAAACACACAATGATGCTGACGGCAGGAGGAAAGCCAAATCAGTGAATGTGTAAGCATCTCATCACTGCAGGGGTCTCCACATGACTGTCCCAGCACCTAGGGCTGCATTGGGGTAGGTACCTGAGGCTTCTCCTCGAGAATGTCTTGCAGGAAGTGAGTCTTGCCAGCTGAAGCAGGGATCTGGCTAAGGCAGCTGCACTCTGGTCCGACCATCAGAAAGCAAGAGACCCAAGAACTAGAAAGGGGAGGCTCACTGAGCCATTTATCTCTCTACCCTTCAACTAACCCCACATGTGTTTATCAGCCAGGTTGGCACAATAAATGTTAGCTATCTTAGCACCTGACAAGAGCGGTAACTCAAAAACTCACTGTATTGGAGCCAAATTCAACTCAAAGCAAAAATGTAAGACAAAGTAGAACTTCTCAGAGGGTTTCCGAGACTGCTGATCTTTAGAGGACTAGAAAGCCTCATCTTTTCTTCTGTGGAGCAGCTGGTGGGTTTGAATTGCTACATCGTGGTTAGCAGCCTACTATGTGCAACCCACAATGCCAACATGCCTCCTTATACATGCTACAAGTACCAAAAAGATTTTGAAGATAAATATATCCCAGCAAATCAAGAAACAAATAGAAATAAAAACTCCTGAATACAGAAGGCATATTTTAAAAGTCTGTTCATCATTTTTTAAGTGCAAAGCATAACAAAGTCTAATTAAATGTGCTTAATATAGTTTGAAAACTTTAATTAAAATGATCAAAGTAAGGCAAACAATATGAAAAATAATTTAAGTAACACCATGATAATGCAGTTTCCTATTTACATATGCAAAATTGGTAAATGGAGGGGGAACGTGGGGTCAGGTTAAACAAATCATTTCATGTTATATCAAAATTTGCAAATCGATAGCCTTCTTTCACTTCATGTATTATCAGATAAACAAGTGAATAAAAGATCTTTCATTTTAATCATGGTCACTTTTTTCCCAAATAAAAAAGCATTATCTAGTTTGGGAAAATCATTATATTCAAAAAGAAAAATTAATTTAATATTTATCTGATGTTGAAATAGAGGGACATTTTAATTTTTTTATAGGATTTGAGGTGGGGAGTTTTAGTGTGATTGTTACAGATGTTTGCTTTTTAACAAAAGCAAATGCATACTGTAATCAAAAAACCTTATTCACAGAAACAGTATATAAATATTGAAAACATCAAAAAATAATATCACATTAAAAATGTACCAAATTAAAAAGAAACAATAAGACCCTGGCAGTAGAGTTCCTTTCAACTCATAAAAATACTAGCCAACAATTTACATCTTTCTCCGAGGGAGTGGCGAACAGGATTGAACTGCAAAAAAATCCATTTATAAAAATTAAAATGGACCAATATTTACACTTATACTAAGTGTGATATTCACACATATTAAATAAAAAATGGAGATCAATTGAGGCTCTGAGTTATTTTCCCTCAATATTTACATTTTTAGCAAATAATAACCATAAAGATCCCACTTAATGTGGGCACCTTCTTTTAGAGAATATTGATATGTCAATATTCTGAAAAGTTATTTTTCAATGTATATTATTAGTCAGCATGTTGACTAGTATTTTTATTTATAATACATTGTATTTATTTACTATTTGTATCATATTGAAATAACCAGAAATACACACAAATATGTATACACAGTAGCAGTCAAATACAATGGCAAAAATGTTAAAACAATTTAAATGTTCAATAATAAGAAATAATTTCAAAATAGTACATCTATTAGGAAATGTTTTCCTGCTATACAAAAGTATTTTTGGAGACTAAAAAGAAATATTTTTCCCAAAGTAGATCCACAGTTCTTCCTCCATATCTATCTTCATCTGGAAGCTATATTGAGAACCTGTCCATTTTGGATTGCTCTGTTGGTATTTAGAATACTGGTAACTAACATAGTTTTAGCAACACAATACACAACACAAGCCACCAATATAACAAATTAACCAAAAAATGATATTCCATCAATACATGGGCCTTTGTTTTTGGCTAATGCTTTCAGTACAACTTGAACGTCTGCCTTCAGTACCATTGGTTCTGGCTCAATGTATCTCCTGAAACCATTGGATATTGACTACATTTTTGGTAATAGTGACTCTGTGTATGCTTTTACTAATCACAGATCTTGGCTATTAGATTCTGCTTATTTATTTGGAAAATAATATCCAGTAATTTAGGAGTTTAATCTGAACAAATAAAAAAATGTATGTATTACAGGTCTTAGCTGGCCTACACGTGTATAATTTTCTTTTTTCAACAGTGTTTTAAATTCTATACCATTTGCTAATGGAAAGAGCAGTCAAGAGTTCAAAATACATGTTGCCTATGGTAAATTTGCTGCACAAGATCTTTTTGGAATATTGAAAAGAAAGGATGGTACCTTTGAGCACTGGGGGCCCTTGACTCCAACCAAAGGCTTTTCCATTGCCTCATATGCATGTGAAAGTTGGGCATTGAATAAGGAAGCCTGGAGAAGAACAGATGCATTTGAATTGTGGAGCAGAAGGAATATTGAAAGCACCATGGACTGTTAGAAGAACAAACATCTTGGAAGAAGTGCAGCCAGAGTCTCCTTAGATGCATGATGGCAAGGCTTTGTTTTACAGATTTTAGCCATACTGTCAGGAGAGGCCAGTCCCTAGACAGAGATGCCGTGCTTGGGAAAGTGAAGGGGCAGCAAACAAGAGGAAGGCCCTCAACAAGACAGGTTGGTACTGTGGCTAGAGCAATGGCTCAGGCATAGGAACAATGGCAAGGATGGCGCAGGACCAGGCAGTGTTGCATTCTGTTAAACATAAGGTCAATATGCATCAAAACTAACCCAAAGACATCTAACAACAAAGACACATCATTAGTGTTACCTTATGCCCCAGGGAGATGATGTATAATGTTCTCTAACATCAAATGACAACGATATTTCTAAGGTGAACCAGAGACATATATAAATCATAGAAATATGAACAGATTTGGGGCTTGCCCTTATTTCTAGCCCCAATCTAAGACCAATTAGTTCTTATGATATGATTCTGCTTGATGCTTCCCCTATGATGACATCGCCGAAGATGTGGGTGCTAGCGCTAGCAAAGTGTGCTGAAGAAATCCCACTGTCAGGGTCTTAACAACTTGTCTTCAAACAAGCAGTCATCTAAGTGCGATATCCACGTGGAAGAAGCATGTGTGGTCCAAGCATTGTAAATAATAACATCCAAATTTGACGGAGGGCATAGGACCAGAGCTTACATTGTGAATACCTGGTTCTCAGAAGGCCATGGATGGCCGTGGAAGCCCAAGTTCAACCTGCATGGTTCGCACATTGATTATGCTTCTAGTGAATTCCTTCTGACCGTAGTTGAGGGATGTGACTTAGCCTTGTTATCAGACAGCACTGTAAACTGACTACGGAAGTAATAGTTAGGTTAAAATACTCTATCTTAACATTTGATCTCTTTTTATCCATTTTAAAGTTGTTTCAGTTTTTTAAAATATGAAGGGGAGGTACAGGTGAATGAAGCCTCTGGTGAATTCCCTCTGGCCATGGACTGGGGATGTGATCAGCCGTGCTACCATGCAAAAGTGCATTCTAAAGTAGTTCATTGCAGATGCAGTTGTTAAAACCTAACAACTTAGCATTGAGCTCCATTTTGACCCATTTTAAATCTGTTCTAGGTTTTTGTAACTGGTATTTTATTGGTTGTTTTGGGGGTCAGTAAAGAAAAATTAAACTACTTACACCTAATTCTTTTTTGGGGGGTGGCATTCCAGGGCTGTATTTCTAATGTTTGGGGTTGGAAGTTGATGTGAGGATGGGAAATATGACCATTTTGTTGCCATCGGCTGGAAACTGACTTAGCTCAGTATCTACAGCCAAGCAAAGAGCTTTGTTCCGGATCTCGAGCCTGCTCATGGGTGTCTGGTCTGCTCTGGATCCCCAACAAGGAACCACATTCTCTTGATTTTTTAAATCTAAAAACAAAATTCTACATGGGTGCTATCTTCCTAAGAGTCTCCCATTCTACTTTTTAATATTTTCTGTTTCTTTTCTATTGAGTTTTTTCTGTTTCATTTTATTATTGTTGTTAATTTTTATGTTTGGATTTTTTAATGTTTCCCCCATATATGAAATCCAGGATTTATAAATCTATAGAGAAATCCATTGTATTAATGGCTTCTTGGAGGTCTTGTGGGGGAGGTTGCTGTAGGGAAATGAGGAGCTAACAATGATGGCTATAAAACTGAAGAAAATGTTCTAAAAGGATTGTTGTGATGATGGTGCAAGTCTTGTTAATATGATTTGACCATTGAATTGCATGATTTGTTAAATGTATGCCCATAAATTGTTAAACAAAAAAGAAACCACATAGCTATGGAATTGATGGCAGCTCATAATGACCCGATAGGACAGTATAAAACTACTTTGAAGTGTATCACAAGCTACAAATCTCTACGGGAATAGATATAGTCTCATATTCCTCCTGCACAGAAGATGGTAGATTGGAGTGTCTGGTGGAGTTAAACTGACCACCTTGAGGTTGCAAACTGGTGAGGTTGCAAAACCCACTGCACCAACATTGCGCTTTAAAACCTGGTCATCGTTGTTTTAATGAGAAGCCTAATAGTAAAAGCAGACACCAGTCATGCACTTCTTAAATATATATTACTATACACAAAGTATAGGAGTAATGTTAAAATGCAGCAATCTAGCATAATATAAAGCATTTCGATAAAAAGCCTAGGTCTAAGAAATTCTCCCTCTTTGAAAGTATAAGACTTAAATTTTTAATAAGGTCTCTAACTTTGCACCTTCTCCATCAATTTGTTATTACAGACTCAGAAATTACTAACTTAAAGTCATTTTACATGTTTCTATTGCTTTATCTAATTAGCATCTTTTTATTATATTTTTTGATGATAATACAGATTTTTATATGACAAAAATAGGACAAAGTGTTTTGCTGGTGGTGGTAGTTAGGTGCAGTCAAATCAATTTACTCTAATTTCCACCTTAAGCGCAACAAACAAAACACTTTCCAATCCTGTGCCACCTTTGCAGAAGTTCCTGTGCCTGAGCACAGTGTTACAGCCACCGTTTCAGTCCATCTTGCGGAGGGTGTTCCTGTCTGTTGCTGCCCTTCTAATTTATCAAGCATGCTGTCCTTTTCCAGGAACTGGTCTTGCCTGACAACATGTCCAAAGTATGTGAGAAGAAGTCTCACCAACTATTCCTCTAAGACAGACTTGTTTTTCAGCAGTCCATGGTGCTTTCAATATTCTTCTCCATCACCACAATTCAAATGCATTGATTCTTCTTCGGTCTTTCTTATTCAATTTAACTTCCACGTGTATATGACATCATGGAAAATACCTATGGCTTGGATCAGATGCACCTTTGTCCTCAAAGTAATAACTTTGCTTTTCAGTACTCTAAAAAAAAGTCTTGTGCAGCAGATTTACCAATGCAGCTTCTCTTTGATCTCTTGATGGCCGCTTCCATGAGCATTGATTGTGGATCCAAGCAAGACAAAATCCTTGATAATGTTAACCTTTACTCCATTTATCATGATGTTACCTATTGGTCCAGTTGTGAGGATTTGGGTCTTCTTTACATTGAGTTGTAGCCATACTAAAGGCTGAAATCCTTGATCTTCATCAGCAAGGGCTTCAAGTTCTCCTCACGTTCAATAAGCAAGGCTGTTTCATCTGCATACCAAAGGTTGTTATAAGAGTTTCTCCAATCCTGATGATACATTCATATAATCCGGCTTCTCTGATAATTTACTCAGTACACTCATTGAACAGGATGGTGAGTGGATACAACCCTGACACACACCTTTCTCTATTATAAAGCATGCCTGATGCGCTGGTTCTGGTCACACAACTGCTCCATTTACAAGTTCTTGTTCCATTTACAAGTTCTGCCTGAGTACAATGACGTGTTCTAGCATTCCTACTACTCTCAAGGTTATCCAGAATTGGTAATGGTCCATACAGCCAAATGCCTTGGCATAGTCAATAACACACAAGTAAAAATATTTCTTGCATTCTCTGCTTGGAGCCAAGATCTATCTGACATCAGCAATGATAGCTCTTGTTCAACACCCTCTCCAGTCTGCATATCTGGCAGTGTTGTATCAATATACTGCTGCAAATATTTTTGGATGTTCTTCAGCATAATTTTACTTGCGAGCAATATCAATGATATTGTTCTGTAGTTTGAATGTTCTGTTGGGTCACCTTTCTTTGGAATGGGCACAAAGAGGTATTTCTGATAGTCAGCTGGCCAAGTAGCTGTCTTCCAAATTTCCTGGCATAGACAAGTGAGTGCTTCCAATGCTCCATCAGCTTGCTGAAACATTTCAGTTGGCATGCCATCAGGTCCTAAAGCCTTGCTTTGACTAATAATTTCAGGGCAGCTTGCAATTATTCCTTCAGAACCCTTTTTTTCTTGCTTATATTTTACCTCCTGAAACGGTGGGCTGTCAACTAGTTCCTTTTAATACAGTGGCTCCGTGTATTCTTTCCATCTTCTCTTGATGCGTCCTGAGTCATTCAGTAGTTTGCCTATAGAATCTTTCAACATTACAACTCAAGGCTTGGATTTTTCTGGCTTTCTTTCAATTTATGATATACAGAACATGTTCTTCACTTTGGGCTTTCTAATTCTAGACCTTTCCATATTTCACTGTAATATTTGTTTTGTTTTTTATTCTTTGGCTGCATTTTTTTAAAAATCATTTTATTTGGGGCTCGTAGAATTCTTATCACAATCCATACATCCATCCATTGTGTCAAGCACATCTGTACATTTGTTGCCATCACCATTCTCAAAACATTTGCCTTCTACTTGAGCCATTAATATCGGCTGTTCATTTTCCCCCTCCCTCCCTACTCCCCCCTACCTCATGAACCCTTGATAATTTATAAATTATTATTATTTTGCTATATGTTACACTGTCCGACATCTCCCCTGCCCTCTTCTCTATTGCCCATCCCCTAGGGAGGAAGCTATACATAGATTCTTTTCATTGGCTCCCGCTTTCTACCCCACATTCCCTCCACCCTCCAGGCATCACCACTCTCACCACTGGACCCAAAGGAGTCATCTGTCCTGGATTCCTGTGTTTCCAGTTGCTATCTGTACCAATGTACATCCTCTGGTCTAGCCAGATTTGTAAGGTAGAATTAGGATCATGATAGTGGGGGAGAGGAAGCATTTAAGAGCTAGAGGAAAGTTATATGTTTCATCGTTGCTACCCTGCACCCTGACTGGCTCATTTCCTCCCCACAACCCTTCAGTAAGTGGGTGTCTGATTGCCTACCAATGGACTTTGAGTCTCCACTCTGCACTCAGCCATATTTACAATAATATGATTTTTTTGTTCTTTGATGCTTGATACCTGATCCCTTCGACAGCTCATGGTCACACGGCCTGATGTGCTTCTTCCTTGTGGGCTTTGTTGCTTGAACTAAAAATCATAACAGTGGGTACCCACTTTCCTGATATGATCATTGAAGACAAACCTGTGCATAAGCAAATGTCGTGAAGAAAGCTGATGGTGCCTGGCTATCAAAATGTATAGCATCTGGGGCTTAAAGGCTTGAAGATAAACAAGCAGCCATCTAGCTCCGAAGCAACAAAGCCCACATGGAAGAAGAACACCAGCCTGTGTGACCACGAGTTGGCTGCCTTTTAGAAATTTTCTACTCAACTTTTTTATTACATTCTGTCGTTTGCTTTAACTACTCTATAATTAACAGAAGATCAAGTTTCAGAGTCTCTTGTGACATTCACTTTTTTCTTTTCTTTCTTTCCTGATTTTTAATGATATTTTGCTTTCTTTATGAATGATGTTCATAAATGTCCTTTATGAACGATGTTCTTGACGTCCTCCCACAGGTCTCCTGTCATTTGTGTTTAGTGTATGAAATATTCTCTTGAAATGTTCTCAAAATTCCAGTGGGATTGACTCATGGTTATGTTTGACTATTGTGGGTTTTATGTTATTTGTAGATTTTATATTTATTTTTATCTTGAACTTTCATATGACCAATTGATAGTCTTTCCAGAGTTGGCCCTGGTCTGGTTTTAGCTACTGATATTGAGCTTCTCCCAATTATCTTCCCACAAATGTAGTCAGTTTGATTTCTGTGAGTTCCATCTGGGTAAGTCCAACTGTCTATGCCTTTTGGTGCAGTTGAAAAATGTTATTTGCATTGAACAAGTCATTGTTTTTGCCAAAGTCTATCTGTGATCTCTGGCTTCATTTCTGTCACCAAGAGCATATTTTCCAACTACTGCTCCTTCCTCTTTGTTTCCAACCTACACATTCCAGTTGACAATGATTATGAATGCATCTTAATGACATAGTAGATCAGTACCCAACTGTACCGCTTGGATGAATTCTTCAATTTCTTCATCGCTGTTTTTGTAGTTGGTGAGTTAATATGAATAGTAGTTATTATATTGGTTGTATTTCCTTGAAGATGGATATAGTCCCATCACAAAAAGCATTGTCCTGCACGATGGATTTTGCAGTGTCCTTTTAGATAATGAATGCCATGCCATTCCTCTTGACTGTGCTATTCCCAGCACAGAAAATCATAGGATTTTCTGATTTAAAAATACCATTGCTGGTGCATTTCAGCTCACTAATATCTAATATATTCCATCCCATTTGTGATTTCCAATTTTCCTAGATTCATACATTGTACATTCCAATTTCAGAACAGAAGCAGATTTTTACAGTTGTTTCTCCTTACCTTGAGTTGTCCCCATCAGCAAATGACGGTCCCGATGATCCACTCCTGAAGGTTGTATGAGACTCATCACCATGGTTAACTCTACTGTGAGAAACCTAGTCCTCCTCAGTGACAATAGGAGTGCCTGTGGATCTGAGCGACCCATCTCCTGGCATATCTGACAACGTTCTGCAGCTGCTTCCTTCAAAGTGAGTAGCCCAGTCCATCTTCATGGTCTGGTTTTAATCTGGGAGCTCCAGTACAACCTATTCACTTTGGGTGACCCTGCAGGCATTTGAAATAACAGCGATAGAAATTCCAGCGTCACAACACACAAGCCACCGTAGTATGACAGACTGAAGATAAGTGGTGGGACAAAGTGTTACAAAGGATTCATAGCTAAATTGTATAAGTTCGTTAAATGATGGTGACCTGCCTTAAAGTACTTTATAATCGTGTTATATGTAATTAATGGAGGCTTGGTGGTGTTACAGACTACCCATTGGCTGCTAATCTCAATGCCAGCAGTTTCAAGCCACCAGCCAGTCCAAGAGAGAAAGATGAGGCTTTCTGATCCCGTAAGGATTTGCAGCAGTAGAAACTCGTACAGGGATTTCTACTCCATCCTAGATGGTCGCTGTGAGTATGAATTGACTCAAGAGCGAATTTGATTTTTGTTTTAGCTTTTGAATGATAAGCATATATGACTCGGTAGAGACTGTGCCTGTATTGTCTGTTCTAAATATAGTCACTTAATGGATAACTCATCTGCTTTATTTTAATATATTGCCAATGAATTGTTGTACATTATTTCTGAACTGATTAGATGACAGTGGACTAGAGTTTAGAAAATCATTGTAATGGAAACGGAATACTCTAGATAACTCAAAACCAAACCAAACTCACTGCCATCGAGTCAATTCTGATTTGCGGTGACCATGCGAATTTCTGAGTTTGTGAATCCACACAGGAGTAAAGCATTGTCCTTCTCAGATGACACATCAGGTGGTTTTCCACTGCTGACCTTATGATTAACCCCTCAACGGGCAGCCTACCACACCATGATAATCCACAAGGAGAAGTCATGCAAGTCATACAATTTAGAAGTTCTGGTTTGCAGTATAATTGGGTATCAGTTTTTCAATTGCTAAATTTGAAATTCAGTGAAATAAATATCAGTTAAAGAGAAATTGTCTTCACAGATCTCCCAAGGATCTAGTTACCTCACTTTACAGTCTAATGTTACAGTCTCTTAAACATCTTTTTAAAATAATGATCTTTATTACTCTTTTTAAATTTAGGCAACTGGTCAATAATCAGTGCCGATTTATAAAATTGGTTAGAGACAAATTTGCAATCAAAGGAGTACTGGAAAATAATGTTTTTCTAACCAAGCAAGCCAATTAAACCAAGATTTGAGCTTTTAATCAAATATATTGTCTCTTTGCCAGAAGTAAGATGGGAACAATGAACAAATGAAGATTTAGTTCATAATTTTAATTCAGATTTTTACCAGGGCCCATACGACTCCACAGCCCTTCATTTTTTTCTATATAGAACTAACACTAGGCAGTTTATCGAGATATTGAATACATCTGGTTGGTTTATATAATATCCAAAGTGAAAAATAAGCCTATTAGAGACAAAACTTTAAAGCAGGATGTAAATCACCTCGATGTGTGCTTGTAATTTTTAAAATAGAATTACTTTAAATGAAGTTTTCAATAAAGTATGTAATACATATATGAGAGTAGAAACTTTTTTTTGATGAGTTTTTGTGTGTTTTTTACCTCTATCTGGACCAAGCATGTAGAAGTGCTTCAGTTATGACTCACCACAAAAGTCAAGTAATACCAATCCAGAACTTAATGTTTTCTGCTAAAAATTACTTTTGATTTATATATTTTGGCATCTATCTTATTAAAATTCTAGTCTTTTATACTCACCAGGAATCTGCCCAATCATATAAAAAGGATTTCTGTTGTGCACTTGCCCGAAAAACCAGAGACTCAAGCCCTAAAAAATTACTGAGTCCCAGGCTCATCAATCATTTTGACAGACATTGGGCTGGATCAGAGACCCATAAAAATGTGGGCTTTGGAAGAAACCAAACTCACCAGAAAACTTTCTGTCACATAAAAAGGTTTTCCATCATTTTCAGAGTCTACCAACTATATTTCTAGGGTGCTCATGAAAAGAGATGGAAACAGCAAATACAGTAATAGGAAATGACATTACAAAGTGAAAACCTATATACTTTTACTCTTACTAGAAACAATGTTTTAAACATTTATCTGTCCTGTCTTAACCTGGTATTTCAAAACTATTTAACAGTTATTATTATTTAGATGCTTACAGGATAAATGTTTTAATATGCTCATATATTTCTTCTAAAAACTCAGGTAGAAATTTTTTTAAATGCTGTTTTGCTGCCCATCCCATTGAATACCCATCAGTGACACTGCCTTTATAACTTACAAAATTCACAATTAAAATAAATGTGCAAATTTTACATAATATAAATTTTATGATAATGGCTTTTTCAGAAAAAATATAAGATTTTTATAATAATGGTTTTTTCATAAAAAATATATTTAAGCAAGGTGCAAGGTATTTCATTAATTGAGAGACACAGTTAGGGTGTTTTCCCATCACCACAAACTACTCCTATGTGAAGGACAGATTTACACATTTTCCCATAAAAAAATAACTGATATGCCAGGTGTACCTTTTAATTTCTATCCACAAAGAAGATGTATTTTCTTCACTAATGTCATTACATAATTTCTTTCTTTTGTAGAATATTCAGATTCAAAATTATTTTTTAATTGGTGTAAGGAACTTGACCATTATATCAAATGAAGATAACTTTTCAATATTCCTTTTATAAATGATTTCATTTTATAATAGAAATTACTATTATTTAAAGTATTTTTAAGTTTTTCCTTGCTGCCCTTTGTTTTTCAAACTCCTTAAAGCACTGTGTTGATTTAAAATTACTTTTATGGTTACAAAGTTATTTGGAGCTATTAGGCATACATTTTTAAAATAATGTTTTATGCTGATAAAATCTAACCGTGACTCATGACATTGAATTTCTCTAATTAATTTCAAACTTGACTTAATGATTTCAAACAAAGATTTAGCCAGAAGCACATTTTTAATGACTGAGCAAAGTTCATGATGTGTGCATGTAAGGAAGAAGGCTACTGATTCTACATGTTTCACTTTTATAACTTTAAATGGATGGAGTGTCAGATAGTGTTACATGAATAAACATATCTAATTTTTTTAATCTTATAAAATTCTTTGGTGGGTAAGGCAATAGGGAGGTTCTTTTTAAAAATAATCACCTCAAAAATGCAGTTTATAGAAATCATCAGAGTATAAAAAGCAATGGAATGTATTTAATAGTCATAACTAAAGAACACAGAACTTCTTAAAAAGCTCATTTTGACTACATATGTAATTTGCTTGATAGCCCCTTGAAATAATGCAAATAGTGCTTGTTTGTGGAAGAAACACGATTTCCTGACTGTTCTGTTTCAGTCATTGCTCCTGGGCTTTATCTATTAATAGAGCCACTTTGGTTTCTCTCATCGTGTCTTCCGGAGCTTTGACTTTGCCAAAAAATAGCAAACTGAAATGGGCCGTCCAAGGACAATAGCACCATTAATTTCTAAGTGATCTGAAAAGCAATCAGGGACCTCCTGGCTCATGTACAAGTGGAGAAACAGAGCCATCAACTTCATCAGGCATGGTTATGTCTGCCTACGCAACAGTTGGACTCCCCGGACATTCTCTCCACATCTGTCACATTCCCGCTTCTCACAAGGAGCATATGTCCAGCCTGATAGTTCTGAAGTCTTGTTGTTGCAAGAAATCTGTGTCTGTACATGTGAGCAAAAGTTATGTAGTGTCAACATAGACCTTCAGAGAGAGCTCAATTAAAACCCAGTCTCAGAGTAAATCATAAAAAATGCATGAGTAAAACAAACAAACAAACCTGAGTAGGACAAAGGGCCTGGTATCCATTGGTGTTGAAATAAATAGGGCAATAACAAAATTTATTCAAGTGTCATACGTGGTTATTATGTTGATAGTCATACTGATATTCATATACGATTATTATTAAACAAAAAATCACTGTCATTATCCAACTGTGACTCATAGCAACTCAGAAACTCTGTAAGACAGTAGAACTATACTTGTTGGTTTTTGAAACTATAACTCTTTACAGGAGTAGAAAGCCTCATCTTTCTCCCACAGAGCATCTGGTCATTACAATGCCAACCCTGCAGTTAGCAACTGAATGAGTAACCCACTATGCCATCACATTGCTGATGTAAACCGAATGCCCACTATATTATAATTCTGCTTACCTTCATTTCCATCGTGTGCAAAAGCACACAAGGCATAATTAACTCTTTAAAATGCAAGAGTCTTTTGTAAAAATTTTTATAATTTCAAAGAATTGTGTTTTACAACTTTGGAATTATCATGCATAAAGACCATAAATAATGACTGTTAAAATTACCTTCTTTACTTTCTGTGTCATGGATACAAGTTTTTAATATAAATGCAAATGATCATTCATTCATATATATGCATGTATGTATGTATGTGTGTGTATATATGTCTAGGTCTAGGTCTATCTATATCTATCCGTATATGTCTTTTCACATATACACATACATACACATTTACATTCAAATACACGTGCGCATGCAAATACAGTTGAGAGTGTTAGGTGCCATTGAGTTGATTCTGGGTTTTGCCAGCTCTCAGTGCAACAGAAGGAAAACTGCCCTGTCCTGGCCCATCCTCAGAATCACTGCCACGGTCAAGCCCATTGTTGTAATCACTGTGACAACCCATTCGATGACAGCCATTAACCTTCTACTTTACTAAGCATGATGCCCTTCCTGAAGACTCTTGATAACATATGTAACTTTCAATTTTCCTAGATTCGTATTTTGTACATTCCACATTCCCGTTTCTAACTATTTCTTCTCATTTTATAATGGTGCCTCATCACCTGAAGGTCCTAGAAGTTTTATTCCATCCACACCATGAAAATGGACTCTACTTTGAGGAATCAGCTCCTCCTCCAATTGCATTTTGAGTGCTTTCAACCGGAAGGACTCAAATTCTAGCACTGCATCGGACCAAGTTCCACTGCTGTTCATTAGCTTCCACCCCCTCCCTCTCTCAGTAGTTTGCCAGGTCTCTTTTCCTAATCTATCGTAGTCTGGGAGCTCTGCTGAACGGGCAAACATGGGTGGCCTTGCTGTCATTTAAATACTAGTGGCATCATTTCCAATAGCACAGCTACACACAGCAGCTGACAGATGAGGGGGCGGGGGCTCCTACATGCTTTGAAACTGCATATGACATTTTTAGTATTTTCAAATCATGCTAGCTTGAGTCCCTTGCTTGGACCTGAAAGGTATTTGCTTAGCAAATATTACATGTGCTCTTTTGTTGTAATCTCTTACTTCATCAGTGATTAATATGGAGGCAGAGCTAAGAGACACTGATGAGCCTTGGGGGTGTGGTGATTACGAGTTAGACTGCGAACCTCAAGGTCAGCAGTTCAAATATACCTGCCGTTCTTGGGAGAAAAGAGGCTTTCTATTCCTGCAAAGAATGACAATCTCAGAAACCCACAGCGAAGCCGGCCCTGTCCTACAGGGCTGCTACATGTTGAAACCAACTCCATGGGAGTGAGTTAGGAGTTTAGGGAGAAGACATTAAAGGTTCAGTGCAGACCACTGCAGGAAAAGTGAATTTCAAAGAAAATCTAGTCATGTGACTTTTCTTGGATTTCCAGTTCATATGAAGATATGTTTATAATACACTGTACTTTACTGATGCAGTGTAGCACAAAGTTTCCATTTGTAAAACATGCATTATCTACGCAGTACAGTAAAGCAAGGAATTTCTGCATTTGCCTTGCCAACTAAACTTTAAAACAATAGAGGAATCACTTTATTAATATTAATAATCACATAGTATACACAAACTAACAAAAACAGATACATTGTTTATCCAACAAATATTTATTACATACTAAATTAAGGTTGGGATCAGCACAGGCCTAGAGACACCAGCAATAAATAATATGTTCTAGCCTCAGATCTGATCAAATCGGATGAACACAAATCAAACAACAAATCTATGCAAGTATTTTGCTATATTTTGTTCCTATCGATCCATAACTTCCATTTTGCGTCAAAAGATGTGGTATACAATATGCCCACGGTTTGGGGAACCTGGTTTTAAGGAACTGGAAGTGTTAGCCCTGATCCTAATGAGTCTTTTCAAACTGGGAAGAATGAGTTACACTGTCTGTGTCTACCTTCAAGGTCTCCCTATCCCATGTTTGTCATGTGTTTTCCCATAGCGCCCTTGCCCTTGCTCCTGTGTTCTGACCTCCAGATCCCCACTTTATCAGGACAGAGACACTGAAAATGCATCTTACTTCTCTGTTTCCCTGTGGCTTGAGTCCATGTCCAAGCAGAAAATAAAGATGTCAATATAGGCCTCTCAACTCGACACATTTATAGATAAAATATAAATTTGCAACAAATACTGTGCATGTGAAGTTACAATTATTGGTTTCAGAATGACTTTTATGAGAATAAAATTGGTAGTCAATATACATATAGTTTGCCTCAAAGCCAGGTGGTATTCTATGTGCTTCACTTGATTCTGTCTCCTTTAACACTCTCAACAGTGAGGGTTTTACAGCATACTTACTTAGGTGCAGAGTGAAGATCCATCCAAAGAATTTAGAACACACCTTCAGTTTACCTAAGTGCCTCCCTTGTAAAGTCCTCTCTATAACATGACTAATTGAGACATATATTTGCTTGGCTTTTTTAATGAAAATCATCAGAGAGATAAAATAAATAAATAAGTAAATAAAATGTATAAAAAACAGGTTGCTATGTGTCTAAATCAAGTTGATGGCAGTAAGGTTTTTATTTTATACACACACACACGTGTGTATATATATGTGTATGTATATGTATATATGAACCCCGGTAGTTAGTGCCCTGCTAACCACAAGGTGAGCAGTTCCTAACCATCAGTCACTCACTGGGAGAAATATAAGAAATTGAATTCATGGTAGATTAGTCTCAGAAACCCACAGAGGCTCTTCTTCTCAGTCCCGTACATGTGTTCGAGTCAGCTAGATGGCGGTGAGTCAGACATGTGCAGCCATAACTGACTTCTCTCCATCCCTCCAAGAAACCAGCAACAAGCAAACCCTACACATCATAGCACTCCCTCATATTTAGACGTCTTCAGATGATGGATTTCACATATAAATGGAAAAAAACTTTATAATATCATTAAGTAGATAGCAACCAAGGATTGACTTAAAGTTTTCTCATCCCCTTATCTCACACTTCAAATCGCTGATAGTTTTTCATCTTTTCCCCTCCCTCCCTCATGAACCCTTGATGATTTATAAATTATTATTACTTTTCATGTCTGACACTGTTTGATGTCTCCCTTCACCCACTTTTCAGTTGTCCGTTCCCCAGAGAGGGGGTTATATGTAGGAATCGTGATAGCTTTCCCCCTTCTCCCTGACCTTCCCCTTCCCTCCTAGTATTGCTACAGTCATTATTGCTCCTGAGGGGTTTATCTGTCCTGATTCCCTGTGTTTCCAGCTCTGATCTGTACCAATATACATACTCTGGTCTAGTCAGATTTGTAAGATACAATTGGGATCAAGATAGTGGGGTGGGGGTGGGGGGGGAGGAAGCATTAAAGAGCTAGAGGAAAGTTCTATGTTTGATTGTTGCTACACTGCACCCTGACTGGCTAGTCTCCTCCCCACGACCCTTCTGTAAGGAGATTGTCCAGTTGCCTACAGATGGGCTTTGGGTCTTGACTTTGAAGTCCCCCTCATTCACAATTATATGATTTTTTGTTCTTTGATGCCTGATATCTGATCCTATCAATACCTCGTGATCACACAGGATGGTGTGCTTCTTCCATGTTGGCATTGTTGCTTCTCAGCTAGATGATCATCACATTTCCTTATGCACCTGCTTTGTCTTCAGTGACCATGTTGGGAAGGTGAGCATCATGAAACCCCAATTTAATGGAACAAAGTGTTCTTGCATTGAGGGAGTACTTGAGTAGAGGCCCAATGTCCATCTGCTACCTTAATACTAAACCTATAAATATATGCACATAGATCTATTTCCTCATCATATATAAATATCTTTGCATATGTACACACCTGTATTTAGACCTCTAAAAATGTCCTTTGCCTCCTAGTTCCTTCCTCTATTTCCTTTTTACTTTTCTCTTATCCCACTATCATGTTCAGCCTTCATTTGGGTTTCAATAAATCCTCTCAACTACATTGCCCTTGATCAAGCCCTACCAGACCTCCTACACCCTCCTTGCCATTGATTTTGGGTCATTTTTTATTCCCTTGCTCCTGGGGTTGTTAACACCCACTTCCTTTCCACAACTTAAAAAAAAAAACATTTTATTGAGGGCTCTTACAGTTCTTGTAACAATCTTGCACCAATTGTATCAAGTGCGTTTGTACATATTTTGCCAAGATTTTCTAGACATTTATTTTTATTGAGCCCTTGGTGTCAGCTCCTCTCCCCCATCTCCCCACCGTGGCCCCTTGATAAATTATTATTATATTCATATCTTAAACCAACCCATGTCTCCCTTCCCCCACAGTTTCTGTTGTTTGTCTTCCTTGTGGGGGGTGCGTTTATGTGTCAGTCATCAAGAGTGGTTCCCCTTCCTCCCCTCCTCTCACCACCTTCCCCCTGCCGTCCTGGTATAACTATACCCATTCCTGTTCCTGGATCCCGTATGTTGTGAGCTCTTATGTCTTATCTGTGTTGACAAACTTTATGATGACCACTCATAAACTAGTATTGCATTCTCCTTTGATAATTGAACTATATTTCTATATAGTCAATGTCCAACATATTTAGACCACACTATAGTCATCACTGTTAGAATAAAAATGCTATATCTAATCATCATTCTTAGGTATCATGAAGTTATAAATATGTTATGCATGATGATCAATAATTCATTTTCCTAAATAAACTCAATTGTCTATCAAACTAAGTATTCATTGTGTTATGTTTGTCTGTCATGAAAATATCTGTAGTAAATTGACGCAAGTGCTCCCAAATTAATAAGAAAATAGATTCTTTTGATTAATATAAACATGACAGAGGTAAGTACAATTGACTTTTCTTTTTTGCTGTACTTTATTTTCTTGTATTTATAAAACATATATAACATTAAAAAAATTGAGTGCAGTAGATACAACTCACTAAAAAATCCCTCACCACCATTCTCACTGTAGTAGATAAAAAATGCACCCCAAAGCAGTATAGCAATGGTGAAACATACAACTTTCCTCCAGTTCCTAAATGCTTCCCCCCATCGTGATCCCAATTATACCTTACAAATCTGGCTAGACCAGAGGATGCACACTGTTACAGATAGGAACTGGAAACACGGAGAATCCAGGTCAGATAAACCCCTCAGCACCCATAATGACAGTAGAGATACCAGGAGGGAAAGGGGAAGGTGGGGTAGAAAGGGGGAATTGGTCACAAAGATCTACATCTAACCCCCTCCCAGAGTGACAGACAACAGAAACGTGGGTAAAGGTAGACATCGGACAGTGTAAGACATGACAAAATAATAATAATTTATAAATTATCAAGGGTTCTTGAGGAAGGTTGGGGGAAGAGGGTGGAAAATGAGTAGCTGATACCAAGGGCTCAAGTAGAACGAAAATGTTTTGAGAATGATGATGGCAACTAACGTAAAAATGTGCTTGACACAATGGTATGTATGGATTGTGATAAGAGTTGTATGAGCCCCCAATAAAATGATTTTTTTAAATGCACTCTAAAATGTGTAAGTGTCATGAGGTCAAACCCAGGGTTCAATAGTAACTATTTCTAAATTCTCATTTTATTAGTTTTATGATCTTTAAATCTTAAATTATGATATCAGTTTACCTACAGGCATACATACAGATATACACGAATACACACGCAAACAAAACGATAATAATTGTATTGTTAGGTGACGTCCAGTGGGTTTCAACTCATTGCAGTCCAATACACAACAGAACTTCCTGGTTACATATCACTCTCAACTAGGTTGCAATGTTTGAGCCTATTGTAGTAGCCACTGATGAGACCTATCACTTCGAGGGTCCTCTTTTTTGCTGATCCTCTAATGTACCCAGTATGTTGTTCTTCTCCAGGGAGTAAACTCTCGTTAATATGTACAGTGCACATGAGACAAAGAAAGCCTGTACTTTCTTCCAAGGAGCATTATGCTTGTACTTCTTCTAAGACAAGTACCTGCTTCTGGCAGGTGATTCAGTGACACCAAAATTCAAAGGCATCAACTATTATTCAGTCATTCTTATTCATTATCTGCAGCGTTTGCATATGGAAAAGGGGTGGGGTTGGGAAGCATTGCCATGGGAAAATTCAGACTTATCGTGACCACAGGGGCAGAATAGGGCTGCTGCTGTGGGTTTTGAGAATGCAAATCTTTCACGGAGCAGAAGCCTCATCTTGCTTCTGTGGAGTGAGTGGTGGTTTCACACACTGACCTTGAGCAGAGTAGTCCTAGACATGCGTCACGATACTTACTTTGTCATCTCCAGCTGCCCTTTGAAATTTTCGCTTCAACTTTTGACAGCATCGCTTCTTCCATTTACCTTAGTTAATCTATAAGAGCAAGTGTCAGAGTCTCTTCTAAAATCTATTTTGACCTTTTCTCTCTTCCCTGTCTTGGATATGACTTTGCTTTCTTCATGTAGAATGCTCTACGTGTTATCTCGCAGCTCATCAGGTTTTCTGTCATTAGTGTTCAGCAAGTCAAATACATTCTTAAGCTGTTTTAGAAATTCAGGTGAGATAGACTCAAGCTGTATGTTGGCTCTCATGGATATGCTTAATTGTCTTCAACTTCAACATGGACTTGCGAATGAGCAACTGATTGTCTGCTCCACAGCTGGTTCTTCATCTCATTTTATCAGCATATGTGATTAATTTGATTTTTGTGCATTCTATCAGGCTGATCCACATTATAATCGCCTTTTTTGTTAAAAAAGGATATTGCCAGTAATGAAGATGGTCTTAAAACAAAATTCTACCAAGAAATCTCGTCCTTTTTCTATCATCAAGACCAACTACTGTTTCCTGTCTTGTTTCCACCTTTGGCATTCCAATCACTAAAATTCATGACTGTATCTTCATTGCGTGGTTTACCAATTTCAGATTTAAAGCATTGGTAAAAAAATCTTCAATTTCTGCATCATTAACTTTAGTGGTTGGTGAATAATTTTCAATAATAATTGTATTGATTTGATTTCCTTCTATGTGGATCAATATTATCATTCACAGACATTTCTCAGCCTGTAATGGGGTGACTTGTGAATTGTTGTAATACTGAAAGCTATGTCACTGGTATTTCAAATGCCAGCAGGGCCACCCCAAGGTTCAGCAGAGGTTTCAGACTAAGAACTGATGATGAAGAAGGAATCCATCTGTCCACTTGAGAGGAAGGAGCCACTGAAACATTATGCACATCATATAACCATTGTCAGATACAGAAAACAAAATGAATGGAAACATAAGAGTGCAAGATCGTATCAGAAGAGGGGCCCCTTAAGTCAGAAGACACTTGAAATATGACTGAGGAAGAGCTGCCTTCTCAAAGTGGTCAAACCTGGTAACATGAAGGAGTAAAGCTGTGGGAGCGGAGGCTTAAGGATCTTCATGGGTTGATAGGACATGGCTTAAAATGAGAAGAAACAGCCCCCAAATCAGCAGATGACCGGACGTTAGAATGTGCACATCATGGCTCTAGGAACGATGGGGGTAGCCAAAAGTGAAATACAACACATAAATATCAATGTCCTAGACACTAATGAACTGAAAAGGACTGGTATTGGACATTTTGAATCAGAAAATAAAATGACTTACTAAGCTGGGAATATCATAATCAAAAGAAACGCATTCATTATCAAAAAGGACAATTCAAAATAAACCTTGAAGCACAATGATGTGTGTGATAGTTTTCAGCTTGAGAAATAGCAGGCACATTTGTTCCTTTGGGGTTTTGTAATTCTAGGCCTATGCACATTTAATTATAATATTTTACTTTGTTCCAAAGCAATCATTTGAAATCAATTCTTCGACTTCCTTTCACTATAGCTAGTCTGCATTCAAGAGAAAGTTTCAGAGTCTCTTCTGACATATATTTTGGGCTTTCCTTTGTGTTCCTGCCTTTTTAATTACCTTGACATCTCTCCATGTAAGACAGCCTTAATGCTATTCCTTATCTTGTAATGTTCAGTATAGCTAATTGCATCATCGCTATGCTTAAGATGGTCTCCGGAGTAAAGCTTTATATACTGCAGGTTGTACATTGACTCTTGTTGACTTGCTTTCATTTACTTCAGCTTCAACTTGAACTTGCAAACGAGCAACTAACTGTTCATGCTGCAGTCAGACCATAGTCCTGTTCTGATTTAATATATTGCATTTTCTATCAATTTTTTGTACAGGTGAGGTAGATTTACTTTCAGTCTACTCCATCTACTGAAGTCCACACGTGTCTTTACCAGTTATGCTGCTGAAAAACAAAATATTTGCAGTAGATAAATCTTAGGTTTTGCAAAATCCTCTCATGGGGTATTTTCTATTACCAAGCACATATTATCCAACTACTGATCCTTCCCCGTTGTTTTCAGTTTTCACATTGCAATCACCAGTAATTACCAATGCACTGTGATTGCATTTAGATTACATGTTTAATTAATTTTTATTGAGGATGTTGGTAAAATTCATCAGTTTATTCATCTTTGCCATCAATAGCTGGAACTTAAATTGTAATGATAATCTTATGAATTGACCTTCCTTATAGGCGCATGGATATTATTCTGTCACTGGCCACAGTGTCTTTCTGGATGTATTTTGAAATATTCTTTGTGATAATGAATATGGTATTTATTTTCAATTTGTTATTTCCAATATAGTACGCTGTCATATGGTTGTGCAATTTAAAATGGCAAATACCAGTAAATTTCAGCTTATTCATGCCTAGGAGATTGTAATTAAGCCTAGGAGATTAAGTCTTCCCATTTGTTTTTACCAGCTTCCAATACACCTGAAATCATAGTTTTGGTATTACACGTTCCAATTACCAATGACTGTTTGCAGTGGTTTCTTCTAAGTTTTAATCATGCCACACTGTCAAATGGAGGTCACAGAAGCAACACTCATCTTCCAGTACTATATCAGACAACGCTCGGCAGTTAGACATAACATTTTATTGGTCAGTTTTTCACTCCACAGCAATACACAAACCATCACAATGTTTGAAAATAATAGTACTTATATTATTGGGCAGTTCTGTTATTCTCCTTTTTAAAAGATGTTGTGTGGCAGATATAAATTTCAACACAGACTTCACTATTTACTAACAGAAAAACGTGTATCTTCTAAGTCAGTTTTGTCTCTTGCAAAGTGGAACTGTTAGAAGAATATAAATGGATGTTTTGTGAAGGATTTGAGAAAGTCTGTGGCAATGGATAAAAAGAACAGAAAATATATTTTAACAGGAAAATCTCACTAATTATACCTTTTTTTATAAGGCTCTGATTATTTAGCAGTTTGAAAATAGCAGATATTTCATAGGAGAAAGAGCAGACTTTCTACTAGATAAAATCTCAGACTTCTGGGAAGATGGCCGCAAGATACAGATAACTGCATCAGAAGCTCCACAATACCCCATGCTCGTGATTGGTACCCAATATTGTAAAGATGTAATCCTACCTAAGGTCTTATATAAGTTCAATATAATTCCAATACAAATATCAGCATCACTTTTCAAATAAATAGAACAACTGACTACCAACTTCCTATGGAAAGGGAAGAAGGCCGGAATTGGCAAAGAACTCCTCAAGAAGAAGAATAAAGTGGGCAGGCTTGCTTGACCTGACTTTAAAACTTATTATACAGCACAGTTTTCAAAACAGCATGGTACTTGTATAATATAGATAGTTGTATAAACGGATAACAACAGAAAGTCTAGAAATAAAAACTGCAGAATAGGGACAACTGATCTTTGGGAAGGGAACCCAAAAAATGAAATGGGAAGCAGATGCCCATGTTAACAAAAGGTGATGGAAAAACTAGATATCAACCTGCAGAAGAATGAACCAAGACCCTTACCCCATTCACAAGGAAAAATGCAAGGTGGATCACAGACCTCGAGGTAAAACCCCAAACCATCAGGCTCATCAATGGAAAATACGGACAAAGCTTAGAAACATAATGCAGGAACTACAGCAGGGCTGTCAGCAATAATGAAGGGTATCCATCCAGTGGAAGAGAACATAGACATGCGGAACATACTGAATATACAGCACCCGCTTGTATCGAAAGCGTTCATCAGGCAATCAATGAGAGAGCCACAAACTGGGAAAAGTTCATTACTAATGACATATTAGACAAAGGTCTCATTTCTGAAATCTACAGAACCCTGAATCTTTACAATAAGAATAGCCCAGATCAAGAAAACTGAGAACAACAAGTTCTGGAGGCGGTGTGGTGAGAGAGGAACTCTCAATCACCGCTTGTGGTCCAGTAGATATGTACAGCCGCTGTGGGAAATGATTTGGCGATATCTAAAACAACAAATGGAAATCAAACTACCTTGTGAGTCAGCAATTCAACTACTGGGCATCTACCCAAAAGAAATAAGAAACATGACCAGATATGTTCATCACTGTGCAGTTCACAGTCGCAAAGAATCGGAAACAGCCTAAATTTCCATCAAGAGACAAATGGATTGAAAAGCTGGTATATACACACAATGGAGCACTATACGTCCTTAAAAATCAGTGAAAAAGCAATCAGGCACCTCATCTAGTGGAAGGAGTTGGAGGATATTATGCTGAGTGAAGTTAGCCAAGCACAAAAGGACAAGTACAACATGAGTCCGCTGAGGTAAGTTCAAAAACAGAACGAGCATGGGAAAACATGTACCTATTGAACAGTTCCCAAATTGAGGACCAGATATTCCAGCAAGAGCCAGACTAAACACGATGATGCATATGTCATCAAAAACAAAAAGGGAAACCACAAAACAAAAATATTTAAAAGATACAGCAAGCAAAAGGGAAAGAATTCCCCATGCTCCCCACCCCTTCCCTCATATGCCTTTACAGCCCACAAAGCAGTGGCGGAAGAAAAAAGATGGCAATGGGAAGAACAAAGCACTCATCTACTCACAGGGAGGGTTTTATATATGTCTCCACAGGAAAGGGAGAGAGAGAGAGAAGAGCTCATTTCAGTGCAGCAAGCCTTGAGGATGATCCTGCTGGGAGTAGCTCATCGACAGAGAGGACTTCAGTGCCCGTCCTAGCTTGAAACATGACATCCCCTCCCTAGATGACAGCACTACGAAGGACAGCACTGATGTTATAGTTCAGGGAGAGTGGCTGGCCTGACCAGCACACATGGTAGAAAATCAGGAGGGGAGTGCGACAGACCACCAAAGGGAACAAAGACGTGCAGTCCCTGGGGAATCTTGGTAGCAGACATCTGACTCGGTAGGGGCCAGTGCTTGGCCCCTCATCTGAGCTACTTTGGGGACATTCACAAGGTGGCTGACTGAAACTTAAAGGTATAATGGGGTAAGGGGTGTGCACTAGACTGTTCCATCCTTGACTGCAGGAAGAACAATGGGGTCTTGCAGAAGGCACACCTCTCCAATACGAATGCTTAGGTCTAAAAGAGCATAAGTACTGTTAGGTAAGCAAGTCCTGGGAGATAGATCCCCAAGAGAAAAGGGGAATGGACCAAAATGTTTATCGGGGCCTACTCACCAGTTAACAGGGATATTCACCTGCTTGGGGCCAGGGCAACAGTTAGACATGGAACTATTTTCATGGGCTTTTTTGTTTGTTTCTTTGTTTGTCTTTTGGTGAGTATCTACATAAGATAGGCAGGATAAACAATTCCAAGAAGACAGCAATGGGCCATAATGTTGTGGTGGGGGTGAGGGTGGTGGAGTATGGGAAAGATAGACTTCAGTCCTTACTTTAATATTACCTCAATACAAGAACCATTTGTTCTACCAATGTAGGAATGTATGATACCTTCTGACATGATCACTGAAAACAAAATGGGTGAATAAGCAAATGTGGTGAAGAAAGATGATTATGCCTATCTATTAAAAGATATAGCATCTGGGATCTTGAAGGCTTGAAGTTAAAACCAGTGGCAAACTAACAGGGAAGCAAAAAAAAAAATCCACATGGAAGAAGCACACCAAACTGTGTGATTCTGAGGTGTTTACGGGAATAGGTATCAGAAATTAAAAAACCAGAAACCAACACATCAGACAAAGACCTTATTACTAAAATCTACAATACTTTGCAAGCTTACAATAAGAGAAAAACTAACTGCACACTGAGGAGGAGGGCAAAAGACCTGATCAGAAGTTTCAGAGTCTGAAATCCGAATGTCCAATAAACTTATGCGAAAATGTTCCTGATCATTCGCCATAAGAGAAATGCAAATTAAAACAACTATGAGATACCACCTAACACCCTCAAAGGTAGCCCAATTCAAAAAATCAGAAAGCAACAAGTGTTGAAAGGACTGTGGGGAGATAGGAACTCTCATCCTCTGCTGGTGGACCTGTAGGTATGTACAGCCACTATGGAAATCTATTTGGTGATTTCTCAAACAGATGGAAATTGAGCTACCATAAGACCCAGCAATCCCCCTACTGGGCATAAACCCAGAAGAGGCAAGAAACAAACCACATCAGACATCTGTGCTCCAATGTTCATTGTGACACAGTTCACAATCGCAAGGAGTTGGAAACAATCCAAATTTCCATCAACAGATGAATGGATTAAAAAACTGTGGTACATACATAACAGTGGAGTACTATGCATCGCTAAAAGCAGTGATGAGCACATGAAGCATATCGCCGCATGGCTAGAACTGGAGGAAATTATGCTAAGTGAAGTAAGCCAAGCACAAAAGGACAAGTACAACATGAGTCCACTGAGGTAAGTTTATAAAAAAAGAAAAGAAAAATGCAAAAGGAGCACAGGTGAAAAATCTGTATACAAACACTCCAGGAGAGGTTCAAGTAGTATGGCAGGGGCCAGACCAAATCCAGGGGTATAGATGGTAGCCAACTAAAAAGGAGGGGCTGGGGTGGAAGGGAGAGAAAGAAAAAAGAGAGATGTGTGACAGGGGAATAGGGCACTGATCCACCCAAGGGGGGTGGGTTATTGTTTGTGTTTCCACAGGGAAAGAGGGACCAGACTTAAATCCGGTGTTCCCGGATATGAATGCAGTGTGCCGGCAAGGTGAGGGGAGCCAGTGGAGGGGGCTGAGAGCTCACGCCGCCCCCGCCCCCCCCCCATGGACAACTACCCCTTCCCCGAGAAGAATTTACTTTAGAGGACAGAACTGAAGCTGCACTCCAGGAGAGGGACATGTCTGATGAGAGCACAGGAAAACAAATGAATGGGGAGGAAGAGAGAATGGAGCACATCCTGGCGCACCAGGCCTGGAGGACAGGACGATAACCCTTCACCGAACAGCCAATGCACAGAGTGGATGATATGGCTGATCCCACTGTGAGACATGACGTCCCTCACTGACACATGGCCCTAGGGCCCTACGGGGGACAACACTGGAGAATCATTGGCTGGATTGGCCCGGACTGATACTTAGGCAAAAAACTAAAGGTGTGCGACAGAGCAACAGGGGAGCAGAGCAGAGAGCTCCTGAGGGAGCACAAAGGATAGACTCTGGAGCCAGAGCATGGCACCCCATCGGACATGGCTGGAGGACACATCTAGAGTTCAAAAATCAGACCTTGATCTATTTACAGGTTTTTCTTTCTTTTTAATTTTTTAATTTTTCTTTGTTTTAATTAATTTATTCTTTTCTGGGTCATTGGTTTTCTTTTTTGTTATCACCATGTGTTCTCTTTTATCACTTTTTCTTGCTATGCTTTGTTTTTTAGTGCATATTATTATCTCTGCATATCTACCTAGATAAAATAGGCTGGATGAACAGTCTGGAGGAGAAAACAATGCGACCGATGGTTCCAGGAGGACATGGGAGAAGGGGAGGCGGGGTTAAATGGCTGGTGTTGACCAACCCAGGGACAGGGGAGCAACAAGTGACCCAAAATTAGTGGCAAGGAGGGTGTGAGAGGCCTGGTAGGGATTCAGCAAGGACAATGTAACCAAGAGAAATTATTGAAACCCAAATGAAGGCTGAACTTGATAGTGGGACAAGAGGAAAGTAAAAGGAAATAGAGGAAAGAACTAGGAGACAAAGGGTACTTCTAGAGGTCTAAATACAGGCATGTACATATGTAAATATAATTTTATAGGATGGTGGGGAAATAAATCTTAGTGCATAAATTTATAGGTTTAGTATTAAGGCAGAAGATGGACATTGGATCTCCACTCAAGTACTTACTCAATGCAAGAACACTTTGTTCTATTAAATTGGCATTCCATGATGCACACCTTCCCGACACGATTGCCGAAGACAAATGTGTGTATAAGCAAGCGTGTTGAAGAAAGCTGATGGTGCCAGGCTATCAAAATATATAGTGTCTGTGGGCTTAAAGGCTTGTAGGTAAACAAGCAGCCATCTAGCTCAGAAACATCCAAACCCACATGGTAAAGTACATCAGCCTGTGCAACCACGAGGTGTCAAAGGGATTGGGTATCAGGCATCAAAGAACAAAAAATCATATCAGTCGGTGCCCACCTTCCCGATATGATCACTGAAGACAAATATGTGCATAAACAAATATGGTGAAGAAAGCTGATGGTGCCAGGCTATCAAAAGATATAGTCTCTGGGTTCTTAAAGGCTTGAAGATAAACAAGTGGCCACCTAGTCAGAAGCAACAAAGCCCACATGGAAGAAGCACACCAGTCTGTGTGACCACGAGGTGTTGAAGGGTTTGGATATCAGGCATTGAGTTAGTTTATTGTACCAACTTGGCCGATAACAACATGTGGGATTGACTGAAGGGCGGAGGGAGAAATGGCTCGGTGAGCCTCGCCTTTCTAGTTCTCAGATCTCTTGCTTTGTGATGGTCGAACCAGAGTGCAGCTGCGTTAGCAGTTCCCTACTTCAGCTTTCAAGGCTGACTTCCTGTAAAACATCTCCAAGGAGAAGCCACATGGACCTACCCCAATGCAGCCCTGGGTGCTGGAGCAGTTGTGTGGAGACTCCTGCCAGCACTGAGATGCTTACACATTCACTGACTCGGCTTCCTCCTGCAGTCGGCATCATTGTGTCTGTTTTATGAGATGGAGGAGGACTTTGTGGATTGGTGTTGGACATATGGGTTAATGAGATAATGTTAGAGTTGTGGGCTTGGGCAGCACTGGGTTGGAATTTTTTCTTAAAGAAAACACTTATTCTTTATATAAAACTCTCTCTTATACATGAGTTTCTGTGGATTTGTTTATCTAAAGTACCCACACTAATACAGGGATCAAAGAACAAAAATCATATCATTGTAAATGAGGGTGAGTGAAGACCCAAAGCCCATCTGTAAGCAACTGGACACCCCCTTACTGAAGAGCGTGGGGAGGAGACGAGTGAGTCAGGGTGCAGGGTAGCAATGATGAGACATACAACTTTTCTCTAGTTTTAAATGCTTTCTCTCCCCCCTATCATGATCCCAGTTTTGCCTGACAAATCTGGCTAGACCAGAGGATGTACACTTGTACAGATAGGAATTGGAAACACAGGGAAACCAGGGAAGATGAACACTTCAGGACCAGTGATGGGAGTGACGATGCTGGGAGGGTGGAAGGTAGGTGGGGTCGAAAGGAGGAATTTATTACAAGGATCTACATATAACCCCCTCCCTGGGGGATGGACAACAGAAAAGTGGGTGAAAGGAGACATTGGACGGTGTAAGATATAAAATAATAATTAGTTATGAACTATGAAGGGTTCATGAGGGAGTGGGAAGCAGGGAGGGGGAAGGGAAATGATGAGCTGGTATCAAGAGCTCAAGTAGAAGGCAAATGTTTTGAGAATGATGATGGCAACAAATGTACAATGTGCTTGATACAGTGGATGTATGAGTGGATTGTGACAAGAATTGTATGCGCCCCCAGTAAAATGATTTAAAAAAAACCAGTAACCAAGTTCACATGAAGGAGCATAGACAATGTGGTGACCACAAAACTACTTTAAGATAATTAGATAGTCCTTCACACAAGGGCCACAGGGAAGGGATGATATATCAAGGGTGCAATCAATATAGCACTGTTGAAACACATAACTCTCCTCTAGTCCATAAATATTTCCTCCCCTTACTATTATGGTCTTAGTTTTACCTGATTAATCCCATTAGACCTGCACATGTCCATTTGTATAATTAAAATTGTTCAATGCATGAAATCCAATACAGATGAACCATTCAGAAAGAGCAAGGGGATTAATGATTCCCTGAGGGTACTAATAGAGAGTGGGGAATGGCGGAAAGGGGTAACTGGATCAATGATGACTATATAACCCCCCTTGAGGGCAACAAATAAAACAGAATGGGAAGTAAATTGATACATTGGATTGTGTAAGATATGGCAAAAACTAACAATATGTGGTGGTCACATAATCGATCGTCAATTTGAAAATCAAGTGTGAAGGGGTGGAGTTTAGCCTGTCAATCTTTTTGCAGCTTGATGACCTCATTTGGAGGTGCTAAGGAGATAAATAGCTCGCTGGAGGCGGGACACATACGCACTCTCTGTGAGACATTACTAACGATGAGCCTGTTGCATCCCTAGCTCAGAGCTGGAGGAGCCATGTGGGGACCCATGCCAGCACAGTGATGCACTGCCACCACTGGATCCACTAGACATTCCCTCCACTGGGCTGTGTTCTTCCTGCACTCAGTGTCATTGCATGTGTTTCGTGAGTTTAAAGAGGAATTTATACATAGGGCATATGGACTAATATTGGATTTATGGACTTGATCTAGCATGGGCTGGGCTGTTTTCTCAGTATCCAATTGCTTTGATATATAAAGCTCTTCCTTATGCACATATGAATGTCTCTGGATTTGTTTCTCTAGGCAACCCAGCATCACAAGCAATCACAATAATAACATTTAATATACTAACAACAGTTCCCCAGGTAAGGGAGGGCAGGGATGAAAGGAACTGATATCAAAGGGTGCAAGAAGAAAGAAAATGATGGAGCTGCAACTGTACAGTCATGCTTGATCTAAGTTATAGTATCTGTAAGAACTCAAAATAAAATCAGAGAAGCAAAAGAGAATGAGAGAGACTGTCTCAGAAACCCACAGAGGCAGTTCTTTCCTGTCATATAGTACTGCTCTGATTCTGAATCAGCTTGAAGGCACTGCATTTGGTTAGGTTTGGTTATCTAATTTGAAATACCTTAACAGCTGTTACTTCAATGATATTGTCGAATAAGCTATGAATACAGATGCAAGTCAACAATACAAAGAGTTCCTTTTCCTAAGGCTTCACTTTGCATTTAAATATTTTTAGTCAAGCTAGTAACCAAATTGACTTACTAAAATATGCCCGGTGACATACATCAACTATGAAAGAATTTCTACACATTTAACTAGTGGATATAAAGAACATACATAGAAAAATACTCCCTTCAGGACAGAATTAATAAA
The DNA here is from genome assembly GCF_050624435.1 of Tenrec ecaudatus. Classification (NCBI taxonomy): domain Eukaryota; kingdom Metazoa; phylum Chordata; class Mammalia; order Afrosoricida; family Tenrecidae; genus Tenrec; species Tenrec ecaudatus. The sequence continues at coordinate 101,968,858 of NC_134532.1, read as the reverse complement.
TCTACAATGTTATTTTGCCTGTAATAACTATAAATATAGCTTTATATATATATATATATATATATATATATTCTTATGTGTGAATCTCTATATATATCACAATTATATATATCACAATTTTTACATGAAATATTTCCATCATATTTATTTGAAGAGTTTTTGCAGCAAAAGTTCTGTTATATTCAATTGATTTTATGTGAAATCTAGGGAGGAAAACAGAAAATATTTCTGAAGATGACATTATTTAAATAAATTTTAAAGTGCTCCAGAAAATGCATACAGAACATTTCAAGGTAGAAATTTAAATGCACTCAAGTGAAAGAAAAGTAAGATTACAACTATAAAAAGCAATTAAAACTCACAGGAAAGAGAATTCATGAAGACCCCAGGGGAAGGCCCAGTCATGACACCTCTAAATCCCATCAATACATCTGTATCACAGGAGCCTCCTCTGAGATTTAGCACATCATTTTGTTTCACTGGCTTTACCCTTTTGACAGTAACTAGTTTGAAATTTAGTGCTAGAATGTTTCTAAGCTACAACATAATATTAGTAATATTCATTATGATGCACAATAAAGTATTTTAAATCCATTAAAACGTGAAACATAAGAAAGTGAAACCTCTCTATATGTAACTGATTGGCTGAAAGGGTTTGCAACTGGATGCTAACCTAAAAGCTGGTGCTTCTTGCCCATTCAGTAGTTCCTGATAAGAAAAGCCTGTAGAACTGTTTCCATCAGATCACAGCCAAGAAAACCTATGGGCAGTCCTCCAACACAAAATACTGGGATTCCGTGAGTCAGCTGTAGAAGTGATGGAAGCTGACTTAAAATATCTTAAAATTATGCCTATCTATCTGGCCCAAGAGTAAAGGAAGTAAAGTCCAACATATGTGGATCTGAATACATGAAACAAGCAAGAGAAGTGAATCACCTAAAAAACAGAATGATATGAAAACATTGCTTATTTGGAGTTATCTTTGTGGCGTTGCATAATCTCAGGTCGACTTGAGTGAAGGGGTGGGGTCTAGTCCATCAGGTCACAAGATAACACTCCACAGGAGGATTGGGGGACTTCCTTATTTTCTCCAAGGAAAAGGACCACATTCTCTCTGCTTTGCCTTCTGGATAACAAGCCACAGGGAGCCGTGCTGATGGCAGCCAGAGCCCTAGAGTTGCTTCTCCCGCTACTGGATCCACAACGCTTTCCACCCACAGGCTTGTGACCTTCCAGCATTCGGCATCATTGCATGTGCTGCGAGAGTCGGAAGAGGAATTTATAGCCTGATATCGGACATATGGGCTAATATCTATCTAACTTATGGACTTTATCTGGACTGGGCTGGGATGTTTTCTCAATATACAATTACTCTTTTTTTTATATACACACGAGTGTCATGAATTCGTTTCTCTAGTTAACCCAGATTAACATGTTATGGTACCTTGGGAGTGGAGTCCTAGAGAAACACATTATATAGATGGAGATTGGATGCTTATTTTACCTCTGCCTCATGATAGCTTTTCTTCTTTGGCTAGCCAGAGATCACACATGGCCATGCAGTTTACTGGGTTGTTTATTGGAAAGAATATGGAAAGCTAACGTTTTGATTATTTTGTTTGATTGTTGTCTTTGGGTATTCCTGTTTGAAATGGTGAGAGTGAATGTGATTAATGTGTATTTTGAGCTCAAGAGGCGAAATCACCCCTTGAATTTCTCAGAGACCATGCTGCTTAATGAAAATGGCTGACACAATGCCCTGGATATATGCAGTCAGAGATTTAAGGCCATATTTTGTATCAATGGAATAGTTTAGATAAGAATTAATATCAGATAGCTAAGGATTGAACATGACTGTTTTAAGAATTGAGTTTAGGATCTGGCTTATAATAGGCCTATACTGTTTTCTTTTGACTATCGTTATTGATATAATGATTTATAGAAATGATTATTGGGATGTACTGAGAGTTTGTAAGCTCACTGTTTCAGTACCAATTTGAATTTTTAAGTTACTGTAAGACATGCCTGCAAAGAAGTCTTTGAAAAGCTAAGCCCACTCAGTGTCTGAGACAACAACAAAAGATCTTTGGAGGAAAAAATGCTTCCCTTTCTTATTCACCATAAAAACTCAATTGAAATATCATAAAACTATCACTGCTGTTCTTGATGCTCGGTGTCAACTATCTGGCGGGGCTCAAAGTGACCCTCTGAACAACAGAAATCTGCCTACTCCTGCACCAGGCCCACAATGGAGATTTTTGAGCCCATTGGTTCAGCCACTGTGTCAATCCATCTTGTTGAGGGTGATTCTTTTTTAGGTTGACTTTCTACTTAGAAATATGATACTCTTTGTCAGAGATGAGGCTCTATTGATGTTTCCCAATTATTTGAGACAAAGAATCTCCATTCTTGATTGTCAGGAACATTGCTCCAAGATAGCTTTATTTGTTCTTAGAGACAAATTTGTTTGTTCTTCTGGAGTCGGTGGTACTTTAAATATTCTTCGCCTGCACCCTAATTTAAAGGCATCCAATCTTCTGCGGTCTTCCCTATTCATTGTCCAGGTTTCATATGCATATCATACGACTGAAAACACCATGGCTCGGGTCAGGTACACCGGAGATCTCAAAATGATAGCTTTACTCTTAAATAGCTTGTAGAGGTCCTGTGCAGAAGATGTACCCAATGCAACATGTTAGTTTCTTTATGCTGCTCCATGAGTATTGAATGTGCATCAAAGGAGAAGGAAATCTGATTGAAATCGTCCATCTTTTCTCCAGTTACCATGAAGATGTTGGTTTCCTTTAGGTTGAATTGCAATCCATACTGAAGGCTGCATTTTTTATTTTCATCAGCAACGCTTCAAGTGCGCCTCGCTTTCATTAAGTAAAACTGTGTCATTTACATATGGCAGGTTACAAAGAAGCCTTTATCTAAACCTCACGATGTATTCTTCTTCACATACTCCAGCTTCTAAGAGTATTTTCTCAGCATACAGGTAGAATAAATATGGTGAAGGGATGCAAACCTGGCTCACATCATTCTTAACTGAAACCATGCAGTACCATCCTTGTTTTACTCACACTACTGCCTCTAATTGCCTCTGGTCCATGTGCAGTTTATGCATGAGCACAACCAAGGCTATAGTAGCTGCAAAATTTCATGTCAACTTGATGAACGAAGTGCAGGGGTGGAGTTTACCCCCATCAATCAGGTGGCAGCTTGAGGATCTCATTTGGAGGCAGGACCAAGATCAATGGCTCACTGGAAGCCGGCATCTCTCTCTCTCTATGCTCTCACCTTCTTGTTGAAAAACCATGTGGAGCCACACTGAAACCTGAAAGAGCCCTAGATATGCTCCTACCACCACTGGATCCACAAGACGTTGCACCCACTCGCCTATGAGCTTTCTGAATTTTTCATCATTGCATGTGCTGCGTGAGTCTGAAGAGGGATTTAAGGACTAGCATTGGATTTATGGATTAATATTGGACTTAAGGACTTGATATAGACTTGACTGGGATGTTTTCTTAATATTCAATTACTCTTTGATACAAAGCTCATTTTTACACATTTATGAGTGTCCCCAGATTTGTTTCTCTAGTCAACCTGTATTGATACAAGGGTTTCTGAAATTTCAGTTCTTCTCAATGTTAGCCATAGTTTGTTATGACCCACACAGTCAACTGCCTTTCTATAGTCAAGAAAACACAAGTAAACATCTTTATAGTGTTCACTTTCAACCAAGATCTATCTAATATCAGTAATGATATACCTTGAGGCATGCCATCTTCTGAATCCAGTGCTAATGCCTTCAGTTTAACTCAAACTTCTTTCTCCAATATTACTCTTCTTGGTCATATGCTACCTCTTGAAATGCTGGAACATCATTCCTTCTGATACAGTTATTCTGTTTGTTGCTTACATGTTTTTTGATACTTTCTGTGCTGTTCAATGTTGAGGTAGTTAGTTTATTGTGCCAACCTGCCGATAAACACATGTGGGGTTAACTGACGGGCAGAGGGATAAATGGCTTGGTGAGCCTCACCTTTATAGTTCTTGGGTCTCTTGCTCTCTGATGTTGGACCAGGGTGCAACTGCCTTAGACAGTTCCCTGATTCAGCTTGCAAGGCTCACTTCTTGCAAGAAATTCCCAAGAAGAAACCATATGAACTTGCTCAGATGCAGCCCTGGGTGCTGGAATAGCCGTGTGGAGACCCCTGCCAGGGCTGAGATGCTTACACGTTCACTGATTCGGCTTTCGTCCTGCAGTTGGCATCATTGTGTGTGTTTTGTGAATTGGTATCGGACATATGGGTTAATGTTGGACTTGTGGGCTTGGGCAACACTGGATTGGGATGTTTTCTTGATGTGCACTTAACCTTTATATAAAATTATCTCTTATGCATAAAAATATCTATGGATTTCTTTCTCTAAAGTATGCAAACTAATACAAATATTTTTCCCACGAAATCCATGTTTAAGGCTTGAACTTTTTCTCAATTCTTACAGCTTGATATATGCTGAGTGTGTTCTTCCTTTGTGGCCTTCTAACTACACGTCTTAGCACATTTCATTTTAACTATCTATTTAGCTACCCTTTGAAACTTTCTGTTCAGCTCTTTTACTTCACCATCCCGACTACTTTCTATAGTTATTCTACATTCCAGAGTAAGTATCAGTCTCTTCGGACATCCACTGTAGTCTTTTCTTTGTTTTCTTCTTTTTATAAAAATGTCCTCCTGTTTCTTCACGTATGCTATTTTGATGTCATCCCACAATCCGTCTAGTCATTCAGTCATTAGTATTCAATGTGTCAATTCCACTTTTGAGTTGTTCCCTAATCTCACGTGAGATATACACAGGTTTGAACTATGATTCTGGGAAATTTGTTTAATATTCTTTAATTTTCATGTAAGTACTTAATAATCCCTTCCATAGGTAGCCTCTAGAGTTTTCTTGGAGATGATTGTAAGCTTCTCCGTCATTGATATACATAGATGCAGTCAGTTTGACTTTTTGCATTTAGTCTGCTGAGGTCTAACTATGTAAGCACCATTGATGTTGGTGAGAAAAATAATTTGCAATGAAAAGTTCATTCGTCTTGAAAAAGTCTATCATACCACTTACTACTTAGTGTCACCAAAGCCATATTTTTCTAGTACTGATCCTTCCTCTTTGTTGCCAACTTTTACATTACAGTCACCAATAATTATCAACACATCTTGATAAGCTTGGATCAATTTCAGGAGATTTTAATTCTTTACAGTAACAGACAAACTCATCTTTCTTCCAAGGAGCAGTTGGTGGGTCCCAACAACTGACCTTGTGCTAGCCGGTCAGAGCACTGCTCACGATGATACCATTCTACTCACTTCATCCCTTTGTACTCAGCAGAGCCACTTTCTTTTGATCAATAACCACATAGCCTTTTACAGTGAATTTTCATATTATCTATAAGCTACCAGAGAGTAAAATAAATACAATGTGTTATCTGGAAAGTCAAACACATCTTCATTTTAATTGTACACCTTTTAGTATGAAATCTCAGGGAATTCATTTGTCCTCTCTGAAAATTAGTTCCTTTATCTGACAAAAGGAGAATAATTATATCTAGGGGATGTTGGGAAAATTAAAGAAACTGTGGTGCCTGTTATAAAAATTGTTTAATTTCATTTTATTCATTGTGATAACAGTAAAAATAGCAATCTTAGTAATAAAAATATATAGCATATATTTGATGCACAGTAATGTTTTGAATCTAACAACTCTCCATCAGCTTACCATATTGTAATGCAGGAGTGGGGAATGCCCAGTCTGTGGCCATATAAGGTTTGTGATATCATCAATACCAGCTAATATCACATATCTCACCAGAGAAAAGAGGTGCTATAAATATCCAAACACTCCTTGGTAGAAACAAATATTCCCCACCCTGCTATGGTGGCTTAAGTGCTACTATGGAACTACAAGCTATACCACAGCTATTTCAAACACTAGCAGATTCATTCATAATAGAAAAGTTTCTGCAGATCTTTCAGACAAAGACAAACTTAAAAGAAAGAACAAAATCAGCCAATGAGACCCTTATGAACTGCAATGCCACATTGCCCAATTTAACCAATTTACTTTGTACCTTCCATCAGCATAAGTCAATAGCTGGAGAAATAGGATCAAACATGATCGAGATTAGGACTAAGAAATATTTTGTGCTATTTCATATTAGGTCACTAAGTTTTAGAGTCATGGTGCCTGTCTATCATCCATCTACTATTTTATGTATTTTTCATAAAGTTTTTATGTGCTTTAGTGTATTCAATACTAATAGCATCTCTACAGAGTTATTCTCATTTTTCTCATTTTATATATGATAAATCCAATATATAAAGCTTAGTTAGTCTGTTCAAGGTTACAAAGCTACAAAGTGGCAAAGGCAAAATTTCAGCTCAGTATAGCTGGCTAATAAATGCAATTATGAAACTTCTTTAGCATTCATGCTAATTTTCCATGCCCCTCCATTTCAGTTTTGCAAATTGGTCCATTACCAGTTGCATCTCTGTTTGGATTCTGACCTGTTGTCTTTAGGAGCCATACAATTAGTTCTAACTTACATTGACCCTATGTACAAAAGAATGAAACACTGTCTGGCCCTGTGCCGCCTCACAGTTGTTATATTGTGTCCATTGGGCAGACCCTATGTAAATTGGTTTATTGAGGGACTTTCGCTTTTTCAATGCCCTTTGGCTTTACCAAGCATGATGTCCCATTCCAGGGGCTGATCCCTCCAGGCAACATGTCCAAAGAAATTCAAATGAATTATCATCATCTTCACTTTTAAAGACTTCTTGTAAGACTTTGTTCTTTAGGCAGACTATGATACCTTTAATTTCCTTCACTAGTGCATAATTCTAATGCACCAGTCGTATGTGCTCTTTATTATTCAATGCTAAACTTTTGCATACATATGAGGCAATTTTCTTATGACTTGGGTCAAGGAAACTTTATTCTTCAAAGTGACACTCCTATTCTTCAACACTTAAAGGAGGTCTTGTTCAGCAGATTTACCCAATGTATTGACTCTTTTGATTTATTGATGGGTCTTCCATGAACATTAATGGTGGATCAACGAAAGATGAAATCCTGGACAATTTAAATCTTTCTCAGTTAAAAATGATGCTGTCTAATGGTCCAGTTGACAGGATTGTGTTGTTCTTTACATTTGTTGAGTTGTGACATATAATGAAGGCTACAATTCTTACCTTCATTTGCAATCCCTTCACGTCTTCTTCATTTTTAGCAGGCAAGGTCACATTATATGCATGCAACAAATTATTTATAAACTTCCTCCAATTCCGATGCCACATTATTCATATAGACCAGCTTCTCATATTATTTGCTTAGCATACAGATTAAATAAGTAAGGTGACAGAATACTGTTAGTCTGGGTGGACTAGAGAAACAAATCTATACACTGTCATACGTGTATAAGAAAGAGTTTTATATGCAAGAGAAGTTGAATATAGAGGAAACATCCAAGCCCAGCCCAGATCAAGTCCAAAGTCCTATATTAGCCCATATGTCTGATAACAATCTATAACATCCTCTTCAGGCTCATTAAACACATGCAATGACTCCAAATGCAGGAAGATCACAGGCCAGTGGGTGGGAAGTCTTGTGGATCCAGTACTGGCAGGGGTCTTCACGTGACTTCTCTGGCTCCAGAGACCTGACTCCATCAGCCTCTCTCCATGTGTCTTCTCCTCAGAGATGTCTTGCAGGGATTGAGCTGAGTGAGAGAGTGTCTTCTGGCCACAAGGAGGAAATACAGGTGTTCCCAGAATTCTCAGGAGAAGGCCATGCCCCCATAAAGGCTTCGTTAGCTATACCCTGATTGACAGGATAGATTCTACACCTATACTATTAATCCTCTAATTGGCATCAGATTACATAACTACCACAGAAATAATCCTGGCACACAACTTTCTTGATTTTAAACTATGAAGCATTCCCTTCATGGTTCTATTTAAGCAACTGCCTCTTGATCCATAGGTTCTACATGAGCACAATAAAGTGTTCTATAATTTCCATTCTTCTCAAGGCTATCCATAATTTGTTATATTCCAAAATGTCAAAAACATTTGCATAATCTATCAATCATAAACAAACATCTGTCTGGCATTCTCTGTTTTCAGCCAAGATCCATCTGGCACCAGCAATGATATCCCTTATTCCATAGCCTCCTCTGAATCCAACTTGAATTTTTGCAGTTCCCTGTTAGTATATGCTTAAGCTGTTATGAATGATCTTAAGCAACATTTGGCTTCCATGCAATATTAATGATACTGTTTAATGTGTTTTGCATTCTCTTGGTTCTTTTTCTGAAATGGGTACAAAAATGTCTTCCAGTCAGTTGGCCAAGTAGCTGCCTTCCAAACTTTTTGGCACAGACAAATAAATGCTTCCCATGCTTCATCGGCTTATTGAAATTTCAATTTGTATTCTGACAATTCCTGGAGCCTTGTTTTTGGCTAATGCCTTCAGTGCAGTTTGGACGTCTTTCCTTCAATATTACAGCTTACTCGTCATATACTAGCTCTTGAAATGTTTAAACTTGGATTTATTCTTTTTGTCAGTGGTTCTGTATTTTCCAATCTCAGTTTGATGCTTCCTGCATTGTTCAATGTTTTGCTTTTATAATATAGTAATACAGAAAATCAGCCTTGAAGTTCTTGATCAGGTCTTTCAGTTTGATATATGCTGAGCGTGTTCTTCCTTTTTGGTCTTCTAATTCTAGGTATTTACATCTTTAATTATAATACTTTATGTCCTGTCAGATATTTATTTTGCCTTTTGAATTGTAGATTTGGTCACTCCATTATTCTAACATCAGCTTTCCCCAGAAGACATTGTATTCACTGATCCTTTGACATGTGTGACATACTTCTATGCCTGACTACCCTGATTATTACCATTGATTCCTCACAAAACCAATAACCTACTCCATTTTTATAAATCCAGACTGAGATTACTTGGTCAGAATTTCTTAAAGATTGTCATTTTCAAGTTAAGGGGTATTTTGATAGTTCTTCAACAAAATAATCCAAATATGACTAATGGAGTGTTTTTAATAAGAAAAACTACAACTAAATTGTATTATCTTAACATGCTTAATAAGAGCCCTTGGTCAAATACTTGCTGCTTATATGTGATTTCCTTTTGTGAGGGTCACAAAATTCAGTGCCTTTTCTTCTCAATCAATGGCTTCTATATTTGCATCTTCATATTAAATTCTCTGGTTGTCTATAATAGTCTTGAAAATATGTAAAACTTATAACCATCAGCCCTAAGTACTATAGTAATAGTCTTAAAGAATTTTATTTACATGCATATTTATTTTTATTTCTAATTATTTGGGATAGTAAATTTACAAGATAAAAATCATTTGGATTTTTATCTCAAGCTATTCTGGTTATAAGAACTTTTCTGTTCTAGTAAGAGCTACTAAATCACTGAAAATACAATGAGTATGAAGGATAAATGGATACAAGGGACTTAAGATATTTGATTTTCCTTTATGTACAATGAATGCTTTCACAGTAGAAGTCGTTTATATAGTCATTCAAATAGTAAAATTGAATAAGCTATAAATTTGGATATTTATTAAGCTTTAAGGACACCCATAAAAAACTATTGTTTTCTTAGAGATATACTAAGGAGAAAATATTAAAAGCTACAGAAGGAATTAGGAGCAAAGATTTCCTATGCTCTAAAAAGGACACCCCAAAACTCCATTGCAAACAAGTCAGTTTCTACTTACAGTAAATCTACATCATAGAAAAAGGAGCCCTGGTTATGTGTTTGGCTGAAGTTTGAAAGGTCTACTTCCATGAATAGTTTCAGTCATGGAGACTCAAAGAGGCAGTTCCACTTTGTCCAGCAGGGTCACTATGAGTCAACATTGACTTGATGCTAGTGAGTGTGGTGTTTTTATAGGACAGAGTAGACTTGCCTACAGGTGTTTCCATGTTGTAAATCTTTACAAACAACTGAAGAAGAATTAATGCAGATGAAATATCACCATGACAAAGAATATTGACAGTATCATGGAATTATATAAGAACAAACAAATAAGTTTTGGAAGAAGTATAATTAGAATACTCTTCTAAAAATGAGGGTGGGGACATTCCATCTCAAATTCTTTAGACACGTTATCAGGGAAGACCAGTCACTATAAAAGGATGTCATGCCTGCCAAAGTAAGAGCTCAGTGGATAAAGGAAGACCCTCAAAGAGATGAAACTACGTAGTTGCTACAACAACGTGGTCAAACATAACAACAATTATGACAATGATGCAGACCAGGTGTGTTGGTTTCCTTGTGTATAGGGTAGCTATGAACATGAATTGACTTGATGGCATTTAACAAATTGATAAAAAAAGTTTCTCCCGATGAACAACTTGGGAATTTGAAACGCCAACCCTTGTGTTTGCCCCAGGTAATTAGCCAATGTACTACTAAAGCATCCAGAAATAATCACATGGTCTAAGGAAAACAAAAGAAACTCAAGCTGTTATTATTTTTTTAACTGGGGAAGTTTGAAGGTGAGTATTGCTTAGGTGTCTATTTCCAAGTTGTTTATCAAAAGAAAAAGTGAAACAAATATGGGACTCAGAAACATTAAATTAATTCCAAGAACAGAAATGGTCACATATCCAGAGGCATAGTACTGCAGATGTTTCTATTTGGCACTTTGTGGGTAATGACAGAATTGGGAAGAAAGGTACACCTATGGTAGTCTATGAAATAGGAAAAAATGTTTTTGTAGTAAAACGTGGTATTAATTACAGCAATTATTAATTATATAAGAATTCTTATAAATTTATAATTATAATAATGGAATTAATTACATGTAGAACCCCCCTCACCCTAGATGTTAGCAAATTCTGAGTTTAATATGACCGTCTTTGATTAGAAATATATAAGGAACAATATGATAAACCTATATCAGACATCAAAGATGAAATGCATAGTAACTGGATTCTACTGCCACACTTTCCCATCTCTTGTGTTGTTTTGTGTGTGCTGTTTTTTAGGGGGGGAGTATATTTCAACAATTCGTCTCTCAGGATACACGGGAAAAACAAGTTCACCTATCCTAAATAGGAAACGTTCTATGACAAAATACTCACCTAAACTTCAGCGGTCTATTTTTTGTGCAGATTGTTTTCCAGTATAAGACATTTTCATATTTATTTACAGTGTCTCTACCTTGGTGAACAAAATGCTCATTATCTGTCTCGTTTGAAATGCTTTCAAAAGCATTTTTAGAAAATTAGGTTTTCAATAATGTTTTACTTAACAGGAGTCTTCTTTCCAGTAACAATATAATTACCCTGAGGAGCCACTGTGAACGAACATTTAGAATCATGAAGAAGATTCTCTACCAGCCTCGTAAATAAAGTCTATGAGGAGTTTCTTCTATTCTCACCCCACTAATGAACCAAGCAGAGTCTCCTACCTGTTTAGCTAGTCATTGCCTTTGAGCGCAGGGAGGGAGCTTTGGAGTAATAGACAAGCAATTAAACTGTAGAGTATAGTCTGAGGGTTAAGAAGTGACAATTCTGCGTCTGCCCGTGTGGCACAGCGCTGACCCATCCTTTCATGACTCAGTGCTGCCCTGGCCTCCCATATGCCCACACAACATCCCTGCTCACAGTTCTGCTAGTTGGCCTAACCAGTGCTTATCACCCCCACACTGTGTCCGTGGGGCTTTTCCAACTGTTGCCCAACCCCCACTCCTGTTGCAATAAGGTACTCCTCGCATTCACCCAACATCCCCACCCACAGCACTGAGGTTGTCTCTGTGGTAGCCCGGCATCTCCACCAGCAGCAATGGGGCTTTCCCTCGCTGTGGCAGTGGGACTTCCCCCACTATTATCTGGCACTACCACAATGAAATTAAAATACTAATTACACAGTACTATAAAGGCCTGTACACCAATACAGCACAAATACAGTAATTCAAAATATGGAAGACATGGACTAATACTTAGAAAAACAATTCCTCCCTAGACTCCGAAATGGATGTCAAGCAGCTCAACAGACCCATAACAATAGATGAAATACACAAAGTTATCAAGGAAATACCAACTAAAAATTCCCTCAGGCCAGATGGCTTCACAGTAGAATTCTACCAAGTATTCAGGGAGATCTGATACCAATTCTACAAAATATCTTTCAGAGCATAGAAAAGATGCCAAACTCCCCAAATGCATGAAGCTTGCATATCACTGAGACCTAGAGTGGGAAAGGAGCACACCAGAACTGAGAACTACAGTCCTATATCTCTAATGAACACCGATACAAAATCCTTAACCAAATATTGGCCAATAGAATACAAAAGTTTATCAAATGCATAATTCACCATGACCAAGTGGGATTTATTCCAGGGATGCAGGATGATTCAGGATCAGAAAGTTCATCAGCATTTTCAGCACCTTGATAAGAAAAAGGATAAAAACCACATGATAATATCAATAGTTGGAAAATAACATTCAACAACATCCAAGACTCATTCCTGTTCAAGACACTCAGAAGACAGAAATGGAAGGGAAATTTCTGAGTATAATATAAGCACTATGTGAAAAACAAACTGCGAACATGGTAGTCAATGGAGAAAAGACAAAGACAATCTCACTGAAAAGGGGACCAGACAAGATTGCCCCTTGTCCCCACTTTTATTTGTTATACTGGATTTCTTAGCTATCAACAAAAGGCAAAGGAAAGACATCAATGGTATATGTCTGGGAAAAGTAAAGGTGCAGCTATTATTATTCACAGATTATATATGGAAAACCCCAAGCACTCCACAAGAGGAGTACTGGAAGTGATCGAGTAATATGGCAGAATGGTAGAATACAAGATCAACAAATGGAAGCCTAATTGGACTGTTATATACCTTGGACAAGGCCAAGGAAGAGGAGACCAAAAAGGCAATATCCTTCACAATCACCAAGCACAAATTGAAATATCTAGGGATATACCTAACCAAAAATCAGAAGATTTGTATGAGGAAAACTCCAGAACACTATTACTAGAAACCAAAATAACTTCCACAAATGGAATAATATCCCATGCTCGTGGACCAGAATATTAATACAGTAAAGATGTCAGTTCTACCCAAGACACAATATAAGATTAATGCTATCCCTATACAAATACCAACATATTCCTTCAAAGAATTGGGAAAATTGTCTACCAACTTCATATGGAGAGAGAAGAAGCGCTGAAATAGCAGAGAACGCCTCAAGAAGGATGACGTCAGAGCGCTTGCTTTACCAGACTTTAGCATCTATTATACAGCCACAGTGGTCATAACAGCATGATACTGAAATAATGGCAGATATTAAACCAGTGGAAAAGAGCTAAAAACACAGAAATGAAATCATCAGATATAGACAACTGGTCTTTGATACAAGTCCCCCAAAATCAAATGGGAAGCGGATGCCCTTTCAACAAGTGGTGCTGGAAAAAGTGGATACCTACCTTCCGAAAATTAAAGCAAAACCTTTACTTCATTCCATGCACAAGAAAAAATTCAAGGTGGATCACAAAGCTCAAGGAAACACTCCAAACCATTAGGGCCATCAATGAGGGAATTGGGAACTTTGACTCCTGGAGCGCCTAGGCTACTGGGAATAGGGAAGGACAGAAAAGCAGAGGAAGCACAAATTGACAAATGAGATATACAGAAGATGAAACACCTGTGTGCATGAAAAGACTTTGCCAAGTAATAAGAAAACCCACAGAGTGGGAAAACATCTTCTGCAATGACACCAGACAAATTCCTTATTACTAAAATCTATAATACTCTGGATAAAATGGGGGAAAACCCCATCGAAAAGATGGGCAAAGACCTGAACAGAAGTTTCACAAGGGTGGAAATCCAAATGGCCAACAAACATTAAAAAATGTTCTTGGTCATTAGCCATAAGGGAAATGCATATTAAAACAACTATGAGAACCACCTAACGTCCTCAAAGGTAGCCCAATTCAGTAAATCAGGTAACAATAAAGGTTGGAGGGGATGTAGTGAGAAAGGAACTCTCACTCACTGCTAGTAGTCCTGTAGGTATGTTCAGCTATTATGGAACTTGATACGGCGATACTTAAAATAAATGGAAATTGAGCTACCATATGACCCAGTAACCCCCCTACTGGGCATATATCCAGAAAGCATAAGAAATAGTCTACGACCATACATCTGTGCTTCATTGTTCATCACAGCACAGTTCACAATCACAATGAATTAGAAGCAGCCAGATTTTCATCAAGCTATGAATGGATTAAAAATCCCTGGTACATACATACAATGGAATACTACGCATCCCTAAAAAGCAGTGATGAATGCATGAAGTCCATTAACACATGGGAAGACTTGGAGGAAATTATGCTACGCGAAGTACATCAAGTACAAAAGGACAAGTAAAACATGAGCCTACTGAGGTAAGCTTTAAAGCACAAGGGGTATAAGAGAAAAGCCAGCAAGTGCATAAATTCCTGGGGCAAGGTCCAAGTGGCCTTAGCTGGGGTCATCCCCAACCCAGGAATGTCTTGGAAGCCAAATTAAAAAGGAAGGGTAAGGGGGGGAGTGTGGACAAAAGGGAAGATGTAGATAGTGGGGAAACAGGGCACTAACCCACACAAGGGGAGTGTATTGTTCATGTCTCCACACTAAAGTGAGAATAGGACCAGACCTCAACCTGGGGCACCTAGCCTCAAGGACAGCAGACTGCCATGAAGCACTGGTCTAACAGAAATGTCTGTGGGTCTGGCCTCAGCACTAGCTTCCTCGATTCCATCCCCAGAAGAATGCACTACAGAGGACAACACACAACACTGAAGATACAACCCGGGGGAGTAACAGGTCTGCCCAGGCCACATGGGAGAAAATTAAAAGAGAAACACAGAGAAAGAGAGAGAGAGAGAGAACTCCATCCTGTACTACCAAGCCCAAAGAACAACATAACTGCTTGGAGCAGCCAATGCACAGACAGGCCTGTGGGGCTGGCCCCACCCTGACACATGATAGCCCATCATTGACCCACAGGACTACAAGGGGCAGCACTGGAGACACAGAGTGGGAATTGTGCCCCAACTGACCCCTCCAGATCAGGGTAAAACATGAAGGGAACTCAGCAGAACAAGGGTAGCCAAACAATGAAGTACCCGAAGAAACCCAAAAATAGAACTCGAAATTGGTGGGCATGGCACCAGTTTGGAAAACATTCAGAAGGGTCAGCAGATAGACCTGGGACTATGTATAGGGTTGGGTATTTTGGTAGGTTGGTGTAAGTGTGTGTTTGTGTGTGTGTGTGTTTCTCTTTTTCTCGTGTTTATCCATATAGGATAGGTAGGATAACTAATCCTGAGGATAAAACAACAGGGCTAACAGCTCTGGGGGTACATGGGAGAAGAGGAGGTGGGAGAAAGGGAAGGGGGAAGCGAACAAACCCAGGGACAAGAGAACAATAAGGCAAGGAGGGCGTCAAATGCCTGATGGGGTTTGATCAAGTGCAATATAGCTGAGAGAAAGTTCTGAGAGTCTACTGAAAACTGAACATGAGAGTGGGAGAGGAGGAAAGTAAAAGAAATAGAGGAAAGAACTAAGAAGCAAAAGACATTTATAGAGGTATAAATTTAGGCATGCGCATGTGTAAATCATTAATATATAATGATAAGGATGTACATATATTTAAATGCTAAGAATTAAGGCAACAGAAGGGCATTGGGTCTCTATTCAAGTACTCCCACAATTGTTCTAATAACCAGGCATTCTGTGATGCTCACCTTTCCAAGCTTGCTGAAGTCAAAATGTGTGCATAAGTAAATGTAGTGCAGTAAGCTGATGATGGCTGGATATTAAAAGATATCACATCTGGGATCTTAAAGGCTGGAAGATAAACAAATGGCCATCGAGCAGGGAAGCAACAAAGTCCACATAAAAGAAGCATAACAACCTGTGCATGCAAGCATAACAACCTGCAAATGATGGGGGTCGGAGAGGACACTCAAAGTCCATCTGTAGAAAATTAAACATTTCCTCACAAAAGGGTCACAAGGAAAGATCAAGACAGTCAGGGTGCAGCACAGCACGGCCAGAATACACAAATGTTCCCTCCTCCCACACTCATGACCCCAGTTCTACCCTGTAAATCTGGCTAGATCGTAGCACGTGCACTGGTACAGAAAAGAGTGCTCAACACATGGACAGATAAATCCCTTGGGAACAGCAATGGGAGTAGTGATAAACATGAGGGCAGGGAGAAGATGGAGGAAGACGGGGAAGAAACGGGGAACCAACTACAGTAGCACAGGGAGACGAACAACAATAACATGGACAAAGGGAGACAGCGGGCAGTGTAAGATATGAAATTAAAAGTAATTTATAATATATCAGGGGCCCAAGAGGGTTGGAAGGTGGGGCCGGGGGAGGGAAGAGGAGCAGAAGCCAAGGGCTCAAATAGAAAGAAAATGTTTTGAAAATGATGACGGTAACATATGTAAAAATGAAGAAGAAATGGAGATCCAGGATTACATCATGAATCTGAGTAATGGAGAACACTATGAGATCAGTTATTGGACAAAAAGTATCTAAAACTGTGTTGTGATCATTACATAATTCCAATGCCAATTTGATAAATACGAGTCGGGGTAGAGTCTAGTCTCTGAATCGCCTGATGATGTCTCCTTGGGGGCATGGTTTTCTCATGAGGATTCTGGGAACTTCCTCTCTTCCTCCTTGGAAGTGGGACACATTCCCTTTTTGCTTCACCTTCCTGTGGACAAGTCATGTGAAGCCATACTGAGACCTGAGAGAGCCATGCAGCCGAGACCTGTGCCATCCCTATTCTGTTTCCACCTCCATTGGATCCACAAGACTTTCTTTCCCTCGCCAACCCATTATCTTCATGCATTCTGCATCATTGCTTGTGGCTGCGTGAGTCTGAGGAGAGATTTGTGGAGTAGTAATGGATTTATGGACTAATATCAGACTTATGGACTTGATCTGTATGGGGCTCGGATGTTTTCTTCATACACAATTACTCTTTGATATAAAGCTCTCGTTTAGCCATATATGAATGTCTCTGGATTTGTTTTTCTAGTCAACCCTGGCCTAACACAGGTGTTGATAAATGCCTTAAAGTTAGAGATTTTCTACATTTGGTTATAGAGAGTTGTGATCAGATGCCAGAGTGCACATATTTGATGGCTTGAGAGAAAGCAAATAAATGTCCATGATGTGACCTGGGAGGCACTAAGCAGCCAATAGGAGTTAGGGCAAGTTCCTGCAGACACTACCAAGGAAATGGGAACCTCGGTCCTACAACTGGATTATGCTGAAAAGCGATATTTTCCCAGAATTCCCTAACAGGAATTCAGTCCAGTCAGTAGTTGGATTATAGCTCTGTGAGCTTTGAACCAGATGAACCAGCCAGTTCATGTCCTAACATTTGACTTATAAAACTGTAGCTGCTTAATGAGTGGTTTAGACCACTTTATTTATGAGAGTTTGTTTCCCAGCAATTGAAAATTAATGCGAAGGAGATGAAGCTACTGCAAAGAATAGCGACAACCCACAGAGGTTGGCATTACACCTTAGGAGTAAAGGTAATAACTTCTTAAGACTTAAGCCCTCTGGAGATAGGACATTTCAAATTGCCAGTTAGAGAGCAGTTGATCTAAAGAAGGGAGGACTCATAAGTAATATATTATTGAGTTCCTGAAGTTGACTTTTTGTATGATATTAACCCAGACACTGATGGAGGAAACATTAAATTGGCTTCAATATTTTGTAAGAAAAGAAAAGTATCATATAGAACTGCTCTCAAAACTTGAAAGCCTAACAATCTCCTGGGAGGCTGTAAATAATGGCACTGCTTGGACACTTCCCATTTGAGCTAAATCAGAATTCATAAGGACACAGCACATTTCTTTTCTAACTTTACAGGGGATTCCATTCAATCAGCAATCAAACTCACTAACATCTGGTAGATTCTGACTCATGCTGACCCTATAAGACAGAGCAAACTTGTCCTTGTAGGTTTCTGCACTAAGAGAAAACTTCATATTTCTCCCCTAAGGCAGCTGGTGGTTTCTAACTGCTGGCTCCATCAGCAGCCAAGCCATAATCTACTGTACCACCAGAGAACCCATAATCAAAATAAGAGAGAGAAAATTCTACATTCAATTCCTATTTGGGATAGAAGTCCACTAAAAGCTGATATTTGATGAGCGAAGGTTTTCAGGTTATGAGGTCTCATGTATTTATTGTGCCTCCTGCTGTTTGTGCTTTTGTTTTCATAGTGAATAAAAAGCTAGGCCTGGTTGTTCCCACATTTTTTCATGGATTTCATTTTATTTTGCACATTATTACTACATTTTGACTGTTTTGTGTGCATTATAAGTTTGAATTCTATTCTATTTTTCTACATATTGGAATGCAATTTTATCAATATCCTTGTCAAAAACCAGTTGACCATAGAAGAGTGGGTTTATTTCTGGACCTCAATTCTATTTTATTTGTATGTATTTAATGCTATACCATTATCAGATTTTTTATTACTAAGACTGTATGATATGTTTTAAAACCAAAAAGATGATCAAAAATCATTATCTAAAAAGTGAAAAGATTAACTATGGACTGAGAGAATATCTTCAAAATTTATATCTATGATAAGCTAATAACTAAAATATATGAATACATATATATAATTTTAAAGTAATAAAATTCTAAATAACTAAATCATAAAACAGGCAAAGGACTTGTATAGATATTTCACCAAAAAGAGCATTCAATGATTGAACACATAAAAATATATTCAACTTCATTATTTTTCAGAGTAATCCAAATCACAACAATGAGATACCACTTTACTTGCACTACGATAACTACTCCCTCTTGGTGCATCCAGTCAATACTGACTCAGACTGTAGGTTTCCAAGACTGTAACTGTTTACAGAAGTAGTCAGTCCAGATTTCTCCTGCATTGGTTTTGAACTGCCAACCGTTAGGATCAAAGCCCAACCCGAAGATAAGAAAATAAAATAGAAAATGAGTTTTGATGAGGATACATGATCATGGAGACCTTTTAACTATTACTGTGAAAAAAACAATATTCAGACTCATTCAAAAAACTAACAATACAAATGAGATTTTCAAACAAAGATGCAACTGTAACTCAACAAAACAAACAAAAAATAGCAACAGTTCTAGAATTATACTTCTAGTTATACAAGTAGTCCAAAAACTTCCTGTAAAAATTCGATTACTTTTCAATTTTGTCTTTCTAAAAATTTTTTGAAGTCCTCTCATATGCTTTAAAAAGATTTGAAAACAGAGTTTTTTTTTATCATTTTATTAGGGGCTCATACAACTCTTAACACAATTCATATATTTTGTGTAAAGCACATTTGTACATTCATTGCCCTCATCATTCTCAAAACATTTGCTCTCCACTTAAGGCCTTGGAAACAGCTCCTCATTTTCCCCCTTCTTTCCCCCTCTCCCTCCCTCATGAACCATGATAATTTATAAATTATTATCTTATCATATCTTACACTGTCCGACGTCTTCCTTCACCTAATTTTCCGCTGTCTGTCCTCCAGGGAGGAGGTTATATGTAGATCCTTGTAATCAGTTCCCCCTTTCCAGCCCACCATCCCTCCACTCTCCCAGTATCGTCACCCTCACCACTTGTCCTGAAGGGACCATCCACCCTGGATTCTCTGTGTTTCCAGTTCCTACCTGTACCAGTGTACATCCTCTGATCTAGCCAGGTTTGTAAGGTAGAATTGGGATCATGATAGTAGGCGGGAAGGGGAGAGGAAGCATTTGGGAACTAGAGGAAAGTTGTATGTTGCATCGTTGCTACCCTGAACCCTGACTGGCTCGTCTCTTCCCTGTGGCCCTTCCATAAGGGGATGTCCAATTGTCTACAGATGGGCTTTGGATCTCCACTCCACACTCCCCCTTATTCTCAATGATATGATTTTTTTTGTTCTGACGATGCCTGATAACTGATCCCTTCGGCACCTCATAATCACAAAAGCTGCTGTGCTTCTTCCATGTGGGCTTTGTTTTTTCTGAGCTAGATGGCTGCTTATTTACCTTCAAGCCTTTAAGATCCCAGATGCTATATCTTTTTATAGCCGACAGCATCAGCTTTCTTCCTACATTTGCTTATGCACCCGCTTTCTCTTCAGCAATTGTGTCGGGAAGGTGAGCATCATGAAATGCCAGTTTAGTAGAACAAAGTATTGTCATATTGAACGAGTACTTGAATAGAGGCCCAATGTCCATCTGCTACCTTAATACTAAACCTTTACATATATGCACATAGATCTATTTCCACATCCTCATATGTAAATATATTTGATATGCACAGGCCTTTATTTAGACCTCTATAAATGTCCTTTGCTTCCTAGCTCTTTCCTCTATTTCCTTTGACTTTCCTCTTGTCCCACTATCATGCTCAGTCTTCTTTTGGGTTTCAGTAATTCCTCTTGGTTACATTACCCTTGGTCACACCCGACCAGGCCTCCTACACCCTCCTCACCACCGAATTAGATCATTTGTTTTTCCCTTGTCCCTGGGTTTGTTAACACCGCTTCATTTCCCACCACCTCTCCCTCTCACATGTCCCCCTGAACTGTTGGTCCCGTCGTTTTCTCCTCCAGATTGTTCATCCAGCCTATCTTATTTAGACAGACCTGCAGAAATAATCACATGCACAAAAACAAGACAGAGCAAAACCAAGCGACCACAACAACAACAACAATCCAATGACAAAAAAAACAAAACACAACAACAATAAAGAAAAGCTTGTAGTTAGTTCAAGGACTGTTTGTTGGCCTTTAGGAGTCAAAACAGAAATTTAAATAGATGGTTTACACCAATATTCATTGCAGCACTATTCACAATGGACAAGAGATAAAATAAATTTTTACCTTTCCATAAATATCCATGAACATATTAATGGATATAAATACATAGTATACACATACATTAAGATACTACTCTGCCAATACATAGAAGATATAAAATCTTGAAATATTCTATGATATGATCGAGTCTTAAAACAGTTATTCTGAGTGAAGTAATACAACAAAAGATATGTTTTGTATAGTCTCGCTATATAAGACAAAGTTTATATAACCTCGCCTGTATAAAAAGACCAAAAAAATCATATGTGTAGAGACTAATGTTGTGGGATGAACAGGGAAAGGGAGAGGTCAAAGTGACAGGGAAGTTGCTTTGCTTAAGGGAGGCTTGCAGAGCTAGTGATTGTGACGGCTGTCACCTGTAAAAAGTTGCACTGGAAACATTGTAGGACAGATATATTTATAATATGACAAAAACAACAGTTATTTGATTTTCTTTATTAAAATACTAATGCTGTTTTTAGTGGCCATTGAGCCGATTCTGACTATGAGGAACCGTATGTTACTTACAGAATAGCTCCGAGGGTTTTCTCAGCTATAGTGTTTACAGACGAGATGATTATACGTGTTCTTGCATGGTACCAGTGG
The DNA here is from genome assembly GCF_050624435.1 of Tenrec ecaudatus. Classification (NCBI taxonomy): domain Eukaryota; kingdom Metazoa; phylum Chordata; class Mammalia; order Afrosoricida; family Tenrecidae; genus Tenrec; species Tenrec ecaudatus. The sequence continues at coordinate 101,947,267 of NC_134532.1, read as the reverse complement.
GGCAGTTCTAACTACCATCATTTAGATTAGCACTAGCGGCGTCACCTAGAGACCACTCCAAAAATAACAGTACTTAATGTCTGTAAAAGGTGAACAGTGAAAGGTCAGCAGCAGAAGTCTTAGGTAGTAGATTTGCCTAATATACTACTTGACTTAATTTCTTGACTGCCTCTTCCATGAACACTGAGTGTGCACACAATCAGGATGAAATCCTTGACAACTTCAATTCTTTCTCAGTTTATCATGATGCGGTCTATTAGTCCAGTAGCGAGGATTTCTGATTTCTTTACATTGAATGAAAATGATAATAGTAATTCTTTGATCTTCACCAGCAAGTGCTTCAAGTCCTCCGTGCTTTCAGCAAACAAGGTTGTTTCGCCTCCATCTCACAGATTGTCCCTCCATCCTGGTGCCGTTTTTCGTACCTTAGCGATTCTTAGATGATCCCGTTACCATGCAGACCAGATAAATATGGTGAATGGGTACAATCCTGAAGCCTAGTTTTCTTGATCTTATATCATGCTGTGTTTCTTTATTCTGCTGAAAGGATGACTTCTTGGTCTATAGAAACAGTTTGCATGCAATGTCCTTCATCAGTGGGGATTCCGCCGGTTGGGTTGGGGAACCATTTGCTAAATGGCACGTGTAGTCAGTGCGTCCTCTGTGGTGAGGGACTGGGAGCTGCTCCATGTGGAGATCATAATACATTCCTTACTTTTTCAGTGTTTATCTACACAACAGCAGGTCTCAGCACGCACTGTCATCTTCCTTTCCTGCCTCTGTATAAAAAATTGAACAGAACTATGCTTGTTGTATTTGTTCATTTCATAAAAGCTGTTATACTTGTCATGAAACACTACATTTTCACCCCCTTTGTTACTTCAGTAAACAAACATATAATGTCGAGCGAAAGGGGGCCAAACAAGCAGGGGGTGATGCACTGTCATCTGTTTCAGCTTTGTTACCCCTCAAATGCCGATGAGGTACTATGAGGGAATTATGACATTCCTGAGAGTTTTAAAAGAGCTAAAAAAATTTTTCAGAACAACTCTTTTAAGTTCAGCAGAAGTGGAAAGGGATTTTTCAAAGACGAACATAGTATGTTCAGAGAAAAGAAGTCACCAGCTTCTACTATATCGAACACAAGGACTATTGCCTAACTGGCCTTCCTCTGAAGGAATGGGCTCCTACTCCTGCAGCGAAAAGATGGGTACGGATCAATCACACAGCCAATGATGCTCAGATAAATGAGAATATCGCAAGTGGGGACACCAATCGAGAAGTAATATGGAAAGAACAGTTTCATTATTTTTTCTCAGATGTTAAATATTTTCATTAGTATCTTACAAAGCCTGTCTTATAATCTAGTTTGTGTACCTCGTTTATTATTCCTAAGTTTTAACTACATGAAAAAAAATAATTGGCCTTTTCTTTATACTTAAAAGTCATGAGGACAATGAACTGACTGTGAAATTAGTGAAATCTTGTGACTGTCCTAAATCCAATCATAGCCTTGATCTAAGTTAAGGAGCGTGCCTCTGGTGTGTGGTCTCCTATGCTTTATATTTGATAACAGATAAAGAGAGAAGTGATGAAAGAGGGGTACATATTGCCAAGGTTCCAAGAAAGGAGATCCAGGAGTTGAACCATGTCCTTTGGACACGGGGTTCATGAGCTTTGCACCTCCTAGAATCAGGGGAAATGCCACAACAGAAGGAGACCCATCTTTAAGGGACACCGTGCCCACAGATATTGAAATAGTACAAGGACATTTTCCTAGAACCAAAGAAAAAGAGGGCCTTGCCCTAAAGCTGACACTCTGAATTTGAACTTGTAGCCTAGTAAAGAATGTGTTTTTTAGAGCCGTCCACTTAAACTATTATAGCAGTAGTAGCCAACTAAGACAAAGACTGGCTGATGCATTTTCCCAGGTCAAGTCCCCACTGATTAATTACAGATGAGAAACGAATAGCATTATCTTAGTGTTCACTTTCCTCTTACTCATTTTATCCCCAAATATGGGAAATTAATCTAGATATATTTTCTAAAAAAAGTTCTGTTTTAAATAAACTTACCTAATTCTTTAATTCATATTTATTCCAACGGCAGGTGTTAAATAATCACTTACGGCCTGTAATTAAAGATGCATTGCTTTCCTCCCTAGAGTGAGTCAAAATCTAATATAAGATAAAGAAACCGTATATAAGATATTATTCTAAAAATATAAACACTTTTTGGAGATTATAAAATAAAAAGAGTGCATATAGAGTAGTAAATGTTTTGCTGTTTGTTATTAGCTTCAGAATGGAAGAAAATGTCCTTTTTATAGTTATTCTCTTTGGGGAATATATGATAGAAAATATCATCTGCAAAAGCATTGTTGATTATATTGCAACATGGCTAGATCACAGGACTTTTAAAGGGAGATTTGTATCCATAAAGTCTCTGTTAGATGTATCCTAACTTCTGGATTTCAGTAACATACCTAACAGATACTTAATTAGTATTCTTAACAGGTATCTGGACACACTTCCCAATGTTATTCGTCAGGGGTATCAGTAAACTACAGCATGCTGGTTTCACAGGGAAGTAGCCTCAGAAACCCCATGGCAGTTCTACTCTGTGCTATAATTAAGAGTCCATTTAATGGCCGTGGGTTTATTTTCAATAAATTGAAATAGGCTATCAAGCAAAGACAGTATAGCCTATAGGGAAAAATAAGCAGCATTCATGACACAAACTCAATGAGATACACATCTACCACACACAGAGTTAAATCCGATAATTATAAAATATTTTGATGGAAAAATTGACATGAAAAAGTCTATGAGTAGTACATGGTTAAGTCACCCTCATGCAAACTAGAAAAAGATTTTATTATTTTTTGCTTTTGATTACAATTATGGAAAACATTCTTCCTGCCATTATCTATAAGCCATGAACCCCAAATACAAAGCACTTTAGTGAGTGAAAAAAAAAATCTTCATTTTCATACAATTCACATTTTAGATGTTTCAGAGTTTGAGGTTTTAAAACTTCCAATTATGAACTAAGGCATCCATGAAGTTGTTAGCTGAAAAATATATGTATTATTGTATATTTTCCATCTATTTTCCCAGTTTTGTGGCCTCCCGACCCTTAAAGTCAAACGTAAGTCTTTGTTTTCGAATGAGAAACAACGAGGTATTTTATTTGATAATACTACCTTATCGAATAAAAAATAACATAGTACATGATGAATAAAGATGAAAATCCAGAATCCGAATACCCCATGCCCATGTGCTTGCTGTCAACCACAAGACTTTTCTATCCCTTCTCTACTCTGCTTAGTGCTCATGTGGACATAGGTCCTGAATCATTAGCAATAATTCCCTGTGCTAGTAATTGATATTGAATAGAATGGGTCATTGTGAACCAAACTAAGGAGTCTACTTTTAGCCACTATTATACCAAATGCATAATTACACAGAGAAAATGAACAAGTAAGCTGCCACCTTTGCTTCTCTGTGTTAAAAAGAACGTATAATTCTCAGGAATAGAGAATACTGCTTAAGGTAGAGACACAGGCTGGGTAGATTGCTCAAATGAAAAAGGATAACCAGAGTTCCAAATTCTAGAAGAAAAGACTTCCATACAGAGCAAATGACAAAGATGAGATACTTGAAGATTTAATTTCAAAGAGAAACAAACGATTAAGGATGTTTTGTGATTGTTAATAATGACTTGAAAACAAGAAACTGGCATTCTAACTCATAAAATATACTGAAGAAAAGAGAACCACAGAACATGGAAGAAGATAATGGAGACCCTACCCTATTACAAACTAAACCATTAATCATTCAGGATAAGAATTAACATGTTTCATTTGAACAAAACATTGTCCATAAACCTTAAAAACCATATTTAAATGTATCTTCTGACTTACCCCTGCCCCCAAACAAAAGCATATTACGTAATTATATATATATATATATATATATATATATATATATATATAAACTCAATGGATGGGAAAATATAAAAACATTGTTGGATATAGACAATTATTAACATTACAATAGTAGTACTCAGTAAAGCTAAAAATGAGTCACCAGCTTCCATTTCTTAAAGAAACCCTAAGAAACCAGGGAAGAGAAGTTTTCAATGAGATGAAGGATGTTTACAGAAACCCTACAGCAAACATCTTACCCACGGTGAAAGCCTCGGCCACCCTCTTACAGCTGCATAAGCCAAGCATGTCTGCCATCACTTCTTCTATGCAACACTGTATTGGAGAGTCTAGTCAAAGCAAAACACACAAAAATGAACAAAGACAGCATATTTATCTATAGTAAAAATGAGTAGCATTCTGGTTGTGCACATAAAATATTATATTGTTTCTTTCTCTCCAGAAGACATCTGGCGATCAAATTGTTGAGCAAAATACACAACATTAACATTTGAGATGTTTTTGCAAGTCAGACATATTTATACTCATCAGCGTGTGTAAATGCGCTATGATCTTCCAAGTATTTGATTATGACAATAGTTAAAATGCAATGTTTCTATATTTAATTTTATAAATCTAAACACACCATGTGGATCTTTTAGTATTGACCCATAATTCCCATGTGAGATGAGGAAATCATGTTTTCTGCAAAAACGGCCACCAGCACATATTGAAACAGAATTGTCCAGAGTCCCAAATTACTAATATTTTTTGTATTTCATCCTAATGTTACTACTAGATTATGCTACACTACCCATGTGATTAAGTGTACATCTTTAAATAATCTATTTGTTCTAATAGATACAATATGACAACCCATTGAGTGAAAAAATTTTCAATACACTAAGGTGTAATAACGCAAACAAATGAAACCAACTGCCCTCAGGTCCATTCCAGTTTATTGCCATCGAATCACTTTCAACCCATTGTGACCCTGTGCACAGCGGAATGTTTTCATTGTAATACTATCTGGCCCTGTGCCATCTTAACAGTTGTTCCCATGCATGAGTCCGCTTTTGCAGCCACTGTGTCAATCCATGTCATTGAAGCCTACCCTCTTGTGTGTGTGTGTGTTTAATCATTTTATCGGTGGTTTTTATGGTTCTTATCACAGTCCATGCATACATTCATTGTGTCAAGCACATTTGTACATATGTTGCCATCATCATTTTCTTTTCTTCCTCATTAATCTGGCATTTCTACCAAGCAGCATTTGTTTGTTTCTTTGTTTATTTATTTATGAATAATTTTATTGGGGGTTCATACAACTCATCACAATCCATATATCCATCCATTGTGTCAAGCACATTTGTACATTTGTTGCCATCATCACTTTTAAAACAATTTCTTTCTTCTTGAGCCCTTGGTAACAGTTCCTCAATTTTCCCCTCCCTTCCCCACCCTCCCTTCCTGCCTCCCTCACAAACCCTTGATAATTTATTATTATTTTTTCATGTCTTACACTGGCCAATGTCTCCCTTCACCAACTTTTCTATTGCTTGTCCCGCAGGGAGGGGGTTATAAGTAAATCATTGTGATCAGTTCCCCCTTTCTACCCTCACCTTTCCCTTACCCTCCCGGTATGGCTACTCTCAATATTGGTCCTGAAGGGTTTATCTGTCTTGGATTCCCTGTGTTTCCAGCTCTTATCTGTACATGTGTACATGCCCACTATCTGGGTCATGATAGTGGGCGGGGGAGGGTAAGCATTAAAGAACTAGAGGAAAGGTGTATTTGTCATCGGTGCTATCCTGCACTCTGATTGGCTCGTCGCCTACCCTCTTTTTTGCTACCCCTCCACATAACCAAGCACGATGTCCTTCTCCAGGGACTGGTCTCTCCTGACAACATGTCCAATATTAGTAGGGCAAAATCTTTCCATCTTTGTCTCTAAGGAGCACTCTGGCCATACTTCTTCCAAGATAGATTGTACTTTTAGAGGTCTGTTTGGTCTGGTTGACTAGAGAAACAAATCCAGTGACCCTCATCAAGGTATAAGAAAGAGCTTTATATTAAGAAGCAACTTTACATCAAGAAAGCGCCAGAGACCAGTAAAATTCCAGTCTAGAAGTTCCTCTTCTGGCTCATGTAGCCACATTCCACTGACACAGAACCATGAGTGGTGAGGCAGAATGATCACAGGTCTGTGATTACAGAGTAGCAAGCATCCAAAGTTGGTGGAAACATGGCAGGACACCAACAGCTTTCAGTCTTCAGTAGAGACCCAGAAAGTAGAACAATGAAATGGCAGAGAGAGATGGAATTTCCCGTTTCCACCGCTTATAAGAGGACACACACCAGGGAGTCACCATCAGGCTATGATCAGATTCCACTCCTACACTTTCCTACAACTTCAAATTGACGTAGAACTATCTAACTGCCTCACAGTGCATAGTCCTTTCAATGTTCTTTGCCAACACCCACCATTCAAATGCAGCAATTCTGTCTTCCTGACTCAATGTACAAATTTCAGCCCCAAATGAGGCCATTGCAAGTACCCTAGTAGGACTCGGGCACAACTCAGTCCTCAAAGAAACCGCCCTTATTTCAACAGTCTAACCCCAGAGTCTTGTGCAGAGACTGATCGATGGAAACTCTAAATGGTGCTCCCATGAGCATAGATTGTAGATCCAAAAAAGAAAAAAATCCTTGACAATTTCAATCTTTTCTGCATTTATCATGATGTTACCTAACGTCCCAGGTGTGAGGATTTGGACCTTCTTACATTGCATTATAATCCACACTGCAGGCTGCTTGATCTTCACCAGCAAGTGCTTCAAGTCTTCCTCCCTTGCAGCAAGGAAGGTTGTGATATTTACATATCATAGCTTGTTAATAAGCCTTCTTCCAGTCCCAATGCCACATTCTTGTTCATATAATCCATCTTTTCTGATTATTTGGAATGAAATTTGGTAAGAGTATATAACCATGATGCACGTCTCCTGATTTTAAACCATGCAGTCTGCTTGTGCTGTTCATATAACACCCCGTTGATTCACATGTAAATTCTGTATGAGAACAATGACGTTTTCTGGGATTCCCATTTTTCTAATACCATCCATACAGTGTTAGGGTCCACACAGCTGAATGCCTTGGCATAGTCAAAATGTAAGTTAACATCTCTAAGTTACCTCTGCTTCGACCCACGATCCACCTATGTCAGCAGTAACATCACTTGTGCTGCATTCTTTTCTAAATTCCAACTGGAACTTCTGGCAGCAACCTGTCAATGAATATGATATCAATGATATTGTTCTATGATTTGAGCATTCTCTTGGGTCACCTTTCTTTGGAATGGGTACAGATTTGGATCTCTGACAGTCACTTGGTCAACTAGCTGTCTTCCAAATTTCCTGGCAAGGAGAAATGAGTGCTTCCAGTGCTTCTTCAGCGTGTTGAAACCTTTCAATTGATTGCTCATCAACTCCTGGATCCTTGTTTTTGGCTAATGCTTTCAATGTATCTTGGACTTCTTTTGGGGGGTGAGGGGGGGCAGAGGGAGATAAACATTTTTAAAATTTTAAAAAATCATTTTATTGGGGGCTCATACAATTCTTATCACAATCCAGACATACATCCATTGTGTTAAGCAAATTTCTACATATATTGTCATCATCATTCTCAAAACATATGCTTTCTACCTGAGTTCTTGGTATCAGCTCCTTATCTTTCCCCTATCTCCCCACCCCTCTCCTCCATGAACCCTTGATAATTTATAAATTATTACTATTTTGACATACCTTATACCATCCAACGTCTCCCTTCACCTAATTCTCCGCTCTCCATCCCCCAGGGAGGAGGTTATATGTAGACCCTTGTAATCTGTTCCCCCTTTCTCCCTCACATTCCCTCCACCCTCCAGGTATCACAACTCCAATCACTGGTCCTGAGGGGTTCATCTATCCTGGATTCCCTGTTTTTCCAGTTCCTATCTGTGCCAGTGTACATCCTCTGGTCCAGCCAGGTATGTAAGGTAGAATTGGGATCATGGTAGTAGGTGGGGAGGAAACATTTAGGAACTAGAGGAGAGTTGTATGTTTGTTTCATCATTGCTATCCTGCAGCCTGACTGGCTGGTCTCCTCCCCGCAGCCCTTCTTTCTTCATCACCAGTGCTCCTTGCTCATATGGCACCTCTTGAATGGGTTGAATGTCAGCTAGTTCCTTTTTGTACAATGAGTATTCTTTCCAACATCTGTTGATATTTATTGCATTATACAATATTGTGCCCCTATAGTCTCTAAATGTTACATCTGCTGGCTTGAATTATTTTTTGAGCACTTCAGTTTAAGATGCTAAGCATGTTCTCTTCTGTTTTCTACCTTTTGGTCATTGCACATTTCATTACAATATTTGACTTTGTTTTCTGGAGCCTCCCTTTGAAACTGTCATTTCAGCTCTTGTCTTCATCGTTCACTTCATTTGCATGACATAGTCTATGATTACAAGCAAGATTCAATCTCTTCTGACTTCCACTTTACCAAGCATGGTGTCCTTTTTTAAGGATTGGTCGCTCCTGATAACATGTCTAAAATACTAGGTAAAATGTCATCATCCTTGCTTCTATAGAGCATTCTGGCTATACTTCTTCCAGGACACATCTGTTTGTTCTTTTTTTTTAATTTGTTTGTTTTTTGGTAATCTATGGGCCTTTGAAAATTCTTCACCAGTACTATATTTTTAGTGTATTTATTTTTCTTTAATCTTTTTTAAGTAATGCTCAACTTTCACATGCCTATCAGGCAACTAAAATACCATTGCTTGGGTCAGTCTCACCTTAGTACTGAAGGTGAAATCCTTGCATTTCAACATGTGGAACAGTCTGATGCACGAGATTTATCCCATGCAATGTATTTTTAAAGAAAGAAAGAGAACCAAATGGATGTCAGAAGAGACTCTAAACTTACTCTGAAATTGTGGAGTAGCTAAGACAAATTGAAGAAATTAAGAAGTAAAAGACATGAACATAAATTTTCTTGGGCAGCTCAAGAAGACAAATTAAAGTGTTATAACAAAATGTACAAAGAACATGAGTTAGAAAACCATGAAGGAAGATTTTCTCACGATATATCAAGTTGATGTAACTGAGAAAAAAATAAGCTTCAATTTGAAATATTAAAGCATTCTATGGACAACATAGAATGCAGGCAACATCAGAAGAAGAGGGAATGAATATACAGAGAAACTGTATCAAAAAGAACTAGTTACATCCAACCATTTCAAGAGACTGTACATAATCTAGAACCAATGGTACTTCAGCCCTAGCTGCACTGAAGACATTATCACCCCACCCAACCCCCACCTCCCAAAAAAGCCCCAGGAATTGATGGAATTCCAACCGAACTGTTTCCATAACATGATGTAGCAATGGAGGCACTCACTGGTCTCTACGCTGAGAAATTAGGAAGATTACTACTGGGCCAAAAGACTGAAAGAGTTCCATATTTTTACCTATTCCAAAGAAAGGTGACCCAACAGAATGCTTTCCTTCCTAATAAACTTTAGATGGGCTTGCTTATTTTAGAGCAATAAAATATTAATAGTATTGAGACTACAACTACTACAACTCACTGTCCTCAAATCGATGTCGACACATAGTAACCCTACAGGGCAGAGTAGAACTGTCCTTATGAGTTTCCAAGACTGCAACTCTTAACAGAAATAGAAAGCCTTATCATACTTCTGTATGCATTCACTACTAGATTATTATTATTACTATTTTGCAGGGTTGTGTATTTAATAGTATTTCCTTGTGTAGCACATAACTCTTGTACTTCTCCCAGTGTCTTCCTTTGCTTTAACCATTTTTACTGAGTTCCTAATTATTTTATAATGCCTTCCTTTCACCCACGTTTATATGTGTCTATACTCTAGCTAGTGATTTAAATTTGTAGACCCTGTAACCATCTAATAATGGTTTGTGTTGCTCACCTTCCCGACACGATCACTGAAGACAAATGAGTGATAAGCAAATGTGCTGAAGAAAGTTGATGGTGCCTGGCTATCAAAAGATACAGCGTCTGGGGTCTTAAAGGCTTGAAGGTAAACAAGTGGCCATCTAGCTGAGAAGCAATAAAGCCCACATGGAAGAAGCACACTGGCCTGTGTGATCACAAGGTGTTGAAGGGATCAGGTATCAGGCACCAAAGAACAAAAATTCTTATCATTATTAAGGAGGGGGAGTTCAGAGTGGGGACCCAACACCCATCTGTAGGCAACTGGCATCCCCTTACAGAAAGATCTCTGGGAGGAGTCGAGCCAGTCAGGGTACAGTGTAGCACCAATGAAACATACAACCTTCCTTTAGTTCTTTAATGCTTCCTCCCCCTCCCTCCGTCCACTATCACGATCCAAATTCTACCTTTTAAATATGGCTAGACCAAAGGATGTACAATGGTACAGATAGGAACTGGAAACACGGGGAATCCAGGACAGATACACACTTCAGGACCAGTGGTGGGAGTGGCGATGCTGGGAGGGTAGAGGGTACGTGGGGGTAGAAAGAAGGAATTGATTACAAGGATCTATATATAAAACCCCATCCCTTGGGGATGGACAACAGAAAAGTGAATGAAAGGAGACATTGGACAGTGTAAGACATGACAATAAATAATAATTTATAAATTATCAAGGGTTCACGGGGGGGATCATGGAGGGAGGGGAAAATGAGGAGCTGATATCAAGGGCTCAAGTAGAAAGTAAATGTTTTGAGAATGATGAGGGTAACAAATGGACAAATGTACTTGACATAATGGATATATGTATGGACTGTGATAAGAGTTTTGTGAGCCCCCAATAAAATTATGTTTTTTTTAAAAAGAGAAAACAACAATAAATTCTCAAACTTAAAAAAACAAACAAAAAATGTTGTATGTTATGTGAAAACCTTTTGTTGACTTCCAATTGTAACCTAGTGCTATGTATACATTTTTTTACTTTTGGTACTAATTTCACACAGCATAATGTCTTTTAGGTTCATTCATGTTATGAGATAGTTTGAAGATTCTTTATTCTTTAACAATGCATAAAACATAAAACAATGCATATTACATAAAAACCCCATTCAGGGACCAGTCCTACATCAGGGCATCATGATTGATAATGTGGAGGGAGAGAGAAAAAGAGGAAGGTCCTTGACATGATGGATTGACACAATGGCTGCAACAATGGACACAAGTACATGAGCAACTTAAGGACAGTGCAGGAAAGCACTGTTTGTTCTGTTGTACACAGGGTCATTGTGAGTGGGAACGGGCTCAACATCACCTAAAAAAAAAACAGCAAAAGCAACAACACAGTATTCCATTGTGTATACATAAATATGTACACACACTGGTTATTTTTTATTTTGTTGTATATACGATGCTTAGTTTGTTTATCCATTTTCCTGTTGATTGGCATTTTGACTTTCTCCAAAGTTTTCCTATTATGAATAGTGCTGCAGTGAACATGAATATGCATCTATCTTTTTGTGTCGCGACGCATTTCTCCAGAATAAATGCCTAGTAGAATTGCTGGATCACATAGTGTTTCAATTTTGAACAGTTTAGTAAGTGCCATACTGTCTTCCACAGTAGTTTTGCCATTTGTAATCTCATTGTCAGTGTGTGAAGCTTGAGTCTCACCACACGTTGCCAGCATTTTGGTTGTTTGTTTGCTCTGTTTTTAACTTTGCTCTCAATGCTGCAGTGTGAAGATATCTCATCACTGTTTTGAGTTGTATCTCTAAGGGTCAGGGTCAGAAGCATCTCTTCATGTGATTTTGGTCATCTGAAATATCTTCTCTGGTGAAGTGTCTGTTCATGTCCTCTAACCATTTTTTAATGGGATTTCCTTTTTGTTGTTCAAGTATTGAAGTTTTCTATAAACATTATATTTTTGGAAGCACTCTTTGCCCTGTATTTGATTACCAGGGTGTTTTTCCAAGTCTGTAGTTCTCCTTTTATTCTTTAGGTGAAACTCTTTGATGCCCTTAAGTGGGCTCTAGTCATCCCATTTTTCTTTTGCTCTTTGTGTGCTTTAAATTATGTTTTATAATATATGTATTCTATATACTAGAATTCTTTAATTTACCTAAAATTTCATGGTATTTTTAGTTTTAGGTTTTGCATTTGGTCTTTCATCCATCTTCAGTTCATTTTTATGTTTTCTATGAGATATGAGTCTTATTTAAATTTTCTACAAATGGATACCCAGGGAGTTCTTCAACATATGTTAAAGATACTATCTCTTCCCTATTCAATGAATTTCAGCCCTTTTTAAAAGATCAGCCCCCCATTTGTTTAAAGGTCTCTTATAGGAGTACCTACATTGCTTTGACTACCATAGTCCTGTAGGGGGGTTGACATACGGAAATATGAGGTCTCCTACTTTGTTCTTTTCTAATAGGGCTTATTCCATTTTTCCCTTTCTGCATTAAGCTGGGATTGCTGTTTTCCTTTCTTTAAGGAGAGTGGAATCTGGAGATATATATATATATATATATATATATATATATATATATATATATATATATATATATATATATATATATATATACATACATATATAATGTATTATAGACATTTTAACAATCCTTGAGCATATTCTTCCATGTATGTATAATTGTTCCTTGTACACAGAGGTCTTCCATGTAAAAGTCTATTCTTGAAAATGTTTCTTGTGCCCTGGTAAAGAATGCATATTGTGCTGCTGTTGGATGGAGTGTTCTCTGTATCTATGTATGTACTCTTATTGGTTGATTGGGTTAATTTATCTGTTTGTTGAGTTTCTTTTTAATGATCTGTCCTTCATCAAAAGTGATTTATTAAAAACTCCTATTATTATTTTAGAGTTGTCTATTTCCATTTTCAATGCTGATAAAGTTTTATTTATTTCATTCTGGATTATTATTAGGTGCATAAATATTTATGTTGGGTTAGACTGGGTAGACTGGAGAAACAAATCCACAGAAACTCATACGTATGTAAGAAAAAGTGTTTTATATAAGGGATAATGTATTATATAAAGAGTAAGTGTACATTAAAAAAGCATCCCATCCCAGTGCTGCCCAAGCCCATGAGTCCAACATTAGCCCATATGTCTGACACCGATCTACAAAGTCCTTCTCAAGCTCACAAAACACACAAAATGAGGCCGACTTCAGGAGGAGAGCTAAATCACTGAACGTGTAAGCATCTCAGCACTGGCAGGGGTCTCCACACAGCTCCTCCAAAACCCAGGGCTGCATCAAGGTAGGTCCATATGGCTTCTCCTCAGGGATGTCTCACAGGAAGTGAGCCTTGCCAGCTGAAGCAGGGCCTGCCTAAGGCAGTTTCATCCTGGTCTAACCATCAGAGAGCAAGAGACCTGAGAACTAGAAAGGCTCAACGAGCCATTTATTTGTCCACCTTTCAATTAATCCACATGTGTTTATCGGTCAGGTTGGCAAATATACCTTAACTATCTCAATGTCTACATTCTCTTGTTTGCAATTGATTCATTTACACAATGTATAATTGTCAAAAGATATTTAATATTTTCACTTTCCTGTAGGTTATTTTGTAATCCTGCTGGTTAATTTGTTTCATATAATTTTCTGTACTGAATTCATTTTGTTTATCAATTATTTTATCATTTTTTCTTTAATATTTTGGTGTTTGATACATATTTATGCTTTTCCTCATTTTTATTTTGATGAAAATGCTTATAAATTTTATTTGAAGTTAACTTGTAATATATTACTTTCTTTCCAAGTTTTAAATTGTCTGTTCTATCTTGAAATCATTGTAACTTCCACTCCATTGGAAGTTCTATAACAGTATTTATTTTATCCTTCTGCTTTGTAGATGTAATTATTTAAATATTGATATCTCTATCTTAACTTTCAATATTGTAGGCTTATTTTACATTAGAAACTTCAGTATCTGGGTAGGTGTCAGAGAGGTTTAATTAGATGTGCTAATCTTTGGCTGCTGTTTACAATTATTGGTATTCTTTCTTTTTTTCTAAATTTTTAAATTTAAAAGCCATTTATGAACCATTTATTGGGAACTCTGACAGATATCATAACTGTCCATAACTCAATTAAATCAAGCATAGTTGTACAGTTTCAAAATCTTTTACATCTTCTTGAAAATCAGCTCCCCTTTATCTCCTTCCTCTCCAGCACTATCCCCCAGGAGCTCTTATTATTATAAATATTACATTATTATTAATTTTTGCCGTATCTTACACCATCAATGTATCTGTTCACCTACAATTCTATTATTCATTGCCTCACATGAAATTATACAATCATCATTGCTATATTCTCCCCCTTCCACTCCTTCCACTTCCCTCTCTTCCTTTCCCATCAGGGAATCATTACTCCCATTACTGTTTCTGATGGGTTATATATCTTGGCTGTCATTCATGTAACAGTCTTAATTATACAAATGAAAATACACCACTCTAACAACGAATAAGGTAAAACAAAAGGCCATAATAGTAAGGGGAGGAAATACTAAAGAACTAGAGAGTAGTTATGTGTTTCATCAGTGCTGTACCACGTTCTGGACATATCATCCCTTGTGAGAGGCGCAGAACAGAGATAGAGTTTAGCCAGGAATGTGAAGTTGAGGAAGATTTTTATTGAGGCAGGGAAAGAACTCCCGGGAGCAAAGAAGAGAAGGGATAGGGACAGGGCATCTTGAGCCCCCGGGGCGGGTTCCGTAACCAATGAGTTAGGTCAGGGAAGTTTCACCTGGTACTGGGGCGGTGGGACATAAATAGGGTATGAGCTTAAAGGCATAAGGGCATGTAAAGGGAAGGGAGGTTCTTTGTGCTGTGGTTGCAAGTTTTGGGTCAGGAGATGACCTGTCAGTAAATCATTTTGTTCGCAACAAACTTGCTTCCTGAAATGCCAGGGAAATGAGGCTGTGTTCTACCTGGGAAGGTAAGCTTTGTGAAATGCTGGAGGCAGGTGCTCTGAAGTTCAGCCACATCATTTGTCTTCTCAAGACGCTGGTACAAGGGGCTGCCTTGTTCCTGACTAGGCCCAAACACCTTCCATGTGGCCTTCTGTGGGGGACTATCCAATTACCTTCCATATGGGTTTTGGGTCTCCACTTTGTCCCTGCTCCTTCACACCAGCTTAATTATGGGTTCTCTTTCTGAAGAACTCCAGTAAGGAGTCCTTAAGGAGTTGGTTGCCATAAACTCCCTCAATTTCTGTTAATCTGGAAATGTCACATTTTCACTATTATATTTGAAGAATAAGGATCCTTTATGGCATAGTGGTTATAAGTTGGGCTGCTAACCACAGCAGTTCAAAACCACTGCCTGCTCCTAGGGAGAAAATGAGGCTTTCCACTCCCATAAATGGTTATAGTCTCAGAACTCCACAGAAGCATTTCTACCTATACATTTTAATATTATATGTGATTTGGGGTGGGATGGGGTCTACTGTGGTTCAATTGAGTTTCTTGAATACTTATCTTCCTATATTTAATAATATAGGGAAGTTTTCCTCCAACAAATCTTTGATAACTTTCGCTTTTTAGTTTGTCTCTTCAAGTTCTGGAATTTCTACCATGCATAATTCATTGGTCTTGATGATGGCCCACACAATTTTTAGACTTTCTTGGTTTATATTGTTTATTTTTCTTACATTCTTTCTCTCATTTTTTCTCCAATCAACTAAAGATTTTTCTTTTTTCTGGCTAATTCTATCTTCCATTGAATTAATTGTATCTCTTTATCCTTTCAATGTTCTATTTATATTTAAAATATTTGTTTGACTATTCAGGACTTCTATTTGCTTATTTATATGGTTTTTAATTTTTTATTTATTTTGTCAATTTGTCCTTATAGTGTTTTTTTCTTCTTTTTCAGCTTTGTCTTTGCTTTCCTTGAATTTTGTATGTGTTTTCCTCAGTCTTTCTCTCAATCCATTGAAGGTACCTAAATATCATTTTTCTGAACTACTTAACAGGTTATTCTAATATCATTTAGTCCCCCAAATGTTTTGTGACTCTGTATTTTAGTCATTTTGTCTTGGTTAATTTTTTTGAAGTTAGGTTTTCTATTATCTTTGAAATATTGACGTAATTGCAATTATACTGTTAGTAATTTTATGTTTCTGTGTTTTGTCCAGGTTTTTATGGCTTTTCTTGACTTATTATTACTTACTTTTCTTTCTTTCTTCTTTTGTATATCTGAGCAATCAGAATAAGTATGCTACTCTGTTCATTAGATTGACAGCACTTACCCACTCAATACCTTTCTTGTAATATGTGTGATAGAAGATGGGGAGATATATACAGCTCTCTGTTTAATGTTTGTGTAGAGCAGTTGAAGGTTGCTTGAATTGGTGTTGGCCATCATTGATCAGGTGATAAAGGGGTAGATGGTGGTCCTGCTCATTTGGGGTAGGGTCAGAAAGTTCTGGTAGGGCTATATAGTTTGGGAACAGTTACTTTCTGGTCATCAGCTAAAAACATAAGAACAGTGTGGTCCTAGGTGAGTGGAACTAGTTATCTGATCAGAACACAGCTTGCAAAAATTCAAACTAGCCACACTATATCAGACCTGTTGACAATTCATCATTCTATTAGTTGTTTTATTTTCTGGTTTTGGGTATTTTCCCCTTCTGGTCACTATTATATCTACATTTTTATCCTTTCTTTGAAGCTGTAATTTCCAGAATTACCATTGCTCCTCTTAATTTGCTTTCTGGTATCGTTGTTGCAGATGATCTGGGCAGTTTGTCTGCCTAGCCTGCCATCTTGCTTTAAGTCGCGTGTATAGCTTTTTTCCCTATGGTATTTTATTTGAAACAAAACAGAGCCCTCTCAGTCAGCATTGTCCCATAACTAAATATCTTCAGATATCTTGTGCTGTCCAAGAACCATTTGTGTGTGAATGAAGTTATAAAATTGAAATCTGACACTGTGTGGAAAAACTTTGTGGGTTTTGTTTGTCTTTTGCTAAAAAGGATTTAGGCTCCATTCTGGAAAGAGAAAATATTTTAATTCATCAGGCTTCACTGAAAAATAAATATTTATTTGAAGATCAAATGGCACATGCATGCTTTCTACCATTGCATTTGAACCTATCACCTCAAAATTCCTAAGTTATTTTTCTGGAAAACATTGACTGCTGTAGTTATTTGCTGCACACATACACACACACACACTCCCATCCCTACTATGCAGTGATTTTTCCCATTGAAAAACATATAAGAAGAAAAATAGAATAAAAGGTCTACAAATGGCCATACATAATTCTAATGTTGGTTTTTTCCCTCAGAATAAATGAACAGATATGTGAGGAGCAAATAAAAATACAGAAAATTGATTCTAAGAACGACATATGGCCCCAGGAAATTAGTATCCAGCCTAATTAATATTAGAGCATTTATCAGTATGAAAGATTTTTAAAGATTTTTAGAGAGCACTCAAGATCTTTTTTGGGTCAATTCTGATGAAAGTCTTGTCAGCAGCTAACTTTCCATGGGTTCAAAGACAAGCTGATGTGTCTAAAGAAAAGAAACCGTGTGCTATTTCTCAAAAGTCTTATCAGTCATTAGGGACTCTATTCTCTACTGACAGTAAACACAACACTGATTAGATCTTTAAATTACACTCATTCCATTGTAAGACACATATAAGTTAATGAAAGCAAAGAAAGAATTTATTGAAATTGAGGAAATAATGAAATAAAGGAATTCAAAACATAACAGAGCAATCAACACCCTGCCATGTTCCCACTGACCTTGAATCCATGAGATTCAAAGCTCACCAGCCTGTGATCTTCCTGGCTCTTCTGTATCACTGGCCTATGGCTACATGAGTCTGAAGATCAACTTATAGACTACCATTGGATTTATAGACCTGGAAAAGTCTAGAATGCCTTCTTGATAGGCAAATATTTCTTGGTATAAAGTTCTTTCTTATACATCTATGAGTGTCACTAGATTTGTTCGTCTAGACAATCTGACTTAACACACACTCAAACAAAACATGGATTGATCCTCCATTATCCTCATGTTTGAACCCAATACTGCACCCTCTCTCTATCACTCTGTCTCCTTGAGGCCATTCCTCTTGGTCACTGACCCTTTATCAAGCAGATGTCTTTCTCCAACAGGTAGTTTCTCCTGATAATATGTCCAAAGTAACTGAGACGGTGTCTCACCATCCTCACTTATTAAAAATAGTTTTGTTGATATATAATTAGCAAACCATGCCACTTAATCTTTTGATCATAGTAAGAAAAGGTGTGCAGTCATTATCATAATCATGTTCAGAACATTTTCTTCTCATACTTACTGTTCTTAGCTCCCACTTCTTAGGTCCCAATTCAGACAGCCCGACATGTCCAATTACAGTTTATGCAAATTTACCTATCTACCTGTCCTGGATTTCAGATACAGAAAATCATGCACAACACCAGCAGGAAGAAAGCAAACAAAATAAGCAACAATGACAAAATAAATCAGAGAAAAACCTCAATTAGAAAGAAAGCAGAATATTAAAGGCAAACATTAAAATGAGTCCAAAGGGAGATCATATAATAAGATATTACATTTTTCACCTGACTACATCTGCTATAATGCACTTTGTTCTCTGTCTGAATACAAGGCTATTCACATCCTTTCACTATGGTCAGAGGACATTCACTGGAGGCTTCATCCATGTGGGCACCTTACAAATGGATTTTGGATTTTTCATTGTCATCCATAACCTTCTGCAAATCAGGTGTTCACAATTTAACATATGATACTGTTCCCTCTTTCAGATTTGAATTTTACTATTTATAGTCCTTGGGTCACACAAGCTTGTGTGATTCTTCTATGTGGGCTTAGTTGATGCTTTACTCAGATGGCTGCTCATTTTAAGACAAACCTTTAAAATTCCAGGTGCCATTCTTGCTGATAGCAGGGCACCCTCTGTTTTCTTCACCACACTTTGCTATGAAACACATATTTTCAGTGATCTCTTCATGAGGGTGAATCTTCAGTAAGGCCATGTCATAAGAACAAATTGATATTAGATTGGGGCTAAAATTAAGTTTGAGCCTAAAATCCATTATCCATGATTTAAATATGTCTTTGTTTCATTTTAGATCATTATAATCATTACTCCCTGGGACATAAGGTAATCCTATTGATAGTGTTATTAATTTAGTCAATGGTATAGAATTTAAAGCACTGCCAAGAAAAGGAAATATACATGTATAGGTCAAACACTTAAGTGACTATATACTGTTAAAAATGAAGGGTGATGATAGGACACATTTTCAATCACACTCATATACAAAGGCAGAACATGCGTGCAAGATTAATAGATATCCTATATTTCAAGGAGAATATTAAAATAGGAAATATATGGTAATCTCAGACTCCCATTCATTGGACATGCTCAGCAAAAGATTTGAACCAAAGTCCAATGACTATCAATTCTGTAACCTTGGGATAGCAGTCATCTGCTTCTTCCCGCACTAGAGCATTTCAGTCTTAAATCCAAGGGCGTATGCCAGTTCTTTAAAATTGCGACAGATACAGTTGAGGCAAAGTCTAATTCACTTCGTGGGGTTTCCACATAGAATCCTTTTGATGTGGCCTCACTTCAGAGGAATATTCTCTTCTATACACTATCTCAGTCTTTAATTATGCCACCAAATGTAAATGCCAGCAGATTAAAACTTTTCATATATTTTTCTACTTACTGAAATGGAGAGAGAGAGAAACCTTTGTGACATTATGCCTGTGTTAGGTCAGATTGACTAGAGAAACAAATCCAGAGACACTCATATGTGGATAAGAAAGAGCTTAATATCAAGAAGTAATTCTATATTGATAAAACATCACAAATCAGTCCAACTCAAGTCCATAATTCCCATACTAGTCCACAAGGCCCTCATTAGACTCACACAGTCACAAACAATGATGCATAATGCAGGAATATTGCAGGTTGGGGGGTGCAAAGTCGTGTGGAGCCAATGGTGGTAGTACCATCTCCAGAACTCTGGCAGCAACCAGGGTCCACCAGCAGGAAGGTTAAAATAGAGAGAGAAAGGGAGGTTCCCCGGATCTTCCTTATGAGCAGACCACACCCACAAGGAGGTACCATCAGGTTGTGCCCTGATTGACAAGTTGAATACCACCCCTACACAATCATATATCTTCAAGTTGATATGAAATTATGTAACTTTCACAGTTGTTCTTGAATCTGATCTGACTCATAGTGACAATATGTTCATTGGAACAATCTATGCCTAGTTCTGCACTGTCTTCATTGATTATTGTTATACTTGAGTCCATTGTTGTGACTTCTGTGTATTCTGAAAGCCTGTCAACATTGGACACTCCTCAACCAGCACTATGTCAGACAATATTCTGTTGTGACATCCGTAGTTTTCATTGGCTAGCTTTTTGAAATAGGTCATCAAGCCTTTCTTCCTAGTTGGAAGCTTTGCTGCAACGTCTCCACCTTGGGTAACCCAATTAGTCTTTGAAATACTGTTGGCCTATCTTCCAGCATCATAGCAAGATACAAGCTACCACAGTGTACCAAAGTAGCAGATGACTGGTGGAAAATTATCATATACTTTTATAATGTCTGCTTTGCCGAGTCATTCAATAAAATATCTGAAATAAAGAAAAAATCTACTAGTATAATTTCGGTTGTAAAGAAAGCATATATCACATTTTATATATTCTCGTATGACCCCTATCTAGTACAAATATTAGCTTGTATTAGATTTTCAAGAAATTGAGCTGAAATAACTAGCTGTTGAAGGGAGTTACTTATTTTCTATCCCAATGGTGCAGTGATTTGCTTGTTCATGTGTTTGCTTGTTTTTTCAGTTTGACTCCTTTCACACATAAAACAAATATGACTACCAAAACCCATTGTCAACTAACATTACCTTTGTAGCCCAATGCAGCTTCTAGGGAATTCTTACAATATCCTCAATGGTGCCACCATTTAATTGAAAAATATCTTTTACTTTCTAACTTGGAGTGAGTGAATTGGCTCTGTTGTTATCATCTCTACCTAAATTTTATTAAGTCACCACGTTTGACAAATAGTATTACTAATAATGAAAAAATTTAATCCATTAAAATAAAATGCATACATCAATTGGCTAGTGAAACCTCCACACCCAGATCCTGGATGTTTCCTCCCCCCAGCTACCATGATCCGAATGCTACCTTGCAGGGCTGGATAGGGCAGAGGTTGTACACTGATACATATGAGGGCTGGAGGCACAGGGAATCCAGGGTGGATGATACCTTCAGGACCAAGGGTGTGAGGGACGATGCTGGGAGAGTGGAGGGTGAGTGGGTTGGAAAGGGGTAACTGATTATAAGGATCCACATGTGGCCTCCTCCCTGGGAGAGGGACGGCAGAGAAGGGGGGGAAGGGAGACTCCAGATAGGGCAAGATATGACAAAATAACGATGTATAAACTACCAAGGGCACATGAGGGAGAGGGGAATGGGGAGGGAGGGGAAAAAAAAAAGAGGACCTGATGCAAAGGGCTTAAGTGGAGAGCAAATGCTTTGAGAATGATTGGGGCAGGGAATGTATGGATGTGCTTTATACAATTGATGTATGTATATGTATGGACTGTGATAAGAGTTGTATGAGCCCCTAATAAAATGTTTTTTAAAAAAAGAAATAGAACACCAAAAAAAAAAGAAAATCTGTGCTAAAGGGAAGACAAACATAAATATGGCTAGGAAAAAAAAGTTTCTGTAATTGTGTTGGTTTGCTATTGATATGACAAATGCCACAAAATTAGTGACTTAAAACACTGTAAATGAAGAATCATATATTTCTGAAGATTCGATGACCGAAACAAAATTACTAAACTAAAATTAGGATGTCACCATGGTTCATTCCTTTCTGAAGACTGCAGCAGGAAATGTATTTCTTTGTATTTTCCTCTTCCTAGCCCACCATGGTTACAAGTTGGGCTGTTTACCACAAGGTCATCAGTTGGAAACCACCAGCCATTCCACAGTGTAAAAATGAGACTTTCTATTCCCATAATGAGTCACAGTCTCAGAAACCCACAAGGGCAGTTCTCCCCTATCTTAGAAGCTCACTTTGAGTTGGCATCGACTCTATGGCAGTGAGTTGGGAGGTTGGTTGTTTTCTTTTTGTTTTTGTTTTTGAGAGACTATTTTTCTTCCATCTTCAAGTCCACAGTATCAGACAGGCAGTGCCTTATTTGCATTAATCTCTCTGGGTCTCACCTCTAATTCACACTTATATTTCTAAAGATCCTTTAATGTCTATTTGTCCCTGGGTGGTACAAATAGTAGACACATGTGATTGCTAACTAAAAAACTGGAGGTTTAAGTCTACCAGAAGTAATTTATAAGAAAGTATTTGAAATCTACTTCTGAAAAATTCATCCTAACCCTCCCCCCCCCCAAACTCCCAGATTCTACTCTAATACAAATGGGGTCATTGTAAGGCTAAATCAAGTAGACATCAACTAATTGCTTTTATGGTTAACAGGCTAACTTGGAGAATCTAGGATAATTAAAGCAGGCTGATTGTCAACTTTAATTTCATCTATGTTTTTAATTTCCCTTTGCCATGTAACCTTAATAGTCACAGATTCCAGGAATTAAGACATAGATACCTTGGGGGAATCATTAGTCTGCCTAGGATAGTAACCGGTTTTCAAATTCAATATCTAGCTATTGACTATCAAGACAAAATAAAAATGGTAGCAAGATATAATCTACAACTCCTGTTTTGAAAAATGATAAGATATGCAATTTCTCTAGGAAATAAAATTATTTTTCCTAACAATATTTATTGAGAAAAATAAGTATCAGAATGGTCTTCAATATAAGATTGTGAGTATTACCATTCACTGTGCATCATATCACTTTGTTTTCTACAAATGGAAAACCATAGTCCATGTGGCTTATTTATTTATTTATTCAGTGGAGGATGCAAGAGAGCTTGGAGGTTTGTGATGGAATAGCATTTAAAGATTTCTTCTCTCTTCTAAAAGATTTTTAAATTCTTGCTGATACATGATTGTTAGATTGATTAGATCTTTAATGATAAGCATTTTGAATCAATCAATGCAAAGAAATTATTTTTTAAATTTTAATCCTCTAGCTGCAAGAAATTGATAGAAGTCTATTCATTCCTGATATTTCCTTTTTATATTCAAAGCACGTGGTAGATCATGGTTTAGCTTAATTTGATGTATTCTGAATGATCAAATAAAAGATTTCACAAGTTAGAAAGAGATGGAAATATATGTCTAAAATACTACTTCAATTCTAAACCATGAAATGATATTTTACCCACAAAAGTAACTCTGTAGTGTAGTAGGTTAGATGTTTAGCTGATAACATGCAAGATCAGGATTTTGAAACCACCAGTCAGAGAAAGGTGAGGCTTTCAATTCCTGTAAAATTTACATTCTCAGCACCCCAAAGGGGCAGTTCAACCCTGTCTTATAGGGTTACTAGGAATTGGACTGAACTCAATGGGCAGAAGTTTGGGGTGGAATGTTTAAAAGATACTACACAAGAAAAATGTATTTTAAATCATAATATTTATTTATGTAGGTTGCTTATTTTTAGCTCTGAACTATAAAACAATCAATAATCCATATAAAAAGATCAATACATAAAGTGATCATTTTCTAATTAGAACCCTATAGGGAATATAAATAATTAAGAGAAATTAGAAAAAATTAGTTTGTGATGCTTTTGGAACAATAAATTGCAATTTAATCATTGTCTAGTCATATTCTAAAGATTGATCTTAGCTCTTACTCTATTGAGAGGTTGTGCTAAGTAATTATTTTTCACAATGAACATTGGATATTTTTATGAGCATCATTAGGTTTATAACTTCCTCTGCTGTTGCTTTCTGATTTTCTTGTTGAGGAAAGTTGCTGTTTGTGTGTTATTTTGGAAAAACTGGGTACCGTGTTCCTGGGAGCCAAGGGGCCCTGAGCTTACTCTGTGTGACTGGTAAAAGTGTTTTTGAGGAGTACCTCTGCTTTCTATGGTGGTAGGTCCCACTGCTATATGTGCAGGGTGATGTGGTGACTCTGTGACCAGAGGAAAAAGGGGTCCTTGAAGGCTGGACTCAAGCAGGCAACTTTAGGTATGCCATTGGGTTGGAGTAGGATAGGCATGCAGTGTGGGCATGATCCTGGTCAGGACTGTCTGGGAACAATTTGCAGTCTTTTAAAGACTCTCTGAGGAGCCCAAACCAGGTAGAGCCAGTTTTGGACGTGGTCTGTGGCTATCAGAACCGGTTGACTTTTTCTGTTTAATATGTTAAAATCCAAGGCTGTGTACTGGAGACTAGAGTTCTGGCTGTCTTGTTATGTTAATGCTATGCTAATGAACAGAGTATGGCAGCTTACATTAAAAATTACACAAACTCGCACAGACTGGAATTGAAATCATCTTAAAAAATGTTTTTTTTTTCTTTTTATAATGGGTTTGTTGTATGCCCTGGTGGTGGGGCCGTGCCACAGTGTCCCCAGATTAACAGGGTTGTTTGGGGGCTTGCTGGATCTGAATTCTGCCCCAGCTGCTTTCCTATGTCATCCCTGGCTCTGTCCAGCGCAGCACTGCAGGTTGTGCTCTAGGGAACTGCATTCTGTCCCAGGTAAATATCCCAGTGGCTCTTCATTTGCTGCAAATTAGTGTCTAATTTTCTATAGCTACCCATGCTGGCAGGTTTGGGGTTGTGGAGATAGGAAAAGGGGATGGCAGATATTGTCACTACATTCTTGGCTGGGAGGGCAGCTGTAAAATCCTAGACTGCAAGAACAGGGCATATTGCAAAGAGGGGTACAACAGTGTGAGACCTTGTTGCTTATCCTCAGAGGCTCTCCAAAAGCCTGGGATTATGACCACATTTAGACAGCAGCCTGGGGAAATTACTGCTTGCTGTAGGACTCAGATCTTCATCATAGGAAAGAGTAGCATTCCCTGTCCTGCTGGACCTGGTGTGCGGTTAGAGGTTAGGGCAGAGGCAGTGAACTTAAAATGTTTCTGAGAGTTCTCAAATCGCTCCCTGGGTGAAAATCACAGAGGGAGATCTGAACCAGACCCTAGTACACTGAATATTTTTAGCACCCTGTCTCCCAAATTTGGCCCCATTACCTCTTAATTTTCTAGTCTAACAACAGGAGTGCCATACGGGTAAGTCTATCTTGACTCCTCCTCCTAAGTTCTGGCTTTTAAAGGAAAAAAGTTGTTTTTTTTTCTATTTTTAAAGAAAGTTAAAATAAAACAAAAGATTAAACAAATAGCAAAATTTTCTTGCCTGCTTACCCACACCCATGTGAATCATTCCATAATTCTGCTTCCCATAGGCCAATGATATTAGAAGAGTGAAACACCGATAAGAAAACATAATGATTGACTGCACACCTCCATGATAGGATCGCTGAAGACAAATGGGTGCACAAGCAAATGTGGTGAAGAAAGCTGATGGTGCCCGGCTATCAAAAGAGATAGTGTCTGGGGTCTTAAAGGCTTGAAGGTGAACAAGCGGCCATCTCGCTCAGAAACAAATAAGCCCACATGGAAGAAGCACACCGGCCAGTGCGATTACGAGGTGCCCAAGGGACCAGATATAAGGCATCATGCAAAAAAAAAAAAGATATAAGTGTGTGTATGTATGTGTATTTATGTGTATATGTATATATGTATGTGTATATATATATTATATTAAATGAAGGGGGAAGTGCAGAGTGGAGACCCAAGGCCCAAGTGTCGGCCAATGGAGATCCCCTCATAGAGGGGCTTAGGAGAGGAGATGGGTTAATTAGGGTGTGAGGTAGTATCGATGAAGAACACAGCTTTCCCCCAGATCCTGGATGCTTCCTCCCCCAACTACCATGATCCGAATTCTACCTTGCAGGGCTGGATAGGACAGAGGCTGTACACTGGTACATATGAGGGTTGGAGATACAGGGAATCCAGGGTGGATGATACCTCCAGGACCAAGGGCGTGAGGGACGATGCTGGGAGAGTGGAGGGTGAGTGGGTTGGAAAGGGGAAACTGATTACAAGGAGCCACATGTGACCTCTTCCCTGGGAGAGGGACAGCAGAGAAGGGGGGAAGGGAGACCCCGAATAGGGCAAGATATGACAAAATAACGAGGTATAAATTACCAAGGGCATATGAGGGAGGGGGGAAAAGGGAGGGAGGGGGGGGGAAAAAAGAGGACCTGATGCAAGGGGCTTAAGTGGAGAGCAAATGCCTTGAGAATGATTGGGACAGGGAATGTATGGGTGTGCTTTATACAATTGATGTATGTATATGTATGGATTGTGGTAAGAGTTGTTGGAGTCCCTAATAAAATGTAAAAGAAGAAAAGAGAAAAAAATGATTAGGGCAAAGACTGTACAGATGTGCTTTATACAATTGATGTATGTATATGTATGAACTGTGAAAAGAATTGTATCAGCCCCAATAAATTGTTAAAAAAAAAAAAAAGATTGCAAGAAAATCTAAGGAATAAAAATAGCTTTCTTAAAAAAAAAATAATAACTCACGTAGAACATAAACCAAGAGAAGTATGAAGTATTAAGTAATAAAAGCTACTCAGAGAAGAGGACATGTTTAACCTCTATAGGTTCATAAAGAAAAAAGTCAAACTTCTATGGAATAGTAAATAAGGAAGAACTATCAGTAAAATCGTTGAACATGAAATGATTCAACATTAGAAAAATGTAATTATATCTCTAAATTGAATTTTGTTCCCAGAAAAATGAAAATCTTGTTGTTTTGAGGTATCACCCTTAACTTAATTCTGAGATTATTTTAGTAGAGTCAACAATGAATCTTGTAGAGGGCTTTTACCTTTATTTCTTCCCCTCTTCTTTAACAAGCATGATGTCCTTTCCCAAGGAGAGGCCTATTATGATACCATGTACAGAGTACGTGAGACAAAGTCTGATCATTCTGATTCTAAAGAGCATTCTGGCTGTACTTCTTCCAAGACAGATGTTGTCCTTTAGTAGTATCATAATACTTTCAATATTATTTGCTAGAAGCATAATTTCAATGCATGGATTTTTCAGTCCTTTGTATTCAATGTTCAACATTCACATGAATATGAGGCTATTAGGCTGCATGAATATGAGGCCAAGCTGCCTCTGTTGTACAATCTTCAGCTAAATTTTATTTGCATATGATACTGTTTAATCATTGGAGCATTCTGTTGGGTCATCTTTCTTTGGGATGGGTAAGTTGTGAGTCTTTTCCAGTCAGTTGGTAAGTAGCTGATTTCCATATTTCTTAGCATAGATGAGTAAGCTGAAGAGAAATTTCAAAGGGCAGTTATAGAAGGCAAACTAAAATATTAGAATTAAATATGCCCCAAACTAGAGTTAGAAAATTTTAAAATGAAGCATGTTTAGCATGTCTTAAACTTTTAAGAAAAAAATTCAAGCCTGGAGTTGCAATATTGAAAGATTTCACAGACAAAATATTGAATGATGCAGGAAGCATCAAAAGAATATAGAAAAAGTGCAGTCACTGTACTGAAAATAATAAGTTGACATTCAACAATTTTGGGAGGCAGCATTTATGCAAGAAACAATGGTGTTAAAGGAAGAACTTCAAACTACACTAGCGAATTAGCCCAAAACAGGCTCCAGGAATGGATGGAATACCAACCGAAATGTTTCAACAAGCTGATGAAGCACTGGAAGCAATTACTCATTTATTCCAGGAAATTTGGAAGATAATCACTTGACAAACTGACTGGAAGAGATCTATATTTCAAAAGAAAGGTTACTCATAAGAATGCTCCAGTTATATAACAATATTATTGATAGCACGTTTAAGTAAAAGTTTGCTGAAGAACATCCAGCAATTTTTGCAGCAGTACATTTACAGGAAGCTGCCCAAGTTCGGGCCAAATTCAGGAGAAGACATAGAACAAGGGATATCATTGTTGATATCAGACGGATCTTGGTTGGAAGTAGAGAACCCCAGAAATATGCTTACTTTTGTTTGCTTGACTCTACCAAGGCATTCAACTGTGTGGATCATAACAAACTGCAGATATTCTTAAGAAGAATGGAAATTCTAGAACACTTTATCATGCTTTATATGGAAATTATACACGGATCAAGAGTCATTTATACAATCAGAACAAGGGAACACACATGGGCTAGAATCAGGAAAGGGGTGTGCATCTTTGCTGGATCCATTCGCTAGCCTTATTCAATCTGTGTGTGGAGCAAATAAGCAGAGAAAGTGGATTCTATGAGGAGGACGGGCCATCGGGACTGGAAGAAGGCTTGTTAGCACCTTGTAATACTCAGACGAACAACCCAGCTTGCTGCGAGTGAGGAAGACTTGAAGCACTTGCTGATGAAGACCAAGGATTGCAGGCTTCAGTGTGGATTACAACTCAATGGACTCATGAATAAGCAAATCTGTCTCAGAAGTATAGCCAGAATTCTCCTTGGAAACAAGGATGGTGAGCTTTCATCTCATGTATTTTGGACATGTTGTTAAGAGCAACAAGTCACAGGACATGGATATCAAACCTAGTAAAATAGAGGGGCAGCAAAGGAGAGGAAGTATATCAACAAGATGGACTGACACAGAGGCTGCAAAATGGGCCTGGGCATAGGAACAATTGTGAGAATGGCACAGGACAAAGCAGTATGTTGATCTGTTGCGCATAGGTTCTGTTGGGTCTGTCAGAACCGACTTGATGGCACCTACCAATAACAAATGAATGAGTGCTTCCAGTGCTTTACCAGGTTAATATAACATTTTATTTAGTAGTCCTCAATTCCTGGAGTCCAGTTTTTAACTAATGCCTTCCGTGAAGCTTGGATTTCTTCCTTCAATACCATTGTTTCTTGATCATGTGCTGCCTCTTGAAATGGTGGAATGTGAATTAGTTGTTGTGGCACAGTGTGTTCTAAGAATCCTTTCTATCTTCTTTTGGTGCTTTCTGCATCATTTGAAATGTTTCTCATTGAATATTTCAGTATTGCAAATGGAGTCTTAAAATTTCTGCGTAGTTCTTTCAGTTTAAGATGCATTGAGCATGGTCTTCTTGGCATTTTCTCACTTTAGGGTTTGAACATTTTATTTTAATATTTTACTTTGCTTCTAACACTGCTCTTAGAGATTTTCTGCTCAGTTCTTTGATTTCATCATTTCTTCCATTTTCCTTAGCTACTCTACAACTTAGAGCAAATTGGGTGGCCATTCAATTGATTATCAAGCCCAGCAGAGAGGTAGAATGTTTGGGGATAGCTGGTGACAGAATGTGATAATTTTGGAGGGGTGGAAGCCTTGGCATAGTGAGGAGTTGGATCCTCCTTTACCTGTGTAGCCAGAAGAAGTCAGATGTGGCCACTGTACCCTTTTTGTAGAAAACATTATCAGGAAACTCAATTGCTTTAAAATAACTTTGCAAGGAATTGAATTGTTTTCCCTCAAAATATATATTAACTTGGCTAGGTAATAATCCTCAGTGATTTTGCAGTTATATAATGACATAACTTGGCAGGTAAGTAATCAGTAATCCTCTCTTATGATGTGATCTGATTTGATCCGCCTATCAGTTGTAAGGGAATAAGGGTGGGGATTGTTTTTGTTGTTAGGTGGCACTGAATTGATTCTAACTCATGACAGTTCTATGTACAGCAAGTGAAATACCACTCTGCTCTGTGTCATTTTCACAATTGTTCTTCAGTCTGTGTCTACTGTTGCAGTCACTGTGTCAATCCATCTTGTGTAGGAACTTCCATTATTTTTTGCGCCCTTCTACTTTACCAAGCATGGTGCCCTTCTCAAAGCACTGGTCACTCCCAGTAAGATGTCCAAAGTACATGAGATGAAGTCTCGCCATCCTAGCCTATAAGGCACATTCTGGCTGTACTCTTTTTAAGACAGATTTGTTTGTTCTTTTGACAGTCCGTGGTACTTTCAATATTCTTTGCCAGCATCATAGTTCAAATGCATCTATTTTTCTTGGGTCAGGCCACAATTCTGATGCCATGTTCAGAGACGTTCCGTGTCGTCTGACCTGCAGCACCTTTCAACTTACAAGAGCTCAAAAGGGAATAGGGAGACAAGAAGAAGATGCCTGCTGCTACCAACAACAAAAAAGAGCCAGTGGTGAAGTGTATCCTTCTTGCTTTGAGTCTTGCACTGATAACCTGGTAGACTGAGGGAAAATTATATTTCAAGACATATAAAGACCACCATGGAACACAAATGTTGAAAAGATATCATCTACTAGAGCCAACTTAGCGAAGAACATTCCCCTAGGAATGCCAGCATGAATTCTGCGTTCTGTCCTTCTACAGCACTGAATAGCCTGAAAGAGACATCGTATTTTGGCACAGGGTCAATGAATAGGATATTGACAGCCACACTAGTTAGGACAATGGACTCAAGCTCAGAAACAATTATAAAGACGGTTCGGGATAGAGCAAAATTTCCTTCTGATTTATATAAGATCTTCATGAGCCCAGACTAACACATTGGAAAATGACAACAACAAAAGCTATCATTATACTAAAAATAAATTTTGTAATATATATTTATTTATATGTGTATATATAATAAATGTATATTACTGGATATATGCTAGATAAACTAATTATATAGATACTAATTCATAGCTCTAGCTATATAATTTTAAGTGTGATTATTCCTAAGTGATAGTCTAATACATAGATTTCATTTGATTAATGGCTTCTCTTATGTTATAAGATGTATGAATGTTGTTTTGTCTTCCAGTAAGCATGCATTATGTTCATAGTCATGAAAACTAATGAATTCATAAATATAAATCTTTTATATTTATTTAAATATGTAATAGTTAAGCACTCCATCACACAATTTATAGAAATACCTTTAAAAAGTGGATGGATGGTAGTTAAGGAGTGAAGGCTCCCAAACAAAATACTTTTAAACTAGATCTCTGCTTCTCTCAAGATCTGGATACACAGGAATACACTAATTGTAATCATTCCTAAAGCCCTGTTATTTTAAAATAAGATGATTACATACATGGTGGAATTATAATTTTCAATCCGTTCTCTCTAAAAGATACAGTGCGAAAATCTGGAATTGCCTCAAGGTCTTTTTACATGAATATGGGGAGAAAAAATAGAAAACTGGTATTTTTTCATGCATATTTAAATACTCTTTTATTTGTAATTCTTCAATGATGAGAAGAATCTATTTTAGTCTGAATAGTTATAATGGATCATTCCACAGCAGGAAGTCAGTCAGCCTTTATGATCCATTCAGCCAACTTTACAAAAAGTATTAAGCAATAACTCCTCAGTTCTTTATTAACTTAATATGATGAACTTAATGCAATGACATTCATGAAAATGTAATAACTACTCAAGAGATTATGATACAAATTTTCTTGAGCTGTAGTAAGTAGTTTTTAAGAGTTTGATAATACCAACATTTGGAAAGTGTTTTCATGCTTAATAATACATATCACTTATTCCCACAAAACAGTAATGAAATAATGAGGCGCATTAACAAAAAATTCATTTATTTGAAACTTTTCTCTGTTTTGGGTTCCTTTATTATTGGTGTGTGTGTGTGTGTGTGTGTGTGTGTGTGTATACAGAGACCTGATAATAAGATTACTGAAAAACACAATTTAACAACAAAACCATATTTAGAATGACTTTGCAAATAGACAGAGTTACTAGTGTAAAGACATTGAAAGGAAATTTGTACGCATAGATTTATATATTAGTTCTCTACAAAATGCTAAGTAGTTATAGTAAAAATCACATATAAAATGCAGTTGAAACTTAAAAAACTATTGCAACTCACCAGAGACAATGTTTGTTTTATAAATCAGACCTTTTTTCCCTCCCTCATACATTTTTTATTGTTTTATTAGGCATGTGACAGGGTGAAGGATACCCACGCCTTTAAACTCTGCTGACAATCCATGGAACACCCATATTGCAGCTCAATGAGATGCCTGCAATTTTACTTTAGCTTATTTCAAGCTCTGTGCTATTTTTCACATTACAGACCAAATTTAATTAAGAAAAGCATGCTTGTGAAAAATCTGTCTGTTTAGTTACATTTAGAACCGAGACTGCTCTTTAAGCATTCAACAATATCCTGCAGTCTTTCCTTTCCTGACGGGTGCCAAAATGAAAATGATATACTCTCCAAGAGCGGACAGGAGGACCAAAAGCTTCCTAAGTCTGTAAACAGCTTTAATTTCACAAAATATTTGTTTACTCCAAAATCAATTGTGACAAATACCCAGGGAGGAGGGTTAGAAATGGTCACAGGCACTTCTCGGCTCTTGTGGTTTCTCCGTCCAATGAAAGCTAGAATACTCATCAAGTGAATACCTCTCTCAGGGCACTGAGCACAAGGCAAATTCGGTGGCCAGGCCAAGAAGATGGGTTTCATTAGGAAGACTGCAACATAATACTGACACACTCCTACCATTTCAATCCAGTTAAGCAAGAGTCATTTCCAATACGTATTCACCAATGGGGAATGGTTATCAAAAGACTACCAGAACTTGTCTTGTTAGTAGTTCAACCCCCATGCAGGCCTAAAAACATACGTGTCTGGTGTCCAGTGTTGCCACCGAACATCACTGTAATAGGCAAGAGTTGATGGCCACGTGTTGTTTTGAGTACATCACCTTTGAGCACAGGGATGATCTTTTATTATTATTATTATTATTATTATTATTTCTTCACAAAATGTCATCCTCTCAATTGGTCCTTATCTAGAAAAGCATAGTTCACATTTCCTTTGGATAACACATTTTCTGATGTGTTTTACTAACTTATTATTGACTTGTTATTGACCATACCAAATCATCTTATCAACTTGTTTAAAATATTTTAACGTATATTTTCTCTACTTGATTTTAGACATTTGTGCTTATTAAATTTATTAATATCCCCAAGCATCTAAGACAGTATTCGACATTGTGTTAGTCTGGTTAGATTAGAGAAACAAACCCATGGACACACATATGTGTATAAGAAAGAGATTTATACACAAGAGCAATTGAACATTGAGAAAACATCCCAGCCCAGCCCAGATCAAGTCCATAAGTCCGATATTAGCCCATATGTCCAATACCAATCTAGAAAGTCCTCTTCACACTCAGGAAACACATGCAATGACACTGAATGCAGAAGATCACAGACCATTGGGTGGAAAGTCTTTAGATCCAGTGTCATTGGAAACATCTCAGTGCTGGCAGGGGTCTCTCTGTGGTTTCTCCAGCTTCTGAGGTCTGCTTGTGTCCATGTGACTTGTGACTTGTCTTCAGCAATGTCTCCCAGGGAGTAGCAGAGAGAGATAGAGCGATGTCTTCTGCCTCCAAGGAGGAAGTAACATTTTCCCCAGAATTCTGAGGAGAAAGCCCACACAGAAGTGACACTGGCTGTCTCCAGATTAACAGCCTAGACTCCACCCCTACACTCTTAATCCTTAAATTGACACCAGATTAGGTAACTACCACAGACATATACAAGAAGATCAATAAATGTTTTTTAAAGGATACAAATTTCCTTTGAAAGTTCTCCTTCAGCAAGGGTTCGGTAGTGACTCAAGATCTACAGATTTACATAATCCAAATTAATGTTTTCCCTGATTACACATCTCTAAACACCCGTTCTTACTCTCAGGAAGCTCTATAGTCAGAGGCTGACCATCCTACCCTGATTAAAGTATCGCTAGACAGAGCATTGAGGCTAGCCAAGAAAGTTATGAAGTGAAAGAAAAAAAAAAAGGAGTTTCACCACCTCATAATTGTGTGACTTTGGGCAAGTTCCTCAACATGCCTTCCTCTCAGCTGTCTCAAGATAGTACTCTTTCTTACACAGGAGATTTGCTTTGAAAATTAAAAGGAGATTATAAATGTGGGTGGCCTGCAGGACATGAGGAAGCGGTTGGCTTGAAGCCACTCAACAATGGTATCTCAAAGAGCTCTGGTTAAGGACCTCTGTTAACATTACAACCCAAACAACTCCGCGGTAGGACCATCTTGAGTCAGGAGCTTTGTCAGTGGTTGCTAACAGTAGCAATATTTGTGGGAAATATTTAGTGAAGTACTAGGCCCATTCTAATCAATCAACTGATCTGAAATTCAAGTTCAAGAAAGACACAAACAAAAAGATTCCTTGTCCTTTTTTTGTTTTTCTTTCTGTCTTCAACAATATCTTTTGTATCACAGTGCCCAAGGCTGGACTATTCCTTTTGATTGGGCTCAGATATGAATGGCTTAACCCCTGACTAGAGACCACCTACCTTTCTCGACACTTTTTTCATCACCTACTTCAGAGATCTATATTAATCACTCGCCTGCTTTTGCTCAAATAAACATACCTCTAATTTCTTTGACTGTTTTAAGAATTTTCACCTCAGTTTCTTGAGTCTCCTGTGCTTTGCTCAGACAGCACATTGCTCAATTCATTAATGAGTGGCATGGTCTTTTTTTTTTTTTCAAAAGAGATGTTTAATGACAAGAGACTCCACACCCCCTACGGCTCCTCTAAGTTCCCTGCCTTCCTCAGCCCTTTCAGTCTTGCTACCATCTGAACCACCTATTTACTAGGAGTCTCATCGAAACAGACATGCCTAGTCTATTTTAAAGGGAGGTGGGGGTGGTTCTGATTTAAGAGGTGCATCGATTGGTAATTCCTGTAACTGACTTTTTTCTTTAGTCAAATTTAGAAGGAAAGCATCGCCAATAATCTTTAAGCGTCTTAGTGGCCCAGAGTCCATGCTCATTTTATTTCCTAAGTGTTTCTTAAACCCATCTCACTTTATTATATCCACAGCCCCATTTTAGACTCCAGTCTTGCCTGGACGAACATCATTGCTTATGAACTGAGCTCACTGGATGCAGTCATAACGCCCTTTCATTTCTTTTCCACAGGGGTGTCAATATTGAAACTTCTAGTACAATCCTTTGAATGCTTAAACCAACAAAACTAAACTCACTGCCCAGAAGTTGATTCCAACTTACAGTGACCATATAGGATAGGGTAGAACTGACCCATTGGGTTTCCGAGGCGGTAAATCTTTGTAATGGCAGACTGCCATGTTTTTCTCCTGTGCAGAGACTGGAGGATCTGAGCAACCAACTTTTACCCAGCCAAGAGCTTAACGAATGTACCACAAGTGATCCTTCAGAGTGGTTAGAACTCTTAATTATACCTCAAGTATTTAATGAAAGGTTTAAAATCAAATATTATTAAAGTGATGGATAATGAATTGTTACCTAATTATGATCAGCAGTGTACAATTTCTAACTGCTGTGAAATATCATGTTGCTGTAAAACTTTCTGAATTGTGCACTTAGAAACTTTTATAATAATTTGACATCGCCTTGATAAAAGACATGTGGCTCTAGATATTATAACCATATTAACCAGAACCATTTAGCCATTTAGAAACTATAAAAATAAAGTATAACTGATTCTTCATCGTAGATGCCTGCGAAGCACTAGTCTAAATTGCTGCAGAAGATCTATTTCAGTCCCTTCCTCGGGCTTCTACATCTTCCAAACTATATTTTTTTCTCTAGAAAGTCCAGCTTACTTATTGTTTCCTCTCTAGAGACATCAAATTTGCACTCAGTAGTTAAGAATTTGGACTTTGGAGGCAGATGGACTCTGTCATTTACTCTCTTGGTTACATTCTGTGTCTCACTTTCTCCACTCTGTTCTAGTAACCTGGCACTCTTTGGGACCTTCCCGGTGCGATCACTGAAGACAAAATGGGTGCAAAAGCAAATGTGATGAAGCAGATGTACCTGGCTATCAAAAGATAGTTTCTGGCATCTTAAAGGCTTGAAGTTAACCAAACAGCAATCTAGCAAGGAAGCAAATAAGAAGTTAAACAAACAGCAGCGATCTAGCAAGGAAGCAAATAAGCCCATGTGGAAGATGGCACCGGCCTTTGTGATCATGAAGTGTTGATGTGATCAAAGAATCCAAAACAAACAATTACATCAGTGTGAAAGAGGTGAGTTAGAGTGGAGACTCAAAGCCCATCTGTAGACAATTGGACATCCCCCTGTCCAAATGTCCCTACCCCCGCCCCCCCCCACACACACACATAGGGGTTACAAGAAAGGGACTATTCAACCAGGGTGTAGCACAGCACCAAGGAAACACACATCATTTCAATAGTTCCTGA
Organism: Tenrec ecaudatus; assembly: GCF_050624435.1. Lineage (NCBI taxonomy): Eukaryota > Metazoa > Chordata > Mammalia > Afrosoricida > Tenrecidae > Tenrec > Tenrec ecaudatus. Next base: position 101,911,098 of record NC_134532.1, on the reverse strand, counting down.
ATAGTGCCTCCCCCTACTCCCCACTACCATGACACATTTCTACCTCACAAATCCAGAGTACACACATTGGTGAGGATAAGAGCTCTCGACACATGGGGTTCAGGACAGACAAAAATCTCAGGAATAGTAGTTGGATTAGTGATATCATGATGGTAGGAGGCTGGTAGTGGCTGGAGGGGGAGAAAAGGGGAACCCATTACAAGGTTAGATATATAGCCGTCCCCCCACCAGGGGAAGGAATAACAGAAATGTTGGTGAAGGGAGACAATGGACAATTTAAGACACAAAATAACAATATATAACTGATCAGGGATTCATGAGCGTGGGAGGTTGGGGAGGGAGGGGAAAAAAGAGAAGCTGATATCAAGGGCTCAAGTAGAAAGAAAATGTTTTGGAAATGTTTATGGCAACATATGAACAAATGCGCTTAATACAATTGAATAATGGATTGTCATAGATTTGAAAGAGCCCCCCAATAAAATAATTAATAATTTGTTTAAAGACTTGTATTGTCACTATAAAAGAGCTGAAACCCCATAATCAGGGATGGTGTGCAAAACCTGACATTTGGATGCTATTATTGGCCATAATGAAATCACAAGTGACAGGGATATTTATCATTTGAGATTTGCCTATACAGTGTTTCCCCCAAAATAAGACGTACCCATAAAATAAGCCGTAGCAGGAGTTCTAAGCATTTGTGCAATGTAAGCCATCCCCTGACAATAAGACACAGTGAGAAGCATGGCTATGCGGCCCTTCTCACCTGCCCCATCGTGACAGCTGCTATCTCAGAGCTGACTGGACAGGTGCGGCAGCCCCATCCATAAGGTCGGCTCCCCTGTCAGGTCCCAATCGGCCAATCTGTGCGTGCTGCAAACTGAGGCCGAGAGGGAGACCTAGACAGTGAAAGTCACAGTCTGCTCAGTGAAGTGAGGAGCAGGATGCTCTGCTCTAGGTACTGTGTGTCCTCAGGGGAAGAAGGGAGGCTGTGGCTGCCCTCTGACTCAGCGCGGTGGGTCGGTGCTCCAAAAGAAGACAACTTAACTATGTGTAAATAAACGTAGGTTGTTGTGCCATACTTAATAAAAATAAGACATCCCATGAAAAGAAGCCATCATGTGTCTTCTTGACGAAAAATAAATATAAGACAGTGTCTTATTTTCAGGGAAACACGGTATTTACCTATGCAAGGCCCCACATATTCTTCGTTAAATATAGCCTAAAGTGAAAAGAAGTTTTTTCTGAATACAAGTTTCCCAGAATGGGCTACAGACCACGCAAATCACAGCAAATGGACAAGTCCAAGAACAAGATTTTAAAACATATATGTTATAAGCTGACTCTAGGATTCAGATGCAGCTCCATGAGCAATGTAAAATCGAAGACAATAATATACTGGCACACTATTTCAAGCTTTCTTTGGCCATTAATCTGCATTTAAAAGGCATGAAAATATAAAACAACTGTCTATTTGAGTTTGCACTCTTTCTGGGGGTCCCCTGCAGTGTGACCACGTGCTCAGATACTCTGAGCTAACCAAATGTGAGCCGAAGAGAAGAATGGAGAAAGATGGAGGCTTGTTTGAGTCACTATTTCAGTATTTTTCTTTGCTTTCTGTTTCCCTATAATATACTGAACCAGATGGAAACAGAAAACAAAGAAAATAGTGAAATCTTCTAAAATAACATCTAAAAGATTATCAATGTTATCCATAATAGACAATGGGATACTTTCATTGTTACTTAATTTTAATAATTCACACAATAGATTTAATGATGCTATTTTAAAGAGCTGAGGAACAGAACAGAAAGTACGATAAATTTAACTTCTAAATTTATAAGATAGGCTAACAAAATGAAAGCAGTCAAAAGAAAAGGCAAGTAGTATTTAAGTCAGAAATTATTCTTTTCTACCTATATTTAGAAATATTTATTAAACTCCTTTCTGTGACAGCGACATTAATAAAGCATTTCACATCTGACACTTTTTTTTGTAGTCATCAAATACAAATGTCAGCTTGTTCTTTAGGATAATCACACCTCCAGGGAGTTAGCATTGTGTGATCTGTGCAGATGCAAATAATATACTATCTAAAAATTAGTAGGTGGTAGTTGGAATTTGATGAGATCAAAGGATAAAAGGCACCTACTTTAAAGCTAACACAGATATTTCAAGTGAAAAGATCATGTTTTTTAAATAATTAATGGAACAACTCAAATATTGTGCAATAGGGCATTATCAGTGTGGATTATTGATGTGGAAAAAGCAACCATCAATAGGATAAATGATACTTTACATGGTGAAAAAAAAGCAAAGTCATCGACCAAAATAAGAATGTAAATGTAAATAAAATATTCCTAGACAAAAGGTTTCAGAGAAATTTTTAATAAGGATAAACCAAAACCCTACTCTCATTGAGTCAATTCCAATGAATAGAGGCCCTGTGTAAGGATTCTGAAGCTGGATATCTTCACAAGAAGAAACAGCTTTATTTTTCCCCCTAAGAATTGTAGGAGGGTTTGAACCACCGACCTTGTGGTTAGCAGGCTAGTGCTTACTCGACAGTGACAAGAAAATTACAACTACCTTATTCTCTTACTTTTCTTCATTGAATTATATCTCCATAATGATATGCTGAAAATAATCTTGTCTGTAAAAAGGGCTTCTGAACACCTTACCTGTTTAAATGAGATCTTCCTTGAGTAAGTGTGTCTTAATCTACTGCAGATGGGGCCCTCTTGAAAGAAGAACTTTCTTCCAAGGTATTTTCTTTTTTTTTTTTTAACATTTTATTAGGGGCTCATACAACTCTTATTACAATTCATACATATACATACATCAATTGTATAAAGCACATCTGTACATTCCCTGCCCTAATCATTTTCAAAGCATTTTCTCTCCACTTAAGCCCTTTGCATCAGGTCCTCCCCACTCCCACATGAGCCCTTGATAATTTATAGATTATTACTTTGTCATATCTTGCCCTATCCAGCGTCTCCCTTCACCCCCTGTTCTGTTGTCCGTTCCCCAGGGAGGAGGTCACATGTAGATCCTTGTAATCAGTTCCCCCTTTCCAAACCACTCACCCTTGAAGGTATCATCCACCCTGGATTCCCTGTGCCTCCAGCTCCTATATGCACCAGTGTACAAACTCTGCTCTATCCAGTCCTGCAAGGTAGAATTCGGATCATGGTAGTTGGTGGGGAGGAAGCATCCAGGATCTGGGGGAAAGCTGTATTCTTCATTGGTGCTACATCGCACCCTGACTGACTCATCTCCTCCCCTAGACCCATCTTTGAGTGGGTCTCAAGTGGCCGACAAATGGGCTATGGGTCCCCACTCTGCACTTTCCCCTTCATTCAGTATGGTAAGATTTTTTTTTTTTTATGATGATGCCTTATCCCTGATCCCTTTGGCACCTCATGATCGCACAGGCTGGTGTGCTTCTTCCATGTGGGCTTTGTTGCTTCTGAGCAAAATGGCCACTTGTTCAACCTTCAAGCCTTTAAGACCCCAGACACTATCTCTTTTGATAGCGTATTTTCTGAGCTCGCTCGCATCTCCAATCATTCTGGTAGTAGTTGAGTGAATTAATTATTTGTACTAGCCAGAGATTTTGATCTCTAAAAACATGGTGGTTTATACAGAGTATAAACAATATTTTTAACACTTAATTGGTTAGGAGAGCAAAAAAGATTAAAAACCAAAAAAGGATCAAGGACAATAACAGTTTGAAAAAACACACTAAAGGATGTATAGAGGGGAAAAAACAAACAGAAAATATTCCACTAAGTTTTCTATAAAAGTCTGTAAAGTGGACTACTATGAAACAGGAAAGAGTAGAAGTGTGGAATAATAGAGATGAGAGAAATAAGCACTGACATTTGCTGTATAATGAGAGCAATAGATAAAAGTGAGAATCATTAAAATATCCCATAATGGGGACAATGATTCTATTAAAATGCTAGCTGGCTGTGAAGGCTTCAGAGATTTGGAGTTCTCAGCTACCATAACTTGGGATAGGGAGCCAATTAAAATAATTTTTAGAGTGAGCTCTTAAGAAGCAAGGATAAGTCAATTGAACTCAAAAAGAGAAAGAATAAAAACTGAACTGAGTCTTATTAACAATTAAAAATATGTAAATAAGTGGAAAAAAGAAATTAAAAGCAAAGGCATGTCTCCCTCACTTTCCCTTAGAAAACAGGTATTTCAAGAGTTTTGTGTTTCAATCTGATAGTATTCCTACACATTTCCAGAAAAATAAGAATTTGTATCTCAACAAAAGATTATATTATACATATAATGTACATTTTATACACCCATTCTTGATTGCCATTGCTTACTAAAAGTATTTATGAAAAAGCTAGCTATTTGAAAGACCCATTTATACAAAATGTACCGGTATATATATAAAATGATTATATAATTTATAATCTGATGTAGTAAAAATATAGACACTAGAGAATTTTAGAAAGAATTATCATGTAGGTTTTCTACATCTATATCACCACAATGAAGCTTTTTAGATTAAGTTACACCGACTGATAGAAGAGCCTTCTTTAACTGTGGAGGTGCGGGATCTGCCTGCACATCATACGTGGAACAACCACAACGTCAGGGAAAAACCCTGGAAACAGTTCTGCAATCAGGAGTATTTTGTTCTGCTCCACAAAGTGTAAAATTGTCTTCTTCAATTCTTCAGTTTCCTATTTTGTAGAAATGACTTTCCTACATAGATAAGCAGCTATATAAAAATGAGTGGACTCAGATATACTCTGTAGGTAACTGAGTTGATGTGTTTACTGCAAATTCTGTGCTTCCATACTAAAGACCATTGAATTATTATTAAAATAGTAATGTTTTTGTTATAACATAAAAATGATTTTTATAATGTGAATAATTTAAAAATATGCTTTTCACTTTTATTTACCAACTGCATGACACATTCATTTGCTAGATATTAACATCACCAGGTAATACTTGTTTCTACCAAAGCTATATCCTGACAAGATTTTTAGAAAATTTCCTATTATATTTTATGTGTCGACTCTTGCATTTTCTCTAATCCTTCAAGCTTTCATCAGCAAAATAATTGAGTCGCATGATTACCCATGATAAGTGTTTGCATCATACAGTTCATACTCTCCCCGTGTTTTTAGAAAAGCATTAATCTCAGCATCATTTAATTCATAAGTACCTCACACTAACCACTGAGCCACGGGGCTCATTTAATTTATAATGAAAGTTACACCTTACCACCCATGATTTAAATCAGTCACTTAAAGGCAAAAGCTTTTAAATATCATCCACAGTCTCTTATACTTTTTGATCTTTCTTCATTTTTTATGGAGCAATTTGTTCTGGTAACTATGGAATAGTTTAGCATGACTTAGTTGACACATATATGAAATATTAAGCATAAAATAAATGTAAATGTACATTTTACATTTATTGTCTGTCATAATATGTTACCCAAACCATTCATTAACTGGAGTATTTGGATATAAAGTCTTAATAGCGTGACAAAGAGGAAGTATCATTGTAAAAATTAAAATAATATTCCCAAATTTATCAAATCATATATTGAAAAAGAACTAGATGCAAAAGTCTCTTACATCTCTTAATTTGCTAATCAGGAGAGAGAAAGTATTTAAGAAAACTTTTTATTTTTCCTATGATACACCAAGCATTTTAAAAGTTAACGAGGAATCAAATTGTGTCACTTAATTAAGAAAAAACAACCATACTTTCCAGTTATAGTATCATTCTAATGACAGTGCCAAGATCTAGCTCTGCTCTTTCCAGCTCAAGAGAGTTCTACAATTGTACATTCCTGAAACAAAATGAGAAAATACCCCTCTTTAACCTTTTTTATCCCCTGATCTCCTTTGAGATTGTCAATTGTCAACATTATATGTTAGAGATAGCTTCTTGAAATCAGACGCTAGAGAATCTTAGAACTCTCATGTGGGTTTTCCCTATATTTTATCCAGCATTTCACAAGCAAAAATGAATCTCGAGCAATAATTCTCTTCCCTTAGAGAACTAGGCTTCTGTTGAAGAACAGAACTGCCACATTCGCCTGGGGCTTGGCTGGAGTAACTTGGATCACAGAACCACTGAGAAGAAAGCAATATGAACGTCTTCCCGTTCCTCACCTGCTCACAACACTTATGAGAGAGTTAAAGAAAAGGGAACTAACTGGTGAAGTAAAAATGTAATGTTAGAAAATACTGAGAAAAATATAGAGCTAGGACATGGTAAGTAAAACAAAACAAGTTTCAGGGAAGTAAAGAAAATATTATGGATTAAATTGTATCTCTTTCCCCAACCCCAAAAAAGTATATGCCTGTGTGTGTGTGTTGTGTGTGTGTGTGTGTGTGTGTGTGTTATACACCTGATAATTTTACCAGTAGGTGTAATCTTATTGGAAATAGGATTTTTTGTTTGTTTGGAATTTTTGGGGTGGGGTTTGATTATGTAATGTGACCAAAACAAATGTGGAACGTGTATGCATCCTAATCACTTCTACTTAGTAAAAAAAAGCAAATAAGATTCTCCTTAATATTTATCAATTTTACGTCAGAGCCACATGACAGTACTGAAAGAGCTGCATGTGGCTGGTGAGCTGCAGTTTGCTGACCGCTGGGCTAAACCATGGTCCACCAAAAGAAGCAGCAAATCTGTCTTGGGAGAAGTACAACTTTAGTGATCCTAAGGAAGATGGTGAGACTTTATCTCACTTACTTCGGACATACCATTAAGAGAGACAAGTCTCTAGAGAAGGAGATGATGAGATTGATTTAGAGTTACTACAATGGCCCCAAAGACTGTGTGGATGGTACACGATAGGAGATGGTTCATATTGTGGATATGATCTCTAAGTGAGAAGGGACTGTCAGCAACTTTCAACAACAACACTGTACTGGAAACGTTGATATTTACTTTTAAAATACTAGATCTTTTCCCTCTAGCATTTAAAATACAAATACAATATTGGCTTCCTCCACTAATATCACCATTGTACTGGAGATCATGGTCAATGCCATAGGGCAACATTTTTAATTTAAAGAAAAGGAGAAATACAAAGATTAGTGTCTGAGAGGCATTGGGACACTGGCTGGCATCCTCTGACTTCACAAAGGGAAAGGAGTCACAGACTCCTCAGTTCAAGGCCAATTCCTAGGAGAGGAAGGTGTGTCTGCTTTTCAGGTTCTTTTAATCAATTGTCACATCAACAGTTCCTCCCGTGGAACTTTCTTTCTTTCTTGCTGGGATTGATCATTCATTACAATAGGCACCAAGAACTCACAGATCATTCTCACTAGTAGGGGGTGCAAAAATGGCCTGGGGACCACATTAGATCTCCTCCGACTCCTGAAGCATAAGCTAAAGGTCAAACATGCTTCCACCTTCCATCCTTTCTTACCTCAACACCAGCAGTGCTTCCCACTGTACACTGCTGGTCAACTGGCTTCTATAATTTGTTGTAATGACTACACAGAACTCATAGATGCCCATGATTATGAAGTATATACAAAATGTTAACAGTTTACAATTCAGGTAATAAATTCTCAGAATACATTTGTTCAGTTAGAACAATTTCTTCTCTTCTGTGCCCATGGTAGGCCTGTCTCAAGCTCTCAGTCTCTTGGCCTTGCCTCTGCTCTACTCTTTTTAGAACTGACAATAAATGTTCAACGTACCACTCAGTTGTAAACCTCAACCTGAGGTTACCCAGCTCCAGATCCTTGGGTCAGCAAAGCCCAGCCGTTCTAATAGCAGAGGCATCCCACTCCACAAGACAGCTTTCTGCCCTCCACTTGCTCCGTGGGCTGGTGATTGCAATGCTGTCTCTTGCGTTGGCCCTTGGTTCTGTTGTCGCTGCTCCTCTCTTACTCTTCGAGAGTCAAAGCTGTCTCCTGGATCAAGGACCAGATATCACAGTATCCAAATGACATGATCCACTCCTGTAACTTCTCCTTTACTACCAGTAAGATTCCTCCCGCCACCCCCAACTCCTGCTTCTGAAATGGTAGACTTTATATCCAGAAAGATGCCAATCACAAGCCTGTTAACAATCACCGAAATCTGAATCATGTGATCCCATAAGTCTCTTTCCCCAACTTCTCTTGCCTAGACCCAAGAGTAAAAAGCATTTGGTTGAAGTTGTAGAACCTATAGCTAGAAGATCCACATTAAATAATTCACTACACTGCATGGGGTTTCTTAGGAAAATTAACAGGACATAAGGCAGGATCAGAACTGTTCAGAATACAGTTCTTTGATTGGGACAGCCTATTTTCTTCCATGCCTACTTGAAGGCCTCTGTATGGTTCTCAGTCCCTTTCCTGGCCTCTAGCCTACTCAATCAATGTTACAAAGCATTTTAACACTGCCAATAAATGCCCAAAAGGCCCTTCACTCAACCCTAACCCTCAGTCTGAAGGTAGATGGCCGCCATAGCTCAGTGGTTCAGTAAACCTAGCTTCACTAATTAAATCTCTCCACAAGATCGTCTCCAGGCAAAAGTATTCAGCATTCTCACTTGGTGGAAGCCCAGCCCTCGGCTTCATGCTCTGGTTTTCTGCTGCTCCTCTTCAAGGGTCACCGTGTTCTGGCTTCTGGATGTGGCTGTTCAGTGCACAAGGATCTTGGGACCAAAAGAAGTGCTCCCTCCCTGACTCTTTCTTGTTGGTAGTGAAATCCCATCTCTGCTCCTCCTTATGAGCAGGCACATTTCATACCCACAAGCTGGCCAAATAGACTAATCCTAACAGTAGAGTTTCAAGTTTTTATAATCATATTTTCCTACATTAACAATCACTCACAACAAATACCAATCATCCTATCAGCATCTTCTCCCAATGTCTCTCACCAGACCATCAAGAGAAGAGGAAATATACCAGTCTGCATAGTCCCAGCAAGTCACTTGGTGGCTCATACAGATAAGTACTGGACTGTTATCAGCAAGTTCAACAGTTCAAACCCACCAGTTGCTCTTGAAGAAACAGATGAGGCCATGTGCTCATATAAAGATTAGGGCTTCTGAAACTGTATGTGGTCACTTAGAGCTGGATTTGACTTGATGGCAGTGGTATACAATGACTAGCTAGAAGAGCCATATCAAGTAATTCATTGCATTACCTTATTCATAAAAAGATGTGATCACGTACGTAGAAATACTTGAATGGACCTCCTCCCAAAAAACTTAGGACAAATAAGTGATGTTACCAAAGCTACAAAATACATAAATCTCACTGTCATTGAGTCAATTCTGACTCATATTGACACCTACAGGACAAAGTAGAACTGCACCTATGGGTGTCTGAGATTGTAACTCTTCACAAAAACAGAAAGATGCCCCTTTCTCCCACAGAGAAGTTGGTGGTTTTTAACTGCTGACTTTGTCGTTAACATCCTAATGCATAATGTATACACAACCAGGGCTCTTACAAAGTCAATACACAACAACAAATAATATTTCTCTATATTATGCCAAAATGATTGCAAATTTTCAAAATAAAGATTCCATTTACAATAGCATTTAAAAATAAGAACTTTTAAGAGATAAATTTAAAATAATGTGTTCAAGAATGTACACCTAAAACCAAGTGGCATTTTTGAGAAAAATATAAATGGAGAAATAGCCATGTGAAAGTTTTTCTGTTATTATGATGTCAAATCTCCCAAAGGGAACACATAATTCAATGCCATGCCAATATAATTTCCAATAGAGTTACTTTGAGAATTGACAATCTTATTAGAAAATATACATGAAAAGAGGCTAGTGGAAAACCTTTTGGAACAATATGTACACATTTGGATGATTTTCACTACCTAGTTTCAAGTAATCAGTAATCAGTAATCACGACTGTAGTTCTGGTGTGGGGCTACACATACCAGAAGATAAATGAGACTGCATCAATAATGTCAAAGTACTAAGAATATAAATGTACAAACAACTGTACTGTAACTGATATTCAACAAAGATGAGAAATTTATCAAAACTTAATATTTTCCAAAAATGCTGTGAGGACAGCTAAATTTGCATTGAGAAAAAGTGCTGTATTACATTGACCTCTGACACACACAATTTACCTTGAAAAGGATAATGTGTCTTAAAATAAAAGCTGAAAATGTATAATATCTAACAGGAAGTAGAAGTAAAGATTTCCAGAGACAAATGTCTGGTGACACAAAACTACAAATAAACTGATATGCAAAAAAGAATCATAAATGGATAAACAAAACCTCATTAAAATTACAAACCACTGGTCTTCAAAAGAAAACAAGAAGGCTAGTTACAGACTGGCAGAAGATATTTGAAATACATATATGAGACTAAGTATTGCTACCAGGATTCCAGTGCAAACATGCATGAACTTATTTTAAGCAAAATGTGTTTAAACAATGCTCTTCAATCAATGGTGGCAAACTCAAGTTCTCTCAGTCACAGTCATGTCTTCATTTCCTAATGTGCTTGCATAACAAAGGTTCAAAACAGGGATTTCTGAGGAGACCTTGAAGTATTTACTGCTGCAGGTCTAAAATTGCAGCCTTCAGTTTGAATTACAGCTCACTGCAAAGAAAACAAAAATCCATACCAATTTCTCAATAGTTAATATCATGATAAACTGAGAAAAAACTGAAGTTGTCAAGGATTTTCCCCTGTCTGGGTCCATAATCAATAAAGCAACAGTCAAAGATCAAATGATGAATCGTATTAGGTAAAACTGATGCATAAGACCTCATTAAAATCTTAAAGAGCAAGTGTGATATATTGAAGAATAAGGTTACTGATCCAAGACATGGTATTTTCAATGGCCTCAGAGGATTTGAAAATTGGACACTGAATACAGAAAACCAAAAAAGAACAGATGTTTTGAAAGTACCATGGACTGCCAAAAGAACAAGCCAACCTGTCTTTGAAGAAGTACAGTCAGAAGGCACCCTGGAGGCATGGATGAGAGACTTTGGCTTACATACTATGGACATGTTGTGAAGAGAGACCTAACCCTGGAGAGAAGACATCATGCTTGGTAAAAACAGAAAGGTGGTGAAGAGAAAGAGATGCAGAGCTCGGCGAAATGGATCGACACAGTGGCTGCAACAATAGGCTCCAACATAAGAACGACTATTCATTGGAACCAGTCAGGCTCTCTACCACGCAGGCTGGATGCCAATGACTCTTGCACCACCCTCTCTAGCTGTGTGTCTTGAAGGTCAGTTGATTGTCCCTCTTTGGATGACTGCTTAGTGATGGTTATGCAACTTTATGACGAGGCCCAACCCCTGCCCCCACCCCATCCCCCAACTGGCAGACATTCCTATCAGAGGGATACTGATGGGAAAGTTAAGTCAGGAAAGGGAAAGGGAGCAGAAACATCTGGGAGAAGACAAGTGCAAACCTTTGGGAGGAAAAAGGGAGGACCAACTTCCAAGTGGGAAAAAAAAATGACTAACAATACTTTCAAGGACCCCAAGGGGGCAAGGGAGTATACCTGGTAATATGCACCTATTAGGTGCATTGACCTGAGTTACTGTACCCTTGGGACCCAGGCCAAGTGCCATAGAATCCTGGGGCATTGCATGTTGTATTTGCAAGATGCACAGAATGCTCAAAAAAACATCCGAGAGATCCCTTCTGGAAACGCTACTAGGTGAACTTGACTCTACCTCAAACACACGTCTAACCTGAGTATTTAAGATTAAATGACATGGTTTATGAAGAAGCAGAAGACAGATATTCCAAGAATATTTAACTGTTGGTAGGAAGGCCAACCTTGACTTAGTACATCAACACCCTACTTCCAGTGTTAAGATATGTATTATTCTGGCAGACCTGAGATTATTGTAAAATTTGCCTGCCAACCAACTCCCAGTGCTTGTGTAAATAACGTCCAGCCACATAAGGATTTATCCTATACAAATGAATAATTTAGGTATTGCGACATGTAGTTAATCTACACTTGTTCAATCTCCGTCTCTCACAGTGTTTTAAAAATCAACGTCGTGGGCTGATCAATGACACTATTATCAGAAGATCCTGATGTGCAGGGGAGGTAGACGATAAGATCCTCTACTCTAAGCTAACAAGGAGTTCTCCAAGGGAGCCAAGAGAGATAAAAATCACAGATCCAGGAATGGATTTTAGGCTTGTACTTAAGCCTAGCTCCAATCTAAGAACAATTGTTTCTTACAAAATGGCCCTGTATGTACTTGTCCTCATGGGTGCTATAGAAAAATGTGGTGAAGAAATTAGATGAATATCAGTTATTAGATAGAATAACATCTGGAGTTAATGGCTTGTTTCCAAACATGCAGCTATCTAAGAGATGTCAACTAAGTCCACGTGAAAGAAGCACACCAATATCAGTGACCCAAGAATTGTAAATCATGTAATCTAAAATCAGAGGGAATTGTATCAGAGCTTAAGTTGTGAGATTCTGGCTTGCAAAAGACTATGAATAACAGTGGAAACCCAAGATTCAATGGTGGAACTATACCAGAAATAAACTTCTGGTGATCTCCCTCTCACCACAATTGAGGGACAGGAGGAAAGTGGTCACTAAATGGAGCGCATTAGTGCGTTGAGTATAGGTCAAAGCCAGAGCCTGATTTGAACACTTAAAATTTATCAGCAGATTCACCCTAGAATGCTTGCTAAAACAGGTCTGGTTTCCAAAATCTTATATATTTGGAGGTTGTATATTTTTAACCTGGTTTATGATTGCACTGATTAAGAAGTATCTTGGGAGTGTTATGTGATTGGGAGTCACCCGCTTGAAATTGTAGTATATGTTGGGGTTTTGGGGGGTTTGTTTTCATTTTGCGGGGTATGAAAACTAGGACTAATGAAACTGTAGAGTCAGCAAGTGAAATAAAGGGGCTTTGGGGGCTGTGCACAGAGGGATGTTGAGATGAAGGAGTGATGAAATTAAAGGGTCCATATTCTTTTAAAAAAAGGATGCTTGGAAACTGTGGTACCAAATGCACTACCATGCTGCATGTGATTGAACTATGGAATGATTTGATATATGTGCTAATTCCCATTTAATAATAAAAAAGAGAAGTATCATATGATTAAAGAATCAATGGTGCCAAAGAAAGAAGTGTGAGCATCGTTGAAACCATTAACAGAAAACTAGGCTCCAGAAATTGATGGAATGCCAATTGAAATGTTACATCGAGTGATGAAGTCAAAGAAACACTCATTTTGTCTCTACGAGGAAATTTAGAAGACAGCACTTAGGCCAACTAACTGTAGGAAAATCATTTTAACCAATTCCAAAGACAGGTGATCAAACAGAATGTGTAAATTATATTATTGTGTAAAAATATTGTTGATATCATAGGGAAGTAAAATTTTGCAGACGACCATCTAACAATGGTTTCAGCAGTACTTTGACAGGGAGCTTCCTGAGGTTCAGGCCAGATTCAGAAGTGGTCTTCGAACAAGGAATGTCATTGCTGACATTAGGGAGATCTTGGCCCCCCAAAAAAGAATACGAGAAAGATATTTACTTTTGTTTTATTAAATGTGCCAAGACATTTTACTGTGTGATCATAACAAACTATTGATAGCTTAAGAAAAATGAGAATTCTAAAATACTTACTTGTACTCATTTGGAACTTCTACATTAATCAAGAGGCATTTGGCAAACAGAACAAGGGAGTACTACCTGGTTTAAAACCATGAAAGGTCTTGATCAGGGTTTCATACATTTACATATTTACGCAATCTGTATACTAAGAAAATAATCAGAGAAACTGGATTGTGTGGAGAATATAGCATCAGGATTTGAGAATGACTTATTACCATCCTGTGACATGCTGATGACAAAATTTTGGTAACTGAAAGTGAGGCAAACTTGAAGCACTTGCTGGTGAAGATCAAGGTGGCAGCTATCAGTATGAATTAGAATTCAATATAACGAGAACAAAAATCCTCACTTCACTAACAGGTAGTATCATGGAAAATGGAGAAAAGATTGAAGTTATCAAGGATTCCGTCTAGCTTAGATCCACAAATAATGCTCATTGAAACAACAGTCAAGAAATCAAAGGATGCATCGTATTGGGTAAGTCGACTACACAAGACCTCTTTAAAATGTTGAAAAGCAAGGAGGTTACTGTGAGGATTGTGGTGTGCATGACCCAAGGAGTGGTATTTTCAAGAGCCTCATGTGCACATATAAGTTGGACCTTGAGTGAAGAAGATCAAGAGGAATTGATGCATTTAAATCATAGTTCTGGAAAAGAGAAAGCACCATGGCCTGTTTAAAGAACAAACAAATCTTTCTTGAAAAAAGTATAGCCAGAATGTTCTTTAGAAGCAAAACAAACATATAATTAGTACTTATTATCAAGAAAGGCCAGTCTCTGGAGAAGGGTATCATATTTGCAAAGCAGAAGGATAATGGAAAAAAAATGATAAGGAAGAGCCAGGACAGAGTGTTGTTTAGTTCTGTTGTGCATAGATAGGGTCGCTTTGAGTTGAAACTGAGTCAGAGACATCTAATAGCAACGTAATCGTGCAAGTCATCTTATTAATAAGTTTGCACGTGCGTATGTATGTGTACATATAATTGGTTTTATCACTCTGGTGAATTCAGACTTTAAAAACGCATGTTTTGAGAATGATTATGGGAACAAATGTACAAATGTGTTTGAAACAATGGATGTATTGTGGATGGTAGTAAGAATTGTATGAGCCCCCAATAAATTATTTTTTTAAAACAGACAAAACAAAAAAATTAGAGATTGGGGAAAATGGCGACCCTATAGGACTCACCCATCTGGAGCTCCTGCTGCCAGACCAGAAAATTGGGAGGTAAGGTGAAAGAAACGGGGAGTCGGAGTCCTGAACTTACAACTAGGGTACCAGCGTTTCTCAAAGCACTCTAGCTTTAGTCAGCCTGTGGGCGCTGGCTGCGCCCTTGCTAGGAGCAGCGATTTCTCCAGGCGGAAGCCTGAGAGGGAACAGAATCCCAGATGTGAGGGGAACCCCATGCTGGAGCCCTCCACGTGGTTGGCTGCCTTGAGCTCACGGCCTGGGGAGTGGCGGCGACGGGTAGCCGTAATTTAGAGTCTAAGAAAAAGTAGATTTTTACCTCAGGTAGATCGTGGTGTGGGAGAAAATAGGCGGAAAGTCCGGGGTCCAGGGAGTGAATGTAGTTCCAATTTGCAGAGGAGGAACTGTAAGGTCTCTCTCTCCGGGCTAAATTCCAACCTCCGTCCTTGGCTCCACATTACAAAGAATTCACGCCGAAGCCGGCTCGTGATCCAAGTGAATTTAATGAGAGTTAAAAGAAGCTTCAGGTTTTACGCGGCACCCATAGGATTCCTCTGACCATGCGGCCTGACAGAGACTGCTCCGGGACACGCAAGGATCTCTCTCCCGAGTTTTCCTCCGAAAAAGACCAGACAAGCCAAGCCAAGCCAAGACAAACCCCTCTCCCTCTCGGTTCCTGCCTTTTCAAGGATTCCCGGGGGAGGCGTGGTGAATGACCCCAGGTCGATCCCTTTGGCTGAATTGCAATCACCTGGCCCAGGTGGGCTGCTCCAGGTTTAACGTCCATCCGAGCCCACCGGCGGGAAAATCCAGCTTTGTTTTATGCGGGCTCTCCTGGGCATGCGTCAATGGACTTCCCAATCCCTAGGCTAAGCTACTTAACATTCCCCCTGAAGAGATATGGACCCAAATCTTTGGGGGTACTGGACGACAACATCTCTAGCTGCTTCTTGCTGGCAAAGGGGCGTATTGGGGTTTTGAGTCCATACCCTTCCTTCTCTGTTAGAAGGGGTTGTCCATTGAGAGCCCAAAATTGATGAGGTCGAGGTGGATTTAGGAGGCGGTGGTCCTGGAGCTGGCACACATGGTTTAGAGGCCTTGGTAACCTGAGAACTGGAAAACAAACAACAGGTGAACAGCTTAAGTGAGACATGGGTAAGATTGTAAGGTGGCAGTGCCCTAGAAGCTAGGTTAGTGTCACAGAGTTTGGTCATTGTAAACACAGGAATGGAGGAAAGGTATTCACTGGCCTAAGGGCTGTGAGCGGTTTGAGGTAGAATCATCTGTGCAGCCCTCCTCTCTCCTGGGGTGGAGATGAAATATCACCCTCAGACTGTCCAGTGGCTCACTGGAGTACTTGTCTGCTCCCACGGTTCCTGTGGGGGAATCTGAGGCTCCTCTACTCTGAGGAACACCTGGAAGCTGTTGAGAGACCTGGATGAGGCCCGATGATTATGCAGGTGTGCAGCTTGGACAGCAGGTCTCGGCCTATGAGAGGAGCTGGACATTCAGATATCACTAGGAAGCTATGAGAAAAATAGAAGTTATTACAAAGACATCTGAGAGGCTCAGTTAAATGTTTAACTGCAGGTTTTCCTGACACTCCCCGGATAGAGTAGGTGCAGGGTGTCAGTGGTTCAAGGAAGGAAATAAGGACAGAAGTGGCTCCAGTATTAAAAGGAAGTTCACTGACCTTCCTGATATGTCGATGCCCACCCTAGGTTCCAGACAAGTGACAGTTATCTTATGCTGCTGGGCCGCCTAGACTGGGCGCCTTCAGTCCTCCTCCTCCATCACCAGCTGCGCGTTGGCCTGTGGGCACCTCCCCTCCAGGTTTTGGCCTTAGGACAGAGACCAGCCCAGTGGTCAGTCTGCTCGCAATGGATGCATGGCATCTGAGGAGGCTCGTTCTGGTCAGGGCAGTTCCTAGCCCAATGACCCGGTCGCCAGCAAATATAGCACTTGGTACCTGGTTTAAAAGTCTGGGAAACCTGGGAGGCATTCGACTATTGAGTGCAGGCAACATCTTGGCATGCCTAATGTCCTTTCTTTTCTCCTTCTCCTGGGCTCGAGCCTCGCTCTCCTGCTCCCTGTTGTGAAAAGCTGTGTTGGCACAAGCCACCATCTCCTCCAGGATAGCTCCTTCAGGCTTTTGCACTAGTTTTTGGACTTTCTGGCGAATGTCCTGTGCAGCCTGTGTGAGGAATTTGTCCTTGAGCAGGACTTGCCCCTCATAGGAATCAATATCTACAGCAGTACGATTCTTTAGAGCTTCCTTTGGCCTCTCTAAGAAGCTTACAGGAGACTCGGTAGGTCCCTGGTGAATCGCTGTCACCTTGGCATAATTAATGGCCTTTTGCCTACATGACTTTAGTCCACGCATGATGCACATCAGGAAATGTTCCCATGCCCACTTGTGCTGAGGCGCACTGTGACTCCAAGCAGAGTCTGTGAAGTGTACAGCAGTTTCCCCTGCAGGGTATCTTTCATTCATCACATGTAACTCCTCTGCAAACATTCTAGCACCTTTGAGCACACGCTCTTTCTCAAAATCCATCATGGTCTGTCCTAGTATGATCATGACATCTTTCCAGGTTAAATCATAGGCTAGGGTGAGGTGCTGGAAGTATTCTATGTACTGTTCAAGTTTGTTAGAGTAACTGCCTAAGTCATTTTTAATTTGCTTGAGTTCAATTAGGGTGAAAGTTTGTAAATTGCTTGGGAACCAAGCTCCCCCGCTGCCTCTACTACAGGTAGAATACTCTGGGCTGCTTCAGGGTTGAAGCAACAGTTTCCCTCTGGTCCAGGGTTCCTTCAGGGGGTCCTGGGTGCACTGGGAACAAAGATCCCTGTTCTTCCTTAAAAGGAAGAATGCTCTGATATATGGCATCTCCCACCACTTTCCCAATTGAACAGGATGCATCTGAGGGGGAAATTCCTGGGTATCGAACTGGTCCGTCCCATCTGGAAAGCAAACAACACGAAGATTACCAAGAGCTCGATGCCTCGAGGTTGAATAATCGCAGATTCAGCGCCCACGTTCGTAGTGTCGTGAATCTGAGACCTCAGGCAGGTGCCCCTGCCCAAGGGAGGAGTCGGAGACCAATCACGACATTCTGGTCCGACCACTTCCCAGATTACAAGCTATGAGGACCACTGCATGGCATGGCACCCCAGCCTTCAGAGATGCCTCCTGGCCGGAGCAGACTTCCAAATCTCTGAAGGGAAGGGGGACATCTATCCGGCAGCTCGGGAACCTCTAAAGAATTGGAATTTCTGGCTGGAGCATCCTGGCGGTGGAGCTGTATTAAGAGCTGTCCCATAAAGTGCCAGAGGCAGCATCCCTGGAAGGTGAAAGTTAAGTTACTCGAGCTTGGCTTCCGAATGCCTTGGGCCTAGGCCTGGGCAATGGAAGACCAGCCGGTATCAAGGAACAAACCCACACAGAACACCAATGCAGCTTGTTTGGAAGACCAAGGGAAGCTAAAAGGGAAAAGGGGAGAAAGGGGAACATTTGACTCCAGGACTAGAGCAGGGGCTAGCTCCTGGAACTGGAGGAGGGGGTAGCTAACCAGGCACTGCCCCCCAACATGGTTGGAGCGGTGGGCACCATCTTGACAGGGTCACGTGCTCTGCTGACCCGTAGCAAAAATGGCGGACACCAGGTGGCGCCATGTTGCCAGGGCGCCGGGACTCACGTGGTCCGGAAACTGGCAGCCCCCACTTGTGGCCTAGAGGGAGATCAGCATGGGGCAATTGAGATGCAAAGAGGTTTGGGGAACGGCCTTCAGCTCACAGCGTCCCAGCCCCCTCCCAGCAATCCAGCCTGGAGAAGACATGCAAACTGCCAAGAAGGTGAACACAGAGAGACAGACATAAAATCCCGAACACCAAAAGGAGGAGAGGGGTACGGAAATACATTACTGATGTCTTCATGGTTCGCCTCAGGGGGCCATCCATCTCCCAGATGTTGCTGGAGCACTTCAGCCCAACTTCTCAGTTACGCCGTCTTGTACATCTGAGTCACGCAGCAACATATGTAAGGTCTCTCTCTCTGGGCTAAATTCCAACCTCGGTCCTTGGCTCCACACGAGAAAGAATAAATGCGAAAGCAGGGTTTGGAACAGACCCAACCCCCCTAATAAGCTGGATATCCCTCTCTGGGGGTCAGCCTGACAGCCCCCAAATCAGAGCACATCACAAGCATAATTTTTAAAAAGGATGAAATATATATTATTGGTTTAAAACTCAAACCAAAGTCTGATTGCTCAGCTCCAAGGAGCACATAGGTGGGAGACCCTTGACATAAATTAACATAAGAAGAAGTCTTGCTAAGGAATGCCAGAACTCAGCTACAGAGCCTAGCTCCTATTTGCATAACAAAGATCCACTGTAGCTGTGTCAGCTTTAAACAGCATGGAGCTGTAGTACAAAGACTGTGGGAGACAATTTCATTTGATTTTATCCTAGCTGGCCAGGGGGATTTAAAAAAAATCCTCTGATCTAGTAAGTACCAGCAGACTAGATAGGACAAAAAGTCCAGCTTCCTCTCAGTGATTCTACACATAACTGAGAAGGCCCTAGACAGGATGTGGGAACACCCCAGCCCCACCCCTCGCCCCTGCTGAAGTACTACATACAGCACAAGGCAGGTACACCAGCGAACTCCAGCACTCAACTGACACCTGGCCATGAGTGCGATCTTGCCTTTGAAGTAATCCCACACAGCATCTGTGAAACCCTACATCCAACGGGTACAGCACCCTGCTACCTTGAGGAAGAGTTGGAACTACTCCAGCCTCACGAACAGGTGAGCAAGTCTCAGTTATCTCCTTAACTACTACTCTATTTCTTCTTCCCACTCTATTCACTAGCCCTTCTATCTTTCCAACCCCAATCAGTCTCAAAGAGCTCAGGTTCCTGTTAGGGTTTTTCCCTCTTCTTTTTTTCTCTCTCTTTTTTTCTTTTCCCCTCTTTCTCCTCTTCTCTCCCACTCTCTCCTATCATATGCTATCTCCTATCACTATTGGCTTCCAGGTCACTACCCTCCGCTTAGAGTAAATCAACTGAAATAGCAGGAGGAACTCCAGCCTGCCCTCAGTGGGAGTGCTGTATACCACACAAGGCAGCTAGGACAAACATCCAGACCATGCTGCGCTGCTGAGGAACAATCCATCAGACTTATGAGGCAATTTCGTCAACTAGGGCAATTCTTCCCAGCACCACTGGGTCCTGGCATTAAAAGGGCACACCAACCTGACATTTTGGGGGCAGGGTCTAAACTCCTGTGGATGCACATTTAAGCAACCAGGGATCTCCTATCTATTTATTCTTTATTTCTTCCTTCTCTCTCTCCTCCCTCTTTACCATCATATCCAATATTACTGAACACAGTTGGGCTTTCTTCCCTTTCTTTCTCTTTATTCTTTTTCTTTCTTTCCTCTTTCTGTCTTTGCTCTCTTTGCTTCTCTCTCTGTATGATTCTCTCTGCTCCCTCTCATTCCTTTCACATGACACTGCTGGTTCCCAGACTCCTTCACTCTGCCTAGAGCAACCCTGTCCACCCAGTGGGCTGTCTGACCCCTAAGACAGTGCTACACACAGCACAGCACGGGGTCAGCTATTTCTTTATTTTAAAATTCTCTCTCCTACTCCTTCCTTTTCTCTTCTCTTTTTTCTCTTTGTGTTTCTTTCACGTTTTCTTCTTTTCTCCTCTTCTTCTAGCTCTTCTCTATTTTCTACCACAGCCTCAGTAGATTTAGTTCTCCTTTTTAGTTCTTTTCTTTTTTTTACTGTTTGAACTTTTATTTACTTTGTGAATTTTAGTTGTGTGTGTGTGAGTGGGTGTCAGTTGGTTTGACATTGCTGCTCCAATCTGTCTTCCTCTTTCTCTCTTTTCCCTCTCCTTTCACTCTCTTTCCTGTCACAAGCCACTAACTCCCTTCTGGCTAGAGCAACTCTGAAGACCCAAGTGGATGAGCTATCAAATGCATTTATTGGCTTGGCAAGTAGCTGAAGAATTCACGCTGGTCCTTTTCCACACACCAAGCATAAGAGTGTTATACTCTACAAAAAGTGGGGGTATTCCCTGCCTAAACCATGAGGCCCTACAAGTGACTAGGGGAAACACCTGACCACCACTTGTGAGGCTCTATGATACTGCAGGAACATCCACCCAACCTCCAAGGCGATCTTTCTGTATACCCAACCTCCAAGGCGATCTCAGCCACAGAGCTCTACACCAAGGAGGGTATACCCACATGCCCTCCTCGGCACTACAGTTGCAGAGGAAAACACCGCAGCCCAGCTGAGGTTTTCCAAGAATTGTGAAGCCTACTTAGAGATCAGCCAGGGAAGTGGACCCCTCGTGGGACCACAATAACCCGACCACTGTCACATGAGAGGAATATCCAACACACATTCCAAGAAACGTAGTACTGGATGGCTAGGATAAGAGTGAAACCACAGGAAGATATAGTGATAGGTAGTCATAGAAGTACTCATACGGACACAGGTCTCTTAGACTCAGGAAGATGGCTTCAGCCTCCTCTAAAAGAACACGTAAACAGCAAGCAGTTCTAATAGCTTCAACACAAAAGCAGGAGAAACAGAAGGCAATGTCGGAAGAAGTCATGAACCTAATGATGGGCATAGAAGAAGCAGATATTGACCTGCCACAAAAAGAAATTTTAAAAATGCTGCTTGAAGTCATAAAGGATATGGGGGAAGCAATGCAGGAAAAAATATATGAAATAATAGAGGAGATAAAAACAACACACCAAAGGGAAATACAAGAGTTAAGGGATGAAATAACAGAATTCAGTGACAAATTGACAGGCCTTGCCAATAGGCTTGAGAGGGCAGAAAATCACACCAATGACCTAGAGGATAACCAAGCAGACCTCAGAAATTTGGAAAAGCAATAAAAAAAGACAATCAAAGAAGCTGAAGAAAACCTGAGAGCCATGCCTGACACTATGAAAAGGAACAATATTATAATAATTGGACAACTGGAAAAGGACATAACAAAGAAGTTAACAGCGAAAATAGCAAGGGAATTCTTAGAGGAAAATTTCCCCAGCTCAATAAATGACTATCAGGCAACCATTGAGGGGCTGAAAGAACACCAACCAGATTGAAACCCAAGTAGAAGTCACCAAGACACATAATTGTCAATTTATCTAACTATGAGGAAATGAGAAGATCATAAATTGGCTAGGGAAAAGCAGTCACGTATAAAGGTACCCCAATAAGAGTATGTTCAGATCTATCAGTGGAAATGATGAAGAAGGGGAAGGAATGGAGTAATAAATTCAAAAAATGGAGGAAAACGAAAACCCAAGAATACTTTACCCAGCCAAATTATCTGTTAAGATAAATGGAGAATTAAGATTCTTCCCAGACAGGGACAACCTCAAAGAATGCATAAAAAGAAACCCAGCCCTACAAAAGATCCTTGCCGATCCATATGGGCAGAAGATCAACACTCACTGAGGGCAAATAAGAGATCATGGCATAGAACAATTCCACCCATAAGGCGACAAAGAGGAAACAGCCACCAGGATAGCATCAGCTCAAGAGTGGAAAGAAGGCAAACATAAAACACACACAAAAAACAAGCAGATAAAATAGCTAGATAGGAAAATATCCAACACAAAATTTACAAGATGACATCACAGAGTCCACAGATGGATACAATTAACACTGAATATCATTGGCCTGAACTCAGTCATTACAAGGCAGAGGCTAACAGACTGACTCAGGAAACATAACCCATCGATTTACTGCATTCAGGAGACTTATCTCAAGCTTACAGACAAAAACAGGTTGAGAATTAAAGGCTGGAGAAAATATACAGAGCAAATGGTAATGCAAAAAAAGCAGGGTAGTGATCTTAATATCTGACCAAATTGAGCTCTAGATAGAGGCCATAACAAAAGACAATAAGGGGCACTATATAATGCTCAAGGGAACAATAGACCAAGAACCAGTGAGCATAATAAACATACAAGCATCTAATGAGAGACCTGTAAGATTCATAAATCAAATACTCCAAAATATGAAAAAAGACATCACAGGCTCAACATTTATAGTTGGTGACTTTAATACACCACTCTCTAAAAAAGACACATCATTGGGAAAAAGCCAAATAAGGAGGCTACAGATCTAAATAGCACAATTGGATGACTTGATAGATATTTTCAGAGCTTTCCACCCACATGCAAAAAAAACCCTCACATTCTTATCAAGTCCTCATAGCACATATCCGAAAATAGACTACATGCTGGGACACAAGTCCAACTTGAGTAAATTCAAGTACATAGAGGTTATACAGATATCTCTCTCCTATCATTGCACCATGAAGCTGGAAATTAACAGAAGGGCAGTGAAGAAAACAGGGTAAACAATTGGAGGATGAACAATTTCATAGTTCAAAAAGAGTGTGTATTGACACAGATAAAGAGATGAATCAGGAAGTTTCTAGAAACCAATGGCAACAAAAATACAATGTACCAAAACCTATGGGATACAGCAAAGGCATTTATCGAACGAAGGTTGATAGCAATAAATGCACACATTAAAAAGGAAGAGAGACTCGTGGATGACATGCTGACACAAAATTTATACCAATAAGAGCAAAGTCAACAGAACAACCCTACTAATAGCAAGGGGATAGATATAATAAATATCAGAGCCGAGATACAGGAGAGGGAAGACAAGAACACTATGGAAAAAATTAATGCCGCTGAAAGTTGCTTCTTTGAAAGAATTAACAGAATTGATAGACCTCTGGAAAACCTAATCAAAGAAAGGAAGAAACAAACGACATTTTCAAGGATGAGTGATGAAACAGGGGACATTACAATGGACCCCAATGAAATCAAAAGGATAATTACACATTACTATGAAGGTCTATATTCTAACAAATTCAACAGTTTTGAAGACATGGACAAATATTTGGAAACACAGTCCCTCCCTAGACTATCCCAGATGGATGTCAACAACCTCAACAGACCCATAGCAATGGAAGAAATAGACAACATAATCAAGGGATTATCAACTAAAAATCCCCTGGGGCAGATACCTTCACAGGAGAATTCTACCAAGCATTCACGAAAGAGCTAACACCAATCCTATACAAACTCTTCCATAACATAGAAAAAGACGGGAAACTTCCAAACTCTTTCTATGAAGCTAGTATAACTTTGATACCTAAAGCGGGAAAAGATGCCACAAGAATCAAGAACTATAGACCAATATCCCTAATGAACATCCATGCAAAAATCCTTAACAAAATACTAGCCAATAAAATACAAAAGCATATTAAAAAAAATAATTCATGATGAGCAAGTGGGATGCATACCAGGGATGCAGGGATGGTTCAACATACGAAAGACCAATAGAATTATTCACCGCATTGGTAGGAAAAACGAAAAGAACCCCATTATAATATCAATAGACACGGAAAAATCATTCGAAAACATCCAACACGCATTCCTGTTTAAGACACTTAAGAAGATAGGAATAGAAGGAAAATTCCTCAATATTATACAAGCCATATATGAAAAATCAACAGTTAATGTGGTAGTCAATGGAGAAAAGAAGAAAACAATTCCACTGAAAAGGGGGACCAGACAAGGATGCCCCTTTTCCCCACTCCTATTTAACATCATACTGGAGGTCCTAGCTAACAATATTAAACAAAGGAAAGATATTAAAGGTATTCATCTGGGAAGGAAGAGGTGAAATTATCATTATTTGCAGATGATATGATTCTATATATTGAAGATCCCTTAAACTCCACAAGCGGAGTGATGGAAGCAATAGAGGAATATGGCAGAATGGCAGGATACAAGTCAACAAACAGAAGTCTATTTGACTGTTCTACACATCAAACAAGACCACAGAAGAGACGATTAATAAGGTAGTAAGTACTCTTTACAATTGCCAAGCACAAATTGAAATGCCTAGGGATATACCTGAATAAAAAATGAAAGATTTTATGAGGAAAATTATAAACCACTACTTCAAGAAATCAAGAGTGACCTCAACAAATGGAAGAATATCCCATGCTCGTGGATTGGCAGACTGAATATAGTGAAGATGTCTGTCCTGTCCAGCAGGACATCTTCAACGTGGACCTGAAAGAGGGACTGGGAATGAAGATGGGCAAGGGTGCGAGAAATGGAGGCAAGACAGGAATCTGATCAAGCCTCCTTTATTGAGTTGAGAGCAGAGGTTTAAATAGCCAGTGAGGGACTGGCACCATTACGTCACATGTAAAAGAGGATACAGCTGAGGTAGCCAATAGTCGTGCATCTTTAAACAAGGAAGGGATGGCCGGCAACTGATCAAACAGGTAAGTATGCTAATGAAGCATTCCTGGTGAGCCTGGGGGGAGATGCCATCAGACATGTATTGACCAATGAGCATAGCAGCTGCTAGTGCAAGATCACCAATCCTAGCAAGGGTCAGGGCAGCCACCTTCTGGCGGGAAAGGAACAAAGGGCAGAAATACCTCTGGGAAGTTTGTATGGCGAGAGTAGATTCAATGGCTAAAATCCAGGGTGGGGAGACACGCAGCTTCCGACAGATGTCAGTTCTGCCAAAGGCAGTATATAAGTTCAATGCTATCTCCATATGAATACCACCATCCTTCTGAGAACAGAAAGGTAAGTGCAAAAGGGGCACAGATAAATAGCTACTGTATACAAACACTCCAGGGGTGAGGTCCAGGTAGTATGGCAGGAGCCAGACCAATCCAGGGATACATATGGTAGCCAATTAAAAAGGAGGTGGAGGGAGGAAAGAGGGAAAAAAAGATGTGTGATGGGGGAACAGGGCACTGACCCACTCAAGGGCAGTTTATTGTTTGTGTCTCCACAGGGAAAGAGGGACCAGATATAAAGCCAGTGCCAGATAAATGCAGTGTGCGGCAAGGAGTGGAGAGCCAGTGGAGGGGCCTGAGGCCTTGGCCCCAATACTAGCTATGTGGACAACTGCTCCTCACCCCAGAAGAATTTACTTGAGAGGACAGCACTGAAGCTGCAGCTAGGGGAGAGGGGCATGTCAGATCAAAGCAAATGGGAGCTAATGAAGGGTGAGGAAGAGAGAGTGCAGCACATCCCGCCCATCAGGTCTGGAGGACGATATGCCTGCTCTGAACAGCCAATGCACAGAGTGGACAATATGGCTGATCCCACTATGAGACACGCCATCCCTTGATGGCCCAGGACCCTAAGGGGGACAACACTGGAGACTCAGTGTCGGGACTGGACCAAACTGACTCTGTGACACCAAGGCAAACCACTAAAAGCGTGCAACAGAGCAACCATGAGAGCAGAGCTGAGAGCCCCAAAGGAGTACAAAGGACAGACTCTGCGGCCAAAGAATAGTATTCCATTGGACCAGACTGAAGGACACACCTAGAGATCAAAATTTAGACCTTGATCTATTTACAGGTTTTTCTTTCTTTTTAAAACAATTTCTTTTAATTAATGTATTCTTCTATTGGTAATTGGTTTCCTTTTTTGTTGTCATCGCTGTGTTCTCACTCATCGCCATCTTACTACAGCTTGATTTTTGGTGCATATTATTATCTCTACAGATCTATCTACATAAGATAGACTGGATGAATAGTCTGGAGGAGAAAACAATGGGACCAATGGTTCCAGAGGGACACAGGAGAGGAGGGCGAGGGCATAAGGAGAGGGTACTGACCAACCCAGGGACAGGGGAGCAATAAGTGATCCGAAATCAGTGACAAAGAGGGTGTGAGAGGCCTGGTAGGGATTCAGCAAGGGCAAGGTAACCAAAAAAAAAAGGAAATACAGGAAAGAATTAGGTGACAAAGGGTATCTACAGAGCTCTACAGACTGGAATGTACATATGTAAATATATTTATGTAAGAGTGTGGGGAACCAGATCTGTGTGCATATATTTATAGGTTTAGTATTAAGGCAGCAGATGGACATTGGGCCTCCACTCAAGCACTTACTCAATGCAAGACCACATTTTTCTATTAAATTGACATTCCAGGATGCACACTTTCACAACATGATTGCTGAAGAAAAATGTGTGCATAAGCAAATGTGGTGAAGAAAGCTGATGGTGCCGGGCAACAAATGTACATATGTGCAATGGATGGATGTATGGATAGTGATCAGAATTGTATAAGCCCCCAATAAAATGATTAAAAAAATAATAATTTTAAAAAATAAGGAGCTGATACCAAGGGCTCAAATAGAAAGCAAATGTTTGTGAATAATGATGGCAACAAATGTAATGTACAAATGTGCCTGACACAATGGGTATATGTATTGCTTGTGATAAAAGTTGTAGAAAGCAGAAGCCCCAATAAAATGATTAAATAAATTTTTAAAAAACCGTGTTTTCAAATTGTTCTTCCCACACGGCATAAACTCACTGCACCTTAATCTTCTTATCTGAACTTTCAAATTACTGCCGAAGATTTGATTCCATAAAGGCAACCCTCATTGTTTAGCAATACTCTTGTTAAAAACCTTGGGTTATACAGTCAACAAATCAAAGAAAATGGATCACACTAAACTTTTTTTAATACACAGGACAAAAATGCACTGATTGGATATTTTAATAGCTTGATTGTGGATTCATTATCAATCCAATGTTCCATACCTGGAAACAAGTTTTAAAAATTTATTCCTGATTTACCTGAATTTTAAGTCGGCTAAAACATGCATGCCAAGTGAAATCCATTATCTTCGGTAGAAGAATAAAAGATGAATGCTTAATATCTTTAGACATTTCTGCTCTGTGATAGTCACTGAATGATACATAGGCTTGTCTCGAAATCACCTGACAGTCACCAAACCCACTTTCTCCAATACTTCCATTGCTTCTGAAGCCAAATGTATAAAAGCCCCATTCACTTCTACATTTTTTTCTTAAGTGTCAACACAATGAAGAATGAGCCTACACAATCCATTAGAGAACAAAGCTATGTAAAACATTGCTACTAAGTTACTTGAAGTCTGCAATCAACTGCTTCCTTGCCTTTAACTCATTTGGTATGTAGATTGTATCCACCTTCTGTTGATGAATTAGCAGCTTTTACAAGTGAATGAGTAGACAGAGGATGCTAAATAGACTAAGAGACTGCACAGAGACACACACAAACCAACCTATTTTGGGCAGTGAGCAGATTTTTCAGTAATTGAAAATAAACTAAATTATACACATTAATATAACACAGTATTTTTATGGGTTTGTCCATCATTTAAATGTGTAAGAGTCATTCTTTCTCAGTGCTCTGATTCTGCAATATCCTGCCACATTAGCTCAATTCAATTAAACAGTAGCTATCAGGGGCACCATTAATAAATAGATTTGGCTTCTCATTACAATGTGACCCATGTTGATAGTACAAAAAATATCATTAGTGAGCTATAGGAATATGAAACTGATTATTTATGGATTCAAACCCTGGGGTTTAATCAGCGCACAGGAAATGACTTGGATTTGGATTTATATGAGCAGTGTATCACATCTGTATACAAGAAATGTGTAGAGAAAATTTGGTGCAACCGTATTTGTACCTGGACTATAGGAATTGCCATTTTACTGGCACAGGAAGATTCTGCCTTACTGTACCAAGCTCATCTTTCTCAAAAACATAAAGTTCATAACCTTTAGGGAAAGTTCGAATTAACTCAGCATTATGTTTCTTGTGGTAAAAATGTTGAGCGGAAACATCTGACAGCTCCGTGTCAGCTTTTCACATTGCAAAAGGACACATTATTTGTCTCCTGCATTCTGAAAGTCATGAGAGAGATGTGAAGTTGTCAGACATTTGAGACTTAGACATTCATTAGACAAGAAGTGCTAAAAAAAAAAAAAAGGTTTTTAAATCAGTGATTTTTGGCTGCCAAAGTGCTTGAGAAGTCACCAGTGAGTGAAATCACTCATGTCTACACTTAGTTCTCTCTCTCTCTCCCGCCCCTTTCTCTATGTGCACACGCACATTTGCATTCACCATCTTTAAATCTTCACTTCCCAAATATTCAAGAAATGGTTTCAGCAAGGAGAACATACCTGTTGGAAAACACTGAACAAAGCAGAAAATGTCCTCTGCCATACAGACAACTTATTGCATGGTCTGCTGATCATTTTTGATCATTTACTTGGATTTTAAGGAAGAAATTAGTGGACACTCTGCTACAAAAAAATTAATGAATGATGTCATATAGTCATTGTTTTAAGGTAGCCATGACAAAAATGCAATACATTGAGAAACTTTAAAGATCAGAAATTTGTTTTCTTACAGTTTTTTGAGATTTGAAGTCTAATTCAGTATTTTTCCTCTGCCCATTTCTCCAGGAGACTGTTAAATGTTACGTGGTTGAGTTATACCCATAACTTTCTTGTAATTTATGGTAGCTATAGATAGGCCCAGTCTTCCTTTACTACTTGCATATGCATTTGCCTCCATTTGTCACATGGTTTCTATATTTCCTCTGTACTTTTTCCTCTTTATAATACAACAATCAGAAGAGATTAGGCACCATGTTATTCCAGTGTAATTTTCTTAAGTGGCACATTCTAACTACAAAGAATACGTTTATTTCTCAAAGAAAGACATTTCATTAGTACAAGAATAAAAAACGCCCATATCTTTTTGGAGAAGACATGTTAGTCTGGGTAGACTAGAGAAAAAAAATCATAGACACTCATACGCGTGTATGCAAGAACTTTATATACAAGAGCAATTGAGTATTGAAAAAACATCCCAGTCCAGTCCAGATTGAGTCCATAAATCCGATATTACCTCATATGGCAATTCTAGTCCATATATTCTCCTTCAGACTCACGCAGCCAGGCAATGATGCCAAATGCAGGAAGATCACAGGCCAATGAGTGGAAAATGTTGAGGATCCAGTGGTGGTTGAAGCCTCTCAGTGCTTGGGTGCATCTCCACATGGCACCTCTAGCTCCCAGGTCTCCATATGGCTTCTCAGAAAGCATGTCTTGCAGGGAGTGAGCATGTGCCCCACATCCAGGGAGTGATTTATCTCCTAAGTGCCACCAAATGAGGTCATAAAGTCGTGACCTTATTGACAGTGTAAACTCCACCCCTTCAGTCTTAAGTCTCGAATTGACAACAAATATGTAACTACAGCAACACATTTCAAACCTTAAGAGTCATGAAACAAACATGCTCCATAAAATTAAAATACTCAAGAATGAGCAGTGTCGCCATGCTTTCTCCCAATATATCTTATAAAATATAAACATTTCCTTTTTATCCGGAGTCCAATATGAGAAATTCAGCTTGAAATTGAATTTCCTCTTCAGTGTAATGTGCTCTTCAGGAGGATAAAATAATCATGCTTTTTCTCCTGAGTCTCTTCGCGGGAGTCCTGTCCTCATTAACCACTGGAAGGCGCAGCAGCCCAGATTTCTAGCGACCTTTTCATGTGCTTAAGGGCTGCAAGGGTAAATGAACCACCCATGTGTTCTGCAGACTTTTCCACGGAAAGCAGATAGGCAGAGTTGCTGTTGGAGAGCTTCCTCTTTTACTCTTCTCAGCAGTTGCGCCCTGAGCCCTCCCTGACATCTACCCATCAGTGATTCACTTGGGGATCAAGAAACTTCTGTGCAAAGACTGATGCGTGACCTTTCCAAGGAGACAAGAATTTGAGTTGTTTCCTTTCTATCTATATGTGCGGTATCCTTTTTGTATAGAGATGGGGAAGGTTGTCTTACCCAATATTTTTCAGCCAACATTTATTGGAATTGTATGATGTGCAAAACTATTTACAGTTGAGGGAATGAAAAATAAGTGAAAAAGTATTGTAATATAAAATAATCAATATTTTTATAGATGTAAGCATAAAACCAATCCAGCTGGCGCCGTATCAATACTGAGTTAGGAAGAGACCTCATGTGCACAGTAGTATAAGGTTTCATAGGTTTCCAGGGAACTGACTTCTCAGAAGCACACATCCATGGCTTTCTTCCAGAGCAACTACAGTTAAGTGCAAATCACCCATGCTTTAATCAGTCGAGCACTTCACCTTCCGTGTCACCCAGATATAGGCTTGAGCAGCTGTAGAAGCAGCCCTTCTCTCTGAAAACATACTTTCTTATCACCAAATTTCACCATATGCTCTACTTTTATTCAACCAATTGCTTGTACTATAACAAACTTACCTCTTTCATCCCCCTGATATGTTGAGGATTGGGTAGTTATGATGGACTAATGGTTGGAAGTAAATAACCAGGCTTTTCTTCCTGGTCTGTCTTAATTTAGCAACTTCACTGAAACTTGTTCAGCATCAAAGCATCATGAAAGCCTCCAATAATATATAGATTATGTCAACATATGAAGTAAAGTTCCAGCCAGGATTCAAAACAGAATCTTCCACATGAGAGACAAAAATTCTACCACTAAGCCACCACTGCCTCATAACCTCACTATAACATGAAGAATCCAATGGCATAAAACTCACCATCCTTCCCCAAAGCCAATGCTTGCATTCAAACATAGTCATTTCCTATTTCTTGCAAAAATATCATCAAGAACGTAATGCTAAAAATGTCATCTTGATGGTGCATATTAACTTTTATTAAGTTGCTATATCAGTGTGTGTGTGTGTGTGTGTGTGTGAGTGTGTGTTTTTCAAACCTCAATGCAGGGCTAACTCAAGCTGAGATGCCTAGGTTCTTACATCAGCAACATCTGTCACCAAAAAAATAAATATTCTGCAATCCACACTTAACTGGCCTAGCAATTTTGTTGGTGATGCATGAGGCAGAACAGAATTCAGCTTCATTCTTTCTCAGCTAAATTGGCTTTGCAGCACTGAGAACAGAAAAGATTTATTGTGTCAGTAAATTAGGGAGAGGTAGCCCAGAGAAAACAAAAGATACAAATACATGCAAGCCCACAGTAGCTTTTAATACTTAGCTTCTTATTTTCATAGAGGATTCTATATCTTCAACAAGTTGAAAAACGTGGACAAATGAAGAGACAAGGCTGCCCGTTGAAATGAATTTTAGATACAAACAGTTTAATAGCTGAATCATATGATTTGTGGTCTTATTAAATCAAGAAAGAAGAAATGTTCTATTAGGTGATGGCAAGCAATAGTAATTACTAAAGCCCTAGCATCTTTTCTACTTAAATAAATTATACTTTCTTGACTTGTTTCAGTTTACAAGCAAATTTTAAGCACATACTTTCATCTAATCGTCAAAACAGCCCTTTTCAAATAGTAGCT
The DNA here is from genome assembly GCF_050624435.1 of Tenrec ecaudatus. Lineage (NCBI taxonomy): Eukaryota > Metazoa > Chordata > Mammalia > Afrosoricida > Tenrecidae > Tenrec > Tenrec ecaudatus. The sequence continues at coordinate 101,879,037 of NC_134532.1, read as the reverse complement.
TAGGAATTATCATCCTTCTACAGATGAAGTAACTGTCGCCTGAAAGATAAAGGCAAGATAACAAACCTAAAGTCCTGAAATGAGTGTCTGGAGAGCGCGTCACACACGTTCCCTTCTGGCCTATTACACATTCACATCTTCAACACAATATGCTGCTGCTTCAAATTTAACTCATTCTTATGTGGGCTCATTAAAAAACCTGGCCAATTCCCTCTATTATTGTTGCAAACACCCTACCGGAGTAGTGCCGCCTCCTCACTTGACGGGGGTTTTGCAGACTTGGGGAGAAGAGCCACGACAAAAGTGTCACTCCACCTTCAGACCCTTCCTAGGTACTCTTGAGTTTCCTAAGCATGGCATCAAGTGGAATTGCAAATAGAAAAGTCAGTCAAATTAAACTTAAAGTTTAGAGCTTACATGAAGAGTCATTTCTTGGAAACTAATATCAACATAGCTTCATATCCGACTGAAGAATTGTTAAACCAAATAGGTATATTTAGATAAAGAATTTCAGTTCAGTAGAGCTAAAAGAAAGACTGTATATAAAACAAATGAAATGAAATCTAAAGACTCAAGTTCCCAGGATAGATAATTCATTATTGAATGACTGATTTTCCATCACTATGCAGACATTCTTTTTAAATCATAGAACTAGACTATTAGCGAGGCAGCCTCCAAACACTCTCCTTTAGCTAACATAGACAAATACCAGCAGAGATTTTTATGTATAATAGATACAAGGTTAGTTAAAGATTTTTCTGTCCATTACCTCAAAGGGTGCAGACTGTACATCAAAATAAATAAACACATCTACTTTATCAGATAATGAGTTGAAATCCTCCCCAATCACCATTCCACTCTCTTTATCCTTTCATGTGACTTTTTTGTTTTCCTGATTTCTTTTTGTTATAAAAAATGGTATCTTTCATTTTTACAGCTCTCTATTATCTACTTCAGGAAGGAACCCTGATGGTATTATGGTTTAGGAATTATGCTGCTAAGACCAAGGTCAGCAGTTCAAATCTACTGAGCACTCTGTATGAGAAAAATGAGGCTGTCTCCTTCGGAAAAGATTTATCATCTCAGAAACCCTTTACTGAATTACTAAGGATCAAAATTGAATTGACAGAAATGGGTATGAGTGTTTATTTAAAATGATTGACTAAGAATCTGGGATCTTAAAAGCAAGTGCTTATCTAAGACACCATTATGGTTCTCCCGTCACCAGAAACAGAAAGTAATCAGAAGCTCAGGGAAGAAACAAGTCCATGTAAGCCACAATCTCATCTAAACGGCACCTGAAATAGTTAGTGCCTAACAATTCCCACAGATGGTTCTTACTGGGGTCACTATTGATAGAAGAAAAACATAGAAAGAACTGAAAATCTTATAAAATAAAGAAATCAGTAAAATGAGGCCAGACAACTGGGGAAGGTAGAGAACAAAGAACTGCCGGAGACATTCTGTAACTGATTGTTGACCTAGAACTGAGCCTTCCCCGGAGTTTACCTTTTAGGAAAATGGAATAACACACAAAATAAAGACTATTGCCTTTAGAGTCAGTACTCTACTAAAAATTATCAATATGCGATCAAAAGATCAATTCCTATAGAAAAACAAAGACGAGAGATATGGGAGGCAGGGAAACTATAGTGCTAGAGAAAATGAAACCCCAACTCACTGCCATGGACTTGACTCTGACTCATAGTGAGCCTGCTTATAGGACAGAGCAGAACTGCTCGTGTGGTTTCCAAAACTATACATCTTTGTGGGAGTAGAAAGCCGCATCTTTCACTGCAGTGTGGCGGGTAACTTAGAATTGCTGATCTTGCAGGAAGCAGCCCCAAGCGTAACCCATCCTGCCACCAGAATTAGAGAGGGACCACAGAGAGCATGTTGACACCTGATCTAAATGTTACCAATGTCACTGCGTCATTTGCATGGTCATTTTCAAATGGCTCTGAACTTGCTTGTCCCTATATTATTTATAAAAATAAAATGGACTGACGGATTTGAACACACCTCTGTAACAACTAGAGCCCACACCTCCTTCCCACTGCGTGTCCTTCAGGGATATTACAGAGGGGTCAGAAAGTCATATTGTTGAAATAATCTTGCCTTCGACATACTTCATAAAGCAATCATAAAGCGTGATCTTCATTAGCAGTCAAGAGTCCTTGCCTCCTGAGTACACAATATGATACAGCAACTCGCAGTCCAGTAACTCTACTTTTTCTGAGTACAATTTTGGAGGATCTGAAATTTTAAAGTACAGTTTCTCCCACTGCTTTCCTGCATAATAAATATACAGACTTTTTCCAAATGTCACCATATCCTCATTAATGAAAAGGAGAAGTTCATTAATTTGTTATTGAACTACAAAGGAAGTAAGCCTCCGGTGCGCTCCCTGTATCCATAATAGCGGCATGGGAAGAAGTGGTTCCTCAACAGAGTGCATTGGAGAGATGAGTCGAGATGAACACTGGGATAAACCTGACTTCAATGGTTAAGACCTTGCCAGTTGATCCCCCCTCTAATGCACACTGGACCTGATCTGGTTTTCAACATTTTCTGTCATTTCTTTGTTTGTTCATATTGAGGATTTTCTCAGATGTGTTATGTCATTGGGGGGGGTGGTGGTCATCCTCTTGGATTTGTGTGCTGTTTTTCTGGTTTTTGGTATAAGAACCCCTTGATGGGTGAACCTAAAGGGACAGCAAGTAGAATACAGGTTTCCGGGGGTAGGAGGTACAGGGGTGGTGGTTGGGCAGGTGAGGGCTACAAGCGAGATGGAGTCAAGGAGTCCAGGAAGGGAAAGAATGATTGGAAACTGATTGTGGTAGTAATTGTCCAATACTGCTTGACTTAATGGAATTGTGGCATGATAAACTCCCAATTTAAAAAATATGTGATTGCTTTTCGAAATTTCTTTATGTAAGGCTGTTTTTATGAAATTAAGAATTAGGTGAAATTTGTTTTCAATTTGTAAAGTTAAACTCTCCGAGAGCTTCGTTAAACTCTATTAAGTCATGAAATCTGGAGACTAGTAAGAGTTGCAGACTATGACGTCTAAACTTGTGACCCCGCGTCTGTGTGCTAAAAAGCAAATGAAAAAAAGGAATCTGCGAGACACTTGAGCACCGCCAGCACCATCAAGCCTAGTGCGCAGCTGACTGCAGAAAGGGAGAGCGAACCACCAAAAGAAAGGTGGGTCGCATATTCGTACAAACCATTGCCCACAAAGTCTGGAGGATGATAGTTATGTAATAATGTTCACTCATAGCTCATAATCCCACTTGTTCTCACTTGGTTTCTTCTGCCACGCTTTCTTTTTCACCTTCTCTCTGCTCCTGTTTCTATATGTTAATGTGCATGTAGCTTCTTTTCCAGACCTAGCTTCACACTCACCTCTACATACCCTACTTGGTCTTCAACCGACGCTCTCTTGCTCACGGCTTCAAACACCGTTGACGGTTGTATAAATGTAGTCGTTTTCTGTGTATGTTGCTAGTCTCCAAATGAATTTATAAGTCCCTTGAAGGCAGAGATTACACATTTAGTATAGTTTGTAAGACCTATATTATTTATGCACACATAGAAGACACACACACATATTTTAATCAATGACTGGCATCCTATCTATTTATTTTGCCTCTGTGTTGTAGACTTTGTTAGGTGATAGCTGTGGCCTCTTTTGACTGGGAGGGTAGTGGTGGTTGAGTGGTAGAATTCTCAGCTTCCTTCCGTCCAGGAAAGCTAGGTTTCATTCCCAGTCAACACACCTCACTTGTAGTCACCACCCTTTTTGTCACTTGGGGATTGTGTGCCACCTACAAGTTCACCAGATGCTCCTTGGGAGAAAAATGGGACTACCTGATCCTTCCATGATGTACAGTTTTGGAAAACCATCATACCAATGTTACAAGTCGGAATCAATTCAATGGCTGTGAGTTTGGTTTGTTTTTCTTGTTTGTTTTTTTAAAACATTTTATTAGGGGCTCATACAACTCTCCTCACAATCCATACATATACATATATCAATTGTATAAAGCACATCTGTACATTCTTTTCCCTAATCATTTTCAAAGCATTTGCTCTCCACTTAAGCCCTTTGCATCAGGTCCTCTTTTTCCCCCTCCCTCCTTGCTCCCCCCTCCCTCATGAGTCCTTGATAATTTATAGATTATTATTTTGTCATATCTTGCCCTATGTGGCATCTCCCAGACACTATCTCTTTTGATAGCTGGGCACCATCAGTTTCTTCACCACATTTACTTGTTCACCTGCTTTGGCTTCAGCAGTTGTGTCGGGAGGGTGAGCATCATAGAATGCCAATTTAATAGAAGAAAGTATTCATGCATTGAGGGAGTGCTTGAGTAGAGGCCCAAGGTCTTTCCACCACCTTAATACTAGACCTATAAATCTAGACACATAGATCTATTTCCCCATCCTCATATATATGTTTGCATGTACATATCTTTGTCTAGACCTCTATAAATGCCCTTTGCCTCCCAGCTCTTTCCTCTATTTCCCTTGACTGTCCTCCTGCCCCACTATCATGCTCCGTCCCCACCTGGGTTACAGCTATACCTCTTCTTTACATAACCTTACCCTTGACCATCCCCTACCAGGCCTGTCACTCCTCCCCTCACCACCAATTTGGATCTCATGTTGTTCCCTTGTCCCCGGGTTTGTTAACACCACTTCCTTATCCGCCCCCCCCCCACGTCCCCCTATCCCAAGTGCCCCCTGAACTGTCAGTCCCGTTGTTTTTCTTCCAGATAGTTCATCCAGCCTGTCTTATTTAGACAGACCTGTGGAGATAATTCCATGCACAAAAACAAGACAGAGGAAAATAGCTCCCAGGCTAGGAAGGAATCAGAAGAAAAGCCTGGCTGTCTACTTCAAAAAATAAACTGTTGAAAACCGCATGGATCATACTAGTCTGATGCACCAAGAGATTGTGGGAATGGCGCAGAACCATATGGGATCAAGGTGAGGTGAAGCCTGCACACCACTTTTCTGGACTGCATTTTATGTTCTGTTACATACAACAAGGATTGCTGGTGGCAGAGTGGATTCAGCATTGAGCTCTCGCCATGTGGTGGCCTGTGATGGAAACCCACAGATGAGGCTGTCGATTCCTCCAAAGATTTGCAGTCTCATAACCCGATTGGGCAGTTCTGCTCTGTCCTATAGGATCACTCTGAGTGCAAACGAACTCGACGGTTGCCCGTGTTTGGTTCCAGCCACCAAATGAACAAACTGGGGAAACTACCACCCGAAAATTAAAGCAAGGAAACATGAGGTTGAGGTATACCCAAAAAGATTTTTACCAATTTCCTGAGAGTAAATTCATTCTTATAGGACCCCCAAAATCTGTGTCACATGTGTCCAGAGATTTTTTCATCAATGTGGCCAATTTGTAGCAATGCAACTAATTCAAGCTAAAATCGTATTTTACCAATAATCTAAATAAAGGCATATCAATCATTTGATTTAGCATTGTTTAAACATCACCACAGTTTAAATGATAAGAAATCCAAAGAAAAGGTCTACAAGTCATATACAAATTTTTAAAATCTGTTTGATTTTTCTAAGGAAACCGGGTGGTTCTATGGGTTAAGCATCAGGCTGAGAAGCAGGAGAGAGATAGACTTTCTGTTCCCATAAAGAGTATGGTGTCTTAAAGGCTTGAAGATAAACAAGTGGCCATCTACCTCAGAAGCAACAAAGCCCACATGGAAAAAGCACATCGGCTTGTGTGATTATGAGGTGTGGAAGGAATCAGGTATCAGACATCATAAGAACAAAAAAATCAATCATTGTGAATGAGAGTGAATGTGGAGTGGGGACCCAAAGCCCATCTATAGGCAACTGGACATCCTCTTACAGAAGGGTCTCTGGGAGGAGGCAAGCCAGTCAGGGTGCAGTGTAGCAACATTGAAACATACAACTTTCCTCTAGTTATTTAATGCTTCCTCCCACCCCACTATCATGATCCCAATTCTACCTTAAAAATCTGGCTAGATCAAAGGATGTACACTGGTACAGATGGGAACTGGAAACACAGGGAATCCAGGACGGATGATCCCTTCACAACCAGTGGTGCCAGTGGCAATACCAGGACGGTGGAGGGAGGGTGTGGTACAAAGGGGGAACCGATTACAGGGATCTACATATAACTTCCCTGGGGGACAGACAACAGAAGAGTGGGTGAATGGAGATGTCGGACATTGTAAAATATGACAAAATAATAATTTGTCAATTATCAAGGGTTCATAAGAGAGGGATGAGCCGGGAGAGAGGGGAAAAATGAGCTGATGCCAAGGACTTAGGTGGAGAGCAAATGTTTTGAGAATGAGGGGGGCAACAAATGTCCAAACGTGCTTTACACAATTGATGTAGTATGGGTTGTGATAAGAGTTGTATGAGCTCCCAATAAAATGATTTTTTTTTAAAGAGTTAGTCTTAGCAACCCTATCTTGCACTTCTGCTCTGACCAGTGTGGGCACTAGAAGTCAGAACTGAATTGATGGCAGTGGTTTTATGTAACTTTGCTTCAAGGCACATTATTTGATGTCCATCTGAAAATCAAACACCAACAAGAACATTAACATGATGTTATTTTCCACACAAAGGAACGTGGAGGTATATCAAGAAACAACACCTTTAAATGTGTCTAAATTTGTTTTGAAAATGTGTCTTGTTTTTATACAATATGTCTATATGTTATTATAAAGTTCTAAATGCAAATGGTTGTATTGAAACTTTTAAATGTTTACATTGAAATCTAAATTTCAATCAAATGTCAAAATGAACCATAAAGAACTCCAGGGGAAGGTGTTATTTCATCCTGTGCAATCAGCAAATAAACAATTTCCCACAGAGAAACAAACATTTTGAGTTTGAGGTGGAAACCAAATCTCAGGGTATCCAAAGAAAATAAGCCAATTAACATTTTCCCTCCTGCAATTGATCTTGACAAATGGTCTTTCACGTTTATGCATCGGAAACCAGCTCAAAATTGAAGAGAGGTGTCATTTTACCTCTAGATCTAATCTTATGATTGATTAGAATATTAATTATGATTTTCATAGATTTAAGATAAAATTTTAATATACAACATCTAGTGGCACAGTGAGCACAGCATTTGACTACTAACCCTAAGGTTAGCAGTTCAAGCCTTCCAGCTGTTTGACGGAAGAAAGACACGGCGGTCTGCTCTTGTAAGGATTTTCAGTCTCAGAAACCCTCAGGAGCATTTCTATTTTTCTGTATTGTATCCTAATTAAAGAAAAAGTCATGAAAAGTGTAAAACATGATTTTGTAAAACGTACACGCTATCCTTGAAAGTGATTAAATCTATGATCGACAATACAATAGAAAGAGTTGTAAAAGAAATCCAATGACTTATTTTGCTTGCAGAATTTAGGACTAAAATTATTAGTTCATACTTATTTATTACTTGATACTATGAATCATATTATGAAGGTCCTATAGTAGCTTAAAGGTGACTGAGAAGTCCATCCATTGCTTGCAGTGCTAAGAAAGTAGAGACAGCAAAACAGTTTAGTGACTACGATTGAACTACATACATACAATCATTCATTTATTCACAATTCAAATAGTTTATTGACTGTGGTGTGACAGGTAGTTTGCTAGACTGGATTCTGTGAATATGAAGATAAAGGAACCAAGTTGAGCCCATCAGAGAATTCATAACTCCCCGCTGTAAGATGCGCATTCACAGTGTTCAAGGAAGGCAGAAAGAAGACACCACCTCTGTACAGAGATTCCATAGAAGAACCGCTCAGGGGCGACCTTTAAATGGTGGCGTGATGAATAAGCAGTGCCTCACTTGGAAGAGAAACAGAAGAAACCAGAGCCAAAGCTAACCAAAGGGCAGAAAGGCAAAAGCTGATTTTGTCTTGTGAACAAGAGGTTGTTAAACTGGAACACAGCATAAAGAAGGGGCACATTTGCCACTGGTCTTTAATATATCTTGAATACAATTGAGCTCCTTAAGTCTTTTAAGCAGGAGATGGCATGTTCACATTTATATTTCACATTTCAGTTGTGATATAGAAGACTGGAGAAACTGAGACCGATAAATTGGGGATCTTAGCTATAGTCTCTGAATATGTATAGATATTTTCCTACCACAGACAGCATTGTTCTTCAAGAAAATTCTTGAAATGTCCTTTTTGATTATGAATACAACCCAATAACCTTGAATGTGCCCTTCCTGGCATAGTAAACCAGGTGAGTTTCTGATTCAAAATGGCCAATACCAGTCCACTTCATCTCACAGATGCCTAGGATATCAATCTTTATCCATTCCATTTAATTTTTGGTACTTCAAGTTTCCTAGATTTATATTTCAAAATTTAAGTTGTAATTATTAATTGATTTTTGCAATGATGTCTTCTCTTTTATTAGCAAAGGCTTACTCTCTCCACATCATTATGGTCCCCTTGACTTTGAGAAGGCAGCTTTTTCTGGGCATGCTTTGAGGACCTTCTAGTCTAAAGGGCTTCTCTCTTGGCACTGTCTCTGACAATGCACTGCTTCCACCCATGAGGTTTTCAGGGGTTAATTCATCCTCCAAAGTGGAAGGTGCATTCCTTCTTCACAGCCTAGTCTTAGTCTGGAAACACCACTGGAATCTGTTCACTTTGGGGGATGTTTGGGAATACCAGTGACATAGCTTACAGTAACACAGCAACACACAATCCACCACAATACAACAGATTGTCAGAACAAAGCACTACTGCATGGTTTAAAATCTGGAAAAGCATTCATCAGAGTTGTAACCTCTCACCATTCTTATTCATTCTGTATGCTGAGCAAATACACAGAGAATCTGGCTTATATGAAGACGAATTTGGCATCCAGATTAGAAGAAGTTTTCTTAACAACCTGAACATTATACAACCATGCTAGCTAAAAGTGTGGAAGACTTGAAGGCATTAGGATTGAGATTAATGATGGCAGCATTTAGTATGGATTAGAATTCAGTGGAAGAAATCCAAAATCCTCAAAACTGGACCAGTAGGTAACATCAAGATAAATGGAGAAAAGATAGAAGTTGTCAAGGGTTTCGTCATTCTTGGATCCGCAATCAATGTTCATGGAAGCAGAAAGCAAGATGTCAAATGTATATTCCATTGGATAAATCTACTATACAAGACCTCTTTAAAGTGTTAAAAAAAAAAAACAAGAATGTTACTTGGAGGACTAAGATGCACCTGACCCAAGCCATAGTATTCTCAATTGCCTCATATGCATGTTAAATAAAGAAGGACCAATGAATTTGAATTAGGGTTCTGAATAAGAATATTGAAAGTGCTATGGATCACCAAAAGAAAAAATACATCTGTCTTGGAAAAGATATGCCCAGAATGCTCCTTAGAGGCAAGAATTGCAAGACGTTAACTAATATGCTTTGGACATCTTGTCAGGAGAGACTTATCTAGAAGATGACACCATGCGTGATAAAGTAGAAGAGCGGCAAAAAGGAGGAAGCCCTTCAATGAGATGGCTTGACACAGTGGTTGCAACAATGGGCTAAAACATAAGAACGAGTGTAAGGATGGCACAGAGCCAGATGGTGTTCCTTTCTATTGTATTTATGGTCATTATGAGTCAGAACCAACTAGAGGGAATCTAACAAAAATCACAGCATTAAGATAAATAAGCAACCATCTAGCTGAGAAGCAACAAAGTCCATATGGAAGAAGCACACCAACCAATGTGATCACGAGGTATTCATAGGATCAGGTATCCGGCATCAAAGAACAAAATATCATATCATTGTGAATGAGGGGGAGTGGAGACCCAAAGCCCATCTGTAGGCAACTGGACATCCCTGTACAGAAGGGTCGTGGGGAGGTGATGAGTCAGTCAGAGTGCAGTGCAGCAACGATGAAACATACAACTTTCCTCTAGTATGTTAATGCTTCCTCCCCGCCACTATCATGTTCCCAATTCTACCTTACAAATATGACTAATCAGAGGATGTGTACTGGTACAGATCACTGCTGGAAACCCAGGGAATCCAGGACGGATAAACCCCTCAGGACCAATAGTGAGAGTAGAGATACCAGGAGGGTAAGAGGAAGGTGGTGGAGAAAGGGGAACCGAAAACAATGATCTACATATAACTCCTTCCCTGCCGGATGGACAACAGAAAAGTGGGTGAAGGGAGATATCAGACAGTGTAAGGCATGTGAAAACATAATAATAATTTACAAATTTTCAATGGGGAGGGAGGAAGGGTGAGGAAGGGAGGGGAAAAATAAGGAGCTGACACCAAGGGCTTAAGTAGAAAGAAAATGCCTTGAGAACAATGATGGCAAAAAAATGTACAAATGTGTATGACACAATGGATGGATGTATGGATTGTGATAAGACTTGTACCAGTCCCCAATTAAATAATTAAAAAAAAGAAATTAGACAATGTATCGCAATGGGCAAATTTGCTGTTAAAAGACTTCTTTAAAGAGGACTAAGCTTTCTCTGACTCAAGCCATGTTATTTTCAGTCACCTCATGTGCATAAGGAAACAGGTTAAGTAATGAAGACCAAAAAAACCCGATGCACTTGAGTTTTGGTGTTCGTGAGAAACAGTGAATTCTTCCTGGATAGCCAGAAGAATGAGCCAGCTGGTCCCAAGAGGAGCACAGCCAGAAAGCATCTACAAACACAAGGTGCTGACTTTGTTTCATGTACTTTAGACGTATTAGCAGGAGGGCCCAGTACTGGGGAAGGGCATCACGTGTGGTAGATTGTCTGTAAAAAAGAAAAAAATGCAACAAAATTAATTAAACAGTCACTTCCACAATGGGTTCAAACATCACCACGTTGATGGTTGAGGCCGGCACGGGAACTGCACAGGGCATGGCTACTTTGTACAGAGGGTTGCTGAGTTCAAAGCAACTCAATGGCACCCAACCACCACCACCACTGCAAAGGTCAGCTCAGAGGCTTACAGGACAGTGAGTCTATTGTAATGGACAGGAGCAATTCAGGGGCAAAGGGTGAGTGTGGTAGCCCCACCTGGAGAATGTCATCAAGTCACTCAATAATACGTGTGGAAGAGATGAATTTGTGTATGTTCTTTGTCTGTATTTTCAAAAACAAAAAATTTCTTTTCAAAATTTATTAAAAGCCTATCTGTCATCTGAAAAAAATTAACAGCAATAATCCAGGTGAGAATTTAAGAAGTTTCTATTAAAGTCAAAAGGAATATATAACATGCAGAACAAAGTTATGTATTAGTAGTCACAGAACTTAGTAACAAATAATACCACTATATGAATAAAAGTCCTAATACTTGTACTTGTGGATATGATCTTGTTTGGGGAAGCAAATTTTCCATTGCAAAAGACAATAGTAACTTTACCATGTCATTGCCAAGTGGGATAGATAGGGCTTAAACCTTTCTGAGCGATGCTCTATAAAAAGGGAGCAACATATACAAGGACTAGATGGCCTGTGTGGATCCTCAAGGGAGGAAATACCAAGTACTGCTATCAGCAACCAAAAACTGAGAGGCATTAAATAGTTCCTTTCTAAAAAATCCCCTTAAAGAATCTGTATGGCCAAGTCCCTATTCTAGCTTCCAAATTGTGAGAATATAAATATCTGTTGCAAATCAACCACTTTGAGATATTTCCTTATGGCTACCCCAGGAAATTAAGACATATGGTACAGGTTGAAGGAAATGGAAAAAATAAAGTAAGTTGAAAATTGATTCGCATGCATCAGGCTTGAGCAACCAAGCAGTTTGTGGATTCATTTAAAGAGATAGGGAACATGTCACAGTAATATATTTAAAATAATAAATGTCAATATGATTGTTAGATTCCAAACATAAACCATATATACACCTGTATACTGAATATATATCTTAGCAAATCAAGAACAACCAGGGAAGATGCAAAAGCATAAGTTACTTTTCAAATTGTATTCTCTAGTTCATTATTTGCCATATATATTAGTTTTTTTAATTATTGTACTCCTTTAAGCACTTAATACAATAAACAGATATCAAATAGTTAATATTTCAATGGCCTGTGTGTGTGTGTGTGTCTTATTCAGTCTTTATTGGTGTAGTGGTTATGTGTTGGGCTGCAGGGCACGTGGTCTACAGTTCGAAACCACCAGCAGCTCCACAGGAGAAAGGATGGGCTTTCTACCCCCTGTAAACAGTTACAGACTCAGAGACCCGCAGGGGCATCAACATGATTCAGCATTGATTCTGAGCGTGGATGACAGGGAGTTTTGTTTGGATTTAATGATTTTAAAGTGATGTTACAGTGGGGAGAAAATTTGCACTTACACCCAGGCAGATAGTCTGCTAATTTTGACCAGAGCAGAGGTCCTGGCTGTTCCCAAACAATGACTGTCGTGATTAGTGAATGGCCACACTGGGTCAGTTGCAGTCCCTGAGCATCCCCACTGTTTATTTCAAAAAATGGGAAAGAGCTGAGGTGAGCTAATGTGGCACTTGAACTTAAGAATAAAATGTTGAACTACACTCTGCAAATGAGTTATTAAGTAAGATAAGCATCATGTGTCTTCAATCTTGCAATCATTATAATCCATGAGTAGATTAAATTAGACATGTAGTTTGAACGGGTGAGAGAGGGGCAGGGAGAGTATAACCACAAACAGATTTGTGGTCATATATGTATATTTACCTCTGCTGTGAAGATGTACATGCAGTATGTGTGCCGTGTAACATACAGGGCCCAAAGTTATGAGAACTTCTTAAACATCATCAAACCCCTAGAGGGAAGGGAAGGGAAGCTCAGCATCATAGTTTCTAGAGACATCAAGGCAAATTAGCATAACAACGTTCCAAAAGACATTCTACATTCTAATTTTGTATGAACTAGGGACTTAAAAGCTGTGAACAGCTGTCTAAGACATGACTATTAGTATCTTCCAACCCACAGGAATGCAGCATGATTACAATCAAAAGACACATAGAAACAGTAAGTCCGATGAGCTACTGATCACACAAATATCAGTCATTACGCCCTGGATATCAAAAGAAGTAGCTGTTTCCCAGATAGCACTACCAACAGCTTAGATAGGAATCACAATGAAAAGGCTTTAATAATGTGGGAGGAAAATGTGGAATCGAACTCAGAATCATAAATGTAACCAGGCGTATTGGTCAGCTACAGGCTATTAGGACATCCTGTCACTGACAGGCTTGTACTTCAGGATAGAGCTTGAAATGTTATTTTGATAATTAATTTTATGCCATTTCTGCTCAATTTGTTGTTTCTGGTACAGTGATTCCTGGTCCATGGAGGCCGGGGCCAAGGGATCATCTGGCTGAGGGGCTCAGAATCAGAGAGATACTTGACTGCTGGCTGAGGAGAGCTGTAGTGACTAGTGACTGTATCCTTAGTGATCCTGGCTTACGGTAACTGATTCATTTCCCCAGTGAACCCCCGTAATTGTGAGTTTGGTGCGCCCATTGCAACGAGTTATGGAAGCAGTGTGCAGTGGGAGGCATGGCTGGTGTCAGAATAGGTAAAGAAAGATGGGGGTGGAGGCAAAGGCATTTCTAACCCTTGCTTCTTGGCAATAGGGAGACCACAGGAGGTAAGATATGGCCCTTCAGACCATTTATTGCAGGATACTTATCTATAAGCTTTCTTTACATTATTGATGACTTCCAGTTTTCCCTGACTCTCATTCCATGCTCCATGTACATAGGGTGCTATGTGTTGGAACTGACTCAATGGCATCTAACAATAACAATCACAGCAACCCCATTTTTGTGGTCTGGGTTGTTCTTTTAACCTGCTTCGAACCCACAGAAGATTGCAAAAACTATAGGATGGCACGCTTGTGGTGATATTTTCTTATTTAAGGCTTTCTTATTTAAGGTGTTCTCTTAGCTATTGGGGAGACGACTTTCCTTCTGACCTTGAAGATTCAGAGGTCTTCAGTTCGAGTGTGAACTGTTTATGGAGAGGGCTAGGTGCCAAGCAACTCTGGATGGTCTCTGTGACTTGTGGTCAGCCTCCAACCAACAATAAGTGGAAACACAAGCCTTCAGTTATTGGTCAAAAAGAAATAAATTCTGTCTACATCTCAAATGAGTTTGATGCGGATTCTCCTGTGGGCAAGCCAGCACATGAGAACATTGCCTGGCCTATATCATCAGTGTACCCGGAGCCAGAGAAACCATTTACCCCATGACTGGACACTGGACCTATGGAAACGGTGAGAAAATAAATATGTGTTGTACCAGCACATAGCCAAAGAGGAGGATATTAAAAAGTATTTCCTATACCACCAAGTGGAGAATGCTAATGTTTTACTTTGTTGCTGTTACTCATACCCAGATCTCTACTTTACCATGTCAGTTTAGTAACATTGCTTTTCATCATTCCAAATACCAGTTGACCATTAGATTTTCTTATTATTGACAAGATTGTGATGGCTAATGGGATAGTTTGAAGCCTAAGAGCAACATTTTATATTTAACAGTTTTTATACATTCCTGTTTCAAAGTAGGTTGAAGTAGAATGGAAACAACGTTCCCATACAGAACAATGAACAAAAGCAATCAAACCTTCAGAGTATTCATGTTTAAGTGACATGAAAGCTCTAAGAGCCTGAGGAAGTGCCAGAAAAATATCAGGACAGAGAAACTCAGAATAATAACCTGATCACTTATCTGGGGTCATAAACTGAGTCTGTGCATTGTTTTTTTTCAATTCCATAGGTAAAACAAACATATCAACATTATACCCCATAATCAATTCTAGACATGCTAATTCTAAAGTATGGAAAGTTAAAAAAAAAACGAAGCTCTTTGAAGATAATCTGGAAATAAAAATTCATTAAATGGGCTATAAAACACACTAAGTTCAAGGAAAAGAAATTCTCAAGAAGATTACATGAAAATTAAGTACTTCTTTTCACTTAGTGAAACTATTAAGACAGTGAAAATTTCTATAAATCAATAATAAAAAGACCACCAAGCCAATATGCAAATAGGCAAAAATTTAACAAACATTTGAGAAAAGAAGATATCCAGATGGGCAAATTATACATAGAAAAGTTATTTTTAGGGAAATTCACCTGAAAGATCTTGATACAACATCACTAAAATTAAAAGGCAAAATCATAGCAGTGTGGAATTCAGAATCCAGAGATAGCCAGCCCCATGACTCTTGAACTGGCATTCATGCCTTTGTGTAATATCCACCCTTGATTTGGGTATAGACTTAGAATTTGCTTATACTATCAACACAATATGGAAAAAGTAGAGGTATCACTCCTATGATTAGGTTTTGTTATATAAGAAATACAAAAATATCATGCAGATATAATTAAGGTCCCTAGTCACTCAACTTTAGTTCATTAATTTAAAAAGTATATCCTCTGGCTGCACCTGACCTAGTGAAATGAGCTTTTAAACATAATATGTAGAGATTTTAAAGAAGAAAGATGCCATAAATTCTATCATGCAGAGAATTAAATTCTGTTAACAACTTTGGGGAATGGCCCTGGAAGAGACTGTTTCCTTAGTCTAGTCGCTACATAAGAACACAGACTAGCTAATCCTCCGTAGTGTTGGTCTCTGCACAGAGAAACCAGCTAAGACATGCCCTGACTAACCCATCCTGTTGGTCCCTGAACAGCTGGTTTCTCTTTTCAGGGACCTGAGGGTTTGTCTGATGGGTTTGAACTACTATTGACCTTGCAGCTAGCCATCAACATTAATAGGCCATTACCCCAGGCTCTTTACAATAGACTGTAATATACCATCAAATTAAAAAATGACTGAAAATGAGGAGAAAATATTAGCCACATGGATGATAGACAGAAGGATCCAGGTCCTTGATATATATGTGTGAGTGTGAATCTATATGTATATAACTCCCAAATCAATAAGAAATAGAGGATCGCATGAAAAATGGGAAAACGCTGTAAAAGAACAATTACTTATACAAATAAGCATAAATTCTAAAATACAGACATATCATTTCTATTCATTAGAAAATTCTTAAATGAATATTAACCAGTATTAATTAGGGATTTAGTGAGGAGGCACATTTATTCTCTGCTAAAGGTAGTGTAAACTCATTTAATTTTCCTAAAGAAGCTTAATCATGCATTTGCATACCATTATCAAACAATTCAAATTCTAGAAATTTATGAAAGTACAATCAGAAACATGTTTAGAGTTGCTTATGCTAGGTGTACATTAGTGATTTATTAAAAGTTTAAATTATTAGAACATTTTGGGGAATATATCTTTTCAACATTTGTACAAATTTATCTTTTGAGGAAGTTCCCAAATTTGCAAGTGTAATGGAGTAGAGAAGTGTTGTTGTTATTGTTGTTAGATGCCATCAAGTCAGTTCCCATAGCAACACTACGTACAACAGGGAAAATGTCTTATGATCCCTGTTCTGTCCTTACTATCGCAGGTGCGTTTGCATCCATTGTTCCAGCTGCTGTGTCAATCCATCTTATTGAGGGCCTTCCTCCTTCTCTCTGCCCACCATTACTAATAGAGAGCTGTGAATCTGAACTATAATTATTAGTTGCCATCGAGTTTATTTCCACTCGTGATGACCCAAGTGTGCAGAGTAGGATCGCTCTACGGGGTTTTCAAGACTGACTGATCAGAAGCTAGTTGCCCGACCTTCCTTTGAGGTGTCTCTGGGTGAGTTTGAACCACCAAGCTTTCGGTTAGGAGCGCAACACTTAACCATTTTCAGCACCTGGCAACTGCTGGATTTCCCTTTAACGCAACATCATGAATTAAAGTATTGTTATTTAGGGTCAATACCCAGAATACCAAACCCGTTCCACGGGGTCCATTCCAACTCAATGCAACCCTGTAGGACAGAGTAGAACTACTCCATGAGGCTTCCAATGTAAACCTGTATGAGAGTGCACTGCTGCATCTGTCTCCCAAGGAGTGGCAAGTAGGATCAAGCTGTCGACCCATTCTAGCAGAGATGTTCACAGCCACTGTTTCACCGGCACTCCTTAACATCTAGAATGATCATACTCACTTCAAACAGAGGAAAATTAGTAAACTACTAAATTCAATTATATGAAAAAGTAAAGGATTTCCTGGAACATGAAGGCAAAACGTAGAGCTAAAACAAAATAATACAGTAAAGGGTTGAAATAATATATTTAATAAATTTATATATTCAATTTATATTGTTTCATTAACATAAATCAACACTTGGCCGGCCTTGTGGGTCACAGCTCTAGCCCACCAGGGCTCCTCCTTCCACCTCCAGAGTAGTCAAAATGAGACTCTAAGAAATGCTGTCCTGTTTACAAATACATATAAAATGTTTTTGCTATTATAAATAAAGCAGACATTTTAAAGAAAAGCTATTGAATCAACTCCTGTAATATGTTTAAGAAAAAAATCTATGTCATAGGATTCTCTCTAGGTATAAAGCTAATATGTATTCTACATTTTTTGGAAGTTACTCATAAGATGTGGTACCATTTATTTAAGCTTTCCAAGTTTCCTGTAACTTTAAAAAAATTGTTATCTATACAATAAATTCAAGAGTTTGAAGAATGCATTTTTCTTAGTATTTCTCTGTGGATGTATGTATGATCAATATCTGAGGCATTATTTATCATTAGAAGTAATCATGCTGTGATCTACCAATAATTTAAGGGAAAAAATCACAGGTCAAATTTAAACAGTGGAAACTTAAAAGAACTATTGTTTAAATCAACAATCAGGTTTTTTTTCTTACTGAGGAATAATTGAACACATCACTCCCTAAGTCCCATCATTAATATTTTGAAACATGAGCTATGTATTAGGAGAAATTCTTATACTCATTATACTGCAATTTTTATCACTTGTTTGAAAAAATAACTCCTTGTTATTCCATGAAACATTAGTAAATACTATGTACTGTATAGTGTATTTAAATATATATAATCATCCGAGACTTCCGTCAGTAGGGAAAGATTTTTAAGATTCAAACCGTCAAATTGAAAAAGGTAAATGGTCCCTGAATCTATCTTAGGCTACTTTATGACTCTATCCAGACACAAGGATAGACAAATAGTCATAGCAACTTGTTAACAAATTTGAGATTATGAATCACCCAGACCCAACATCAATTACCTTCCTCCTAACTTTTAAATACATGAATAACTTAACAGAAGATGAAGCATCAAGTTCAAATTGATAAATCTGTTATTGAAAGCAAATATCTGCCAAGATTTTCAGAAAGTATATGTAAGTGTTGTATTTAAGCAAGCAATAGAAGTGTGCAAAAGTTCATAAAGACTAAAGATAAATATGCATAGCGTGAAGTGCTACATTGAAAAATCCCTTATTTGTCAAGTGTAAAAGAATATGAACATTTTAATATACCATATTAAATTCTCCTTCTCTCTTTTCTAATCCAAAAAAAATTTTTTCAAGAAAAGTAATGAGTTACTAAATGTCACCACAATATCACCATGCCAGCATACTGAAATAATAGAAAGATACTGAATAATTTGGGGGGATGGGGGGATGAACACATTGAGATTCGATACATTCTATTATAGACTCTCATATTACTGATAAAGAGAACATATTACATAATTTAGGATTATATCATATATTAGACAGGAATACATTAAATTAATACTATATTTTTCGACTATTGCAAAGTTTTGGGGCCCTTGTACCACATTGTAATTCTAAAATGTTGTTTAAGGTTTCTTCTTTTGTATAACAGAGAGGGAGGGAGGTAAAGAAGGAGAAAGGAGAGAGGATAACGAGAGAGGAGGAACAACCTTTTGAAATCCATACAGTTTTTTGGTTTTTGTATTTTTGGGGGTGGTTTGAGGGGGTGCTAACTTTCGGAAGTCCATCACCAGGTCTTTTTATCTCATTGGAAGCACTCCTAAAACCTGTTCGCTGTCATCACCATACTCAGAGCTCTGCTGAATGATGGATGGTGGCTGAGCCTCAGTTACATTGGCCATCATCAAACCTAGATCTGCCACCCAGAAAGTTCTATCAGTGAACGTCCAGTGCCTTGATTTCATTAAATCGTCTGTTCATTCAACTACATAACTTTGAATTGCAAAAATAAAACTCTCAAAATATGCTCTGAATGTTGAACTATGAAACACAAACCATTAAAAAGTATTTATTTTATAGGAGTTTGGAAATATAGAATTTTGAACATCTGAAAACTTTCATTAAATAATTAGTATAATCAGTATATTAAGAAGTCTCAAACTACTAATATTTAAGAACAAAAACTAACACCCACTCACAAAAATAATTCAAGTAAGTTTTTTCCTCACCATAAACAAGATATTTAATTTGAAGGGATAATATAAAGTATAGAAGAAGAATTTTGTATAATAGTATCAATAATTGAAGCTAAAATTCTTTATCTGCTAAAGACCTTTATTCAAAAATTTAAGGATAAAGTTATAAAATTCCAGTGCTTATTTTTAGTTATTGCTGAAACAAAACAAAAACTGAGAAACAGTATGGGAGATAAGCAAAACAAGAAATATATATATGTGTGTATGTGTGTGTGTTGATTATTAAAGCTGGATAATGACATTAAAATAGTTCATTAGAATATCTTCTCCACTCTCTCTGTGTTTTAGTGTTTTGTGGTAAACAATAAGAAAAAAGTAAAGGGGTGAAAAAAACAGGAAGATTCTCTAGATAGATTGACACAGTCACTGCAAAGATGGGGTTCAACCATTAGAACATTGTAAAGATGGTCCAGGACTGGGCAGTGTTTGTTCTGTTATGAACAGAGTCACTATGAATTTCAAGAAAATCAACAGCACCTACCAACAGCCACAGAGCTCCCTATGTCATGAGTTGAAAGTTAGAGAGTGCTAAATACCATTATTTGTGGAACAACAAATCGTTTTAACATGGTCTTTCTAACCATGTGTTTGTAACTCCACAAAATGATAGGTTGAGTCACAGTCTTAAAAGGGATTGGTCCATTTATTATGTAAGTTGGGTCTTGAAAATCCATCCAATAGGATTGAGCCCTTTAAGTTGCCCCTGGTGGTCCACCTGCTTGGTTTGGCCAGAGTGCTAGGCTTATATAAGACCAATTCTCCAGAGATTGAGGAGAGGCCTCACTATTGTCAAGAAGAATCCAGGGCAGTACTATTCATTTGGACTCAGGGTCCCCCACTGAGGGCCTTCTAAACCCAGACAAAATATTATAACACAAAATCTGCAGAGATAGTTGTCTGGTTAGCCCATGGAGAAGCAGATGTGTTCAGTGCGGTTGCTGGTTCATGGAAAGAGAGTTGAGTGTCTCCTTGCAGTAGCACTTGTCTTGTACAAGTCTAACTGCAGTGTACAACGTACCACGTCTCTGTAGCAAAGCAGCAAAAGAGAGAATTGTGTGGGCTGGCATAGTGTTAGGAGTCAGTGACAAATCGTGGAGCGATTCTGTTCAGTGGTCTACCTGAAGGTGAGCAAAAGTCCAGCAAGGGCTGGGAGCTGGGCAGAAGCCTCGGGAGCCATGATCATTCACCAGACAGCATAGTCATAGCAGAGGCAGTGGTGATTTGAGCATCTGTCCTAAAAGATGGTGGCAGACCTAGCTTCCTAAAAGTGGACATGGATCATTTGGAGAAGGGTATGCAATCCCCCATTGAGAAGCAGTCGCTTTTGTTTACTGTTAGATTTTTATCAATAACAAGAATGGCTTTCACTTTGACAATACTATTTAAGTATTTCTTGCAACTGATGAATGTAGTAGTTGATGCCAGTAGGTGTATATGCCCTTGTTACCAGTCCTATGGATGTCTGGAGCACTGAAGCATGGTCTAACTACATGTACAACGTACAGAGATATGCCCTGATATTCTCCTTTGCAGCCTGGCTTGTAGGTAAAACCACCTACTGACAGTGTGCTGTACTATAATGTGGTTATCCATCTTCTTTATACTAATGTACTTGACATTTGAAGCTAAACAAAATGTTCACAGAGTTATATATTAATAAACAAGGGTAAACATGCAAATTTGAGTAAAAATTTAGTATTTGAATAAATAACATAGGGAACAACTTTATCAGGTCAGTGTTTTTAGGTTAATTTCTTGATTTCTAGGAGATATTTTGTCAGTTTAAATTACTTTCTAGAAATAAATCTGGATCAGAAAGGGAATGTTGATTTTTAGGAACATTGACTGTACAGCAATAATAACTAACATTTGATAAGATACTTACATATGTATACATACTTAAATATTTTCCATAGTAAATCTCCTATAATCAATATGCAATCACAACAACTCTGAGCAGATACTATGAAAGATACATATTTGAAGATGAAAATTGAGACTTGAAGAATTCATTCACTTCCCTGAAATCACAAAGTTATTAAGTGGTGGAGTTAGAATTACATAGTGCCTATCAGGTGTAACTCTTAGAAATGTACAGCTACAGAATTGGATATACTTGTTTCTCTAGATTGATGTACAA
Organism: Tenrec ecaudatus; assembly: GCF_050624435.1. NCBI lineage: Eukaryota > Metazoa > Chordata > Mammalia > Afrosoricida > Tenrecidae > Tenrec > Tenrec ecaudatus. The sequence continues at coordinate 101,857,529 of NC_134532.1, read as the reverse complement.
CTTAACCAACCAATTCTTCAAGATAAGGAAATTTATGTCTTCCTCTCCCTGTTCCTCAAGAGAAAGAGACACAGATTGGGTATCAGCTAACTGCAAAGGTAGTGACATTCTAGGACAGATGAGAGTAGAAAAGAATCGCTAGATTTAAGGATACCATTTAAAAGGAATTTGGCAGGAGAATTACACTGGAGACTAAGGAGCCAATGTTAAGGGTATTAACCTGATTCACTAGAAATATTGTTCCCATCAGAAAAAAAGCACTCAGTCTGTGCTATAGAAAAAGTTATCATTGACTGGAAGTAAAATGGAGGAAAATCATAGTAGATCATTCAAGTAATTCTAGAACCAAAATCTTGTTTATTGGTTATTTTGACTATTATTTATCATCTTACCCCAAAGCTTTATATGGTATTATATACACAGCCTGAATCTGAATAATACATTGTGGAAAATTTCAGGATCACTTTAGTATATATGTTTGAGAACTCTTAATCTACTTATAGAAAAATGATTGTATAGAAATAACCAGGTAAAGACAGGTTTAACCAGATGCCTATATGGCACACTTGGTAGGTAGCATCTGGTTACTGGACTATAGATTTGTTGTTCAAATCAGCCGAGGGGCTCCATGCAGAAGGCCTGGGGATGCCTTCTTAAAGATTACAGCCAGTGGAACCTCTCTACTCTGTAGCATAGGCGAGCACCATGAGTTGGAAGGGACTTGATGGCAATGCGTTTGGTATTAGTTTTCACTGTTAAATCCCCAATGTAACAATTAAATCCCCAATGTAACATGTTAAATCCCCAATGTAAATCCCCAATGATTTTAGTAATAAAGCATCTTGTTTCTTTAGTTCATCAAACTAGCATTGAAAATACACACAGTGTAGTGTTTCAAGTCAATCACTTTGAAGCATGTGTAAGTTTGAGTCCTCTGAGAGCCAGGACTAGAAGACAGAGAGATTTATTGGGGAAGCTCTGAAAAAGGATGAAGTAGGGGCAAGAGAAGAAGGCAGGGAATGCCTTCCAACCATAATGCACATCTGACACCAGTGAGCGGAGAGTGCGAAGGAGAGCCTCAGATTCTAGAACTGTTCTGAGACTACTCCACCAGGCCAGTATGGAGTCATTGTGTTAATTCACATGTCAGAAGTGTCCTGTGTCCTGCACGACTGGATCTGACTGGAACTCCCACTGCACTTGATTATTGATTGAGGGCATACCTAGGAAGCATGACCTTGGCATAATCAGAGTGGTGGATGCAGGAAAGCAGAGGAAGCCTGTTATTTAACTATGATCCCAAAGCAATCATTCTGAAAGGTACAGTTCCATGTCCATTTCCAAAGACAAGACCCATTTTCAAGACACTCACATGAAAAATTATTTTAAAAAATTATTGCTCCTATAGTTCCAGTTCATTCATGCATAGGTTTATTTCAAAAAAAGAGGGGGGATATTTACACATCTTTGTGATTGGTGGATGGATGCAGACAAGTTCTCATAGTTACACATTTGTCTTTGTGGGTGTCTCCAAAATAAAGATCCCATCAAAACAGTGACTCCCAGGGATCCACTGAGTCACTTTCACTCAAGACAGAATGGCCAGCTCAGAAGATCATGGCCACTATTTCATGGATTCCCAAGAGGTAGTATTCATATATCCATATAACTTTTCCAAGGACAGAGAAAATCATGAGGACATGTCATGAAGGAGGAGCCCTGGTAAACCTTGGATTGCTTTGGACTGTGAGTCTTCATGTTGGTGATTCAAACCCACTAGTAACTCCATAAAGACTTATAGCCTGCAAATCCTCGATAGGGTCTCTATGACTTGGAAGGAATTTGATGGCAGTGAATGGTTTTAGGTGTTATGAACAAGTTTGCAAAAACCTGATGTGTCAGACAGAGTTCTCTAGGGAAACAAAACCAGGACACTTATGATTTTATATACACACACACACATATATATGAGGATAGATATATGCAACACAAAGGAATATGACAGCTAATTAGTCCACACAGCAGTGCAGAGGGTTCAGTTAACTCACTTCCATGGAGCAGTTAATATACTGGAAGTCCTACTCCTGAGGGCCACTTGGTCCAAGATCAAGGAAACAGCCAGTTGAGTCTTCTGTAGAGCAATGCAGGCAGTCCGGCCACAGGTGGTAAACAGCAGAGCTTTTCACCAACAGTCAGCAAGACGACAAGATCTGACAGTCCCTAACTCAAGTGATGTATACAGCAGCAGCGTCTCTAAGGAACCTCGAGCTCTAGCGACACCATCCATGGACTGGCAGTGCAGTGTAGTGTAGTGTAGCTCATAAGTTGAGCAGAGAACTAGCAGTCTCATGCTGGATCGATCACCAGAGAGCAAGAGAGAGAGGTGGGTCTTGCCAAGCCATTTATCTCTTTGCCCTCTGCTCAAACAACAACTTTCTTAATCCTACATGTTTCTATTGGCCAGGTTGGCACAATAAACTTACCTATCCCACCTGACAACTATATTGGTGAGGAAAAGGCCAGAAAAGTTACACCAAAGCATTTCTTTCCATCACGACTATGTACTTGCTTTTTAGCGGAGCAAGGGCGACCCTAAGAGAGTATTCCTGGGAATCCTTACTGAATCCACCCTGCAGACTTGATCCTGCCCCTCAGACTTCCTTTTGTTGCCCCAAATCAAAGACCATTTAAAAGCACAAAATCATCAGCCACCAAAGAGGTGTAAATCATATCATCTAAAGAAGGGATTCATATCAGAGCCTAAATCAGAGTCTGATTTGCCGAAGGCGATGGGTAACAGTGGGTGACCAAGATTCATTGGTGGGAACTACATAGGAAACAAGCCTCAGGTGAACTCTCTCTATCCGTAATTGAGGGATGGGAGGAGAGCAATTACTAAAAACAGAGCATTGACGAGAGGAGTATAGAAGATCAAAGGCTTGAACACTTAGATGTTTGTCAGTTGATCCCTCCTCTGATGCAAGCTGACCCTGATCTGGTTTTCAGCACTGCATTTGCTCTGCTTTGTTTCTGTTCATTCTTATTAGGGTGTATCTCAGAGGTGTTATGTCATCAGAGGCCAGCCTCTTGAAGTTGTGTTGTGTTTTTCTGGTTTTCAGAATATGAAACCCAGGACTGATAAACCGATAGGGACAGTACATAGCATGAGAGTTTCAGGGTAGGGGTATAGAGTGGTTGGGGGAGTTTAAAAGGGAGATGTTATCAAGGAGCCCATGAAGAAAAAGGATGTTTTGAAACTGATTGTGGTAGCAACTGTACAATTTGGCTTTATGTGATTGAACTATGCAATGATATATGTTTTAACTCCCAATTAATTTTTTTTAAAAGGAAAGGAGACATAATTGGATTCCCTTGAAGATGCCAAAACTCTCCATTTAATGTAGGGTGAATTAGAGAGAAATGAATTATTTGGATAAAGGTTAGACACATGGAAATACCAGCATCAGAAAGGTGTATACCAGAATGGACGATGTGAGGGACATACCTCCCCAAAATGGATTTTTTTTTCAAAGCTATGTATTTACATTTTTTACAGAACAATTTTTTCACCTTCAAAGTACTCTCCATTACAATGAATACATTTGTCAAATCTGCAATTCCATTCTTGGAAACATTTTTCAAACTTATCTGTTTGGATAGCTGACAACCCCTCCCTCATTTTATCTTCACCTCTTTTATGTCATTGAATCACTGTTCTTTCATGTCCCACTTCATTCACAGAAACAAAAAGACATCACATGGAGCGAAGTCAGGTAAGTAAGGTGTGGGGGGGCAAAAGAAGCAGGCTGGTTTTTGTCAAAAACTGGTGCACTGAGATGGCTGTGTGAGCAGGTGCATTGCTATGGTGCCCAAACCAGTCCCCCATCTGCCACAAATCAAGCCTTTTCTGTTGCACACTGTTATGCAATCTTTTCAGAAACTCTGAACAGAAACCTTGATCAACAGTCTGACCTGGTGGAATGAACTCCAAATGTACTAGAAGTCAACATTTTTGTCTGTATGGGAAGTTGACAGATGTCCAGAATGTCAAGTTTGTCATCAATTGACATTTCATCTTTTTTAAAATGAGAAAACCACTCTCCACTTGAGTTTTTCCTGTAACAGTGTCCTTTTAACCTGTGTTCAACATCACAGCAGTGTCTGCAGCATTTTTCCCAAGCAGGAAACAAAATTTCACAGCTAAAAATGAGGTTCGAGTGAAACTGCTTTCACAAAAAAATTCACTGGGACCAAAGAGAACGTTCCCAGGTGACACCACCAGGTGCACTAACTCAGAGAGAGTTTCTTGATGCCCACCTAGTGGGAAAAATGTGTACTACAAAAACTCCATCCAGAGTGGTTTTTCCTGTTGTTTTTGGTTTTTGGGGGGAGGTAGGGGGTGGGGCGGGCACCTCCTCGTATGTCAAGAGAGTAACTTCACATTTTAATATTTCAGTTTAATAAATGTTTTTTATGCTTTTGCAGCAATACTCGTTTTACTGACTCTCATTGTCCGAGTGCTGTAGTTAAGTGTTGACAAGACTCACAGGGACCCTCTGGCTAAGAGCAAAACTGATCTGATGCTGTTCTCACAATTTTGCCATATTTCAGCCCATGCTTGTGTCAGTTTGCCTCACTGAGAATCTTTCTATTTTTCACTGAGTCTCTAATTTACCAAGTAATATGTCCTTTTCCAGGAACTGGTTCCTCTTAGTAACACATCCAAATATGAAAGATAAATTCTCACTGTCCTCTTTTCTAAGAATCATCCCAGTATATCTATATTTGGATAAAACTAGAACTCACTGTATGGAGTTGATTCTGACTCACAGACACCAATCTAGGGTGCCCAAGGCTCTAAGTCTACAAGGTTGCAAATAGCCTCATCTTCATCCTTCAGAGAGGCTGGTGGATTTGAACTCCTATTCTTGTGGTCGTCTAGTGTTTACCCAACAATTCCACTTAAAACCAATTTTATTTACAATGCTCAAATTGCCATGACTCTATATCTTTCCCTCTATTCCAAAGTTGCAGATAGTTAATTTTCAAGGGAATGTCAGATGGCTAGTATAGGAAACAAAGAGGCAGATCAGTCATTGACATTTTTGTGAAGAAAATTGCATTTTTCACACCTCATGCTTGAGCAGGCTCTTCCAGGAATGAACGCAGAGAGGCAGGTTCTGCTTCCTCTCACACTTGCTTTCATTTCAGTCTGCAAAAGATCTGAAAATAGAGTAAGCCTGCCACCCAACCCCTCAAAAAATGGACATGAAAAGAAAGTAAAAAGCAATCCCTTTGTTAATCTACTAGTGAGATGCATTCGTTTATTTCTCAAAGTATACAAATATTGGGAAGAAGGCTATGGTGATCTACGTCAGAATCAATAGCCATTGCAAATACCATGAAATCCAATTCCATGCTGACACACTTAGAATCACCACTCATTGGGGTCCCTTCAACGGCAACGTGCCTTTTCTGAGATATTACATGAGGTAGGAAAGGGGAACACTCGGACATTTGACCTTGAGCAAACTTGCATTTCAATGCCCTCTCAACTGCCTACGAACAATGTGACATTGGACAGGTTTCCTAATATTTGTCTTCTACTGTGACGTGGTGGGGATAAAAACATCATCTTGTAGATTTTTTGAGAGTAAGAAATAACTGATGTGAAATGATCCCGGCACAGAGTAAGTGCTCAACAAACTTTCTTATTGCTAATAATTCATTAATCTTGTCAGGAAATAATCTCATGAGACAGTGAAATTATGAACAGTAGGAGTATTCACAGACATAAATAATCCTAGAAGTTTTTCATCAACATATAAAAAAAACCCCTGTTTCTTTCAACCATGTTAATTCAGTTGAGCATTTTTTATCTCCAAAGCCAAAGCAAACAAAAGTAAGCAGGCGCTGACATTCTTCAAATGCCAGCTTGAATATAAAGTTTACCAATAAGACAGCATTTCTCTCATTTCTCACTTTAAAAGTGCACTATTTTTCTTATTTCACACTTTGGATAATGAGAACCATTTTGAGCAAATTGCATGTAAAATAGCAGCCCAGCCCATTGGACAGGAACAATGCAAACAGTGGTGTCAGCCCCACAGTACTTCAGCTCACAAGATGTCAGCTCTGGACCAGACGGAATCCCCTCCCAGGGCTCTGATAGAACACTTGCAAAGCAAGTGTCAGGTTGGAAACTATGTTTGAAATAAGAAGAGGAATGTCTTAGCTTCAGTGCATGCTTACTATTTTTTATCTATTCCATGTGATGAAATAACTGAAGATATCCCAATGACAAAATAAATGGGAAAGTTATTTAAATTTAGAGAGAATAGACCCCACCTGCTGGGTTCGACAGAACAATTTAAATAAGTTCCTCATCTTACAAGAATTGTACTTAGTGCTGTATTCAATTTGAGAATTGTAAAATAGCACAAACCTCTAGTATAAAACAACTAACCCTACTTACGCTCCTCAGCACCCAGATCACATAATGCTGGGCTTGTAGATAAGCGTGAAAATGTGTTCTGGGAAGATCAAATTTCCCAGCTAGTTGTCTAAAAGACATTAACCCTCCATTATTTATTAGGTCTACTATAAAAGAAAGTCCCACATCATCCCCCAGAAGAAGAAAAATATTTGTTATGGTTCCCAGGAAGAAAAAAATAAAAAGCAAGGATTATCCTTGAAAGCAAAGGAGAAAATACATTTTTTTTCTGTCTTTTGGTTTCTCTCTCTCTCTCTCTCTCTCTCTCTCTGTGTCTTTTTTTTTTTTTTTTTTTTGGTTACCAAGTTGTCAGAAGTGTTGCCATGGGCACCAATAGGGGCCTGGGCTTAAATGTCAGATTTCTCCTCAACTTCTGTTCTTTTAGCATTCTTTCTTTGTTGTCCTGTTCCCCAACCTGCCACCCAAGGTTCTGTTTCAGGATTTAGCGAAATGCTATTTTTGCTGTACTCATCTTTAAAACCTCCTTCATTTCCCGATGACAAGAAGACATGTTTGCTTTTAAGTAAGTGAATCACAGTGCTCTGCTCCCTCCTTGTTTCAGTGTACCTAGAGGCACATGCTATAAAAGGAGTGAGAGTGTTGAGAAGGTGGGAAAGCCTATGCAAAGACATGGCACCGAGTAGTCGTTCTTATAAATGACAGATTTCAGTCAAATTAAGTCCCCTTCTATGCCACACAGCACCCTGCTGCTATAATAGTTCATATTAATTATTTGACAAAGATGATAATTTTGGGTATATATAGTAATGAAAAGAAAGCAAAGGACTAGAAGTGCAGAGGAAAACTGAAGAATAAGTTCATTCTCACATGCAAGATTGGTCTGAGGCAGCTGTAACACTGAGGATTTGAACTGATATGCCTTACATCCCAGTGTGAAAGAATTTCAGAAGAACTGGGCAAAACTCCAACTGCCTCATCTGGCAGGGGACAGAGATCTCCACTCGTTTTTATGTGTGAGAAAAGGTAGGTTGGTAAGTTGATTTTGTTGCTAGCCTTTCATTGTGGCGACCCTCAAACTGAGCGCCACTGTCTGTCCTGAGTTTCTTTCAACTCCCTTTTCTTCCTCCTGGTTGCATGACCACCACCCCCACCCCTTTTAAAGGTTGGGCATTCATGTTTTGTCTCCTTTTTGCTAGTGTTAGCATGCAAATGAACACGGCTGAATGCTGAAGCCGCCCCATGGATAGGGACAGCCAGCATGAGGGGGATTTATATCTCTGTTGATGCAATTGTGTCAGGCGCGCTCTTGTTGGCCCCAGCATGAGCAGCATCATTTGCATAAACAAAGACCAGTTTCCCATTGGAAGGACAAGGAGAAAGCTACATTTCTTTCAACTGGAAGCCTGTGCGCTAATCACTACAGAAAAATCCATGTATTATGTGAGTAGATGTGAATGACCCTTCAGAAGAGGGCGGTACAGAAATAGCGAGTAATCCATTTAACTTCCCTCCAGACTGGCAAAATGGCGCCTTTACTGCCTCCTTAAAAAGTGTAATGTTCTCAAATTAAAAGACTTTCAGGTTTAATTGCTAGAGTTCAAATTAGACTGATAGCTTGTGGAGATAAGATGGTCCCAGAGCTTCTAAAAGAATGCTATATGTTTCAGTAATTCCTTAGAAAAACTAACAATATAATTTTAACATTATCCTACCAAGCAGCAGTTAAAGTGCTATTGTCTTAATAGTTAAAACATGATTACACTGTGTATCAGAAAACAGTCTTTGCCAAGCATATAACAATAACGATGCTTTAATTTCTCTAGGCAGGAATAAAAGTGGAAGCAATCGACAGAGAGAGAGAGAGAGAGAGAGAGAGGGAGGGAGGGAGGGAGGGAGAGAGAGAGAGAGAGAGAGAGAGAGAGAGAGAGAGAGAGAGAGAGAATAGAATAATGAGCAGACACCACTTAGGGTTCCCTTTCCTGTCAGAAAGTTGCCCTGACGGAATGCTCTTCTATATTTAGCTTTGATTTTCTATCTTGTTTTACCAGGAGAGAAGCATCCCCTTACACATGAATAATTCATTAATCCAAATAGTATTAAGGTTTTGCTATGAGCTCAAATTCTGTGAAAAAGAAAAATAAGAAAAAGGGAGGAAAAAAGGAAGTTTACCAAAACAATTAAAAAATATCTACATAAATACAGCATTGTTGTGTATAAACTATGAAATCCGAAGGATATCAGTGCAGGACGTCTCTACAAATATATAATTATGTGGTTAAGAACGGCATCAGGAAAGTCATAGGATAAAGTGTTCATCCTAAATAACTGCCCATGTGATAACCACTAGTTGCACATGGCTATTTAAATTTAAACGAACTACAGTTATTTAAATTTAAACGAACTACAGTTAAATGAAACTTCTACATTCATTTTTCAGTTGCACTTATCACATTTCAAGGGGTTGATGATTACATGGGACTACATAGATACAGACCAACGCTATCTTCACAGAAAGTGCATCGGATAATACAACTTGAAAGGACAAGTGTGATTCGATCCAATGGAAAGGAAAGATTTTCAAATTTTAGCAAGAAGATGATTAGGTATTGAATTGTTTCTCCCCAAAAGGCATCTTGAATTCCTAACCCCATCACTATTGAATGCAACCTTGCTTGTGAAAATATGTTTTTTCTTTACAGAGGTTATCAGTTAAATAAAGGCTAACATACAGAATTAGGGCAAGTCCTAATTCTAATACCTTCTCTAAAGGTTGCTTTTAAAGTAAGGAAATACATGACAACAGAGTTATACCCACTGGGGAGGCAGTATATGTTGAAACTAGCTGATCACACAAAGCCAGATTTTACATGGAACAAAGAAGCAACTAGCAAAGGTTTTCAGACCCAAAGGAACAAACATAGAGTTTGACAAGAAGGGAGGAAGGATGAGCAATGGGTCAGGTGGTTGATGGGTTTAGACTCGGCTGAACTGGAAGATGATGGTCCACAGGAGAGAGAAGGGAAATCAAGCAACAGGGGAGAGATGAGCCCATCAGGGAACATGATTCATAGTTTAGACTGTGAAATACAAAGCTAACGATCTCAATATAAGTAAGCCCCCACTTAAGTTACAATTGAAAAAGAGAATAGAGTGAGTGAGTGAGTGAGTGAGTGAGTGAGTGAGTGAGTGAGTGAGTGAGTGAGAAGACTTCTACAAGGTAACCAGTGCCAAGAAATACTGGACACCACAAGCTAAAAGAAACAAGGAAAGAGAAGCCTGTTCCTGGGCCTGTCCCTGCTGCCACCTGAATGGCACCTCCACACTTCCACAAATGGGAGAAACCATATTCATGTGCTTCCAAGCCTCACAGTTAGTGAATCTCTGCTCTGAAAGGCTTGGGATACTGAAGCAGGATCCATGAGTGAGCACACACGGACGGAAAGGTATATGGCGTGATCTTCAGAAAAAGACTAGACTAGATAGGTAGCACTAGACATTTTTATATTGGAAAGTAGAGGGAAGAAAGGTTTGCTGAGCAGGGAGAGCAAGTCTGGAGACCTTTGAAATGCAGGCAGATGTGACAGACAGGAAAACAACATGACAAAAGCTATCTGGAAGGATGATTATTCTCAATGAAATGTTATTGGATGGGGAGAAAAGAGCTTGAAAATGAGATTTCCACTGAGGCTGCCACGGTACTCCTCCTGTGCGGTGATAAAGGCCTGCGCCAGACACGGGAATGGAATGGGAGTGAACGAGCGGATATTTTAAAGGGATTCTTCAGAAAAATCATTTCTAAAAGTTGGAAGTAAGATGAACAGAAAATACGGGGGAGAGAATAAGCAATCACCACGTTTGTTAACCTGTGTGTTTAGACGAATTCAGATCATCACCCAAATGGAAATAGGCATTTGATGGTGATTCTCAGCTACTGGCTCATTCATTCTACTACAGAGCCCTCCTGGTTCAATCTCTTGGATTCTGTGATAGTGTCACGCCCCCTCCTCATGCCTGCACATCGGTGCCTTGCCACTTCCTTTTCCATCAGCTGAAGATGCAAACAGTCCCCTTCTCCCTACAGGCAGGAGCTCCTTTCCTTCCTAATCACCTTTTCTCCCATACTGTGGTCCTCCTCTGAGCCAATTCTCAGAAGCCCATTTCCTACCTTCTCTGAGGGGAGCCCCAGCATCTTTGAAGACTGCCTTCACTGCAATGTTATTTAAATCCGATTAATTGACAATGTGGACTACCCTAATTAAATTCAAACCCCTTACTGCAATGGGAGGAGTCCTGGTGGTGTAGTGGTTACAAAGTCAACTGCTAATCACAAGGTCAGCAGTTCAAAATCACCTAGGGAGAAAAACTAGGCTTTCTACGCCCATAAGGAGTTGAAGTCTTAGAAACCCACAGAGGGAGTTCTACCGTGCTCTATAGGGTCGCTATGAATTGGAATCAGCTCTATGGCAGTGACTGGGGTCTGGTTTTGGAATCAGCTCTATGGCAGTGACTGGGGTCTGGTTTTGGAGTTTTTGACTGCAATGGGCCTAACTTGGTCCACCAAGTAACAATATGGGTATGTTACTGTAATGGACAGTAGGGTTCGAGGCAAAGCAGAATAGGCTGACTTGTGTGGGCTATGGCCTGGGCCACGTCAGCAAGGTGTCCCTGTGAGTGAAAGACAGGAGCCATTGAATATTCACTTGTCTACCTCAGAGGAAGGCCAGATGACAGGTGCTGTTTCCCTAGCAGCCGGAATTCGTAGGTCCAAGAGCTAAGAGGAGGAAATGGGAGTGGCACTACTCACAATTACTCCTACAGAAAAATGTTGCTTCCTGTTTCTTCAATCCTATGCTCTTTGTATTTAAAGATCTTAGTTCCAAAAGGAGAAATACTCCATATGGAGACACAAAATTCACCCATTGGAACTAAAATCTATGACTGCCTATAGACTTTTGTGTGTCTCAATCCTTCTGGGCCAACAGGCAAAGAAGGGAATTACTGTATTGAGTGCTGCTTTGGCCTTGATTATGAAGAGAAAATTATATTGATATGGTATAAGGGAGGTAAAAAATCTGACTGGGTTTCAGGGGATTTAGTGGGATGTCTCTTATTACTACCATATATTGTGAGTAAAGTTGATGGTAAAGTACAGCAACTCAATTTCAGCATGATTATTAATGGTTCCACACATTCAGGGATGCAGATCTGCATATCCCACCAGGGCAACATCTAATACTACCTGATATCAAAATAAATAAGGAATGGGTCATGGACGAAGGTCATTTTCAACACCAGCTACTGCCACATGACAAGTTGCACAACGAAGACTTTATTTCTTATACTTCCTACTTGTAAGGATGAATAAAATATTATTGTTCACTTATGAAAGATAAGATTCTAGTTGTGTTGATGCATTTTGGATTTTATACATATCAATTGTATCATGTTAGTTACCTGTTAGTATCAAGTATGATTTTATAATAGTCTTTAGAGGTTGGCTAGGAGTCAAAAAGGACTGGATGGCAGTGAGTTTGGATTTTTTCTCTTCTTCCTTTAAAGGAGTTTAAGGAGATATGTACAGATGCCAGGTTGGCATTGGCTGGCTGTGATGCTTAAGGTTCTTTGCCAACTTGGGTGGGTCAAGATTTTCAGCGGTTTAGTAGTTAAGACCCCTTGGTTTGATGGTCTCCCTTCATTAGACTTCCTTGAGGAAGTGACCCACATCGCTCATAGTTTGCAGAATCTGGTTTCTGCATCTTGTTAGTTGACCTCTACTTCTTTGGACTTTAAAACCCATTTAGAGAATTCATCATCATGGTTTTGTTTCCCTAGAACCACTTTTGGAATCAAATGTCTTAGACTGGGTCCTCTCGAGAAGCAAAACCAGTGATGCTGATATGTGCATATTTATCAGAAAACTAAAATATCAAACTCACTGCTATCAAATGAGTTCTGACTCATAGCGGTCCTATTGGATATACAAAATTGCTTCTATGGGTTTCTCAGAATGTAACTCTAAATGTAAAGCACAGAAAGCCTCCTGTTTCTGCCCTTGGAGTGGCAGGTGGTTTCCACCTGCTGACCTGTCGTAGCAGCTGTGATCGTTACATGATTTCATGTTAATAGAGTATAGGGGTGAAGTGTAGCTGTCAATCGGGTCACAGCCTGATGATGTCTCCTTGTGGGTGTGACCTTGTCATGAGGAGGATTCTAAGAACTTCCATTCTCTCTCTGCTCCACTTTCCTGTTGACAAGCCATGTGGCTAAGATTTGTCAGTACTGAGTTGCTTCCCCTGCCATTGGATCCACAAGACCTTGCACCCACCAGCCTGTGATCTTCCTATATTTTGCATCATTGCATATGACTAAATGAGCCTGAAGAAGTATGATTTTTGGACTACTATTGGACTTAGAGTCTAATATTGGACTTACGGACTTGATCTGGACTGGACTGGAATGCTTTCTTAATATATAATTACTCTTTGATATAAAGCTCTTTCTTATACATGGATGAGTGTCTCTGGATTTGTTTCTCTTATCAACCCATCCTATCACCACAGCCCAACATGTAACCCACCACACCACCAGGGCTCCTATGTATATTTACAGAGTAGTTTATATCAAGAAAATGGCTCATACAATTTTAGAAGCAGCTAAGTTCAAATGTTGTGCATCAGTTGTCAGAATGGAGCTTCTCCTACTTCACATAGTTGCAGGAGCTCCAGCTCCAGTGACAAGTAAATTCAATGTTAACAGATCAAGCTTGTGGTTCCAGAGATGACAGGCTCAAGGTTAGCAGGTAAGATGGTGGGCTACTGACAACTCCCAGAGTCAGCAGGCAATATGGCAGGCTTTTGACTAGTGTCAACAACCCAGAACATCTTCCAGACCCATCAAAGATACAGTCAGACTTTTCTACAAAATTACTTATATTGGAAGCAGATAACACCCTCAAGAAGATCTCATCATAGAGGATCGGTAGGCCTATATTGCCAAACTACTAAGAATCTTACTCAGCAAAGTTGACAACCCTTAATTATCATAAGAAATGAAGTAGTATTCTCTTTCATTTGCAACAAATATTGAAACAGCATGCTGATTTCCAAATTTACCAAAGTTAAAGGATAGTTTCCCTCTTAAACCAACTCCATGTTCCATCAAATACATGCATGAAGTAAGTCAAGGGTTTCTGAAGTCCTGAACAGAGTATGAACACAAATAAAGTTCTCAAATGAATTAGTAAACTTGTATTACCACCAAAATAGTGCAAGCATCAAAGATGGACAAAGAAGAAGAAGAAGAAGAAGAAGAAGAAGAAGGAGGAGGAGGAGGAGGAGGAGGAGGAGGAGGAGGAGGAGGAGGAGGAGGAGGAGGAGGAGGAGGAGGAGGAGGAGGAGGAGGAGGAGGAGAAGGAGAAGGAGGAGGAGGAGGAGGAGGAGGAGGAGGAGGAGGAGGAGGAGGAGGAGGAGGAGGAGGAGGAAAAGAAAGAGAAAGAAGAAGAAAAAGGAGACCCAAGAGATGTCTATGTATAAGATTTGTTTCTGAAACTGGTGTGATCCTTTAAGATTTTTCAAAATACCACCTTATTTGATAACAAACACACAAGACTCTTAGAAAAATTGATTCCTAGCCTGAGCTGATGGGGCTTTTAGAAAGCATTCCAGTTAAGTGGCCAAGCTAGTAAGAGAAGGAATACCTTCTCAGGGACACTCACCATATTTGGAGACCATTAAGGGCTGCTAATGACAGAGGAAACCTTGGCCTCTCTGGAATACATTAATCAACAATCAGTTTCAGATTGATTATGTATTAGGCAAATTTTTACCTAAAGTAAGCAGGCAGAAACAGAGTGTTTCCTTACCTAAAGTACGGGTGTAAAGAGATTAATATTAGATTGTTTAATACATGTGTATGCTTTGGTATTTTTCCACATAAGTGTGGTATTAATTACCTGTCTCATAATTAGCAATGTGACTTTTATTTAATACTTTTATGCATAACATAGTGATTATCATGATTCCTAAAGTGACAATTTCACATTTCTCCACTCTCTGAAACCTAAATGCAACCGAGTTTAGTTTAGTTTAGTTTTGTTCCCTTTGTCCCCTACTCTACAGAGGATATTGATGCTATAAATGTTAACTACATTTTCTCGGAATTTTCCATCTTTCAATATTTCTTTAACTTTTTATTTATACAATTTTCTCTCCTTTTCTATTTCCCCCCTCCTTTTTATTCCTAAGGCTAAACCCTACTCTTACTAGATTCTATACTCTATATATCCCTTTGAATTTTCCCTTTAAATTATCTCTTCCCTTTCTTAGATACACTGTCTCTTCTTTATCTATCTGTTCAAAGATCCAAAGGCTGGTAAGGGAACTTCTAGCCTCAGTTCTATACATAAATAAATTTTAAGAGGAAACAAAATGTTATCTGAATAATCAAAATGCATATTGTATAATTAATTCAGATTTCTATCAGTAACTCTTCATATGATTGGCACACTGTAAAGTGATAATTTTACACAAAATAGGTGACATCGAGTGAATATAAAAACACTATCATTGCAGTTTTTTCCCTAGAGTTTAAGCAATACTTTTCTGTCTGTTTAAACACAAACTCTCCGCACAACTCAGATGTCAATGCCTTCCTCTTAACAATGAACTAATCGTTTCACCGTCTCTATTTTCACTAAATAACATACACAGACACACAGGAAGGGCCTTCAAAAATTCATGATAAAGGGAAACCAAATATAATTTTTAATTTCCACAAACTTTCTGAAAATCTTTTGTATATATATAAGCTATAGTAACTATATTAATTTGTTATTAAATCCTTGATATGTCACTGAACTTTACTAAAATTGTACCCCCACTTATCTCTGAGTTTGTCTTACTGTAGGGCGTTATGTGCTGCTGTGTTGCTGGAAGCTGTGCTTCCGGTATTTCAAATGCCAGCAGGGTCACCCAAAGGAACAGGTTTCAGCGGAGCTGCCAGTCTAAGAACAGACTACACAGAAGAAATAGGCTGTCCACTTCGGAGGGAGCAGCTGCTGAAAACCTTATGCTTAACATCAAAAGACTGTCAGATACACAAGGCGTAAAGAGGGGAAGCAGAACATTGCTGAAGATGGTGCTGCAGGCTGGGCCCAGGAGTCAGAGGGCACTCAAAATGTGATTGAGGAGGAGCTACGTTCTCAAAGTAGAGCTGATCATGATGGTGTGAATGAAGTCACAGCCTGTGGGAGTAAAGCCTGCAGGGTTTTCCTTTGCTGATGGGGAACAACTCAAAGTGAGAAGAAAGCCCAGCAAAAGTCTACTAGTAATTCAAACTCAGATGAACAAAGGTGAGTCTAGGAAAATTAGACCAAAATTCAAAAAACATACTCATTGCCATTGAGTCTATGTTAATTCATAGCAACCCTAGAAGAGGGTAGAACTGTCCTTGTGAGTTTCTTAATTTATTTCATTTATAGAAAGCTCTGACTTTTGCCCTTAGATCAGCTGGTGGTTTAGAACTGCAGACCTTGTGGAATGAAGCCCAGCATGTAACCATTACATCATCAAAAATTAAATGGAACCCAAAAAGATCAATATTCTAGGCATTGGTGGGTAGAAATGAACAGGCCATTTTGAATTAGAAAGTAAAGTGGTTTACTATGCTGGAATGTCACAATCAAGAGGAATAACATTGGATTAATTGTCCCCTCACAAAAATATCAAGATCTATCTTGAAATAAATGCTGTGTTTGATAGGATTTTATCTGTACACGTTTAAAAAAATCCAATCAATACAACAACTGCTCAAATTTATGTATCAACCACTAAAACTAGTGTTGC
This sequence comes from Tenrec ecaudatus, assembly GCF_050624435.1. Taxonomy (NCBI): domain Eukaryota; kingdom Metazoa; phylum Chordata; class Mammalia; order Afrosoricida; family Tenrecidae; genus Tenrec; species Tenrec ecaudatus. The sequence goes on along the minus strand of NC_134532.1, from coordinate 101,841,233 downwards.
AGAAACCTAAGAATTCTACCAACGTCTTTGGTCTGAAATCGGTCAAGTATGCAAAAAAGATGCACTGATAATTATCGGCAAGTGGAATTCAAACATTGAAAACAAAAAGGAAAAAGAGTCATTGAAAAATATAGTCTTGGTGATAGAGACAAAGTTGGATATTACATGATAGAATTTTGCAGGACCAATATCTTGTTCATAGCAGATTCTTTTTTATCCCAGTAACACAAATGGAGACTACATACATGGACTTCTCCAGGTGGACTTCTCCAGGTGGAACACACAGAAGTCAAATTGATTACATCTTTGGTAAAAGATGATGGGCAAGCTCAATACCAGCAGCTAAAACCAGGCCAGGAGCTGTCTGTGGAACAATTACTCATGTGAAAGTTCAGGTAGAAGCTGAAAAAAATTCAGTCCACAGGAGCCAAAATATAGCCTGGAATATAGCTCATCTGAATTTCCAGAACATTTCAAGAACAGATTTGTTGCATTGAACACTAATGGCAGAAGGCCTGATGAACTGTGACCAGACATCAAGAACATCATTCCTAGGGAAAGTAAAATGTCATTAAAAAGAAAGGAAAGGGGGCGAGGGGGGCAGGGGAGAGATCAGAGTTGCTGTCAGAAGAGCCTCTGAAACCTGCTCTTAACTTTAGAGTAGCTAAGGCAAATGGGGGGAATGATGACCTCTAAGAGTTAAGGAGAAACTTTCAAAGGGCAGCTCAAGGAGACAAAGCCAAATGCTATAATGAAGTTTGCCAAAACCTAGAGCTGAAACAAGAAAAACATGTTCCGCAGAACCTTAAACTGAAAGCACTCAAGGAAAATTTCAAAATATTGAATGATTCAGGAAGCATCAGAAGAAGTTGGAAAGACTACACAGAGTCGCTGTCATGAAAAGAACTGGCTGAAAATCCACCATTTAAAAAAGTAACATACAAGCAAGAACCAATGGCACTGTAGGAAGAAGTTCAAGTTGCACTGAAAGCATTAGGCCAAGAAAATGCTCCAGGAATTGATGGAATACCGTTGAAATATTTCAACCAGTTGATGAAGCACTGGAAGCAATTGCTCATCTATGCCGGGAAATTTTGAAGATAGCTATTTGGCCAACTAACTGGAAAATATCATTACTTATTCCCATTCCAAAACAAAGTTCATCCAACAGAATGTTCAAACTTTATAATGATATATCATTGATATCACATCTAAGTAAAATTTTGCTGAAGTTCATCCCACAAAGGGTGAAACACAGAGCCACCAGCGGTTCCAGCTGGATTCAGAAGAGGACATGGAACAAGTGATACCATTGTTGATGTCCGATGGATCTTGGATCAAAGTAGAGAACGCCAGAAAGACATTTACTTGTGTTTTATAAACTATACCAAGGCATTCGACTGTATGGACAATAACAAACCACGAACAACCTTGAGAAGAATGGGAATTCTGGAACTTGAACTCCATGTGATCAAGTAGAAGTTGTACATAGATCAAGAGGCTGCTCTGCAAAGACACAGAACTGCATGGTTTAAAATCAGAGAAGGTGTGTGTCAGGGTGGTATCCTCTTACCACACTTATTCTCAAAAGGAATGTGACATCAGGATTGGAGGAAAGCTTGTTAACAACTAGTTTTACAAATGACACATGAAGAAGTTACTGATGAAGATCAAAGAATGTAGCCTTCAGTACACATTACAGCTCACTGTAAAGATGACCAATATTCTCCTAACTAGATCAACAGGTAACATCATGATAAATGGAGGAAAAACTCTGATTTTTGAGTTTTTTGTCTTGCTTTGGTCCACGGTCACTGCTAATGAAACCATAAACAGTCAAGATCAAAGAGCTGCAATGAGTAATTCCGTTGCAGAAGAGGTCTTCAAAATGGTGAAAAGCAAGTATGTTACTTTGAGAATTAAGGTGTGCCTTATTTCTTAAAGTACCATGGACTGCTGAGAGAACAACAAAAACTATATGTCTTATAAGAAGTAAGTCCAGAATGCTCCTTAGATTCAAAGGAAGGCAATACTTAGTCTGACCCACTTTGGGCACAATATCAGAGGAGAACAATCCTTCCAGAAGGACATTGGCCTTGGTAAAGTAGAGAGGCAAGGAAAAGAACAACCTTCAAAAAAATTTTTTTTAATCTTACCATAGTGAATGAAGTGAGACGTGCAGAGTGGAGACCCAAAGTCCATTTGTTGGCCAATGGAGATCCCCTCACAGAGGAGTCTAGGGGAGGAGATGAGTCAGTCAGGGTGCGATGGAACACCGATAAAGAATAGAGCTTTCCTCCAATTCCTAAATGCTTCCTGCCCCCCGTCTCCCCCACTACCATTATTCAAATTCTACCTTGCAAGCCTGGATAGAGCAGAGGATGTACACTGGTGCATATGGGAGCTGGAGGCACAGGGAATCCAGGGTGGATGATACCTTCAGGACCAGGGGTGTGAGGGGACGATACTCGGAGGGTAGAGGGTGAGTGGTTTGGAAAGGGGGAACTGATTACAAAGAGCTACATGTGACCTCCTCCCTGGGGGATGCACAACAGAGAAGGGGGTGAAGGGAGACGCCGGATAGGGCAAGATATGACAAAATAATAATCTATAAATTATCAAGGGCTCATGTGGGAGCAGGGAGGGAGGGGGAAAAAAGAGGACCTGATGCAAAGGGCTTAAGTGGAGAGCAAATGTTTCAAAAATGATTAGGGCAGGGAATGTACAGATGTGCTTTATACAATTGATGTATGTATATGTATGGATTGTGATAAGAGTTGTATGAGCCCCTAATAAAATGTTAAAAAAAAAAAAGATTGATTGGCACAGTAGCTAAAACAATATAAGAACTAGTGTGAGGATGACCTGAGCACTATTTTGTCCTATTTTACCTAGGGTCACTATGAGTCAGAACTGACTCATGTTTTGATTTGTAGCAAGAATTAAATTATGAATAACAAGTCAATTTACCAAGTTGACTCAGTGATGCTAGAGCACAAAGGACTTGAAGGAGCAGCCTGCCTCTTCTTCCTCTGTTAGAATGTCTAGTGGTTTTGAATTTCTGAACTCTGTTAGCAGCTGAGTGAGCCACCAAGATTCTACTTAGAAGGAAGTAGCATGTAGGAGCCCATTGTGCACAGAAAAAACAAGGCAATACATGAAGTGCCACAGAAGAGTATCAGTACTGGAAAAGAGGTACTGGAAGCAATTACTCATCTGTGCCAGGAAATTTGGCATAGATATTTTGATTAACTTTCTAAAACCTAAATTAATCTAGAAATAGATTGGTTTTCAAGAATTTATAGAATTCACTGCCCATTAAAGGAAAGGAAAAAAAGTAGTTGCTGTCAAGTCAATTTTGACGAATGATGATACCATGTGCTTCAGAGTAGAATTGCACTACATACCAATCAAAGACTGACAAGCCTTTATTTCAAGGTTGGTTCAAGCCACCAAACCTCTGGTTAGTATTTGAGTGCTTAACCATTTGCACTCTTTATGGAGGCCAATCTGTGCTTGATAAAGGTCAATAGCATTCAAAATATTCATGAAATTCATTATGTATTAGCCCATCCATAATTTGTTTCTAATAAAATTGAAATATTATAATGCCTAAAAGACTGAGTAATTGATATTTTGATTTGTGAGTAATACATCAGGTAAAATTACACTTCAGATGAATTCATAATTGGCATTCTGATTTCTATTGCCTCTTAAAGGCAATACTTTCTTAAATGGCATTAATGATAAAATTAAGCATCATTAAAATTAAGAAAAATCAAGAGCATCTATTCTTCAAAAGCATAATTGAAAGATTAAAAATACAAGGGATACTGAAGGAAAATATTTGCAATATATAAACTTAACAAAGAAATAATATCTAAACTATAATTTAGAGGGGAAAAAGGAAACTTTTCTACTAAGATTACACTACCCATAGATCCATGGGGGGAAATTTTTAAAGCTGCTGAGTAGAAATTTCAGGTAGAGTTCTCCTTACAAAATAAGCATGAAGACTACATTGACAATAAGGAATAAAGGGTATTATTATAAACGTCACAGTGCTAAATTTGGATATTATATATTATTTAGATAACAAAAATACTTTAACCTGCTTATATTTTGTACATTTCTACTGTTTCTATAGAATACACTAAAGTTTCATTGTAAATTACTTTAAATGTTCCCATCCATTCTCTAATGTTGACATCAAACAAACACAAGATATTTAAATAAAACATATATGAACTGGACTATTAATGTGATCAGTATCCTCTCCATCCTCCTTTCTTGGAATTGGATTTTTAAAAACCATTTTATTGGGGGTTCATACAACTCTTATCACAATCCATACATCCATCCACTGTGTCCTGCACACTTGTACATTTATTGCCATCATCATTTTCAAAACATTTGCTTTTTATTGGAGCCCTTGATTTTTCCTCCTCTCCCCTCCACTCTCCCTCCCTCATGAACCCTGGATAATTTATAACTTTTTTTGTGATGTCTTACACTGACCGATGTCTCCCTTCACCCACTTTTCTGTTGTCCATCCAGAGGGAGGAGGTTATATATAGATCATTGGGATTGGTTTCCCCTTTCTCCCCCCACCTTTCCCTTAATCTCCTGGTATTGGTCCTGAGGGGTTTGTCTGTCCTGGATTCCCAGTTTTTCCGGCTCTGATATATACCAGTGTACAGATCAGGGGAGAGGATTAAAGAACTAGAGGAACGTTGCATGTTTCAATGGTGCTATACTGCACCCTGACTGGCTCGTCTCCTCCCCATGACCCTTCTGTAAGGGGATGTCCAGTTGCCTACAGATGGGCTTTGGTTCCGCACTCAGCACTCCCCCTCATTGACAATGATATGATTTTTTGTTCTTTGGTGCCTAATACCTGATCCTATCAACACCTCGTGATCACACAGGCTGGTGTGCTTCTTCCATATGGGCTTTGTTGCTTCTCAGCTAGATGGCTATAGACCCCAGACGCTATATCTTTTGTAGGACAGACACCATCAGCTTTCTTCACCACATTTGCTTATGCACCTGCTTTGTTTTCAGTGATTGTGTCCAGAAGGTAAGCATTATGGAATGGGAATTTAAATTTTTATGATATCAAGACCACTCTAACTTCAGCATTTTTACTAATCTGCTACAGTCCTCATTTTTCATATTTAATTTTTTAAAAACATGTTTTATTTCTTCAATTTAGGATTTTGTCTATACATTTGTGTGTTCATCTTGGTAGAGTTTTCAAAGTAAACAAATATCTCTTGCTCGAATAGTTTCCCTGAACAAAGGCCGCACCACTTTCCCAATTTGATAGAGCACTTCCATGTGCTCATGGGCTGGCGCTACAGACTTCCGCCACAAGCGCACACATGCTCAAGGTGTGAGGTTTCCTTCTGCAAAGCCTGTATTTGAATTCCTGCTTTCAACCCTAAAATCATCTAACAGCTCACAATTCATTTTATCAATATTTGTCGACAATAAGTAAGATTACTGGATGATGACTATCCACTATAATATTTAAGAGCTTATAAGAAGATAATTACTACTGTTATTCCCATGTGATAGATGAAGGTACAGTGGCACACCTTAGTCAATGGATTTGCCCATATGATAAGTGGCAGAACCAGGATTAAGCCTTAAGATCATGGTCTTTAGTGATAATTTTTGGTGCTATGCTTGTTTTCAACCAGGAGAGATAAAATAAAGGGGAAGTCAAATTATGTGAAAATTTACAACGCTGTGTCTCACAATAATGTGTATTTGGACATAACATGATTGGTAATTGGCTCCTTGTCTGGATCAAACCTTGTTTTTAAGCCGGTATGATGTTTTAGGTTGGGTTCTATAGAGCAGCAAAACCAGTGAAGCTTGTAAGAACATATATCATGTTTTGTAAGTGCTGCCCAGTGGATTCGAACTTGTAGTAACCCGATGTACAACAGAACAAAAAATTCTACCCAGTGCTGTACCATGATCACAACTGTTAGGTTTGAGTGCATTGTTGCAGCCACTGTGTCAATCCATCTCATGGAAGAGTTTCTTCCTTTGATGCTGTTCTATTTTATGAAAGATGAGGTCCTTTTCCAGGACATGTTTCTCCTGACAACATGTCCAAACTATATGAGCCAAAGTGTCACCATTGTCACTTCTAAGGAGCATTATCGCTGTATTCCTTCCAGGACAGATTCATTTGTTCTCCTGCCAGTCCAGGTCACTTCCAATGTTCTTTGGCAACACTATAATTCAGGGGCTTCCATTCTTCCTCAGCCTTCTTTATTCAGCGTCTAACGTTTGCATGTATAGGAGGCAATTGAAAAAACTATGGCTTAGGTCATGGTCACTTTAGTACTGAAATTGACATCTTTGGCTCTTCAATACTTTAAAGAGGTCTTATGCAGCAGTTTTTCCAAAGCAATACCTCTTTTTATTCCTCAATGGCCATTTCCATGAGCATTGACTGCAGACCCAAGCAAAATATTTGACAACTTCAATCTTTTCTTTATTATTTGCAATGGTAACTGCTGGTCCAGTTGTAAGGATTTTGATTTTGTTCACATTGAGTTGAATCCATAGTGAAGGCTGCCATCATTGATCTTCAATGGCAAGTGCTCAAGTCCTCCTCATTTTCAGCAAACAAGGCTATGTTATTTGTATATTGCCTATTGTTGGTAAGGATTCTTCCAATTTTGATGTTGGGTTCTTCTTCATATAACTCAGCTTCTCTGATTATTTTGCTCAGCATATAAATTTGTTAAATATAGTGAGAGTACTCAACCTTGACCTACACCTTTCCTGATTTTAAACCACGCAATATTACCTCATTCTGTTTGAATGACTGCTGTTTAATCTCTGTGCAGGTTACACATGAGCACAATCAAGTGTTCTGGAATTCCCATTCTTCTCAAGGCTATCCATAATTTGTTGGGATTCACACAGTTGACTGTCTTTGCACTAAAACAATAAAAACAAGTAAGCATTTTTCTGGCCATTACTGCTTTTAGCTAACATCCATCTGACATTAGCAGTGATATGCTTTGTCCCATGTCCTCTTCTAAATCTGGACTGAGTTTCTGGCTGCTGCCTGCTAATATATTACTGCAAACTTGATTGAATGATCTTTGTCAATCTATTGCTAATGAAAATTATACTTCAGTAAGTATTCTTGTATACATCTTATTTTCCCCACGTGCTACCAAACCAATAACCTATAATTATCAATGTATCTCAATTGCATGTTTGATAAATTTCAAACTTGAAACATTGGCAGAATTATTCAATTTCTGCATCCCCAGCTTTAGTGGTTTTGCATAAATTTGAATAATACTTCCATTGACTGGATTTGCTTGTGTGTATATAGATATTACACTAGCACAGACAGCATCATACTTCAAGATAGTTCTTGAAATGTTCTTTTTGAGAATGAATGTAATACCATTCCTCTTCAATCCATCATTCCTGACATAGTAAACCATTTGCTTTCTGATTAAAAATGGCCAGTGTCAGTGCATTTGAGCATCCTAATGCCTAGGGAATTGACCTTTCTATATTCTGTTTGATTTTTAATGACTTAAAATCTCCCTAGACTCACAATTTGTACATTGCATACCCCAAATGATAATATTATTTTCAACTGTTTCTTCTCATTTAGAATTGTTTCCCCTAAGCAAATCAGGGTGCTAAAAGCTTTACTCCATCCATGCCATTTGGTTGGCTGTACTACGAGAAGGATACTCTCACATAGCTAGCTAGCTGGCTGGCTGGCTGGATGGCTGGCTGGATGGATGGATGGATGGATAGAAGGATGGATAGAATGGATGGATGGGAATATGATAGATAGATAATTGATAGATAGATACATAGATAGAGAGAGATGACAGATGTGTCCTAGTGGCATAGTAGTTATTTATTGGGGAAGGTCAGCAAAACTACCAGCCACTGTACAGGAGAAAGAATGATTTCTACTTATAAAGAGTTACAATCTCAGAAACCCACAAGGGCAATTTTACCCTGTCCTATAGGGTCACTATGAGTGGAAATTGACTCAGTGGCAGTGCATTTGAGTTTTATATGTATCTACAGAGAGAGTCAAACAAACAAATGACCCACACCATTGTAAAGGCAGGCAATTTCCAGGTCATAGGTCAGATATCAGGCTGGAGCTTTCTCTAGACTCTAGGAGATTCAGGGACTGATGATTATTGGAATCGTTGAATCATCTAAAAACGGTCTCTTTTTGTCTAGCAGCATTTCTATAAACTTACTGCAAAGTTCAAGATACTGAGTTAAAACACATTGCTGAACCACTGAGACCTCAACATCAGTAGTTATCACATTAATAGTAACTCTACCTCTTTTTGTATAAAAATAATATTACAGGTATGGCAAAAGGATATTTCAGTATGGGAAAATGAATTATTAACAAAAGTTTTTTGGACAATTTAGTAGCTACATTGAAAATGTTTTTATAATTTATACATTATGTGAACATTGTAATATGTTGAAGATATTCTGGAAAGAATAAAATAAACATGAAAAGAAGTTTAAAATATTAGAGAAGGAAATATCTTTCTGAATTTGTTGCAAAATTTAAAAGCTATAACAGAAAAGATAAATTCAACCATGTTTAAATTTCTACATGTAGAAACAATACCATAAGAATATCAAAAGATAAATCACAGGGAAAAATGGGAACTTATACAATAATTAATGAACAAAGGGTTGTTTTCTACATGTGGCATAGTGGTTACTGAATGGACTGCTAGCCAGAAGGTCAGCAGTTCAAAATCACCAGCCACTCCACAGGAGCAAAATGGGGCTTTCTACTACCTAAAAGAGTTACAGACTTAGAAACCCACCCGGGCAGAGCCCGACCCTGTCCCTAAGATTGCTATGAGTTGACCTGAAGTTGAGTTTAATTGTAAGAGTTTTATGATATTTTTGAGGTGAGCTTATAGAAGCTTTACCATTTTAAAAATCAATAAGCCAGTAAAAATAAAGGAAATTAAAAATCTCACAGAAGAAGAAATATAAATGGCTCCAAACCTATACAATTATGTCCAACCTATTTAATAATATTAGAAATAAAAATAAACTGCCGATATAATTAACTACATTTTCCAGCTAAAAATTTCTTGAGAATCAAAATGCAGTAATTTAGCTAGGATGCCAGGTAACAAATTCACTCAAACATACTTTTCAAAAGTGAAAATTCATAAAACTAAAGATCATAATTTCACAAGGCACATTAAAACTGAAAAATCACAGTGCCCTTTCATTCAGTCATTCTACTTCAAGAAATGTATCACATTGTCCTGGTAACATGTGAGGAAAGTGGGAGACAGACAAGAACCCTTAATGCAATGGTATGTGCATTAGCAAAAGATTGACAAGGATGTAATTCATACTAAAAACCTGGTAGTGCTGAGGGTTAAGCATTGGGCTTCTAATAAAGCGTTAACTGTTTGAACCCACTAACTAGTCAGTCAAAGACAGATGACACTGTCTGTTCCTTGAAGATTTACAGCTTCAGTGGCCCCAAGAAGCAATTCTACCCTGTCCTACCTGCTCACTTTGAGTCAGCCTCAACTCAATGGTGGTGTGCTTGGTTTTATACTAAATACCTAACCTGAAAGGTATTTAACTATTTGGTAATATATTCATAAAATAGATACTATTTAGAGAATAAAAATGATTGATCTTCTTTATTTTACCATAGAAAATCAATTAGCCATCCTAGAGTGAATGAAGATCCAACAAGGTATGCACCTTCACATACTCTTAAGTGTGGGGGTGGGGGGGACCTCTGTTTTCTAGAGAAACAAAACCAGAGACACTCATACTTGGACAAGAAGAACTTTATACCAAGGAAGAAAGCTACGTCAAGGAAGCGATTTAGCCTGGCCCGACTCAAGTCTATGGGCCAGGTGGCTGCGGGAGGCTCCTCCTGATTCTCAGTTTCCAGCCAGTGAAGCAGGAAGGTGAAGCAGGAAACTGGGAGATCTCAGGCTGATGGGCGCTGAGTTGTGGAACCACGGTCAGCAGGAGCATGGCAGGATATATATAGACAGCTCCCAGAGTTGGCAGCTTCTCTGAGTGAGAGAATGAATTGAACAATGTGAAGCTGATTGGGATGAGAAGCAATCTTTTCCTGGCAGTAAAGGATCAGTGTCATGAAAACATAAAGCCATGATACTTGAAATGTATTCTTGTTCGGGGATTGCCAATTTGCATATTTAAGATAAGAAGTTGTTCCAGACGCCAAGGTCGGGATAAGACAAAGGAAAGGAAAAAAAATTAGAAAACACTTTAAATTTTCTTTTCTGGTTCTTGAGGCTGATTGTCAAAAGCATAGATTGCCAAACTTATTTGGCCTACCATCCACTTTTCAGAAGAAAAAAATGTATTCCACCCTGACTTGACAATTCAAAAATTTTTGTACTATAGCCTCTAAACCAGGTTAAAATGTAGGTATCTGTTTTTCAGCTTCTTCTGGGTCAATCCAGTGTCCCCTGGGGGTGGTATTACCCACTTTGGGAAACATCGCTTTAAGTATTCCAATACTTCCCAAGGCAAATTACCATCATGTCTCCAGGGGACTCAAGTACTGCAAACACTTCTGTGGAAGTTACCACATCTCCAACTATTTTCCTTTGTTATTGTAGGTCCACATATACCTTTTTTTATCATTTTATTGAGGGTTCTTACAACTCTTATTACAATCTATAGGTTAATTGTATCAGGCATATTTGTACATATGTTGCCATCATTTTTTTCTAGACAATTACTCTCTATTGAGCCCTTGGTATCAGCTCCTCCCTTTTCCCCTCCCTTCCCCCACCACCCTCGTGACCCCTTGATAAATTATAAACCACTATTATTTTCATATCTCACATCAACTGCTCTCTTCCCCCATGGTGTCTGTTGTTCTTCCCTGGATGGGTGTGTGTGGTTGTGTGTCAATCATTATGATCAGTTCCCCCTTTCTCCCCTCCCCCCCCTCCCCATACCCTTCTGGCATGGTTATTCTCATTCCTGCTCCGGGGTTGCCTGTGTCATGTGCTCTTATCTCTTGTCTATACCCGTGTACATGCTCCGGACTAGTCCTAAGTTTGAGGTATCATTGGGGTCATGGTTTTGGGGGGAGGGCGAGGAAACGACAAGGAACCAGAGGAATATTGTGTGTTTCATTGGTGTTTAACTGCACCATAGTTGACCCATCCCTTCCCTGTGACCCCTCTGTGGGGGATGTTACATTGTCTGCAGATGAGTTTTGAGTCTCTGCTCTGATCCACCTCGTTCTCAACCATATGGTTCTGTTTGTTTGTTTGTTTGTTTGTTTGTTTGTTTGTTTGTTTGTTTGTTAAGGGTCTTCTGATGCCTGTAACCCAGTCCCAATGACACCTCATTATCGCACAATCTGGGGTACTTCTTCCATGTTTCTCTGCTGGATAGCCACTTGTTTCACTTCAAGTCTTTAAGGTCCCAGATGCTATATCTTTTAATAGCTGGAAACCATCCGCCTTCTTTACCACATTTGTTTATGCACCCATTTTGTCTTCATTGATTGTACTGGGAGGGCGAGCATCTCAAATTGCCATTTTGAGGGAGCCAATGAGCAGAGGCCTGAAGTCCATTCACTACCTCAGTGTATTGCCATATAAATATATGTTCATAGGCCAATGCCTCTATTTTTATGGATTAATGTATTCACATATGTACATACCTATGCTTATACCTCTATCCATAGTTTTGTTTCCTATATCATTCTTGTTTCCTTTTACCTTCCTTCTGCCCCACCATCAAGTTGACATATAACTTATTATTATAAATAACATTTTGCTTAATACAAAATAAAGCATACCAAAAGCATGCCTTTATTATGAAACAGTCATCAAGGGAAAGAAAAGTGTTATTTTATATAAAATGATCATAATCATGTGATTCATACAGATCCTAAGATACACATGCCAAATAAAATTCTAAACATATGGGAGAAGGCTTCAAAAAGTGTTGGGGGAAGAGAAATGAAAAGATAATGCAAAAATATAAGCAGTTGTTTTCCCTTTCATCTTCAGGGAAGTGAAATAGGGTCAATAGGTAGAATTTCCAAAAATTCTCCAAACTAAATTCCTGCCCATCAAGTGGATGCCGATTCATAGTGACCCTTGGTGAGATCAGAAAGCCCTGTCTTTCTCCCGTGGAGCTGCTAGTGCATTCAAATTGCTGACCTTTCAGATCACAGCAACCCACTCTGCCATCCAGTCTTTCCATAGAGCCGTCTAAATGGCTAAGTGGGGGTGGGGTGGGGTTCCTATGCTTCCAAAGCAGCTGCTAGGTCCAGAAGCTCTCTGCAGGTAACTCACCATCATCCAGCCAATTCCACTGTTAGCGATCTTGTAGGAAAGGGTAGAACTGTGCATTTCCGAGAGACTTCACTTGTTGTTGTTGTTGTTGTTAGGTGCCATCAAGTCAGCTCTGACTGAACAACCCAGATTTGCTTCTGAGCCCTCATCAAAATTGCCTTTGAAATCCATAATTCTACCTACAGTCTCTTCAAAGAAATCTGTTTTCACTATTACCAACTAGATAGACCTATCAAGTCAAGTAGAAATCATGTGATTAGTATTTTAGAAGCCATTGAGTCTGTCCCAAATTATAGGAACTCTTATACAATACTGCCCAGTCCTCTGCCGTCCTTATTATTCTGCGTATGAATAAGCCCATTGTTGGATATCCAAGCCCTTCTTTGTCATCTCTTAACCTGAACACTCCCCTGAACTTGTTCATTTTGGGGGAGCCTGCTGGCATTTGAAGTACTAGTGGCGTAGTTTCTAACATCACAGCAACACGAAAAGCACTATTACTACACTCATATCATAGAACTCATAATAACCCTATCTAGAGTTTCTGAAATTGTACATCTATATGAGAGCAGACAGTCTCACCCTTCTCCTGAAAATGAGCTGGTGGGTTTGAACTGCTAACCTCCAAGTTAGTAGCCCAAAGCCTAGACCACAGTGCCACCATTGTTGTTCTGTTGTCAGGTAATGTTGAGTCGGTTTAAATCTATAGAAACCCTGTGAACAACTCCACAGAGCAGTGGCCAGGACTGCACGACCCTCCCGATCGCTGTTATGCACGAGCCCCTTGATGCAGCCACTGTATCAGCCTGTCTCCGTGAGAACCTTCCTCTTTGTGCTGTCCCGCCACAGTCCAAGCATGGTGTCTTTCCCAGGAACTGTGCTTCCCTGGTAACCTGTGGAAAGTACGTCAGATAAAGTCTCATTATCCTTGTCTCTAAGAAGGACTCTGGCCATAATTCTCCAAGACAGATATGTGTGTCCTTTAGTCAGTTAATGGTAATTTCAGTATTCTTCTCCAACACCACAATTCAAATACATCAGTATTTCTTCAGTCTTCCTTAATCTATGTTCAACTTTCACATGCATATGAGGTGATTGGAAATACCATGACATACCTCAGTCCTTAAAGTAATATACTAAACACTTTATAGGTGTTTCAGGTCTTGCGCAGCAAATTTACCCTATGCAAGGGATCATTTGATCTCTTGACTGCTGCTTCTTTGACCACTGACTGCAGAACTAAGCCAGACAAAGATCCTTGACTTCAATCTTGTTTTCCATTTCTCATGCTATCACTTATTGTTCCAGTAGTGAGGATTTTTGTTTTCTTGACATTGAGTTGTAATCCATGCTGAAGGCTTAAATCCTTGGTCTTCATCAGCAAGTGCTTCAAGTCTTCCTCACTTTCCCAAAGCAAGATTGTGACATTTGCACACTGCAGGTTGTTAATAAGCCTGCCTCCAATCCTGATATCCCATTGTTCATATGATCCAGTATCTCTGATTATTCGCTGAGTATACAGGTTGAATAAGTATGGTGAGAAAATACAACACTGACACACATTTCCTACTTTTAAACTATGAAAGATTCCCTTGTGCTCTTTGCACAACTGTTAGGTAGTCTAGCGAAGGGCTGGGGCATCCGTAATGCACACCCAGAGGTCTGAGCTACGGAAACAAAGGCGTGGCACACTGCACATGCTCAGAGGTTCAGGTTTCCCGCCTGGTAAGTGTGGGTGGGTGCTGACCTGGACTGGCCCACCTAGGCCAGGTGAATTCAATTCAGCCAATGGGGTCAACCAGGGGTTATCTACCACACCTTCCCACAGAATAATTGAAAAGGCAGGAGCTGGGAGTTGACAGCGTGACTCTGTGAGCAGTTTCCAGGCAGGCTGCATGTTCGGGAGGAGCCCTGTGGGTGCCTGTGTAAACCTGAAACTTCTTCTAGCACTCATAAAACTCATTTGGATCATGAACCAGGCAGGCTTCGGCGTGAATTCTTTCTCCCACGGAGCCAAGGACCGAGGTATATCTCTCCTCTGAGAGACGTAACACAACTACCCCTTGATCCATATACAGTTTTCTCATGGTCATAATTAATTAGGTATTCTGGAATTCCCATTCTTCTCAAAATTATCCATAGTTTGTGGTTTTGGGGTTTTTTTATTGATCCACAGATTTGGTAGCCTTTACATAATCAATGAAACACAAGTAAATATCTTTCTGGCATTCTCTGCTTTGAGCAAGGTCCATCTGACATCAGCAATGATATCCCTTATTCCAAGTTGTTGTCTGAATCTGACCTGAACCTCCAGCAGCTCTCTGTCAATGTACTACTGTAACTGGTGTGTGATATTTAGCAAAATTTTACTTGCATGTAATGTCAATGCTATTGTCCTATAATTTATGCATTCTGTTGGATGAACTTTCTTTGGAAAGAGTATAATTGTGGATCTATCGCAGTTAGTTGGCCAAGGAGTTTCATTCCAAATTTCTTCTCCCCCTACTTTTCCTCCTCCTACTCCATCTCCTCCAAACTCATTGCCTTCAATTTCCTGCTGACTCATAGTGGCCCCCCTGTGGGTTTCTGAGACTAGCTGTCTACAGGAGTAGAAACCAGTCTTTCTCCTGCAGAGTTACTGGTGGTTTGAGACTGCCGACAATGTGATTGAAGCCCAACAGGACACCATTATATGCCCAGGGTTTCTGCTACAATACAAGGAGACTTGACTACATCACTTTTTGAGAAACGACAGATAAACAAGAAAGTAAATCAACAGAGATAGAATAGAATTAAGCTATGAAATCAACTCTATCTCTTAGACATATACCAAACACTTCACCACAGAAAAGCCCAACATAAACTTTCTTTCTAGTTCACATATGAACTTGTTGGTATAAATTATGCAATGTTTCTAGTGTTTCCAGTGTTTAATCAGCTTGCTGAAAATTTTCAGTTGGTATTCCATCAATACATGGGCACTTGTTCTTTGCTAATTCTTCTAGTGAAGTTTAGAATACTTCCTTCAGAACCTTTGATTTTGGCTCATATGCTACCTAATGAAATAGTTGAATGTTGACAAGCTTTTTTGTTACTACAAAGATTCTGCATATCTGTATTTGATGCTTCCTACATCATTTAATATTTCTCCTATAGGATCTTTTAATATTGAGATTTATAGCTTGAGTATTTTTCTCCAGTTCTTTCCGTTTAAGATCTGTTTAACACGCTCTTTCATTTTTTGGATTCCAACTCTAGGTCTTTGCCATTCTATTAAAATATTGTACTTTGACTTCTCAAGTTTCTCTTTGGAATTTTCTGTTCAGGCCTTTGACTTCATTGTTTTTTCCATTTACCTAACTACTCTATGGTTAAAAGCAACTTTCAGACTCTTTTCTTATAGTCACTTTGAGCTTTTCACTGTTTTTTGTTTGTTTTAAACGTTTTATTAGGGGCTCATACAACTCTTATCACAGTCCATACATATATATACATCAATTGTATAAAGCACATCTGTACATTCTTTGCCCTAATCATTTTCTTTCTTTTTCCTTTTCTTTTTTGCATTTTATTAGGGATTCATACAACTCTTATCACAATCCATACATATACATACATCAGTTGTATAAAGCACATCCATACATTCCCCGCCCCAGATCTTTTCACTTTTAATCCTGTCTTTTTAATGAACTTTTGCTTTCTTCACGAATGATGTTCTGATGTCATCCCACAGCTCACTGGAACTCTCATTAGGATTCAATACATCTAATCTGATTTTGAGATGTTTTCCACATTTAGGTGGGATAGACTCAAGGTCATTTTTGGCTTGTTTTCATTTTTTCCAACTTCAACCTGACCTTCCATACGAGCAATTTATGATCTGTTCAACAATCAGTCCCTGGCCTTGTTTTGGCAGCTGGCATTGAATTTCTCCATTATCTCTTTTCACCGCTGCTGTCAATTTGATTTTTGTGTATTCCATCTGGAGCAGTCCGTAGGTATAGTTACCTTTTGAGCTGCTACACACAAGTTTTTGGTCTTGCAAAATTCTATCATGTAAAACACAGCTTCATTTCTACCACCAAGGCCATACTTTCCAACTACTGTTTTTTCTTCTTTTTCCCCCAACTTTTGAATTCCAATTGCCAATAATTATCAATGCATCTTGAGTGCATGTTAGATCGATTTCAGATGGAAAACATTGCTAGAATTCTTTTACTTCTGCACCACTAGCTTTAGTGGTTGGTGCAAAATGCTGAGTAATAGTTGTATTGACTTGATTTTCTTGTATGCATATAGATATCATCCTATCACAGACAACATTGTTCTTCACTGTAGATCTTAAAATATCATTTTCTATGGTGAATATAAAATCATTCCTCTTGAATTTATCAAGCATAGTAAACTATATGGTTTTCTGATTCAATATGGCCAATACCAGTCCATTTCAGCTCACTGATGCCTAGGATAATTATATTTATGCTACATTTCAATTTTTACAACTTCCAATTTGCCTAGATATAGGCTTCATGCATTCCAAGTTTCTATTATCACTTGATGTTTGCAGCTGTAGCTTCTGATTTTGAGTTCTATCTCACCAGCAAATGAAGCACCTGATGTCTACTCCTTAAGGCTTTGCTCCCTCCCTGTCATTATGGTTGACTCTACTTGGAAAAGGCAGCTCTTCCTCCGTCATATCTTGAGGCTCTTCCAACCCAAGAGGCTCATCCTCAGGCACTATCGCTGAACCATCTGCTTCTAGTCGTGGGGTTTTCAGTATCTGAATGTGTTTCTATGCCTTCCTTGCAACTGCTCCCATGAGTTTCTAACACTGTAACTTTTTTTCAAAACCATTTTATTGGGAGCTAATACAGATAGCATATCATTCCAGAGTTCAATCACATCAAGCAATATTATAAAATTGCTACCACAATCTATTTTAAAACATTCTCTTCCTTCTTGAACTCTTTGATATCAGCTCCTCTTTATTTCCCACCCCCCACTGTACCCTCGAGGAAGCCTTATTCTACTTGTTGTCCATACGACACCCCTGAATGGGAGTAGAAAGTTCCACTTTTCTCCCACAGAGAAGCTGGTGATTTTGAACTGCTGACCTTGAAGTTAGCAGGTCAAGGTATAACCACTACCCCACCAGAGTTATTATTATTGTATCAATATTGCTTATCAATTAGAACAACTGTAGCACACCAGTCTAAGATGGTAATAGAAAAGTCGTTTTTAGGTGTGGTGTGGCATATGAGACCTATCTGGAATTTATGCTCAATTTTAAAGTAAACAAGACACACACACACACACACATATATATATATAGTTTATTAATTTTTAGAAGTGAATAAAACTTGTCCTGGTTGTTTAAGGTACTCTTCATTTTTAAAAAAATCTAAATTTAACTATATTTAGGTATTCTTCCAAAATCTATTTACAAGTTGAATTAAGGGCGGAAATGTTCAGTCAAAATTAGAAATCATACCAGTTTAGACCATTTCTTGGTATCTCATTGAATGGAAATCTGATAATATATGGCATATGGTACCTTGTCTTTTTTTTTTTGAAAAATTAGTCACAGAGAATATCCTAATCATTGAAGACTCACTGAGATGCATTTTCTGAAACTAATCGGATTCCAAAGTTATATTTCAACCAGTTGTTGGAGCAAAAATAACATCACTAAGACAGGAAAAGTTGGATGAAATTCTGGACATCTGTGATACACAAACATACAGAATAATCTAGTCTTTGTGCAGAAAGAGAAATCTATTAAAAAGAATGAATACATAAATGGCTTAAAACATACTCTATAATACACAGCCATAAGCTAATAATCAGGAAACAGGAAGGAAACCAATACAAGAAAATGAAGTGAAAATTTTGTCATTCATTTACTTGACTTTTATTCACATATAAATATGTACATCTGCATAACGATGACAGAAAGCATAAGGGATTGCCTGAATCAATTGCAGAACATGTTACTGCCTAAACACTGTCAGTAGCTCATCCCCAAAATTTCCATTTCATCAATGTGCTACTCTTGCTTTGTTAGATCTGAAGGACTTTCCAAGAGGAAAAAGAAAAGAACAAACTCAGGAAAAAAGATTATGAGACCATATTCTAATTCTTTGTGATTTGGATTCTCTCTCAGTCAGACTTCTCCCAAGTTGTTCTAAGCTTATAAAGAACACTTGGTGTTTTTGTATCACTACGCTTAAATACACACTCCACTTTGGCAAAGGAAACCTGGCAGCCTTAAGAGAAAAGTAATGGAAAAAATTCTGATTTCTAAAGTATTGATGACAAAACAACCTAATTGTTAGGTTCATCCACCTGGAGAAACGTTCTGATTCTATTCAGGTGGAAAACATAAAAAGAAACAAAATATGATAATACGTAAGTACCAATGGAAAAACACACTGCCTGCCATTGCTATAGGCAAAGGCACAGGTAATGAGACAGGTTCAGGGCTCTCCACCAAAGCAGTCAGGATGTGACTCATGCCCATGGGATCCCAGCATCCCAAATTCCATTAGAGGCACATCCGAGAAAAGTCCTTAGAGGCTGTGCCACTTATTCCCAGAACCTCTAGTGGAGTGACAGCAATCTGTTCTCCAGTGCACTCTGCCTGGAGGCAACGCTGGTCACGCTGCTGTGTAATGATCAGAAGGGACTCTGTGAAGTCTGAATTTGTACGGAGACTCATAAATGGAATTTGGGGTTCCTCTGTAAACTGTTGACTCCTGCAAACTCAGTGCTCATAAATTTAAGCTCCAATACAATATATACATGCAGGACAATAAACATTGCTACAAAATCATAGAACCCTTTACGAAAAGCCTCCAGGGTGAAGCCATCATTTGGTGGCATATCTTTAATCTAGATCTGGGCATTTCTGAAGCGGTGTTTGCATCTCTCTAGCATTTGCTGAAGAATTCTGTGCTTTCAATTTACTCCACTTCAACCTGGTAGTGTATCATATCAGCTCATTATTAGGGGATCCACCAAGGCCTTCAATTTACCTCTTCACCTAGAAGCTTCTAGATAAACAGAACTTTGTATTGACCTCAGAATATGACAGTTAAGATAATGGCTTGGGAAATCTAGCTTGTAAATTTGGATGCTATTCTTAAAATACGGTGTATACTTTGAAGGGGTGATCATAATATGGTTCTGGGTTTCTGGTTGCTTCCATAAATGGGTTTGGAAACCAAAGTATAGATGTTGAAATGGTCACTCACACCATCATTTTAAGTAGTCCCTTGGAAAACCACAGATACAGTAGAACTGTCACAAAATCTATAGCTACAGAGAGCCTCCTGTTCTCTCTACCTATAAGTTATTAAGTAGAAAAAGGAGTTAGTAAGTTGGTAGAGCGAATTTTCTCTGCTTATTCTAAGATAATAAACTTGATGCTACACCATAGGTGAAGGGAGGAAAATGTCCTGACCGAGGACGCACATTGGTGTTTTTCTTAGTGCCTGGTGGTGTAGTCGTACACATTGGGCTGCGATCCACAAGGCTCAAGGTTTGAAACCATCAGCTACACCGCCGGAGAAACATGAAGCTTTTTATTCTGGGAAACAGTTACAGTCTAAACACTTGCAGGGGCCGTTCTACCCTGTCCTATAAGGGCGCCGTGAGTTGACAGTAGGATAGATTGGTTGATGCTTAGTCTAGTCTCATTGTCAATGGAGAGGGATACTGCTGAGGAGTGTTCTTCACTGCCTCTCAGAGGTCACCAGCAGCCGTAAGCCCTTGAAGTCTATAGAATAAACTACTTAAAATGTGTACTTCTATAACTGGCTCTGTATCCATTTCCTGATGCTGCTGTAACAAATTACAACACAGATTAAGCTGAAACATTACGGAAATGAGAAATCCAAACTAAATTTTAACGGGCCAAGACCGAGCTATCAGTAGAGCCACTTGATCCCTGGAGGCTCTCGGGGAGACGGTTCCTAGCCTTTTTTAATGGGTGATGGCTAATTTCCCCATCACTCCCACCTCTGCTTCCACTGCCACATGGGCTTCCCTCCTGTAGTCAAATGCTCGCTGCCTCCTCTGTTAAGGATGTGTAATAACCTTTGTAGCCCATTAGGGAAATGCAAGATCATCTTCCCTTCTCAAAGCACTTATTTAGTCATATCCACAAAGTGGCTTTTGCGATGTAAGGTAACATTGACAATATTTAAGGGTTAGGATGACCTCGTGTACTGTGGTGGCTTGAGTGTTGCTGTGATACTGACAGCTATGTCCCCCGTGGTTCAAATACTAGATGGTCACCAAGGTGAACCAGTCTACAGAGCTTCCAGACTAAGAACAGACGACGAAGAAGAAATATGATGGCTGTGATAGTTACATAATCTGTAGTCAATTTGAGAGGACTAAGAGTGAAGGGGTGGAGCTTAGCCTGTCAATCAGGAGGCAGCTTGACGACTTCATTAAGAAGATAAATAACTTTCTTGAGGTGGGGCACACACTGACTCCCTGGGCGACATTGCAGCTGACAAGACACATGGAGCCATGCTAGTGCCCGGAGCTGGAGGAGACACGTGGAGACCCCTCCCCAGTCATGAGATGATTCTACCGCCACTAGATCCATAAGACTTCCCACCCACTGGCCTATGATCATCCTGAATTTAGCGTCATTGTATATGTTTTGTGTGTCTGAAGAGGACTTTATAGATTGGTATTGGACATATGGGTTAATATAGGATTTATGGACTTGATCTAGACTGGGCTGAGATGTGCCCTTAATGTGCAATTGCTCTTTATATAAAGCTCTTTCTTACACACATTTGAGTGTCTGTGAATTTGTTTCTCTAGCCAACTAACAGACCAACAAAATGTCTAATCCAGAGCAATTAGCCACTGTAAACCCTATGGACAGCATGGAAACATACAATAAACTTAGTCAAATACTAAAAATGTAATGAATGGAAGAGCACTGTCAAAGATACTGCCACCAGATGGGCCTCTTCTGGTCAGAAGGCATGCAAAATATGACTGAGGAATAACTGCCTTCTTAAAATTATTTTTATTGGGTGACACCAAGTCTGCTCCAGCACATAGGAACCCTGTGCATAACAGAAGGAAACACTGCCCCGTGCTGCACCATCCCGATAATTGTTCCCATGTTGAGTTCATGGTTGCAGTCAGGTTTTCAGTCTGTCTCTTTGTGGGCACTCCTCTGTTTTGCTGCCCCTCTATTTTACTAAATACGGTGTCCTTCTCCAGGGACCCGTCTCTCCTGACAATTTGTGCAAAATATACATGCAAGACAAAGTCTCACTATCCTTGCGTCTAATGAGCATTCTGGCTGTACTTCTGAGATAGATCACTTTGACCTTTTAGCAGTTCATGGTACGTTCCACATTCTTCTCCAGCATCACAATTCAAAGGCACTGATTCCTCGTTGCTCTTCTTTACTCAATGTCCAACTTTCACATACATATGAGGCAATCGAAAATCTCTTACATTGGGTCAGGTGCACCTTAGTCTTCAAAATAACATCCTTGCTTTTCAATACTCAGAACAGGTCCTGTGCAGCAGATTTACCCAATGAGACTAGTCGTTTGAGCTTGTGACAACTGCAACCATGAGTATTGATTGTGAATCCAAGCAAGACAAAATCCTTGATAACTTCAACTGTTTCTCATGATGTAATCTACTGATCTAGTTATGAGGATTTGGATCTTCTTTATATTGAATTGTAGTTCATACTGAAGACTAAAATCCCTGATCTTCATCACAAAGAGCTTCAAATTCTCCTCACTTTTGGCAAGCAAGGTGGTTCATCTGCACATTGCACGTTGTTAATAAGCCTTCCTCAAAGCCTTCTGCCACACTCTTCTTCATATAATCCAGCTTCTCTGATTTGCTCAGCAGACAGATTGAACAAGTGTGGTGAGAAGATACAACCCTGTCACACACCTTTCCTGATTTTAAACCATGCAGCACTCCCTTCGTGTGTACACAACTGCCTCTTGATCCATGTACAAGTTTCACATTAAAACAAATAAGGAATTCCCATTCGTCTCAAAGTTGTCCAAAATTTGTTATAATCCACATGGTTGAATGCTTTGGCATAGTCAATAAAATACAAGTCAATACCTTTCTGGTATTCTCCTATTTTGGTCAAGATCCATCTGACACCAGCAATGATGTTCCTCGGTACACATCCTCTTCTGATTCCTGCCTGCGGTACCTTTGGCAGCCGCATGTCAATGTACTGCTACCAACATTGTTGGATGACCTTCAGCAACATTTTACTTGCATGTGATGTCAATTATAGTGCTCTCAAGTAGAGTTGACCAGAATGATGTGTGTGAAGTACAGCATGCAGGAGTAAAGCCTTTCTGGCCTCAATTGTTGACAGGGAACAACTCACAATGAGAAGAAAAAACTGAAAGTATCAACTAATAATTGGAAAGAGGAATATACAAAGTATGAATCTAGGGGAATTGGAAGTTATCAAAAATTAAATGGAACTCATAAAAAACTAATAGCTAAAGAAAACTTGATGTATCTGAACTATGGTGTTCATGAAGAATCTTGAAAGTATCATATACTACCAATAGAACAAACAAATCTTTCTTGTAAGAAATAAATCCAGGATCTCCTTAGAGGCAAGAAAGAAGGGACTTCCTCTCACATATTGGACATGCTCTCAGGAGAGACCAGTCCCTGTAGAAGGACATCATGCATGGCAAAGTGGAGGGGTTTGAAAAATAGAGGAAGGCCCTTGATGAGTTGAATTGATACAGTGGCTGCAACAATGAGCGCAAACATTGGAGAAAATTGTGAGGAGGACATAGGACCGGGATATGTTTCATCCTATTGTATCTGTGGCTGTATGCGTGGTAACTGACCTAACAGTAGGCACAAAGGACTTTGCGTAGATGGGTAATTATCAGGATCATTAGTCAGTCTACCACAATTTTCTTCATTGATTTCCCTATCACGCTTCCTCAAGCCAGCTCTCAAACCATTGTTGTTGCTAATTACCATATAGCTCAAGCCAACTCATGGCATCTACGGGTATACAAAATGGAACTGCACTATGAAGGTGCCGAAACTAACACTTTTAGAAGCGATCACAAGGTCTATCTGCTGAGGCACCTTGGAATGGGCTTGAATGGCGAATCTCACAACCGGTAGTCGAGCTCTCTGCTGTTTGCACCACCCAGGGATTCTCCAACAAACTACTTGCACTCACATTCTCATAAAAGAGTCTTGAGCTGATCTAAAGAGCTTTCACAAAGTGTGTGGAAAAAATACTTTATCTTTTAAGTCATGTTTCCACAAACTTTTGCAAGCCCCTTACATTATGACTGCTTCATGTTAGTGTCTGTTATAGAGCCTCTCTCCCTTGTTTTTATCAATGAAATATCTGTGTCTTAATATGAGTAGATAGAGAAATAATTCATAGAGACACTCATGTGTATAAGGAAGACTTTATATACAAGAGCAAATTGAATATTAAGAAAACATCCCAACCCAGTCCATATCAAGTCCATAAGTCTGATATTAGCCCATATGTCTGATACCAATGTGCAAATTCCTCTTCAGACTCATGAAACACATGCATTGATGCCAAATGCAGGAAGATCACAGACTAGTGGGTGAAAAGTCTCGTGGATCCAGAGGTATTGTAAGCATTTCAGCGCTGGCAGGGCTCTCCATGTGGATCCTCCAGTTCAGAGCATTTTTGTAGTTCCATGTGTCTTGTCATCTCAGGGAGTGAGTCTATGTCCCACGTCCATTGAGCTATTTATATCCTTAACACCTCCAAATCAGATCATCAAGCTCTAACCTGATTGACAGGCCAAACTCCACCCCTTCACTCTCAAGCCTCAAACTGACAGATTATGTAACTACCACAGTCTGTTTTAAAATATTGCCTTATCCTTCCTCTTATGTAGGGTTTTCTGATACTGTCTTCTAGATTCCACAGACTAATGGTGATATTTTAAATACTAAATGTTGATTTCAGAGTCCTTGATGAGGGCTACAATGGCGTACAAAACTTGGTTCCCACCTTCCTCCTTAGCAACACTCTCCAGACATCCTAGCCTGATTTCAATTCTATAAATATACCAAGATTGTTCTTCTTTACTTAACTATTTTATTCCTCTACCCAAATATAAATCCTGTTGCTAATTTTTTAGTTAATACCACTTCATCTTTCTGCTCTCGCTGCGAATCTCACTGCCTCTGAGTAGTCATCCCTAAGATCCTAACCAAATTAAGTAGCTCATAGCATCCTTATTTTTTCTGTTTATTTTTCATAAAAATTAACAGTCATATAAGGGTAAGTCAAAAGCGTAAGAGACCAGTCCCTGGAGAAGGTCATACATGGTAAAGTGTCCAGGTAGTGCAAAGGATGTAGATGCTGAGCAAGATCGATTGATACAGGGGCTGCACTGGTGAGCCTAAACAAGAGAATAGTTGTGAGATGGCAGAGGCCTGGGCAGGGTTTCAGTTTGTTGTACAGAAGGTTGCTATGCGTACGAAGTGACTCGATGACACCTAACAACTCTAAGCATTGTGACTAGGGTTACAGTTCATATTTGTATGAAATTATTAAAGAAGGTAACATATTTCAACATTTCTCTACTCTCAGCGGAGGGCTTCAGCTCTCTCCACAAGACACTTATCTTGCTTTCATTAATAAAAAAAACCCCAAACTGGCCCTGTGGGCTTCTGGATCTGTAGCTCCTTAGGGTGATAGAAAGGCCTGTCTTTCTCCCAATAAGGTGCCCTCAAAAAAAATGTCCAATTAAAGCAGTGCCTTCTGAGAAAATTTGCTCAGAAAGTGAAATTTAAGGTAGAAGCATCGGCTTAGCAGTTTATGGTGACTGCTTTTGCAGGCCCCAAAGGGGTAATTTTGATAGATTACCCCAAAGGACAGAGACGGATAATAGAGGCTTATTATGGAGATATTTGGAAAACTGAAAAGTGCACACTTTTGTTTAAGGACAGTTTCTATGACTTTGTAGCAATACTTTCTGACATGCGTGTACATGTATGGTTTTAGAATCTTACCATCTGCTACTGTGATAGCTTCTATGCTCACAAACCAATGATAATGTCGCATAAGTTCCTAAACACAATCTCTAGTGCCAAGTTTGGCACCTATAAATCAATCAATAGATATTTGGTGAATAAATGAATAAAAATGGGTGAATGAATAGAACTCTATAAGCCACTTCATTCTTGGGAAGCACTGTTTGAGCTGGATATCTCACATGGAAAGGATAAATCCTCTTTTTATTTTATCTGCTTTTTTCAGTACTGCGGTAGAGAAAATCTTCTAAAATGCAATGCATAAAATATTTAAATTCTACAAATAAGCTTTTCTCCTCAATTTTATCCTGCAGGTTATAAATATTTAGTGTTCTATCCACTTTCATATTCTCCAGCATAAGCTAATTTCTCTTCTCTGCAAACAGATAAGCAATGTTAGAATCTGTGTAAGTAGGTGGCATTAGCATGTGTGGCTCCTAATCTTAGCCAAACACTGGCATTCATTAAGGCCACTTATTTTCCAATCGCTTTCCCCAAATTTCTGTTCTTTGGTCTGCTTTCATTTCACTCTATGAATTTTTCTTTGGACTCTTTTATTTTCCAGAGAAAATAAGAAAGGTAGTAGCAAGTATCAATTTAAAACTTACAGACGTCTTTGAATAAAGAAACACTGTTAAAAACTCTTCAACAAATTCTGATTAAGTTTGCTTAGT
This sequence comes from Tenrec ecaudatus, assembly GCF_050624435.1. Taxonomy (NCBI): domain Eukaryota; kingdom Metazoa; phylum Chordata; class Mammalia; order Afrosoricida; family Tenrecidae; genus Tenrec; species Tenrec ecaudatus. The sequence continues at coordinate 101,815,099 of NC_134532.1, read as the reverse complement.
AATTGCTGTCATATCTTCCTTTTTAGTCTCACCTTGACCCACCCTGTGTTGACGTAATCTCTTATCCACCCCACTCCATCAGAACCCAGACTCATAGCAGTCCAGTGGATTCCTGTTCATTGTGACCCTGAAGGAGAGAGGAGTTACCCACTAGGGCTTCCAAAATGCTCACACCTTTCTTCCACTGCACCGCCCGTTTGACCCACTAGCCTTTTGACGAGCACTCGGATGCTTTAACCACTGCACCACTCAGGCAATCACTCACTCACTGCCAACGATTTTCCAACTAAATCAGAAACTCAATATACTTAGGACTCATTCATTCCTTTTGCAATTATTCGTGTCCCTGCTGTAAGCTAACTTTCTCTTTGTTTCTGGGGGTTCAGCAAAGAATAGACTAGAATGATGTCCATGTCATATAAAGTGTATATGTCATAGCATAAACTATGAAAAGATGATGTAAATACATAGGGTATCTTGGGTAAGTATTAAAAGAGGTGTAGAAATGACTCTGATTTGAACAGAGTAGTCAGTGTGATGCATAAGGTTTTCAGTGGCACCTTCCTCTAAAGTGGAAAAACAAGTTCTTCTTCATTGTCTATTTTTAATCTGGAAGCTCTGCTTACACCTGTTCACTTGGGTGTCCCTGCTGATATTTGAAATACCAGTGACATAGCTTCCAGCTTCACAGCACCACACAAGCCAAGGATGTTACTTTGAGTACTAAGGTGCACTTGACCCCAGCCATGGCATTTTCAATGGCCTCAGAGGCATGTGAAAGTTGAACATTGAATAAATAAGACTGAGAACAACCAGAACACTTGGAGTGTGGTGCTGGAGAAGAGTACAGAAGGTTCCGTGGATTAAAAGGACAAACCCATCTGTCTTAGAAGTATAGTAAGAGTACTTTTTAGAGGCAAGGATGGAGAGACTTCGTGTTAAATATTTTGGACATGCTATCAGGAAAGACAAGTCCCTGGAGAATATCAAGTATATCATGTTTGGTAAAGTACAGGGGAAGCTAAGGAGATGCATTGACACAGAGGTTGCAACAATAGGCACCAGAATAGGAACAATTGTGAGGATGGTGCAGGACCATGCGGTGTTTTTGTTCTGTTGTGCATATGGTCACTGTGGCACTTAGTGACAATAACGGTCAATGATGACTTCAGTAACAAAGTGACATCAGAGAAGAACAGGAAAATGTGAGAAATAGGGCTATGGGGCTATGCGGCAAAAAAGAAAGATTATTCTAGGGTGAGGAAACATGATACAGCCCCTGATATAGCATTCAATGAACAGGCATGAGAGAAACATACATAGATGAAGCAAACTCTGTGGAGCCAGGTAAGGAAAGTTGGGATCTCAGAGGGAGTGAGAGTTGAAATTATGTAGACTTCCACAAGGTTGATATCAGTTTGGAATGTTGTCTTGGATTATGCTCAGAGGAGTAAACGAATGTGACTTTTTATAAAAAGATCATTCTGAATGCTGAGAGTACATTCCCAAGGGGAATGTGAGGGAAAAGGCAAGTCAAGCAATAATAATTAAGGACGGGTTTTTTATGGAGTTGATGAGAGAGATAAAATACTACACATATGTAAAGACAGCATTGCTCATTACATTCAGTTTCTTTCTTCAAGTAATAAGCATCAATTGCAAGGTTAGATAACCAAGAAACCATTTATTTAAATTAATGTCTCTGAACTTTGAAGAGTGAATTTGGACACCAAGATTTCTCCCTATGTTAATTGTTTACCTAACAGAATCTTCATGTTGGTAGGAGAAAGGAGACAAGAATAAATTCAGTTGCCCAAATAACTGAAAACACGAAAGTGGATTTATTGAGATGTTAATAAATGCAGTGGGAGTAGTTAAATTTGAGATGTTTACTAGACATCTAAGTGGAAAAGTTAGGGTAAGATATGACACACAAATCTTTAGTTAAGAGGAGAGGAGTGGTTTATAAATATAAAATTACAATTGATAATATATAAAGGTGTTATCATTTTGGAACCCACTCAATGGCACTTAACAGCAACAGTCGGTGATAATTTCAATAATAAAGTGGCATTGGAGAAGAACAGGAACATGTGAGAGTAAGACTTTGTGGCTTAGTGAGGCACGAAAGAAAGAGTAGTCTAGACTGAGAAAAAATATATATATAAAAACCCTGATATAGCACTGGATAAAAAGGCATGAGGCACATATACATAGATAAAGCAAATTATGTGGAATTACCATGTCAAATTACTTATGCTGGAACTATGTTTCCCAAAATTCTCTTCCCTACATGGTCCCATGTTACAATTAACCACACGAGACATTTGTGCATGATTTGGAAGGTAGATGTGTACCATCAGACATAAATCTCTGAATACTGACAAAAGTGGCAGACATATCTATAGCTCACACATGCTATTGCTGATCTTCTGGAATATCTTAATGGCCTGGGATGAAGCCCTAAAAGCAGTCACTTGTATATGCCAGGGAATTTGGGAGACAGGTACTTGTCCAATTGACTGGAAAAGATCCATATTTGTACCCATTCCAAAAAAAAAGGTTATACCACAGAATGCACAAACTACAGAACATGGGATCATTGATACCACGTGCAAGTGTATTTTTTCTGAAGATAATTCAACAGTTGCAGCATTATATTGACAGAGAGCTATCTGAGGTTCAGGTAGAATTCAGAAGAGAACATGAAACAAGGGGTATCCATGCTGATATTAGATGTATCTTGACTCAAAACAGAAAGATGTTTACTTGTGTATTATTGACTAAGCCAGTGGTTCTCAACCTTCCTCATGCCATGACACTTTAATACAGTTCCTCATGTTGACGTAACCCCCCAACCATAAAATTATTTCATTGCTACTTCATAACTGTAACAAGTGATGAATTGGGAAACCCCTGTGAAAGGATCGTTCTCCGCCCCAAAGGGGTCATGACCCACAAGTTGAGAACCGCTGGACTAAGCCAAAACATTTGACTGTGTGGATCATAACAAACTATGGATAACCTTGAGAAGAATGAGACTTTCAGAACATCTTATTGTACTCTTTCAGAACTTGTACATGGATCAAGAGGTAGTTGTGCTGACAGAACAAGGGAATACTGCATGGATTAATATCAGGAAGGTGTGTGCAGGTCTGCAGTTCCAAAGGTCACCAGTTGTTCCACAGGATAAAGAAAGGGGTTTCTACTCCCATAAACAGTTATAGTCTCAGCAACCTACAGGGGTAGTTCTACCCTGTCATACAGGATCACCATGAATCAACGTTGACTAGACAGCAGTGAATGAGTGCGTATATGAGCAATTTATGGTCTGTTCCACAGGTGATTCCTGACCTTATTGTGGCTAATGATACTGAGCTGCTCCATGATCTTTTCCCACCGATATAGTCAATTTAATTCTTGTGTATTTGATCCAACAAGTCCACATGTATAGCCGTTTCTTATATATATTTTTTTCAATTAATGAATCATTGACCTGGCAAAATTGTATCATGTGATTTGTAGTGCAGCACAGTGGGTTATGTATGAGGCTGCTATCTGCAAAGCCAGCAGTTTGAACCCACCAATCAATCCAGGGTCAAAAATAATGCTTTCTACACCTGTAAAAATTAGCAGGCATGGAAATCCACAAGGGCAGTTCTACCCTGTCCTATACAAACCCTATTTGTCAGAATTAACTCAACGGCTGTGAGTCTGTTTTATAGTTTCCAACTACCAATCCTACTCTTTATTCCCAACTTTCTCACTCACCGATAATTATTGATACATGTTTGATCAATTATAAACTAACGAAGACTAAAAAAGTTTGTAGAATTCTTCAATTTCTTTATCACTGGTTTTAGTGTGTAAATTTGAATAACAATTCTATTAAAGGATTCCTAGTTGGATATGTATTGTATCCTAGCACATTTATCATTATATATCATGGTAGATCTTGAAATGTTCCCTTTGATCTTGAATGCAATGTCATTCCCCTTCAATTTGTCATTCATGGGATAGTCAACCATATAATTGTCTGGTTGAAAATACAAATACCAGTTCATATCAGTTCACTAATGCCTAGGATATTGATCATTTTGTGACCTGATTAATTTGGGGTGAATTACAATTCTCCTAAATCCATATTTAGTAAATTTCATGTCTGATTATTAATGATTGTTGGCAGCTCTTTCTTGTCATTTTGAGTCATGGCACATTAGCCATTGAAAGCCCTGAAAGCTTTGTTTCACCTGCACCAATAATTTCAACTTGATTTTGAGGAGACAGCTGTTCCTCAGTTGAATTTTGAGTACCTTTCAAACCGAGGGGCTCAACTTCAGGCACAATCAATGACAGCATTCCACAGTTCTTCATAAGTTTTACAGTGGCTAACTTTTCAGAAGTGGCCAGCCTCCTCCTTTTTGAGCTCAAACATAGCAACGGTTGTGAAGATGCTACAGGATGGCAGTGTCTCATTCATAAGGTTTCATATAGAAAGTCCCTATAGTCGGAACTAACTCAATGGCACCTAACAAAAATAACAGGCTTAAACCTCCATGAAGTTTGTCCCCCAGGGGTACCCTACTGGTTTTTAAATAATGGTAATATAGTTACAAACACCACAATACAAGCGCCACCACAGGAAGACAAATTGACAGAAGAGTGGTGGATTTTTAAATAGTCAATAGGAATAAGTTATAGGACACAATTTAAGGATTAAACCTTAGAGGAAAAGCACTAGCTACTTGAGATAGTTAGAGTTTATTGTGCCAACCTGGCCGATAAACACATGTGGGGTTAATTGGAGGGAGAAGGATAAATGGCTGGGTGAGCCTCATCTTTCCAGTTCTCGGGTCTCTTGCTTTCTGATGGTCACACCAGGGTGCAGTGCCTTAGCCAGTTCCCTGCTTCAGCTGGCAAGGCTCACTTCCTGCAAGACATCCCCAAGAAGCCACATGGACCTCCCTCAATGCACCCCTTGGTGCTGGAGCAGCCGTGTGAAGACCCCTGCCAGTGCTGAGATGCTTACACATTCACTGACTCAGCTCTCCTCCTGCAGTCAGCATCATTGCATCTGTTTTGTGAGATGGAGGAGGACTTTGTGGATTGATGTTGGACACATGGGTTAATGTTGAACTTGTGGGCTTGGGATGTTTTCTTGATGTGCACTTAACCTTTATATAAAACTCTCTCTCTCACAGATAAGTTTCTGTGGATTTGTTCCCCTAAAGTACCCAAATACACTACTTATCATAGTAATAGACAGTGTGGCAAGTCTTTAGCTTCAAGGGCTTGTCAGTAAGAAAAAGTATTAGTGGGAGCTTATGGAAGCTGTCTTCTGATAGTTTTAAAAAGGAACCGCAGTCTTCAACTAAGTATAAGGATGGGGGAGAAGCTGATGAAATGGCTGGTTCTGAAAAGGGAAGGAGTGGATTTCCAAGGTAGTACTAAAGTTCAACTAAAGAGTCCAAGTCCCCTTACTGTTGAGTTTATTGGACTCATAACATGCCCGCATTACGTAGAACTGCACAGTGGGGCTCTAAGTCTGCAAATCTTTACAGGAAGGCCCCCCCCCCCATCTAGAGGCTGGCACATTTGCACAAGTTTAGTGGGTTCAATAGTCAAGGAACTCTTATTTAGTTTAGTAAATAGTCCACCACTTAACCATTGCACCACCGGAGCTTCAAAACGATAAGATCAGCACTCATGAATTTAATTTGAGCTCAGTCACCATGGTTTTCTCCCAAAGACGTTTAACTGTGCAGAGGCGCTCACAGAGTCAGTGCAGGATCTGGTCCAGTCAGGATTGAGGGTTTGTCAGACGTACCAAAGGAAGAAGTTATAAAGATTTCTATATGTATCTGAATATACATGTATTTTTACATGTATCTGGACTCTATGTCATCACACATGTCAAATACATTCCTTTCACTCTTGTTAAGTGTTCCATTAACCACAGTTCATTTCTTCTTTATGATCAAGGAACAGGTATTTATTTAGCATTAATAATAAAGGCTAACATTTACCAGGCACTTAACAATGCCTCAGTCATCTTTCTAAATACTCTTTCAGTATTGTTATTTATTTAATTTCATATCAGACCTGTAACAGAGGTAACATTACTATCTGTTTCTCCCAGATAAAGGCACCCAGGCAGAGCGAAATTAAATGACTTGCCTGACATCAGACAGTAAATAGATGAGATATAAATCCAGTCTGAGGTTTCAGAATCTGGGCTCGTAATCACAGTACTGCAGCTTCCCAGGAGTTAAATGGCCTGGCAAAAGCTAAAGGGTATCAAAGGCAGGTAACATGTAATTAACAAATCAGTGAGGAATACATGCTCCCGTGAGGGGGTGGAGAAAGTGAGAAAAAGATAGTTTGATGTAAGTATATTGGTTCACAGTGTTTACTGATTGAAAATTCATAAATCTAATAAGGTGCTTGAAGAGGACGGATGGGGGAAAGGGAAGAAAGCATCCAGAAGAGCGGCATGGCAGAAGCAAAGGCTAGGCGACGCGATTGCCGCCAGCATATTGGGAAAGAGTGTGTATGTGACGGTTGTCTTAAAGCCAATTTGCAGCCTACATCTATTCATTTCTCCCAGGCGTCCTCGCAACGACTTCTGACATGGCGCTTCCTACTGTGCCACGCAATCTTTCAACCATTGTGATCACTAACTGGCTTCCTGGCCGCACCACAAATGGTTTCTGTAATAAAACGCCATATTACTTTGTAACCCCCTCTCGCAACAGTCCTGGTTATTGCCCCAACCCAGGTCATGCCCCATAGCAGTTACTGAGATAACAAGCTGCTTACCCCAGACTCATGTACCAGAAGCTTTTGGAGTCAGCAGCATGTCGTGCCCCAGAGACTTCCACCCAAACCTCAGTGAAGTTTTGACCCGGAGGTTTGTTCTCTCTCCCTCCATTGCTCAGTTGAGCCTTTCCTGGTTTAATGTCTCTCCGTGAGCAGCCCTGCATTGAAGGGTGCTGCGTTTCCCTCTCTGAGACCCATGAATCTTCCTGCTTTCTAGATTTCTATTTGAGTCCTACCTCCTTGTGCCACGTCTAGCAGACCACTCAGGAAACAAACATACCTGAGTCTTTGGGTCAAATGGAAACAATGGCCCGAGGTATATCTGTGCTGTACTATATTTGGATCGAACACACAAAGCAACCAAAACAACAATAACACCTCAATCACTGCCATTGTTTCAATTCTGACTACTATCGAGTCTATAGAGCAGTTGTCGAACTACCCCCTGTGGGTTTCTGCGACTGTAACTCTTTCTGAGAGTGGAAAGTCTCATCCGTTACCCTCAGAGCAATTGGTGGCTTTGAACTGCTGACTGTAGCATAACCACTACACCATGAGGGCTCCTTTGGGTGGAACAATGGGGATTACATTTGTGGATGAGGCTGGGGGAGTGGGAAGACAATCAGTGCCGTGGGGACTGCAGGAGAGACTGGGGCCAGGGGAGGGAAATAACACGTTAAAGCCTAATCTTGATTGTTTAGCAATTGGGAACCTCTGCTGGAGTTTCTTATTTGAATAGCAAAGTACACCTGAGCGAAAGGGTGTGGAGAAGATTGATGTCTGTGGAAATGGATAGGAAGGAAAAAGCAAAGCAGTGTGAGACTTGGCCTTTCATTCTCACCCACCGAGAGTGTTTTCCTGAATGCAAATTGTGCCATTTTCTTTCCCAGAACATAGTAAATGCTTAATAAATGCCAAATAGAAAAAAAAAATCAAGGCATGAAATTGGGTCAACTAACTGGATAAGCCAATAGAGGAAAGTACTTGCAGAGCCTGAGAAGCTACCACCATTACCGAAGCATTCAGAAAGCTGGACAGAATGAAAGCTTAGGGTACCAGGAAAGGCAGAAGTCTATGCTTGTCCCAGTTCACTCACATGTGCCAGTGGTTGCTCATTAGTTCCTTAAGAGAAGCCACGTTCTACCTCGGAACCTGGGAGAAAATGGTGGTCACAGATGCATTGTGCATCCCCAGAAGAAGAATGAAGAGGTGTGTGCTTCTTTTTTTCCTCACCTAGATGTGGGGGGCCTGAGAGTAACAAAGTAATCAAAGCAGCTGGGCTTATAAATATCCCTCCTACTGAAAGAGAGTTGTTCAGCTAGATGCAAACCTGGTGTGTAATTATATGTTTACACAACATACATAATAATAGCTGGTGGTAAACACTGAGAAAGTAAAATGGAGGGGGAAAAAACAAACCTAAATGTTGAATGCAAAGAGACTTTAGAAACAGCCTGCTGCTCAGTGTACTGTGTGGGTTTTTTTTATGAATAAATTTCATGTGTGCAATCGAAGTAAGAGAAATTGACACCTAATAACATCAAATGAAAAAATTACCTCCTAGAAAATTCTTATGAATTTAGATTGACACACACACACACACACACAGTTTTCTCAAGCCTTGGTGGGTGAAATTGTTACATTGAGGTTTTCTTCCCTTCCAACAAATAGAATTGCAGTGTTTTGTGATTGCTGAGATGGTCTATATTGGGACCACTTGGTTAAGTTCTGAATTTCCAGAACTTCCCACGAGGGGCTGGGCTCCAGGAGAGGATATATGATTTGGAAAATGGGGGAAGCAGCAGTTTTACATCTATCTTCAACGGTATTACAGTTACAAGCAGTGACAGGAGCAGAGGTGTCGAAAGATCCAATTTGTCTAACCTCGTGGAGCTCTAGGCTCAGGTCTTTTATGCAAATTCCAGACCTGCTCACCAGCCGCAAGCCCAGACACACCATACCTACAGAAGAAGTACTGAGAGAAAGATTTCTGCTGGCTTTTAAAAAGAAACCTCATTAAGGTCTAAGTAAACTAAGACGCGCACACTTTGAAGCACTCGGTTTCATGACTTTGGGCCAATGTGGAGTTCAATTCCACCCTACCGCAACTGGATAGGTCTCAGTTGGAAGGTGCTCCACAGAAACGGATTTTGTTTTGCCGTTTCTTTAAGAGAGAGCGAGATAGATACACCATTATAACCACCTTTCCAAATGAAATACAGACGATTTCTATCACCCTACAAGATTCTCTTCCTATTGGCATCATCCCCAGGCAACCATTGATCTGCATTTTATCACTCAAGATTCGTTTGCCAATTCTAGAACTTTATAAAAGTGGTGTCACAAAGCACTTTGTGGGTGTGGTTGGCTTCTTCTCCTCAGTATGCTTTGTAGATTCATCTATATTGTGTCCGTCAGCATGTCATTTCTCCTTATTGCTGAGTACTATTCTATCATGTGGATATACCACAATTTATTTAACCATTCTTCGTTGTCTTACACATTTGGATTATTTACCATTTTCAGCTATACAAATACACTCTTCTGAACCTTCATCTACGCCTCTTTGATTAGTTCCCCAGAGTTTCCTTAACAAAGTACCACAAATTGGGCCACGTAAAATAATAAAAATTTACTCAAAATGCTGGAGCTCAAAAATCTGAAATCAAGAAGTCCAATGGGCTATACAAAAGAATCTTTCATTGCCTCTTACTTCTCCAGTGGTTGTCACCAATTCGTTGTTCCTCCGTTTGTCACACTTTCAAACCAATCTTCCTCCCTCCTGACATAGCCCCCTTCCTCCTGGATATCTGCATCTCTGTCCAAGTTGCCCTCTCCTCATATTGATACCAGTCATCCAATGTAAAGCCCAACCTGTAGGCAGTCCCCTTGTTTTGATGAGATCCATTCCTCACTAGTTATCTTTAGGAGTGTTTAGGTCAGGGGACCTGGTGGCACTATAGGGTAAGTATTGAACTGCTAGTCTCAAGGATGATATTTCAGAGTCACTAGTTGCTTTTTGAAAGAAAGATGAGGCTGTCTTCTCCTGAATAGATAGCGCCTCAGAAACCTTAGATAGGGTAACCATGAGTCAAATTGATTCTAAAGCAGTAGGTTTTGTTTGCTTTGGGTAAATCAGAACAGATGCATGTGATTATTCGTGAGCTTTACTTTAGAGAAAGAAAATGCTCAAAGCCATTTCAGGCATGCTAAAACTGCACGTGAAATTGATTATGATGAGTAATTTGTTTCCCATAGAGGTTGGTTCAATCGTTTAAAAACGAGGGCAAACTTATAGAACATTAAAGGCAAAGTAGTTGTCTTTAAGCCAGAAGTCCCTAACCCTGGGATCACCTATATTTCCATATGAACGCCTCTTAACTTGATTACATTTACAAAGACCCAAAGAGCCCCTTCATAAGTTTTAAGCAGATCCATCATCCAACCCTGAGCACTGTTAGTGTAGCATGTTTTTACTAACCATGCATAACTGAGTAGAACTGTGTTGTAATTAAGTTGCTTTTCAGAGTGATGGACCAGTCCCATGTTCTCATCACAGCTCTTTCAATGCGCTCATTTTCCACAGCACGCCAACACACACGGTCTCTTGCATGTTAGGCATTCCAAGAAAAAGAAAAATAAGCTTCATGGTGGGTTTATCTGTATTTCTTTCACATCTAATTTTTCATAAACTGATTAGCTGTTAAAATGGCTTCATTTGTGAAGGATCTATTATAGTCTTGTGTGTACGTTTCTATTTTTCAAATTATACTTAGTTGTAGGAATTTTTTAAATTTTAAAAATATTTTTAATCCAAATCCTTGCTGAAATATATGCATTTTAATTTGTATTTCTGTTTGTCTTTTTCTTGTTTTAAACTAGTTTTATTGCGCTATTAGCACATCATACAATCCAATAGTTCAGCTATATTAAGAAGGTTTGTGAAGTCATCACCACAATTAACTTTGGAACCGTTCCTTCCTGTACCCGCTGGTGTTGACTTCCCCTTTCGCCTTTCGTGGTGACCCCAGGTAATTTTTATTTCAGTTACCGTCTTGTAGAAAAGAATGAAACAAGGGCAAAAAAAAACCAGGAAAAATGACCCAGCAACAATGTACACTGATCATATAAAACAATGTAAGCCCTAAGTCTAAGAAAAAGCATACCATATTTAAAATTTAGGCTAATTTGAAAGTGGGCCCAAAGGTGTTGCCTGCTGGAAAGGGTGTGGAGAGATTGGAATGCTCATAGACCGTCAGTGGGAATGTAAACATGTATAACCACTGTGAAATGCAATATGGTGTTTCCTGGACCAACTGAGAATATCACTACCATATGACTTTAGCAGGCATACAACCCCCAAAAAGGAAGAGATGGAATGAGAGCAGATATATGCTCTCCCATGCTAATTGCAGCACAGTTCACAATAGAAAAAAGTTGGACACAGTCCAAATGCCCATCAGTTGATGGACGGATAAAGAAACTCTCATACATATATACAATGAAATACCACACATCCCTAAAACACAGTGAGGAAACCACAGAGCACCGCATGACATGGACTTTTTCATTCCCTTAAAGATCTCTTCTGAAAGTCTGATGTTTTAAATGTTGAGGAAGTTTAGTTAATCAAATTTTACTCCTCGGTGACTAGCTTTTAATTTTGCATGTTTGTTGGAGTGGTGGGTTGTTTAATATTTTGGGCCTAACCTAAAATTATATAGGTTTCCTTCTACATTGTTTTCTGGAAGCTTTACCATTCTTGACATTAGTGTTTGGGCCTAGGATGCACTTCAAAGAATATCTATAAGTAATCTGAGTTAGGTTAAGATTTATTTATTTCCATATGAACAATTGTTGTTCCTGCACCACTTTTTCAGTAGCCTTCTCTGTTCTTGAGAATTATTCTCAGCATGACTTTCAAAGCATTGAGACAGTTAAAGTTTATTGTGCCAACCTGGCCGATAAACATATGTGGAGTTAATTGAATGGCAGAGATATAAATGGCTCGGTGAGCCTCGCCTTTCTAGTTCTCGGGTCTCTTGCTTTATGATGGTCAGACCAGGGTGCAGCTGTCTTAGCCAGTTCCCTGTTTCAGCTGGCAAGGCTCACTTCCTGCCAGACATCCCAGAGGAGAAGCCACATGGACCTACCCCGATGCAGCCCTGGGTGCTCAAGCAGCCATGTGGAGACCCCTGTCAGTGCTGAGATGCTGACACATCCACTGATTCAGCTTTCCTCCTGCAGTTGGCATCATTGCGTGTGTTTTGTGAGATGGAGGAGGACTTTGTGGATTGGTGTCAGACATATGGGTTAATGTTGGACTTGTGGGCTTGGGCAGCACTGGGTTGGGATGTTTTCTTGATGTGCACTTAATCTTTATATAAAACTCTCTCTCATGCATGAGTTTCTGTGGATTTGTTTCTCTGAAGTACCCAGACTAACACATATGCTTAGATGCTATACTATAAGGGAGAAACAATTTGACGATGTTTATTTGTCTTCACATTGGACCCAGCTGAACTGGGAAAATCCAGCTTTCTGGGGTTTCAGACTTAAAGTTGTGTAGTCCCAGCTCTGATAATAAGGGCATCTTTCAAGAAACAAATAATAAATGTTTTGCTCTATGGTTTTAAAGTATTGCTGACATTTTAATTGGGATTATCTAAAGATCAATTTTTAGAGAAATAAATCCCCTACTTTCAGATTGATTCTTCCTTTCAGTGATTCTATATGACAAAGGAGAATTGCTCCATAGGGGAGTGGAAGGCTACAAATGCTTATGGAAGCAGGCAGCCTCATCTACTTCCTTGGACCTGCTCTATGGATCTGAACTCCCAACTTTTCAGTTAGTAGGCCAATGTTTAAATCACAGTGCCACTAGGGGTACATTGGGGAAAGATAACCTTTTTTTTTTACCATGCTTACTTTTCCAGTCGATTAGTATGATGTATTTCTTTCTTTCTTTGGGTCTTCTCCAATTTCTCATCAATATTTTGTAATTTCAGTGCAAAGGTTTTGTATATCTTTCAGATTATTTTTCTATAAGTATTTTGTAATGTGAGTATATCATGTTAGTGTGGGTTCTATATATTTTGTGCTTAATGCCTTCAGATTACATAAATTTGAAAATAAATTCTATTGTGTGTCTTCCTTTTCCTTCTCAATGCCTTTTGATTTTTTTCCTTCTCCCCCTCATTTAAGTAACCTCTCAGAAGTGGATCCCCAAGGCACTAAACATTTAACCATTTGTACCACGCAGGCATTTCTTCCACTATTATATTAGATAGAAATGGAGAAATTCCGTATCCTTGCCATTCTCTATGTTGCACGGGAAAATTGTTCAATATTTCACCATTAAACATTTCTTTAGTTATAAGACTTTTGTAAATTCTATTTATAAAATTGAAGGCATTTCTTTCTATTCCAGATTTTCTTAGAATGGTTACTAGAAGTGGGTAAATTGAATTTTGTCAAATTCCTCTTCTGCCTTCATTAGTATTATTAAATACGCGCTCTCCTTTATTTGGCCAATGTGGTAACTTATTTCAAACTTTGAACAATCTTTGATTCTTAGCTGATCCTCACTTCATCAAATGTATTATCCTTATGTAATTCTGGATTTTTTGCTCTAGTATATTGCTATGGTCTTGTGCATGATGTCATGAGGGTAATCATCTTTAATTTTTTAAATACTTTTGCTATGTTTTTGTATCATAAAATGAGTTAGATTAATCTGTTCTCTTTTCTTCCCTGAAAGATACTTATTAGCCTGGGTTCACTAGAGCAGCAAAACCAGAGAGATAACTTCAAGGAAATGGCTCACAAAATGATGCTGTCCTAGCCAATTCCAAATCCATGGGTCAGGTGATAGATAGGTGAGATAGGTTGGTGACTTCTCCTGACCCACATGGGTGCAGGAGCCTACACAGTCCAAGATCTACAGAATCTGCAAGTCAGGGAGCAGAATGAAGACTTCTGCAGGCTTTTGCCTAATACACACATTCCAAGTGTTGCTGGAAAGGAGGGTTGGTCACGAAAGAGAGGGAGTCAGACTTGATGGAAACTCCATTTATATAATAGAGACAGGTTACACCACCACCACCCAGGAAACTCCACCTTAAATTGATTGGCTAATTATATCAGATCACATAAGAAAAGTGATTCTAGTACAGTGTGGAAGAAAACTCTGTTCAATGCCTGCCAACCAATGAGAATCATAGCCTAAGCAAGCTGGCACATTGGCTACCATTAACTATCACCGGTAGTTATACTGGAAAAGATGGGTATGATTTCTTCCTTAAAGCTTTGTGAACACTCACCAGTGAAGCAATTTGCTTCTGAAGTTTTGCAGACATTTTGTTGCGAGTTACGGCTTCTTAACCAATATAGAACTCTCCAGATTTTTAAATATTTTCCCTAGGGTACTTTCGTCAAGTTGTCTTTTTCATATTTCCCAGCATGGAAGTGTTCAAATTAATCCTATATTACTTTTTCATTGCATGTAGAATCTGTAGATATTTTTCTCTTTTATCTCTGATATAGCTATTTTGCATTATATATATATATATGGATTGAACTGTGTGAGATAAAAATATATGTTAAAATGGTAACCCTTCCAGCAGTGGACTTAATCCTATCTGAAAATAGGATTTCCTTTGTTATGTTAATGGGGACCTATCATTGTAAAATGTGTCCTAGCCTAATCGCCTCTGAATTGTGTTTTAAAGTGGGGCTAGGGTGGGGGCGAATGGGGGAAGCAGCAGAGTAGATCCAGAGAGAGCACAAATGGGGGAAGGAGACTGGCGGCGCTTGAGAATTACTAAGAAACAAAGGAACAGCAACAGGGCGGCAGGTGTGAAAGAAACAAGGGGCTGTGCCCACTTTCCCCAGAGCCAGCAGAGGGGGAGCCTTCACCTAGCACTTGCACCTTGACTTTGGACTTCCAGCTTTCCAAACTGTGAGAAAATAAATCCATTCTCTTTAAATATACATATTTTTAATATTTTTATTACTACAAGAGCACTAGCAAAACTAAGACACTTTACCCTCAATCAGTTTTACTAGATCCATGTTATTATTATTTTTAAATTACATATGGCTTTATTATCTGTGATGTTTATTTTACATTTAAACATTGAATGGATTTCTGCAATTTTTAAAATTTCCTTCATTATACTTAAAGCAGCCTTGCGGATGCTGTCAGCCAAGTGTTGGCCTGCTAACTGCTTCTCCAAGGGAGAACGGCCAGGCCACCAACTCACAGAAAAATGTCTGGTTTCAGAAACCCCAAACAGAGGCCCTGTCAGTGGGGACTGACTCACAATGGGTTTGGTTTTATTTTCCCTTTTATACTCATTTGAGGTTTAAGTTTTCTTTCTTTTTTTCTTATTCTTTTAATTTATTAATGCTGTTAGTTTATTTTAATATGATTTTTCATTTCTAATAATATAATTTATGTTAATTCTTGTTTTAACAGGTTTTAAAGCTATCAATTTTCATCTAAGATTTGCTGTAGCTGCATGTAAAAATTTTGATAAGTGTTATGTTCATAATAATTTGATTCAATAAGTTATCTCTTTTTTCTTATTACTTTTTATGCCATCATGAGTTCTTTAGAAGTATGCTATTTAGCTACTGCATTAGCTCAGTTTCTCAGGGAAAGCAAAACTTGTATGTGTTATGTATAGAAAGAAATGTATATCAAGAAATGGCTTCTCAGTTGTGGAAAAATATATGTCCAGTCCAATTCCAGTCAGGCTTCTCCTGACTCTTGGACACTGATGAACAAGAAGCAGGATAACAAAGCAGAGTCAGCTGAGAGCACAGACTGGTAGGTGCACAGACCAGAGGTTGGCCAAATGAACCCACCAGCAGGAGTCTACTGACAGTTCCTGGGACCTGCAAGTGACTCAACAGGAGATCAGGTGCCTAGATGCAAGATCAGTTCTCAGAGAAGGCGGGGGGCCAAAGAAGATTCTACCCTGCTTGGTCTCTCTCTTTTACAGAAAGGCTTATGACACCCATCAGTCAGTGATGCAATAAATAGATTGAACTATCCACCACTACCCTTACCCAGGAGTGTCTAGTTGATATAATCACAAACCTTCCCACAATTACCAAGTATATAACATTTTCTTGTTTTTAAATTCCTTTTTGTTGCAGTGTGAAAATCATTCTGAAAAATGCAATGTTAAGAATTCCACAAAGACTGATTTTATGGTTTAGCATATGACATATTTTTGTGATTGCACACTGCGCACTCAAAAAGAATGTGTAGCCTGTAGATATTAGACTTGCTGTTTCATAAAACCAATATGACCAATTTGGTGAAAACATTTTACAATTTTTTTTAATTTTGCTGGTTTTCTGTCTGTTTTATCAAATACTGATGAAAAGCTGTTTAAAATATCAAATTATATCCTGCTAATTTTGTCCAATTTATGCTTTGTATATTTTGAAACTGTTATAAGATACATACATATTTTTAATATTTATATCTTTATGAAAGTTTTATCTTAATGTGGAGCAGTGCCTTGTCTGAAACAAGTATAATCACATCGGTTATATCTCATATGAAGGGACTTCCAAACACTTATAGAAAAATGGAATGAAAGATCATGAATTTTTTCAACACATTTTTGAGCCACTCTTGTGGTACTATTTGCATGATACATCTTTTTCCATCCTGTCTATTGCAATCGATCTAAACTGAAGATGCATTGTGTCATTCATGTAGATAACGTTTAGTTGGCTATTGTTGTTTTCTGTTCTGTCAATCACTGAGCTTTGCCTTGCCTTGTTTTTTAATGCGGAATGTTTGCGGTCGGTTGGCTGGTTGTTGTGAAGTGCCATCAAGTGAGTTCCGACTCACAACAACTGTGTGCGTCACACAGTGAGCCAACCCCCAGCCTGCCTCGCACTCACAACTACTGCTGTTTGAGGCCACTGTTGCAGTCACTGTGTCAGCCCATCTTTTTGACGCTCTTCCTCTGTTCTCTGACACTGCGACTTTCCTGAGCACCACGTCTGTCTCCAGGGACCAGTGTCACATGAGTGTATGTCTAGAGGACCCGAGAAGGAAACTCACTATCCTTAATTCTAAGAAGCAATCTGAATGAACTTCTTCCAAGACAGGCTTGCTTAGTCTTCTGGTAGTCTGTGATCTAATCAGTATCCTTTAACTACAGCTAACTTCAAGGTAAAGGCCTTTTCTTCTTTGGTTCTCCTTAGTCTTTGTTCAGCTTATGCCTACATCACATTTACTTGACTTGAAGTGAAATGTTTGTCCCATGTAAATGTATTTGGTAATATAGTTGCATTTAAGTCTACTGTCTTGCCATTTGATTTCTGCTTAGTTTTCAAATGTGTTTCCTCTGTAACTTTTCCCCCTTTACAGTCACTTCACAGGAGAAAGCTGTGGCAGTTTTCCTCTCTGTAAACAATACAGCCTTGGAAACCCTGTGGGAGATTCCACACTCTCCCGGAGATCTGCTGGAAGTTGCGCTGGACTAAGCAAGAGTGGGAACCTGTTCCTTTGGGTTCATCAGCACTCTCAGGACTTGGTTTTATTTCCTCTAAATGGTTAATTAACCATTTTTATTTAATTAAAATTCAAATATTTTAAATATTTAAATGTTAATTAAAGGTTTTAATTTTTAATATTAATTTTCTCTACTGGTAATTATGCCCATGTTTTAAAAATCTCCTAGAGCAACAACTGTCAATTCACAAATATAAAACACATAAATGGAGTATGGTTCCATGTAACTACCTTTATTAATACTTTTTCTATGGTTACCACCATTTACTTCTACGTATATTGACCAATTTCCTATGTAATGTAATTGTTTTTACTTTTACCAGTCAAGTACTTGTTAAGGAGTATTAAAAGGAGGTGATATATCGACTTTTTATTATTTATGATACTATTCACTAGTCATTTTATGTGTTATTTCTGGTTATTTCTATTAATCAGAATTGCTCGCTTGTGTCATTTTCCTTCAACTGAGTAACATTTGCTTACACACCTTGTGGGGAAAATCTGTTTGGGATGAATCTTCTCCACTTTTATTTTCACAATTGGAGCATGACAAAGTCAACTGTGGGGTAGTGTATCGGAAAGTAATCTTTAATATAGGACTAAACAACAACAACAAAACCAGTTGTTGTTCTGACTCAGACGGGATAGGACAGTACTGTGGGGCAAAACTCAGGCCATAATAGTAGGGGAGGAAATATCAAAGAACCAGAGAAGAGGTATGCGTTTTATCAGTGCTGAACTGCACCCTGGATTTATCACCTTTCTATATGACCCTTCTGTGAGGGGCTGTCCAATTATCTTGCAGGTGGGTTTGTCCACACTCCTTCACCTAAATTTTATTGCTCGTTTTGAACTTCTAATACCTATTCCTGTCGACACCTCATGATCACATAAGCTGGTGTGATTATTCCTTGTGGGTTTTGTTGTTTCCCTCTAAGCATTTAAGAAAGATCCCAGATGCTATATCTTTTAATAGTTGGGCACCATCAGCTTTCTTCACCACATTTTCTTATGCACCCATTTTGTTTTCAGCGATCTTGTCAGGGATCCAAGATACGTGAACCCCTCAGAAACAGTAACAGGAGTAATGATTCCCTGAGGGAATAGGAAGAGGGCGGCAGGGGAGGAGGGAAGATGAAACCAATAGCAATGATGAATGTATAATCCCGCTAGAAAGGAATGAACAACAGAATTGTAAATGAATTGAATGACATTGGATGGTGTAAGATATGGCAATAATAATATATAATATATTAAGGGTCCATGGAGGTGGTAGGATTGGGGAGGGAGGGGATATATGGGAGCTGATATCAAAAAATTCAAGAAGAAAGAAAATGTATTGAAAATGATAATGACAGCAATTGTACAATTATGCTTGATCTAATTGAACTATGGATTGTAATATCTATAAGAGCTCTGAGGCAGTTAGTTAATTGTCCCAACCTGGCTGATAAATACATATGGGGTTAATTGAAAGGCAGAGGGTTAAATGGCTCGGTAAACCTCGCCTTTCTAATTCTCTGGTCTCTTGCTTTGTGATGGTCAGACCAAAGTGAAGCTGCCTTAGCAGTTCCCTGCTGTGTTAAACAAGGTTCTCTAGAGAGACAAAACCAGATTGCTAATAATTTATATATACTTTTACAGATAGATATCTAACACAAGAAATGAACAGTTAAATTATAGATAGATAGATAGTTAACACAAGAAATGAACAGTTAAATTATAAAGTAGTACAAATGACTCAGAACAACTCACTCCAGTGAGAGGGTTGTGTGACACTGGCAGTCCTTAATGTCTTGAGGGCCTCCAGGTAGTCCTCTGTAGAGAGATTCAGGGTATCCCAGCACAGCACAGGTAGCAAATAGCAAGGCAGGTCACCAACAGTCAGTCCCCAGCTCAAGAGATGTAAATTCCAATTGTGTGGTGAAGCAGGTCTTGAAGGAACCTCAAATTACAGTGACACAGTCCACAGGTTAGGTGTCCCACAGGTAGTATAGCTTGCAAATTGAGGCACAGAACAAGCAAGCCAGCCGCACACTGGTCCAATGATCGAAGAGTGGGAGACAAGAAAGGCAAGACTCACCAAGTCATTTATCTCTCCACCCTTCAATTAATCCCACACGTTGTTTACCGGCCAGGTTGACACAATAAACTAAATGCCTCACCTGCTTCAGCTGGCAAGGCTCACTTCCTGCAAGACATCCCCAAGGAGAAGCCGCATGAACCTACCCCGATGTAGCCCTGTGTGCTTGAGCAGCCGTGTGGAGACCCCTGCCAGCGCTGAGATGCTTACACGTTTATTGACTTGGCTTTCCTCCTGCAGTCAGCATAATTGTCTGTTTTGTGAGATGGTGGAGGTCTTCATGGGTTGGTATCGGATATATGGGTTAATGGGTTGATGTTGGACTTGTGGGCTTGGGCAGCACTGGGTTGGGATGTTTTCTTGGTGCGCATTTAACCTTTATATAAAACTCTCTTACACCTGAGTTTCTGTGGATTTGTTTCTCTAAAGCAACCCAGACAAATACAAGCTCATAAAATATTAAATCAAAAGAAGGAAAGAAAAGAACTGTAATCCATAGAAGTTTTAAGGTTATGGCTTTGGGGAGTAGATTTCCAGAACTTTCCTCTTAGATGCCTCTGTTGGATTTTAACTGCCAGTCTCTTAGTTAGGAGTTGAATATTTATCTCTCTCTCTCTCTCTCTCTGTGACTTAGGGACTCATATGCAGGGATTGGGGACCTCAGATTATGATCTCTGATACCTGTTCCTGTTGACACCTCATGATCACTTCAGTTAGTTCATTAGAATAAGCATGTTCAAGTTGGTCTTCATGTACTACCGTGAAGATATTGCCAGGGCACATATGGGGGCTCACTTAATGTGTTTAACTTTTCTCAGACACTGGAATTTTCTCTCTCTGTTGTTAATAGTTGTCTCATATATTTTGTTCAGTTTTCTGGGGTATTTGACCTTCAAATTCCTCTGTCCGGATTTTTGCTTACTCAGTAGATTTTGCATGTATATACAGGCCTATTATTATTATAAACATAACAACCCATTCTGTTATGTTAGTTTAACCTCCAAAGTACAGTAATTTGTAAAAGAATTTAATCTAAAAAATAGAATTTTGAACACGGAAATCTGATTAAATTTAAAGTAATTTATGTGCCTGCTTCTATTTTTGAAGAGAACACTGGTCGACTATGCCATGCACAGACTAAACGGTTGCTTCAATGATGGCCAAGAGCAGTGGTCCTCAACCTTCCAAATTCTGTGACCCTTTCATACAGTTCCTCATGTGGTGGTGACCCCCAACCATAACATTATTTTCATCACTGTAATTTTGCTACTGTTATGAATTGTAATGTAAATATCTGATATGCAGGATGTATTCGGCGACCCCTGAGAAAGGGTTGTTTGACCACCAAGGGGGTCACAACGCAAAGGTTGAGAACCGCTGGCCTAAGACACCTGTAAGCATATGTCTACAAGGGGCAGTTTGGGACAAACTTGAAGCTGCTGCCATCACACATTGTAGTAGAAATCAGAAATATTATTGGTTGCATGTAAATTGGGGGGAAAATGATCTGCGCTCATGGTCATGAGCTCGGCTGAAGGTCTGGGCCATGGCAAGTATGGTTTCATGATTTTTGGCTCTTTTGTCCCGGCCGCCGACATGCCCTCCAGACTGAGGAAAACCCAGACACTTAGGGACCGCGTGAGCCACGGCCACCGCCGCATCCGGAAGCACAGTAAGCATCCAGGAGGCCGGGGTAAGCTGGTGGCTTGCATCATCACAGGATCAACTTGGACAAATAGCATCCAGGTGACTTTGGAAAAGTCGGTATGCGACATTACCACTTGAAAAGGAGCCAGAACTTCTGCCCAACTGTGAACCTCGATAGATTGCAGACCTTGGTCAGTAAGCGGACCAGGGTCAATGCTGCCAAAAATAAGACTAGAGCTGCTCCCATCATTGATGTGGTGCGATCGGGCTACTACAAAGCTCAGCCTGTCATCGTAAGGCCAAATTCTTCAGCAGAAGAGCTGAGGAGAAGATTAAGGGTGTCAGGGGGTGGGGGGCTGTGTCCTGGTGGCTTGAAGCTGCGTGGAGGTTTAATTAAAAGTTGAAAATGGAAAAAAAAAAAAGAAAGAAAGAAATACTTAACCTCTGATAGCCCTAGGATCAATATTTCTGATAAACAAAACCATAGCTTAAACCTCTGAGTGCCAGAATATTCTCAAAGTGCAAGTTGAAATAAAATGAACTTCATAAAATAATTTCTATTTCAGTATGATGATGTCTTTTCTCTCAATTATTGTTATGCTACTCCGCCTTTTACATATGTAGTTTTTAATGTAATTGTTTAAGAATTTAAAATTACTAACTCATCTCTACATATAACAATTTCCAAATATCTTCTTTACCCGGTGTGCCTCTTGTGAAACTTAGAAAACAATTTTGGCACACCTATATGCTTCATGATAAAAATGTTTAATTTCTAATTTGACAGGCTAGATTTTATTCTGCTTTTATTTATTTTTAAACATAAAGTGAATTTAATGAAAAAGTAACAGATAAAACTTTTGGGGGGATCTTGTAAAGTCATTTTGATATACCTCAACGAAACTGAGGAAGTGGCTGACTTCAGTGACTAACACTTTTTTACTGCAAAACTAATGGCTTCTAGTTTTTTATTTTCAACAAAGCTGAAAGAGAACTTAATTAATTTTTCAGATGAGAAAGTATGAAAATGATTCAAGGTTATTATTTTATATTTTGTTTTTAAATAAAAAAGGATGACAAAGATTGACTGACATTGCTAATACTTAAGTTTCCAGAAGATGATAAGAAATTTAGAGAATTGCAATTCACACGCACATTTTTGTGTCAGAGAGGTATGAGTGAATGATGATTAAATTACAATGAAATTATACAGAAATACTAAAATGGAAATGCTAGTTTAAGAGGAGAATGACAGAATGTTTGACTATAGTAGAGTGGGTTCTTGTGTTTTACAAATGGAAGATACCAGTAGGAAATCACAATTATATTTAGCTAACATTAGATACATTTAAAAGCTGATATTAGAAATTTATTTTAATGGTAAAATAATAATACCTCTCTGAGCCAGTCATCAATTTATTGAATCACAGCTCCAAATTTATCTTTTGTTAGATATTGTGTGATAATCGACTTCGACTCTTTAAGTATCTTCTTCTGAAGCAGATATAATACTACGTTTTGTCATTGGAAGGAGCAGAGATGTGCAGGACGAAGAGGCTTTTCTTCCTACTTTTCTAATGGACCGCTGTTTTGAGTCTCTTTTTGATCTTACATCACAACTTCCATTGGCTAACATATGTGGAGATATTCAGTGGTTCTCTACACCGATTGCACACCTAGGACGTGTGGTCCCTTAGTGAACTCACAGTCCCAGGCCCAGCCTGTGACCATCACACCGTGTCCTTTCTAACACAAATAGCACACCGACCTGATTTTGTGTTCCCGTGCCAGTAATCGGTCTTTGCTGCCAGGAATCTCTCTGTGTATCTGCCTGTCACTGCTTAGCTGCTATAGAGCATGATTTCTCCTGCACTTGGCTCCTGCAGAATGCCATTTTCCCTCCCATGCTGAGTTCTTAACACAGTGTCATTTCTCAAGCCCTGGAATCTCACAGGGAGTAACTGTATTCAGGAGAGGAGCCCTGAACAGGACAACTACCAATGACGACAGCCAGCAGCTCGTTGAAAGTTTCTTCATTGTCTTTGTCGCGAGTCCCAGTGCATGGTGTTTCTCAGTGAAGGGCTTCCATAAGTTTCTCAGTCCCTCCAGCACAATACTCCACCATCTAATGAAGCAGACTGACATCCTCCCGAAGTCCTCAGTCTGGTGCGTATATGAATCTGTTTGCGCATGGCTGCACACACGCACTTGGGTGATGGTGGGTTCATCTTGGGTTACTCCATCTCCGACCCAGAGAAAATGATGTTGATGATATCTGCTAGTCTTGCATTTTGCGGGCTTGTTTTGAATAAACTAATTTAAATGTATGTCAATTCTCCGATGCTCAATTCCAGTTACAATTAATTCTTATCTTTTTCTTGGAGTGTTGAAAACATAGTGGTTACCTGTGATCAGCAAGGTCCTCAGTTCAAAAGTACCAGCCATTCAATGGGACAGATGGGCATTTCTACTCCCACAAAGATGTACTGTCGCACCATCAAACTGAGGCACAACTAAGTCCATATGGAAGAAGCACAGCAACCTGTGTGATCCAAGGATTGTAGATATGTAACCAAAATCTAAATAAGGGGATGACATCAGAGCATAAATCATAAATACCTAGATTGCAGTGGAGACCATTTGGAGTGTCCAAACCTGGCTTTAGCCCTCAGAGAACCTAATCATAGTTGGGGGAAGTGAATAGCCCTGTACGACAATGGTGGCAGCTGTAGTTAGATCGAAATATATTTTATCATTTGATCTAACGTTAAACCTAATTTAAAGCTGTTTCAGTTAAAACAACAATATCAACAATAAAAGTGAAGGGGAAATACCATAAACATGAATTAAGCCCCTGGCGAATCTCCTCATACCATGGTCCAGAGTTGTGAACAGTCTTGTGAACATGCAGAACATGCAAAGTGGATTGTTGAAGATGCAGTTAGGTTAAATTTAGCACCCCATCATTTGATTTTTCCTTATGATCCATTTAAATTTGATCCAGTTTTTAATATTTTCTGCTTTCTTTATGTTGGGGGCTTTCATGAGTTTTACTTTGTTATTCTTCTTAGTTTTCTGTTTGTTTGCTTGTTTTTTTAATGTTTTTCTGTCGATGAAATCCAGGATAGGTTAATCTACAGAGACAGTAACTGGATCAATGGTTCCTTGGGGGTATGGCAGGAGAAGTTGGGAGGAATTGGGGAGCTAATAAAAATGAGTACAAGAATGAAGAAATTGTTCTCAAACTGATTATGGTGATGATTGTACAACTCTCCTTGATGTGACTGAACTGTAGAATTACATGGTACATGAATAAAATTGTTGGGGGCGGGGAGTTAGTTTCAGAAATTCACAGGGGCAATTCTACCCTGTTCTAAAGATTCACTATGAGTTGGCATCCACTCAGTGGTAGTGAGTTTGTGGGGATTTTTGTATATTTTCTTTGTTCATTGTACTACCTTGTTTCTGTCTATTTGTAAGACTGGCCAATAAAAACTGACATTTTGTCATGTCTACTTCAACTTATGGTGAAATTTTTTGTTAATTTAAAAATATGCAAAGGAGTAAATGGATTTTCAAAAGTATGTATTAGAGATACTAGAAAAAATTATTTATGACTGTCGGTCTACCATTGTGTGGCCTAATAAGCAACTGCAAACTACCTGAGATCATTTCATTTAAAATTTATGTACTTTAAAGTGAAATAGTTTTAAAATATACAATCATATCAGCCAAATTTCAAATATTTGATAACCACTAGTGCAGTGGTTCTCATCGTTTCTAATGCCACAACCCTTTCATACAGTTCCTCATGTTGTGACCCCCCCAAGCATAAGATTATTTTCATTGCTACTCCATCACGGTCATTTTGCTACTGTTATGAATTGGGCGGCCCCTGTGAAAGGGTCGTTCGACCCCCCAAAGGGGTCACAACCCATAGTTTGAGAGCCGCTGCCCTCATGGCAAGGGGCCTACCCTATGGGAGAGCACAGAATGAAAATACAGTCCCCTCAGTTGCATTGCAGAAAGTGTGCTTAGGCAGTGCTATTCATAAGATGCAGAATATTAGTTGTGTAAGAATGATTTCAGAAATATTTATTGGCTTCATGAAGGCAGGTGCTAAGTATTTAGAAATGATTGTGTAACCATCTTTATATCTCTTTAGGGAAGAAGGATCCTACTTGGTTCTGTTGGGGTTTTATTTAAATATTGGCATCATTTTCACATAGTTGTTCTGTTTAAAGAGTTTTAAATATTTTCCATGAGAGGATATTCACAGCAGCTGGAGGGGAAGGCACGCGTCCGTTTCCCAAACAGATGTTTTATCCCCGTGATAGTTTCTGGTTCTCTGATGCTTCTTCCCCGACCCACGCTTAGAACCGCTAGAGCCCCACTCAGAGGCAGCTCTGAAAGAGGGGCATGGGGGAGGGGCTTGGACTGCGTATGTAATTGTGGAATTGGAAAGAACAAGATTGAAAAAAATAAGTGGCAAGCATTTGTGGGCAGAAATAAGTATATGGGCAGAATGATTTCAGTGTGACAATATTCATGTTGCATGCAAATGCCACTAGAGGGCAATCTCCGCAGAATTAAAACAAACCAACCCTTTCTCTGCTCTCTAGTGGGGGTGAACTCTTGAGTCTAATTGTTCCATAGGATTTCCTTAGCTATTATCTGTACAGAAGTAGGGAACCAAGTTTTTATTTGTTTGTTTGCGTTGTTTATTTGTCTGCAGCACGCCTGGGTTCGAACCACCAACCTTTAGATTAACAGTTGAGCACAGTTTGTGTCACCCAGGTTCTTAGTATTCAGAATTGGGCGGCCCTTCAGGGAGCCTCTCCAGCAGCTCTTGCCTTAGTCCTCGCGGCATAAGGGAAGGAGTTTCCACGGGGTAAGTCAAAGCACACTGCTTTTAGGGACTTATTATGTACACAAGTGTGTTCCCAGCAACACATTTTTACACATGTCTCTGTGGTCGGTGGGCGTCTCTTAACACTTGAACACTCCTCTTATGCTTCCGGAGGATCCGCTGCACCAATTAAATTCAAGGCAGAGAGGACAGGTCAGAAGGTTAAGGCAATTATTAGGGGGCACTCTAAAGGGCTTATCTTGATTTGTTTTTTTTTCAAAGGGCACAGGAAGGACATGGAGCTTTATTATCAAGGAAATTTAAAGAAAATCTGAAACTATATTGGTGAAGAAAAGGTCAGGAACATTGCACTGAGAATTATGTTTTGCATCATGGCAGTGCACCTGTTCATTCTTCAAGGGTAGCAAGGACTACCGAACAAGTATTTGACTGTAAAATCAAATCCTAGCCAGTCCTGATGGTGTAGTAGTTATGCATTGGACTGCCATCCACACGGTCTGCCGTTCAAAACCACCAGCAGCTCCTCCAGAGAAAAGTGGGCTTTCTACTCCCATAAGCCCACAGAGGGGTCACTACCAGTCACCAGTGACTAGATGGCAATGGGTTTGGACCTACAGGTCTGATTTTGCCTCACTCGACTCCCTATTTTTCCACAAACTCAAAGAGCATTGGCAAGAAACAGGACTGGGTCTTTCTAGAAGCCTAAAACTGCTATTTTACTGGGTCTTTCTAGAAGCCTAAAACTGCTATTTTAATGTGATATCAATGAAATATTTGGAGGCAAGGTTCAGGAGGCAAGGTTAGAGAAATGGAAATTCTGCCTTAAGAAAAGGGGAGATCTAGATGAAAAGAAACCAATTTTTTATAGTTTGCTTAACAAATGTTTCTATGATCTTATTGCAGTACCTTTCAATGATGTTACAATAGTTTTTGACTTACTATAGTTTTCAAGGCTTGGAAAAAATCGATGAAATTTGGATAATACAAACGAGAATCTACAAAAATGAAAGTTGCTTGGTTGAAGATGCACTCCCCGCTGTTAGCCTACATTAGTGAAAAGGGAAAACTGTGTTGGAAGAAAACTAACTTTAAGACTTTAGAATACACAATTTGAGACAGTTACAATCTCACTACAGTTTAGTTAGGGTTCAAATTATAGGGACCCTACAGGACAGAGTGGAACTGCTCCTTGACTAATGTTTGGCCCTTAACATCTTTAGGGGAGCAAACAGCTCCATCTTTCTCCTTGAGAGCAGCGGGTGCTTTCAAACCTCTGACCTTGAAGTTTACAGCCTAATATTTAACCCACTGTGACATTAGGCACCCTTCAGGTTATAATATAGTGTCGATTTTCCAGAAGTGCTCCACTGTATAGTTTATTCTGTTATAATTATGACTAGCACTTATTTTCACTGTCAAAGGTATCATGTTGAGCCTGTAATTACATAGACACTACCTCAGCAGTAGATTTTTATAGTCATTAACTAGAAAGTAAACACATGGGGGGACAAAGAGTCAGAAGTGATTAGACAGCAATTGGGTTTTTATTAAAAAGTTTGGACACATAGACTGCCACTGCACCCTATCTTTCCCAAATCCTAACTGGAGCAACTCAAGCAAGCAATAAAAAACAAACAAACAGCTAGCTAACGCACATCTTTGTTTATACTTCAGAGAAATGTTATCTAATGAAATCCATTTTTTCTTTCTTCCATAGAAATTGAGCTGTAGGTAGCCTGTCACTGCAAAACCCAGGAAAATATATATATTTTTGCCCCTCCTGTGTAGCAGCAATAAGTTGTGGAATGACATCAAGAATGTCATTCCCGAAGAAAGCAAAAGGTCGTTAAAAAGATAGGAAAGAAAGGAAAGATCGGAGTGGACAGCAGCAGAGACGCTGGAACTGCTCTTAATCATGGGCTAGCTGTGACAAATAGAACCAATGATGGAGGGAACCAGCTGACCCGAACCTGTCAGAGGGCAGCCAGAGAGGACAAAGTACATTATTATAATGAATGTGCAAAGATCTAGTTAGAAGACCAAAACGGAAGAACATGCTCAGCATACCTTAAACTGAAAGAACTGAAGGAAAAATGCAAGCCTTGAGTTACAATATTGAAAGAGTCTGTGGGCAAAATACTGAACGATGCAGGAAGCATCAAAGGAATGCGCAAAAACATAGAGTCACTGTACCAAAAAGAAGTTGTCAACGGCACCTAACAACAACATGTTTCAGGTGGTTGTATTCGACTAAGTTCATCTAGAATGGTAGTAGAATTGATACATGTCACTTGTGAGTCTAGCTTAAAACCTGTCATGCACCCCATGCCCTGCCCTCTTCTGACAAGCACAAATCATGTAATCCAGTTTTGATCATACTGATGACAACTATACGATGGAAGGAACCATTTGTGTAGAACAGAGCACATTATGCTGAATCATTCATCTTTTGACCCTTTGCGAGTTTATGGGTGTAAAAATAGTTAAAACACAGGGCTGCGAACCCAGAATGTTGGAGATGTGTCTAGCCAGAGATGCTTCAGGTGAAAAGCCCAGTGATGTGCTGTCCAGACATCACAGCCATTGAAAAGCCAGTAGAGCAGAGGCAACGCTGCTACACGGACCGGTGGCCACAAGATGGAATTCACTCTGTTTCAACTAGCCGTTTGGTTCCTTTTCATCTTTTAGTTACAAAAGCCTTGTTTCACCTTAACGAATATATAGAACTCTGAGAGTGGATATCTTTTGAAATAAGGTGCAGTGCTTGGTCAGAACAATGAATGAATCAAGATGATGAAAACTAGAAAGTGACTTGCCTTTTCAGCAAATTCAGGGCAAGCTGGCTGGTCTGAGTGAATCCCTCAATGTCCCAATTCATTTTCTGTGTCTAGCTTTAGGAAAGATTAGTGGTAGTCCCTGGCTCTAGCAATCCACACACAGCATATTTACTACTCACTCAGCTAGATACGACCATCAAAAATGTTACTCCATTCTTCACTGCCTTTTGTCCTCCTTCAGCAAAGAGATGGACCAGGCTAACTCATGGACGGCCGAGGGATCAGACAAAGATATATTTGATGTATGCAAGTAAATACAAATCACAAACATAAGCATAATAATCCAAACAGGTGGCTCCTAGGAGGCTGCCAATCATACAAGGGAATTTAAATATAAACATTATGAGAGTAGTTAAGAAGTTATAATTACACAGAAAATATAAAGGAACCACTTCCTTGGAATAAGAATATGATTTCTGGATTCAAAAATTCAATAAAACATTTTTAAACTCAGTTAAACATTTTGAGTGTTTAGAAAAGTCTAAAATATATAAAAAATTAGAAAATATTTTAAATACCGTATATACTCATGTATACGCCGAGTTTTTCAGGACATAATATTTGCTGAAAAACTAGGGTTCAGCTTATACACGGGTCAGTGGTACCCCAGTAAGGTGTAACATCTCGCTGGGGCCCGCCCAAGGTGACGGGACGAGTGCCCATTATCTCCCGGGTGATTGCCATTTCTCTGCTGTTCATTCAAAGCCCCGCTGACACTGCAGGGCTTTGAATGTTTGTTTACTCACATCTAACCAATCAGAGCCATCATATGATGTGGCTGGCTCCAACTCGCAGAAGTACCCGTAGTGATTCACTTACGCCGGCAGCTGAACTGATAAGGATGTGTCTGTGGCTGCGCTCTGTCTCTCCCCTCTGGTCTCTGTGTTAATTCACATTCTGCATCCCCCACCGAATGGACACCCCCCTCCTCCCGGCTACCATGAAAGTTCTCTCTCAAAGTCTTGTTTATTTATCCTATTAGAAATGGATACTGTTGAACCAAAAGAAAAACGACCATCATATGAGGCTGGTTTCAAAATGAAGGTTGTGTCAAGAGCAGAAGAGAGCAATAACAGTATTGCAAGTAGAGAATTCTGTGTCAATTAAAAGAAAGTGAAGGAGTGGAAGAAAAGGAAGGCTGATTGGAACAGATTCCAAAAGCTAAAAAAACTCATCGTGGTTTAACGTCTTTTATGGGGCTCTAGAGAGTGAATTGCATAAATGGGTTATGGAGTGTCCTCAAAATGGTTACTGGGTAACACGCATGGGAATCCACATACGTGCTCTACAAATGGCTAAGGATGACAAATATAAAGCACCAGGCATTGAAAAATTTGCTGCATCAGCAGGATGGTGTACCCACTTCATGAATGGGTTTGGCCTACTATGTTTGAGACAAAGAACAAAGATTTCCCAGAACGTGCCACAAGACCTTGAAGAAAAAATTATGTCATTCCAGTCATTTATTATAAAACAAAGAAGGATTTATAATTATGACCTGGCAGATATTGGGAATATGTATGAAACTGCCATGACTTTTGATCTTCCAAGCAACAGAACTGTGGCAAGTTTAGAAGAAAAAGGCATTTTCTCAAAACCACAGGAAATGGGGAAAAAAAAAACAACTTTGCAGTTGTTCTATCATGTTTGGCTACTGGAACTAAGCTGTGTCCTGTCATTATTTTTAAAAGAAAGACCTTGACTAAAAAGACCAATTTCCCACCAAGAATTACTGTGCGTGCACATGTTAAAGACTGGATGGATGAAGACGGAACAAAAAAATGGCTGGAATAAACTTGGAACCTACGACCAGGAGCAGCCTTAAAGAAAAAGCCATCATTACTTGTTTGGGATATGTTCAGATCCCACCTATCGGATGACATAACAAAATTGGCAAAATCTAGTAAAGTTACTTTAGCCATTATTCCAGGTGGGCTTATATCTGTACTGCAGCCTCTGGACATGTCTTTGAATAAACCTTTTAAAGACCATGCGAAGGATGTGGCATGAATGGATGTCATTTGGTCAAGTCCAACTAACAAAAGGAGGAAATCTCATGCAGCCTGACATAGAGTTAGTAGCAAAGTGGGTTCAAGATGCATGGGAAGACCTTCCAGAAGACATGGTGCCTTCCAGAAATGTAGTATTAGTAATGCTGTGGATGGCAGTGAAGACTGCGCTTTGTATGAAAATGACAGCAGTGATGGTGATGACGGCGATCTCAGTGAGGACAGCGTCTATGATGACCTCACACCAACTGAAGCTCTACATTGGGATTCAGATGATGATGAGGGATCCAGTTTTGAAGGATTTTAACTCTTTAAATTTTAGCTTGGTTGCTGATTGAGCTCAGGGAATAGTACTCTTAAGGTATCATTGTTGATACCTTATTATTTTGTTGAACCTATTTTCCACTTACTGTGCTGGTTTACTAATGCTAAATGACTTGTTGCCCTTTTATGTATGTTTTTATTTAAAATAAATATTTAAATACTTTACCCCACTGATGTTTCAATATTTAATCATTTTATTTTCATTTGTTTTGATTATAGAAACTCACCAATAGCTTCTGCATTTTCAACCCTAGGCTTATACTCGAGTCAATCAGTTTTTCTGGTTTCCCAGGTAATAATTAGGTAACCTCGGCTTATACTCGGGTCGGCTTATATTCAAGTATATATGGTACATGAAAACAGAAAAAAAATGAAATGCTAAAAATAAAAAATCTAATGTATATGTCATTGTGAAAATTATTTATTTTAGAGAAGTTAATACAAGAGTGCCCCAAGAAAGTAGAAGCTAAATGTATCCCAAGTGTTGCACTATTCAAAAATGCTATGTTGTTGTTGTGTTCCTGCCAGTCAGTTTCAACACACAGTAACCCTCTATGTACGACAGAGCCAAACACGGCCTGTTCCAGCACCATCCTCAGCTGTTGTTGTTTGAGCCCATTATTAAAACCACCGTGTCAATATCCCCAAGTGCCTTTCCTCTTTTACATTGGCCTTCTGCTTGACCGAGCATGCTGTCCCTTTCAGGAAACGGTCTCTTTTGACAACGTGTACAAAGTACATGAGCCTAAATCTTGTCCTCACTTTCAAGTAAAATTCTGGGTATACTTCCAGTAGAGATTTGTGTGTTCTCCTGAGAGTTCCTGGCACTTTTAATATTCTTTGCCAGCACAATACTTTGAATATATTGATTCTTCTTCTGTCTTCCTTATTTACTGTCCAACAGATGACGTGCTCAAAGATACTGGGGGTTGGATATCCAGTCTTCAAAGGGGCATCTCTTCAAGACTTTAAAAGGGTGGGTTTTTTTTTTTTAGCAAATTACCTAATGCAAGGCATGGTTTCATTTATTGATTTTTGCTTCCAAGAGCATTCCTGTGGATCCAAGCAAGATGAAAGCCTTGGTAAATTCAATTGTTCACCATTTATTAGGAGGCTGCCTAGTCGTGCCACTGTGAAGATTTTTGTTTTCTTTACATTCATATTGAAGGCTGCAATCCTTGATCCTCATCAGCCAGTGCTTCAAGTCCTCCTCACTTTCAGCCAGCAACATTGTGTCATCTGCAGATTGCATGTTGGCAGTGAGCCTTCCTCCAAGCCCGACTCCATGTTCTTCATACAGTCCAGCACATCTGATTACATGCTAGGCATATAGATTGAATATGTATGGTGAGAGGATGCAACCCTGGCCTATGTCTTACCTGGTTTTACACCATGCGGTATACGCTGTGTCTCATCAAAGAAGTTTCTGTATGAGCATAATGAACTATGTGGAAATCCCATTTTTTTCATGACCAGTCCCATGTGACTTTTAATCCCCTTTCTGTCCATAAATACTAGAGGTGGAATAGAGAGTATTGAGGGTAAAAAGAGAATAACTTTGATAAAGGAAACACTACTCCCAAACTGATCTGGAACCTAATAATATTGTGTAATGTAATTTATAATGTCTTTCTGCTATGTAATTAGGATTCTTGATAAAATTCTAAAACCATTTTTCTGCTATTTAATGGGAGTAAGGCTTATTCTGGGAAACATTTCACTCAACTGACTGTCATTCATTTTCTGATATTTATTTGTTCTTTTTGTATCTAATACAGTAGTCTAATACTTGTTAAGTCTTTCTGTTTTCTCCTGACATGTGCTGCCAAGAGTAGTATTTTAAAGAGCCTGCCAAGAACCTTCTCTCTTGCAGTAAGGCTGTACTAAAACTTGAACATCTGCTCATAACTACATTGTCTTAATACCTTTTCATTTAAGAATCGATGCATTTGAATTGCGGCGCTGGCGAAGAGTATTAAAAGTACCATGGCCTGCAAATGAGCAAATCTGTCTTGGAAGAAGGAGAGCCAGGCGAGGCTGCTCCTTGGAAACAGGAGTCCTTTTTCTCACTCACTGTGGACTTGTTTACAGGAGAGACCAATCCCCGGAGAGGGACATCTTTCTTGGTAAAGTAGGACAGTAAAAAAAAAAGAGGGAAACCCTTGATTCTGGTGGTTCTTGTGGACCACCGAACTCAGAGAGCAGTTGGTGCCCTGCTATGTGATAGGGACAGAAGAGGACCTTCTGCCCTATCTCCTAAGGCAATGAACAAAGGACCCTGTGACACAAGTGATGAACAAAGGACTCTGGGAGAGCTGGCTTGGGGAACACCTGAACCTTGAAGGCAGGTCCCAGTAAAAGTCTGGTACAGCCCTGTCCTCAGTGACTGTTGAGACACGCTGATCCGGAGCAGCAGCCACATATAAGTGAAAGGGCCCTGGTGTGAGACCTGAGGAGGCACTGAGTGACTAATTAGAAGGTTGTTAATCCATCTGCAGAGTGGCCACCCCCTCCCCTTTGAAAATATCTTTTAAAACCTGGAAGCATATTCTCCTAAACGATGGCCTCTCTCACCTCCTGAGAGGTAACCGCTTCATTCCCAGAGCAAAGTGTAGCTTCTCTGGGCTGACAGTGCTCTTCCCAACTCTCGAGAGGGACTCCCTTCATTTCCCGTGAAGTGAATTCTTTGCTGCTGCTGCTGTGTGTATGTGAGCGATCGAGGTTTATCTTGGGACCCCGACAGACCACAAGGATTTCGAGAGTGATGATGACAGGAACTGAACTTCACATCCGGGGCTCTGGCTGGACTTGAGCTAGACCCTACAGGGATAGCAATCAGGTTTGTGAGAGACTCCAGAGGTAAGTCAGCGGGGAATTAAATTATTCTCTTTGTTTTGTTTTGAGAAAGTTCTTTCTCTTTCTGTCTCGCTCTCTTCTACTCTCCCCTCCCTGCTTCCCCCTTACCCCCCACCCTGCCGCGTGCGCGCTCTCTCTCTGCTAGATTTTTATGAGGCTGTGAATGGGGAGAAATCTCCCTATAGTTCAAAGAAAGACAGTTACCCTGGGGAATAGTGGCAGGCAGATTGTACTGCAATGGTACATTGTAAAGTGTTTCCTAGTTACAGTAGATACAGTTTCAGTTTGGGAAGCATGCAAAGTGAAAATGGACTAACCCAGGCACTGGGCATATCATATTTTCTGCATACAGTCTATCATTCTCAGTCCTCAGGTAAAGTAGAAAAGATGCATCATTAAACAGGCCCTATGGAAACGGTGCCAGGAGACATACAGACACTGGATAGAATTGCTTCCTACAGCTCTTATGTGATTTAGAACCTCCTCTCATTCTCAGCATTTGAATTAATGTATGGCAGGTCCTTTTCCATTCAAGCACCAAGAGGCCCAGCTGAGGTGAGTTATTTTCTAAACTATGTTACAGACCTGGGAAAAATGCAACAAACCTTATCAGACACAGACTATGGCCACAAAGTTACCCCGGACCAACTCCATTAGGCATTCAATCTCCTGTCCATTCCGGAGGTTGGGTTCTTGTAAAAAAGCTAGAACGAGGGGCTTTCTCAGCAGCAGTTGAAATTAATCTGGGAAGGGCCTAAACAAACACAATTTATCCCAAGAGCTGTCAAAATTAAAGGAGTCAAGTCCTGGACACATCCCTCTTAAATTAAAGCATCACAGAACCCTGACGTGTGTTCATCGAATCAAGGGAAAGAGCAATAAAGTTGTGAGCTCTTGGAGGGTTTGAAACCCCTCTTTAAGAAGCAGAATCCTGAACAGAGAGGCTAAACGGATTTAAAGCCTGTGGCTGGAAGAGGCATCTGCCTCTATCCCCCTTACAATCTATTGCTTTAGCCTTGGAACTTGGTGCTTGCTTGAGCCAGAAAGATAAGGACGAATTCCCTCGAGACAACTTAACCCTTTGCTAATTCTTAGTTAAAAGGGACTCAAATTTCACATGTAGTGATTGCTTAGTTTGTAATGTAAAGGTGAGCCAGAGAAAAAGGAATTTCGGTGGACACAGGAAGCTGTGGAAGGTCACAGCTAATTGCAGACATTCAGAGAAGGAGTTGAATAGTACTTCTGTCTTCAAGTGTCTGGTTGTGCCAGAACATGAACAATGATAAAAGAAACTTGAAGATAAACAGTGAGTTGTTTAGAGAGAAGTTGATGAGAAAGGAGAAGTGAATGAATTCGCTATTAGAGAAGGATTACAGTGTAGGAAACATGGCAATCTCTAAGAAATGATCCTCAGGAACTGCTAGCCTGTCAGTTCTTGAAACTGACTCAGGAGAATGGAGAAAAGAAATTAAACATACAGTTTCAGTTGACTCATAAAAAGCCTTGAAGTTATTCTCTCAGACAGACTGAAAGCAACCCATCTAGACCTGAAAGATGACATCTGAATTCTAGTGAGTGTAATTAGCAGAAAGAATAAACCCAGAGACCTTCAAGAACGTCAAGGGGCAAATCAATTCTGCTCCTACAGGAAAAGTGGTTTGAGCTCCTCCCATCCTTAGCAACTTGAGATAAGCTGTTCCAGTGGCCTGCAAAAATCTTTCCTACAACTTGCTCAGATCAGTGGCATCTGAGGGGAATTACAGAGAAAGAGCAGAGACTTCTCCCCCGTCAGCCTAGGAAATGAACAGAAGACCCCGTGAAGCACGTGATGAACAAAGCAAAAAGCACTTGTAA
Organism: Tenrec ecaudatus; assembly: GCF_050624435.1. NCBI lineage: Eukaryota > Metazoa > Chordata > Mammalia > Afrosoricida > Tenrecidae > Tenrec > Tenrec ecaudatus. Next base: position 101,779,257 of record NC_134532.1, on the reverse strand, counting down.
TAGCTCTGTCTCTGCGCTTCAGCTTAGTGGAAACACGCTGTGTGAATTCATACGTTCTAGTGTCATTTCCTGAGCTGGCGTTTACACTTTTTGGAGCCCCTGTTTCTGATAATCCTATTACTAATTTTTGGCCTGTTCCTATTTAACACTCCAGTAAAGTTGGCATCTCTCAGGCTTCAGCGGTTCCATATAAGGAGGATGATTATAAGCGGGTATCAGCAAATTCCTTTTTGAAGCACCTGCCAAGCTGCAGCCATCTTCCTTAAAGGAGACCTGTCCACTCTTTGATGGTTCATTTCCCAGTAGGAAAAGGGATGAAGATTGGGCGAGAGGTGGGTGTCAAAGGGCAACATCACTCCCTACCAGCTTGAAGTAGCCAGATCTGTCTTTGTCCAATTCCCCCAAAGAATTTGGAGTCAGCTCTCTTCAGGGGGAAATTGCAGAGAAAGAGCAGGGACTTGTCCCCTATCCGCTAAGGAATTGAACAAAAGCCCCTGTGACACAAGTGATGAACAAAGGACTCTTGAGAGGTCAACAGAGAGACACCGAACGGAGATGGGATTGAGAGGTTAAGAGCAGCTTTATCAGGGATGGGAAAATGCTTCCGGGAGGGAAGGGAGAGCAGAGAAAGGGACAGGAGCATCTTGAGCTCCTGGGCAGTTCTTAGACCCAACGAGTTAGGTCAGGGAAGTCGCAGCTTGTCAGTGAGGCAGTGGGAGATACATAGGGCTCGAGCTAGGGAGGTATCCCTTGACAAGGGAGATTTTTTTTGCTTGCAGCTGCAGGACATTGAGTCAGGGTGCGAGTGGCAAGTCCCTTTGTTGTTTGCCAACCTACTCCCTGGAGTGCTGGGACGGGGGCTACACCACCTTGGTCGGGAGAGACAAGCTCCAAGGAATGTTGGGGCAGAAGATGCATACTTATCATCCCGAGAGGCTGGAAATGAGGGTCATGAAGTTCTATCTTCCTGAGAAGCTGGGGAGGAGATGGGGGCTGCCTAGTTCAGACCCAGCCCAAACAGACTCTGTGAGAACTGGCTTGGGAAACACCTGAACCTTGAAGCCAGGTCCCAGTAAAAGTCTGGTACAGCCCTGCCCTCAGTGGATGTTGAGACGCGCTGATCCAGAGCAGCAGCCACATAAAAGTGAAAGGGTCCGGGTGTGAGACCTGAGGAGGGACTGAGTGACTAATTAGAAGGTTGTTAATCCATCTGCAGAGAGTGGGTCGCCCTCTCCTTTGAAAAGGGCTTAACAAAACCAGAAGCATATTCCCCTAAACAATGTCACCCTCTCATTTCATGAGGGGGACCCCCTTCACTCCTTGAGTGAAGTATATCTCATCTATGGTTAAGGTGTCTTGCTCAGCTCTCAAGAAGGACCCACTTCATTTCTTTTGAAGTGACTGTATGCTTTAATAGACATGGGGCTTAACTGCTGCTGCTGCTGCTGGTGTGTGTGTGTGTGTGTGTGTGTGTGTGTGTGTGTGTGTGTGTGTGTGTGTTCTCCCTGGACCCCAACAAACCACATGAATCCAGAGGTTGCTAGTTCCCCCAGGGGTGGCAGCCCAGGGACACAGAACTTCACACTATGCTTCCACCGACCTTGGATTCAGGAGACACTTGTATCAACTGCCCTGTAATCTCCCTGCTTCCTGATTCAATTTTCTGCATCATTAACCTGCAGGTCTGTGAACCTGAAGGAAGAGAGTCAGGCTGCTCTTGGATCTATGAGCTTGAGTTGGACTGGACCCGACATTTCTTCTTTCTGTAAAGTTGAGTCTTCAGAGGAAATTCTTTTTGTACATAGATGAGTACCACTGGATTTGTCTCTTTGGACCATCCTGCCTAACACAGAGTCATAATATCATATTAGATTGGATTGGAAACTTTAATTATTGAAATGAGAATATTCTGTGAACTACGATGTATTATAAAGGCTGAATGTCAGAATATAGAAAGAAAACACCCGAGAGGAATTGAAAGGGAAAAGGAGAAAGTGCAAGCTTTGTTAAAAAATGGATTCTAAACCAGCTCTTTAACAGTGCATTATCTCTACAGTTATTATGCTGAAATGATATGCTTCATATTTAAAATTGTCTCAGTCTGTTGACTCATGAGTGTGGCGCCTGATGCATTAATTTTCAGAGTGTGGTTCTAAGTCTGTTCACTGGTTTATCTGTCATGGATGCTTAGGATAATCCACTATGAGCAGGAAGTTCCCGTTACTTGATTAATAAAACCCCCAAAAGATGTAAAATATTTGTGTGGAGAGTTAATACATTCCTTTTTTATGTTTTTAAATATGTTGAACCTTATTTTCAGGCCTATCATGTGGTCTCTTCTGGAGACAATGCATGTGTGCCAGGAAGATAGGGGGAGGGCAGAAATGCACTTTCTTGTTGAATAAAGTGTTCTGTATTGGTTGATTATATTATTTCCGTCTGTCACATCTTTGTTGAGTTTCTTTCTACTTGTTCTGTCTTTCATTGAAAGCAGCGCAATGACATCTTCCACTATGATGGCAGAGTTGTCCATTTCTCTTTTCAGTTCTGTTAAGTCCATTTGTGTATTTTGGTTTTTTTTTTTAATGAGTTAATATTGTCTTGCTGAAATGTCCTTTAACCATTATATAATACCATTAATTCCTTGTCTCTTATGCTGATTTTTATCCTAAAATTCATTATATCAGAAATTAATATTGCCACTCCTCTATTTTGGCTGTAATTGCATGATATATATTTTTTACAGTCTGATTTTTATCTTATTTAAATCATTGTTTCTAAGTTGTTTCTCTTGCCACAGCGTTCTGAAGGGTCACTTTTCATTCGTGTTGCCGCTCTGTCTCTTGACTCGTGTATTTAATCCATTTACACTCTATGTAATTATTGATAGCTTTGAAGTTCATATCATTTTTGTCGTGTGTGTGTGGTGACTTCTTTGTTCGCTATTATTTTCTGTTGTGAGTTCATTTTGTTTGCAGATTGCTCTTTTCATTTTCTTTATTGAAGATTTTGTGTTTATTTAACTTTAACTTTCTTTTTCATTTTGGTAAGAAAACTTATTCATTTTTTCTGTGGTTACCTAGTATTTTACTCTCCCCCCCCCCCAGTTTAAGATAGTTTGTTCCGCCTTGATACTGTCTTGACTTCCTATTTATTTGGAAAGTCTCCAACGACACCATTTGTTCCCTCTTTTTGATTTATACTTTCCATCATTTACAGACTGATGCCACTAGTTTTCTATTTTTAGTCTTGTAATTCAATTTTAAGCTAGAGGGGGCCAAAAAGTTTGTAGGAGAAAATTCTATTATCTTTCATTACATAAAATCCACCTCGACTCTAGTGATTAGCCTTAATAGCAGACAGAGAACCTTGTAAATTGTATTTTAGCAGCTACAGTTAGAGTGCAATATAACACCTTGTCATTTGATCTCTTTGCCTCATTTTGAATCTATTCCAGTCATCTCATATTGTCTGCTTTCTTTTTGACTGATGTTCTTCTCTGTTTTATTTGGTCATTATCGCTGGGTTCTCTTTTATTCTTTGCCTTTATATGTTTTTCTGCCAAGGGAATTGAGGATGGGTGGATCTATGGATACAGTAACTGAATCACTTGGTGGGTGAAAGAAGACTACGGGGAAATGGAGAGTCAACAGCAATGGATATAAGATGGAAGAAAATGTTCTAAAATTGAAGTCTGTGCCCAGTTGCCTGGAAGGGCACCTCTAGGCTTATTCCGCCTCTCTAAGGCTTTTAACTTTCTTCCTTTTACCTGTGCTTGATAAAACTCTATGTCCTTCCATTTCATGTTCATCCTTCCAGGCCTGGGGTGCATCTGTTTCCTTTGGTTTCTCAGACGTTTGTTGAAGAGGGAGGATGTGGAATGTCTGACTAGGTAGCCATCTTAATTCCAACTAGATAGTTAAGAAATCTCTATGCCAGTTATTGGACATTTTCTCAACTTTTAAGTACTTTATTTTTTCTTCTTTTCACCAAATTTCTTTATATAATTATTCCACTGTCAAAATATCATGTCAAATTCAAATTGCATTTGTTTTGACCATGTGTGAAATTTAAACAGGAGCAATCTTCTCGAATTTAATATTTTAGTACCTGAACTTCATTTATCCTTAGATGAATGTCTGGCACATAATCTTTGTATAATATTTAAATTGAATTAAATCACAGAGTCTCAGAAACAAAGGAAGATAGAAATCTCATTTCTCTCTTCTGGTTGCGTGAATGCCTTTTTTATGGCTTTGGACAAACTATACTCTAATATTCCACAAGTTTTTCCAATATTAGAAATATTTAGCATCTTAATTTTATGACTTTACTATTTTGTGCACATATGTTTGTATCTTTACATTAATTTCTGTGGTTTACATTCTTTATGCTAATTTTTTCTTTGATATTTGCTATGCTGTATATTTATAACGACTGTACTGTTTTCATTTTTGAGCATTTACTTAATATAGTATTGTCCATCTTTTAATTTTTAACCTTTTAAGAAATTACTTACAGTTTTTAAGTAACTTTTATTTTTTAAGAAAAATATGCGATATTTTATGAGATCGTTCCTGTATTTTACCTTTTAATACTCAACCATGAATTTTGTTTATAACTCAAAGTAAGGGCAGTGGTCAGCCTATTCATTGTTTTAATAACTGATGTGTTAATAACTGTCTTAGTAACTGATGTATTTGGTTTAAGGGACCTGGTTTATAGTTACTCTTACCTATGATATTATGTGTTCCTAGATTTTTTCTCTTAATTTACTTCTTTTAAATTGACCCGATATTTTATCTACTACAATTTCTACACCTTTACAACACTGATACGTTCTATTCTGCCTCTACTAGCGTTTAAAAGCCATTCCCTTTCTTTATTCCTCTCTTGTCATTATTTCCTGTTTCCAACTCCGCTCTGTGGTGGTCTTCTCCAGGTCAGTTTATTTGTCCTCCCGACCCATCCTCCCAAACAATTGATTCCACTTTTCTGTTTTGCTTTTCTCTTGCTTTACGGTGCACTTCCTGTCCTTCTCTCAACTCTTATGTTTGGCCCAAACAACCTACATTTTGTATATTTAAATATATCTTACCTAAAGTTTATATCTTTGGTTTCTAAAATCCTTATTTATTTTATGAACATTAATTTTGAGTCATCTTATCTTCATTATTTTAAATTGAGTCAAACTATTATAAAATTTGTATTTTATAATACGTGCCCTTTTAGTAGCTCTTGTACATTCATATTTTCTCAGCTGAAATGCTTTATCCAAATTGCTTTTTATTCAATTTTAATATCTTTTCAAGTAATCTCCATAGGTAAGTAAATGGATTGTGTACTCGATAAGTTTTGAATTTTATAATTGTGCCTCTTTTTAAGAATCTTTTCTATGAATTATATCTTGGTTTTTAATGTGTACTTTTATGATTAAATCCATTTCCCTCTCTTTGATTTAAAGTTGTTTCACTATTCTCTAGCATTCGGAATTACAGATGAAAAGTCTGATATTTAAACAATTATTCTTTCATAAGAAATCTTTTCAGTTTCTTAGATTTTTAGGGTAGGCTTGAAATTTCATTCAAAAATGGCTCAATGAACTTAAAAATATTACTTATGCCCAAGAATTAATCATCTCTTTAAATATAAAAATAATTTGATTCATATTACTTTTATTGTGTTCCCATAATTATTACTTTTCATGATGAAATTTATTTTATTTTATCTTGCAGTGCAGTGATTTACTTAAAACTCTTCTAGCCATAGTGAGTTTTTCTTACTCCCAACAACTGACTTTTCACGTATGGGTTTTAGTAAGAAGTTGGAAGAAGATAATAAATCAGCTGTGAGAAACTGAGAACAGAGTTCACTGAGATTGCTGCCCTGCTGGGTATAAAATGAGTCATCTCAGAAGTAGGGGCGGGATCTCACTACCATCAAGAAGAGAGCTAGGAAAGAGAGAGACCTGATGACTCTATCTGGTTGCCTCTCGCTCTATCTGATCTCTAGTTCTTAGGATGAGTTATCGCCTATTGCCTGATTTCATGAGCTTTTGTGGTGCTATGGATGAAAGCGATCCTTCAAAGGAATATCTGAACTTCAAATTTGGGGCTTTATCAGCTCTCATAGCAACACGAGCCATTTGGAGATTATGAAGTCTGTGTGGCCATTGCAGTGAATTACAAAGACATGGACCATAAGGAAATATACTGAGAGGAGTGGTGATTGATTTAAGGAATAATGGAGCGGGATAGCATTTGGGGCATAACATTTTATTCGAAAGGAAGGAGGTGCTCAGCAGATCTTAAGCTGAAGGGGAAATGAAGAAAAAATTCTACTCAAAATGGACAGATTCCATGGGCAAAATATTGAACAATTCAAGAAGTATCGATACTCTCCCTGTGAGTCTGACGAGGAATTGATAGACTGGTATTGAACATATGAGCTAATATTGAACTTATGCACTTGATCTGGACTGAGGTGTTTTCTTAATATATAATTACTTAATATACAAAATACAATAATATGCAAATACTTAATACACAATTAATATATAATTACAAGTAAAATTGTTTTCATTATAAAAACAAAAGCATAAGAAGAGAATGGAAAGAGTATGCAGTCACCACTATGCCATATATTGATCAAGAACCCATGGTACTGAAGGAAGAAGGCTCCAGGAATGGAGCGGATATCACTTGAAACGTTTCAACAAGCTGATGTAACCCTGGAAACACTCATTTCTCTATGTGGAGAAATTTTGAAGACAACTACCTAGACAAGTGTCTGGAAGAGATCTGTCTTTGTATCCATTCTACAGAAAGGTCACCAAACACAATGCAGAAACTATGGAACACTACCATTAATATCCCATGCACGTAAAATTGGCTGAAGATTGGACATGGAGCTTCTAGAAATTCAATACAGATTCAGAAGAGGATGTAGCATAGGGACATCATATGGACCTGTTAGGTTTCTTGGGTGGGAAATACCTCGGTTCTTGGCTTCGTAAGAGAAAGAATTCACGCCAAAGCCTGGATTGTGCTCCAAGTGTGTTTTTTTAATAAAGGACAGAAGAAGTTTCAGGTTTTACAGTCACTGAATGTGGGAAACTCATGGGACTCTACACCCACACTTGGTGGCCTTAGGCCAGAGAGACCACTGTACTGCCAAGCAGAAGGCAGAGAAACAGCCCAAAGGTAAGAGAGCTGTGGTCTCCACCTTCCGGCCTCTAGCCCCATTGGCTGAGAGGTGTGATTGACGGTGCTGGTTGAACCCATTGCCTGAATTAAGCTCACCTGGTCTAGTTTGGGCCAACCCAAGTATACGGCCTGCCCACAGTGCACCACCCACCAGGCTGGGGCTTGCTTTGGTGCACTCCCTCAGCCTTCATTCCAACCTCCTGTAGGGGGCCTTTAGGCATGGAAAGGAACAACCTTCTATCCTGTTACCTACCAGAGCCATAATTAATATCTGATGGATCTTGGCTGAAAACAGAAAATTCCAGAAACATGCTTTCCTGTGTTCTACCTACAGAGCCAAATGCTTTTGGCTATGTGGCTCATGGCAAACTCAGGATAGCCAGGTGAACTGGGTAGAGATTTGCTGCTCAATTTTGCCTATGGATCTCATTGATGTGTCCATCTGGTGGTCTTCTCCTGAGAACTTTATCTGTTTCTTTTTTTTCTTTTAATCATTTTATTGGGTGTTCTTACAGATAACATTTACAAAGGACAGACATTTCATAGTTCAATCATATCAAACATTTCATGTAATTGCTACCACAGTCAGTTTCAAAACATTTTATTTCTTCCTGAAGTCCTTGATATCAGCTCCCCTTTATCCCATCCCACCCCTTCCCTACCCTCCCAGGAACCCTTATTAATTAATTTGTTTATTTTGCCGAATCTTACACCATCCAATATATCTATTTACATAAAATTCTGTTGTTAGCTGCACTCCAGAGGGGTTATAAACAGTCATCAGTGGTATCAGCTGCTGCCCCTTAACTCCCCTACCAGTCCCTCACTGCCCATTCCCTCAGGGAACCATTGCTCCTGTTACTGTTTCTGAAGGGTTATCTATCTTAGTTTTCATATATTAAATGATCTTAATTGTACAAATGAACATACACAAGTCTAATGTTATTAATGAGGTAAAACAAATTAAACCCATAATAGTAAGGGGAGGAAATATTTTTTTTAAACTGAAGGATAGTTGTGTGCTTCATCCGTGCTACATCACCCCCAGATTTATCACCCCTTCCATGCAGTTCTTCTAGGAGGGACTTTCCCAGAGTGATAGCATTTTCTATGACATCAGTTCTCAAAATGTGGGTCACTGCACCTGTACCAGCAGACCTCCTACAGGTCGCGACCCATTTGGGGGTCCAATGACCCTTTCACAGGGGTCACCCTATTCATAACAGCAGAAAATTACAGTGATGAAGTAGCAACGAAAATAATTTTATGGTTGGGGGTCACCACCACATGAGGAACTGTATGAGAGGGTCGTGGCAGGAGGAAGGCTGAGAACCTGTGCTCTCTGAGATGAGTTGGCTTCCCTGAAGATTGAAGTTCTCTGAAGGCTTGCATTACATTTACTGAGTCATTTTCTATATGTGTCTTTGCTGTTAGATGCCACACAGTGAGGTCCAACTAATACCGGAACAAAATGCTACCCAGTCTTGCATCATCCTCACCAACATTGATAAGCTTGAGCTAACTGCTGCAGTCACTGTGTTGGTCTGTTTTATTCAGGGTCTTCTTTTTTTGCTGACCCTTCATTTTCCAAAGTATGGTGTCTACCTTAATAATCTAGTGCTCCTAGCACAGAAGCTCCACAAGTGGTTATCTTTAATGGACCAAAATTTATTATCTCAAATTTTAAGAGGTGGAAGTGTGACTACATAGTGCCAACTCTAGGGGAAAGCTTTCTCCCTCAGTTAACCCGCAGTCATTCCTTGCACAACCAAACATGTACTGGCTTCAAGCTTTCCCTGAGAATAGCATGTTGTCAGTGCAGGGACCCTCGATCCAAAGGATGCACTCAACTCCTGCCTCTTCTTTCTTGGCAGTTAAGTAATCTCTCTACTCGCTGCTGGATTCTCTCCCTTTATAAACTCTTCCACTGTAAAGGGTGTTACAGGCCACACTGTGGTAATAATTTCTTTTGTAAGAATTAGTACAAAATTAGTCTCAAGAGTCTGGAGATTGAAAAGGTCCCAAAGTCCAACTTTTGCAACATGCTAGACTGCTCCAGTCCACCCCCCACCCTATGACTCACTTGAATGTATTCCCTGGTGTCTCTGGGTTCTGTGAATTACTGCAGTGTCCCAGAGAATGGCACAGAAGTTTGAGAAACTATGTCACATGAGGGTGTGTGCTGTTCAGTCCAAAGTCCGAAGGTTAGCATAAACCAGATGCTGGCACCAGAGGGCTTGCTGCTTGCTCTGGCTGGTGATGCGGTAACAGCCCTTGTTCTCAGTGGGCTGATTTGATATGCAGCAGGTTCGCATTTCAGGGAATCCTGTTCCCAGTTACTTACAGGTGAATTCTATTAGTCTCCTCCACCACCTTCTTACCAGACCCATGCAAGAAAAGGTGGTTTGGCGGAGTTATATCGTGCAATCAAAATTCTCCCAATTATAATAACCTATACTCCACCCAAGGACTGTATCTTATTTATGCATATATTGCCTGAGGGCTCTGGCAAGCTGTTTCCAGTAGGCATTGACCCCATACTAATCTTAGCCATCCAAGTTTTATTTTTCCGAGACCTTTACAGAAATGGTTTTCTTCCTCTTCTCAGCTGTGGCACCTAATTCCTTACATCTATTTTAAGTCACAGTAACCAAGATAACCATTAAACTGTGGAGTCTGATTCATATCTTCTACTGAGGTCAGAATTTAGCACATTCTATTAGTTAGCAGACAATGCCTTATCTGTTTGTTAGCCACAGATGTATGAAATCGAGGATTATAATATATCACATAAGACATTACGGCTGAAAGGGCCATATTAGTTGAGTCTAACTCACACAACCAAAGGCTAGGCTGCTTACATCAGATCAGGATTGTGACAGGTTTAAGGGTTTAACTCATTGGTTTTTCACCTCAGGTAACTTCACGGGAGATCATGACACAATTGTCACACTACCTCATTACTTACCTGCCAAACCACCGAGAGTCATGTTCAATCTATAACAATGAGCTTCTCTGAGTACTGATCCTTCTGATATTATGTCTGAAATAAGTGAGACAAATTCTCTCCATTATCACTTTAAGGAGCATTCTGACCATACTACTTCCAATACAGATTCATTCATTCTTCTAACCGGACATATGGAGAGTCTGTGAGGAGAAATTATTTTCAAAAGTCTATAAAAACAATTCCACCAAAGTGATCCACATGTAGTCCGTAGGTAATAAGGTGTTTTTAAACCTATAGTTGATGGTACAAGCACAATTAATTGACTATACCTGAGCTCTCTCTCTCTCTCTCTCTCTCTCTCTCTCTCTCTCTCTCTCTCTCTCTCTCTCTCTCTCTCTCTCTCTCTCTCTCTCTCTTTCTCATTCTCACTCTTGCTCTCCCTCTCTCTCTGTCTGTAGCTCTTGCTCTCGCTCTCACTCTCTCTCTTTACACTCTCTCACCTCTGCTGCCTCATTCAATCTAGAAATAGCATTTCACATGATCCCTGACACTTAAATTCTGAGGCAATGTGCCCATCCACCAGTCTAATCTGTATAGTTATCGTTAGACCTTTCTCACTTAACCAAACCAAAACCCAAACTCACTGTCAAGGCGATGCCAACTCATAGCAACCCTATTAGACAGGGAAGAACTGCCTTGGGAGTTTCTGAGGCTATAGTTCTTTATGAAAGTAGAAAGCCCTGTCTTTCTCTGTGGTTTCAAACTACTGACCTTCCAGATCTCCATCAGCATCTCCTTCTCACATAAAAGTGAAGTGGAAAGACCACACATATGCCATTTTCAAGTACTTAGGGGTAAGAGAAGAGTATATTCTACATCCTACACACTCTCCCCAGTGGATTCTTCTCCTTTTACATATCAATCTGTCTCTTTCATAGGACCCAGGAAAAATAATTTTATAGACTCTTAGTTTATAATATCTAACTTTATGTTATGTGACTAGTCATGTAAGTACTTACAAGGATATGTATTTTTCCGTTTTTATTGTTCTATGGTATCCCAGGCAAGGCTGAGACAAAGAAGTAGGACAAGGAGGAAACGGGAAGCGAATAGTTTCATTTTAACATCATGCAGTAAAAGTGAAAGAGAACAGGACCAGCTAAATTGGGTGAATTAGGGTAGATTTTTTACAAAAGTGAGACTTTACTTTAAAATGAAATATTAACAGATTGGGAAATGTTTAGTAGAGAGGCTTCTAATCTGTGCCTCAGAACTCTACTTAAAATGAGAAAACCAGGTAAGATTAGCATAAAGTGTTTCTTTAAAAAAAAAACTCACTCAACTGAGTCAACTCTGACTCACAGACACCCCATGAATGTCCCTGTGAGCACCTGAGACTGCAACTCTTTATGGGAACAGAATGCTTCCTCTTTCTCCCTTAAAGAGACTGGTAGTTTTGAACTGCTGACTTTGGGTAAACAGCTCAACCCATAAATGTTAGGTCACTAGGGCTCCAGTATAAGATGTTCATAGGACCAGAATTAAAGTATAAGAGGAATTACACCTGTAGTCATCACATTCATTCATTCATTCTATAGATGTCATTAAGTACACACTATGATTGGTAGGAAATAGGAAGAAGAAAATGGCACAGAACTTCCTTCACACAAAGTATTGATAATTTCATAAAAGTGACAAATGTGTAATGCCATGCCTACAAATAAAATGGTATAGAAGAGAGCATATGAAATCACAGTATCTGAGTTGTAGAAAAAATTAGCAGTGATGAAATCTGACAGGAAATAGAATGGTATTGTTAAATAGGAAATGGCATTGTTAAAAGACAATTGAAAATGTAGATGATTTGTGTGTGTGAGTTCTAAGAAATGAAGAAGCACGTAAATTACTTCTTTATCTTTTAATTCTCTGTTGGTCTACTAAATTTGATTGGTTTTCTGTATCATCCACTAGAAATTGCACAAAAAAGTAGATATTTTAAACAAATTTTAAAAGATATCATACTTTTCATTATCCCACTTGGTTATAGATAATACAACCAGGATTATATATATTAGATCTTTCCCTTTAGGAAGTAAAATTATCTTTTTAAAACAAACAATAAAAAATTAGACAAATCAAAGAAGCTCAGGACCAAAAAGAGTATATATGTATCCTGAAGTTAAATTACAAGTGTCTCTTGATATGCTAATTTATAACAGACCTTAGCTATTATAAAAGTACATTTGTAAGAAAAAATATCCCAAAGTCTCAAAAAAAGTTTAATTATTAAGTGCATATTTAGAAGCTGTGGTGGTACAATGGTTAAGTGCTCATTTGCTAATCAACTGAAAGATTGTCAGTTCAAACCCACCCATCGTAATACGGGAGAAAATACCTGGTTATCTGTTCCCATATACATGATGCACAGAAAACCTGTGGGTCCATTCTATAGCTTCACCAGGTGTTGCAATGGACTCAAAAACACCCAACAGCATAACCATCAACAACTAACGGTGGGCTTTGCTTACTAGCAAACTAGCAATAAGGTAAGAGAAGTACCAATAACCCTGGGTATGGGGATATACTTGTGTGTAAGCCGAGTTTTCAGCATATTATTTATGCTGAAAAAGCCCCCCTCGGCTTATACTTGAGTGAGAGTCCCACTTAACCTATTCTCCGGTGCAGTGCAGGTGTTCTCCAGTGTCTCCCACTTACCTGTGGGCACCTGCAGCCTCTGTGGGTGGTCCTATGACTGCTTATATCACCGCTCTTCTTTTCTCCTGCACGCCGGAAGCCATACTGGACAAGAACCTGCCAGCTTCTGTGTGCTGGTATCTGGGGCGCACCGCATCCTTCTCAGATGAATGTTGGATGCACCTGCTCCCGCTCTTCTATAGGGCTGTCACCAATGACGTAGCCTTTACAGTCTGACCAGTGTTGGTCACTCCCCCTTGCTCCACCCAAGCATTGCTGAATACAAGTACCGGTATATCTCTGGTCTTGGATATTCAGCGCATTTATTTACAGTAAGCCTGCTATATTTTATTCTTTATTTTCTTATTAACCCCTCTCTGGACCCAGTGTTGACTAGGCTTGCATAGAGTGCCCTGGGTTAGGGTACAAAATATACACACTGCATTGTGTACGCACTGTATTACTGCATGTGTTGCATTAGCACTTCCCATACACATGTAGTAATGCTGCATATGCAGTAACGCAGTGCATGCAGTAAAAACACGTGTATATTATGAGCCTTTATGCAGGCTGCTCTATGCAAACAGGTCATCACATTCTGGAATATCATCAGCCTGCGTTAGGCCTCGAACTATGCCAGCTGCAAGTTGTGTACATATGGTAAGGCAGTGCATGTAGTGATGCAGCACATGCAGTAACACAACGTGTATAGTATGAGGCCTAACACAGGCTATGTCATGTCATCACTTTCTGGAATATTATCATGCCAAACTCTCCAAACTCTGAATTACTGTCAGCTCCCTTGGTGATCCAGCATGTTTTGGGTCTCATGGTGTCTTCTGAGTGTGATTCTTTTGGGGGGTATCTGTTTTCCGTGGTTAAGTCTATCTGTCTTGCTGCTTTCTATTGCCAATTGATTTTACTTGTTTACATGTATAGTTACCTGGACACCACCATTTTTACTGTAAATTGGTCTCTTTCAAGAACTAGAACTAGGGCTTATTTTTGGAGTAGGGCTTACAGAATATTTTGAGCATTCAATTGCTATGGTATGGCATTCTTTTTCAAAGTTTTTGTTTTGTTTTTATCCTGTGTTAGAAATGGCTCCCAATACTTCTAATCCTGCACCAAAACAAAAATGCAGGTCATATGAAGCTGGTTCAAACATAAGGTTGTGTTAAGAGCAGAAGAAGGCAATAATAGTATTGCAAGTAGGGAATTTTGTGTTAACAAAAAACAAGTGAGGATGTGGTGGAAAATGAAAGCTGACTTGGAAAAGATTCTAAAGGCAAAAAAAGCTTGACATGGTTTAATGACTTCATATGGGACTCTAGAGGCTGAATTGCATAAATGGGTTATGGAGTGTCATCAAAGTGGTTACTGTGTAATACACATGGGAATTCGCTTATGTGCCCTTCAAATGGTTAAAGACAACAAATTAAAAGCACCAGGCATTGAAAATATTGTTGCATCAGTAGGATGGTGCACCTGCTTCAAGAATAGGTTTGCCCTATGCTTGCGGCAAAGAACAGAGATTTCAAGAAGTTGCCAAAAGACCTTGAAAAAGTGATGTCATTCCATTCATTCTTCATAAAACAAAGAAGGATCCATAACTATGACCTAGGAGATACTGGGAATATGAATGAAACACATATTACCTTTGATCTTCCAAACAGCAGAACTGTGGCAAGTTTGAGAGACAAAACTTTTTTACTCAGAACCACAGGAAATGAAGAAAAACATTTCACAGTCATTCTGTCATGTTTGGCTAAGAGAACTACAGTAAGCTGTGCCTGTCTTCTTTTTGTAAAAAAAGAAAGAACTTGCCTAAAAAGATCAAATTCCCACTACAAATTACAGCGTGTGCACATATTAAAGGCTGCATGACAGAAGACAGAACAAAAGCGTGGCTGTAAAATTTTGGAATGGAAGACTAGGAGCAGCCTTAAAGAAAAAGCCATCATTGCTAGTTTGGGATACGTTCAGAGCCCACACATCTGACATAAAAAATTTGCAACGTCTTCTTGAGTCACTTTGGCTGTTATTCCAGGTGGGCTTACATCTGTATGGCAGCACTAGATGTGTGTTTAAATCAGTGGTTCTCAGCCTATGGTTCACAACCCCTTTGGGGGTCTAACAATCCTTTCACAAGGGTTACCCGATTCATAACAGTAGCAAAATTCCAGTGAAGAAGTAGCAATGAAATTAATGTTATGGTTGGGGGTCACCACAACATGAACTGTTTTAAAGGGCCGAGGCATTAGGAAGGTTGAGAACCACTAGTTTACATAAAGCTTTCAAAGACTGTGTGCAAAAGATGTGGCATGAATGGATGTCATTTGGTCAAGCCCAACTGACTAAAGTTGGAAATCTGATTAAACCAGACATAGAATTGATAGCAAAGTGGGTTCTTGATGCCTGGGAAGAGATTCCAGAGGACATGATTCAACGGACCTTCAAGAAATGTGGCATCAGTAATGCCGTGGATGGCAGTAAAGACAGCGCTTTTTAAGAGAACGACAGCAGTGATGGTGGTGACTGCGAACTCAGTGATGACGACAATGTCTTTGCTAATAACCTCACACCAGCTAAAGCTGAAGCTTTACTTGGACACACAGATGAGGAGGAGGAACCCAGTTTTGAAGGATTTTAACTCTTGTTTTCTCACCCTCTTTTCCACTTACAGAGCTAGTTTATGTTTTTCTTTCAAATAAATATTCAAAAATATTTAAAGTAATGATGCCTCAACTAATGTAATTATATTGGTATCTATTTTTATTTTGAAATTTACCAGTAGCTTCTGCATTTATCACCCTAGGCTTATACTTGAGCCAATAAGTTTTCCCAGTTTTTGTGATAAAATTAGGTGCCTCGGCTTATATTCAGGTCAGCTTATACTCAAGTATATTCGGTAAATAATGTCACACCAAAATATAGTGAGTTGTATTGGGAATTCAGTAGATGAGGATGTACAAGCATTTGAGAAATAGGATGACAATAGTAATTATAAAAACTCTAAAGTTGGATGATTATTTGAAAATTCTAGCAGTAAAATGAATTATTAAAAATAAAATAATCATGCAACCACTGATAGAAAAATCTCTGTGTGTGTTTAATCAGAACAACCAGAGGGCCGACCTATTGCAAACTAGTGTCAGAATCTGACTATGAGATTATGAGTATGTTCAGGGAGAAGTCTTGACAGAGTGGGGTACTTCTGGAAATTGATGGAGCTAGAATGGCTAACCCATGGAGCTAGAGAGCTGAGCGCTTGCAGGCAACAGATTTTCTCATGAAGTAGAGTAAACTTTCATAGGTGGGGGAATATATTCATAGGATTATAGGATTAAGGTATTACTTAACTGCAATTGTTAGGAATAGGATTTTTTGTTTTATTCACTTACAGAGTTTAAATGAGGGTGATACATATTGAATTGTATGCACTTTAGTTTTGTCCTCTTAAGTACAGATATGATTTTATTATTGTTTGTTTGAAAATAGTATATGGCTAAAGAGTTGCACGCAAGTGTCAAATTGACAAGGGGTGGTCTGTGGTAGTTACATAATCTGGTGTCAATTTGGGACTTGAGAGGATTAAGAGTAAAGGGGGAGTCTGGTCTGGCAATTGGGTCTTAGCCAATGAGGCCTCGGTGTGGTCATGGCCTTCTCCTAAGAATTTTGGGAACGCTGGCATTTTGCTCTTTGGAGGTGGGAGACATTTCTCTCTCAACTCAGTCCATTGGAAACTCTCTACTGACAAGACTGACTCCCTGTGAGACATCCCTGACGAGAAGCCGCATGAACCTACCCTGATGCTGCCCTGTGAACTGGAGAAGCCAGGTGGAGACCCCTGCCAGCACTGAGATGCTTACAATGCCACTGGATCCAAAGACTTTCTACCACTGGCCTGTGATCATCCTGCAATCGGCATCATTCCATGTGTTTCATGAGTCTGATGAGTACTTTATAGATTGGTTTCAGCACTGGGTTGGGATGCTTTCTTATTGTACAATTACCCTTTATATAAAACTCTCTCTTATACACATATGAGTTTCTATGGATTTGTTTCTCTAGCCTACCCGGACTAACACACCTCAGGACTTGCTGTATAACATTTGCCTAAGGAGGGTAGAGGATAGACCATCCCATGATCCTGAGGGCTAACAGGCCAAGGGACACAAGAGGAGACCTTTCTTGTGGTCCCAGCCATAAAGCTGTGCTGAATGAAGAACTCTGTCCTGTGACATCACATCTTGAATTGAAACACGTTACTTTCCTAATAGACCTCATGATTTTGCATATTGTCTGTGAGCACTGTCTGTGAGTCTGTGGCCATTGCAACAACTTATAACCAAACAGAGAAGTACAATGTCCTAGGAAGATTGCCTGGTGTCAGAATTCATATATATATATATGTATGAAAGTATACTTGACCTTCAGCCTACAGAAACCAGCTATGAACTGTTGATGCTGATGATTATCTTTTCCTTTGTGAGGCTAGAGAAGGTCAGACACCTCTGCCACACCATGTTTTCTGTTGGTGGATTCATTTTAATGGCTCCAGATTCATCAAAGCATGGGATTTGGTAAGAAAAATAACAAAGGAGCATAGGAAGTAAATATATTTTCTATTCCTAGATGGCTACTTTCATTTTAGTTACCAGCAATGGTTGAAAGGAAGGTAAGAGATAAAAGGAAAAGAAAAATCCACATCTCAAATGACCTGAGCAGAAGCTAGGGCAGTTATACAGGATGACTGACAAGAGGTCAAGACCATCCAGCTCCACCCAGTCTGAGGACAAAGTCATATACATATTAATGGGAAAATAGTCAAATTGTGGAGAAGAAATGATGACACTGCAATGTTCTCCAAAGGATTATGTTCTTATGTGAATGTACTCTGGATAGTGAATGTTTCTCCTATTATCAAGCAGAAATCTGTTTAATAGAAATAGTGTATATCATAGATAACAGAGTATATAACTCCACCTGCAGTCAATATTTTGATTAGATATGTAAATAAAGAAATAGAGTTAACCTCAAAAATATTAACATGGCTGGTTTGAATGCAGTAGTCCTATATAAAAGGCTGTGTTAAATGGAATTGTTGAGAGAAACACATCCAGAGACACTCATATAAGAAAGAACTTTATATCAAAGAGTATATTGTATATTATTATATATTAAAACATCCCAGCCCCGTCCAGATTAAGTCCACAGATCCAATATTAGACCGTAAGTCCCATACTAGTCTATAAAACTCTCTTCAGGCTCCCACAGCATATGCAATGATACAAATTGCAGAGAGATCACAGACCAGTGGACCCAAAGTCTTGTGGATTCAGTGGCAGTGGAAGCATCTCCAGGGTACTCATGGGTCAACGGGAAGGTGAAAGCAGAGAGAAAGGGCAGAGGTGTCCAGGATCTTCCTTAGGAGAGTGCCATGCCCACTAGGAGGTACTCAGACCAAAATCTGCTTAACAGGCTAGTCTCCACCCCTACACTTTTATATCTTGAAGTTGACTTAAAATCATGTAACTACCACCACGGGGGTGGGGGTGGGGTGGGGGTGCTTAGGATAAAAGCCTGAGCCCCACCCAGAAGCTTTCTAGTCAAGAAATTTGTATTTTAAAAGAGGCTTGCAGACCTGCCCAGTACTGCTGAGAGAAGTGATTAGCATATGAAGGAAAAAAGGCTATTTTGCTGTTTGAATTTTGAGCAAGCAGTTTGTAGTTGGATTCACTGAAAATGTAAAGGTCAGTGACCATGAGAGGAACCCCATTCCAGAACTGGAAGTTAAAAGGTATAACCAAGAAAAGAGCTTCATATTCTTCCTAGGTACTGACTGCACGGGAAAGGGAGGTACAGCAATGAAGAGATGGCTGAGTTTGGATGTTTCATTAGCACACATTGACCTGGCACAAGGAGGCTAGGGAGAGGGGGAAGGTTCTGGGGAGCCACAAGGCTGGCTGTTCATAAACGCAGGGGGTGGGGAGTTTGACCAGAACTCAAACAAATGGGGGGAAAAATAAGGTCTTTGGCACAGTGAGAATTCCAACCGGAATAAAATATTTTTCTGGCCAAGGAAAATGCTTATCTCCTTAGAGTACTGACCAAATTCTTATTGGTGTTAGATGCCATCTGAATGAGCCCAACCATGGTGGTACAACCTGTACAACAGAAATAAACATTGCCAAGCCTCGCCATCCTCACAATTGTTATTATGAGTCTGTTGTTATGGTCACTGAGTCAGTTCCTCTCATTGATAGCCTTCCTTTTCCTCACCTCTTCCTTTTACTTAGAATGATGTACTTTTGAAATAGAGGAAAGAGCTAGGAGGCAAAGGACATTTATAGAGGTCTAAATACAGACATGTACATATGTAAATGTATTTATACATAATGATAGAGAAATAGATCTATGTACTTATATCTATATGCTAATAATTAAGGTAGCAGATAGACATTGGGCCTCGACTGAAGTACTCCTTCAACACAGTAACACTTTGCTCTAATAATCCAGCATTCTGTGATGCTCACCTTTCTAGCACGACTGCTGAAGACAAAATGGGTGCATAAGCAAATGTGGTGAAGAAAGTTGATGGTGCCCAGCTATCAAAAGATATAGTGTCTGGTGTCTTAAAGGCTTGAAGATAAACAAGCAGCCATCTAACTGAGAAGCAACAAAGCCCACATGGAAGAAGCACACTAGCCTGTGTGACCACAAGGTGTCAATGGGATCAGGTATCAGGCATCTAGGACCCAAAACAAAATCATACCAATGTGCATGGGGTGGGAGGAGGGGCACAGTGGAGACACAAAGCCCATCTGTGGACAAATGGACATCCTTGACAGAAGGGTCACAAGGAAGAGACGAGCCAGTCAGGGTACAGTATAGCACCAATGAAACATACAATCTTCCTCTAGTTCTTTAAACCTTCCTCCCACCCCACTATCATGGCCTCAATTCTACCTTACGAAGTGGACTAGACCAGAACATGCACACTGCTACAGATAAGAGCCCACAACATAGGGAATCCAGGATAGATAAACCCCTCAGGACCGATAATGAGAAGGATAACCAGAAGGATAAGGGGAAGGTGTCGGGAGAAAGGGGTAATTGATCACAAGGATCAACCTGTAACTTTCTCCAGGGGGACAAACAACAAAAAAGTGGGTGAAGGGCTACAGAGGATGATTACATATATGAAAATAATAATCGATAATTTATCAAGGATTCATGAGGGAGGGAGGGAGGGAGAGAGAGAGGGAGGGCGGGGGACAGAAGGGGAAAAATGAGGAGGTGATATCAAGTGCCCAAGTAGAAAAAAAATGCTTTGAAAATGATGTTGGCAACATATGTACAAATGTGCTTGACACGCTGGATGAATGTATGGATTGTGATAAGAGATGTAAGAGCCCCCAATAAAAGTATTTAATTAAAAAAGAACAAAAACTCAGAAAAGAAAAATAAATTAATTAATTAAAGAATGATGTCATTTTGCTGAGACTAGTCCCTCCATATAGGAAGTCCTGGTTGCATAGTGGTTACACACGGGGCTGCAATCTACAAGGTCAGCAGTTCAAAACCACCAGCCACTCCATGGGAGAAAGCAAGAGTTTTCTACTCCCATAAAGAGTTACAGTCTCAGAAACACACAGAGGAATTCCTATCCTGTCCTACAGGGTCACTATGAGTTGGCATCGACTCCATTGCAGTGAGTTTGTTTTATGATTTGGTTCCTCTGAATAATGTGTCCAAAGTATGTGAGCTGACATTCCACTATCTTCACTTCCCAGGAGCAATTTGACTAGTATTTTGACTTTGAACAACACACACTTATTTGTTTTTCTGAAAGTCCAGGGTGATTTTAATATTCTTCAACAATATCATGAATCAAATGCACCAATCCTGCTCAGGTCTTCCTTTTCCATTGACCAGTCTTTGCATGCAAAGGAGGGAAATGAAAATGCCATACCTTGGCTCAGGTGCACTTTCGTATTCAAAAAGACATCTTTGCCCTTTAACACTTTACATAGCTCTTTTGAATCAGGCTTGCTCAGTATAATGCAAAATTTGATTCCTTGACTGCTGCTTCCAGGAGTACTGACTCTGGTTCAAGCAACAGGAAGTCTTCCACAACTTCAAACTTTTCTCCATTCATCATCAAAGTGTTTATTGGTCCAATTGTGAATATTGATCCAATTGCAGTCTCAGGAGAGACCTGTCCCTGGAGATGGACACCATCTTTGGGAAAGTAGAGATAACAAAAGAGATGAAGCCCTTCATGGAGATGGATTGACCCTGTGGCTGCAACCGTGGGCTCAAGCAGAGGATAGCGCAGGACTGGGCAGTGTGTCCTTCTGTTGCACATAGTGTTGCTATGCGTCAACACTGACTCCATGGCACCTATTAACAACATTTCAAAAAGGCACCTCTAACTGAGTCTTACTTGGAGTGCTTTCAAATGTAAGGGGTTATTCTTCTGTCACTATTCATACAATATTCCACTGCTGCTCATAAGGTTTTCAATTGATAATATGTCAGCAATTAGTTACTTGTGTCATCTTTCTAGTAGGTCTTACTCTGGAAGCTCTTCTGCACCCTGTACACCATGAATGATCCTGCTGGAATTCAATGTGGCAGTGACATCTCTGTCTGCATAATAGCAGCATGCAAGCTACATTAGTACTCAACACACTGACAGAGGGGTGACTGATCATTAATACCCCCCTTCAGGTAAAAGTGTGTAGTAGGTAATTCTTAATTACTGTAGCTTTAACCAACAGAAAATTTCCAGAATTTAAGCTGGATTCAAAAGAGGATTCGCAGGAAGGAAATCACTACTGATAGCAGATGGATCTTAGCTAAAAGCAGAGAAGACAGAAAGGATGTTTTCCTGTCCTACGTGGACTTTTCAAAGGCATTCGACTCTGTGGATCATTGCAAACTATGGATAAGATTACAAAGAATGAGTCTTCCAAAACATTATGTGTCCATACAGAACCTGTGAGCAGACAGGAGAATATTGTTCAAATAGAACCAGGTGAATGTTAAGCCATTTAAATAAAAAGATGTGCCTCAGGGTTATATTCTTTCACCAGCAATTATTGGCTGTCCTCACCCTTCTAAATAAGTTAGAAAAACCAAAATCTGGTAAGAAGAGACCATTTTGTATCAATACAGTATATTCAGTTGATACTCCTCATTTCCACACCAACTCCTGGCAACCAGGGCAGTAACAGAATGAAACACTGCTTAAGTCTGCACCATTCAGAATATCAACTGTGGATCTGACCTCTACATGCCATCCGTTTTCATTTGCCTTTCCTCTGAGCCTTTTTAGGTATGAAGCTCTTCAGGAACCTGTTAAGCATCATAGTAACACATAAGTATCCACTAATATAGAGGTGGTAACTGCCGGAAATCAAACTTAGGTTTTCCCTTGGGAAGGGAAGGCTTCTGCCACTGAATCACCACTGCCCTCATGAATTCCTGATAGACAACTGGTGGCACTCTCAATTAAGCATTGGATTTCCAGGTCAAACCTAGCAGCAACTTGGGAGAAAGACTAGGTAGCCTCAGAAATCCTAAATAGGAATACTATAAGTTTGAAGGCTTTCTATAGGGTTTCTTAGTGGGAAAAAAAAACAAAACAAAAAATTGATGGAATGAAGCAGAGCATTGTCCAAAAAGTGCTGGAAGATAAGCCCTCTTAAATTAGAAACCATTCAAAATACTCAATGTCTCCAACAATGAACTAAAGCATACCAATGATCAGGAATACCAACTGTGGTAGTTTTATAATCATTTGTCAATTTGAGAGGATTAAGAGTGAAGGGGTGAATTCTAGCCTGTCAATCAGGTCATAGCCAATGAGGTCTCTGTATGGGCATGGCCTTCTCCTGAGGATTCTGGGAACTCCTGTATGCCTCCCTGGAGATGAGAGACACTCTCTCTCTTCTCATTCCCTGGGAGACATTACAGGGACATGGAACTACACTAGTGGCCTGAGCTAGACCAGCTATTTGGAGACACCTGCCAGCACTGAGATGGTTACAACACCACTGGATCCATAAGACTTCCAACTCACTGGGCTGTGATCTTCCTGAATTTGGTGTCATTGCATATTTTTTGTGAGTCTGAAGAAGTTTTTATAGATTGGTATCAGACAAATGGGCTAATATCAAGCACATGGATTTGATCTGGGCTGTGCTGGGATGTTTTCTCAATGTACAATTATGCTTTATATAAAGTCTTTCTTATGCACATGTGAGTGTCTATGAATTTGTTCCCAGACTAACACATCAGCAAACAACAATAATATGGCGCTGTAACTTTCACAGGGAAGAGGCCATCAATCTGATTTTCAGAATCAGATAAGTAAAGGAAATATAGCAATAACCAAGCTATTACTCAAAGGGCTAAAGTCGCATAATCAGTTTAGCCATGACTGTTTATTAATGTGAAGTCTGACTAGTTCTCACACTTGGGGTGAGGATTAAGGGGCAGGGAAGGAATGGAACATAAAAGATACTAGAACATAACAGCAGGAAATGTTGCCCTGAAACATACATAAAAATGAAAATCACCTCTTTGAAAATAACTTTCTTCAAGAAATGTACAAAAATTAAAGAAAAAAAATCTGTTTGGCATTTTGACAACTTTAAAATAAAATTACAATTTAAAAAATATTCAAGAAGACTAGCCTTAAGAGAAAAAAATAGATGGAAATTTGTGTTTAAAAAGCAGGGGGAAGGCATATAAAATTCAATGACAATTTAAGTGCTCATTGAAAGCTGTACAAACAAAATCACAGTCTAAAATTGAATTGCTAATGAGATAGACAAAAACATAAACTCATTCAGATTGCCGAGGGGAAAGACAATAGCAAACATAAGAGAGAAATGATTTTAAGCTAGAAATTATAGATCTTCGGGTGACTTAATAATATCCAGATACATGGAATGAAAGTTTTACACCTTAACAAGGTTGGTTGTTGTTGTTAGGTGCCATTGAGTTGGATCTGACTCATAGTGATCCTAGGTATAAAACACAGGTCCTGTGCATCCTCAATGATGTTTGCATTTAAGCCTTTTGTTATAAGCACGATGTCAATCCACCTTTTCCAGAGCCTTACTCTTTTCTGGTGCCCCTCTACTTTACCAAGCACGATGTCTTTCTCCAGGGACTGGTCTCTTCTGATAAATGTGTCCAAAGTATGTTAGGGAATTATCACCATCTTTGCCTCTAAGAGGAAATCTGGCTCTGTACTTCTTCCAAGACAGACTTCTTTGTTTCTTTGGCAGTCAATGATACTTTCAATATGATGTAAGCAAAAAGGATTAGCTGCTTCAACTTAATTAAAAATAATGAATTCCTGAACAATTTAATGAAATTGGGTATGACCTAGTAATTTTTTCTTAAACATCAATTTTCACTTAATCTTGAAATCATCTTAAACAGAAGAAACTTTGTAATTACAAAAAGAGAGAGAATAAAAAAAGGAGTAAAAAATAATAAAATAAAGACCGAGAAAAGGAGTTGGAAATACAAATAAGAGCTTTGGTGTTGCTGTTAATTTTTAACAAAAATATAATGCACAGTTGCATAATAATAGACTTTAAACTTCTGAGGAAATAGACACATTTGAGGAAAGATTAAGAATTCTAAAACTCATCTAAGAAGTACGACACCTAACCAGTTTTCTTAAGGAAAAATCTGACGTATATTGTGCTTTAAAAAGTTGTCTAGAAATAACATCTAGTAAGAATTGTAATTTGAACCAGTTCTTTAACATTTTTCAACAGCATAAATTTAAGAGATATAATCATTTCTGAAGCCTGAAAAAAGTACTCAATTGATTTAATACTTGCTCTTAGTAGCATCATCACGAGCATCGTTTTCACCACAGTGAGCATCACTAATAAATAAACATTGCTAATATCAAGTATGTTTTTTCCACCATAATGTCTTTACAGAGATTGTGATAGAACAGTAAAGAAGATTTAATTATTTTTCATTGAAGTAAAGGAAACATTTTATGT
Organism: Tenrec ecaudatus; assembly: GCF_050624435.1. Taxonomy (NCBI): domain Eukaryota; kingdom Metazoa; phylum Chordata; class Mammalia; order Afrosoricida; family Tenrecidae; genus Tenrec; species Tenrec ecaudatus. The sequence goes on along the minus strand of NC_134532.1, from coordinate 101,754,361 downwards.
ATAAGTATTTTCACTGCAAAATTATTTAACAATAATAATAAAAATTAAAGTCTACCGAAATATCTAACTATGTATATATGTCTATCCTTGAAAAACATTTTATTTATAATTTTTATATATTTTTTATCCAAAGAAAAACAGAAATATATCCTGGAAATTCATCGTAGGTAGAGAAAACCCCTCGGGAAAAGGGAATGGAGCTCATTTCTGACCTCCTCTGATTAGACTTGGGAGAGGGAGAACAAATTACCTCAAGGCAGATCAGAAAACATTCAGGACACATTGGTCCACAGAAACCAGTTTCCAACTCTCTAGTGGACAATCTTCTGCCTCGGCGTCCTGTGATCCTTGGTCTTTGCCTCTGTGGACACAGAAGTCCACCCCTGCTCTGCCTCACAGGATCACGGTCTCATCTCTGCTCCATAGTCTTCATGACTTCACTTCTGGTGCCTCAGTCACTTCAGAAAGAGATCTCAAATGTGTTCCGTTAGTGGCTCCTTCTTCCTTGATGGTCCTGGAATTTGTCTCTCTTGCTGCTTCTGATACGACTTACATATCCTTACCATCAATGGAGTGGTAACTAAAACCCACTTAACCCCTCTGTTCCTGCTATACACACCTACTTGCATAGCCTCATCCAATAATGACCGAAGCATGAATAGAATAACCCCATTAAGCTATTTCACTTTACTACAGCCTCAGAAAGATAGCTATGTAACTGTAGATACTCTTTCTATCACTAATGCACACTGAGTGTACTGAGCCTAGTTAATTCTAAACACTGACTTAAGTGAGATTTCATTGCTACATTTATACTGCTAGAGGGTGACAAAACTACCTCCTATTTCACTCTTGAACTTCTATGCTATGAAATAGCATATATCTGACTATGAGTCTTGTCTTTTTAACTCACTTCAACCAATGTCTTCAAAACATTTTTGATAAATTTATACTACTTTGTGGTTGTTTAACTGTCATTAATTTGACTGTGATTCATAGCCCCCTGTGTGTGACCAAACAAAAGTTGCTTAGTCCTGTAACCATTGCATTTTTTTCATTTTTTGTACATTTATAATTTACTCGAAATATTTCCTACTTATTACAACGTTTTAAATTTAACAATTTTAGGGACTTATTATTTATGTATGGAAGTAGATAAGCTCATATCACCACATTAAGCAGAAATGTCCCCAGAACAATTTTCCTTGAGGGCATTTTTACCAAGCCCTCTGACTGACGTTTAAAAAAAAAGATAGAAAATGGTCATTTTATGATACCTACTTTCCCGACATGATCGCTGAAGACAGAAGTGGTGAAGAAAGCTGATGGTGCCCAGCTATCAAAAGATATAGCATGTGGGGGTCTTAAAGGCTTGAAGGCAAGCAAGCAGCCATCTAGCTCGGAAGCAACAAAGCCCACAGAGGAGAAGCACACAAGCCTATGTGAACACGAGGTGTTGATCAGCTAGCATACACCAAAGAACAAAAACCATCATTGTGTGATCACCTTCCCCACATACACACTGAAGACAAATGTGTGCATAAGTAAGTGTGGTGAAGAAGGCTGATTGTGCCCAGCTATCGAGAGATATAGTGTCTGGGGACTTAAAGGCTTGAAAGTAAACAAGTGGCCATCTAGCCCAGAAGCAACAAAGCCCACATGGAAGCAGCACACCAACATGTGTGATCATGAAGGGCCGAGGAGACCAGGTTTCAAGAACCAAAGGTGGGGGGGGGGGCGAATCATATCATCGTGAATGAGGGGAGCGCATGATGCGGAGCCAATGCCCATCTATAGACAACTGGACATCCCTTACAGAGAGGTAGTGGGGAGGAGATGAGTCACTCAGGGTTCAGTGTAGCAATAATGAAGCTCACAACCTTCCTCTAATTCTTAAATGCTTCCTCCCCCAACTATCATGATCCAAATTCTACCTTGCAAACCTGGTTAGACCAGAGGAAACACAGTGGTACAGATGGGGTCTGGAAACACAGGGAATCTAGGACAGATGAACCCCTCAGGACCAACAGTGAGAGTGGTGATACCAGGAAGGAAGTGGGGGTAGGAAGAGGGAACCGTTCATGGGGATCTACATATAATCTCCTCTCTGGGGGATGGGCAACAGAAAAGTGGGTGAAGGGAGATTCCAGGCAGTGTAAGATAAGATAAAATAATAATTTATAAATTATTATGGGTTCATGAGGGAGGGGCAGCGGGGAGGGAGGGGGAGGAGAAAAAGGAAAATTAGGAGCTGATTCCAGAAACCCAAGTGGAGTCCAAATTTTGAGAATGATGAGGGCAACAAGTGTTTAAGTGTGCTTTACACAATTGATGTACGTATGGATTGTGATAAGAGTTGTATGAGCCCCAATAAATTGTTTTTTTAAAGAACATAATTAAATGATTTGAAAGAGAAGAAAAAGAGAAGAAAAACAAGGGCGGAGAGAAACGGGGAACTGATCGCAATGATCAATGTTTAACTCCCCCATCCCAGGGAGGACACAAACAACAGAAACATGCGTAACGGGAGACAGCGAACAGGGTATGATATGAAATAATAATAACTTATAATTTATCAAGGGGTCACGAGGGTAGGAGGGTGGGGGAAGGAGCTGATACCAAGGGCTCAAGTAGAAAGAAAATGGCAACATATGTACAAATATACCTGATATAATTGATGTATGGATTGTTATAAGATAAAAAAGAGTTATAAGATCCCCAATAAAATGATTTTTTTTTTAAAAAAGAAGAGACAATCTGCTTTAACATTGCAATGGGACGCAGGTTTGTAAGTGCCCTCGGAGCAATTCTCGTTTAAACTCCCCCCCCTCTCCTCATCAGGAGATGCGGTCAGTCTTTCCCTCCGGGACAGGAGGGTTCCTTTCCCACCCTGGCTAGGAGGGCATGCTGGCTACAAATTCTGGAATGGGGTCATAAAACAGGGAGCCTGAACTTCACCTAATGGTACTTTTGTTTTACTTCTGTTCAATACCACTTAGTGATATATGTATTTTCACTTGCTCTTTCTTCTGCTTTCTGTGTTCTACACTCCTTGAATAATATAAAAGAAGCTTGGGCAGTCCAATAGTTTGAGCATACTCAGAAGTGCTGTGTGATCATCACTTCAGTCCATTATAGGACTCTGTCTTCCTCCTCCCACCCTTTACTAGAAGCTCACCACTCCCCCATCTGCTCCCCTGCCACAACCCCACAAAATGATGAATCTAGTTACAGTGTCTAGAGATTTACCTATCAGGGATTTCATATAGAGAAAAGCATACAACCACCCCACACACGATAACAAAATAAAATGTTGAAAAACTTCAGTTGAAATGACAATAGAACTAATAAAAATCTTGACAAAATTTTAAAATAGGTCGAAGTAGAGAACAACTGACAAGGTGTTAAATTTGAACCCAATAACATCTACACTTGTCCACTGTCTAATGGACTGTTGGATAGCACGATTATTCACATCGCTGGGCAATGGTCAGAGGAGACTTACCAGAGCTTAATCTACACGCGGACCTTGCATGTGGATATTTGGATTTCACTGGCATCCTTAGCCTTGCAAACTAAGTGCTCCGAACTTAAGCTCTCATACTGTACCCTCCTCTGCTCTTGGATTTTGTAATTTATAATATTTTATTACCCAAGTGGTAGGCTCCTTCAACGTGGACTTAGCTGTCACCCCATTTAGATGGCTGCTTCATTTAAGCAAGCCTTTAAGACGCTAGACACTATTTTTGCTGATAGCCAGGCACCATCTAATGTGTTCATCACTGTTACTACAGCACGCATGTCTTCAGGAACCTCTTCATGATTGCAAGGGGTTCTTATTCCCTTTTTCTTTTACGGTTATATTGGCACACAATCCACATATCAGACTATTAAGTGGTTCAATCATGTCAAAAAGAATTTTACAATAATTACCACAATCGATTTTAGAACATTTTCTCTTCCCCCGCCCCCATGGTTAAATCAACTGCCTTTAAAATGAATTGTGCAATCACAGTCGGTTCTAGTGCTCGCTTCCCACCCTTCACCCTCCTTATCTAATGCCCCCCATTCCTACATACCCTGTAGACCCTTGCTTCATTTATTATCACTATACATCCACTCTTTTTTTTGGTGCTTCACAAATGGGTAGACCCAACAGAAATAGTAAAAAACAAAAATGAAATAAAGTAAGGATAAAATATCAATAATATAAAGATAAAAAATTAATAAGAGAGAAAGGACCACTATCAATATTTTAAAATCCTGGAAAGAAACTGTTGTCATGGAACAAGCACAAAATAGTTGGTCCTAGAACAGATTCAGTTTGGATCAAGAGATAGGTCAATGACTAAGTCTCAAGGTCAATCCAGCATAAGCAAGATTAAAATAATTTCTGCCTAATAGTAAGAATGTCCTAGACTCTTGCCTGTGGCTGGAGCAGATCTGCCAATGGCTCAGTCTGGCTAGAGAAGTTGTTCTCAACCTTCCTAATGCCATAACCCTTTAATACAGTCCCTCATGTTGTGGTGAACCCCAACAATATAATTATTTTCGTTACTACTTCATAGCTGTAATTTTGCTACGGTTATGAATTGTAATGTAGAAATCTGATATGCAGGATGTATTTCATTGTTTCAAATTGAACATAATTAAAGCATAGTGGTTAATCACAAAAATAATATGTATCATATATTTTGAAATATTTATTTCTAATTACAAATAAATGAAATTTTGTCTTGAAGCATGGTGTAGCATGGTTAACAATCTTCACACAGGGTACTCATATGTGGACATATCTGCATGTGGGCAAACCTGCCTGCAGACAGACAGAGGAGCGGGGTCTCTGTTCCTAAGACCATCAGAAATATGTGTTTTCAGATGTTCTTAGGAGACCCCTGTGAAAGGGTCGGTCGACCCCCAAATGCGTCATGACTCACAGGTTGAGGATTGCTGGGCTAGACCATCTGAAGATGGGTTTTTGGTTCCCACTGTCCTCTATAGTCTTCTACCAATTGGGGGTTCATGCTTTGTCCTTTGCCATATTCAAATTTTGTAATGGTCGTCTTTGGATCATAAAAGCAGGTGTGCTTCTTCCATGTAGACTTAGTTAACTCCTCACTTAGAAGACTGCTTGTTTGACTACAAGCCTTTAAGACCCCAGATACTACTCTGATTGATAGCCAGGCACCATCTGCTTTCTTCACCACACTATTCTGTCACACCCTTATCTTCAGGGATCATTTTATGAAAGTATAGAGCAGGGCCATGTTATCAGAGCTAACTCTTCTTGGATTGGGGTTAGAGTTAAGTAGAAGCCCAGAATCCATCGGCATATCCATGGGATATGCACAAATGAGGTTTACTTTGGTAGTTGTATTATGGGAGAATCAAAACCCTAAGACCAACTGCACAAACTGCTACAAGCCAACCAGCAAATAAACAAGCAAGCAACAACAACAACAACAACAAAAAAACCAAGCAAAGGCAGGAAAACAAAAACCCACAGAAACAAACAATATAACATCAATCATCCCTCTGGGGTATAAGGCGATTACACTGATGACATCATCAATTTTCCCAATGACACAGCACTCTGGACACTCTTGGTATGAGGAGTCTATGCAAATACAGTTCCACCTTGAGCCGCAGCCCATGACTTGTTACCTTACCATCTGATTGAGCTCTGTTTACCCTAAGTATGGAGAATGGTGTCAAGGGGAAACTTCCTAGATCAATCCTTCCAAGTTCAGATCCCTGACCAACACATCAAAACCTGTCATATCGCTGCACAGAGGCCAGCACGGTACTAAATGTATAGAGTCCCCCCCAAGGTCCTATGACTGCCACTTACACAGCCACGGGGTAGCCACTGATGAGAGCACCATAGAACTTCCTTGCAAGACATTGAACTTCCTTGCAAGACATTGAGCCATCTCAAAAGAAATAAACACAAGAAACTCCACTTTAGAGAAGAAATAAAGTGTAACATGGGGGCCCAGCCAAGAAGTTGTACCATCGCCAATCATCAACAGCTGGTCCAAGGAGCCACTACAAAAGTGTGGAGAACCCCGATACGACTTGGCTGAACCTGATCGACACCCAAAAGCCAGCCAAGCCACCTAAAGTGTAGAGAAACCCAGTAAGACTTGACTGGGACAGTGAATACGTCAAAGAGCCAGCCACGCGCTCCATTTAAACCTGGGTAGAGACACTGACTTTTCAGAGAGCTAGGAACCAAGGAGACATCCAATCCTGCTCTCTCCAACTCTCCCTGGGGTGAGCACACCGATGAAGGCAACGCTTATTGGGACCATGATGCTAAATGATATGTGTAAAGAGTGCTGTTATTATGCCCTTATGCTCATACTTGCCCCAATATTTTTATTTTTAGTCATTTGAGTTATTTTTAGATTGTTTGATGTCTGTTTGCAGTGAATAAATCAAGCATTCAAAAATGTCTAAGAGCGTTAAGTAATTATTGATCATGCCGCTCATGACAGCGACTCTCTGCTTCCTCTCCAAACTACCTGACACTACCTCAGCCCTCTGTGTAATGATGCAGACACTAAGGCAGGGCTCATTTCATTCAGCCCGGCCTCTATGTTTTAAGTTTTTCTGGTGTAGTCCCTACGTTATGCCATGCTGTCTGCAAAGTCAGTTTCCATGATCATCATGGTTCGTGCGGGGTTCACTGAAGGTTGGGTGGAAACGTATTCGTAGTGTCTACTCAGGAACATAAAATCTGGCCCATTTCCCCCAGGTTCCCTACAATCATTGTTTAGCACCCCTTGCTGATGTGAGATTACTTCTTCCCAATACCTCAGCATACTCACCAACAGAACTATCAGTGTCTCCTCCAAAATGTAGATGGTTCCCTCCCCTGAAAGAGTCTCCTTCCATCCCTGTGGGGGCCTGTGGATTTGCCCCAGCCTGGTCTCTATGCTGCCTAGCCTCAAGTGGTGGGTCATGTCCCATCCACCACCACTTAAAGGAGTGACCCCAGGCAATGTGAGGTCACCTCCTTCAAGTTGGCTCTTGTGCAGTGTGACAAAGGGAAATGCTGTATGATTCAAGACTGGTGGGGAGCCTTCTCAACTTTTGTTGAGGAATTGGTTCCTAAAGTTTGCTTAATTGGTGTTTCTTCTTATAGTAGTGGATTCATACAATACTTGTCCGTTTGTGATTGACTTACTTTACTCAGTGTAATGGTTTGCAGGTCCTTCCATGTCATGAGGTGTCCCATGCTTTCATCGCTGTTTTTTAGGGATTCTTATTCCATTTTGTGTATGTACCACAGTTTCTTTATCAATTCTTCCACTGTTCGGCGTTTGGGCTGCTTCCAGTTTCTTGCTATTGTAAACTGTGGGGCTATGAACATGGGAGAGCATACCACTTGTGTTATGTCTCTTATTTCTTTAGGTTATATGCCTAATAATGGTATTGCTGGATCATATGAAATTTCAATACCCAGTTGCTTTAAGTATAGTCATGCCATTTTTACAGTGGCTGTATGTATTTACAAGGCAACCAATGGTGCATATTAGTTTCATTTTCGCTACATCCTCCAGAATTTGTTTTCTGGGATTTGTGTGTGTGTGTGTGTGTGGTTGTTTTGTTTTAATTTGGGCTGCGTTGTGTGTGCAAAGCAGTCTCTCTTTGTGATTTTAGTTTGCATCTCCCCGATGGCTAGAGTTTGTGAGCATGTTTTTGTGTGTTTGTTAGCCATTTGTACTTCATTTTTGGTGAACTGTCTGTTCATGTCTGTTTCCCACTTCTTAATGGGGTCCCTTGTTATTTTCTTATTGAGCTGTTGTATAGTTCTGTATATTTTGGTAATAAGTCCTTTTGTCCGATGTGTCCTTGGTAAAAAATTTCCCCAACCTGTGGGCTCTCCTTTCACCCTCTTGATGAAGTCTTTTGATGTGCATAAGTGATGTAATTTCAGCATGTCTCCATCATCTTTCTTGCCTTGCACTGAGCATGCTTCCATCATTGTGCTTGGTAGTCTGTCTAGTCCCTGCAATCGGGTCCGTAAGTGTTTCTAGCCTTCTCATTGATGATCCTGTGAACTTTGAGGCTTATATTTAAGTTTTTAGTCCATCTTCAGTTCATTTTTGTGCATGGGGAAAGGTAGGAATCTTGTTTCATTGTATGCATATAGAAATTCAGTTTGTAGCTCTCTTAGCTAGTTTACAGAAATCTGTTTGATTTCTAATTATTAACTTTGTATCCTGCTACCTTGCTTAATTCCTTGATTGTTTCCAGCAGGCTTTGGGTGGAGATTTTGGGTTTTCTATATATAGGATCATATATATCAATATGCATGTGAGAGTTTATAGTGAGAGTGCAAATAGTGAGAGTTTCACTTCCCCTTTACCTGTTTGTAGTCTCTTGATTGCTTTTTGTTGTCTGATCGCTCTAACAAAATGTCCAGCACAGTGTTCAATAGGAGTGGTGCAGTTTGCAGTGGAAATGTTTCTAGCTTTTCCCCATTGAGCATGATGCTGACTATTGGTTTCTCATATATGGATTTTATTGTGTTAAGGAATTTTCTTTCTGTTCCTATTTTGTTAAGTGTTTTGAACAGAAATATGTGGCAAATATTGTCAAATGCCTTTTCTGCATTTACTGTATGATCGTGTAGTTTTTATTCCTTGCCTTGTTTATGTGCTGGATTACATTCATTGTTTTTCAAACATTGAACCACACCTGCATACCTAGAATGAACCCCACTTGGTCATAGTGAATTATTTTTTTGATATGCTGCTGTGTTCTATTGACCAGGATTTTGTGGAGGATTTTAGCATCTATGTTAATGAGGGATTTTGGTCTGCAGCTTTCAATATTTTAGAGATCTTTGCCTAGTTTGGGTATTAGTATTATGCTGGCTTCATAGAATGAATTTGGGAGTTTGTTGTGTTTTCTATGCTCTGGAAGAGATTGGCAAGTATGGAGTAGAAGAAGCATATCATAAAATCCAATTGTTCTTAGATAGGGGTACCATTAGGTTCGAGCTCAAAATCCATACATGTATCTATGATTTATATATCACCCTGGTCTAACATTATCTTTTTATTAGAGTACATAATAAGTAATCACTATGACACATATAATCATTTTACTGATAGTATCATTATTTTAATCCAATGTTATAGAATTTATAACACTGCTTATTTAAGGAAATTATACATGTATAAGATAGCTTTTTAGAATAAAATATGTTAATTCTTGACCTGACTGGATCAAACACTCAAGTGACTAAACAGTGTTTCTGCAAACAATGAGTAATGGAGATACAGAAAACTTCCAATAACCCTCATTCCTAAAGGCAGAAGCATGCCTGCTAGGTTAAGACATTGCATTGGGGTGAGGGGGAGGGTAGAATGTTTGGAAAGCATCAAATTAGCAATTATATGATAGTCATTGGGCACCCTCCAAGCAAGAATCTAAAACAAAGTCCAACACCTTCCAAAGCTATAACCTTGAGATGGCAGTCATCTGGCTCTTCTCATATTATGGTGTTTCAGCCTTAACTCCAAGAGAATATCTCAGTTCAGTACAGATAATTTTAAAGTAAAGTATAGTTCACTTAGTGAAGTTTCCATATAGGAGCCTTCTGGTGTGGCCAATGAAAGATGTTGTACACACTCAAAAGGACAGAGTCTAAAGTCCTGATTGTCTATAACATGCAGGCTGAATCATCAAGAGCTAGATAGAAAATAGGCCCAAAGTGCCAAATTATGAACATAATACCACGCTTATTCGCCACCTTGGGACTGCCCAATAGCAGGTTGTCCTATCTGTTTTACCCACTAACATAGGTATTACAACTTTCCCCCAAACAGACCTGTCCCTGTTAACCCTGTAACGTCTGGACTTGAATTCTTATTAAGGTTCACTGGGCACCTTGGTTAGGCTGGCTTGCTAGAGAAACAAAACCAGTGATGTGTATATGTATATATGTGTGACATATATATGATATATATGAAAGATTTATACCAAGAAGTAATTTTTTATCATGAAGGCATCCTAACCCAGTCCAACTTAAGTCCGAGTCTTATGTTAGCTAGAGCTATATTCAGACTCACATAGCTGCAGACCAATGATGCAGAGAGGTGGGACAGGATTCAGGAAACTCACAAGCAGTCATGGGGATACATGGTCGGTGAAAACATGGCAGAGCTCCTACAACTCTCAGGGTTGGGCAGTCCAAATAGGGCTAACCCTGGAGGCAGGCACAGAGCCCCTGCAGATAGAAAGTTACAGGGGCAGAGAGAAGTGAGGGACAGGGGACTCCAGTGCCTTTACAAAAAATTCACACCTCATAAGATGCATCATCAGGCTTTGGTCTGATTGACAGGTTAGACTCAACCCAGTGGTGGAATTCATATCATTAACAACAGGTTCATTGCCCTAATGACCATTTTAAGTGTAAGAACAGATATGCTGCAGGGTATATTATTTCATAGAGTTAATACTTAAATAAGAACAATACAAGAGTTACACCGATATTATAAAAAAGAATTTAAAATGTTAATAAAAATATTAAATAATACTTGACCCAAACAATCAAACTGTTAAGATATTTCCATCTTGCTTCTTGATTGATATCCTCAATCGCAACATTCTTCACTTTTATCTGAGCATCAACAGCTGTGTGATATATCTTTAACCATCTTTCACTGTAGGAGTAGGATCCCATTCTTTTGGATTAGGGCAATTAGACAATAGTCATTGTGTTTAATATATTAGCGACAGGTGACTTCACATCTCTGAACATATTATGTTCACCTTTGTAAAACCCCTTTCCACTTTCACTTAGCTGACAGGAATTTTTCTCACAATAATTTTCAGTTCTTTGAACACTTCCAGGAATTGCATAATTTACTCATAATATCCCACAGCCAAATAGGGTGTAATACAAAATTGAAACAAATGGCAATTTTGGGGGAAATTTTTCTCTTTACATTATATGTCTGTTTACTGAAGTAACAAATGCAAGGGTGTAAAACTATAATGTTTTATCAAAAGTATAATGAGTTTTATGAAATGAATAAATAAATATTACAAGCATATTTCCATCTAATTGTTATACCTGTGCACAGAATGAACATTACTATAGGTGCTTAGAAACACTGTTTCAAAGATGAACTTTAAAAAAATAAGGAATGGCACCGACATTGAAGGCGTCCTCGCGATTCGCTCCCACGCGCTCCCCCCTCGCGACATCATGGTGGCGTACTGGCGACAGGCTGGGCTCAGCTACATCCGCTACTCACAGATCTGTGCAAAAGCCGTCAGGGACGCCCTGAAGGCTGAATTCAAAGCCAATGCTGAGAAGACTGCTGGCCACAGCGTGAAGATTGTGAAAGTGAAGAAGGACTAATCTACGCAGACTAAAGCCTGAAATGCCACCTGACCAAGGTGAAGATGTGTGTGCCCATCTTGTGGCGGATTGAACGGCATCTCTCGGGTGGAGGGGGGCGGGCGGCGGGGGCCGGGGGGGGCTGTCTCAGTGAGAAATGGACAATAAAGCCAGTAAACTGAAAAAAAAAATAATAAGGAATGTAAATTTGTGATTTCCACATCAGGTGGTTGCCCAGTTGCCCACTTTAGAGAGAATCCTGATTACAGGAGCCACTTTAACAACTGGTTCAAAAACTCAACAAAAAGTTAGGTATAGGTTCTGCTGAACCTGTGCAATCCAGCTGAATCTCACATTGACTGACTCCATCCATCCACAATTGTAAATTGACATAAAATCTAACTGCCACAGACCCCTTTAGGAGTGTCTATTGATTTGGGGTCACCATAGAACATGTTATTTGGAAGGAACTGATTGGTCTTCTCTTTGGCCCACCAACGTGAGAAATGAACCTAGGAAAGATGAGCCCTTCTCTGTGAAAAGGTTATTAGATGTACAAATAAAGGAGTGATATGTGGCTCATGGGCATTATGCAGGCTCGCTACCGTGCTGCTTGTGAGACCAGATTAGTAGATTACATGACCTGAGAACAGGTGCTTGCCCCGGAGTGCTTATCCTTATAGTAGTGATCTCCTACAATATGTGCCCTATTGTGATTGACTAAATTCGTCCATTATTATTGTTTTTGACTGATTTTTTTCAGGGATACATAGTGTTCCATTAGGTGTATGTACTAGAGTCACTTTATCTGTTCTTCTGCTGATTGGCATTTGGGCTATTTCTAGGTCCTTGCTATTGTGAATTGTGCTGCAGTGAGCATAGGTGAGCATACGTCTGTTTGTGTTGTGTTTTTCACTTGTGTAGGGTAGATACACAGCAGAGGCATTGATAGGTCACATGGATTGATAGGTCACTGGGATATTCCTAGTCCCAGTTGCTTAGGTGATACCATATCATTTTCTACAATTGTTTTACATATTTACAAACCCACAAGCAGTGTATATGAGTTCCAACCTCTGCATACATTCTCTAGAGTTCACTGTTTCCTGCTTGGTTTTTTAAAAATGTTTATGCTATTGTTGTGGGTGCAAGGTGATTGTTGTTTTGATTTGCATCTTTCAGATAGCTACTATCGTGAGCATTTTTTCATGTTTTGTCACAGGGAACAGTTCTACCCTGTTCTATAGGGGTGCTCTGAGTCATCATCAACTCAGTGACAATTAGTTTGCTTCTTTGTTTTTTTCTTGAACGTGGGATATTCTTCCATTTTTGTAGGTCTCTTTTTGTTTCTCATAATAGTAGTCTCTAGTTTTCTTGGTACAGGTCTTTTGTTTCTTCGGTTAGGCATATTCCTAAATATTTTATCTTGTGCGTGGCTATATTAAATGGTGTTATTTTCTTGGTATCTTTTTCGGAGCTCCCTTCATAGATTTATAGCAATCCGATTGGGTTCTGCTTGCTAGTCCTGTATCCTGCTAATCTATCGAGTCTCTCAATTGTTTCCAGCAGTTGTTTTGTTGAGTCCTTGGGGTTCACTGCATATGAAATTATACCATGTGCAAATAGAGTTCCACTTCTCCTTTGTATTCCCTTCGCTCTTTTTCTGTTATCCAGTATCTGGCTAAGACTTCCAGCATGGTATGGAATAAACTCGGCGATAAGAAGCCCCCTTGTCTCATTCCCATTTCAGGAAGAATGCTTTCAGTTTGTACCCACTGAATGCATTACTGGGCTAGGGGTTTTCATATGTGCTCTTTATTACATGGAGGATTTTCCCCTCTATTCCTATTGTAGTAATTGTTTATATCCAAAATGGTTGGATATAGCAAATGATTTTTCTGCATCTGTTGATGTGATCATGTGGTCCTTACTCTTTACATGTAGTATATGTAGTGGGTTACATTGAGTGTTTTTCTGGTGCTGAATCATTCTTGAATTTGTAGCATGAATTTCATTTGATCGTAGTGAATTCATTTTTTATATGTTGGGGTATTTAATTGGTCAGCATTTTATTAAGAATTTTTACATATATGTTCATGAAAGATATTGATTGGTAATTTTCCTTATGGGATTTTTTCCTAATTTTGGTATTGGGGTGAAGCTTGTTTCATAAAATGAGCTTGGGAGTTTTCTCTTGTTTTCTATATTTCGCAATAGTGTGTGCAGAATTGATGCCAGCTCTTCACTGAATACTTAGTGGAATTCCCATGTGAAGCCATAAGTCATGGACTTTTCTTTCTTGAGAGTTCCTGATGATTTTCTCTATTTCTTTTCTTGTTATAGGTCTGTTGAGATTTTCTACATCCATCTGCATTAATTTGTTTGCTTGCTGTATTTTTAGGTATTTCTTTGTGTCTTCAAGGTTTTATGTTCTTTCAAAGGAGTATGTTGTTATTCTTTTTTATTTCATTTGGATCTGTTTTGCTGTTGCCATCATCTCTAATTCTAGATATTTGCATCTTCTTTTTCTTTGTTAAGTTTGCCAGTGGGTTGTTAATTTTGTTAATCCTTTTGAAGAACAAACTTCTTGCATTTTTAATTTTTTCTATTTTCTACTTTCTATATTTATGCTCTAATCTGTCTTTTCTCATCATTTTCTCCCCAAGGATTTTTTTTAACTTAATATTTTTTTTGACCTATTACCCAGTTGTTTCTCAGTAACATGCTATTTAGTCTCATGTTTTAAGCTTTACATTTTTACTCTTTCTATTGATTATGTCTAGTTTTATTGCCTTGTGATTAAGAAAATGGATTAAGGCTTGTTTTATGACCTAACATGTGGTCTATTCTAGAATATGTACCATGCGTACTGAAGAAGAATGCACATTGGGTTGATGTCAGGTGGAATGTTCTATGTATGTTGAACAGGTTGATCATGTTGTTTAGATCTTGTACTCCCCTACTGATTTTTGTCCCTTATGATCTGTCTTTCCATGAGGAAAGTTTGAAGGCTCCTACATTTATTGCATAGCTAGTCCCCTCTTATACTCTGTGCAAGTATAACTGATGTATCTTTGAAGGTGTTTTATTGGATGCAAATATTTATTATGGTTGTGCATTCTTGTTCTAGTATTTCCTTAATCATTATGGAGTGTCCATTCTCATTACTCATTTTATCATTTCCCTTGGTTTGTTATCAGAAATAATATTACCACTCCTGCTCTTTTAGTGCTATCAATTACTTGATAGTTTTCTCCATCTTTTGAATTTTAATCTATTTTTGTCTTTGAGTTTAAGGTGTGACTCTTGTAAGCAATATATAGATGTAGCTTGTTTTTAATCTACTCTGATGCTCTCTGCCCCTTTATTGGTACATATAACCCATTGTGCTGTCATTTTTCTGTGTGGCTTTTGGTTTGGGGGTCTAGGTTATTTTCTTTGTGTGTGTGTGTGAGTATGGGGGGATTTATGGATGTCTTTGTTCCTCTCTAATGTTGTGTTGTTGTGAGTGCTTCTTTCATTGTATTGGCTTCTGGGCTGTGTTTTGATGTATGACCTTCTCAATTTTTTCTGCTGTTGTTGACTTTCCCAAGTGTTCTTTTTAATATTTTCTGAAGTGCTGGTCTTGTTTTTACAAATGTCTTTCTTTTTCCTGGTCTAAAAATACCTTTATTTCTCCCTAGTATTTGAGGGATCTAATCTAATGGATATAGAATTATTGACTGTCAGTTATTTTTCTTTCAGAATTTGACACATCCCTCCATTGTTTTCTTATCTGCCTAGTTCGTGCCATATAATTTGCTTCATTTTGTGCGGTTTCCTTTGTAGCTGGCCGTTATTTTGCTGTAGGTGCCCTCAGAATGATATCCTTTACCTTTAAATTGAAGAGTTTCACTATGGTAGGCTGTGATGTTTTTCTTTTGTGGTCTCTTTTGTTTGTGGTTCTCTGCTTCTTGAGTAGCTATTTTCTCCTCTTTTGTATGCTGGGGAAATTTTCAGACATGTTTACTCATACTCTTTGCTCTGTAGACTTTTTTCATTCTTTTTGCTCCAGAATCAAGGTGTGAGATGTAAGTTGTTTCTCTAGATAATGTCTCACATCATTCTCAGGCATTCTTTGAATTCCTTGATATATTTTTCTCATTGGCTGTAATCACATTGATTGTCTTTGAACTCACTGATTTGATTTTTCTTTACTTCCGTTCCATTTCTCAAATCTTTTATATGTTGCCTAATTCTATTATGTTATTGTTTAATCTTCTGGTATTTGCTATGGTTTCAGATTTTTAGTTTTTCAAAAGTTTTCATTGTTCGCATAAGTATTTCGCACATCTGTTTAAGTTACCTGCTACTGATATGTATTTAAACTATAAATATATATGGCTATATATATGTGGTAGTTACATAATCTGGTGTGAATTTGAGGACTCAGGAAAAAAGGCTAAAGTCTAGCCTGTCAATCAGGAAGGAGTAGCGTGATGACCATACTCGGAGGCACTAAGAAAATAAATAGCACACTGGAGGCAGGACACATGCTCACTTCCTGGGAGACCTTGCAGCTGACATGGAACCACACTAGTGTCCTGAGCTGGAGGAACCACGTGGAGACCCCGCCAGTGCTGAGATGCTTACAAAGCCACTAGATCTACAAGACACCCCATCCCCTACTGGTCTGCGATCTTCCTGCAGTCAGCATCATTGCATGTCTTGATCTGGACAGGGCTGGGATTTTTTCTTAATGTAAAATTAAGCTTTATATAAAGCTCTTTATTATACACATGAACGTCTCAATGAATTTGTTTCTCTTAGACTAACACAATATATTAGAAGAATCAAATTAAAGAATCAAATTAAAGAAGAAAAGAAAGCAGGAAGGATAAAGAGATGTGACAACTAAGACCAACATGAAGCAAAGAAGAATGAAGATATGTTAATGTGCAGAGAAGTGACCTGAAAACAAAACATAGGTTCATGGTTGGGGAGTGGCTGCTGGAGTTCTGCTGCTGTGCAGCTTGGGTTCCATCGGGTCTGTTTTCTCAGAGGAAAGGGACAAAAGTGGCTGTAAAAAATAAGCCCAGTTTGGGTGAGTTTGCCTGAATCTTTGGAGCCTGCCTCTATTTACCCCAGAGGCATTTGTATTCTCAAGGAGTCAGGATCACAGAGGAAGAGGAGGAAGTAGGAGAGAACCAGGAAGAAGAACAAAAAAATTAAAATAGATAAAAGCATAAAAGGGAAAAAAGGAAAAGTAGGTAGGTAGGTAGATAGATAGATAGATAGATAGATAGATAGATAGATAGATAGATAGATAGATAAAAGCCTCTATTTGGGTGGGAATCATGTTCCCCTGCCCATACATTTGTGTGCAGGCATCCACTGTGTTGTGAGGAGGGTGGTGGAGGAAGAGTGGCACTGGAGAAGAAAACAAGAAAAATAAATAAATTGCAAAAAGCATTGCTTGGGCAGTGAAAATGTCTGAACCAAGTGGTCTGCTTGCATAGTGGTGAATGGAAGTTAATCACAGTTAGTAGGCATTGCTGAACTTAAATGTTAAGAAACTGGTGTACCTGACTTTTACATTGCTTTTCTGGCTTCCAGAGAGTGCAGGTGGTGCAGAGAGTGTTGGGATCTCTGTGGCAGGTGCTGAGGAGATATTTGCATGCGGTTACCTGGTGCCTATAGTCCCTCAAACTCCTCCAGGATCATTGTTGTGTTTGAACCCACCACTGCAGCTTTTTTATCAACCCATCTCATTAAGAGATTCTCTAATTTTCATTGATCCTCTACTAAACATGATATTCTCTTCTGGTGGTTGAAACTTCCTGATGACTTGTACAAGCTAGATCAAAAGGCTTATAATTCTCATTTCTAAGGAGTACTCTGGTTGTATTTGTTGCAAGACTGATATGTTTTTATTTTTGAAATTCTACAATATATTAATTTTGGTCAACATAACAATTTGAATGAATTAATTATTCTCCTATTTCCTTTTTTTAGTTTTCTAGCTCTCAGACATATAGGATGTGATTGAAAAGACCTTGGCATGGAGCCAGCATCTAGGCATCAAAGTAACACATTTTTTTTAATTTTAAATAGTTCACGATGTATTGTTCTAGTTCTGGACCATTGCTTCCATCAGTCTTGATTGTTTATTTGAGGAGCTAGAAATCATGAACAACTTCAATATCTTATTTATTTAATATGATATTTTTTTTTTGCTTTGAGATCTTCATTAACTTATGTTACACAACTCAAAATGAGAAGAGCTGAAAACATCAAGTAATATTCAGAACAAATACTATTCAAAGTATAAATCATGGAAGATCAAAAGTCTTCCAAAAATGAAATGAAAAATTAAAGATCAGTATTCTAAACATGAATGAGCTGAACAGTAATCACATTAGCCACAGACAATGGATTTTGTGCCTAAAATGACAAAGTAAAGAGGAATGACATTGAAGTTGTCTTGAAAAGGCCATTTTGAGATCAATGCTGAAATACAAATGCAACACAGTTAAGGGTAGGTTAATGTCCACATCCTTGAATGGATATCAGTTACTCAGTTAATCAGAAGTATAATTATCTACATTTTACTAATTGTATATAATAAGAGTTATGGAATTGAATAAAATGTAACAAATGACAAAATTATCTAGGATGTTATTTGATAACTCTGTCGAAATTTTCACATAGAAATACACTGCGCAGTCTGACCTAGAGGAATAAATTTGCTGATATTATGTTACCATGTGTGTTAGTCTGGGTACACTAGAGAAACAAATCCACAGAAATTCATGTATAGGAGAGAGTTTTATACAAAGGTTAAGTGCACATAAAGAAAATATCCCAACCCAGTGCTACCCAAGCCCATCAGTCCAACATTAACCCATATGTCTGATACCAATCCACAAAGTCCTCCTCCATCTCACAAAACACACTCTATGATGCCGACTGCAGGAGGAAAGCTGAGTCAGTGGATATGTAAGCATCTCAGCACTGGCAGGGGTCTCCACACGCTGCTCCAGCACCCAGGGATGCATTGAGGTAGGTCCATGTAGCTTCTCCTCAGGGACGTTTTGTAGGAAGTGAGCTTTGCAAGCTGAAGCAGGGAACTGGCTAAGGCAGCTAAACCCTGGTTTGACCATCACGAAGCAAGAGACCCAAGACCTAGAAAGGCGAGGCTCACTGAGCGATTTATCCCTCCACTCTTCAATTAACCCCACATGTGTTTATTGGCAAGGTTGGCACAATAAACTTTAACTACCTCACCATGTTCCTATTTTGGTTGCCAAAAAATTCCAAAATTATGTCTTTACACTGTTTTAATCTAAAATTAAAGTAGTTATTATGTCATGGAAATTCATCTCCCTCAATTAAAGTTATCTACCATGGTTTCCATGAGTCATAATTAAATATATGGCAGTGAGTTTTGTTTTGTTTGTTTGTTTTTTACCAGTTAATAGAATAGTAACACAAACAAAAATGGCAGAAAACACATGGAGTTTAGCATATTACTTATCTCAACATTTTAGAATGTAAACAAAGATGAGCTCATTTGTTCCCAGAATGATTTACAAAATGCAAAATCTTTTTTTAAAATGTGCAGAATTAGAGCTAAATAGTAAAACATGTATACATATTATTTTCATATAAGTTTCATGTTATGGATAGCAGGATGCCCAACCCAAACTCCTTTAGCTGGGCAGACACACCCCATTGCCATCCACAATGAATAATTGTTTGTTTTTTTAATAAAGTGAGATTGAGTCAGTTCTGACTCACAGAGGCCCTGGGTACAATCGAAGGCAATAGTGCCAAGTTCCGGGCAATTCTTTCAATTGTTGCTATGTTTGAGTCCGTTACTGCAGCATCTATGTAATTTCATCTCCATGAGGGTCTTCCTTTTGCGGCCCTGACCCTCTATTGTACCAAGAATCAAGAAAGTCCTTTTCCAGGGGTGAGTTTCTCCACATATCACGTTCAAAATATATAAGATGAACTCTCATTATCATTGCTTCTAAGGAACATTCTTTAAGTGCTAGTGCAAGAGAGATTTGTTTATTCTCTGGTTGTCTATGTTGTTTTTGTTGTTAGGTACGATCAAGTTAGTTTTGACACATAGTGATTTTGTATATGACAGGACAAAATACTTCCCAATCCTCCACCATTCTCGCTATTATTCCTATGATTGAACCAATTGTTGTGGTCACTGTGCCAATCCATCTCCTGGAAGACCTTCCTCTTTTTCACCGCCCCTCCACTTTGTAATTTTATATTTCACTTTGATATTGAATGATGCAGGAAGCACCAAGAGAAGATGGAAAGAATGCACACAATATTGCACCATAAGGCAAGAGTCAACTCGCCAACATTTCAGGAAGTAGTGTATGAGCAAGGACCCATGACGCTGAGAGAAGAAGTTCAAACTGCCCTGAAACCACGAGTCTAAAACTAAACTTCTGGAACTGATGAATGCCAATCGAAAGGCTTCAACACGCTGAGCTAGCAGTGGAAACCCTCAGTCATCTGTGCCCAGAAATTTGGAAGACAGCTACTTGGCCAACTACCTGGAAGAGTTCCATATGGGTGCCCATTCCGAGGAAAGGTGAGCCCACAGAATACTAAAATTGTAGAACAATGTCATTGCTATCACACTTCATTGTGCTTATGCAAAACTTGTATGTGGATCAAGAGGCAGTTGTGTGAACAGAACAAGGGAATCCTGCAGGGTTTAAAATCAGGGAAGGTGGGCCTCCGGATTGTATCCTCTCACCATATTTAGTCACTCTGTGTGCTGAGAAAATCATCAGAGAAGCTGATTTCTATGAAGAAGAATGGGGCATCAGGATTGAAAGAAGGCATATTGACAGCCTATGACAGGCAGATGAAACAATCTTGTTTGCTTTAAGTGATCAAGAATTGCAGTCTTGAGTATAGATTACAACTCAATGTAAAGAAGACAAAAATCCTTAGACTGGACCAATAGGCAACATCATGATAAATGGAGAAAAGGCTGAAGTTGTTAATGATTTTATCTTGCATGGATATATGCAATCGATGCTCATGGAAACGAAAGTCAATAAATCAAAAGGCACATTGCATTAGGTAAATCTGCTGCACAAGATCTCTTCTTCGAGTATTGAAAATCAAGTATGTTACTTTAATAATTAAGGTGCACCTGACCCTAGCCATGGTATTTTCTATCACCTCATAAGCATGTAGAACTTGGAAATTAAATAACAAAGACCAGAGAAGAATTTCTGCATTTGAATTGTGATCCTACCCAATAATATTGAAGGACCATGAACTGTTGAAAGGACAAACAAATCTGCTTTGGAGGAAGTAATCCCAGAGTGCTCTTTAGAGGCAAGGGTGGCAAGACTGGGTCTAATTTATTTGTAAATATTGTCAGAAGAGACCAATCTCTGGAGAAGGACATCAGGCTTAATAAAGTGCAGGGGCAGTGAAAAAGAGGTGGGCCCTCAATGAGATAGATTGACGCCATGGGCAATAAGGGGCTCAGGCATAGGAACCATTGGAAAGATGGTTTTCAGTGGGTAATCCCTCAGAAAGATCCTGTTCCATAGCCTTTTCTTAGTCTGGAAGTTCAACTGAAACCTGTTCACCATGGTTATTCCTGCTGATGTTTTAAATCCCGGTTGCACAGTTTCCTGCATCGCAATAATACATAAGCCACTACAGTAAGTTCTAGCTGCTAATGGCTCACAGCTACAATCCCTTCAGTGAGTTGCCCTTAGCTGACAGAAGGTATGTTATCTACAAAAATATACCTCTAATTTACTATCTAGGGGCACACACTGTCTCACTGCAATAAATATCTGGTTTTCAGGTTCCCTACTTCAGGAGAAGACTATGGCATAATGCATGCTGTCTGTGGTTCAGACCAAAACTAGGCTCACAGGAAACCACATCCTTTCTCAGTGCTTCCCCCTTCTCAATCCTGTTTCACTTTGTCCGTTAGCGGGTTTTCCTGACCAGCACCCCAAATGAAAGTAAAAATAGCAACAACAACAAACACCAACAATTAAACCCCCTTTGACCCATGGCAACTGCTTATGCTGCATAGCTTAATAGGGCTTCCAATGGCTATCGTCCTATGGAAGTAGAGAGCCAGTACACTCTCTCTCTGACAGTATCATTAGGTGGATTAAAGCCACCAACTTTTTAGATGGTAGTTGAGCACATGTGCCATCTATTTGAAAAGAGCAAACTTCCACTATAAAATATGCGTATTGTACCTGAATCTGTTTCAGACTTTTCTTTAGGTAACCCAATTTAAAATAGTACAGCACTTCCAATTTTCTAGGACTGCCTTCCTTGCTGTTTCAAGGAGGACTTGAAGCACTTGCTGATGAAGGTCAAGAACTGCAGCTTTCAGTATGGAGTACAGCTCAATGTAAAGAAGACCAACATCCTCACATCCGTACCAATAGGCAGCATTATGATAAATGAAGAAGAGATGTAAGTTGTGGAGGATGTTGTGTTACTTGGATCCATAATCAATGTTCCTGGAAGCAGCAGTCAAGAGATCAAAAGACTTGTTGCTTTGGATAAATCTGCTGCACAAGACCTCTTTAAAGTGTTGAAAATCAAAGATATTACTTTGAGGATTAAATTGAGCCTGACCCACGCCTTGGTATTTTCCATTGCTTCATATTCATGTAAAAGTTGTACATTGAATAGAGAATATGGAAAAAGAGTGGATATGTTTGAGTTACAGTGCTGGAGAAGAATATTAAAAGTATTATGGACTGCCAGCAAAACAAACAAATCCATGTTGGAAGAAGTACAGCCAGAATGCTCCTTAGAAGAAAGAATGGTAAGACTTTGTTTCAGGTTCATTGGACATGCTGTCAGAAGGGACCAGTCCGTGGAAAAGAACGTCAGGCTTGGTAAAGTAGAGGGACAGTGAAAAAGAAGAAGACCCTCAACCTGATGGATTGACACAGTGGCTATAATAACAGACTCGGGGAATAGGAACAAAGGTCAGGAAGGTGCAGCACCAGGCAATGTTTCACTCTAGGTTGTACAGAGGGACGTTATAGGTAGGAACCAATTCAATGACACTTAATAAAAAATTTTTTAAAAAAACTTAGACATTTAACTATTCTTTTTTTAAAAATAATTTAATTGGGGTTCATACAACTCTTATCACAATCCATACATACATCCATTGTATGTCAAGCACATTTGTACATTTGTTGCCCTCATCATTCTCAAACATTTGCTTACTACTTAAGCACTTGGTATCAGCTCCTCCACATACATTTGTTAATGAAAATAAAGGAGAAAGTTTAAATAATAGGAAAGATGTAACTCATATGTTTCCAATTAAATAAGTGAGTATTATTTATTCCATATCTTAGACATAGAGATGATGTTTCAGGCTAAATATAGCTTCCCTTTCTGCTACCCTTCAACTGAATATTCCTCATATTATTCATTTATTTTGTCATTAGTTACTTCCATTAAAAGCTTCCCTGGTTGTCCAATTGAGTGCACACACTTTGTCTTTTTTTTCACAATATTTATCCAGAATACAAATTTATACTTTTCCTTGGGCATTTATATAATCTCATTTGTAAGATTTATATGTTTAACTAGATTTCAAAGCCCACTATATAACAACTACTACAATACTAATTGAAATAAAATGTGTGCTTAGATAACAACAGTGAAAACAGAGAAATCATATGCTTTTATACTCTATTGAAAAGACAAATATCAGACATTTATATTTAGATTAAAATGTGCAGGCAAATTTCAATATTTTTAGAAATATTTCCCTTATGCTTTCTGGTTCGCTGTTATTGAATAAATAGAGCATCCTGTCATCTAAAATGTGAAGTTAAGAAACCTGAAAGCAATACATGCTGTATTAGAACTTCTTCTTCCCAATGCCAGAGTCAAATCTACAGAGAAGAAAGGATGCTTGTAATGAGACCTAAGTTGTTGAGAGAAAAGACATCACAGTCCGTTTCCTGACAGAAAGACGGAGATTTAATCACCCAAGGCTGCTTTCGCAGTCACTGCTGAGGCATGTGAGCTTCACCATCGGGGAGCACGGAGCCTGTCAAGCCTGCAGTAAAGCAAACGGAATTGCTGCCAACGAGCTGCCTACGGACAGCAGAGGATCATCATATGCCATTTATTTCACTTCTGCACATTTTGATCTTGTGTTGTGTTATCTATAGAAATTACTGAGCCTGTATATCACTACACAAAGACATGTAGGGGGAAAAGATGATTATTAAACCTGTGAAAAGGGAGAGAGGAGAGAAGTATGTGTGTGGGGGGTGGGGGGAACTGTAGCTGCTTTGAGATTTATTTAAGCTACTTCACAGAATCCTGCTGCGGAGAAAAGCAGAGCATCATTTTAATTATAACTTCAAAAGCTTTACGTTTTAGAAGCACACAATTATAACATTTGGAAAGAGATACGATAATGAGCTTTATCTATTCTGTGTGTTATAGTAGTCCTTATGTGTGCAAGGATGATCCTCAAGAGAGCTGACTTATACTCAGGTATGTGACCTTGAAGAAGTGACTTCACCTCGCATCACTCTCTTAGGGAAAGTGTGACAAAAGCAGATGTGTCCTCCCTTATTAGAGGAGCAAATAAAGTGACAAATACAAAGACCCTGGACAAATTCATTCCTTTCCACTATTTGGAGCGAGACTAAATTCCCAGATTATTTAATCTTACATGATGATTCAACTTTCTATTGGTTGTTGTCATAATAACTAATTAGTTGCTGTTGCGTCAATTTTGAAGCATGATACACCTCCATGTGTCCCTTGGGTTTTCAGAGGGTTGATTTTGAGAAATAAAGTTCCTGAATTCTTTTTCAATGCACCTCTGGGCATACGCTAATTTTCAATTAGCTGCTCAGTGCAATAGCCACTTACACCACACAAGGATCACCACACTATCATCATAGTTATCTGGTATTTATTTCTTATTAAATTAATATGTGACTCATTTGGTATTCTAGTGCTCACCTATACTAGAAGAGTGTGAGGATAAAGAGATAATGCAGAGAAGTTTTAAAAAGGGACATCACAGTATTAGAAAACTTGATTCAGCTTGATGCCTTGTTGCTCCTGCCTGTTGTTGTTAGACGCCATCAAAGTGACTCACAGCAACCTACGTACACAGAACTCCCAGGCCCTGTGCCATCTTCACAATTGTTCTTATGTTTGAGCCCATTGATGATGCGTCAATTCCTCTTTTCCAAGGCCTTCCTATTTGTCCCTTCTCCTCTACTTTACCAAGCGTGATGTTATTCTGCAGGGACTGGTCTCATAACAGCATGTCCAAAGCAATGAGACTAAGTCTTACAGTCCATGTCTGTGGAGAATACTGGCTATGTTTCTTCCAAAGCAGGTTGCTTGTTCTTTTGGCCGTCTGTGGTGCTTTTAGTATTCTTCCCCAGCACCATCCAAATGCATTCATTCTCCTTCGAAATTCCGTGTCCTTATTCACGGTCTCTCTTTCACATGCATGTGAGACAAGGGAAAATGATATGGCTTGGGTCATGCTCACCTTAGTCCTCAAAGTAAGGTGCCTTTGATTTTCAATACTTTAAAGAGGTCTTGTGCAGCAGATTTACCCAATGCAATGTGACACTTCATCTCTTGACTGTGGCTTCCAAGAGCACGGTCCAAGTAAAATGAAATCCTTAAAACTTCACTCTTTTCTCCGTTTATCCTAACATTACTTGTAGGTACAGCTATGACGACATGGTTTTCATTCCACTGATTTGTAGTCCACACTGTAGGCTGCGATCGTTGATCTTCATCAGCAAGTGTTGTAAGTCCTCCTTACTTTCAGCAAGCAAGGTTGGCTCGTCTGCATATTGCAAGTTGTTAATAAGTCTTCCTCCAATCCTGTTGCCACATTCTTCTTCATATAATCCGCTTCTCCACTGATGTGCTCTGCTTACAGATTGAATAGGTATAGTAAGAGGATACAGCCCTGACACACACCTTTCCTGATTTTAAGTGATGCAGTGTTCCTTCAGTTTGTTTGTTTGGTAGGTTGGTTTTGTCTCTTGATCCCTGTGTAGGTTTCATATGAGCACAATGTCATGTTCTGGGATTCCCACACTTCTCAAGAGGATCCATAGTTTGTTATGGTACCCAGAGTAGAGTGCCTAGTCAGTAATATAATTAGTAAACATCTTTCTGGTTTCCTCTTCATTCAGCCAAGATCCTTCTGACATCAGCAATGGTATCACTTGTTCAGTGTCTTCTGAATCTGGCCTGTCAATGTGTTCCTACAGCTGATGTTGGGTGATCGTCAGTAAAATTTGACTTGCATGAGATAATAATGATCTTTTTCTATAGTTGGGTCACCTTTCATTGGAATGGGCACAAATATGGATCTCTTCCAGTGAGTTGGCAAAGTAGCTGTCTCTCAAAGTTCCTGGCATAGACAAGTGAGTATTGTTAGTGCTTCATCAGCTTGTTGCAATATTTCTATTGGAATTACAGCTGATTCTGGGGCCTTGTGTTTTGTTCATGCCTATAGTGCAGCTTAAACTTCGACCTTCAGCACCATTGGTTCTTGCTCATTTGCTAACTCCTGAAATTTTGAGTGTCAACTTGTTCCTTTTAGTACAGAGACTCTACGTATTCTTTCCATCTCCTTTTTGCTGCTCCCTGCCCCATTCAATATTGTGTGCATAGAATCTTTCAATATTGCAACTCAAGGCCTGAATTTTTCTTTATTTCTTTCATTTTAAGATATGCTGAGTGTGTTCTTCCCTTTTGATTTCTACTCCCTCTTCTCAAGGCACCTTCAAAATTTTCTTTTGACTTCATCATTACTTCCACATGCCTTAGCTACTCTATAATTAAGAGCAAGTTGCAGTTATCTCCTGACATCCATTTTGATCTTTCCTTTACTGCCTTTTCAATGAATGAATAAGGTTCTCAATGTCCTCCCATGGCTTATTAAGCCTTCTGTCATTTGTGTAGAATGCAGAAAATATCAATGATGTTCTAAAAATGCAGGTGGAGATACTCAAGGGTACTTTGTCTGTTGTGGACATGTGTTTGTATTTTCTTCAGCTTCCAGCTGAACTTATGTTCCACAGTTAACCCGTAGCCTGGGTTTAGTTGCTGATATTGAGTTTTTACACCTTATTTTACAACAAATGTAGTAAACTTGGTTTCTGTGTACTCTGTCTGAGAGAAGTTCATGTTCATAATCACTGTATTGTTGGAAAAGGGAATTTTTAAGGAACAAGTCATTGGTCTTCAAAAATTCTATCATTTAATCTCCTGTTTGTTTTCTGTCACCAAGACCATATTTCCCAATTACTGTTCCTTCCTCTGTTTCCAATTTTCACTCTCCAGTCACCAATATTGTCATTGCAACTTAAACGCATGTTTGATCAATTCCAAAATGAAGTCATTGATGTAATTATTTAATTTTTCAAAGTAGAATCATAGTCATATTTATTGGAGTTCCTTGAATGTGGGTAGATATAATCCTATCTCTTACAGTATAATTCTTCAGGATATATCATGAAATGACATTTTGGATGATGCATGAAATTCCATTCCTTGTGATGATGTCATTCCCAGCATATCAAACAGTTTGATTTCCCAATTCAATACATGACTACAGCAGTTGAATTACATGAAATACGAAGCATTCAACTTCCAGAAGTTATTTTTTACCTCTTATGAATTACCAAATAATGATAGGAGCAGAGTAATGGCAACAAAATATTTAATTGATAATATGAGCTCTCAAAAGAAAAATAATACTATTCCTAAACAATTATAAAAAATAGGTAACGATGCATTTCAATCCTATTTTCTAGATTAAAAAACGCTGACTCAGAAAGAAAACTATTGAATTAAATATCACAGAACTAGAATACAATCAATCCAGGATTAACAACCAGATCTGCCAAGTTTTAAAGCCTCTTGTTTAAAGTCAACCTTGAACCTCTCCATGAAAACGCTGCTCTCTTCAGGCAGTCACCGCATGTTGGGTTGACCTTTCTCTCGCCATTTGCCTACATTTCATACAAGCAAGTTTATGCTAACTGTATATTAAAGCCAAGTCATTTACAAAAGAAACCTTTTCAAGGATATCTTGAGTGGGCTGAAGTGGGAAAGAAACATTTGCAGATTTGTTTAGTCAGCAACAAAGTACCATAAGAGCATTCTGAAAATTCACTTACATCTCAGAATCTATGAGAGATACTGTTACCTAAATGTGCGCCTTGACTTCTCAATTTTAGTACTAGCATTAATACCTCCTACCATTTGTGGTTTTCTTAGTTTTGCCTCATTTTTAAAACCATTTGTGAAAGCCTCTTAGCTCCTAGGCCATAATTCCGAAGGACCTGGCACTGCCAGATCATCTTAGAGCCCGTTCTGACTGACCCCACCAGGAGAAAGCAGCTGTGTAAAAATAACAGACTGCCAAGGGATATTCCCAAGACAAAATTATACCTGTCAATCAATTCCAGCCGTGGACAACACATCCACTGCCAGGAAGTCAATTGTCATAAACTATTTATAAAACTGAGCTTGAAAAGACTCCTCCATCCTGTTCTCTCTCCTCTCTGTGTTTGTGCTAACATCTATCTTTTAAGAGTTTATTGAGGTTCAATTTACATTTAATAGGATTGCCAAATGTAAATAGAATTTACATTTGATAGAAACCAGGCATGCTACTAAATATTTACAATCAAGAGGCAGACCCTTCACAACCAAGAATTATCTAATATTAATAGTGTAAGATGTGAGAAACCCTGATATAGGGAATGATGTTAGAGAATAACTTGCCAAGAGATTGAGTATGAGGTGGGGGTGGATGACACTAGTTACAGGTGTGCGGCTCTCATCAAACATACAACACAGGTTAGCACCCCACGGGGTTCCTGCAAGCCAGTCTGAGTTCAATCCCCCTTCTCACCCCCATTCTCAGGGACACAAATCGATCACAATCGTTCCATCTTTCCTTGGCTGTGATTGGTACTTGTCATACCCACTTCCCATCATGGGAACCCCATGTGTGCAGAGCAGCACTGTTCCATAGTGTTTTCGGGAGAAGATTTTCTAGGCCTGTCTTGGAAGCCGCCTCTAGTGAATACTAATGTGAAAATGATTGAACAAATATCATTAATATCTTATGCTAAAGGAATTTTACTGTAGATACCTTTTTAAATTGCAGTAATACATGCACAGGGGACTGCCAGAAACTCAAAATAGAAAATGAAACAGGTATATCCTTGCTGTTGTCAGATGTATCTGGCCTAAAACAGAAGATCCTGAAAAGATATTTACTTGTGTTTTATTTACTATGCAAATCAGGAAATCTGAGTCGGGGCTGTGTCTTTCATTGTAAATATTCAATCTGTAAGCTGGACTTTATGAAGAAGAACATGGCATCAGGATTGGAGGACGGCTCAGAAACTATATTCAGTAATCACATGATACAATCTTGTGTGTTGAAAGCCAAAAAGACTTGAAACGCTTATGATGAAAATGAAGAATTCTACATTTCAAATGAAAAAACATCGAAGCTGTCAAAGATGTCATATTGCTTGGATTCACAATTAACATCCATAATGCAGCAATCAGTAAAGCAAATGACATGTTTCACTGGGCAAATCTGCCACTGCAGCCTTTCTTTTTTAAGTGTTAAAGAACAAAGACGTCACTTTGAGGACTAATATGTGCCTGATGGAGCCACAGAATTTTCTATCTTCGTATGCATATGAAAGCTCTATAATGAATAAGAAAAACCTATAGTTCATTTTGTTTCATTGATTACAAATATGATTACAATGTGTGTGTATATGTATGTCTGAGATTATATATACATAGTGATTGGTGTGTAAGTTTACACATCGTACTATTCCATGTTATTATTCCATATGTGTATGTGTATTATTCCATTCAATAATTAATTTTGTTTAATTGCTTACATGGTTATATTGATTATGACCCTTATCAACCTGACATGAAATCTAGAAAAATGGTTTCCATGAGTATACTTGGAAATCCCTGGAAATCTTCTTGATTGCCTAGACTTGGAGTTAGGGTTTCTACTGGCATCTGGTGGGTAGAAGCCAGGCATGCTACTAAACATCTACACGAATAGGCCAGATGCTTCACCCCAAAGAATGATCCAATGTCATTAGTGTCAGCTGTGAGGAGAACTGACAGAGCGAATGATCTTAAGGAATAACCGCCAAGATATGAGGTGGAGATTTTCAGATAAAATTTTCAGATAAAATTTTCTTATTTTTCTAAGGAAGGAAATCTCTAAAATTCAAGAAATAATTTTTCATTTTTAGAATGTATGTCTACTTCTAGCAAAAATACACAAGTCAAAATCTGAATCACTGGATGGGTTGGATTTTCTGTTCAGGAAGCCAGGGGCCAACATCATTTTGCCCCCAAATGGAATTTTTATTTAATTAAAATATAATGTGTATAATCAGACAGTTGTTTATAACTCAAAGATGAATTGCATCAGGACTTTACAGAACGAAATGTTCATTCTATTACTGTCCTGGCGGCTAAAAGGGTAACTGTGTTACTTACAATGTTTTCTTTCTCTCTTCTTTCTATTATATTTTTTTGAAATCATACATATTATTATGTTATTTCATGATATAGAGTTGGTATTAGAATCATCCTGTAGTTGAGACACATTTGACTTATGAGATGCAATAGTACACAAAATTATTTTCTAATTTAAAATATAGGCTTAATTTATACTTTCACAGAGAAAGAGTAGCTTCTACGTCTTCTTTAATAACTGCGCATGAAGAAGAGACAGGGAGGAAGGAAGGAAGGAAGGCAAAAGGAGGGAGAGAGGTAAGGAGGGAGGGAGAGTAGGCGGCAAGGAGGAGGGTGGGAGGAAGGAAACAAGGAAGGAAGGACAGGTAAGGAAAGCGCTCCCTCCACCACAGCTGCCGCAGCAGGAAGCACACCCTGGAGCCATGCAGAAAACCCTCCACTCGCTCCCTGCGGACTTGTTTTCCTTGGTCTTTGGGCTTGTGTTTCGTGGAACTCGCTCTTGCTCAAGATACTAATCTATTCAGTGATGTACAGAGACCCTGTTCGGTGGATGAAATCCTTTCTCTCAGATGAAGAAATGGAAACAGATGTCTTTCTTTATCCAGGGATTCCTGGGGGAATCACATCACTAATGAGGAGAGGAGGAAGTGGGAGCAGGGGAGAAGGGGGAAAAAAAAGCAAGCTTATGCCTAGAGGCAAAAATATGTGGACTTGAATTTTTATTTGATGAGCTCCTAGAAATTAAATGCACTCTTGGAGCAATAGAGAAGGCTGCTTTCTTATAGAGAATGGTTTTTCCAGGTATGGCTTTCAACTAGCTGATTCCAGATGTATTTTTTGTGGGTTTAGGGGTGACCAGATGTCCTGCTTTTGGAGGGACAGTCCCAATTTTTAACAAGTTTTCCCACGTCCCGCAGAGTTTTTAAAAGTCCCGATTTTTTAAAAGAATGCATAACAAGCTAGGGTATCCGGTTTTTGGCTGCCATGTGGCTATTTCGCCAGGATATGAGTTCTGTCGATGGTGTCCCGCTTCACCAATGTTACAATCTGGTCACTAAACTTGGAGAAATGACACTGTAGCTCCGTGGGCACATCTTACCACGCCTTTGAAGAGCCTTTGAAATGACTTTCTTCATTCTGCCTCTAAACAGTTATGAGACTATTTCATATGAAACTGAACTGAGGATCGAAGATTTAATAATGGAAAACACAACCATCAATTCAGTTCTGAATCGTCGTGGCCCTATCAGGCAGAGTAGAATGTCTCCTGGGCATTCTGAAGCTGTAATACTTGATGGGACTAAAACCTCATCTCTCACCTCAGAGCTGCCTGTGGATTTGGAACCACTGCCAGGGGGATAGCTGGTCCCGTAAGTGCCACCAGGACTTGTTAAGGACTGCCGAGAAAGACTGAAGTTATTAAGTGGATAACTAAAGTATGTTTCCTTACCGACTTCTTTTCGGCAAGCTTGGATTCTTAGCAACCCTACAGGACAGCGTAGAACTAGTTCCTAATGCTTCTGAGATTCTTTTTTTTCCCCTGTAGATTAAATCTTTATTGAGCCAGACAGTCTCATTTTCTCCTTAGGAGTAGCTGGTGAATTTGAGGCTGGCGGCCTTAATGTAGCAGCCTGGTGCTTAATGTAGCGCACTACACATGTACTTACTTAATGACTTACATGTGCTCTATTGAGAAATATGATCAGTTATTTGAATAATGCAAATGAAATTCTCCGACTAGTTTGATCAAGCTTTTTCTTCTATTCCCCATAATAAACACTGTAGATTGAGATAACTATAAAGATACCATTGAGACAATTCTGACTCATGGCAACCATAGAGGATGTTGTCCAGTTCCGCGTCTTCATCATGACCACCAGAATGTGGGAGGGGTTCCCTGGGTGCAGCTGCGGTGGAAACCCACTCCACCAATGTCTCTCTTGGCCTTTCTGGAGCTCTACTTCCCAACTAGAGTGCTTTCTGATGACATTGCCAATGCAAGAAAGTTGAACATCGGTCATACGGTTTACACTGTCGAATTTTCAGAAGTAAATCACCAGACTTTTCTTCCTAGTCTGTATTAACAGACAGATTTTTTATAACCTGTCCAGCATTTCTACTTACCAGTGGCATGGCTTCCAGTATCATAACAACATGAAAGTTATGGTAGTACAAAAAAACTGACAGATGGTAGTGAAATGAACATTGTAGTATGACATAAATTATTTTCATTTTTTAATATCCTTAAAATTCATTCAATCTCACCGTTCATTACTCGCCTCACTGTACAAGCTCAAGAATTTAAAATCATGTGCTAGTCCTTGGAAAAAAATGTCTTATGTATTTGCATATGCCTTTTCCTGGCATCTTCTCCCTTCCCCCACCTTTCATCACCTAAAAACTAACTAGTTTTGCTTTAGAACCACCTAGAAAACAACTAGTCTTCCTTTTTAACATAAGTTTCGCATTTGTGTAAAGTTTTCCCTGAGTCTCCTAAGCAGACTTGTGATCCTATTTCACTGTATAACTCTTTCATTCTGGATATACGTCCATAATATTAGATATTATGTATATGCCTGTCATGCTGTACTAATTACCAATATTCTTAGTGACTCCTACTAGATCACAAACACCATGTGAACGTACAAGTAGCCTTTTCATCACTGTGAGCCCCTCTTCAATGTATGTTGTCTGAAATATAGAATAAATAAATTACTAAATGAGTAAATTTGGTTATGAATAGAAAGAGATAAAGATAAATCTTTATGAATGTTGATGCAATGGGAGCCAAATACCGAAATGAGAACTGATTAGTTTGTATCACAAATAAATAACTGTAATTGCAATGTCTCCAGGAGTCAAACCCTTTGGATGCAGATATAAGTCACTTTAGCAATTATAGAAATACAATTACACAAGTTAACAATCATAGAATTATTATAAATACCATAATCTTTCCCTGTCACCATTTTGCTTATGCTGAGTTCTTAAAGAAGGTTATTTAAAGCCTATTAAACCAATGAAGTTTATTTATGTATTTATACATAGAGAGCTTTAAATCAGGGAAATGGTTCACATCGCTGTAGAGGCGGACAAGTTCAAATCCCATGCATCAGATGTTCAGTTTCTCCCGACTTCAGTAGCTGCAGTGGCAAATGAACCCAAGATGGGCAGACATCACACAGACATCAGGCTGGAGAGATGAACAAATCCAAGTGCAGCAGGGACAGGGAAGATAACAGGTGGTCAATGACGCCTACTGCTAGCAGGCCAGGTAGCATACCGCTGGCTCCTGTCCAAAGGACCAGAGGTCCATGAACCAGATTCAGAATCCTGGGCCAGCAAAAAAAAAGCAAACTTTTTCACAGATTCCACTTATGCTGAAAGTGGGAAACATCCCCCCGGCCCCCAAGAATAACGTGATTTTAGATCTCATCGTAGGAGATGTGTAATTAGGTTTTATGTCAATTTGGCTGTGAGAGGATTCTCGGTGGATTGGTAGTTAAAGCCTAATCGTCCCTCATGATGTAACTTAACAGAACGTTATCAGCTCCATTATGGGATCTACTTTGAGAAGCCACTCAGGTCAAGTCCTCGTGCAATTGAAAGGAGGTTTCTTGGAGAATGGGGCCTACTTTCTATCTAAATAGATGCTATGGCAAGTTTATGTGTTTCTTGCTGTACTTGATTCCTGCATGTGGCTCATTGAGCTGTTGTTCTTTGTACTTATGTCCAGTACCTTCTATATTACTTGCCTAACCTAGGAATCTTTTGTGGCTTCCAGCTGAACTGCAAACTTTGGATTCACTCACTTCTGCATTAACCTTACTTATGATCTTGACTTTAGCAGTTCCTGAATCTCCGTGAGTTAGAAGTCTCCTGTCTAATATCTCACCCACAGACATGACACATGTCCAGATTTGGACTTGATACTTCTAAAACTGCGTGAGTAATGTTCTAAATATAAATGCACACACACACAAACACAAACACACACACACACACCCACACACACACACACACACACACACACACACAACTAGTTTTGCTTCTCTAGAGAATCCCAGCATAAAACAGGAGATTACTAGGTCTTATGTACCAAATCACTGAGAACCTTGGCCCAGGAATGTTGACACAAAACTGTCTACTCTGTCTCCACTAGGCATCCATGCACATTTTCTTAAATCATGCATAATATCTGTATAAATACAATTGTAAAGTCATGCTTGCACTTTTATTATGATGCAACTAACACATGTACAACCCCAAATACTCTAACATCACATTTTATATTTTATAAGATAACAAAACCAAAAGTATGTGATGAATGCATACAAGGTGGAAATATTCATAAAAATTATAGTCCTCATTTCTGAAACTGGCCATAGATGGTATTTAGAACTATATTCTTACGGTATCATTTACCCCCAAATGTCTAGTCTTCTCAACAGTATGGCCCCAAGTGTTTCATAAGCTTGCCCAAGAGAGAGTCCACAGAAGCTCTCAAACCTAAGTTTAAGCTGTAGCTTGGAGAATTTCTCTGGACATTCATCTCCTGCCCCAATTTCTCATAGGTGGTAACTTCTTGTTGAAGATGCATTACTGGGGTGCCTGATAGTACAAATTATGAGAAATAACCAAGCACGATGTCTCCCAACCTAAAACTTTGAGTCCACAGAATCTTAATGTATAAGAATTTCATGTTCCCATAATGTTACAATTGTTGTTGCTTGGACAATCCTAGCCAAACTATTGTGCTACTCACAACCATAGCTGGAAAAAAAAACACACCAAAAAACCCCACTGTTTTCACCATGTGTGTCTTCCTGTACTTGCTCAAGACGATGTATAGGAGTGTGAGAGAGAACCCAAGATTGAATAGCTCCTTTTTACTGTTCGTTTCTGTCTTCTCTCTAGTATCAAGATACCAACCTCCTTCTACCCTCAGTCAAAATCATCACACCGTCATGCAAATGCCATGGTCCACCATGGCCTGAAATAAGGAATTCTTCAGATAGATACAAGGAATTCTGAATCCTCTGAGTTCATATGGATTTTGAGTACATAAACATCAGTCAGATGGTGGAATATTATGGAGAAAGGACAACATTTTGAACATTCCTTATGTGGAAGAAGTAAATGATAATCTTGGCACAGTAGAACAACAAATCATCAAGTTACTACCTTCTAATGAACTAAAGCAGAGTTCGTTTGGAAATGAGATGATAAACTAGGTAGTTCGCCATGACAGTCTGATAATTTCCTGTATATCTTCCTAGTCTGTCTTAATCTGGAAGCAACACCCAAGCCACCAAGGTATGACAAACTAACAAATTGTGGTTTGCTACTGTTAGAGTTAAAAAGGTGTTTGGGTCTTATAATATTTGCACCACATTTGATGCATAGTGTTCAATATCTTAAGTTTTTTAAAAAAAGCTACATCACTACAGTCTGTTTTTATAATTTACTCATGTTATAAATACCTTTATATAATTTAAAAAATAGACTTTACAAATGTTATAATAACAATTAGGCCATCCTCATATGTATGCTAAGTATTTTGTCTATTTTTTCATTAGTATTTTGACTTCATTTATACTGGTTTTTATTTTTCAATTTTTATCATTTTTTATTGCTTGCAAATTTTTACATTGCTTTTCCTATCTGAAATCATATATTTTGATGTTCAGATTTGTAGTCTAATATTTTTATGGTTTTAAATGATTTTGTTGTAAATATTGAAACCTTAAGCAAAAATCTTTTGGAAGAGATGTGTGTTAGTCTGGGTTGAGTAGAAAAACAAATTCAGAGACACTCATATGTGTATAAGAAAGAACTTTATCTCAAAAAGTAATTGTATATTAAGAAAATACCCCAGCCTAGTCCAGATCAAGTCCATAAATCCAACATTAGCACATAATTCTAATACCAATTTATGAATTCCTCTTCAGACTCACACAACAGATCCAATGATATCTAATACAGGAAAATCACAGGTTAGTGGGTGGAAAGTCTTGTGGATCCATAGGCATACTTCCTTGGAAGCATCTCAGCATTGATATGGGTTTCCATGTGTCTCCTCCAGCACCAGGGATCTAGCTCCATCAGCGTAGCTCCATGTGTCTTGTCAACAGGAATGTCTCACAGAGAGAGTTCGCGTGTCCTGCCTCCAGGGAAAAAGACAGGAGTTCCCAGAATCCTCAGGAGAAGGCCTTGCCTACAAAGAGACATAATTGGCTATGACCTGATTGACAGGCTTGACTGTACCCCTTCACTCAAGTTGACAGGAGATTATGAAACTACCACAGAAGAGATGAAAGTTATTATGTATTGATAAAAGGAACAAACCATCAAGAATATTTAATAATCATAAATATGTATGCACTGAACAGTAGAGCCCTAAAATACATATGGGGGACTTAGAATGTTCATAGAGAAATTACATTATCTTTCAATTTCATTTTCCATGAATTTTTTGCAACCTCATCATATAGTAAATACTGACAAAATTGAAGGGAACATGGGCTACTGTACAATTATTGCAGGAAGCTTCAATACAGTGCTATTGACAGTGTATAGAACTTTTAGAATGATAAATAAGGAAATGACATTAGGGGTCATCGATTCAATTCTGACTCATAGCAACCCTATACACAATAGAAAAAAAAACTACACAATCCTGCACCACCTTCACAATTGTTCTTATGCTTGAGGACATTATTCCAGGCACTGTGCCCATCCATCTAGTTGAGGGTCTCCTTGTTTTCACTGCCCCTCTACTTTACTAAGCACCATGTCCTTCTCCAGGGACTGGTGTCTCCTGACAACATGTACAAAGTAAATGAGACAAAGTATCACCATATTAAAGAAATAGCGGACATGAGTTTTACTGTAAACAGACCCTATATAATAGAACTCTCTACTCAACAAAATAACAATACGTGTTTAAATAGTATGCATAGAACATCCTCCAAGATAAATATGCTAACTCACAAACGGAGTCTCAATAAGTTTTAAAAGATTAAGATGATATAATGTATCTTCTTCACTTTCAAAAAGTTTAGAAATTAATAACACAAGGTAAAAAGAAAGCATCTAAATACTTGAAAACTAAAAACACTATTAAAAAAAACAACGGACCAAGAAAATATAGAGTATAATAAAAACAAACAAAATGGGAATTGAACTAAAGGGAAAAGTATATACACCAAAACTTTGGGATACCCTGAAGATATTCATCAAAGAAAATTTTATAGAAATAAGCACCTACATCAGGACCTCATCAATCTGATTGGAGAACACTCATACAGATCAACATAGAGACCTGGAACTATCTATCATTTTTTGTTTGTTTGTTTGCTTTTACCTTATGTCTATCTATATAATATAAGCAGGACAAACAATCCTGAGGATAAAGCAACAGGACCAGCGGTCCGAGGGGGACAAAGGAGGGGAAGGGTCAGGAGGGTGAGTGGGGAGACAACAAACTCAGGGATAAGGGAACAACAAGAGATCTATAATTGATAGCGAGGAAGGGGTATAATGCCTGGTGGAGTTTGATCAAGTGCAATGTATCCAAGAGGAATTACAGCCAAATGGAGGGTGAGCATGATAGTGGGACAGGGTGAAGGTGAAAGACAATAGAGGAAAGAATTACATGGCAAAAGCTATTTATAGAGGTATAGCTATAGGCATGTATATATGTAAATATATTAATTTGTAATGAAAGGGATAGAGGTAAATGTATATATTTATATGTTAAGTACTAAGACAGGAGACAGACTTTGGGCCTCTACTCAAGGCCTCCCTGAACACAAGAACACTTTTTTCTAATAACTTAGCGCTCTGATACTCACCTGCCCATTATGATCTCTGAAGGCAAAAGGGGTGCATAAGCAAATGGTAATGAAGAAAGCTGATGGTACCCAGCTATCAAAAGATATAGTACGTGGGGTCTTAAAGGCTTGAAGTTAAACAAACAACCATCTAGAAGGGAAGCAAATAAACCCACATGGTAAAAGCACACCAGCCTATGTGATCATGAGATGTCGACAGGATCAGGTTTCAGGCATCAAAGATCCAAAATAAACAATTATAACGATGTGAAATAGGGGAGGGGGTTGGAATGGAGACCCAAAGCCCATCTGGAGACAATTGGACATCCCCACAAAAGGGTTATAAGGAAGGATCATTCAACCAGGATGTAGTATAGCACCGAAAACCACACATCATTTCTCTAGTTCCTGATTGCTCCCTCCTGGCCACCACTACCATGACCCAATTCTAGCTTACAAATCCAGTTAGGCTGGAGTACACATATTGGTACAGATAAGAGCTCTCAATGAGCTCAATGTGCTCTCAATGAGCACATGGAATTCAGGACAGATAAACCCCTCAGGAATAGTAGTGGGAGTAGTGATACCATGAGGGAATGGGAATGGTGGGGCAGAAGAGGGAGGGGGAGAAAAGATGAACCCATAAAAAGGTTGGATTTATAGTCCAATCCCCAAGGGTATGAATAACAGAAATTTGGGTGAAGGAAGACAATGGACAGTGTAAGACACTAAATAACAATTATAATATATAATTGAGCAAGGATTCATGAGGGTGCAAGTGTCAGGAGGGAGGGGCAAAAAGAGGAACTGATACCAGAGTTCAAGTAGAAAGGAAATGTTTTGAAAATGTTGATGGCAACATATGTACAAGTGTGCTTAATACAATTGAATGATGGATTGTTATAAGATTTGTAAGAGCCCCCCAAAAAATGATTAATAAAAATAAATCAATAAAATAAGACCTCAAACAATTTTACTCTACAATTTGAATAACTAGAAAAAGGACAACTAAACTACAAACTCATAAAAAGAAAGGAAGATTAATGAAGCAATAAATAAAACCAATTTTTTAAAAAGAAAAATTGAACAGAATTAAAATAATTTCCTAAAAGAGATGGATAAAGCGGACAAATCCTTAGCTAGACTAAAAATAAAGGGCAAGGGAGGAGAAGATGGTTCAAATAACCAAAACAAATAAATGTGAATATAATAAATTAACAGAAATATAAGGGTCAAAACAAAAATAATATGAGCACTCACACCCTAGCATTTTAAAACTCAGGCGAAACGAGTAAATTTTAGAATTACATAATTTTTCTAAAAGAATACAAAAGATATAGAAAGTTACAACATATTCATAAAAAGAGAAGTGATTAAAGCAGTAATTAGGAAAACCTCAACAAAAAATACCATCTACCAGATGGGTTCGCTGAGAAATTTTAACAAATATTCAGAGAAAACTGTGTCAAATTCTGCTTAAATCCTTTCAAAGTATAATGGAAGAATAAATAATATCTTACTCATCCTACAAAGCCAGAAATGTTAAGATACCAAAGCCAGACAAGGCAAAAACCAATAAAAGTACAAGTGAGTAGAATCCAACAACGTTTTAAAGGAAGTACTATACAAGTTTGATTTACCAGGAATGTAAGGTTCAGGATTAGAAACTCCCTCATTGTAATAGATCACATTCATTAAACAAAATAAGAGTCACATGATAATCTCAATTGACCCAAAAAAGTTTTGAAATTTTTTTAACTCCATAAATTATGAAGAGGAGGGAAGTTCCTCAATTTGATCAAAGACATCTATGAAAAACCAACAGTCAACATTACACTCCATGAACAAGGACTAAGAATTATTCCCTTAAGAATAAGAACAAGACAAGACTGTTCCACATTGCTACTTGTACTCAATACAGGGGAGTTTTTTAAAAGTTTGTGGTAAAACTAAATTAAAAGATAATGGAATTTTCCTAATGTTTAAAAGCTCTCTCACATTGTCCTGCCAGTTCTGTCAAGAGCAATATGGTAAGAGAAAAGAAGAAAGCATCCACAGTGGAAAGAAAGATGTATGACTACATCTGACTGTCTATATAGATGCCATGACTCTCTATATAGTAACCACCCCCAAATACACAAGAAATTTCTAGAACTAATTGAAGAATTCAACAAGTGTCCATATACAAAATCAACACTCAAAAATAAGTTACATTTTTATTCACCAACAGAAACAATTTTTTAAGGAAAGAAAGAAAACAATTCAATTTACAATAGCTAATAAAATAAAGTGGTCATCTAACTCAGAAGCTGGTATGGAAAGAGCATACCAGCCTGTGTGATCGCATGGGGACAAAGAGATCAGGAATCAGACATCAAAGAACAAAAAAATCATACCATTTGTGTGCTCACCTTCCCAATATGATCACTGAAGATAAATGAGTGCATAAGCAAAAGTGGTGAAGAAAGCTGATGGTGCCTGGCTATGCAAAGATATAGCATCTGGGGTTTTAAAGGCTTGAAGGCAAACAAGCAGCCATCTAGCTGAGAAGCAACAAAACCCACATGGAAGAAGCACACCAGCCTGTGTAATCACGAGTTGTTGAAGGGATCAGGTATCAGGCATCAAAGAACAAAAAATAAAATCATTGTGAATGAGGGGGAGTGCTGATTGGGGACCCAAGACCCATCTGTAGGCAATTGGACATCCCCGTACAGAAGGGTTGTGGGGAGGAGAGGAGCCAGTCAGGGTGCAGTGTAGCAACGATGAAATATACAACTTTTCTCTAGTCCCTAAATGCTTCCTCCCACCCACTATCATGATCCCAATTCTACCTTACAAATCTGGCTAGACCAGAGGATGTACACTGGTACAGATAGGAAATGGAAACACAGGGAATCCAGGACAGATATCCCTTCAGGACTAGTGTTGGGAGTGGCGATACTGCGAGGGTAAAGGGAGGGTGGGTTGGAAAGGGGGAACCTATTACAAGGATCTACATGTAACCTCCTCCCTGGGGGATGGACAACAGAAAAGTGGGTGAAGGGAGACATCAGACAGTGTAAGATATGACAAAATAATAAGTTATAAATTATCAAGGGTTCATGAAGGAGGGGTTAGTGAGGAGGGAGGGGGGAAAATGAGGAGCTAATACCAAGGGCTCAAGTAGAAAGCAAATATTTTGAGAATAATGAAGGCAACAAATGTACAAATGTGCTTGACACAATGGATGTATGTATTGTTTGTGATAAGAGCTCCACGAGCCCCCAATAAAATGATTTTTTAAAAAGGAAGAAAGAAAAAGTTTCAAACTTCATTAACTAAACTTAAATACTTTATAGAGATAGTTTCAGGACCAAAATTTGTGATGCAAATATTAACACATGCTATTCTTTAGCATCTTCCTGTCCTCCTCATAATATTATCAGGACTACATGTATTGGGGGAAAATTAAAAAGAGATTGTACTTGTAATTCGTGCTATTTTTA
This sequence comes from Tenrec ecaudatus, assembly GCF_050624435.1. Classification (NCBI taxonomy): domain Eukaryota; kingdom Metazoa; phylum Chordata; class Mammalia; order Afrosoricida; family Tenrecidae; genus Tenrec; species Tenrec ecaudatus. Next base: position 101,713,097 of record NC_134532.1, on the reverse strand, counting down.
CATTTAAGCACCATGCCAAGTATCAAATGATCAACAACATTATAAAATTCAAAGTGCATGAAAACTCAGAACAATATCCGTATAATAGATTTACCTTTTGAAGCTTTATTTGAAATAATTGAAGAATGGTCTCATCTCTTAGTATTCTGGTGCAATTTGAAAACAGTTACTTGTATACCTGCTTGTTTTTTTAGTTTCAAAAGCAGAAATTAGAGCTCAAAAGAATCTTTTGCTTTCTTTGATTGTTTTCTGCCCTGAAGAGGTTCCCTGACTGTTCAAACAATGGCAGTGGGGCCCTGAAAACACCAGCATCAAGGGTAGGTAGGTGTTCTGTGGAAACATCTGCAATGTTCCCAAGAACATTGTGATGTAAGACAAAATGTTTTGCCTCCATAGCTGACTGGCTTAGGTGGCCTTGGGTTAAAATAAAATAGATTAAGGGGGAAAACATGCCATACATTTTAATTATGTCTTTGCCAAGCACACCATGAACAGGAACTATAAAAGTTTATCATCTGATACATTTTCCCCTTTCACTGAATTGTAAACCCAGTTTTAACAGCTATTGTGTTCTAAGCGATTGGCTCCAAACTGTTAGAAAGCAAAGAAAAAGCAGGCAAAAGCACAGTGCTTTGCATATGGCGAAATCTATTTGTTCCAGCAACTTTGCAGTTGCCAACAGCCCCCTCAAGTAGCTGGCAATACTCATTAAACACAGCCTAAGACATCTGCAACTTCCCTCATAGTGCTTCCTATAGCAGTGTCAAAGTCCTCTCTGAAAATGCCAGGCTTAAAATAATTGAAAACTGGCATTAAAATGTAGGTATGGCAAAACCCCAAATTTAATGAAATGACACTAGTTGGGTAAGCCATTCTGTTTTCCTTTTTCATTGATGGTGGAAAATGTGCATGGATGTATCAACGCGCCAAAATACACCCTTGGGAAATAGTATGTCAAGGTTTAGAAATGCTTTCAGTCATCCAATAAACTTTTTCGAAAGCCTATTATTGTCGCAGGATCCCTGATGCAACAATGGTTGAAGCATTGGACTGCTAACCCAGAAGCCCAAAGTTGAAGTTAGCCAGCCACTTCACAAGAGAAAGATGCATCTGGGGAGTCCTTTAAGATTCTGAAATCTTGGAAACCCTAGGAAACAGCTCTACTCTGTCCTGTAAGGTCGCTATGAATTGAAATCAACTTAAAGACAGTGGGCTTTGGTTTTATTTTGGTACTAAGCATAAATGATATGTACTAGAGGAACTTTGCTGGTGATATATTTTGTAGAATGGACATGAAGCTTCACCCACTGGTCCTCATGAATATTTAATGCATGTAACACTATCAGATTCTAGTCAATCCAACAGCCAGAGGTTGATTTTCAAGTAAAACAAAACAAAACCAAAAAACCCTAACAATAATAATCATTACCAGCACATTAAATTATCATCATGAGCCAAATACCGTGTCTATTCTAATTCATAGGAAACCTATAGGACAGAGGGGAACAGCTGTCACGGCTGTCCTCTTAACAAAAGCAAATTGTCACGTCATTTTACTGCAGAGTAGCTGGTAGATTCAAACTGTTGACCTTACTAATGGCAGCCAAGCACCTAACCACTTCATCATAAGGAATTCTTTAAATATCATGCTAAATACTATCAAATGAATCTCTGTGAAGTAGCATTCTGTTTTCTCAATCATGTAACTTGGCAATAGCACCCTAAGTCCATCTTTTGATAAGCTTAACATGTCTCTGATTCAGCTTTATTCTCTGATACCCTAAGAGAGCGGTTCTCAACCTATGAGTTGCGACTCCTTTGGGGATTGAATGACTCTTTCACAGGGGTCGCCTAAGAACCTTGGAAAAACATATTTCTGATGGTCTTAGGAACAGAGACGCCGCTCCTCTAGCTGTCTCCAGGCAGTCCACCCACATATAGCTAGGCCCACAAAAGGGTACCCGGCGTGAAGACTGTTACCCATGCTACACCATGCTTCAAGACAAAATTTCATTTATTTGTCATTAGAAATAAATATTTCACAATATATAATTTGATACTGTTTTGTGATTAATCACTATGCTTTAACTATGTTCAATTTGTAATTTAATTATGTTCAACGTTTATTTACATTACACTTCATAACAGTAGCAAAATTATAGTTATGAAGTAGCAACAGAAATAATTTTATGGCTGGGGGTCACCACAACATGAGGAGCTGTGTGAAAGGGTCGTGAAGGTTGAGACCCACTGCCCTAATACTTCCTGAGAGTTTGATCAGGCATTCGTAATTCCTGTTTGGTCCCCCAACTCACCCATCCTGGGAGATTTTATACAGGGAAGCTTAAAATTGCCATCGCTTCACTATTGTTTTCCATGGAGACCGCAAATAAGACGGACTGTAAAGCTCCACTTCCATAGGGAGCTCTGCATGCCATCCCATTACATTAAGAGATACCTGTACTTTGATTGATTAACAAAAAAGGAAAGACATGTAAGCAATAAAGAAAGGAGGGCATCATATTAAGTTAGGTCGTACTCCAAAGTACTTCAGCGCTGTGATGATAAGGCTCTTAAGCTGGCCAACATAGCTTGTCTAGCCAAAAATGTAACAATCCCTCACAGACGGGGCCCTTGTTAGGGCATCTCTCCCTTTCACTGACCCTGATGCCTTTTACTCAGGCAAGCTGGAGGCTCAGTGTCTGCTCAGTGACGAAGAGGCAGTCTGCAGAAGTGAGTGCCAATTGAGCCGCTCTGCTAAGTATCTCCAGCTCTGGCACATTGCACCCATCGTCCCCAAACAGAGCCTTCACTATCGCTGTTCATGGGCACATATGCTAGCTCTGCTCCGATTGAGGTATGAGGGACTTTAGTTTAGGATAACATCTTACATGCTCTGGGGACCAGAACAGGGTGTGCTTCAGCACTAATTAGTGTTCTCCCAAAAGAGAAATGAAAGGTCAGACGAGCTGTCTATAAAGTTGTAAAATGGTCTTTACAGATATGGGAAGCAATGTAAGACAGACGAATAAGAGGGGAAATCATACTTCCTTCGGAAGTGTGAGAATCTGATTCAGGGATTCTCAGGCCTATGAAGAGGTTTGAAATTGATTTTTTTTAAGTTGCAATAGAAATAATTTCGATTTCCTTGCTATCCAATTTGTGTCAGAATAACACTGAGGTTCTTAAGGTTTTCAATGACTGTTTTTGTGTTGTGTTAAAAGTAGATGACCATGATGCCTCTCGGTGGGTAGAATCAAACCAACTTTGCAATTGACTTCCAAGCACTTTAACTATTTAGCACACATAGGGAGTCCTTGCCAATGAATAATAAGTCTAGGCAGTAGCACATACTCTTTCTTTGTACGTCTTAACTTCATGGAAGTAGTGCCAAAGAGCTGTGGAAACCCAGGTACTTTAAGCCAGCAGGAAGCTATCAAGACGCAGTGTGTATCAGGGAGTCTTCGGGTCTTCCAATCCTGTCCCCAGAAAGAAGTGCCACTCCGTGTGCTTATAGATTTAAACTAACATTTGTGGGGGGGTGGGGCAGAAGATGATTTAATCGCTTAAACATTTTGAAAGTCATTAAGTGACGTCATCAGAAACATTATGGGGAATATAAATATAAATTCGATACATATTTTTTAAAGTGTTCTGCATATCATTTAGTACAGTGAGTCATCCCATATAGTTCTAACATGTTATTTATGCATATTATGACAGCTGTAGTTTTGTACAAGTTATATAAACTTATCTGCCACAGAGAAAAAGAACTAAACTTCCTTCACCAGGAGAGTGTGTCGTATGGAATTTACTCTCCAATTGGGAAGTTGCGTCTTATTGGAAAAATGTGAGGATAAAGAGGAATAAGGAGGAAATATGGTTTGGTTGAAATGTTTGTAGTTCAGTGCATTATCTTACTGTGACTCTTCTAGATTGGGTTAGACTGTAAATGAGCTGCATAGAACTTTTGTGGGAGCGCAGTTATAAAAATAAAGTGCATAGAACACAAATATGGCAGCTTGTCAATTTCATCATTCTGCTATACTTAAAATGAGCCCATCTCAGAATTTGGAAACATGAACACACTATCACCAAGAAGTGACTTACACTTATCCTTGAACCCAGGGTTCCTGTGCTGAGAAATTTCTAGACTCAGAAGAAAGAGAGCTATAATACCAGAGATGGTGTAAGACCATGAGATGCAAGAGCACACCTGGCCGAGTCCAATGGCAGAGAAATGTCAGCAGCAGAGGGTGGAGTAAGCACACTCACCCATCTCATGAGAATCAGTCTTGGGTTGATGGTAATATAGATTGGCTCTCCATGAAACCCTTGTGATGTTAGATAACAAGATCTGGTGCCACCATATCATTTTCACAATGTCTAATGACAGACAGTAAGGTGTTGCTTTAACATAAAAACATGAATTGTGATTTCCTATACAGATAATACTGCAAAAAGAGTTTATTTACAGGCTGAGAGTAAGACTCTCATTTGTCAGGAATAGACTTGTGAAGGGTTATAATGCATAAGACCTAGAGGAGAGTATTACACTAATTAATTAAAGAATTATACTTATGAATAAGTTGTTTGAGGATAAAGGATAAAGAAGTAATTTCAAATGGCTTATTAGTTTCCTAGGGCTCTCACAGTAAAATACAAAACTGGGTGGCATATAAGAAGCAGAATTCATTTTGTCACAGCTCTGAAGTCATAGACTCCAAGATCAGGTTGTTGGCACTGTTGATTAATTCAGCGCCTTTGCATCAGAACCTTCTCTTTGACTCTTCCCATGGCATTCGTTAGTTTGCAGCTTCAGTGTCACCTTGAGTCCTTCTTCTACCTCTGTCTATCTGTCTGTCTGTCTGTCTCTTTTCCTCTTGTATAAGGAAATACCAATTATATAGTTACATAGGATTGAAAAAAAACACTACCATCAAATTAATTCTGACTCATGGAAACCCCATAGGACAGAGTAGAACTGCCTCTGTGGGCTTCTGGGACTACACTTCTTTATGGGAGTTGAAAGTTTCATTTTTCCCCAGGAGCAGCTGGTAATTTCAAACTGCATACCTCAAGGTTAGAAGCCCAATACTTAACCACTATATGACCAGGACTCCTGCCTAAGATTATGATCAAGTAAAGCCTGACCTTAGATCCTTAGAACCAAGGACTCTTGGTAGAGTAGTAGTAGGTAGAAATAGGCTGCTAACCACAAGGTCAACAGTTCAAAACCATCAGGCTTCAAACCATGGGAAAAAGACAGGGTTTTCTAATACTATTAAGGTGGCATAAGGACATTGGGCCTCTACTCAAGTACTCCCTCAATGCAAGAATACTTTCTTCTATTAAACTGGCATTCTATAATGCTAACCTTCCCGACACAACCGTTGAAGACAAAGCAGGCGAATAAGCAAATGTGGTGAAAAAAGCTGATGGTGCCCGGCTATCAAAAGAGATAGCGTCTAGAGTCTTAAAGGCTTGAAGATATACAAGTGGCATCTAGCTCAGAAGCAACAGAGCCCACATGGAAGAACACACCAGCCTGTGTGATCACGAGGTTCCGAAGGGATCAGTTATCAGGCATCAAGAACAAAGAATCCTATCATTGGGTGCATACCTCCATGACACGATCGCTGAGGACAAACAGATACATAAGCAAATGTGGCAAAGAAAGTTGATGGTGCCCAGCTATCAAAAGGTATAGAGTCTGGGGTCTTAAAGGCTTGAAGGTAAACAAATGGCCATCTAGCTCAGAAGCAACAAAGCCCACATGGCACCAGTCTGTGCAATCACGAGGTGTCAAAGGGATCAGGTATAAGGCATCATCAGAACAAAAAAATCTTACCATAGTGAATGAAGGGGGAAGTGCAGAGTGGAGACCAAAAGCCCATTTGTCGGCCCCTGGAAATCCCCTTGCAGAGTGGTCTAGGGGAAGAGATGAGTCAGTCAGGGTGCGATGTAGCACCGATGAAGAATACAGCTTTCCTCTACTTCCTCCCCCCACCACACCATCCCACTATCATGATTCGAATTCTACCTTGCGAATATGGCTAGACCAGAGGATGTACACTGATACAGATAGGAGCTGAAGGCACAGGGAATCCAGGGCGGATGATCCCTTCAGGACCAGGGGTGAGTGGTGATAATGGGAGGGTAGAGAGAGGGTGGATTGGAAAGAGGGAACAGATTACAAGGGTCTACATGTGACCTCCTCCTTGGGAGACAGACAACAGAAAAGGGGGTGAGGGAGACGTCAGACAGGGCAAGATATGACAAATTAATAATTTATAAATTATCAAGGGCTCATGAGGGAGGGGGGAGTGGGGAGGGAGGGGAAAAAAGAGGACCTAATGTCAGGGGCTTAAGTGGAAAGCAAATGCTTTGAAAATGATGAGGGCAAAGAATGTACAGATGTGCTTTACACAATTGATGTATGTATGGATTGTGATCAGAATTGTATGAGCTCCTAATAAAACATTTAAAAAAAAGAGTTACAGTCTTGGAAAATCACAGGGGGCCATTCTACCCTGTTCTATAGGGTTGTTATAAGTTGTCCTGGATTTGATGGGAGTGAGTTTGGTTTGGGTACTGAGTTAGTTAGTGTATTGTGCCAACTTGGCCGATAAACACGTGTGGGGTTAATTGAAGGTCAGAGGGATAGATGGCTCAGTTAAGCTCACCTTTCGAGTTCTCAGGTCTCTTGCTTTCTGATGGTCAAGCCAGGGTGCAGCTGCCTTAGCAGTTCCCTGCTTCAGCTGGCAAAGCTCACTTCCTGAAAAACATCCCTCAGGAGAAGCCACATGGACCTACCCCGATGCAGCCCTGGGTGCTGGAGCAGCCATATGGAGACCCCTGCCAGCGCTGAGATGCTTATACATTTCACTGACTTGGCTTTCCTCTTGAAGTAAGCATAATTGTGTGTATTTTGTGAGATGTAGGAGGACTTTGTGAATTGGTGTTGGACCTGCGGGTTAATGGGCTAATGTTGGACTTGTGGGCTAGGGCAGCACTGGGTTGGGATGTTTTCTTGATGTGCATTTAACCTTTATATAAAATTCTCTCTTATACATGAGTTTCTGTGGATCTGTTTCTCTAATGTACCCAGGCGAACACAGTACTTAAGTATGAGATCATGTTACCTAGCATTTTGATAACATCTTCAAAGACCCTATTTCCAAGCAGGGTCACATTTGCAGGGACCACACATTAGGACTTCAACATATTTTAGGGCAGGATATACTTAAATGTGTCACAATGAAAGCTAAAGGAGGGAATTATCCTAATAAATTAAGGAATTATACTTATGAATTATAAACTTATAAACCTCCAGCAAATCCCCTCTGTCCATGTACCAGGGATGGGAACAGCCTTGCTACCAGGCAGAGTGCTTTGGAAAATGTATTATTGCAGATGCAGTTAGGTATAAAGTAAACCTTATCATTTAATCTCACCTTTTGATTTATTTTAAATTTCTTCTAATTTTTAATATTTTCTATTGAAGTTCTCCTCTTTTTTACTTTGCATTGCGTTTAGTATTTTTGCATTCACTTTTTGGTATGTTTTTCTGCATATGAAATCAAGGATAGGTAGATCTGAAGGGATAGTAACTGGATTAATTGTTTCTTGGGGGCATGGCAAAGGAGGGTGGTGGGGGGAAAAAGAAAATAAACCTTATGCAATATGTGAGTTTCAAACAGACCTGCCTCGAGTGATGAGAGGCTCCGTGCAGATAAATATTCAAACGGGCATCCTAGAGTATCCAATGCCATCCACAGCTTGGAAAGCACAATCTGGGATAGAGTTCATTAGACTTAATCGCTTTTTCCTTCTGATAGGCAGGAGTTTGTGGCTCCTCTGCCTGGAGTGGATATTCAGCTTTCTGCCACTATTTTCGTTTGTATGTTTATGTTTGTTTCTTACCTTTAACTAAAGAAACAACCTTTTACCTTCTGTTTTCTCATAACCTTTCTATCACACCAATATGCTGAGGGTCTTTCAGATAAATTCTTTTTCTACTGCATAATTTCCTGGTCCACATTCACTGTTGAAATTCCCAAGAGAATTTGCTCAGCTAATGGTAACCAGGGAGCGCTGGTGGCACGTGGTTAAGGGCGTGGCTGCTGAATGCAAGGTCATCACTTTGCACCCACCAGCCACTCCACGGAAGAGCAATGTGGGTCTGCTTCCATAAAGATTACAGATTTGTAAACCTATGGGATAGATAGTTCTACTCAGTCCTGCCAAGTCATTATGAACTGGAATTCACTTGATGACAATGAGCTGTTGTTGGTTTTTACAAACTTTGAATGGCCAGAGCGTTCACTGAAAATATCACCTCCCCATAGGCCACTGTGACCACCCCATCCAGGAAGGACAAATTGAAGACTGGGGGGACACGTGGTGCACACCAGGGCTTGCTCCACGTCTTCAAGGACCTCAGCTGTTCCCCTTTGAAGAGGCTGCTGGGGAGACAGTTTTCCACAGAAGCATAAATACCATGACTGATTTAATATGGGAAGATGAAGAACAAAGCTGCTAAAATAGATTCATAAAAGAGGAGGGAGAAAAGGAGTCTGTCCAAAATATTTTATGGGCAAGTACAGCGCGGAAGCACAATAGGACATACATCAAGACTACAGAGAGAATCAGTTATCGCTAAGGGGAAATCAAAAGGATGTTCAGGAATATAACCATAAACTCAGCTCCATTAGACAGTAAATGGGCACAAATATATCAACATAAAAGTAAGTCTTGATTCTTGACCAAGAGACACAGTTAAATTCCTACCGAATGTTCATCTTCATCCTGTGAGGCTACCTTCAGTAGCTGCACCTCATTAGGTTAGTGCAGCAAGGTTGATGACATGTACATATTAAATTCTAAAATAGACAAATCCATTAGAAAAGACCAAGTTTTCAACAAGGTAAGATACTGACTTACTACACTCAATTCATATGACCTGTAGTTTCACTTAAAAAAACTAAAGTAATGGTTTCCCCTTGTGAAAATTAACACAAAACTGGCCCCAAGAAAGTAGAGATTAAATATATCCCAAACATCCCAACTTTCCACACTGCTGTACTGCTCCATCACTGTGACATCAATCATCAGTTTCTTCCCTTGAAATATTCCCTTAGATCTCAGGTTCTGCCATTTGCAGCAATGGTGACTAAGAACTTAAAATGTAAGGAAAAATGGCTCACATCTTGTGACTGCTGGTTCATCCAAAATAAAAATTCAGATGTCTCTCTGGAAGGTCTTCCTTATCTCTGAGGCTGTGGAAGCTGAAGCAATCAAGTCCGAGAACAAGATCCAGAATGCCAAGGACGTGCTCCCCCTCCAGCTCACGATGGTAGTGGGATCCTCCTTCTGTGAGGGTCCATGTTACATGCAGCCAGGTGGCAATCACAACACATCCTGTTTGCATTCACTCACAGGTGAACCCTATCAGTGTCTTCCAGCACCCTTTTTTTTACCCAAGGAAAGGTCATTTGGGGAAAGTTACAGGCACTTTGGCTAGAAGAGATCAGTTAAATAATCCATTGCTCCCACAGACACTTCAGTCTGTAAAGACAGTCATTATTGTTGTCAATTGCCTCTGAATCAGTTCTGATTGATGATGATCCTGTGTACAACAGAACAGTGCCATCAGAGTCAAAGTCATTGTGTCGATCCATCTCACTGAAGATCTTCTGGGGTTTTTTGATGGCCCTCTACAAAGCATGATGTCCTTCTTCAGAGACTAGTTACTCCTGAAACTACATCTAAAGGACAAGAAACTAGGTTTCACAATCCTCTATTCTAAGGAACTTTATGACTGTACTTCTTCCAAGACAATTTGTTTGTTTTTCTGAGAGTCCAGGGTATACACGAGATTCTTTGCCAACACTGTAATTCAAATGCCTCAGTGCATTTGGTTTGTATTCATTTTCCAACTTTGATGGGCATATGAAGTTATTGTAAAGGGCATGGACTGGGTTAGGAGTCCATAAAAGTGACATCTTTGATCTTTAACACTTTAAAGAAGTCTTGTGCAGCAGATGAACTAATGCAATACACCCTTTGATCTCTTGACTGCTGCTTTCATGAGCTTTGATTGTGGATCCAAATAAAGAAAATCCTCAACAACTTCAATATTTTGTCCACTTGGGGAGATTTTTGTTTTCTTTATGTTGAGGTGTAATCTATATGGGATGCTGTGGTCCTCGCCCTTTATCAGTAACTGCTTCAAGTTCTCTTCATTTTTAGCAAGCAAGGTTGTGTCGTCTGCACATTGCAAGCTGTTGATTCGTTTTCCCCCAATACTGATGCCATATTGTTCTTCAAGTCATCCAGGAGCCAGGATTGCCAAACTGAGCATACAGGTTAAATAAGTGTGGTGAAAGACTCCAACCCTGACACGTAACTGGTCTGGTTTTAAACCACAGAGCATCCTCCAGTGGAGCTGACAGTTGGTCTATCTACAGGTTGTACATGAGTGCATTAGTATTTTGGAACTCTCTTTCCTTACAATGTTATTCAAAAGTTGTTAGGATCTATGCACTTGCATGCATTTTCATAGTCAACAAAACACAGGTAAATATCTTTCTAATATTCTCTCCTTTTAATCAAGATCACCGGACACAAACAATGATAGCTCTCATTCCATGTCCTTTTCTGAATATGGCTGGAATTTGCAGTCGTTCCATATTATATGCTGCTACAAAATATTTTAATTATTTTAAGCAAAATAACACTTGTAAAAATTAACACTTGCTTGTGACTTTAATGAAATTATACAATAAGTTTTACATTGAATCTTTTTTTTCAGAATGGGCACAAATATGAATCTCTTCTTGTATGATCTCATCAGGCAGCTCTCAATTAAATATCTTGCCATAGAGAGGATCATATTTCTATCATGACATGTTTCCTGAAATATCACAAATGTATAACATCAATTTCTTTTAAATTTGGGGTGAATGTCTTCTTTGTGCATTTTATAAGAATTTTATTGACTTACTTTGCACAACCCAATATATTCATTCACATACAATTCTCTAGCTCAATCCCAACCAGTGGAGTTATAAAATCATCAATGCTATCAGCTCTCCATTGACCATATCTCTTCCTGTACCCTCAGGGAATCATTACTTCTGTTACTATCTCTGCAGGGTTATTTATCCATGTACCAAACAAACCATCTTAAATATACAAATGAACATACACAAATCTAACATGATTAATGAGGTAAAACAAATAACAGCCTTAGTAGTAAGTGGAGGAAATATTGAAGAACTATCAGATAATTATGTGGTTCATCAGTGCCATATCACACCCTGAATTTATCATGCTTTTCATGTGGCCTTTCTGAGAGGGACTTTCTAATCACCTTGCAGGTGAGTTTTGGGTCTCTATCGAGTACATGTCCCTTCACATCGAGGTACTTCATAGTTTCATCTCTGTTGTTTAGGGATGTGTAGTATTCCATTGTGTGTATGTACCTGAGTTTCTTTATCCATTCATCTATTGATGGAAATTTAGGCTATTTCCAATTTTTTGCAGTTGTGAACTGCATGGTGAAGAACATTGGAGAGCATATGTCTGATTGTAGTCTGTTTCTCATTTCTTCTGGGTATATGCCTAATAGTGGAATTGCTGAGTCATATGATAGCTCGATTTCCATCTGTTTTAGATAATGCAAAATCGCCTTCCACAATGGCTGCACGTATCTACAAGACCACCAGCAGTGAATAAGAGTTCCTATCTCACCAACCCCCTCCAACATATGTTGCTTCTTGTCTTTTTTGAATTGGGTTACTTTGTACCCACAAAGCTACAATATTGTAGTTAGCGTGTTAGGTGGTTTCTCATAATTCTTTTGACTTGAATTTCCCAGATACCTAATGATCAGGAACATTTTCTCATATGTTTATTGACCATTCAGGTTTTCTTCTTCTGTTCCCACCTCCTCAATGGGCTATTTTGTTGCTGTTGTTGTTGTTGCTGTCAACTTGCAAGATTCTGTAGATTTTTGTAATAAGCCCTTTGTATTAGGCTTCGCTGGTGACACAAGCTGGGGTGGGGGGGGTGCACCACAGTCTCAGATCATAGTTAGCACAAGCAGCCCAACTGGTCAAGCCTGGAGTGCCATAAGGCTTTATGGTACATCCCGCTCACCCCACTCAGCCTCCCAATTCCCAAACCGAGCAATCACACATGGAGCTCCCCAAATGGTCACCCTTACCTTGGCACCATCAAAGTCTCTATCAATTTTAAAAGCCTGTTTTCTGGTCATTTGCTATCTCCTTAAAGGAGGTACCAATTCATTTTGGTAAAGTGACCCTGTGTATTTTTATCTTCGTTTAATGATTTTTCTTCATAGAATATTTTAATATTGTAGCTTAAGGCTATGCTTTAGTTAAAGTTTATTTGCCAACCTGGCCAAAAAATACATGTGGGGTTAATTGAAGGATAGAGAGGTAAATGGCTCAGTGAGCCTCGCCTTTCTAGTTCTCAGGTCTCTTGCTTTGCGATGGTCGGACCAGGGTGCAGCTGCCTTAGCAGTTCCTTGCTTCAGCTTGCAAGGTTCACTTCCTGGAAGACCTCCCCAAGGAGAAGCCGCATGGACCAACCCTGATATAGCCCTGGGTGCTGGTTCGTCCATGTAGAGACCCCTGCCAGTGTGAGATGCTTACATGTTCACTGATTTGGCTTTCCTCCTGCAGTCGACATCATTGCATGTATTTTGTGAGATGGAGGAGGACTTTGTGGATTGGTGTCAAACATATGAGTCAATGTTGGACTTGTGGGCTTGGGCAGTACTGGGTTTTACCTTGATGTACACTTAAACTTTATATAAAACTCTCTCGTATATGAGTTTCTGTGGGTTTGTTTACCTAAAGTACCCACACTAACACAGGTTATATTTATTTCTTCAATTCCTTCATTTTGAGACATTCCAAGCACATTTTTTCCCTTTTGGTGCTATGGAACTCCAAACTCCATGCCTTTTCACATTTTATTGGAATATTCAAGTTCCTTTGAAATCTTTTGTTTAGCTCTTTTGCTTCACAATTTCTTCTTTCGCTTTAGTTACTCTATGTTCACAAACAAGACTTGGAGTTGTTTGCTGATATTCAATTTGTTCTTTCTTGATTTTTTTGGATGATCCTTTGCTTTCATCATGTATAGTGTTCATGATTTCATCCCCCAGTTGGGTTTGTGTCCAGTAATTAGTATTCAATTTATGTAATTCATTCTTGAGATGTTCTGATGCTCTCCAAAAATTTCAAGTGACTAATTACTCTGAAGTGGACAGCCTATTCATTCTTTATAGTCTAGTCTTAGTCTTGAAGCTCTGTTAAAACCTGCTCACTTTGGGTGACCCTTCTGGTATTTAGCAGACCAGTGACGTAGTATCTAGTGTCATAGCAGCATGCAAGCCATCACAATATGAGAAAGTGTGATGGGCAATTAGCTCCAGCATAACAATTGTGAGTATGGTGGCATTGTTACTATAAGATTGGAGACCCAAAACCCATTTGTAGACAATTGGAAATTCCCTCACAGAAAGGTCACAAGGAAAGCATGATACAGCCAGAGTTCATCATAGCACTGATGAAACACACAGCATTCATCAAGTTTTTTAATGCACTGCCCCTCCCCCCATCATGACCCTTGTTCTACCTTATGAATCCAGCTAGAATGGAGCATTTATATTGGTACAGATAATAACTCTCAACACACGGAATCCAGGGCAGATACACCCCCCAGGAATAATAATAGGAGTAGAGATATCATGAGATAGGGATAAGGTGGAGGAGAAGGGGGAGAAATGGGGAACCAACCATAATGATCACCATATAACCCCCCATGACCCCTAGAGGGATGAACAACAGAAATGTGGGTTAAGGGAGACAATGGACAGTGTAAGATAAGAAAATAATAATAATTTATGATTTATCAGGGGTCCACGAGGGTGGGAAAGTGAAGGGAAAAAGAAGGGCTGATACCAAGGGTTCAAGCAGAAAGAAATTTTTTTTAAATGATGATGGCAACATTTTTTGACCATTGTATTGAGGACTCTTACAATTCTTATTATAATTCATATATCACATCAATTTTATCATGTATATTTGCACATATGTTGCCATCATCCTTCTCTAGAAAATTACTTTCTATTGAGCCCTTGGTATCAGCTCCTTTGTTCCCCTCCCCCACACCTTTGTGACCTCTTGATAGATTATAAATTATTACTATTTTCTTATCTCACACTGACCACTGTCTCCCTTCCCCCATATTTTCCATTTTTCTTCCAACTGGAGGGTGTGTGTGTGTGTGTGTGTGTTTGTGTGTTGATCATTATGATCAGTTGCCCCTTCTTCCCCTCTTCCCCACACCCCTTTTCCCTACCCATCTGGTGTCACTATTCCCATTCTTCCTTCTAGGTTGTGTGTGTTGTGAGCTCTTATCTCTTATCTACACCTGTGTACATGCTCCAATCTAGTCTGAAGTGAGAGGCTTCACTGGGGTCATGGTGGTGGGGGGTGAGGAACCCTTAAGGAACCAGAGGAATATTGTGTGCTTCACCAGTGTTTTACTGTACCCTAGTTGACTCATCCCTTCCCTGTACCCTTTTGTGTGGGATGTTCCATTGTCTGCAGATGGGTTTGGGGTCTCTGCTGTGACCCCCCTCGTTCTCAACCATGTAGTTTTGTTTGTTTGATTGTTCAGAGTGTTACCTGGTCCTGATGACACCTTATGATTACACAGGCTGGTGTGATTCTTCCATGTGGGCTTGTTGTTTCTCAGCTGGATGGCCGCTTGTTTTACTTCAAGCCTTTAAGACCCCAGACGCTATATCTTTTAATAGCCAGGCACTGCCAGCTTTCTTCACCACATTTGCTTATGCACCCATTTTGTCTTCAGTGATTATACTTGGAGGGTGAGCATCTCAGACTGCCAATTTGTTAGAACAAAATGTTCTTGTATTGAGGAAGGGTATGAACAGAGGCATGAAGTCTGTCTACTACCTCAGTGGATTGCCATATAAATATATGTACATAGGCCAAAATCTCTTTTCATGGATTAATGCATTTACATATGGACACACTCATAACTTTGCTTCCTAGATAATTCCTCTGTTTCCTTTTACCGTCCTTCTGCCCCACCATCATGCTTACCCTATCAGCTAGATTGCTGTTGCACCAGCCACCCCAAGATCACTGTATCCTCCTCATTATTGATTTTTATTCCCTAGTTGTTCCCCTGTCTATGGTGTTGTTTGCCCACCACACCCTTCCCCCACAGCCTTCTCCCCCCAAGTACTCCAGGGACTGTTGGTCCAATTGTTTCCTCTTCGAGCTTGATTACCATGTGGGGCAAACCAAGAAGGGAACTTAACAGATCAGTAACAGGGGCAAAACAAAGACAAAAAGCCCCTAAAGAACCCCCCAAAATAGACTTCAGGCTAGGAGGGGCAGTTTCTGGAATTCCCCCAGGACCAGTGGGGAGATAGTCAGAAAGGTCAGTGGACAGACCTGGAATTATGCATGTTTTTTTTTCTTTTCTTTTTCCTTGACTGTACTTCTTATAAGACAGATTTGTTTTCTCTTTTGGCAGTTCATTGAACTTAAAATATTCTTCTCCAGCACCATAATTCAAATGCATCTATTCTTTGATTTTCCATATTCAATTTCCAACTTTCACAAGCATATGAGGTGATTTTTAACTCCATGGCTTACAGCAGGCTCACCTTAATCCTCAAAGTAACATCATTTCTTTTCAGCACTCTAAAGATGTCTTGTGCAGCAGAGTTACCTTATGTAATGTGGCATTTGATTTCTGACGGCTATGTCCATGGCCATTGATTGTGATCCACATAAGATGAAATCCTTAAGAACTTCAGTATTTTCTCCGTTTATCATGATGCTACCTACTGGTCCAATTGCGAAGATATTGGCCTTCTTTACACTGAGTTGTCATCCATACTGAAGGCTGCAATCCTTGATCTTCAACAGCAAGTGCTTCAAGCCCTCCTTACTCTCAGCAAACAAGGTTGTGTCATCTGCATATTGCAGGTTGTTAGTATGACTTCCTCCAATCCTGATGCCACAGTCTTCTTCATAAGCAGGTTTATTTGATTATTTGCTCAGCACACAGATTCAATAAGTATGGTAAGATAATAAACACTGACATACACCATTCCTGATTTTAATCCCTGTAGTATTCCCTGTTCTGTTCCCACATGTACAGGTCTGCATGAACACAATGTAGTGTTC
The DNA here is from genome assembly GCF_050624435.1 of Tenrec ecaudatus. NCBI lineage: Eukaryota > Metazoa > Chordata > Mammalia > Afrosoricida > Tenrecidae > Tenrec > Tenrec ecaudatus. Next base: position 101,696,829 of record NC_134532.1, on the reverse strand, counting down.
TGGGATTTGCATTCTTCTCAAGACCAGGCATAGTTTGTTCTTTTCCAAACATTTGATGCCTTGGCATAGTCAATAAAAACACAAACAAGCATCTCTCTGGTACTATCTGCTTTCAAGCAAGATCTATCTAACGTCAGCAATGATATTCCTTGTCTCGTGTCCTCCTCTGAGTCAGGCCTTAAACTCTTGTCATTTCCCTGTCAATGTACTGCTGGATGATCTTCAACAAAAATGTGAGGATGTGATGCTTTTTATTTGTTTTTTCTTATTAAACGATCATTTTATTGGGGGCTCTTACAGCTATTATGACAATCCATACATCAATTGAATCGAGCATGTTTGTACATATGTTGCCATCATTATTTTCTAGACATTTACTTTCTATTGAGCCCTTGACATCTGTTCCTCTTTTGTCCCTCCCAATCCCCCCAACCTCATGACCCCTTGATAAATTATAAATTGTTATTATTTTTACATCTTACACCAACCCCTGTCTTCCTTCTCCCACATTTCCTGTTATTTTTCTTCCTGGAAGGGTGTGTGTGGTTATGTGTCCTTCCTCGACTCCTCTCCCCACCTTCCTCCTACCCCCATCTCCTCTTCCTGGATTTCGTGTGCCGTGTTATGTATCCCCTTTCCCAAATTTATTTAATAATTTCACTTTACAGACAAAATAGGATGTTGCATTTTTCTGCTAAGCTTCTTAAAACTTCCATATTATCATTCCTTATAGACCATTTTGAGACTAAGTAAAAAAATTCTAAACAAGATTGATTCATCCAATACATTATTAAAAATAAAGTCGATGTATTTATAAAAAGCACATGGATTCAAACGTAAAATGGTATGACTGCTTCCAATTCCATGAGGGAAAATAGAGGTGTAACGTACAGCTTGAATATGAATACTAAAGACTTGGAAGAATTTTTTATTCTCAGATTTTGAATTGGGGAGTACCGTGCAATGTAAAAGGGAATGGACACAGGAGTACTTGGAAGAAAGGTCAAGATACTAATGCTTCAAATTTAAGCTAAGCTAGTTGAAAAATATAGAATAAAGGTGTACAGTGTCTTTCTCTTGAATTCCCTTGAAGGAAAGCACTGTATTCTTTCAAAATAAATGCCTTGGATGATTCATTTTGGGGTAGAAATGGAGGCTCTGGGGCACTTCTATGTGGAAACTTTCTCTGAGACATAGGGAAGGGTTTGTTATCCCAGGGGTGAAAGATTAGGAAAGGAAGCATGGAAAGTGTAACCGAGAAGTGGTCAGAGACCCCAAATCAGGAAGATATGCCCACATTTTTATGCAGATTGCAAAGTTTACAAAAATACCATTTTTTTAAGCATAGGAAGATCCCAGACTAACCAGGAGGAATCGCGGCAGCGGGCCCTTTGTGTGACCTAGTAAAGACAACGAGAAATTCATGGGAATTCTTTGCAGAAATTGGCAGGAAATCTGTAGACTGACAAAAGACTTAAACAAAGAGATTAAACCAATATCAAAATTTTCTCTGAATGATTGGCAGTTGGGTGAGGTTTGGACCACAGCTGGTAGCACTGAGAGGGGCAATATAGCAGAAGTGAGCATCATTTTCTTTTTTAACCACTAAGATTTATGTGGTTTCTATTGGTATTGCACAGTTATTCACAACATTCAAGATTACAACCTTGAAGATACTCTGACACAGTTCTTCTCTGTCCTATAGGGTTGCTATGAGTTACAATTGACTTTAAAGCAATGACTTTGAATTTGGAGGTTTATGATTTGATATGATAAAGTTTTTTTTAAAAAGAAGCAACACTACAGATGCATAAAAACCTTTAAAATTCTGCATCAATTATCAACATATGTGCGCCAGTCTCAGTGATAACAAATTGAGAGAATGGTTTCATTTCCTTATTCGTGTTTAGAGTTAGAAAACTAATGAACTCCATTGCTGAAACAAATTGTTCACTTTGGGGTGTATGACAACTTGGAAACAACATCCTCCAAATTCTTTCATGATTTACAGTGCCAAGAAATTAAGTTTTTTTAAAAAGTTTAAACTTTATAGGAAAAAATGATTTGCCAAGTATTGGAAATGGTGTCGGTATTTTTAAAAATACATCTGGAAAACTAATTCTTTAATATAAGTTACATGGTAAATGGAATAGCTGTACAATTTGTAACACTATTTAAAAACAATTTACATACTTCGGGTTGAAAAATATTGTTTAAAAGAGAAACTATTATGCCAACTGAATACCTTTCACAAGAAGACAAAAGTACACTTTTTGCAAGAACACTTGTCGGGCTAGTCTGAAACACTTCATGACAAAATAGCACAACACAACACACTCAAGTACTTCTAAAGTTAAAACTTATGTCAAAAACACAAAAACATTATTTCTTTTATTCAAAAAACTGAAAGGTAATGATAGTCTCTATGCTTTTAGATAATAATAATAATAAGCCCTTACCAAGGGAAAATGCTCCTTGAAAGCAAAAAAATAGAAAAACGTTAAATGATTTATTTTGGAGGGAAAGGAGCAAAAGTTTAAGTGACTTATTTTGGAAAAGACTGATTCCTTCACACAGACCTGACGTCTTTTCAAGAATCAACCCAATGAGAAACTCTCTTAAGAAGATGGATTGACAAAATAACGGAAAGGAGTTTTATCAGTCACCTATAACAAAGCTAAAAGACATGCAGGTCCTGAATCTTGTTTTAGAGCTTAACATCTCAGCACTAGGGATAGCAGCCCACCACATTTTTCAACCTCACATAAACTCAGCCTCCACTGAGGTTTCTTTTGATCATTAACCAGCAATGATAAAAAGCTTTTTCCCTTAGGCAGAGTAAATTTAAAAGTAGATTAGTGTTATTCCAGAAGTCAATATAGAGAGTGCCAATTTCACCCTCGGGGTGTGCCTTTAACAGAAACTTGGATACAAGAGCTGCATCGTCTTGAGTCATCTCCGTACAAGGTAGTAGAGGACCACCAATCCTAGACACTTTTCCCATCTACAAAAGTGTAACTATAGCAATTATGATCCCTATCCTACTATTGTAGTCCAGCCTGAAAGAGTGATTAATTGAGCTGCCTCCAGTTATAGTTTTATGATTAATTTCTTTTTTGTTTTTTGTTTTCTATAATTAGCAGTGTGACCAGGAATCTTTGGGGCATCATTATGAGCTCATGCTGATGGTGTCCCTCATCCGAAAGTTTGAGTTTGCTTTTACTTTTATACTGTTTAATACCAACTAGTGGGGTCTCTACAAAATAACCCCCTGTGGTCATTCTATGTTCTCCAAAAGAATTTGTGAAGATTAACTATGCAGGGATAATAACAATTGGCAGAACATAGTTCACAAAGACGATGTTCTAGGTCATTCCTTGGTGATTAGTGACTGGAGTCTTTAAAGCATGTGCCTGCCCATCTAAAATGAAACTAGAAGGAAAGAAGAGTGATGAAGACTGAAAATACATGGGAACAATTAGCCAAATGGAATAATGAAACACACAAACATCAGTTTCCACATCAAGAAGAACTGGATGGTGCCTAGCCACAAGTACCAGTTGTTCTGAAATGGATCATAATAGAAGGTCCTGCATAGAGTGGAAGAAAAATGTGGACCCAAACTTAAAATCAAGAAAAACAAAAAAAGACTAAGTTTACTGGTCATTCAGAGATTGGTAAAAATCCTCAGTTTTATGGCCCATAGTCCCCCTTAAAGTCTGTAATTGCCCCTACCCCTTTCACTCAGTTTTCTGCAAAAACAATAGACATGCCCATTAGGGGAACAATAACATGAGTGGGATGCTTACATCTTAGAATAAGCAACCATTTAAGATCAACAGAGAAGTTTACCCAGGGAAAAAAAATTCCAAGGATTAGGAAAGAGGGATGGACAGAAATAGGGAAAACAGGGAGGAATTGGAACGGTGGGTACATTGTGGAAACTGCAATCAATAAGAAGAAACAGGATGTGGATGAATTGTTGCACGTAAAACTGATTATCTGGCCTGTAAAAATCCACCTAATTGACAATAAAAAGGTTTTTAAAACATATCAAAATTAAAAACCAGAATAATAGATTATCTTAACTAAGCATGGTTATTTAGTCACTTACTCTCAATGTAGACTTCTTCCCTTTAAAAAAATTGTTTTACACTAGAATGTTTTCAAAGAGGTAATCTATTAAAAATAAACAAACATTTCATCATGTGCCTTTCCAAATATTTGTGTTCATAAATATATATGTATCATTCGTTGTAAGTAATAAAATGTCTAGCATATTTTGTATGATTTGTCACATATTATAAAACATATATCAAAAAGGTGTATAAAGGAGAAATGTTTTAAAAATTCAATGTGAATGCAAACAACAGTAACTGTAATGTTCAGAGCTGATCTGTCTGCTTTGGATGTAACTGACTCAATCAGTAAGACAGAAGGAAGAAAACCACATACACAATAAATTAAGTAATTATTGAAGATATCCAAAATATTGATAAAGCTTTAACAAGAATAATTAGAAGGAAAATGACTCAAAACAACAAAGTATAACACATGAATAGTTATATAATATTAAATACATTTATTTATTAAGGATATTTTATTTCTAGTTAATCCCTCACAGAAATAAAACTCACCTGTGAATTCTACTGAACTTTTTTTGAAAACTTAAACCAAATAAACACAAATTATCCTAAAATATATAAGTGATAAGATCTCTCTTTTTTTCAGGCCCGCATCAACCTGGTACCAAGAAAAGAAGATACAAAGAAAGAAAACTACATATCAATATCCTTCATGAACACACCAACAAGAGTTATTTACAAAACACTATCAAAGACTTTAGCAATATTTGAGAAGGGTAGTATATCAATACCAAGTAGAGTATGTCCCAGGAATTTAAGAGGAGTACTACCTTTCAAAATCAAGCTTCCAAATCTACTACTAAGCTAAAAAATAAAAATAAAGTAAAAAAATCAGATGACAATCTACAAAAGCACTTGAAAACATTCAATGTCCACTCATGGTTATAACCTCTAGCAAAGCAGACATGACACAGAACTCTCTTGACTTGATAAAGGTAACTATGAAAAATCTACAATGAATAGCACATTCAATGTTGAAAGAAAAGATCACATTTTCAAAATATCAGGTTCAAGGATGTTCACTCTAGTAATTTTTTAATTGTACTGATGATCCAATTCAGTGCCAAGAAAAAAAGCATGTAAAGTTTTAAAAACAACAAAATGGAAAATAAGAAAACGGGATTTCTTCACAGAAAGCAAATTTTCCCACATAGTCAATTCTAAAGAACACACATATATACACACACACAGCCAATGGATAAATAAGTTTAGCAAGGTTATAGGACATAAGGTCAATTTAAAATACCTTATATGTATTTTTAAAATAAATTATTGAAAATTAATTTTAAAAATAATTTAAATAGCATTGTTGTGTCCTTTCCTCTTATTCACATTGACCCAATTGCAGCAGAAACACTGCCATTCTGTGTCATCTTCACAATGAGTGTGACTCCATTGTTTCAAACCATAGCAAATCATCTCACAAAAAAATGTCTTCCTCCTTTTCAGTGACCCTCTGCTTTACCAAGCATGCTACACTTTCAAGGTATAGATCTGTTCTGAAAACATGTACAAGCTACAAAGCATAAACTCTAGACATCCATTCTTCTAAGAAGCCTTCTAGCCTCCAAGCAGAATTGTTTGTTCTGTGAGCAGTCCATAGTACTTTTGATAATCTTCTTGCTTCTCGCTTATTCGTTGTTGTCCAGCCTTTACAGGCATATAAAGGGATTAAAAATACTACGTCCTCAAAATAACATTCTTGCTCTTCAGCACTTCAAAGAGATGTTGGGCAGCATTTTCCAAATAAAACAAGTGCTTTGTTCTCTTGACTACTGCTTCTATGAGCATTGGCTGTGGATCCAAATAACATATTACATAAAGTTATCTTTTCCTATTTGTCATGATATTGTCTATTGGCTTAGTTGTGAGGATTTTGATTTTCCTTACATTGAGTTGTCATTGATATGGAAGGTTGTAGTCTTTGATTTTCATCAATAAGTATTTCAAGTTCTCTAAATTCTCTCCAAGCAAGGTTTGGTCATCTGCATTCCACAAGTGATAAATAAGCCTTCCACAGGTCATGATACCATGTTCTTCTTTACAAAATTCACAGTGAATTAATTTCTCAACATAAAAATTAATATAGTAGGTGATAGGATACAATCCTGACACAAACATTTCCTGATTTTAAACCATGAGGTGTGCTCTTGAAGAATCCTAGTGGCCTGTTCTAATAACCTGGCATTCCGTGATGCTCACAAAGGTTTAAAGACAAACAAGCGGCTATCTAACTGAGAAGCAACAAAGCTGACATGGAAGAAGCACACCAGCCTGTGTGATCGTGAGGTGTCAATGGGATCAGGTATCAAACATCAAAGACCCAGAACAACAAAATCCTATCAATGTGAATGAGCGGGAGTGCAGTGGGGACACCCAAAGCCCATCTATAGGCAAGTAGGCATCCCCTTACAGAAGGGTCACAAGAAAGAGGTGAGCCAGTCAGGGTGCACTATAGCACCCATGAAACATACAACTTTCCTCTAGTCCTTTAATGCTTCCCCCACCACCACCACTATCATGATCCCAATTCTACCTTACAAATCCACCCAGACCTGAGCATGTACATGGGTACAGATAAGAGATGGAAACATAGAATCTAGGACAAATAAATCCCTCAGGACCAATAATGAGAGTAGTGATACCAGGAGGGGAAGGGGAAGGTGCGGGGAGAAATGGGGACCAGATCACAATGATCTACATAAGAACACTCTCCCTGGGGGATGGACAACAGAAAAGTGGTGAAGAGAGACATCAGTCAGTGTAAGACATGAAATAATAATAATAATTTATAGATTATCAAAGGTTCCTGAGGGAGGGAGGTTGGGGGAGAGGTGGGGAAAATGAGTAGCTGATAACAAGGGCTCAAGTAGAAAGAAAATGTCTTGAAAATGATGATGGTAACAAATGTACAAATGTGCTTGACACAATGGATGGATGGATGGATGGATAGATGGATGGATGGATGGATGGATGGATGGATGGATGGATGGATGGATGGATGGATGGATGGATGGATGGATTGTGATAAGAGTTGTATGAGTCCTGAAGAGAGCAGAGCAGAGGATATACACTGGTGCAGATAGGAGCTGGAGGCACAGGGAATTCAGGGCGGATGATACCTTCAGGACCGGTGGTGTGAGGGGCGAGACTGGGAGGGTAGAGGGTGAGTGGGTTGGAAAGAGGGAACCTATTACAAGGATCTACATGTGACCTCCTCCCTGGAGAACGGACAACAGAAAAGAGGGTGAAGTGAGACATCGGACAGGGCAAGATATGACAAAATAATAATTTATAAATTATCAAGGGCTCATGAAGGACGGGCGAGCGGGAAGGGAGGGGAACAAAAGAGGACCTGATGCCAAGGGCTTAAGTGGAGAGCAAATGCTTTGAAAATGATGAGGGAAAAGAATGTACAGATGTGCTTTATACAATTGATGTATGTAAGGATTGTGATAAGAGTTGTATGAGTCCCTAATAAAATGTTTTTTTTTAAAGAGTTGTACGAGCCCTCAATAAAATGATTTTTAAAAGGAGTCCTAGTGGCTGTTGATTATAAGTTAGGCTGCTAACCACAGGATCAGCTGTTCAAGCCCACTAGTGTCCCACAAGAAAAAGATGAGGCTTTCTGCTGTTATGAAGATTTACAGCATTTGAAACCAAAGGAGGCAGTCCTAATCTGCCCTGTAGAGTTACTATGAGTCAGAATGGACTCGATGGCAGTGAGCTTTTATTTTTGCCATGTTTTAGTATTCTCTTGTCCTATTCAAAGGACTTCTTCTGGAGCCATATACAGGTTCGATTTGGAAACAATTAAGGATTATGGAGTTCTCATTGTTCACAATGTTATCCAGAGCTTCAACTAAACATATTTTCTTATTTCAGCCAAGATATTCTAATAAATTTGCTGGTTGGATTTTCTTAATAAGAAAAAACTGTAACACTTGTATGTGTATGCATAAACTCAAACCTCCCTGTCATCCAATTAAGTCTGGTATATCTTCCCATTCACTGTTTATCAGCCCAGTAGCTAAAGGAGTCAGGAGAAAACTTCCGTTTACACCTGACCCATAGAATGGACTTACACACTTCTATAACTGTGTGAGTCATTTCTTTATGCACATCTCTTTCTATAGGTATACACCTGGATATAAATCTTTTTCTATCATGACTACTGTAGCTGCAAGGTTTGATGAATAAGAAGTAAGAAGAAGATATAGGAAGACCACAGACTGGTGGATGCTGAGATAAAAGAATTTGAGATCATCAAAATGAATTCAAGGTTGGCAGTATGCTGGCACCTCCTGGGGTCAATCCACAAACCAGATGCAGGATCCAAATCCAGCAATAGAAATAAGTTTGTTTCCACACACTATCGATTTATGCTAAAAGTAAGCCACACTCTAAATAAAAGCTCATTCAATTGTTTCAAGAATGTGACCAGATTAAGGAAATCTATTTTCCCTCCGGTAGTGTGCCTGCTTCACAAAAGATTCTATCATCATGAAGTTGGTCACACTATGCTAAATCACATCATAGGAGAATCCTGGCTGACCTGTTAACAGAAAGTCAAACCATCACTTGAAGACCACCACTTGTCTGTCATTATGTCATCTTGGTGTGGCTTGCATGTTGCTTTGATGCTGGTATTTGATATTTCAAATACTGTCAAAGTCAGTCAAAGAGAACATGTACAAAGAAGAAATAGGCTGTCCACTTCAGAGGGATTAGCCAATGAAAGCCTAATGAACAGCAAGCAGTAGAGCATTGTCAGATACTGAAAAGATAGCACTGAAGATAGATAACACTGAAACATTGTCAGAGATCATGCCAGATGATGAGCTCCTCAGGTCTGAAAACCCAAACTCCCTGCTTTCTAGTTGATTCCAACTCGTAGCAACCCTTTCGGAGAGGATAAAACTGCCCTGTGAGTTTCCAAGACTAAACTCCCTATGGAAGTACAAAACCCATCTACAGCCCTGTAAGTCAGAGGTTCTCAACCTGTGGGTCACTACCCCTTTGGGGGTCAAACAGCCCTTTGACAGGGGTCACCTAAGACCATCAGAAAACACGTATTTTCAATGGTCTTAGAAATGGAAACACTACTCCTCTATCCATCTCCAGGCGGTTCCCCCACACGCAGGTTCGCCCACCTACAAGTACCTGGCGTGAAGACTGTTACCCATGCTAGACCATGCTTCAAAAAATTTCATTTATTTGTCATTAGAAATGAATATTTCATAATGTATAATTACATATTGTTTTGTGATTAATCACTATGTTTTAATTACGTTCAATTTGTGACAATGAAAATACATCCTGCATATCAGATATTTACATGATGATTCATAACAGTAGCAATATGACAGTTATGAAGTAGCAACAAAAGTAACTTTATGGTTGGGGGTCACCACCACATAAGGAACTGTACGAAAGGGTCATGGCATGAGGAAGGCTGAGAAGCACTGCTCGAGGTGACTATTGGTTTCCAGCTGTTGACCTTGAGGTTAGCAGTCCAACTCACAACAAAGGCACTCAGATATGACTCTAGGAGAACTGCCTTCTCAAGTTGAGTGACAATAACGTCATGGATGGAATTAATATTTTGAGACCCTCGTTTGATGATGGGCCACAGCTGCAAACATTTATTATTAATTGTAACTTAGAATATTGAAGGTCAGCAAAAATAAAATGGAATGTTTGTGAACTGGGAAAGGAGTAAATTCAGAGACAATAACTAATGCAACGGTTTAAAGGGAGGCAGGGAGAGGGCATTTGGGGAGCAAACAAGAAATGCAGGAGAAGGGAGCATTAGAACTGATTGTGATGATGTATATACAACTCTTTTAAAAAGTTATTTAACCATGGAAGCATATGATATGCAATATTATATTTGAAAACTACTAAAAACAAAATATAAATGTAAACTTGACCAATGACTACCATGAGTGAAGGAGAAAGAGTTGTTGCCTAGTGGGCATTGAGTTTACATGAATGGCTATGGAATACTTTGGAACAGGATGTCAATAAATGTTGTACAACATGAAGAGTATAGTCAGTTGATGGCAATGAATTACACATGTGGACGTTGTTGAATTGGAGAATGCTTTGTTGTGTACATTTTTGACACAATTACATGAATAACAATGAATGCAAGGAAGAAGAAAATGTTCTAGAATTGACTTTAGTGATAATTTTACTATTATGCTTGATATGGCTGAATTATTGAATTGTATGACATGTAGATGAAGTGCTAATAAAACTGAAAAAATGCCAACCTTGAATTCATTTTGATGATCTCAAAAAATGTTTTAAAACAATGAATTGGAATGCATAAAGATCTATATTCTAAGCATTAGTGATCTGAAATTAACTGGTGTTTATTATTTTGAATCTGATAAGCATATTGTTTACTTTGCCAACAATGATAATTTCAAGAGGAATGGCTTTTACATTCATCATCAAAAAGAACACTTCAAGATGTATCTTGAAATGCAATGCTGTCTATGATAGGATAATATCTATCTGCTTTCAGGGAAATTTAATCAATACTACTATCTTTCCATTTAATCAAATAACCTATATTGTAGTGATAAAGGAATTGAATAATTCTACCAACTTCATCTACGAATATATGAAATTGATTAAACATGTGATTAAGATGCTTTGTTAGTTATTGGCAGTCAGAATACAAAAGTTAGAAACAAGGAGGAAGGACAATATGGCTTGGTGATAGAAACTAAGCTACAGACCATATAATAGAATTTTGAAAGATCAACCACTTTTTTCAGCAATAGTAAAGACAACTATACACATAAGTTTCTTTTTTTAATCATTTTATTAGGGGTTCACACAAGTCTAATCACAATTCATATATACATCAATTGTGTAAAGCACATTTGTACATTCATTGCCCTCATGATTCTCAAACATTTGCTCTCCACTTAAGACCTTGGCATCAGGTCCTCATTTTCCCCCCTCCCTCACAGCTACCCCCTCCAACATGAACCTATGATAATTTATAAATTATTATTTTGTCATATCTTTCCCTGTCCGACATCTCCCTTAAACTATTTTCTGTTGTCCGTCCCCCAGGGAGGAGGTCACATGTAGATCCTTGTAATGGGTTCCCCCTTTCAAACCCACCCTCCCTCTATGCTCCCAGTATCACCACTCTCACCACTGGTCCTGAAGGTATCATCCACCCTGGATTCCCTGTGTTTCCAGTTCTTGATCATGCCCTATCAGGCCTCCCACACCCTCCACACCACCAATTTGGATCACTTGTTATTCCCTTGTCCCTGGTTTTGTTAACATTGCTCCTTCCCACCCCCTTCCCTCTCCCATGTCCCCCGGAACTGTCGGTCCCATTGTTTTCTCCTACAAATTGTTCATGGAGCCTATCTTATTTACCTGCAGAGATAAAAAAAACATGCACAAAAACAAGACAGAGCAAAACCAAGCAACAATATACAACAAAACAATGACAAAAAGCAAAACAAGAAAGAAAAGCTTGTAGTTAGTTCAAGGATCATTTGTTGGCCTTTAGGCGTGTTTCCTAGTCCAGTCCATTGGGGCCCCCCATGCTGGCTCCATTCCCTGGGGTCCTTGCCACTTCATTTCCTTGCTGTTCTGTTGCACCCCCTTAGTGTTTTGCCTCAGTGTGGTGGGATCAGATAGGGTACAATTCCCACACTGTGTCTCCAGTGTTGTCTGCTGTAGGGCTCTGGGTTAATGAGGGGCGTCTTGTCTCCTAGTGGGCCAGCCATGTGGTCCTCTCTGTGGACTGGCTGCTCTAATTGGGGTCATCATCCACAAGGTCTGGTCGGCCAGGATGTACTTCACTCTCGCCTCCTCCCCCTTCATCTGCTCCCGTGGGCTCTGATCAGATATGTCCCTCTCCCAGAGCTGCACATTCAATGCTGTCCTTTGAAATAAATTATTCTCAGGGAGGGGCAGGTTTCCACTTAGTATTTGGGATTGGGGCCGGCCCCCCAGACCTCTGCACTGATTCCCTACTCTATGTTAACATGTTGCATTTACATCATGGAGCATTGGGTTGAAGTCTGGTGCCTCTTTCCGTGTGGAGATATAAACAATATCCTCCCCTTGATTGAGTTAGTGCCCTGTGCCCCTGCGCCCCATTTCTTTTTTTATTATTGTTATTTTTTTCCTTTCCCCACCTCCTTTTTAGTTGTCTACCATGTGCATTCCTGGACTTTGTCTGGTGTCTGCCATCTTATCTGGTTATCATCCCAGGAATGTTTGTATACAGTTGCTTTTTCTTATGCCCCTTCTGCATATTTTTTTAAAGCTTACCTCAGCGGACTCATGTTGTACTTGCTGTTTTGTGCTTGAATTACTTCACTTGGCATGATTTCTTCCAGTTCTTCCCATGCAACGATGTGCTTCATATGTTCATCCCTGCTTTTTAGCAATGTGTAGTACTCCATTGTATGTGTATATCACAGTTTTTCGTCCAATCGTCAGTTGATGGAAATTTGGGTAGCATCCAACTCCTTGCGATCGTGAACTGTACCGCAATGACCACTGGAGCACAGATGACTGGTCTTGCTTTGTTTCATGCCTCTGCTGGGTCTATGGCCAGTAGGGGGATTGCTGGTCCTATGATAACCCGATTTCCATCTGTTTTAGATATCGCCAGGACGATTTCCATAATGGTTGTACATGCTTACAAGTCCACCAGCAATTGATGAGAGTTCCTGTCTCCCCACAGCCCCTTCAACATTTGTTGCTTCCTGATTCTTTGAATTTGGCTACCTTTGAAGGTGTTAGGTGGTACATCATTGTTGTTTTAATGTGCATTTCTCTTATGGCTAAAGATCAGGAACATTTTCACATATGTTTGTTGGCCATTCAGATTTCTGCACCTGTGAAACTTCTGTTCAGGTCCTTTGTCCACCTCTCAAGTAGACAATTAGAGTTTTTCTTTTTGGAAGCTAGTAGAGTATCGTAGATTTTAGTAGTAATACCTTTGTCTGATGTGTCATTGCTAAAGATTTTTTCCCAGTCTGTGAACTCTTATTACTCTCTTGGTGAATTCTGTCGATGTACATAGGGAGTTTATCGTCAGTATATCCAATTTGTCAATTTGTGCCTCCTCTGTGTGTGTGTCCTTCCCTATTTCTGATAGCCTATGTATTCCCTGTGCCAAAGTTCTCAAATTGGTCCCAATTCCCTCCCCCATTGATGGCCCTAGTAGTTTGGGGTTTAACTTCAAGGTCTGTGATCCACCTTGAGTTTATTCTTGTGCATGGAGTGAGATAAGGGTCTTGCTTCATTTTTCTGCAGGTAAATATCCAGTTTTTTCCAGCATCACTTGTTAAAGAGGACATCTGCTTTCTATTTGATATTTTTGGGGTCCTTATCCAAGATCAGTTGTCTGTATGCTGATGATTTTATTTCTGGGTTTTCAGTTCTTTCCCATTGGTCTGAATATCTGTCATTGTAGCATTACCTTGCAGTTTTGACAACTGTGGCTATATAGTATATGCGCTAAAGTCAGGTAAAGCTAACTCTCCCACTGTGTCCTTCTTATTAAGCAGTTATCTGCTAATTCTGGGCTTCTTCCCTCTCCATATGAAGTTGGTAATCAGTTTTTCCGTTTCTTTGAAGAAAGGTGAGGGTAATTGTATCAGGATTGCATTAAACTTATATAGTACCTTTGGCAGACCTGACAACTTCACTATATTGAGTCTTCCATTCCATGAGCATAGGATGTTCTTCCATTTGTTGAGGTCGCTCTTGGTTTCTTACAATAGTGCTCTGTAGTTTTCCCCGTATAGATCTTTTGTTCTTTTAGTTAGGTATATCCCTAGATATTTCAATTTGTGTTTGGCTATAGTGAAGGGTATCACCTTTTTGATCTCCTCTTCTGTGCTCTTATCTGATGTGTATAAGTCTGATGGGTTTCTGTTTGTTGATCTTGTATCCTGCCACTCTGCCAAACTCCTCTATTACTTCAAGTACTCCCCTTGTGAAACTTTTGGGATTTTCCATAGATAAAATCTTATCATCTGCAAATAACGATAGTTTCACCTCTTCCTTCCCCAGATTAATACCTTTGATGTCTCTTCTTTGCCTTGTGCTGTTAGCTAAAACCTCCAGCACAATATTAAATAAGAGTGGGGACAAGTGGCATCTGTGTCTGGTCACCTTTTTCAGTGGGATTGTGTTAATCTTTTCTCCATTGACTACCACGTTAGCTGTTGGTTTTTCATATATAGCATGTATTGTCTTGAAGAATTTTCATTCCATTCCTATCTTCTCAAATGTCTTAAACAGGAATTTGTGTTGGATATTGTTGAATGCTTTTCCTGCATCTATCAATATTATCATGTGATTCTTATACTTTTTCATGTCAAAGTGATGAATCCTACTAATGGTCTTTCATATGTTGAATCATCCCTGCATCCCTACTATGAATCCCACTTGGTCATGGTGAATTATTTGTTTTATATACTTTTGTATTTTATTGGCTAGTTTTGTGTTAAGGATTTTTGCATCGATGTTCAGTAGGGATATTGGTCTGTAGTTCTTGATTCTTGTGAGATCCTTGCCCTGGTTGGGTATGAGAGTTATACTTTATGATGCTCCTCCTGCATTCTGGCAGCATTGAATTTCCCTCTAAGCAACTCTCCTGGGCTGAATTCTGCAGATTCCCTATGGTATGTGTTACTCCGTCGCCATCTTCCCAGAAGTCTCCCTCTTGTTTTTCTTATATGCTTTCTTATCACTGTGACCAATAATGTTGATGGACTTTCAGATGTTCAACAACCCCTGCATCTCTGGATTGTATTTTCACACATAGATTTCTCCACATGGAATACACAGAAATCAAATTGACTGCATCTATGGGAAGAAAAAATGGAGGCACTCAATATCAGCAACTAAACTTAGGCCAGGGGTAAACTTCTGAATAGATCATCAATTGCTCCTATTGAAGCAGAAGCTGAAGTACAAGTTTAATACGAATAAAATGTAAATGAGTCCAATGAATCAAAATATGTCCCTGAATATAACCCACCTAACCTATGAGAAAGCCTCAAGAACAGACTTTGCACACTCAACATTAATTAGAGAAGACCTGGTGAGCTAAGGTGTGACATCAAGGACATCATACATGAAGAAGCTAAAAGAGCATTACAAAGGGAGTGAAGAAAGAAAAGATCAGCATGAATGTCAAAAGAAATTCAAAAACTTGCTCTCAATCATAGATTAGCTAAGGAAAATGGATGAAATGAAGTTAGAAAGTTGAACAGAAAAATTTCAATGGGCAATTTGAGAACAAAAAGTAAAGTATTGGAGTGCAATGTGCAAAAACCTAAAGTTAGATAATTAAAATTAGCACATTCAGTAGATCATAAAATGAAAGACCTGAACAAAAAATTATAATTATGGAGTTGTAGTGTTGAAAGATTCGGTGGCTGGAAGCATCACAAGAAGATTAAAAGAGCACACAAAGTCATTGCATCGGAAAGAACTCGTTGACATTCAGCCTTTCCAATATGTAGCATACAATCAAGAGCCAGTGATACTGAGTGGAGAAGTAGAAACTTCACCCAAGATATTAGTGAAAAAATGTGGCTCCAGGAATTGAACAGCTCCCTGGTCAACTGACTGGAATAGAGCTCTGTGTGTGCCCACCGCAGAGAAAGAGGACCAAGCAGAATGTGCAAATTATACAACAGTGTCATTGTTATCACATGAAGTAAAATGTTTCTGAAGATCAACCAACACAGATTGAACAATACATTGATAGGGAGCTGTCACATGTTGTGATGAGACCCAGAAGAGAATGTGAAATAAGGGATATTGCTATTGTCACCTGCATCTTGACTGAAAGCAGAAAATATCAGAAAGCTGTTTACTTGAAGGCTACTTATATGCCAAGAAATTTTACTATGTGACCAGAATAAGCAATAGATAGGATTCAATAGAGTGGGAATTCCAGAGCACTTAATTGTACTCATGTGGAACTTGAACATGGTGAACAAGACAGTCATGGGGTCAGAAAAGGGGACTTCTGCTTGTTTAAAGTCAAGTATTGCGTGTGTGTGTCAGGGATGTTTCCTCAAACAATAACTACTAAATCTCTGTGCTGAGCAAATAATCAGAAAAACTGGACTACATGAAGTAAAATGTGGCAACAGAATTGGAGGAAGGCTTCTTAACAACCTTATGGAGATTCCATAACCTTGTTTGGTGAAAGTAAGGAGGACTTGAAACACTTGGTGATGAAGGTCAAAGATTGCAGCCTTCAATGTGTATAGCAACGTAATTTAAAGAAAACTCAAATCCTTGCCATTGGATCAGTGAGTAACATCATGATAAATGTTATTAAAAATATATTATTAAGAATTTTGTCTTGCTTGGACCCACAACCAATGCCCATGGAGGCAGCAACCAAGAGATCATGCAATGTATTGCATTGGATTAATCTACTTCACAAGACCCCTTTGAAGTGTTGAAAAGTAAGGATGTTATTTTGAGGACCACAGTGTGCCTGACCAGGGCTATAGTATTTTCATTAGCCTCATATACATGTGGGCACTGCACATTGAAAAATGAAGACCGGAGAAGAATCATTGCACTTGAATTATGGTGGTGGAAAAGATACTTGGTGTGCCATGGACATGTACCATGCCCCCAAACAAACAAAGTTATCTTGGAAGAAGCACAGTACCAATACTACTTAGAATCAGAGATGGAAAATCTTTGTCTCATGTACTTTGGCCATGTTGCCAGTAGATACCAGTTCCCAGAAATGTTCATCACACTTGGTAAAGTAGGGAAGCAGTGAAAAGGAGAGAGATCCTCAACAAGAGCTGGTGGCACCAAGGAAGTAATGACATAACAACAGCTCAATCATAACAACAGCTATTAGGGTGGTGCAGGACCAGGCAATATGTCCTTCTGTATCATAACTATAAATCTTAACTTACTTGAGAGGACCTAACAATAACAACACACAAAAAGACAGGATACTCTTCTTTTTAAGTCCACTTCTGAATCCAGCTTGAATTTCTGGCAGCTCTCTTTCAATAAATTGCTGCAACTATTATTCAATTATCTTCAACAACATTTTAATTGTATATGATATTGGTATTATTCAGTATTTTCCACATTCTGTTGTGTCACAAATCTTAAGACTCCAAAGAGAGCTAGCAGGCAAAGTGCATTTATAGAGGTCTAAATAAAGGAATGCACATATGTAAATATATTTATATATGAGGATGTGGAAATAGATCTATGTGCATATATGTATAGGTTTACTATTAAGGTAGCAGATGGACATTGGGCCTCCACTCAGATACTCCCTCAATGCAAGAATACTTTGTTCTATTAAACTGGCAATTCATGATACTCACCTTCCCAACCCAATCGCTGAAGACAATGTGGGTGAATAAGCAAATGTGGTGAAGAAAGCTGATGGTGCCCGGCTATCAAAGGATATAGTGTCTGGGGTCTTAACGGCTTGAAAGTAAACAAGCAGCCATTTAGGTCAGAAGCAACAAAGCCCAAGTGGAAGAAGCAAACCAGCCTGTGTGATCACGAGATGTCGAAAGGATCAGGTATCAGGCATCATCAGAAGAAAAAAACATATTATTGTGAATAAGGGAGAGTGCGGAGTGGAGATCCAAAGCCTATGTGTAGGTAATTGGACATCCCCTTACAGAAGAGTCTGAGGGAGGAGATGAGCCAGTCAGAGTTCAGTGTAGCATCGATGAAACACATAACTTTCCTCTAGTTCCTAAATGCTTCCTCCCCCTTGCCCCCACTATCATGATCCGAATTCTACCTTATAAATCTGGCTAGACCAGAGGATTTACACTGGTATAGCTAGGAACTGGAAACACAGAGAATCCAGGGCAGATGATCCCTTCAGGACCAGTGATGAGAGTGGCGATACTGGGATGGTAGAGGAAGGGTGGGTTGGAAAGTGGGAACCGATTACAGGTATCTACATGTAACTCCTCCCTTGGGGATGGACGGTAGAAAGGTGGGTGGGGGGAAATGTTGAATGGTGTAAGATCTGACAAAATAATAATCTATGGATTATCAAGGGTTCATGAGAGAGGAGGGAGGGTGAGGGAGGGGGGAAATGAGGAGCTGAGGGAGGGGGAAATGAGGGGCTTAAGTGGAGAGCAAATGTTTTGAGAATGATGAGGGCAATGAATGTACAAATGTGCTTAACACAATTGATGTATGTATGGATTATGATAGGAGTTGTATGAACCCCTAATAAAATGATTAAAACAAACAAACAAAAGATTCCAAAGATGGATCGCCTCCATTTAGTTATCCAGGTAGCTCTCTTTCAAATTTTTTTGTAATAGGGTACTGAGTGCTGATATTCTGTCAATTCCTAGAGCCTGGTTTTTCACTTATGCCTTCAGTGTAGCTTTCTCATCTTACTTCATTATCATTGGTTCCTGGTCACATGCTTCCTCATGAAATGGTTGAATGTTGACCAGTTCTTGTTGGAACAGTGACCTCTCTGTATTTCTTCCATCTTCTTTGATGCTGACTGCATCAATCAATATTTTGCTCATGGAATCCTTCAATATTGCACCTCGAGGCATCTTTTTTTCAGTATGAGATATGCTGAGTGTGCTCTTGTCTTGTTTTCTAAATCCTTATCTTTCCATATTTCATTATCATCCTTTACTTTCTCAAGCTACCATTTGAACTTTTCTATTCAGCTCATTTACTTAATAATTTATTCCTTTTGCTTTGGCTACTCAATTTTGAGTATCTTCTGATACCCACTTTCTTGTTTTTTTAATAGCATCTGACTTTCTGCATGTGTGTATTACTGATGCCATCCCACAGCTCCTTGGTTCTTTAGTCATTATTGTTCAATACAAAAAAATCTGTCCTTGAAATAGCCCCTACATTTAGATGGGATGTACTAAAACTCATATTTTCATTCTTCTGTACTTGTTTTAACTTTCATCCATTTCAACCTGAAATTGCATTTAGCAATTAATGGTCTGTTTCATTTGTCCCTGGACTTGTTTTGGTTGATGATATTGAGATTCTTCCTTATCTCTTCTTACAGATATAGACAATTTGATATATCTGCATTTCATCTGTTTAGGTCGACATGCATAGTCACCATTTATGGCATGTTATTGAAAAGAGGTACTTGCAATGAAGAACTTATCGGCTTTGTAAAATTCTGTCATGTGATCTCCAACTTCATTTCTATCCCCAAGTTCATTTCTATCCCCTATTTTTCCAACTTCTGGTCCTTCCTCCTTATTTCCAAATTTCACATTACAATGGCCAACAATTCACCAATTACCTGTTAAATCAATTTCAGACTGAATAATTCGACACAATTCTTCATTTTCTCATTATTGGTTTCATCTGTAAAATTGAATAATAGAAGTAACTTGTCTTCCCTAAAAGCTTAGAGATGTTTTCCTCTTATAGAAAGTATTGTACTTCAAGATAGATCCTGAAATATTCTTTTTGGTCGTGAATATGAAAAGAGTCCTATTAGTTTGCCATCTTTTACAGAGTATACTTGTCTGATCCAAAATGACCGAGAGCAGTCTGTATTTCCTTATTAATGTTTAGAATCTTTATGCATTCCATTTCCTTGTTGATGAGTTCTGATTTTCGTTATCACTGCTTCTCTATCGGTTTCTCATACCGTGGTGACTTGGATGTTGCTGTGATACTGGAAGCTATATCACTAATATTTCATATAGCAATAGGGTCACCCAAGTGAACAGGTTTCAACAGAGCTTCCAGACTAAGGAGAGACTTAACAGAAGAAATTGTCCACTTCAGAGGAATTAGCCATTGACAACACTGTGAGAAGCATCAAAACATTGTCAGCTTCGAAAGACGTTTTGAACAGACCAGAGCATCCTCAGAGATAGTGCCAGAAGATGAGCCCCAAGGTTGGAAAGCATTCAAAACATAACTGAGGAAGAGCTGCCTTCTCAAAGCAGAGTAGACTATAAATATGCGAATGGAGTAAAGCCTGCAGGAGTAGAGGTGATGGGGACCTTCATTTGCTAATGGGACGTGAATAAAGATGACATGAAAGAGCTGCTAACATCAATCAATAAAAGGAACTTTTAAAAAGTAGGAATCAAGGAAAATTGGAAGTTGTTAAAAATTAAATGGAATACATGAAGAAGTGAGTTGAAATGAACTGGTATTGTCCATTTTATATCAGAAAATCATAAGGCTTATAATCTTGGAATGAAACAATCAAAAGGAATAACATTTAATTCATCATCAAAAAGCACATTTCAAGATTTATCTTGAAGTACAATGCTGTCTATGATAAGATAGTATCTATCGGCATACAATATGTCTTTTATTCAAATTCATGCATCAATCACAAAAACTAGTGATATGGAAATTTAAGAATTTGACCAATTTGTTCAGTCTTAAATTGATCAACATACAATCAAGATGCATTTATTACTGTTAGAAATTTGAATGAAAAAGTTGGAAACTTAGAGGAAGGAGCAGCAGTTGGAAAATATGGTCTTGGTCATAGAAATTAAACTGTAGATCTCATGAAAGAATTTTGCAGGACCAACAACTTCATCATCACGAATACATTTTTTCCCCCAATAAGATGAAAAATGACTATACATGAACTTCTCCAGACGGAATACACAGAAATCAGCTTGGCTAGATGTGTGAGCAGTGACAGTGTAGGAAGAACTCAATGTCAGCAGCTAAAACAAGGTCCATGCAGACTGTGGAACAGACCATCCGCTGCTCATATGTAACTTCAGGTTGAAGCTGAGGAAAATGAAAACAAGTGCGCAAGAGCCAAAATATGACCTTGAGTCTAACCTACCTCAATTTCAAGAATATCTCAGGCACAGATTGGTTGCATTGAACACTAATAATGAAAGATTTGATGCACTGTGGGAGTACATTAAGAATATTACATATTAAGAAAGTACAAGGTTGTTAAAAAGACAAGAAAAAATTATCAAAGTAGATGTTAGAAGAAATTCAGAAACTTGATATTAATCACAGCATATCTAAGGCAAAGGGAAGAAATGAAGTCACAGAGATAAATAGAAAATTCCAAAGGACAACTCAAAATACAGTGTAAAATATTATCATGAAATGTGCAAAGACCTAGAATAGAAAATTTTAAAACATTCAAGTTTCAAGTTGAAATATTGAAAAACTTCTACGGACAAAATATTGAATACGGCAGGAAC
Organism: Tenrec ecaudatus; assembly: GCF_050624435.1. Taxonomy (NCBI): domain Eukaryota; kingdom Metazoa; phylum Chordata; class Mammalia; order Afrosoricida; family Tenrecidae; genus Tenrec; species Tenrec ecaudatus. Next base: position 101,675,450 of record NC_134532.1, on the reverse strand, counting down.
CACCCAAAGATGAACAGAATACACAGATTGACTGCCCCCAAAAGAAACAGTCAACAAGTCCCCATGTCAGGAGGTAGCATATCAACAAAAACCAGTGCTATTGAATGGAGAAGTACAAACTGCACTGACAGAATTAGCCAAAACAAGGTGCTAGGAATTGATGAAATACCAATGGAAATATTTCAACAAGCCGATGAAGCACTGGAAGCACTCACTCATCTATTTCAAGAAAATTGGCAGACAGCTACTTAGGCAAGTGACTGGGAGAGATCCTTTCCAAAGAAAGGTGACCCAACAGAATGCACAAATTTTAGAATAATATTGTTATGCCGGCAAGTAAAATTTTGCTGAAGATTACCCAACAACTGCTGCAGCAATACATTGACAGGGAACTGCCACAAGTTCAATCTTGATTAAGAAGAGGACACGGAATAAAGAATATCATTACTGATGTCAGTTGGATCTTTATTTGAAAGCAGAAACTACCAGAAAAAATGTCTACTTGCGTTTCATTGATAATGCGAAGGCATTGAGTGTGAGGACAATAACAAATGGTAGACAGTCTTGAGAAGAATGGCAATTTCAGAACTTTTTTTTTTTGGTAGTTAGTTCAAGGATCATTTATTGGCTTTTAGGAGTGTTTTCCAGTGAAGTCTGTTGGGGCACCACGCCCTGGCCCCAAAGTCCACCTTCATTCAGCATTCCCTGGGCACCTTGCTGCTCCATTCCCTTGCTGTTCCGCTGCACTCCCCCAGTGCTTTGCCTCAGTGTGGCGGGATCAGGTCAGTCGCAGTTCCCACACTGTGTCTCTGGTGCTGTACCTTGCAGGGCCATGGGTCAGTGAGGGGCGTCATGTCTCCTAGTGGGGCTGGCTGTGTTGTCCTCTCTGTGGACTGGATGCTCTAATTGTAGTCATCATCCTCAAGGTCTGGTGGGCCAAAATGTGCTCCACTCTGTCCTACTCCCCCTTCATCTGCTTCCGTGTGCTCTGATCACATATGTTCCTCTCTCGGAGCTGCAGATTCAAAGCTGTCCTTTGAAATAAATTCTTCTGAGGGGAGGGGTAGGCATCCACTTAGTATTTGGTACTGGGGCCAGTTCCCCAGACCTCTCCACTGGTTCCCTACTCCATGCCAGAATGTTGCATTCACACCTTGGGGCACTGGGTTGAAGGCTGGTCCTTCTTTCCCTGTGGAGTTATAAACAATACCCTCCCCTTGGGTGGGTTAGCACCCTGTGCCCCGCTACCCATTTCTTCCTTATTTTCCTCATTTTTTTAAATTGTCCTCACTCAGAACCTATCCCGGATCAAGAGGCAGTTGTTTGAACAGAACAAAGGCATACTATGTGGTTTAACTCAGAAATGTTGTGTCTCAAGGTTGTATTCTTTCACCCAACTTATTCAATCCAAGTGCTCAGCAAATAATCAGAAAAGAGTGTGGCATCAGGATTGGAGGAAGGCTTATTAGCAACCTGTAATATGCAGATGAACAAATGTGCTTGCTGAAATTGAGGACATGAAGCAATTGCTGATGAAATCAAGGATTTCAGCCTATAGTATGGATCACAACTCAATATAAAGGAAATGAAAATGTTCACAAATGACAACGAGGTCACCTCACGATAAAAAGAGAAAAGATAGATATTGTCAAGGATTTCATCTGGCTTGGATCCGCAATCAGTACTCATGGATGCAGCAGTTAAGATATCAAAGGATGAGCTGCATGAGGTGAATCTGCTGCACAAGACCTCTTGAAAGTGTTGAGCATCAAGGATGTTCCTTTGAGAACTAAGTTGAACCTGACCCAGGCCATGATATTTTCAATCGCCTCACATACACATGAACGTTTGTCATTGAATAGTGAAGATTGAAGTAAAACATCAATGCATTTGAAGTCTGGTGACAGTGAAAACTATTGGAAGTTCCATGGACTGCCAGATTTCTTGGAACAAATATAGCCAGAATGCTGCTTAGAGGATAAGCTGATGAGACTACATCTTAAGAACCTTAGACATGCTATCTGGACAGACTAGTCCCTGGTGAAGGACGCCATTCATTTTAAAAAAATTAATGATCATTTTATCAGGGACTATTACAGCTCCTTTAACAATTCAGACATCAAAAGAAAGACAAAAAATATCCATTCAGACATCAATTGTATCAAGCACATTTGTACATATGTTGCCATCATCATTTCCAAAACATTTTCTTGCTACTTGAGCCCTTGGTATCAAGTCCTCTTACCCCACCCCCATCCCCCGCACATGCCTTCAGGTACACTTGATAATTTATAAATTATTTTTATTTTAGTATTAGACACTGTCTTCTGTCTCCCTTCACCCATGACCAACATTTCTTTTGTTCATATCCCTGGGCGTAGCGGGTTGTACATCGATCATTTCCATCAGTTCCCCCTTTCTTCCCCTTTTCCCCCGTCTTCCCCCACCATCATGGTATTGCTACTCTCATTATTGGTCCTGAGGGGGTTATCTGTCCTGGATCCTGGTGTGTTCAGAGCTCTTACCTGTACCAGTGTACACCCTCTGGTCTAGACAGATTTGTAAGATAGAACAAATCATGATCGTCATGATAGTGGGAGAGGCATTAAAGGAGGGTGTGCATTTCCTCGGTGCTATACTCCCCACTGGCTGGCTTGTCCCTTCCTTGTGACCCTTCTGTGAGCAGATGTCCACTTGTCTTTTTGGCTTTGGGTCTCCATTCGCATCAAAACGGTTGTTCGTTTGGGGTCTACTGATGCCTGAAGGGACATCGTTCTTGGTAAAGTAGAAGGTCAGTGAAGAAGAGGACTGACACAGTGACTATAACAGTGGACTCACGCATATGATCAATCCTGAGGATGATACCAGACATTCTGGTGTAGACGGGCTCAGTGGGTGCTGGAATGCACTCGATGGAGCCTAACAACAACAATGCAATGCTTTTCCTTAATTTCACTTTCTGGTTATTAATGGGTGCTGACCGTTGTTTGTTCTCTTTTGAGTTGAGCCAAACCAGTAAATGAAAGTCTCAGAAACTTTGCCTCATACACGGAGTTCTACTTTTTAGAGGTAGTTTTTCCCCACTTGTATTTTGAGTTTCTGCCCACCTGAGGGGACTGTCTTCCGGCACTGCGTTTGGCAATGTCCTGCTGCTGTGCTTAAGGCTTTTCATGGCCAATTCCTCGTAAGCAGACTACCGTTTCCCCTGTGGTTTTTTATTCGCCTAAAAGCTCAGCAGAAACACGATCATCTGTGGGACTCTGCCGGTGTTTGAAAAACTGCTGACATCGTGTCTAACTTCACAGCAACACACAAGCCATTGCAGTCTGACCAGCTGACAGAGGCGTGACCTCAAAAGTCTTAAAAAAGACGAAATACTAATGTGTGTACCTAACGGAGAGAATATGAGAACTTCAGAAGTAGATAGCTCACCTTCCAAATGGGAAGCCCAGGTGTAATTCCAAGCCAATGCACCTCATGCCCTACCATGTAGTCTGAGGGTTACCCCGATATTACTCGGGGTGGTGCATGAGACACCATATAGGTAAGACTTACACTAGACAAAATACAGCTAGACTTACACTAGAGAGACTTTCAAATAAGCTTTGTTTTTCTTCTGACACACAAAAGAATAGAACATTGACAAGTTGCACTTTAAATCTTCTGATTTTCCAAGTAAAAACTCTCCCCGCAAAAAAAAGCAAAAACAGAGACAAAGTGGATAATGAAAGAATCCATTTACAAAACACGTTTGAAAAAAATTATATGTGTGTGCATATAGTTATAGATAAACACCACTCAGATATATATGTAGATCTCACAGTTCAGTAACAGGAACACTGGTATCGCAGTGAGTCAATGGTAAGGTTGATGCTTCAAATCCACTCTACATGAGAAAGATAAGCTCTCTGCTTCTGTGAAGATTTACAGTTTCAGAAATCCTATGAAGCAATTCCATTATGTCTTTTGGGGTATTCAGAGTTGTACTGGCCTTCCTGGGTGTGAGTTTGGGGTGATTGGTTAGTGGTAATAATATGCACACAAACATACAAGTAGGGAGAGGGATGAGGGGGAAATGTTTGAAAAATCTGTACTCAAAAAGCCAGACAGATGGCAAGTAGCACATGAAAAGGGCTTCAACATCCGGAGTTTATAAGGAAATACAAATTAAAACTGCAATGAGCTGTCAGCAGACACTGTGTTTTTTGTGAACTCACAGCAGTTCATGGGCGCGAGAAGAACTGGCCCAGGAGATTACGAGCCTGTGTTCTTTACGGAAACACATTGCCAGGTCTTTTCTCCCGCGGGGAAGCTGGTGGATTCAACAGACATAAGCCATGAGGAAAATGATCATTTTAGTTTTCTTAGAAAAGTATCCTTTATCTAGGTTTACCATGTAAAATGGTACCTAGCACTTGTATAGTTCAAACACTCTGTGTTCTGTGTGCACAGTTGCTTTGGCATTTCTAATATTCTTAATTTATAATTCCTCTTATTTGGGGTTGTGTCCTGGCTTAGTGTGCTGAGGCACCCAGTGTTTATGAAAACATGAGTGAACTCGGGGATTTTAAGTACAGCTGTGTCCAAATGATTCAGCCAAACCATCTCTCTCTCTCTCTCTCTCTCTCTCTCTCTCTCTCTCTCTCTCTCTCTCTCTCTCTCTCTCTCTCAGAGTGCTGCTTCTAGCTTTTTAATGAATGTTAGCACACCACAGCACTGGTTTGGATGACTGCAAAATTTGTATTTTTTAAAGTGTGAAACTAGCTAAATGGTTATTTCCCCCCCTTTTTAACTGCAAAATGCGTTGAAATTGTGGGAAGTGAAATGTCATTACTCATCTGCTTTACTCCCAGGACTTTTAAAACAGAGAAGCAAGATCTTTGAAGCATAGAAATGGCTTTGTAATTTTTAATTTATTCCCAGAATTATTTCTCATGAATTCATTGTTACCACTCTGCTGTTAGGTGTCCTCGGGTCCGTTTCCACTCATAGAAATGGTATGTACTAGGCGACAAACACTACCCACTCCTCTGAGCCCAGTGTTGCAGCCACTGTGTCCATTTTTAATGGCAGGCGTTGTTACCTTTGAGTCAGGTTTATTTGCTGTGATCCCATGTACAGCAGAACAAAATGCTGGTCCTGTACCATCCTCATGACAGCTGCTGTGGCTGATCCCATTATGAAAGATGCTGTGCCAATCTATCTCAAGGAAGGTCTCCCTCCTGGTCAATTTTCTTCTATGTTACCCAGCATGATGTTCTCTTCCAGGGACTGATTCTTCCTGGTAGCACACCCAAACTACATGAGATTAAGTCTCACCTCCCTCTATTCTACGGGGCATTCTAGTTGCACTTCCTCCAAGAGATCATTGTTCGTTCTTCTGGCAGCCCCGAGCAATACCGTAATTGAAACGCATCAATTCTTTTGCTGTCTTCCTTATTCATTCTCACCTTTTGCATTCATATGAGACACTTGGATATCATAGGGTTTGGACCAAAATTAGTCCTAAACATGACACCTTTGCTTTTTAATACTTTATCAAGGTCTGTGTCAGTCTGGGTGGACTAGAAAAACAAATTCATAGACAAGAAAGAGTTTTATATACAAGAATGATTGAATATTGAGAAAACATCACAATTGTTCTTAGGTCTGAGCCCATTCTTGTAGCCATTGTGTCAATCCATCTTGTCAAGGGCCTTCCTCTTTTTCACCGTCCCTCTACTTTGCCAAGCATGATGTCCTTCCCCAGGTACCAGGATTTCCTGAAAACATGTCCAAAGTGGGCAACATGAAGTCTCCCCCTCCTTGCTTCTACCAGCTGCAAGCAATCCTCGGTGTGCATGGCTTTGTAGGTGCACTTCTCTGTCTGTCATCTGTCGCATTCTCCCCGCTGTGTTTGTCTCGGGGTTTATTCTGCTTTTTCCTAACTTGAAAAAATTGGTTTTATGTCTCACTCTACTGTGGTATTGCCTCATTAATCCAAATAAAAATCTTATTTACAAATAGGGTCACATTCACCATCATAGCAGTTAAGATTTCAATACATATCTTATTGATTCAATACATCAAACAAAATATCCTTAACAATGATCTCACAGTTACAATTCTGTTTGAAATGTAATACAAAGTTTTTGATTCCATATCCATTGTCCACGTCATGAATGAGAGCCTATGTACGCTGAGTTACGTCAAAACCTCCCTTGTTGACGTTGTACCCAATTTTGAGCATATTCTGGTGGATATAAGCCTGAAAATTAAAATATTCCTCCTTAGAATTTACATGACCTTAGTAGGGAGACAGCATTTCACATTAGATAAGCAAGGAATAGACATCTGTAGATAAGTGGCAAATGGTGAAGTATAGGATTGGTGGCGTGGAATCACAGATAAGGACAATCACTTGGACTGAGGAAACCAGAAAAGACTTCCTGTATAAGATAGAGTCTTCACCAGTCTTCTACAAATCCCCGAGTCTCCACTGGCTCTAAATAAACCCAGATAGAAATTTAATACAGATATCCCAAAGCTTCAGGCCTATGGAAGTAAAATAAATGAGGAATGCTATTTGCAACAACATTTCAAAGTTACTGCTACTATAATAATTACATCTAGAATTGTCCTGAAGACACATGCACCTCTGAAATTAATGATTTCTTCAGCTAGAATAACCTGAGTGGATTACTGGCATAGGGGCGCTGTGCATGGAGGAGCTCTTTGCCCTGCATACCCTTTTTGTGACTCCCAAAGGTCAAGTACTCGGGGAGAAAATGATGAAACAGATTTCAGTATGGAATTGTTTATTGTTTAGTACAAAAATTAAGCTTTGGGGCTTAACATGCATGAAAAGGATGGAGAGGGATAGTACAAGACTGGGAGACAAGAGAGATTGAGCACCATTACGTACAGTCTTAATTGAGGCTCGGCTGACCCTTTGGGAAGCTCTACGTCTTGCATGATCTTTCAGAGTTGTCCTGAACTAAAGGGTCAAATATAAGATTTTATAGTCCAAAAAAGTCAGTCATTGGCTAATATTTCTGGGCCAACTTAGACATGCAGTAGGGTGACCTTGCTTCGGGTGGGGATTACAAGTTTTAGATTACACATGATGGTAACAACATTTTCAGCCTATAGCACTCCCAAGAGCTGAAGGAATCACTGCTTCCACCATGAAGAGAAAATGTAGCTAGTCCGTCATGGTGTCCACCCATGCCGCTAATATTTTGCACCACCCCAATACCCCTGTGGGATCCACCCTCCCCTTCTTCTCACTGATGCTGTTCTTAAAATTCTCAGGCTAAGCCCACCACTCAAAGCAAGAGGCAAGGAGCAAGAAGATTTTGTATAGAAGCCACAATCCAGCAAGAATACTGGAGTCAAGGCACCTTCAGTTAAAACTAGTCTACGTGTTGCTTGAATTGTGTTTTCTTTACACTGGCCCATTGGGTAATTGAACAACCGGCTCAATGTTGCATCGATCAGACAGTCTTGTAACTACTATTTATAATAATCACATTGGACTGAACTGAGGCTCATAAACTACATCTCCCTTCTTCTTTGTGAGAGTTCCTCTACAGCTGGGTTATGTCCTTCCAGGATCTGGAACATAGGGAGTTTCAGGGCTCTCTCAGTGGAGATGTGTTTCTCCTAACAGTGACGCCCTCTACAATCTTCACCTACTTCTGCAGAGAGCATTCTGCAATTAAAGCACTTCTTTATAATGAGTAACTTTCCCCGGTTTCTCACATGTGGTGGGTCATACTCATGTTCTCCTTTCAGGAAACACTTACCATTCCAGCGAAGGCCCAGACTATGGTCGAAAGAGAGAGCTGTTAGGACCATACAAGGTGACTGGACTCCAGATGTGGCTGGGAAACCCACACCAGGAGCAGTCAGCGAGGATGCAGCTTCATCAGGAAAGCACAATGGCAAAGATCAACCTTCCAAAGCAGATCATGCTGTTCATTCTGGATTTCCACATGCCAAGGTGGGCACCCTGAGGAGCTAGTCTTGAAGAAATGCACCAGTAAGTAGTAAGGACTTAAGGATTTAATTTTCTCATGATAGCAAAATGAGAACGCACGTCTGGGAGAATCAGATCTTAGTGAAAGCACAGCTCTTGGAGAACAAGCTGTCCAATGTACAAGGAGACTTCAAAAAGTCTGTGGAATAGAAACGGAATGAGAAGACACACAAGTTTTCTGTGAACTGTTTGAAAGCTTCTCATATTATTGACGTTTTGCCTCTCGGTGTGTTTTTTTTTTCTTGGCTGGTAAATGGGAAAAATGCAATTACCTTATAGAATTTTTGTGAAGGCTTAATGAAAATAAATAAATAAAGCTAATATAGGAACTGGCAGATGGTAGGCACTCAGGAAACATGAGCTGTTATTATCACTTCATATGGAGTCTGATGGGCCTATTGTCTCCAAGGAATAAGCTACAGCCTATAGCCAAGAACATTTAAATCTCTGTGCTGCCATCTATTTTTAACTTTTCAAACATTTCTCACTCTCAAGTCAGATGCTTGAAAAGTTCAGGTTTTCTTAGTTGTTTTAAGAGAAAATAAAAGTCAGTATTCAACTCCATGCCTTATCTGGAGTACTGAGTAGCAATGAGACTTGGGGTAGGTCAGTAAGGTAATGGAATTAGTTACAGTTCCTGTTACTACCTGACACAGCGGGAGAGTGTATCAGCTGATACTATACTATTCCCTTGATTGGCCATGGTACAGCTCATTGTGAGCCAGAGGGCTTCCATTTTCTGATTTTTGGAAATAAATGATCAGGCTTCTCTTCCTATGTTGCCATATCTGAAAGCTCTGCTGAAGCCTACATAGCATCAAAGCTATAAAAGCCACGCAAGATACGTCGTTGCACAAGATATATAGTGGTCTCAAATTGAACCATCTGGAAGGCAAGAATTTGGTCACCCTGTGTCAGAGTGGGCTCGATGACAGTGAATTTTATTCTAGCACTAGCCACTAAAGCATAGAAACATCAAGGAAAATTTAGGACCATAGAAGTCAGATTTTTCTTCCCAGAAGATTACCAGGTTGAGGCAGCTCTTGTTTTCTGTAGCACCTTTATTAAGCAATAATAATAACAGCCACACTATGAAGCTTTTCTAAAAGACTAGAAAGAAGGCTAGCAAGATTAAGACAGATTGACTTCCATATGCCTAAGGGTGTTGGCAAGTCATTTACATAAGTGAAGTAGATCAAATATAAGGAAATTTTAAGATGCAATAGGAAATGCCCAGAGCCATGGTATTCAGGACAAGCGAAGAACCCAGGATTCATCCTATACAAGGATGTGCTGACAGGTTAGCATTTTGAACAATGCGCTGCTGCATTTATAGTCTATTTCAAGAGATGACAGGTTTTTAGAATTTTATTTGAAATGTACCAATATTTTAATTCTGGTCACTAACTCAAAATGTTAAACTCTGTACATTAAATTGTGTAGACCACTAAACCTTAACTATAAAGAGAAGTAAGAATGAAATTATACAGAGCAGAATGTCAACACTCTCATCACTTTAGCTATTACTTCTCTTCATCAGTAAGCTTAGAGTTTCCTCTCATTGTTTGATAACATACAGAATGTTTGCAACAATTAAAAACTACAGTATTGTAAATAAAATTATAAAGAAAGGTCCTGGTTCAGTTCATGTCCATGTGGAATATTTCACAAGGCTCAAGTGAATGAACATTTTTTAAAATCTATTTTGCTTCATAGTTGAAATTTTTTATGTACATCAAATGATTTGTATAATTATGCAATCCATGGTCCAGTGGTAGAGTTCCCAACTCCCATGTAAGATGCCCAAGTCCAAGTACTAGCCAAAGTACCTCATGTACAGTAACCACCCATCTGTCAGTAAAGGCTTGCATGTAGTTATACTACTGCACCTTGCACTTTTTCTCTTTTAGTTCTTAATCAGGACACATGACTGTAGGATATGAAACATTTGTTAAAACTTTTTACTCAGCTAGGCACACAACACAGTAGTTCACAGCAACTCAAGGGAAGCCCAGGCATGATGTTTAGAACCAACTACCTAGAACTTCCACCTTATGGGTGCTGGGTTGATTGCACTTAGGATCAATGACTGTTCTATCTCATAATTCCATACTGCTGCTCACCAAGTTTCTTATAATCTGTCTAGGCTATGTTTGAAAAGCCAAAGAAATGCTTGTTCTCTAAATACTCACCCTGGCAGAGAGGTCATCTACCAAGTGAAATAGGTTGCTAAGAACTTAATTGTGATGACCATTACTTTTGACACAATATTTAAGGCAAATATTGGACCCAACACAAATGGCTCAGAACTTTTCGGCCATCCTGTTGGCTGGATACATAGAAACGATATAATTTGAAGGCAAAGAAAAAATGCTCCCATGTAGGCTGTAGAGTCTATGAGACTGAGAGCAGCCAGTGTGTTGATTAGAATGTTTAAGAATTATATGCCACATCCCATAAGCGGACTATCAGATATCAAACCTGGCATTACCTTTTATTTGGTCTAGCTATTTCTTGATTGAAACTGATAAACTTGAGACAGAATTCTTATCAAATGCTTCTGATAATTGCATTATACATGCGATGTGCAGAGATCCAGGAATGCAGAGCATCGGAGAGCTCCAAGAAGGCTCAGTAGGCCTCAGTGGCCAGTGTATGACACTACTGGAGGACAAGCAAACAAAGAACTGAAAGACTAGGAAAATTGTTAAGATATAATCAAGATTATTGTACAACCAGCATTCTCAAGAGCTAATGTTCTTAGGAATAAGAGAAAAGCCAGTGATCTAGAACAGAGAAAGTACAGCTAGAAAAAAAATCAGAGTCTTAAACTAAGCACATGATTCATTTCAGAATCTTTCTAAAGAGAGGTGCTCTCAGATGGCTGCCATTTTTGAAAATGGACGTCGTACTTGGAGCTCCTCCCAGGTTCAAGGAGAAAACACTTCCGTAAAATTTACCAACTATGCAATGTTACTCACCAGTGCAAGACTCAGGCCCTGCTCACCTCAGAGGCAGAGGTTACAGGATGCAGCACTACAGACTACATAACCAGAAATAAAAAGGTCTGTATTATAGTTTATGTGAAAAATATCAATTAAGTGTACAGAAATTGATTCACATTTCTAATTTATAGGAAAAATTGTTTTGGGTTTTGTTTTGTTTTCCAATAAGATTGCTTCTTTGTAGCAAAGACAGAAGCTATGTCTTTGTGAGTTGATTAAAGACATTTGTAATAATGCAGTATTCTTTCTGGTGAGTTAACCAGGAGTCTGTGAGTGGAACAACACAATGGCGACAACAATCGGCTCAAGCATTAGGCACAATTGTGGAATGGCACAGGACCATGTAGTCTATTGTTCTGTTTCACAACAAACAATCAGTGCCAGTGGTTACCATGCTTGATAGCTGGCCCAGATTCTAGTGATTGGAATCCACCCAGAGGGATTTCAAGGAAACGCCAATCTACGCTCCTTTGGTTATAGTGAAGGGTATAGGTCTGTTTTAGCCCAAAAATGACTCCATGGAAACTAGAACTACTCTGGTAGTTAAATGGCATGAACTAAGTATTTAATAGAAATTCTGCCATAAGTTTCTCAGATTCAATCAAGAAATAACTACGTCAAGTAAAAAAAATACTGGATATGATATCAATTAGTCTGCTTATAGGGTACAAGGTATGGGTTTCCTGGGATCTATGAAAATTCACCCTTTAGATAGGATGATTTCAAATGGAAGAAAAGACACATTAATATCAAGAGTCCTCATGTGTCCCTACTCGATCATTCTTTCAGGTCAACACATTAAAAAATAAAAATAAAATGCCCCTTGGCCCCAGGCTTAGAAGATTAATTGAGTTTTATTTTAAAATGACTGAAGTATTCTGGGATTACTTTTTTGCCTCTGAAGTTCTGTGTTACTTTGAGTCCCAGTAGGATAGGAGAGACACACAGGGAGAAGTGAAACTAAGTAGAGCGCGGCATCCGGTCAGCGCCCGGGAGGATTGGTGTGTCGACCACTCATGATGGATTCCATGCTTCCTCAAGCTCGCTGCCTTAGACTCCTGAGAGAGCCAGTCCGACTGTGAGAGTCAGAGGCTGGAAAGGTTGTCCAGCACTGCTGCTCCCCATGAAGGAAGCAATCCTGGTGTACCTGTAATGCCGAGGGACCTAGAAAACAAAAACTACGCTTTGCACTTGCCATTTATCTTGGAAGGGTTGGGTGGATATCATAAAGACCATGTGCAGGCTTAAAGTATTCTTCTAAATTCAAGTAATTTGTTGGTATTGGAAAAATACCAGATACCACAACTTTCAACATAAAATCCAGTGCCACAGAATTGATTCTGACTCCAGGAACCTGCCATGATCATGCCCCAGTGTCTCTGAGGCTATGAATGTTCCTCTAGCAGATGGACTGGGGGATTTGAACCAGTAACCTTGAGAACACTTAACCCACTGTGCTACCAGGTCTCTATAAAAATAAATATCTAACAAATATTTTCTACTTTTTGTCTTCTCTCTTATTATTTTTGTTTTGTTTTTCCCACCCAGGGGACATTTTCATTGAATACACTATAAGATGAATTTGAATGACTTTGGGAAATATTAGGAAACATTGACTGTAAAGCTAAAATATTTAGATCAGAGTTTCCTAAAACACCTTGATTCATGATGTCTTTTGTAACTCCATAACTGTGTGAGTGTGTCACGTAATTAAAAGAAGTACCTAATATTTCTGATTATTAAGTACTTAGGTTAAAAAGAAGTATTTGTCTCTCCCTGTCAGAACAACAAAAAGGATAAAGTCAAAGACACATGTAAACAATTAGTCCACTGGCTAATGGACCATGTGAACATCTGTCTCCACAACCCTGAACCCATACCTGGATGATGTCTAACTACCATTACCAACTACTCTAAAAGGGGTCATGATAGAAAGTCCTGGACAGAGAGGGAGAAAATGTGCAACAAAACTCAAATTCATCAAGGAAAAAAAAAAGAAAGAAAAAAATCATAGGCTTATTGATCAGGTAGAAGCTAGTGAAAGCTCTAGACTATCACCATTACCCACTCGCAGGTTTAGAACTGAACTCATCACCATGTCTCAATATTCAGCCAAACTGATCTATCAGGAAAGTAGCACCACTCGGAAGGTATACATCCTCGGCGAATAAGCAATAATTTGAGATCAAAGAGCACCACTTACTCAAGGAAAAAGATCAGAAAGGCTAGAAAAGGAGGAGGAATGGGAATAGGAAACAGGGGAGAAGTGAGATAAGCAATGTTACATGGTGGAAGTTGCAATCAATAACATGAAACAAAATACATATGGATTATTAAATGTATTTTCAATTTTTTTCTGTTAAACTGTATCCAAATATTCACAATATAAAGTTTAAAAGAAGAAAACAGAACAAATTCAAATAACAGTAAAAAATCCTAGCAAACCAAATCCAGCCACACATTAAAATAGTTATTGTGCTAGGTGGGTTGTCTAGAGAAATGAAGAAAGCATCCCAGCCCAACTCAAGTGCACAATTCTGATGCTAGTACAAAAATCCCTCTTCAGACTCCTGTAGTTGCAGGTTGGTGAACCAAGAAGCAGGAAGGTCACAGGTCTGTGGATGCAGAATCACGTGGATCTAAAGTAAATGAAACCAAGGCAGAGTGCAACAGATCTCAGGGTTGACAGCTGAGTCCCAGCAAGCAGGAAGTTGAAGTCCCAGAGAGAAAAAGGTTCCCAGTTTTCCTGGCTTGTAAAAGGGAAGTATCATCAGTCTGTGACCTGATTGACAGGATGGATTCCACCCCTTCATTTCATACAACTTTAAGTTGACATAATACCATCTTACTACAGTCATTACCTATAAAGACTAAGTAGAAATTTCCCCAGAAAGTCAAGAGTGGTTCGACACAAGGAAAGCAATCAGTGCAATGCACCTTTTTCATAGAATAAAGGACAAGAACCACCAGATCATTTTAATTGGTGCAGAAACAGTATTTTCTAAAATTCACCGTCTTTTCAAGGTAAAACACTGAGAAATTTAAGGATAGAAGAAGACTTGTTCAACATGTTAAAGAGCATTTATGAAAATCTTACAATCAGCATATTACAAAATGGTTAAATATTAAAAGTTTTCCTGCTAACACCAAGACCAAGATGAAGATACTCATTTTACCACTGGTATTCACTATTGTGCTAAAGTTTAGTCAGAATGATTATGTATAAAAGAGAAACAGAAGCCATTCAAATTATTAAAAGGGAGAAGAAAACCACCTTTATTTTCACATGGCATGATCCTATATAGAGGAAATCCAAAAGAATTCACAAGAAACGTACTGGAGAAAATAAATTAATTCAACAAATGTGTAGAAAGCAAAGTTAACGCAAAGAGATCAATTGTTTTTTACACACCAAATAAAATAACATCTAAAATAATAAAAATACTTAGGAGCAAATGTAAATACACTGAAAACTATAAAATATTTCTGGAAGAAATAAAGTAAAACCTAAAAATATAGAAAGACATCCCCTATTGTTAAGATGCCAATACTACCCAAAGCAATCTACATCCGTGATGCAGACTCTGTCAGAATGCCAATAGTCTTCTTTGGTAGAAATGGAAAAACCAAACCTCAAATTCATATAGAATTAAAGGTCCTCATAGCCAAAACAATCTGTTTCTGCACCAATAATTCTTAGTCATGACATCAAAAGCAAAAGCAAAAAACAGACAAATTAAACTTTATCACTATTGTAAAGTTTTGCTGATCAAAAGGTGAAGTAAATAGGAAGAAATACTTAATTACATTATATACAGAAACCCAGAATAGATTTTTCTGATACACAGAAAACAACTTTTAATTAACAACAATAACAAAATAAAACAGACAAAAACTTCAATAGAAAAGAAAACAAAATATTTCAAATGAGTACAAATTTAAAATGGGTCAAAAGAAAGGTCAAATAATAAATTGTTAAAATTTAATCTAACTGCGTCTGCAATGATCTGCTTTCCAATGCATTCTGCATGACAGCAAGGACATTCACATCCCTGGTCAAAAGGAAGTCACCAGAGGCTTAATCCATGTGTATTTCCACTTCGCTTTTTTAAAAAACTGAAGCAACACTGAGGATTAGCATCTATAGCATTTCAGGTCTTAAAGCTTGTCTCACAACAAGCATCAATTTAAGCGAGGTGTCAACTGAGGCCGTGTGGAGGAAGCACACCAGTGTGTGTGATCCAAGGGTTGTAAATAATAAAATCCAAATCTGAAGAAGGAAACAAGATCAGAGGTTAAACTCTGAACACCTGGTTGCAGAAAGCTACGGATGACCGTGGTAGACCCACATCTGTTTGTATGGTCCACACGTGGGTTGAATGTCTGGAGAATCTGCTCTGATCATAGTTGATGGATGTGAATAACCGTGTTATCAGACAGAGATCATTGTAAAGTTGAATATGGCAGACGAAATTAAGTTAAAATGTATTATCATTTGATTTCCCTTTTGTAAAGGTCATCTTGATTTTTTATAATAGTGATTTCATAAAATGTATTTTCTTTTATGACTGACTTATAGGGTTAAGTCAAAAAGTATTCTTACAAAATCATAGATTTTTTTATTAAGGCGAAATATCAAAATATGAAGCTTCTCAGCACATTTTCCACCTGGGTTTCTACACTTCTGAAGTTGCTGTTTTCATGTCTCTAATAATTCTGCATCAAGTAATTCTGTGCTCTTTAACTCACACTATGTCGAAAGAGCAGTTTTCGCATTTTCAAAGGTCCCACATTGTTTTCTTTCCCATCATCCTTTGCATTTAGGAAACAAAAAGGTGTCTGGAGGGACAACATCAGGCTGTCGAGCGAGTAGGGTAAAGTTTTCCGATGAAATTCTCGTCGGGCAGTCCTTGCCACCCTCAAAGAACGAGTAGGTAGAGTGATGTGATGGGAAATAAATATCTCAGTGCAACTTACCTAGTCCTTTTCTCACCAATGCATGTAGTTTAAATTTTTTTTTAATCTCTTCACATCACCGGCCAACACAAATTTTGGTGCCTCAAATGTTAAACTTGTTTCTGGATATATTTGACCTGCTGATTAACAAAAGTGGTACCAGTTGTTTTTTTTATATCAGCTTCAGTTTTTGAGATACAAGACATGTTATAAGCCATTCATTTTACTGCTCATCCATCAAAAGGAGGATATTTTTATGTAATGTTAGCTAGTCGAGATAAAAGAAGCGCACATTGTTTTGTTTAAAGTAGTTTGTGTCATACTAAATATTTATGTCAGGATATAGTTCACATGGTGGCCTTTGATCCAAAGATATATTTGAGCAGTTAAAATTACATGAACTTGGAAACTTCACCAAGAATCACTTTATCTTTATAAGGAACTGAATAGCAGGCAGTTCCAATTTGTTGTCTTAAAGGGGTCAAAAATAAGTTATTCTACAATTAAATAAGGAGCCTGAATGGTGTAGTGGGTCGTATGTTTGACTGCTAACCACAAGGTCAGCTAATTGACATACACACCCCAGCCCACACCCACCCCCCAGCACTCTGCAAGAATAAGATGAGTTTTCTGCTCCCATCAAGATTTACAACCTCAGAAATGCACAGGAGAAGTTCCACTGTGTCTTACACGGTCACTATGAGTCATAGTTGATTGATTAGTAGTGAGCTTGTACAATCAATAGAGATTAATTCAAATGTTCTAAAACCCCAAATAGGTCTGTCAGAGTTCACACTCTTTTATTAAAATTAAAATGTTCCAAGCTTGTTATAAAATGTCACAACTCCCCCCCCCCCCGCCCCCCACCATGCACAGAAAACCCTTAAAGGAAAGTTAGGTTTTTTTCTTATAGAAGGTTGGAGTCAGCCTCACCTCTAACAAATTTAACATGAATTATCCACTGATGTCTATAGATCAAAAGGTGTTCTGAAGTGTTCATAGCATCATTTGAAGAAGAAAATTTTAGACCTTCAAAATATTGATATTTTTGCTGGAAGGGCCATTTTTCTTGTCAAGCTGGGTTCCAGCATGGCAGTGTCCAATGTGTGGTCTCTGTATATGTGACACTGCCTTCACAGCTACCTTATAGACAGCTTCCCTCGGAAGTCCCTTCATACTTCATTCTGTTTCAAATATGTCTTCTGCCCTTGTGTTGGCTTAACTTGCAATATGTGGGTCTGAATTAGTCTCCTATTTAAAACTAGGATGGTAAACTAATCAATTAGTATAGTTTAATAAGTGGAAATACAGTGAAGCACCATATCTAAAAATTGTTGATGTGCCCTATCCAACGAAGTGTTCTGATCTCCACACCCTATAGGTGGGAACTAGCTCCATGGCTCCAACACCAACAACGTGACAGGAACCTCAAGGTGACCTCCATCAGGAGGACACGGTCATGGATGTGCAGCGACTGTTCTTCCCCAGCAGCCACGACTCTCTCTAGACCTCAGCCTTGTGGACACATGGTCTCGTGGCTCTGCTTTCCTTGGATCAGGAAACCCACCTCACTCTGCTTCACAGTCCTGTTTTACCTCATGGTTTCGTCACCTCAGCCTGTTCGCAGCCTGGCTCCTTTCCTCTGTCCTATGGCCTGTGAGCCACAACCTCTGGTGTCGGGTTTAGGCCTCAATCACGTCAGACCGATCTCAAATGCGCTCTAATTCTGAGCTCTTCTTCTGGGATATCACTCTCTTCTCCTGCTTCAAAGATGGGTCATCCTTACAGCCACTAGCCAGGCAACTGACAAATGGCCTCTATTAAATTTATGCACAGCCTGTTTGCATAATGCCACCCAATCATTTGTCAGGAGTTGCATAGACATAGGTAGAAGAGCCGTGTTAAGACATGTCACTCCACCACTTAGATAATGGCTAGTAGAGACAGTGGAACCCTGAGACTATTGAGTTAGCCACCCTTCAAAACTGTATCAACCGTTAGCCAAACAAGAGACAAGTCCATGAAGTTAATAGTCAGGCTGGGGCAGAATGTACTCTTCAACACAATCAACTTCACTAAAGAGAGCAGTGTTTGCCCCCAAACCAAGCCCAGAAGCCAGGAAGCAGCTGGGAAGAAGTGGCTATGTGTTCCCCAGGAGGAAGTAGGAAAAGATGTAGTTCTAGTGAAAGGATTACAATCAGTGTCCCCAAACAAACTACGAACAAATTTTTGGATGAGTTTTCTTTGCACACGTTCAACTGAAGTACAAGAAAAATAAAATAGTATCTCAAAAGCCGATGTCATTTGGAGTGAAGGAAAAGAGCTTGCAAAGCAACGCTGTGGGTCAAAAGGAATCATTTGCTTTACTTAGAATGCTTCCCATTCGGCCTTGAGTGTGCCTTAAGAAGTTATACGAAGCGATAGTGGTCTATGGCTGTTCGTGGTTGGTTGCTTAACTTTAAGGGGAAATCTGAGGTCTAGGAAGCGTCATAAAGAAATTTTAGAAGCATAGCTTTGAAATTAAATAACGTATACAGGTAGAACATGCTCTTTATTGGACAGTCATACACATATTTTGATAAAGGCCTTAAAATGTTTTTAAGAACTCACCTTGGTAGACGGAGAATAAAACTGGTGTCACTGTGAGAAAAGAAAGGACCAGGTTCTGACCCACAGCAATGTCGGTCCAACAGAAGGAAACACCGCCCCACCTGGCCCTGCCCTCCAAACTGGTATGTTTCAGTCCATTGGCGCAACCACTGTGTCAATACAACCTACTGATGGAACCCCATACAATTGATATTAAGCTAATTTCTAATCTTCTTATTATAATAACTATTGCTATAAGGAGCCTCTTTGTGCTTACCACTTTTCTTCTTTGGAAGAATTTTTCTCAGGGCAAATTCCCAAGAGTGAAATTACAGAATTAAAAGTATAAAGTTTTCTATGGTTTATAATATATATTGCCTAGTTGTTTTCCAAGTTACATGAATTCACATTTAATGTACTGGTTTTACTGGGAACTGGTCAGCATGACACGCATTTTTTTAATAATGTTTATGCTAATTTAAAATATATTACAATTGTCTTATTGTTGTTTAAATGTGAATTTATTTGAATATTGGTAATGCCAAAAAATGTAACACAGGACTTGCTGGATCACAGACATAAAAAAGTTTTCGATATCTAGGTAAAAAGTAGAATTAAGACAGCCTAATGAATGGGTCCTCACGCCACAGAACACTGGACGAAGAAGATAAGGTTGAGAAAGAACTTTTTCTCCTCAGATTTTCCCAATATGCACTTTACCTATAATTCTTTCTCATGATATCCTCCGTCCACATGCAATTATTTTTCTAAAGATATATCGTGAATAGGAAATTTAAAGTTATAAACATATTCAGTGGTCAAATAGCTCGTTGGGGCGTTAAAGTTTTAGGGAGTTCCGATATGCAGAGTCCCGTATTTCAAGTATTTGAGTTAGAGAGGAAGACGCACTTTAAGTTTGTTTTTTCTTATCACTGCTTTGAATACATCAAGTAGTTAATTATTGGCTAGGTAAATAAAAATTACAAAACAAATGACTCAGAACATTTTAATGCAATCTTATAAATGCTATTAAACATGAAATATTCTGAGGAAGACTATGAATATGAAAATATATTTTAAAAAATATATTTTCAAAATATATTTATATATATATATTATTTTTTTCTTTGACACTAGCAAAGCTCCTGCTTTCTGTTCTGCCTTTCTATGCTATTGTCCTTGGTTTGTCTAGTTCATTTCAGTCTATAATAATCTTTTATTCTCACCAAAAACCCTGGATCTAATTTTGACTGTGAGTAATTTCAAAAAGAATTGTCTTCTCATCAATTGGTTTAGATCCTTTAAAGGCAGTTTGGAGAATTTCCAAAAATTATTTTGCCTTTGCTTTTACCCTAATAAGTAAAACTGGACATGTCTAAAGAAATCATCACAAAATTGAGTTCTAAAATTGAAAAAATTCCAAATAATAACATTAATTTAACATCTTTCTTTCCTGTTTTTTTTCTTTAAAGAAGTACTTCAAAGAAGTCTGGCAAATAGCTTCCTATGCGATTAGTCTTTTTTGTCTCTGCTTGCCCACACGATCACATGCATTGTGAAGTAAAACTTAACCGCATTTTGAGAGAATTATCCAGTTTATGTAAATATGTATGTTCATGCTTCCTATTTCTATCATGTATCAAACATAGTACACTACATGCTGAACTGCCAACTGAAAGGTCCGTGGTTCAAACTCACCAGGGCCCCAAAGATAAAGATGAGGCTGAATATTCCTCTAAAGATTTAAAACGTCATTAACTGGATGGCGCAGTCATATTCTGTCCCGGAAGGTCACTGTAAATCAGAATCAACACCCTGGTGGTGAGGTTAGTTTGGCTTGGTTTTCTTATTGAACATATATATATATATAACACAGATTTACCATTGTGGTCTTGACTATGCTGGATCAAGCTGGAAGCTGGGCTAGGAGACCTCCCTGTAGACACAACGTGACTTTGTGCTGGGTGCAGGCATCTCTGAGTTGTGCCATGACAGAAATGCCCTCCCTGGCTTTTTGACATTGACAGGGTCTTCTCCCGCTGACACAGTATGTGTGTTTTTGTCTTTGGACTAACGGGATCTTATTCTTACCAACTTTGGGATCTTATTTTTACCAACTCTGGGTGATTTGTTTCTCATTGTTTTCTGTGGGCTTGCCAGCTGTGAAACACAGGAAGCGTGGATGTACAGCGATGATGGTCGATACAGGATGTTGTGGGGAATGCAGGGGTGAGGGATAGGTGGAGGGGAGGGAAAGGGGATTTAGGGAGTCAGGGCAATGCAAGGGGGTCAGGGCAATGCAAAACTTATTTTGGGGGTGATTGACCATGCAGGGAAAAGAGTGCTCTGGGGTGTATGTGATGGTGATTGTGTAATTTTCCCCTTAATATGTTTGAATGATTGAACTATTCAATTATATGATATGTAAAATATGTTCCAGTAAGACTGCTGGGGGGGTGTAATAAAACAATCTCTTGTCTATTTTTATCAGGAACTGAAAATGTTGCATACTACATGAAATTAACATGTTTTTTTTTTAAGAGATGAAAACTACACTGGTTTATTTTGGATTAGGTAATATATGACCTGTAGTTTCCTCTCATTTTATGCCAATTAGATTTTTCTTCCAAATATGAACACTTGAATTGTTCTATCATGCATTTGTATATAATTCAACAAATAATTTCCCCATTGTCTCATATCTTTGTGGTTCAAATAAGACACCGACTAACAAATGTCTAATGAAATAGATCATCTTTCTGCTGCACAAAAAATAGCAGTTATATAAAAAAGAACCTTACTTCATCAAGATGCAAAAAACTTCAGAGATATTATTTAAATCTAACCACCTTTATAAATGCATTTTAAAACTCAAAATAGTCCAAAATTAAATTTCTTGATTCTATATAGATTGGTAATTATTTTCCTATATATGTAAGATACATTTTTATCTGAAGGTTGTTTGTGGGTTTTTTTTCTCACATAAAATGAATAACTGTGCACTTTCCCAGAAACGTATACTATTTAAGTTTTGGAACAAATAAGCCTTTCAGTTTCCAAATTACTTAATTATCCTTCCCATTTGACCTTTCAGCACATCAGCAGAATCAAACAAGAAAAATCAGAGGAACTCCACAACCCTAAATTTAAAAGCATAAGGGAATGAACTTCATGCACAAAAGAAAATTTCCCCGAGGCTAAAGGGCGTGATCACATCGCATTTCTTTTGCCTTTTAGAAACCCTCAGTTCTTTGCCTTGGCACTTTCTGATAAACTAGCAGTCAGAATATGAATGATAATCCTCTGCATAGAGTGATAGATTAGAGCCAGCTTGTCCATTAAGCCTCAAGATAATGTGCATTTATGAAGTTAATGACAAATGATCCTTTTCTCTATTAATGCATTATTTTATTCACCACAATTATTGATCCCCCCCAAAGCCATTTTCTGTCCTAAAGTGCTCTAGCACAAGTTCATTAGTGACCTCATCAAAGGACACATACATAAAAAGGAACATAATTTGGGCGAGTTAAAAAAATAAACAACAAAAACTTTAGGATATATGTGCTATAGGAAATCTCTCAACAAAAACATCTAGATGTGTTTGTGTGTGGAGCGGTGATATTAAGGGAAAATTAAACTAGTGGACATTGGATTATTTCCAAAATGAAAATGAAAACAAATTTTCTACAGGATCATTGAAACTATCAATCATGTTGCAGACACCAGAAAGTGGAAATGGAGTGGCAATATGTTAAAACACATTTTCATTAGACCTAAAACCAAGTGCTGGAAATATACAAAAAAAATGATTTTAAGGGGAAGGAATGTATCCCCGCATAGCACAGTAATTCTTCTTTATCTAATAAGGTTCAGGATACACTCAAGTGTGCATAAATCACTGCATGTCTGTTCCATTTGCACCATATGTGGCTTCATTAGAGTACTTTGGACATTGTTTATGTCAAAAAGAAGAAAGATTATAGTTGTTGCACGGAGAAAGGGAATGTTGCTTTGCCAGAGGCTCACCGGTCACCTCTACTAATCTAAGATCTGGAGCAAGTCCCGAATGACTTTGGAATTAGAAAAATTAAAGATGACATAAATAGAAAATCCATGCTCATAAAAAACCTGATGATGGCGAATAGGAAGGCTTAATTAAGCATTATAAAACAACAGCATTTCAAATTTTAGCTGTTCTAAAATTACCACAAGTAATATTTTTATTAGGTAATGTAATAGTATAGAGTCAATCAATCGTTTCCTGTGGAAGAAAGGTTCATAATCACATCCTGTAGACAACATTTGCAATCAGCAAGTTATGCATTAGTTATTATCCAGTAATTAGTCATTTATTTGAAGTATAACATGTGTGTCTATTCCTCAGTTCTCTTTGATTGTTTTTTACTGGATTTCTGTCATTTGGTCAAGGTATTCCTTGGTGAGATATTTAAAAGTTAGTACAAAAAGGATTTGAAGGGATTGAGGAAAAGGGTATTTCTCACATACCAGATGAATTGTTGAAGGTAAATTAGCAGCGTGGCTACTCTAGCCATCGCTGTCAGTCACCTCCACACATTGCCTGCGGCTTCACATCACACGTTACATGTTTGGGTACTCTACTGTTTTTGTGCATTTTTTAAGGGAAAGCCATAGAAAAATAGCAAATGCCATAGATTTTCTACTATCTGTTACAGAACGTATAATTCTTTTTCAATTTAATGGATTTTTAAAAAAGGATTTGAAGGAATACACGGTAAAAGTCTCATGGTAGACACGATCATGTTATTTAATAATGAAGTTATACAGACTGCTGAACTCTTTAGGGTCAGGTAATTAGTTTATTGTGCC
The DNA here is from genome assembly GCF_050624435.1 of Tenrec ecaudatus. Taxonomy (NCBI): domain Eukaryota; kingdom Metazoa; phylum Chordata; class Mammalia; order Afrosoricida; family Tenrecidae; genus Tenrec; species Tenrec ecaudatus. The sequence continues at coordinate 101,652,029 of NC_134532.1, read as the reverse complement.
AACCTGGCCGGTAAACACATGTGGGGTTAATTGAAGGGCCAAGGAATAAATGGCTTGGTGAGTCTCACCTTTCTAGTTCTTGGTTCTCTTGCTTTGTGATGGTCGGTGCAGCTGGCAAGGCTCACTTCCTGCAAGACATCCCTGAGGAGAAGCACATGGACCTACACTGATGCAGCCCGGGGTGCTGGAGCAGCCCTGTGGAGACCCCTGCCAGTGCTGAGATGCTTACACATTCACTGACTCAGCTTTCTTCCTGCAGTCGGCATCACAGTGTGTGTTTTGTGAGATGGAGGAGAACTTTGTGAATTGGTGTGGGACATATGGGTTAATGTTGGATTTGTGGACTTGGGCAGCACTGGGTTGGGATGTTTTCTTGATGTGCACTAACCTTTATATAAAACCCTCTCTTATACAAGAGTTTCTGTGGATTTGTTTCTCTAAAGTACCCAGACTAACATATTGTAGACTGCTTCAGGGAACTGGCTAAGGCAGCTGCACCCTGGTCCGACCATCACAAAGCAAGAGACCCGAGAACTAGAAAGGTGAGACTCACCAAGCCATTTATCCCTCGGCCCTTCAATTAACTCCACATGTGTTTATCAGCCAAGTTGACACAATAAACTAACTAGCTCATAGGGCATATGGAAATATTGCCACACTTCTGTTGATTTTTGTAATGCTGTGGATTCTTAAAATACTTCACAATTTCAAAAATGAATGCTTCTAACATTTGATGATGCGGAGAATTCTCAAGTTATGATTTCCTTTTAAAATATTTATTAGAAGCCAGTTTTAAGCAGTATTAACACACCTTGAAATATTCTTATGTATGTTTAAAAGTCATGCTTAAGGTCTTATTTTACATATGCACCTTAGAAATGGAAAATACTTTTTTTTCTCCTAAATTGAAAGCTAATGATTTAAACTCAAATTTTTAAATAAACTGTTTTATTGAGACACAATCCGAATAAGATACAATTTAACAGTTAAATCATATCAAAGAGTTGTATAATCATTACCACAATAACTTAAAAACATTTCTTTCTTTCCTGTATTCATTGTTAATAGCTCCCAGCGCCCACCTCCCCTGCCTCTCCTGCTGTACTCCCAAGGAAGCATCAATCCAGTTATTATCTCTAGATTCACCCATCCTAAATTTCATATACTGAAACACAATAAATAAAAAATACAACAGCAATAACAAAATATAAGAGGAAAAACTCAGTTGAAAAGGAAATAGAAAATATTAAAAACTCAAACTTAAAAAAGGAACAAAGGGAAGGTCAGATGGCAAGGTGCTAGATTCTAACCTATCAGCATCTGCTATAATCCTCTTTTCAATGTACTCTGTCTGATCCCAAGGCCATTCACCTCCCTAGCCTATGTCCATAAGGGAGTCACCCGAGACTTAATCCATGTGCATTTCCTCTTCATTAAAAAAAAAAAGATAATCTTCAATCTATCAAAGGGCCAAGAGGGTTAGGAAGGGGGTTGGGGAGGGGGAAGAGTTGCTGATCCCAAGGGCTCAATGGAATGTAAATGTCTAGAAAAGAACAATGGAATAGATGTATGAACATATCAGATACAACTGATGTATGGATTGTAACAAGAGTTGTAAGAGCCCCCAATAAAATGATTTTTTACATGGTGATCATCTTAAATGAATAAAAGGGGCATCGAATCAGATGTTACATTTTAACCTAGCTATATCTACTTTCGTCTTCAATGAGATGCTCTGTCTGATAACAAAGCTTTTCACATCCCTCTGACCATGCTTAAGGCTTTGAGTTCAAGGGAGCCTTAATCTATGAATGGATCCCGGAAATGCATTTGGGACTTCCACAGCCTTCTGCAATACAGAATTTAAGCTCTGACAGCTTTCCTTCCCTGGGGTTTGGATTATATTGTTTACAAACCTTGGATCACAGAGGCCAGTGTACTTCTTCCATTGGACTATTTGATATCTCATTTAGATAGCTGCTTGTCTCAAGTCAACCCTTCAAGACCCCAGACACTATTCTTTCTGATAGCTGGGCACCACCCTGTTTCCTTGCTACCTTTTGCTGTAGCAACCATACCATCAGTGATCTCTTCATGAGGACAAGTAGCATGCAGGGCCAATGCATAATAACCAGCTGTTCCTAAATTGGGCTAGAATTAAGTGTGAGTTCAAAATCCATTTGTATATCGATGATTTATATATGTCTCTGGTTCATTTTAGAGACGCAATAATCATTTTATGTTAGAGAATGTTATTAATCATCTCCCTGAGGTATAAGGTCATTCTATTGATAGTGTCTTTAATTTGGCCAATGGTAAAGAATTTAAAACTCAATTGAGAAGAGATCATACAAGTGTAGGCTAGCTACAAACCCCAATATATGAATTATTGATTTGTACAGATTAAATTCTTTTAGAATGCATTATTAATGTTTAATTTTATTTTGTGAGAAATTGATTTTAATAATTCAATTAATGGAATCATTTATTTAATTCGTTCAAAATATTTCTTACATCCTATGAAATATACCTAATTTTTTCCCAAGGTCATTTTATTGGGAGCTAATACAGATATCTTATCATTCTATAGTTCAATTACATCGTGCGGTATTGTACAATCACTACTACAATCAATTACAAAACATTTTTCTCCTCAATTTAAATTCTTAAGTGGTCGAACACTATTTACACAACTGGAGATCATCAGACTACCACATAGTTACTATTTCAATGCCCTTCTTGTTCTATTAAGATACATATTAATCTGGTAGAATTGTTTCAGTCACTGTCAATGAATACTATTGAAAGTTTTGCCCTATCAATCAAACCCATTATTTGTGATCTCAAATCATAAATCTAATCCAAAATCAGATTCCAGATCTCTGCACAGAGACAACATAATGGTGGTGGAAAAGGAAGATCCGTTTTACCCAGTGTTTTTGTTTTGTTTTGCTTTTTACAAATAGAGTCTGTATGCATAAGATTATCTCCTAAGGAAAATTGAACCCTTCCGTCATCTTTTTGTTGTTGTTGGATGCATTGAGTCAACTCATATTCAAAGGAACCTCCCCCCCTCCCCACACCAAAAGGAACCTTCTAAATAATAAAACTAAATGTTTCCCATTCATTTACTGTCTTCAAGAATGGTGATATGTTTGACCCCATTGTTGTTGCTAGTGCATCAGCAGAGGGCTTCCTCCATTTTTGCTGGCACTCTGCGAAATATGATATACTTTTCTAGTGATTTTTCTTTCCTGATGACATGTTCAAAGTAAATGAGTCAGAGTCTAGCCATTTTTGGTTCTAAGGAGATCACTGGTTGTATTTCTCCTAAAAATGATGTGTCCATTTTTCTTTCTTACTTCTACATCAAAATCTCAGACTGAATTTCAAGCTTTTTAAATTGTTTTCCCAAGAGATTTCTATAGGGAAAACTACAGGACACTTACAAGAAACCAAGAGCAACCTCAGCAAATAGAAGAATATCCCATGCTCATGGATTGGTAGAGTCAATATAGTCAAGATGTCAGTTCTGCCTAAGCCACTATATAAGTGTAATGCAATCCCAATACTATTACCCTCATATTTCTTCAATGAAATGGAAAAACTGATTACCAACTTCATATGGAGAGGTCAGAAGCCCAGAATTAGCAAAGAACTCCTCAAGAAGAAGAACACAGTGGAAGAGCTTGCTTTACCTGACTCTAACATATACTATACAGCCACAGTTGCAAAACCACATCGTATTGGTACAATGACAGATACTCAGACCAATGGAAAAGAACTGAAAACCCAGAAATAAAATCATCAGCATACAGACAACTGATCTTAGATAAGGGCCCCAAAAATATCAGATGAGAAGCAGATGCCCTCTTTAACCAGTGGTGCTGGAAAAAATGGATATTTACCTGCAGAAAAATGAAGCAAGACCTTGATTTCACTCCATGCAAAAGAATAAACTCAAGGTAGATCACAGACCTTGAAGTTAAACCCCAAACTATTAGGACAGAGAAATGAAGCAAGACCCTTATCTCACTCCATGCACAAGAATAAACTCAAGGTAGATCACAGACCTTGAAATTAAACCCCAAACTATTAGGGTCTTGAAGTTAACCCCAAACTATGAGAGAATTGGGAACAACTTGAGAACTTTGGCACAGGGACTATATAGGCTATCAGAAATATGGAAGGACACACACAAAGAGGAGGCACAAATTGACAAAATGGGATATATTGAAGATAAAACACTTGTGTACATCAAAAGAATTCACCAAGAGAGTAATGAGGGTCCACGGACTGGGAAAATATCTTTAGAAATGACACATCAGACAAAGGCCTTATTACTAAAATTTACAATACTCTGCTAGCTTCAAAAAAGAAAAAAAAACTAATTAGGCAAAGGACCTGAACAGAAGTTTCACCGGGGCAGAAATCCGAATGCCCAACAAACATATGAGAAAATGTTCCCAATCTTTAGCCATACGAGAAATGCAAACTAAAACAACAATGAGGTACCACATAACACACTCAAAGATAGCCCAATTCAAAAAATCAGAAAGCAACAAGTGTGGGAGGGGCTGTGGGGAGACAGGAACACTCATCCACTGCTGGTGTACCTGTAAGTATACACAGCCACTATGGAAATTGATCTGGTGATATCTAAAACAAATGGAAATCGAGTTACCATAAGACCCAGCAAACCCCTACTGGACAAATACCCAGAAAAGGCAAGAAACAAACCAAGGTCAGACATCTGTGCTCCAGTGTTCATTGTGGTACAGTTCACAATTGCAAGGAGTTAGAAACAACCCAAATTTCCATCAACTGATGAGTGGATTAAAAAGTTGTGGTACATACATGCAACAGAGTACTAAGCATCCCTAAAAAGCAGTGATAAATGTATGAAGCACATTGCTGCGTGGGAAGAACTGGAGGAAATCATGCTAAGTGAAGTAAGCCAAGCACAAAATTACAGGTACAGCATGAGTCCACAGAGGCAAAATTTAAAATAAAATGTAAAGGGGGCATAGGGAAAAAGCTACTGCATACAAACAATCCTGGGGTGAGGACCATATAGTATGGCAGGGACCAGACAAAATACAAGGATGCATATAGTAGACAACTAAAAAGGAGGTGGGGAAAGGAAATAAGTAATAATAATAAAGAAATGGGTAGTAGGGCACAGGGCACTCGCATATCCAAGGGGATGGTATTGTTTATATGTCCACAGGGAAAGAGGAACCAGTCTTCAACTCAGTGCTCCAAGATGTGAATGCAACATGCCGGCATGGAGTAGGGAACCAGTGGAAAGGTCTGAGGGGCCGACCCCAATCCCAACTACTACTTGGACGCCTGCTCCTCCCCCCAGAAGAATTTATTTCAAAGGATGGCATTGAATCTGCTGCTCCGGGAGAGGAACATATCTGATTGGCGCACACGGGAGCAGATGAATGGGGAGGAGGAGAGAGTGGAGTACATCTTGGCCCACCAGGCCTTGAGAATGATGTTCCCAAGTAGAGCAGTCAGTCCACAGAGAGGACCACATTTCCGGCCCCACTATGAGACATGATGCCCCTCACTGACCCATAGCCCTACAGGGGACAACACCAGAGACACAGTGTGGGAATTGCGCCCCATCTGATCCAGCCACACCAAGGCAAAACACTAAGGGGGTGCAATAGGACAGCAAAGGAATGGAGTAGCAAGGTCCCCAGGGAAATGCTGAAGGTGGGCTCTGGGGCTAGGGTGTGGTGCCCCAACAGACTGGACTGGAAAACACTCCTAAAGACCAACAAACAGTCCTTGAACTAACTACAAGCTTTTCTTTCTTGAGGTGTTTTGTTTGTTTGTTTTGTCACTGAGTTGTTGTTGTTGTTCTGTTGGATAGTGTTGCCTGGTTTTGCTCTGTCTTGTTTTTGTGCATGTTATTGTCTCTGCAGGTCTGTCTAAATAAGATAGGCTGGATGAACAATCTGTAGGAGAAAGCAATGGGACCGACAATTCCGGGGGACATGGGAAAGCGGGAAGTGGCGGGGGGGAGGTAGTGGTGTTAACAAACCCAGGGACAGGGAACAACAAGTGATCCAAATCAGTGGTGAGGAGGGTGTAGGTGGCCAGGTAGGGCACAATCAAGGGTAATATAACCAAGAGGGAGTACTGAAACACAAATGAAGACTGAGCATGATAGTGGGACAAGAGAAAAGTCAAAGGAAATAGAAGAAAGAGCTCGAAGGCAAAGGATATTTATAGAGGTCTAAATAAAGGCATATACATATGCAAATATATTTATATATGAGGATTGGGAAACAGATTTATGTGCCTATGTTTATAGGTTTAGTATTAAGGTAGCAGAAGGACATTGGGCATCCACTCAAGTATTCCCTCAATGCAAGAATACTTTCTTCTGTTAAATTGGCATTCTATGATGCTCACCTTCCCGACACATCCACGGAAGACAAAGTGAGTGAATAAACAAATGTGGTGAAGAAAACTGATGGTGCCCAGCTATAAATAAATATAGCATCTGGGGTCTTAAAAGCTTAATGGTAAACAAGCGGCCATCTAGCTCAGAAGCAAGAAAGTCCACATGGAAGAAGCACACCAGTCTGTTTGATCACGAGGAGCTGAAGGGATCAGTTATCAGGCATCAAAGAACAAAAAATCATATCATTGTGTGCACCTCCGTGATACTATCACTGAAGACAAATGGGTGCATAAGCAAATGTGTTGAAGAAAGCTGATGGTGCACGGCTATCAAAAGATATAGAGTCTGGGGTCTTAAAGGCTTGAAGGTAAACAAGCAGCCATCTAGCTCAGAAGCAACAAAGCCCACATGGAAGAAGCACACCAGCCTGTGCGATCACCAGCTGTCAACGGTATCAAGCATCATCAGAACAAAAAAAAATCAAATCATAGTGAATGATGGGGGGGGAGTGCAGAGTGGAGACCCAAAGCCCATTTGTAGGCCACTGGACATCACCTTACAGAAGGGTCTCAGGGAGGAGATGAGCCAATCAAGTTGGGATGTAGCAACAATGAAACTTATAACTTTCCTCCAGTTCCTAAATGCTTCCTCCTCCCCCACTATCATGATCCCAATTGTACCTTACAAATCTGGGTAGACCATAGAATGTACACTGGTACAGATAGGAACTGGAAACACAGGGAATCCAAGGCTGTTGATTCTTTAGGACCAGTGGTGTGATTGGCAATACAGGGAGGGTGGAGGGCGGGTGGGTTGAAAAGGGGGAACCGATTACAAGGATCTATATGTGACCTCCTCCCTGGGGGACGCACAACAGAAAAGTGAGTGGAGGGAGATGTCAGACAGGGAAATATATGACAAAATAATAATTTATAAATTATCAAGGGTTCTTGAGGGATGGGAGAGCCGGGAGGGAGGGGGAAAATGATGAACTGATGCCAGGGGCTTAAGTGGAGAGCAAATGTTTTCAGAATGATGAGGGCAATGAATATACAAATGTGTTTTACACTATTGATGTGTGTATGGATTGTTATAAGAGTTGTATGAACCCCTAATAAAACTATTTTTAAAAATTGTTTCCAATTAATTGTATTCACTCTTCTCAATTAAATAGTGCTGCACTAGGTGCTTGTATTAGTACATATGTCCAAGCACATATATATACATACACAACCCACACACACTAGCTATACACTAAATCTCAAATAACCATGGCACTGCTAGAATTAGGATTCTACTCTCCAATCCAATTGAGTCACATATACAAAGACACTTTACAAAATGTTGGCAATTAAAAACCATTATTATTATTTACATAAAGAAAACAGAAAACACCAGGAACTGATTTTTGGTGAAATGTTCCTTATAGGCAAGGATAGCGAGATTTTATATCACATATTTTGGACAAGCTGTCAGGAGAGACCAATCCCTGGAGAAGGACATCATGCTTGTTAAAATAAAGGGCAGTGAAAGAGAGAAAGGTCCCTAAGAGATGGGTTGACACAGTGGGTGCAACAATGGGCTCAAATATAAGAACAATTGTGAGGATGGCCCAGCACTGAGCGGTGTTTTCTTATGTTGAATGTAGGGTCACTATGAGTCAGAACTGAGTAGATGGTTCCTAACAACACTCTTTTCTACCCCTGAGTGTATCCCTTGGGAGTATAGACAAACTAACCCTAGAAAGAGGCTCCCTCAATCTTTCAAGAAATACGCTATTCCATTACTATGTCACTGGGAAACTACCACAGATTGAGTGGCAGAATGGTTCTTTCTCTCGGTAACAAACATCATCTGTTTGGGTTTCTTTCCTTTCCATATGAAGTAGGTAGTTGGTTTTTCCCTTTCTTTGAAAAATGTTGCTAGTATTTGCATCCTAGTTCAATGCTACTATTGAACCTATAAAGTGCCTTACGTAGTGAGATAGTTTATTGTGCCAGCCTGGTCGATAAACACAAGTGGGATTAATTGAAGGGCGGAGAGATAAGTGGCTCGGTGAGCCTCACCTTTATTGGCTCTCGCTCTTTAATCATCGGACCAGTGTGTGGCTGCCTTGCTTGTTCTGTGCCTCAAATTAAAGGGCACACTACCTGTGGGACGCTTAGCCTGAGGACTGTGTCGCTGTAAGTTGAGGTCCCTTTAAGACCACCGAATGAAATTTACATCTCCAGAGCTGAGAACTGAGAGTTGGTGACCTGCCTTGCTGTTACTGCCTGTGCTGGGATAGCCAAGCTCTCGCTACAGAGGACTACAGACAGCCTCAAGACTTGAAGGCCTGCTAGTGTCTCACAACTCTCTCACTGGAGTGAGTCACACTGAGCCATTTGTACTGCTTTATAATTTAACTGTTCATTTCTTATATTATATATCAATCTGTTTATGACTTAATTGTTCATTTCTAGTACTATGTATCTGTTTATAATTTAACTGTTCATTTCTTGTGTTATATATCTATATTTATAAATATGTAATTATTAGCAGTCTGGTTTTAACTCTCTAGAGAACCCTGTCCAACACAGGTGGGATTGACATCTTCATATATTGAGTCCACTGATCCACAAGCGTGGGATGTTTTTCCATGTGTGAAGGTCCTTTTTGGTTTTTGTAATTAAATAAGGTGCTGTAGTTTTCCTTATACCGATCTTTTTGTTTTTTTGCTTAGATATATCCCCAGATATTTCTATTTTTATTGGCTATTTTGAGGGGCACCAACTTCTTGAACTCTTTCTGTAATCCCATCAGTTTAATATAACAATTCAATTGACTTCTCCTCGTTGCTCTTGTATCCTCTATTCCTTTCTTGCTTCCAGCACTCCTAGTGTGGAACCTTTGGGTTTTTCAGTATATAAAATCATATCATCTGTAAATAATGATCATTTCACTCCCCCCCCCAGACATATACATTTGATATACTTTCTTTGCCTTATATTATTAGCTAGGACCTCCAGGATGATTGTGAATAGAAGCTGGGACAAGGGTTATCCTTGGTTGGTTCCACTTTTCAATGAAAATGTTTTCATCTTCTCTCAATTGGTTGTAACGCTGGCTGTTGGATTTTCATATATCGCTTTAATTATACTGAGGTCGTTTCCTTCCAGGCCTCTCTTCTGAAATGTCTTAATTAGGAATTGATGTTGAATGTTGTCAAATGTTTTCTCTGCATCTATTACTACTATCACATGATTCTTGAACGTTTTCTTCCTTGTTTCTGCATTGATTTCTTCCTATCCTGTATGACTCTAAGCAGCATACTGAAGATTTCTTTCTGTGGTGGTTCAAAGTCTGCTTCTTCTATGTATGTCCCTAGTTTCAGGTCCTTCTCAGACATTGTGTTTGGGTTATCTTGCTTTCTCATAGTCGCTGCTGAGATGGGTTGTTGTCTGCATGGTGTTTTGATGGAGTTAATGACATTTTCTTGGGACTCCAGGAGTGCTGTGATTTCTTTCTCAGAGGCTGCTAGGAATGACTCTAAGGACTACCTGGAGCCAGCTCCAATGCAGGTTCAAACTGTATCTCTATCTCACTGGGGTTGATTCTCTCTTTAGACAGCAGGAGCTATCCATTTAAAGGGTGATGTGGGTGGCTATCTCAGGCTGGGTGGGTACTAGACTGGCTGGCATTCATGGGCTGTGTGTGATGGGGGGGGGGGTGTGATTACTTAGAGACCCAGGACCTGTGCACAGACTGGTCGCAGGCTCCAATCACTAGCAGCAAAGCCAGGTCTATTGCAAACAACAAGAGTGGCACTGGGCAGGCTGGTCTCGTGCAGATGGACTGGAATTCATAGGTACCTGGGTGCACAAGGTTATGGGGAGATGTATTTAGTTGGTCAATTGGTGGAGAACAGGCATTGTCGAGGTGTAGGGTATGTGATGGGTATGTTAAATCTACCAGGTTCCTTACCAACCTTGTAAATTATGAAAGGGAAAGTGAGACCTTTAATCATTTGTGTTTATATCAAAAGTCCTGTTTATAGTAGGTTCCTTTATATGTAAAGGAAATCGTTCAAAAAATAAACAAATCACTGCTAAAAAGTGTAAAATAATAAGTTATGCAAATTCAAATTGAATGCACAGTTAAACATTCTGGGTGTTAGCTGAAATGGACTGGTTTGGCCACTTTCAATTAAAAAGTCATATGGTTTACGAGGCTAGGAATTACACAATTAAGAGGAATGGTATGCATTCATGATCAAAAAGGACATTTCAAGCTCTATCTTGACATACAATGCTCTCTGTGATAGAATAGTAACAATCTACATACAGGAAAGGCCAGTAAATACAACTATTGTTCAAATTTATGCAATATCCACTAAAGATTATTGTTAGGTGTCACCTGGTGGGTTCAACTCATATCAATCCTACGTACAACACAATGGAGTGCTGCCGAGACCTGAGTCTTCCTCGTAATTGTACTTAAGTTTGATCCCATCAATGAAGCCATGGTGTCAATCCATCTTATTGAAAGTCTTCCCTTTTTTCCACTGCCCTGCTACTTTACCACGCATTATGTTCCTCTCAATGAACCTGCCCTGACAGCATGTTCAAATCACAGGAAATAAAGTCTCAACATCCTTGCATCTAAGAGGCATTCTCACTATATTTCCTCTGGGACAGATTATTTTGTTCTTGTGGCAATGCATTATACTTCCAATATTCTTTGCCAGCACCTAAGTCAAATGCATGCATTCTTTGGTTTTCTTTGTTTAATGTTCAACTTTCACATGTACATGAGCACCTCTTTGTCCTCAAAGTAACATCCTTTCTTTTCAATACTCTAAAGAGGTTTTGTGCAGCAGATTTACCCATTACAACCCATGCTTTGATCTCTTGACGGCTGTTTCCATGCGGACTGATAGTGAATGCAAGTGAAATGATATCCTTGACAAATGAAAACTTTTCTCTTTATATCATGATATTACCTATTGGTCCAGTGGTGAGGACTCTGGTTTTCTTTAAATTGAGCTGTATTCCACACTGAAAGCTTCAATCTTTTCTCTTAATCACTAAGCGCTTCAAGTCCTCTTCTCTTTCAACACGCAAGATTGTGTCATCTGCATATCACAGGTTGCTAATAAGCCTGCCTCCAATCCTGATGCTACATCTCAACATAAAATTGGAATATGTACTGTGAGAGTATACAACCCTGATGTGCACCTTTCCCGATTTTAAACCATGCAGCATCCCCTTATTCTGTTTACACAACTAACTGCCTCTTGCTCCATGTACATATTCCTCATGAGCACAATTAAGTGTTCTGGAATTCCCATTCTCCTCAAGGTTATCCATAGTTTATTACAGTCCGCACAGTCTAATGACTATGCATAGTCAATAAAACACTGGTAAACATCTTTCTGGTGTTCTGCGTTTTCAGCCAAGATCCATCTGACCTCAGCAATGCTATCACATGTTCCATGCCATCACCCGAATGTGGCCTGAAACCTCTGGGATATCCTTGTCAATGTATAGCTGTTGTTCGATGATCTTAAGCAAAATTTCATTTATATGTATTATTAATGTCATCATCCCATAATTTGAGTATTCTGTGTGTCACCTTTCTTTTAAATGGGGACAAATATTGATCTTCCCCGGTTAATTGGTCAAGTCACTCTCTTTCAAATTCCCTGGCAATGAGGAGTGAATGCTTCCAGTACTTCATCAGCTTACTGAAACATTTCAATCAGTATACTAAGAATTCCTGGTCCTTGTTAGTTAAAGCTGTAAGTGCAGCTTCAGTTTGCATTTCTTCTTTCCATACCATTGGTTCTTGAATATATACAACATTGATCGTATGGTTGAATGTCGACTAGTTCTTTTTGGTACAATGACTCTGTGCATTCTTTCCATTTTCTTTGTATGCTTCCTGCATCATTCAATATTTTCCCCCATAGAATCTTTCAGTATTGCAACTTGAGGCTTGAAATTTCTCTTGAGTTCTTTCAGTTTAAGATATGCTAAATGTATTCTTCCTTTCTGGGTTTCTAACTCTAGAGTTACTTTGCACTTGACCCAAATCATAGTGTTTTCAATGTCCTCATATATATGTGGAAATTGGATATTCAATAAGGAAGATCGAATAAGAATTGTTACATTTGAATTATAGTGAGGACAAGTAATATGGAAATTATTGTGTACTGCCAAGAGAACAAACAAATCTGTCATGGAAAATGTACAACCTGAATGTTTCTTAGTGTCAATGAAGATGACACTTTGTCTTAGGTACTTTGAACATATTGTCAGGAGAGAACAGTCCATGGAGAGCACATCATGCATGATAAACTATTGGGGAAATGAAAATAAGTAAGGCCCTTGACAAGATAAATTGAATACCTGCATCTATGGATTCACACATAAGAGCAAAACTTAAAATCATAAAAGAAACCGATGGAAATTCCAAGATGGCATCCTTTACTCACCCTTCAGATTGGGAACTGAACTCACCCTGGTGACTTAATTTTCAACCAAATAATAGACAAGTCCATAAGGAATTCAATAACGCTAGTGAGATATGCGCGTATTAGAATAATTAACCGTTTGTCATGAAAAGGTCATCATTTGCCCAAGAATAAAATTTTAAATGGTTAAAAAGAAGGAAAAATATAAGGAAACATGGGAAGTGGGATAAGCCATGCATCATTGAAGGGGATTGCAATTGATAGCATGAAACAAAATGTGTATCATTTGTCAGAATAAGACTGATAATCTACTCTGTAAACCTTCATTCTGTTTTCAAAAAGAATATTTTAACAATTAAAATTCAACAAAGAAAGGCCACGTATGAGAAATCCATTTTACCAAAGCTGCTTACATAGATGGAATACAAGAAGGTAGTCTTAACAAAGAAAAACTTATTCTTTTTCATTCATGGAGGCTAAACAGTCAAATCAGAGTCTTGAGGGCATCACAAAATTCTTTGATTCCATCCTTTTGGGGAGTGGTAAGCATTCCTTGGCTCCTCGACTTGTAGAAGATTCTCACAATTCCCTCTCTTGGTGTGTATGTATCTCTATGTTCTTTTGAGAACTCAGAAGTGATTTGATTAAGGACCCATCTGATTTGAGTATGATATAATTCAGTAACAAAGTGGATGAATGGAGATGTTGGACAGTATAAGACATAATAAAATAGTAATAATTGTTCAATTATCTAGGGTTCATAGGCATGACAGGAAGGGAGGGGAAAATGAGGAGCTGATACCATGGCTTCAAATAGAAAGCGAATGTTTTGAAAATGATGATGGCAACAAATGTACATATGTGCTGACACAATGGATGGATGGATGGATGGATTGTAATAAGAGTTGTATGAGCCATCAATACAATGATTTAAAAGAAAAAAGAAAACCCTGTTTTCAAGCAGGATTACCCATACAGCATAAAGATTAGAATTTCAACACATATTGGGGGGAAGGGGGTGTCATAATTTGTTCCATAATAGTATCTCTGATTAAAATAAAAGAATCTAAGCTCATCAATGTGCCCTCATATGGGGCAAGAGACAGAGATATTTAGGAGATAAGAATTGGACAGTTCACAGTGTGATTGATCTCAAACCTCAGATATTATCTCAGATTACCCTGAGGATCATCATAGTGATGTCGAATCGATACCCTCCTTTCTTTCTCTAGGTTTAAAAAAGAAATGATACTATTATTTCTTTACCTTTACTAAAAACAAATTAAACATGCCCTATGCCATACAAACTATTATAAGAGTTTAAATAAAATAAAACATCTTAATAAGAAGTAGTATATGGATATTATATATATTAAATGAAGTTTAAATGCTACTCAGGAGAATTTTATAAGAATGCGATAGCCTTATAGAGCATGTGGAGCTCACAGAGGAGTGAAGATTCGTCACCATGTGTGATTTCAGCACCTCATTCAATAATTTCATTTTATTATTCTCTTCATCTCTCCTCAAGACTCCTCAATCACTCCAGTTCTATTTTCAGTACTTTTCTTCAATACTAAGATCTTGATCAAATAAAACCTAACTCTGGAATCATTATAGGATTTGTTGGCAGCATGATGATTAAGAGCATATAAGTATCTCTTCCATCTTCATGATATATCATCTTCTAAGGTTATAACATAACTCAAATGTTATAGTTTTATGGGAAGAATTTTTCTCTGTACATTATAAAAGCAGGATCAAGGGAAAGTACACAGCAGCAAAACTTCTCCTGAAATTTCCATTAAAACATAGCAACAAGAGTAATTAAAAGAATGACTACAAAATATCCTCTGAAATCTATCTGTATGGGATCAAAGTGACGACAGCGATTGGAAAGACTAGAGGAGAGCTTAGGAGGCAGTGAGTTGATGTTCACAGAGGAGGAACAACTCAGAAAAGGATAGAATGGTTACACAATGACATCCAGGTGACCTACAAACATTTGAAAAACAAAAAACTCCATATCACTAACCATGTGGGAGATGCAAATCCAAACAACGATGAGATACCTTAAACCAGCCATGATAGCCCAATTTTAAAAGACCAAAGACCAAATGCTGAAGAGGTGTGGAGAGTGTAGTACCCTCATACACTGCTAGTTGGTCTGGAAATATAGAACGCATGTGTGGAAAGCAATACCTCAAATATCTGGAAATAGAAACCCCATAAAAGCCAGGAATACCTCTGCTGGGTACATAGCCTAGAGAAGGAAGGCCCATAATGTGAACAGACCAGTGCACTCCCACATTCACTGCAAAGCGGTTCACAATAGCAAGAAGCTGGAAACAGCCAAACATCCAACCCTAGAAGAATGGATAAATGAACATTCGTACATACACACAGGGGAATGCATGCATCACTAAATAAACTGATGAAACCATGAAGCACCTCATGAAATGGATGGACCTCAAGAACATTGTGCTCAGAAAAGCTCGTCAATCACAGAAAGACAAGTATTGCATGAGACCAATGTTAACAGACAAATGCCAAGACAAAGACTGGCAAACTGAAGAGAATGGACACTGGAGGATACCGAGGGAAGGAGGATACAGGTGGGAAGATGAACCAATGGACTAGAAGGTGGCCGGGTATAAAGGAGGGCGAGGTCTATAAAGAGAGGGGAGAGAAAGCAGGCAATAGGGTGAGCTGGTGTATGGAGTGTGGGTGGATGAGTGGCTTAGGCTCTTGTATCCCGAGTGGATGGCCTGAAAGAGAAACCCCCACTGAGTCCATTAAAAAAAGAATGGTTGTACACCACAAAATTTTTAATTAATTTTCACTGAGTTGCACAAATAGAAATTGTTGAACTGGTATACATTCTGCTGTGTACTTTCTCAATAACAACAGCCAAATATATACTTGTTTAGATTAAAAAACATGCGTTGTTAGGCATTTTCAGATGCACATTGTTTTGTGAGAATTAAGTCAAAACCATTCTATTCTTTAATTAAATATCTATCGTATTCTTTAGATTATCCAAAGTAATGAAAAGCTCAGAGCTGAAGACTTTATTCTATTACCACCTTACAGATAGACCTGCTGTAGCCTTTGATGGTTGCTTCACTTGCTTAATAACATACACAATCACTGAAGAGTTCAATGACATTGACTTATGAGAGTATTTCGCAGAACAAGAAATCAACCTGTTTTCATCTTACCAATATTTAGCTTTTCTATTTAGGAAAACGACTGCCCAGATCAAAAAGCCTCGCATGTAATTATGAGAAGCCACCATATCAAAGAAAAGTTACAACTACTCCATTTGGTATACTGAAATGTGCACCTGGAACCCTGGAGCAGAGTTCTTATCGCCCCGAGTGCAAAGGCTCACTGGAGTATCCTGTGAGCATTTCAGGAGCGAAGCACCTCCATTTGGTTATCTATTGTCTGTGAAGGGCCCTTGAGCATGCTAGCTGCTGAGTGGTTGTCAATGCGCTCCTCTGAGTTGGAGAGTAAAAATGCCATTTCCACAAATTGCCATCATGAACATTTTTTATTATAGTCCTTGCATCTTTGTATTCAATTGTCCTCATTTAAAAAGGAAATACAGTATGGTTCCATGGACAGACTTACTCCATTGAAAACACTGAATGGTATCGAAACAATAAATACCATACCATCTCCTTAACTCATAGAAGATGGTGTTTTTAAAAGAATCCCAAAATTTCTAATGGTATATATTTTTAAGTTATTTTCCACTTATTATCAATATTACTATTCATTTAAAATTATCTTATTTTAATAAGTGGAAATGTAGCTATGGATAGAAGTTTGAACTCTCAATTAATTTTCAAAATGCTAATAAGTCTCTGGTTTATTCAAATCTTTAAAAGAGATGGAGGGCTAAGATTTTCTTTTCCTCCAGGAGGAAAATGCTGTGGTTATAAAATGCTATGCAGTCAGACGTGATTCATGGCAAGCCCAGCACAACAGATTCGGACCATTGTGATCATTGGTGACTTTCAGAAATACATCGTGGGACCTTTCTTCAAAGTCTGATCACATAGAATTCACAGTCAATATTCACAATTACAAAGATGACTAAGAAATGAACAGATTACAAATGCTCAGGATTCAGTTATTCAGAAAGGGCAGCCTCTTTTCAGTTGTATTGAAGGCAGGCCT
The DNA here is from genome assembly GCF_050624435.1 of Tenrec ecaudatus. Taxonomy (NCBI): domain Eukaryota; kingdom Metazoa; phylum Chordata; class Mammalia; order Afrosoricida; family Tenrecidae; genus Tenrec; species Tenrec ecaudatus. Next base: position 101,634,963 of record NC_134532.1, on the reverse strand, counting down.
CAAATATAGTCTTTAATGTGTTAGCGACATAGCTCACTGGCCCCTTCCCTGCATAGACAATATTACAAACCCTTTTTAGGACTGCCAATACATGCCCCCAAGGCATACCACTCCGACATAAACTCAGTCAAAAGGTGCTCAGCTCTAATTCCATGTCTGGGTCAGCAAACCTAGCAACTCCAATTAAATGCCTGGATCATCCTACCTTTCTTCCTAAAGGCACCCAGCTTTACTCGCTCTGGGCTGGGAAGTCAGCTGCTCTCTCTCATGCTCTGCTTCTGCTTCTGTCACCTCTCTGGTGTCAAAGTTGTCTCTTGGATCAAAGGCAAGGATTGGGCCCCAAGGAATGCACTCCACTCCTGGATCTTATTTCTTACTAGTATAGAAATGCTCCCTTCTTATTTCCGAGATAATTCATTTAATATCCAAGGGATGGCAGTCAAAATTAACCTATTAACAATCACTTGCTACTGAATCCTATTATTTCTCCCCACTCTTCTCTTACCCAGACCCATTAGGAGGAGGCCCTTTGGGGGGAGTTGTAAGGACTCCGGTTAGAAGAGTCGCATTAAATGATTTGTTGCTGTAGTCTTTGAGGCCACATACCTGAACACACAGATTGAGTGCTTCAACGAATTTTATTTGAAAAGAAAAGAAAAAGTCAATTAAAATGCATGAGATAGTTAACTTTTTTCACGACAAACACTTATTTGATTTGGTTTCTCATGTTGCAAACAGCTGTCTTAAAGCAATTTCAACAAACTTTCTCTTATAGACAGAGAAGCGGTGACATTTGTAAATGTCACGAATGTTTGCTGCTGAGGTCTTCTTATTCAAATAGTTAGATCAAAATATTGAAGGTAAATAAAGCAACATGTGACTGTGCCGTAGTGGAAGATATCTCTCATTGAATGTAGTTTGTACTTTGTAAATGTCCTCGTGTAAAATATAAATTCTTCTCATAGAAAATTGTAAAATGAAACAAATTACTGTTAATAATACCCACTGTATTGTTTGGAATCATCAAAATAGAAAAAAATCAGAATAACAAATACTTAAACAAAATAGACTGTTATGCTCCAATGAGCACGCCAAGGGACATCACTTGCCTGTCAGTTTGTCCTACTGTGGTGGCTTGTGTGTTTCTGGGATGTTGGAAGTTATGTCACTGGTATTTCAAATGCCAGTGGGATCACACAACATGAACAAGTGTCAGCAGAGCTTCCAGATGAAGCAGAGAGACGTCCGAAAGCCTGGGCTCCCTGTTTCAGAGGGAGAAGCCACTGACAATCATATCCGTAGCTTCAACACAATTTCAAATACTGAAAGCCTACACAAAAGAAACCCAGAATGTTGTCAGAAATGCTGCTGGCACAGGGGTTCCTCAAGTCTGAGGGCACGCGTGCTGTGGCTAAAGAGAAGATGATTTCTTGGAAGGGAGTCCATCATGGTTACTTGAGTCAAGTACCACCTGTGGAAGTGGAGCCTTCATTGCTGATGAGGCAGGACTCAAAGTAAACAGAAACAGCTGCGGGAATCTTCTGAGGATTGGAACCTAGAATGTGTGAAATAAGAAAGTAGGAATATTGAAAGTGATTAAATGTAAAATGGAACACATGGAGATTGATATTCTAGGTATTACTAAACTGGAATGGGCTTTTATTAGCCATTTTGAATCATATGATTTATTTTATACCAGGAATAACACAATCATGAGGAATGGTATGACAAGCATTGTGAGAAAGGATCTTACTAAATCCATCATGAAGTACAATGTTATCTGTGATCTGATTATATCTATCCATCTTCAAGGAAATTCAACGACTACAACTGTTATTCAAATTTATGCATCAATCACAAAAGCTAGTGATGATAAAATTAAAGGATTCTACCAAACCCTTCAGTTGGAAATCAATCAAATATACAATCAAGATGCATTGTTAGCTGGAAACAAAGAGGAAAGAACAGTAGTTAGAAAATATGGATTTTGTGATAGAAATGAAACACACAACTTTCCTCTAGTTCTTTGGGGCTTCCTTTGCCCCACTATGATGACCTCAATTCTACCTTACAAATTGAATTAGACCAGTGCATGCACACTGCTACTACAGATAAAAGCCCACAACACAGGGAATCCAGGATAGATACATTCCTCAGGGCCAAAAATGAGAGTAGAGATACCAGTAGGATTAGGGGATGGTTGCGGAAGAAAGGGAGAATCAATCACAAAGATCAATCTAGAACCCCCTCCCAGGGGGACGAATAATGGAAAAGTAGGTGGGGGTGACAGAGGACCATGTAAGATATGGAAATAATAATCTATAACTTATCAAGGGTTCATGAGGGAGGATGGGTGGGGGAGGGAGGGGGAAGAAATGGGGAGCTGATATCAGGGGCTCAAGTGGGAAGAGAAGGCTTTGAAATATGATGATGGCGGCATATGTGCTAATGTGCTTGACACACTGGAGGAATGTATGGATTGTGTAAGAGCTCCCAATAAAGATATTTTAAAGAAAAATGAAAGAAATGAAACTGGAGATAGCATAACAAAATTTTTCAAAACCAAGAACTTCTTCATAGAAAATACCATTTTTCAACAACACAAAAGGAGACGATACACATGGTCCTCCCCAAATGGGATAGACAAAAATCAAATGGTCTCCATCTGTGGGAAAATACGATGAAGAAGTTCAATATCAGTAGCTAAAATCAAACCAGGGGCCAAATGTGGAACATACCATCAATATGTAAGTTCAGGATAAAGCTGTGGAAAGTGAAAACAAGCCCAAAGAGGCCAAAACATGACCTTGAGTCTATCCCACCTGAATTTTTAGAACATATCAAGAACAAATTTGATGCATTAACCTCTAATGGCAGAAGATTTGATGACCTGTGTGGGGACATTAAGATGATTACTCATACAGAAATCAAAAGCTCATAGGAAAGAAAATATTGAAGTGAATGTGAGAAGAGACTCTGAAACTTGTTCTTAATCATAGAGTAGCTAAAATAAATGGGATGAAGGATGAAGTAAAAGAGCTGAAAGAAAATTTCAAAGTTCGAGAAGACAAAGATTATGAAGATATGTGCAAGAATCTAGAACTATAAAACAAAAAGAGAAGAATACACTCAGCATATCTGAAACTGAAAGAATTCATGAAAAAAGTCAAGCCTCAGATTGTGATTTTCAAAGAGTGTAGAGGTAAAATATTGAATGATGCATGATCATCAAGAGAAAATGGAAAGAATACACAGCAATGTACCAGAAAGAACTAGTTGACAGCCCACCATTTCTGGAGATTGTATATGAGCAAAAACCAATGGTGCTGAAGGAAGAAGTTCCAGCTGCATTTATTGCATTCGCCCAAAACAAGGCTGTAGGACTTGATAGAATACCAATTGAAATATTTCAGAAAGCTGAGGAAACACAGGAACAATTCTCTCACATTTGCCAGGAAATTTGGAAGACAGCTACCTGGCCAACTGACTGGAAAAGATTTATATTTGTAGTCATTCCAAAGAAAGATGACAGAACAGAATTTTCAAACTATAGAATTATATCACTAATATTACACATGAGCAAAATTTTATTTAAGATTATCCAGTAACTGTCATAGCAGCACGTTGATTGGGAACTGCCAGAAGTTCAGGCTGGATCCACAAGAGGACATGAAACAAAGGATATCAATGTTGATGTCAGATGGATTTGGGCTCAAAGCAGACTAACAGAAAGAGGTTTACATATGTTTCACTGACTGTGAAAAGGTATAGACTGTGTGGACCATAACAAACTCTGGACAATCTTGAGAATAATGGGAATTCTGGAACACTTCACTCAATTGCAACTTGTACAGGGATCATGAGGCAGTTGTATGAACAAAACAACAGAATACTGCATGACTTAACATCAAGAAAGGTGTGTGTGTCAGGGTTGTATCCTCTCACCATACTTGTTCAACCTATATGCTGAACAAATCATCAGAGAAACTGGATTATATTAAGAAGGGCGGGCACTGGGATTGGAGGATGGCTTATTTACAACCTGCAGTATAGAAATGACACAACCTTGCTTGCTGAAACGGAGAATTTGAAACACTTGCTGAAGTCAAGGATTTCTGCCTTCAATATAGATTACAACTCAATGTAAGGAAGACCAAAATCCTCATAACTGAAGCAATAGTTAATATAACAAATGGAGATAAGGTTCAAGATGTCAAGGATTTTGTTTTACTTGGATACACAATCAATGCTGATGGAAGCTGTGTTCAAGAGATCAAAAGATGTATTGCAGTAGTTAAACTTTGGCACAAGACCTCCTTAGGGTATTGAAGAGCAGGCATGTTTCCATGAGGACTAAAATTCACCTGATATTCTCCATTGCATCTTATGCATGTGAAAGATGGACATTGAATAAGAAAATCCTTGGAAGAACTGATGCATATGAGTTGTGGGGCTGAAGAAGAAATTGAAAGTACAATGGACTGGTCAAAGGACAAACAGATCTGTATTGGAAGAAATAAAGCCAGCGTGCTCCTTAGAGGAAAGGATGGCAAGATTTCATCGTATGTGCTTTGGACATATTGTCAGGAGATACCAGTCCCTAGAGAAAGGCCTCATGTTTGGTGAAATAGAGGGACAGTGAAGAGGAGGAAGGCCCTCAGTGAGATGGGTTGACCCAGTGGCTACACAGCCTTCGAATGACTAAGACAAAGGAGGATCTTCAATGAATACCTTCCTCTTTTCCTGTTGAGTCTGGGGAAGAGAGGGTATAGCAGGTGTTGATAGGGTCCTATACGTTGTGAGTAACTGTTAAGAGCATTATGGTGATTGTAAAGATCATAATTTCATAGAAGATGTAACTGAAAAAAGGGAAAGTAAATTATTCATGTATAAAAGAGGCAATGGCTAAAAATATATCAGAGAGGGCTTGTGACAAATATTAATATGACTCATTTAGCCATTTCCCCATAACTTCCACCAAAGGATTCGGTGTTGTTAGTTGTTATGTATCATCAACTTAATTTGGGGCCATAATGATCCTATGCACAACAGAAAGAAGCACGGTCAGGTCCTGAGCCATCTTCACAATTGTCCCTATGCCAGAGCCCATTGTTGCAGCCAATACGTCAACCCATCTTATTGAGGGTCGTCTTTTATGCTGCCCCTCCCTTTTACCAAGCATTATATTCTTCTCCAAGGACTGATCTCTCCTCAGAGCACATGCAAAGTGTGTAAGATGAAACCTGTGGAGACACAGTGTGGGAATTGCGCCCGATCTGATCCTGCCACACCAATTAGAGGCAAAACACTAAGGGGGGGTGCAACAGAAGGGCAAGGGAATGGAGCAGCGAGGTCCCCAGGGAATGCTGAAGGTAGACTTTGGGGCCCAGGCGTGGTGTCCCAACAGACTGGACTGGAAAACACTACTAAAGGTCAACAAGCAGTCCTTGACCTAGCTATAAGCTTTTCTTTCATGTTGTGTTTTTAGTTTTGTATTTTTGTCATTGTTTTGTTGTCGTTGTGTATTGTTGCTTGGTTTTTCTGTCTTGTTTTTGTGCATGTTATTATATCCGCAGGTCTGTCTAAATAAAATAGGCTGGGTGAACAATCTGGAGGAGAAAAGAATGGGACTGACAGTTCTGGGGGTACATGGGAGAGGGGGAGGTAATGGGGGTAAAGGTAGTGGTGTTAACAAACCCAGGGACAAGGGAACAACAAGTGATCCAACTCAGTGGTGAGGTGGGTGTAGGAGGCCAGGTAGGGCATGATCAAGGGTAATGTAACAAAGAGAAATTACTGAAACCCAAATAAAAACTGAGTAAGATCGTGGGACAAGAGAAAAGTCAAAGGAAATAGAGGAAAGAGTTGGGAGACAAAGGGCATTTATAGAGGTCTAAACAAAGGTATGAACATATGTAAATATATATTTATATGAGTATGGGGAAATAGATCTATGTGCCTTTATTTATAGTTTTATTATTAAGGTAGCAGAAGGACATTGGGCCTCCACTCAAGTACTCCCTCAATGCAAGGATACTTTCTTCTATTAAATTGAGATTATATTATGCTCACCTTCCTGACACAACCGCTGAAGACAAAGTGGGTGAATAAACAACCGTGTTGAAGAAAGCTGATGGTACCCAGCTATCAAAAGATATAGCATCTGGGGTCTTAAAGGCTTGAAGGTAAACAAGTGGTCATCTAGCTCAGAAGCAACAAAGCCCACACAGAAGAAGCACAACAGCCTGTGCGATCATGAGGTCTCAAAGGGATCAGGCATCAGTCATCATCAGAACAAAAAAACATATCATTGTGAATGAGGTGGGGGAGTGCAGATTGGAGACCCAAAGCCCATTTTTAGGCCACTGGACATCCCCTTACAGAAGGGTCTCAGGGAGGAGATGAGCCAGTCAGGGTGCGAGGTAGCAATGATGAAAAATACAACATTCCTATAGTTCCTAAATGCTTCTGCCCCCCCCCACCACCCCGACTATCACGATCCCAATTCTACCTTACAAATATAGTCAGACCAGAGGATATACACTGGTACAGATAGGAACTGGAAACACAGGGAATCCAGGGCAGATGATCCCTTCAGGACCAGTGGTGTAAGTGGCGATACTGGGAGGGGGAAGGTAGGGCAGAAAGGGGGAACCGATTACAAGAATCTATATATAACCTCCTCCTTGGAGGATGGACAACAGAAAAGTGGGTAAAGGGAGACGCCGGAAAGTGCAAGATATGACAAAATAATAATTTATAAATTATCAAGGGTTCATGAGGGAGGGGGGAGTGGGGAGGGAGTGGAAAAATGAGGAGCTGATGCCAGGGACTTAAGTGGAGAGCAAATGTTTTGAGAATGATGAGGGCAATGAATGTACAAATGTGCTTTACACAATTGATGTATGTATGGATTGTGATAAGGGTTGTATGAGTTTCTAATAAAATGATATAAAAAAATTTTTTTAAGATGATGTCTGGCCACCCTTGCTTCTAAGGACCATTCTGGCCCTACTTTTTCCAAGACAGACGTGTTTGTCCTTTTGGTAGTCCATAGTGATTTCAATTCAAATTCTTTATCTTTCTTATTCAATCTCTAACTTTCACATGCATTGAAAATACCATGACTTGAGTCAGGCACACCCTAGTCCTCAAAGTAGCATGCTTTCTTTCCCACACTCTAAAGAGGTCTTGTGCAGCAGATTTACCTTAATGCAACTTGTCTCTTGATCTCTTGACTGTTGCTTTCATGATCATGATTGTGGGTCCAAGCAGCTGAAATCCTTGACAGCGTCAATCTCTTATTAATTAGTCATATTACCTAGTGGTGAGCATTTTGGTCTTCTTTACATTGAGTTGTAATTTCTATTGAAGGCAAAAATCTCTGTCCTTCATCAACAAGTGTTTCAAATCCTCCTCACCTTTGTCAAGGATGTGTCATCTACATACCGCAGCTAGTTAATGGATCTTCCTCCAGTCCTGATGCTGGCTGTGTTCTCCTTCATAGAGTCCAGCTTCTCTGAGGACTTTCTCAGCACACAGATTGAATAAGTATAGTGAGAGGAACCACCCTTGATGCACACTTGTCCTCCTTTTAAGCCATGTAGCATTCCTTTTTTCTTTTCAAAGGACTGATTCTTGGTCCATAAAAAGTTTCTGCGTGAGTACAATGAAGTGTTCTTGGATTGCCATTCTACTCAGTGTTATGATCCACAGAATTGGTTTTCTTTGCCTAGTCAGCAAAACACAGGTGAATGTTTCTCTGGTACTCTCTGCTCTCAGCCAAGATCTACCTGATCTTGTTTCAGGTCTTCTTCTGAATCCAGCTGGAATCTCCTGTTAATGCATTTCTGAAACCATTGCTAGATGATCTTCAGCAATATTTTACTTGCATGTGATAATAATGATATTATTCTATAAATTGCACACTTGTTGATCACCTTTCTTTGAAATGGGCACAAATATGTATGTCTACCAGTCAATTAGCTAGGCATTGTCTTCCAAGTTTCTTGTCATACATGAGTGAGTGCTTCCAATGGTTCATTAGCTTGTTGAACTATTGCAATTTGGCATTTTATCAATTTTGAAGTCTTATTTTTGGCTAACGCTTTGAGTGACGCTTGGACTTCTTTTATCAGTACCATTGGTTTTGGGTCATGTGCTACCTCTTGAAGTGGGTGCATGTCCCCAGTTCTTTTGGTACAGTGACTCTGTGCATTTATTCTATCTTATTTTTGTGCTTCCTGAATAATTCAATATTTTCCTCATAAAATCTTTCAATATTACAATTTAAGGCTTAATTTTTTCATTTCTTTCAGCGTATTCACTTCAGTTTAATACATGCTTAATGTGTTCTTCCTTTTTGTTTTCTAACTCTAAGTCTTTGCATAATTCACTATAATACTTTACTTTGTCTTCTCAAAGTGTGCTTTGACATTTTCTATTCAGGTCTTTGACTTCATCATTTCTTCCATTTGCTTTAGTTACTCCACAATTAATAGTTCTCACAATCTCTTTTGATATCCACTTTGATATTTTTTTCTTTCCTGTCTTTTTAATGACTTTTTGTTTTCTTCATGTGTGATATTTTTGGTGTCTTCCCACAGCTCTTCAGGCCTCTGTTATTAGTGTTAAATGAGTAAAACCTAATCTTGAGATATTCTCAAATTTTAAGCAGGATGGTCATATTTTGACTCTTCTGTACTTATCTTAATTTTCTTCAACTTCAACCTGAACTTTTACATGAACAAGTGATAGTCTAATCAACATTCAGCCCTGATTTTGCTTACTGACCTTCTCCATCCTCTATTCCCACACCAATGTCGGCAGTTTGATTTCTGTGTATCCCAACGGGAGAAGTCCAATTGTAGAGTTCCTGTTTGTGATGGTCAAAAAGGCATTTGTGATTAAAAGTCATTAGTCTTGATCCCTGGGGATTTTTTTCTATCACTAAGGCCATATTTTCCAAATATTCTTGCTTCCTCATAGTTTCTAACTTTTGAATTCTAATTACCAATAATTATCAGTGCATCTTGAGTGCATTTTTGATCAATTTCAGATTGGAGATCTTGGTAGAATTCTCCAATTTTTTTATCACTAGCTCTAGTGGTTGGTGGCTAAATTGGAATAAGAGTTGTATTGACTGTTTTGTATGACTATAAATATTATCCTGTCAGTAACAGCATTGTACATAAAAATAAATCTAGACATGTTCTTTTTGACAATGCAGAACCATTCTACTTGAATTTGTCCCACCTGCCACAGTAAACTACACATCTGATTCAAAATGGTCAATACCTTTTTCTTTTAACTCACTAATGCCTTGGATATTGATCTTTGTGTGGTCCATTTCATTTTTGAAGACTTGCAATTTTCCTAGATTCATACTTCGTACATTCCAAGTTCCTATTAATATATATTCACAGACTGGTGTGCCTCTTCCATGCGGGCTTTGTTGCTTCTTAGCTAGATGGCCGCTGGTTTGTCTTCAAGCCTTTAAGACCCCAGTCGTTCTATGATAGTCAGGCAACATCAGCTTTCTGCACCACATTTGCTTATGCACCTGCTTTGTCTTCAGTGATCATGTTGGGGAGGTGAGCATCACAGAATGCCGAATCCTTAGAACAAAGTGTTCTTGTGTTGAGGGAGTACTTGAGTAGAGGCCCAATGTCCATCTGCATCCTTCATTCTTAACATATAGCTATAAGTACATAGATCTATTCCCCTCTCATTATATAAAAATACATTTACACACGGAAGAAGCACACCAGCCTGTGTAATCATGAGATGTGTCGGTGGTATCAGGCATGTAAGACCCAGCACATAATCATGCCCAATGTGAAGGGGATGTGTGTGCAGAGTGGAGACCCAAAGCCCATCTTTAGACAATTGGACACCCCCTCACAGAAGGGTCACAAGGAAGAGATGAGTCAGTCATGGAGCAGTATAGCACCAATGAAACATACAACTTTCCTCCAGTTCTTTCATGCTTCCTTCTCCCCACTATCATGCCTTCAGTTCTACCTTACAAATTGGATGATACCAGTACATGCACACTGTTACAGATAAGAGCCTGTAACACAGGGAATCCAGGATAGATAAATCCCCCAGGACCAACATTGAGAGTAGAAATACCAGGAGGTTAAGGGAAGGTGGTAGGAGAAAGAGAGAATTGATCACAAGAATCAACATATAACACCCTCCCAGGGGGGTGAACAATAGAAACGTGGGTGAAGGGTGAGAGAGGATGATGTAAGATATGAAAATAATAATCTATAACTTATCAAGGGTTCATGAGGGAAGGCAGGCAGGGGGAGGGGAAAAATGAGGAGCTGATATCAAGGGCTCAAGTAGAAAGAAAATACTTTGAAAACGGTGATGGCAGCATGTGTACAAATATGCTTGATACAATGGATGAATGTATGGATTGTGATTAGACATTTAAGAGCCCCAAATTATATATATATATATATATATATATATATATATATATATACAAAACAAAGAAACAGCTGTGTGTGTGTGTATATATACATATACACACACACACAGCTGTTTCTTTGTTTTGTTCTTTTGACAATCCACCAGCAAATGAAGATCCCGAAGGCTTTATTCCATCCACGTTACTATGGTCTCTACCTTAGGAGGACAGCACTTCTTCCATCATCTTTTGAGTGGCTTTCAACCTGTGGGGCTTATTTTCAGTCACTATCTCTGACAATGTTCTGCCGTTATTCATGAGAGTTTCCCTGTCTGACTATGTTCTGCTGATAGTCACAGGTTTTCAGTGGCTAATTTCTCAGATGAGGACAGCCTATTCCTTTTTTATACTCTATTCCAAATTTGGAAGCGCTGCTGTAATCTGTACACTTTGGGGGACCCTGCTGGCATCAGAAAACCACTGATGCATACCCTTCCACCATCACAGTAACAGACAAACCACCACTGTGTAGCAAACTGACAGAGAAGTGGTGAGAAGGAAGCGTGGAGAACTCTAACTCTGGGCCTGTTCTCTTTTGCCATTCCCTGGCTTCAAGAATGAGTTATCCCAGATGCGAGAACAGAACAATTCCCAGGACAACCAAGAAAAGTCAAAAGTAGAGCACTCTGAATTTCCTGCCTGATGTGGTGGTGAAGACAGCACGGGTCATGGCATGCTGAGACCAGAGGCCAAGGCAAAGAGACCACCAGACAGAGAAGCCGCACAGAGAAGGTGAGGCTGAAAATCAGCGCGGCAGTAAGCTGCTTGGTCCACAGACAGAGGCAGAAGACAAAGGACCACATAACTGAGAGGCTGCCTATCAAGAGAATGACTTAGCTGCTGACTGCAGAGAGGCCTGGCTGTGGACCAGCAACTGTATTCTTAATGTGTTCTGATCATGGCTTGTTTTAACCTGTTACCTAACCTGTGACCTTTCCTAACAAACCCCCGTAATTGAGTGTTGTCTGTGAGCTCCGTGTGACCGTTGAACTGGATTATTGAAACCAGCCGAAAAGTCAAGTGTTGTGTGAGAAACATTTGGTGTCAGAATAAGACAGCGAGGGTGCGCAGTGGAGGCATGTCTGCCTCCTGTCTGCTGACAAGTGGCCGGAGGCTAGTGTGGAGATGAATTCCGTTTCTCACTTGTGAAGCCCAAAGAGGTCAGACGTGGCTCTCCATGCCACTTTTTGCAGAAGTTCTACACCGGAAACCTTCCAGATTTAGGTAAAAGAGGTACAAAACAGTCAGAGCTATGAAATAGCAGCAGTGACACTACGAATGGTGGCCACAAGAGTGAGTGCTAACAGTAGCAACAGAGCAGAGGAGTGTAGTCCAGGGACTGCGCTGGCCGTCTGCTCTCAGAGGGTCATGCTTCTCTCTGTGGGATGTAGAGGCACTCTGCAGACACCTCACACATATCTGGATTTCTGTTTTTATGCTCTGCTTACACTTTTTCTGGGCTTTATGGAAATTATTACCATAACTATGGTGGTTCCATGAGTTTTGTGGATGTTTTAATAAATTATCAAATGCAATCAGTAGTGTCATGGATCGGAAATAATAGGCACATTGGGAAATATAAATATATTTTACCTCTACTTCATAGAAATTAGCTCTATGCTTATTATTGTTTAAGTCATGGATCATGAAATTGTGGATGTTATCACTTCAGAGACTACCTTATTATCATCATAGCTTACCACTGCATTCCCAGAGCTTACCTTAACATTTTGTATGCAGTCTCCATACTATTTGTTAATAGTGTAAGACTAACCAGCTCATTGACAAATCATCACAGCGTAATGAACTGAGCCTGAGATTTGGAATACAATTTTTACTTCTTCTTCTTCTTCTCCTCCTCCTCCTCCTCCTCCTCCTCCTCCTCCTCCTCCTCCTCCTCCTCCTCCTCCTCCTCCTCCTCCTTCTCCTCCTCTCTTCCCTCCCCCACAGCCAGCCATGTACAGGGTCACCATCAGTCAATTTAGATTTTGGAATGGCACTCGCAGTTTCAGTGTCTGGGTTTCTATTTCTCTGCCATCCCAGCAGGACTCACGTTGGCGCTCTTCTGTGTGTATTCAAAGCGCTCATGGATGACAAGCTCTGACCACATTTTCTGCTTTGTTGTCTCCTCTGTTACTATCGTTTTAGAGGACTAGCTAGTTACAAAATGGTTAAGTTCTTGGGGGAAAAACAGATACAGTAAAACAGACACAGATGGATCTACATGTAAGATGATCCATGCTGACTTCAAAGAATGTTAATATATAGTTTATTATTTATAAAGAAACATGAAGAAAATTTATATGGATTTCCTGGTTTACATTCTTATACTGAAAAGTAACAGTTCCCAATATTTAGTCAGAGTCAGGATTGTTCACAAGGGCCAGAAAACTGTTGTCCCTAGGGCAGGCAGCCTTGAATAAAAAATAGTTCTGTTACCACCCCAAGCTCTTTAACCCAGTTTAATTTTTTCCCTTTTGCTGTAAATACAAAGCTATTACAAGCTTTAGAACTCTAGAGGGATATTTTCTGACCTTATTCCCCTCCCCTGATGAACAAGAGAATTTAGAACTAAATGTATAATTTATATATAATACCATAGGCCACAATACAAATGGAATCTTTCAAAGATAAACCCCTACACATATTTTACACAAAGAGCTTAAGGACAAAGGACGTTTTAGGATTTGGATTCATTTGTGCAATCAATACTTATTTACATTTGCCGGAGGAGGCTGCACTATGATCTATGGAGGAAAAAGGAAATGATCATGAATCCTAATGTTAAAATGAGACAACAGAGGAAAAATGTATCTTTGACCATCACTTTCCTGTGAATGCATCTCACCTTGTGTGTTTGTTTTCAAGCATAAGTTTTTAAGGAAAACGAATGTGTGCATCTATTAGTCTTCTCCTAGCACGCAAAAGCTGATGAGCAATACTTAGATTTCCCACTGGAAGAAGTTCCGGGGTCCATTTCTTATTACTGCTGAGGGCACTTACTCACATTTAGGGTAGAGTAACCATGTGCAAAAGTTTCCCACTTACCAATGAATTTTCTTTCTTTCTCTTGTTTTAATACCTATTTGTTTCTGATTCAAATGTCTGGGGGAGAATTCTGTCAAAAAGCCTCGAGCCTGAAAAAGATTGGATTTGTCAATCCACAATGCATGGAGCATCTGAATTTGATCTGCTTTTCCGCCTTTCTCTAACAACTTCTCATACCACTATTTCAAAGACACAAATTGCAGAGGGAAAAACAAAGTTAATTCATATAATTCTTGCTTCTTGACTCTTCTTCAACTTCTGGAAACCCAAAGATCAGATATAACAGATATAACAGAGAAGCATCATATCCTGGCGCTAGGGAAAATATTCTGGGGTCTTTATGAAGCCTATTTCCAGACAAATTGAGAGAGAAATTATCCAGTTTACTCTCACAATGAATCTCTCTTGTACTACATGGCATGAGGCCAGGCAATAGAATGATGTTTTAATGTTGCAAGCCACATCAAAGAAACACCTTAACGATGTTTGGTCCTGCCTGAATATTGAGAGATCGCTTTGAAGACTCACACAATACATTCTACAATCTGGTGATTGCTTGTATTTCCCCATTAAGATGGAACAAAACAACAGTTATTTCAGCAGTTTATGTGAAAACTATAGATAGGAATTTGTTTATACTGCCAAACAGCCATCACCCAAGGCTTGTAATTAAACACATACCTTATGATCAGCACATACAACTTGAAACTGGTCTCACATTGGGGAAGGAAAAGGCATTTCTGAGAACAAAGCATTTGAAAATTAAACATAAATGATAGAGCATACTGTCTAGAGGCAGTGTTTAACTAAAGGGCTTTTGAAAAAATTGCACAGGATCAATTCAGATGATTTCCTCATCATGGGCATTGTAAAGCATCTATTTTACTAAGAAAATCATTTATTTCTCTTCGACAGTGTGTTTTGGATGACTGCTGCTGCTGTGTAAGGCAGTTGTGCGGGGGCAGGGAGGGGTACAAAGAGGGACTAGAGAATGCAGTCTCAAATAGAGAAGAGTGCAGTCAGTTCTCCTGTTGACAGATCTTATTACTTTTGTTATGCCAAAATCCCTGGGTGTTTTGTTTTTCTCTTAGTATATGTTATAATTGATGTGCTTCTTTTTTAAAAATTCATTATTAATTGGGAGTTAATACATAGATCATAACATTCCAAAGCCCTCTGATTTTCAATCAGCCACATTCTACTCCGTGGCACTTTATCTAATCAAAGGTACACAAAACCAACTAAGACACAGAAATTGTTGTCTTAATTGTATGGTTAACATAAAAGTGGAATATTAATTATGAAAAGCAAATGACTTCAGTTACCAAAAAGAATCATCATTTTCATAGACATACAAAGGCACAGTTTGTGGTCTCAACAATGTACTAAGCCAGTGGCTCTCTAGCATGGTCTCAAGCAAGGCGCATCTATAATTCTTGGGAATGTGGTGAAAATGCAAATTTGGAGGCTTCCCCCCCACTCACTGACTCAGAAGCTCTGGGAGTGGTGCTCAGACAGCTGCGCTTGTGTAAACTCTGGGACAGGCTGATATGCACTGAAATTTGAGAACCACAGCCTGAGTGTGAACCTTGTAGTGCATCATGATGTTTTCTAATCACTAATTCAACCTAGGACTTTTCACAGGCGATGTTGGCTTGGAGACTGAAAGGCAGCTAGAGTTCATCTTTCTGTGGTTTTTGAGCAGCCCCCCATACCCCCAATTCCCTTTCTCACAACCAGTTTGCTGAAAGCTTTCAGTTATGATCTACGTTTACTTTCACCTCCATTGCGACAATAATGGACGTAAGCATGTCCTTGGCATCCACAGTTCCCCATATATAAGAGACCTCATCCTGTACCATCCACACAATTACTGTTATGCTTGAGCCCATTGATAAAGGCACTGTGCCAATCCTCTTTTCCACCAGTTCAAAACCACCGGCAGCTCCAGAGGAGAAAGACGGGGCTTTCTATGTCTATGGACAGCTACATCTCGGGAACTCTCAGGGGCAGTTCTACCCCGTTCTATAGGGTCACTGTGAGTCGACACGGACTTAAAGCAGTAAGTGAGTGAGTTACATTGAGTTGTAATCCACACCAAAGACTGCATCCTTGGTGTTCACCAGCAAATACTCCGTGTTCTCTTCAATTTGGGCAAGCAAGGTTGTGTCATCTGCATATTCCCGGTTGTTTAATAAGCTTTACTCTGATGCTGGCACTGCATTCTGCTTCATAAAGTCTAGCTTCTTGGGTTTTGTTTTTTGTTTTTGCATCATACAAAGCTGACACACCCCTCTCTTGATGTTTCAACCATATTGAATCCCCTTTTTCTTTGAATGGCTGCCTCTGGGCCATGTACAGGTTCCACATGAGCACAATGAAGTGTTCTGTAACTCCTATTGTTCTCAGTGCTCTCCATAGTTTGCTATGATCCACACCGAAGAATGCCTTTGCACTCAATGGGGGGTAAGGTGTGTAGAAAACCAAATGTAGGTTCCTAGAACTTCTGAAAGACACGAAAACCCAACAGGATGTCAACTAAAACTCAAAGTAAATAAAGCCAATCTAATGCATCTCATCTGCCTAAATAATTCTACCGTTATTTGAAATGTTTATAGACTTCCCAAGAAGCAACTGGTGTGGTAATTTCTTTAACCCCACTACCATCTACTGGAAGGATATGTAGCCTTCCAACTTTCTAATATTTAAAAATAATTTTCCAGGATATTGTGATAGAATTATTAATAATCATCATTATTATTATTATCAATAATCATATTATATATAAATTAATAATTGAGAATGTATATTAATTTACTAATTTCTGTATCATTTTTGCCTTTCTTTCTATGCCAATGAATAGAAACTCCAACCCAAGCTGCTTTAAGGCCCAAAGTGATTTTTACTGATTTAAATACAAAAATATCTAGAGGCAGAAGTTGTTTCAGCCACAGCCGGATACAGGGCTCAAATAGTCACTTCTGGTTTTTGCAAGGTTATTAGTTCAAAACCACCAGCAGCTCCGAGGGAGAAAGGTGAGGCTGTCTAGAATTTCAGAAACTCAAAGGGCAGTTCTGCCCTGCCCTGTACGGTTGCTGTGAGTTGGCATCAACTCCGTGGCACTGAGATTGTTCTGTTTGTGCTCCAGGTCTGCCCCGTGAGTACTCGCTTCATTTGCACGTTTCACATATGGCACTAGGGGCTCTAGAATCACACTGTCACTAGCAAAGCCCATGGAGGTCAAATCAAAGCAGTGGAACTCTTAATTAGTCCCGCTTTGGCCAAACTGCGGCCACTCAATTTTCCCTACACCAACGGCAATATCAGATAGACAATGATTTCCACTTGTTGGGCCAGGGGTTGACATCAATTGACGCAAGCAGGCCACCGGCGGCCTGGTTGGTGTTTCCTTCACTGCCATAGAGTGGTGTCCAAATCACGGAGACCCTGCCGGGCAGAGAGGAGCCCCTTGAGGTTTCTAGGCCTGTCGCTCTTTATGAAGGTGGAAAGCCATGTCTTTCTCATGGAGGGCGCCCTGGTTTCCAACTGTTGACCTTTGGGAAGCAAAGCAACCCACAACCCAATCTTGGAGCCTCCAGAACAAAGAAGACCCCTGGGGAGCAAAATCACAAAGGCCCACTGCAACCGCAACTGATGGCCAGCAGGTCCCTGTCCCTCTTACCTCCACTTCCTCAAACTTTAGCATAGGCAACGGTACCCAAATGAGATTATTGGGGGAAAATTTTTTAATGAGAGTAAAAAAATCTCAAAATGAGATTAAAAAAATCATTGATGTGCCTAACCAAACTATTTTGAAGAGCATCACATCGCCTCACACTTATATCCCAAATGTCCTTTCCATCGCTGGGCTTCCCCTGAGTCTTCCAGACAGCCTTTGAGAACACAGGTGAAGGCAGACTCAGCCCTGACCTCCAGCCGCCCGGCCGCCCAGCGCAGCGCGGGAGGCCGGCTTGGCCCGCACGGGCTGCCCCACCCTCCCGGCCCCGCTTCCAGCACTCGGCCCCGTTCCCACCCTTCCAGGGTGGCGCGCCCAAGGGCGCGTCGTTGGCGGCCGCCACCCACCTCGTCCCGAGCGGCCGTCCGTCCGCCGGGGCCCGCCGGGGCGGGACGTTCGGGGACGGGCCCGGGGCTCGGAGCCCGGGGCCGCCAGATGGAGGCGCCTTCCCCGGCGCTCCCGCCCCGGGCCTGCCCCCGGCGGGCGCGCGCCGGCGGAGCGCGGGAGGCGGCGGTCCCGCCCCGGGAGGCGGCGTGAGAGCGGCGGCGGCGCGGCGGCGGGCGGGTCCGGGCTGCGGTGCTGGTCCGCGCCACCGTCTGCGCGCTCCCCGCGGCCGCTCCCTGCCCGGCGCCGCCCGAGCCGCCGCCTCTGCCGCGGGCTCCGGGGCGCGAGACGGCGGGCGGAGGGCCGGGCCGGAGGATGCCCGGGGCGCGCCGCAGCCCGCGGTGAGCCGGCCCGAGCGCGGAGCCGGCGACTGGACTGCGGACCCCCGACGGGGCAGACGCTGCTCCAGCGGCCGAGGGGCTCGCGGCTGGAAATGAAGGTGTGCTGCTTCGCCATGCCTTTCCCCGAACGCTCCTCTCCCCTTGGTTTTAAATAAGTTTAGGTGAACAATGACCAAATCGCCCCCCGGGGGACGGTCGGTGGGGTGAATAGAACCCCGAAAGTTTTGCATGCCGCGGCTGTTGGTTTGTGAATCCTTATTCACCTGCCAACTCTTCGGGAGTCCCACCTTCGACATGTAAGATATTTTCTAAGGCGCCTTACAAGTTCGCTGTGGCGGTCGTGCAGCTGGTGATTTATCAGCTTACTTAGCATCTGTCTTTCCGGCGCGGTACCAAAGCCGGTCCCTGGGCGACGGGTCTTGTATGTGACACTCTTGCCCTCTAGTGCCGCGCCGGCTTGGTAGCAGTCTGATGGCTAATATTAATAAGGTGTTACATAACGTGAGAGTGCTGGGGCCAGTAGTCGATGGCAGTGGATATTGCCGTTTCAGATTCTTTCCGATTGCAACTTTCACAAGCGTTTGCGACTCCCTGCACTTGAATTCCAGGTAAGTGCATCTATTTACTTAACACGCTACCTCGACGCCTCTCGCTGAAATGGAAGGGGGGCTTTTAATAAGAGACAGTAGCTTTGTTTTCTGCTAAGGTTCATCAGTGTGAAAATTCCAGGCTAGGAAATAGAACGTTTCTTGAAAAGTGAAACAACCTCCTTCCACTCGGTGGTGGTTTTTAACGCTGCTCTTCTGTGATATGAAACAATAAAGGACACCAACCCCTTAGAGTTGTTTAAGATCTGCATGAACAACTTGTAAGTATTCTTCAGTCGATTGGTTAAGCAGACTACACCTCTGCTGCCCTAATGGGCTAGAATTTTGTGAGCACATGAGAAATTGAAACAATATCTGTGTATCTATTTCATCTGTCCTGTAGTGATCCTATTTTGACACAATTCATTTTATCAGCACTATTTAAATGTATCCAATTAATATGATTAATATAACTGGAAATAACCTACATATTAATTATAGGAACTTTAAAAGAAAATAGTGGTATCTCTCATTTAATGTATCCACTCTGTTTGGAAGAACCAAGTCACATTTTCTAAGGGGTTTATTCAGATCATCTTCCAACTACTTCTATCTGGAAGGCATTTAAATGTCACATTCATGTTGAGTTGAAATGATAGCTACTTTCTTTATAAACATACTGGGATATTGCAACAGCTCAATTCCGAAAGGGTTTGGGGAAAATCACTCCTAAGCAGTGTAAGCAGCTACATTGTTATTAGATTATAATTGAAATATAAATCTTTAAATATTGAGACAGAGAAACTGATCTTAAAACCACTCTTTCCTTACCTTTCAAAAATAGCATGCTCACAACTATGGAACAAAGCAGTTCACCACCAGAGAGCAGAATTACGCGGGGACTCTCCAACAGCTGAGGGCAATTTTCCCTTTTCTTCCAGGTTAGGTCCCTATCAGTAGCTTTATTGGAGACGAAGATTTCAAAATAAATTTGAAAGAGAGTTCTTTAAAACTAGTCTCGACCAAATCAGGAGGCATGCCCTCTCAGAAGTTAGTCTTTTTTTCCTCCATTGAACAGTATCTACTGTCTCATATTGTTTATTGTTTTTCTTTATGCTCTTGAAGTGTTTCCATGTGTAAGTAAATTTTAATTTTAAACTGCTCTTATGAGTTATTTTATTCACAGTCTTTTGAATGAAAGAGTCTCACTTTAGTAAAATGTTTAGATCAAACTTTATTGTTTTATTTTTTTCAGGAGAAACTTAATGATAGCTTAGTTTTTTTGAGTGATAAGACAGCTGTCTCTTTATAAAAACATTTTTCTTGAGAAAAATACTACTTATGCAGACTCTAGCAAGTAATGGTTAATGAAAGATGCCAATATGTCCAGTAAAGTGTTTTCTTAGATTCATGAATTTGGGGTATAATTGAAATATTGATTGAAAAAACTAATCAAACTGATAAATGAGGTAGTTGAGCTTCTTTTTTTCTGGACTACATTATCTGCTGAAAAAAACATTGTTTGGGGCTAGAATCTAGATTATTTAATGGTTGATTTGACGTTTCAAAAATTAAAAACCACAATCACGTGACAGTCTTTTTTTTCCCAGTCCAGGAGTGGGATGATAGGACTTCTTTAGAGCTTGGTTGGGCCTCAGCTGTTCTTTAGTAATGAGGACCAACTTTAAACTCAAATATGCATTTATGGAAGTGAAAAATATGTTCAAGGAAAATTGTATTTCAATATATTGTAGGTACTTTAAAACAGGGAAATGGAATTAAGGATATAAACTATCCTCATCTACATAAATGACTTGGATTTCTAATTGCTTAACAGTTTAGACAAGGGGAGGGGGAGTGGCCATTTACTGTCCCCATTCTATGGCTATGGGAACTAAGTAGTCAGACTAACAGGCCTGAACTCAGAATACTTGTACTGATTAGAGGCTGCAAAAATAGCAGTCTGCTTTATAATGATAATTAGTCCAAAGAATGTTCAAAATTGTCTTATGACTGAAGTTTTCTTTAGAATCAAATTAGTTTTCTATTTCTTTCTTTGTTCTTAATAGACATTACATCCTTAGGGGCCCGTATGTCACAATGAGTGATTTATCCCTTTCATGTTAAGACCAAACATTTTTCATCTATTTCATACAAATTATGAAACTAGGGGGGAAAAAACAGTCAAACCTTAGTACAATTAATGTCTCTAATAAATCATCTCACAAAAACTCCTACAAAATACTGCAGGACCTAATTTTTGATTGCGTATTCCCGAACAAAAGTCTAAATATCAAGCACAAAGCCCTACCCTAAGGCCTCAAAGTGTCTCAGGGATGGGTATCCATTTTGCATATGTTTCTTTTGGATCTTGTTGGCATAATTACACTGCTTGACTAGAAGATAAAGGTAGATCTGAATCCTCGGGATTGTTCCATCACCAGGGATGTGGCATTGGACAGTTTCCTAGATGGTCTGGTTTCCTCATCTAGGAAAGCCTCAGAGATCCTGGCCTCTGTCCTCTGTTGTCCACCGTGCAAATGGCACTTGGAAAAAGAATTGGAGAACAGCACAAATCATGACTTACTGCAAAGTTGTGTTGTCTAGGTTTGGGGGTACTCGAGATACAAATGATTAAAACACCAGTTCACCACCACGCCTTATAGCAGACACTGTGCTAAGCACTTTGTACATATTAATTTTCAGCTCACATAATCCTCACAATGCTTACTTCAGATAGGTACTATAATTATTTCCAGATGAGGAAGTCTCACGTGTCACCACGAGGAAGCTGAGGCACGGAGGAACTACTCACCTATCTAAATAAGGTCACATCCCTGGCTTGTGGAGCTGGGGTCAATTTTCACTGCGATGCCTCTCACTAAACACTATATCATATTGTCCCTCTATAAGTTTTTAAAAATATACCTGTATTTTATGATTTCTTCTTAAGGAGACAATCCATGTATCACTCCATTTCTCCTTCTAGGCCTACATATGGAATGATCAGTGGTTAATTCAGTCAAGATGTGCTTGTACGTACTAAGCATGTACTGTTGTTCCAGGCATAAAACAGTATGCAGGATAATTAAATGTGGCACCCTTTCTAATGAAGTATATGCATTTTAGTTTCTCCTAAATTAGAAAGGCTATGCATTTTAGTTTGTCCTCCCTGGCTGCCCCAGTTGGCTTGAACATCACTTGTTCTTAAATCTGCCTAAGGTAACCGAGGAATAATTCAACCGATGTCTTCACTCATGCATCCACAGAATATTGGAAGGAGGACCTCAAACCTCTTCGGGGCTCTCTGTCATATTTCTTCATGGCTCCTCTCTGCTCTTATTGCAACGTCTCCTTTCTGCAATTTGACTGCTTCTGTTCCTCCAGCTTATGAAACCTGCCTGAAAACATAGCCAAACACTGATCTTGCATCTTTCCATTTCATGATCCATGCAACCAATGAAAGATTGCGGTGACATTTTCTTGTACCCAAGATTCTGATGGAGGACGACGACAGAGGTTCAATTATATCCTCAAACCTGCATGAGCCATCCCGTGGTCCAGTGATCAGAATGCTCGGTTGTGATGCACATGTCGGTAGATACACCGATTTCAGAGGTTGTAGGCAGGCATCACTCCCCCACCCCACCTCAAGTCATCTAAGTAGCAAACAAGAGAGGGATCATTTTCCCTCCTCCTCTTGACTAGCTGAATAGCATCACACGGAGGGAGATGAACAAAATGTATTCTTTCCTTCATAATTTCTAAATATACTGATGGAAGAAACATTGCAATAGAAAGTAATTTTACATTTAATGCATTAAGTGCAGCTTTTGTCCCATCCATCTTTTAAGCAGTCCCACTTCTGGAGGCAGAGTGGATTATTCTTGGTTGTGCTCCATGAAAATCAGCTTCTTACGTGCCTAGCACAGCAGGGTTCAATTAACACGTCTCCAGTTCACGCATTCTTTCCCTAAGAAAAGAATGCTCTTTGTCAATTTCTAATAGTACTCGATTACTCTGAGCAAATTCATGCCATATACCCGAGGCCTCCACGTGCACTTTCCCGATGCTGTGAGCTATAGTTACTTTTAAGGAAAGGGATGCTTTCCAGATTTTAAGACAGGGTTCATTCATGTTAGAACCTGAAATTCTTCAGGTATTAATTTTCATCTTCCTGATGGCATTCTTTTTGCCCCCCGATCGTGCACTGACAACTTCAACATAGTTCTGTGGCCTTTAGAAACGGATCTTTGCCTTGAGATGACTGTGGGTGTTTGTGGAGCAGAAAAGGTAAGGTGCATAGGCAAGTAGGTGTTTGTCCTTGCTTAACTTGCACTATTTTGCAGAATGTATGCTTCTGTAAATTTGATTCCTCACTGGGATCTGGATGGCTGTGATCCCCAAAGCTAACGGCTCCCTCTGTGCTCAGGATGCCACGCAAGGCTAATCGCGTTACTCCTAACGGAACGGCACCCAGTCAGGTCGGGCAATATGCTTCTGACAGGTCCCAGTCTCGACAATTCTCTGGAGCAAATCTCTGCACACGTAGGATCACCGCAAGGTGGAATGCACTCTAGGGTAACCACCACCACCACCAACAACAACAACAACTCTTTATTCATGACGGATAGCTAGGTAATTGCTATGCGTTGGAATCTTTTCCAAAGATGCACTCTAAACCAAGTCTTTAAATAGCAACAGTAGGAGAGAAAACACAAATAACAAACTTGCCCTTAAGTTGATTCTAAGTCATAGCCTCCCTTTAGGAAAAGAAGAACTGCCCCTTGGGGTTTCCAAGCCTGTGAATCTTCACAGGAGCGGACTGCCTCATCATTCTCTTGCAGAGGGGCTGGTGGATTTGAACTGCTGACCTTTCAGTTGCTCTAAACTCCACGCCAAGGTCACTGCCATCAAGTTGATTCTGATTCATAGCGGCCCTATAGAACAGAGTAAAACTGCCCTTTGGGGTTTCTGAGATGTAAATCTAGAGTAGAAAGGCTCATCTTCCTCCCGAGGAGTGGCTGGTGGTTTCGAACGGCTGACATTGAGATTAGCTGCCCAACATGTAACACACTGTGCTGCCAGGGCTCCTGGCAGTGACTCGAGCTACACCAAATGTGGAAACAGATCCGCAGGGGACAGCATTGTCCGTGGAAGGTCTATTTCAGAGGTGCCTGATCCAGTGGGGTATGCCATCTACAGGGTGGTTATTGCTGTCCCCACTGGTTGAGGTGCACTGACTGATGGACCTGTCCATTTATAGACGTCTGTTTGACTTAATGACAGCCCCCACTTTGTGGATCCAGCTGTTATTTGAGGATTTTATTGGAGCCCCCCCCCACTGCTTTTTTCATTCATTCATTCATTCAACCAATAGTCAATTGGCTATTCTAACTTCAGGCGGTAAGTTAGAGACTGCAGATGTAGACGTGAATTCGGTGGATCCTTACAGATGCATCCAGTCTATTTGGCAAGAACCGTGAGAATGAAAATCACAAAATTAATTAATGTTGCTGTGAGACACTAGGGAAGAGTAAAGAAGAGGGCGAAGTGAGTGTGTAACAGGAAGACCTGGTGAGTCGGGATGGTGCTTCTGAAACCAGGCCATTTACACTCAGAGGAAATGAAGCAGATGGAGTTGAGAGAAAAGGTCTAGACAGAAAGAAAAGCATTTGAGAAGTCCCTGAGGCAGAAAGCGCTTGCTCATGTGGAGAATTGAAAGAGGAGCCATTTGCCTGGAACACACACGATCCTGCGAAAGAGTTTTGTGTGTCTGTGGTTGGGAGGTGGGGAAGGGGCTGGTGTGCCCCATAGGCTCTTGTGGCTCTGCATAGAAATTTCTATTTAAATCAGTGAGTGAAATAATCAGCCATTGATAGGTTTTCCCTGG
Source organism: Tenrec ecaudatus (assembly GCF_050624435.1). Lineage (NCBI taxonomy): Eukaryota > Metazoa > Chordata > Mammalia > Afrosoricida > Tenrecidae > Tenrec > Tenrec ecaudatus. The sequence continues at coordinate 101,610,494 of NC_134532.1, read as the reverse complement.
GGAGAAACCATCAGATTTACACATTAGTGTTGCCTTGAGAACAGGCTGACGAGAGCATTTGTGATGAGAGTAGTTATCTCAGTATTTCAGGTGAAAGTGCTCTTGCCTGGATAAGGGGGCTGTATGGGGCCTGGGGAGTTAAAAACAACGACAACCCTGCAATGAGGCGACTTGGGGGTTACACAGATAACAGAGGGAGGAGGAAGAGGAGCTGAGGATGAGCCTCTAGGTGGTTGTGGGAAGGCAAGGAGAATCATGGTGGGAATAAATCCCACTTTGAATGGGACGAGTTTGCTTGTGACATGATTTGGGACTTCCAAACAGTGGCTGGCATCTGGAAAGGGCACAGTAAATGTTAAGTTGTTACTATTCTATCAAGCTGATAGTTCAGTTTGAAACCCTAACTCAGAGGGAATTGTCTGAAGACAAATAAATAGTGAGAATTGATCGGCTTCGTGTGTAGATTGGTTTAGAAAATGAAAGAAATCAGACAAAAAGCCTGAAGACTTTTGAGTGGCTGTCGATTTGACCCCATGAAGTGTCATAGTAAAATTGTTCTCTGTGAGTTTATAATACGTGATTGTTAGAAGTAAATCACCAGGCCTTTCTCCCAAACCTCTAACCTTTTTGGTTAGCTGCCAAGCATACCACGTGCATTGACCTGTTTTTGTTTTTTTAAACCACTACTGAGTAGAGTTTCTGTTTCTTTATGAGTCCTTAGTGCAGTTTTATTTGCCAGCTTCAGGATATTTTTTCATGTCTTCTATCACTTACACATTTAACTAAGCAAGAATATCAATGCCCCTATCCACTTCCATTAAATTGATTCCGAATCAACGCGACCCTAAATAAGGTCTCCAGGACTATAAATCTTTATGAGAACAGTCTCGTTTTTCTCCTATGGAGTAGCTAGTGGTTTTGAACTGCCAGCATTGTGGTTAGTAGTGTAATTTCATACCAACAGTACCATCAGGTCACCTTGTAATATTAGTAGCTAACATTTATTAAGAAGCCTTGATGGCTGCGTGGCTACAATGGGCTGCTCACCACAAGGTCCGCAGGTCGAAACTACCAGCTGATCTGAGGGAAAAAGAGGAGGCTCTCTACTCCCATAAAAAGTGACAGTCTCAGAAACTCACAAGGACAGTTCTGAGCTGCCCTATCAGGTCGCTCTGAGTTAGAATGGCAGTGTGTTTGGTTTGGTTTGGTAACATTTATGTTATGTTTATTCCATGTGCCACACACAATTCTAAGAACATCTCTGGATTCCTTCCTGAAATCCTCACTAAGACCCCGTGCAGTGGGTACCGCCGCAGGCCTCGTTTTTCTCTCTGTGCGGCGGCAGCACTTCCCTGCCCCTATGAGGGCTGTCCATTCTGCGTGTCACTGTGAAGCCGAACCTGCAAACACCGCGTTTATTATTCTCTCTTCTGCCCAAATGCCAGGCGTGCTCTCGGTGCCCACGTGGATGCACTTGCTCTTCCCAGTTATGTCCAAGGATGCCCATTGGCCAGCAGCCCTCTTTCTGTCAAATAGTGTTTTCATTCTCAGCCCAGCACATGTTTTCTTATGATTAATTGGGTCTCATTCCCAAGTAAACATACTGTAATCCTGACATGCTCTCTGCATCCTTGTATCTCAATCTCACTTTGAAATCGCCTCTTGTGTCCCTAAATTTCAGTAATCTCTTTCTTCTGAGACCTACCACAGATAGATTCTGTGCAGCAAAACCACGTCAATGGATATACTGATGTCACATGATGTTGACTGGGGTTTTACACCTGAGGTTACTTCCTCAGAGCACAGGCTGCTGGAGGCAAGACTGGCCATTCTTACTCTTATTATGTCTTCAGTATCTAGGGCAGCATTAAGTCCATAACAGATGTGTCATTGATGCCTAATGACTGATTGCAAACAATTCATTTATAGGGATTTTGGTAGACAAAGCTTTAATATATCTCATAGCACCTTCTCTATCTGATGTTAGGATCTCACTACCGTCCAGTCGATGCCAACTCAGAGCGAACCTTAGGACAGAGTAGAATTGTCCCTGTGAGTTTCTGAGACTGTAACTATTTATAGGAGTACAGAGTCCTATCTTTCTCTCAAGGAGCAGTTGGTGGTTTTGAACTGCTGACCTTGTGGCTAGCAGCCTGATGCATAACCACTTTGCCACCAGAGTGATGTTGGGATATTATGATTCTATTTTCTTAGTGTTTAATGCAGTAGAGATATCAAATCCTCTATGTGCACCTACTCTTCACTTATTTACAATAGTAAAAAGATCTATTATCCAATTAGCTCATGTATTAATGACTTAGGTCTGGTTGTAATGAACACGCCGGCTGAGGTGTGAGGTAAGAGCAATGCTGACTGTGACGGGTAAGGTGATGTATCGGCTTCACTGAGCCATGTTTCTCAGTGGTGCGGCAGTTATACAATGAGATTATTTGACAGGTGTGTAATGAAGAAGTGTGCATTTTGTGATCCTACGTGGTTATCCTCCACTTATGTGTAATGCCAGTTTTCACATCACAACCTGGTCTTGGGACCCTGGTTATGTTGATGAGAAGTGGGTGTAAAACCAATTGCGATGTTATTATTAGTCATGCATGAAACAAAAATATGTTATGGCATGAAAGTATAAGTAGTCCTAAATTAATTGACAGGCATAGTGTACCATTCATATTCAATAATTTAGAAATATCCTTTGAGTGCTTTGTCAGCATCTATCTGGTTCTAGGAAGACATCTAGACAATATAGGCACCATGTCTACCTTCATAGAACTTACAGTCAGACAAGGAAGGTATATTTTCAATGAACACTGTAATTGTAGCAGGAAGTACAAAGAAAAGACGTTTTTGATAACTGATCACGTGCAACGTCTGAGTCTTACGGAGAGTGCAATATTAGAGAAGACTTTTTGGGGAAATTGCGTGGAGGAGTGTAATTTTCCACATCTATCCATACTATGGGCTAGGTTTGGGGCTAGTACCCACAAGGTTCACAGTTCAAATCCACCGCGGGAGAAAATGAGGCTGGCTGCTCCCATAAACATTTATAGTCTCCAGAATCCTTTCATAAGGTCTTTATGTGTCAGAATCAACTCAGTGGCTGTGGGTTTGGGTTGATCTGCTTTTCTAGTGATGCCTTCCCAATGGGGGACCCTGGAGAAGGTGGCACCTTTGCTCGATGCTCTGTGCCCTCTCCTGCAGAAGAAGGCGTGACAGCAACAGTGCTGCCTGTCCTGAGGGTTCCAGAGCTAGAAGACACATGGCAGAAAGTGGAAGTAGCTGTCGCAGTAGGAACAGCAAGGTATCCCTGGCCACAATCAAAGACTGAAGCCGGCCCCAGCAAAGTGAGAAATGCCTCTGTATAAGGTTTGCAGGAACTTTTGTTCTCGGGACAGTGTTCATGTCTCCATTTAAACATGTTAGATGAAATCCTGCCCTCGGGGACATACCTTGACATTGTGTAGGCTTCTGTAAGAAAACTGAAGAGTTTCATGGAAAAGAAAATGTCCTTCAGTCTTTTTAAATGTGCTAACAGGGAAAGTCACTTTGATAGCTTCCTGCTATCTGCTCTAAATAGAGAGAGCAAATACTGCTCCCTGAGTTGACGTATCGCAGACAGGAACGGTCTGAGGTACGTGCCTTTCAGTTCTGGCCGTGGACACAAGCTGCAATGCTCCCGTCAGAAATGCAAAAGGCCGCAGTCCCTTTGGTGCTCCGTCAAAGACGCAGAGTGGCTGAAACCAAAGCACAGGACTCGGAAGACGCGGCGGCTTGCACCTGCATTTATATCCCAGCATGTCATGTTATTTACAAACATGTCCACTATCCGGAAAGTACAATCAGTTATTAGCAGGTGAAGTGCTACAGTTTCTGTGGAAAAAGTCAGGTCCTTTGTGTCTTCGTAATTCGGCCCAGCTTGAGAGATCCACTCTGTGATGTGGCCACTGCTGCGGCCTTGCTGTGCAGGCAGCTACAGCTCGTGGCAGCTCCGCGTGCACAGGGACACTGCACCTGCCACAGGACTGCTAAGACGATCAGACCTTTCAGAAGCAGGTAGCAGGCCTGTCTTCTGGGCCAGTTTGAACTACCAACCTCACTGCCAGTAGTTGACTACTTAACCCTTTGTGCCACCCAGCAACTGCTAAACCTATGACATATATTTTTTAATAGTATGGCGTTATGTTAGTTTAATTTTAGAGCAGGTCAGGTCTCTGGAAGACACTTTACCTGGTGGAAGAGGAGGGTGTCTACCATGCTCCCAGGAGCAGAAGCCTACTAAGTTCTTTTCAGCCTCTCTTTGCAGTGTCCTTCCGACTTGTCCCTTCTCCGCACTCTCCCTCCCTGGGGCTCACTCACACCTCTTTCGTGATTGCGGGTTTGCCAGGCGCCACTGTAAAACACTACCTCCACATCCTCCACCTTACTGAGGAAGTCACCTGCTCGAGAAATTCTCGCTCTTAGTACGTTACTCCCCTGCCCAGGCGTGTATGCTGCCGCCATGCTTGCCAGCAGAGCCTTGAGCTCAGTGCTTGACTCCGATCTCTCCATTCTTTGGGCCATGCCCAGATGAATGGTCTTGTCTTCTCACTCTTGTCCTCACCTTAGCGACCGCACATGTCTTTTCAAATGGCTTGCATCAAAGCTCTGTCCAAATCCCCTCCACTTCCAGAGACATGAGATCACGTGGTCTCCCTTCTTGACTTGGACTCTTTCTCCTCTTGGGCTGATCCGGGCCCTTTGCCTCCACCCCACAGCTTATACACTCTTAGTCACCATTCTTGCTGTTGTCTTTGCTTCACAGTTTAAAATCTTTTCAATAAATCCACTCTGCTGAACAGGTACATTTTTTATAGAAAGCTACCCAATAAGTGAATACTTGAAAGAGTGATGTATAACCCTTAAATATTTCCGTGAAGAAGCCACAATATGTAAATCACAGGATAAACAACACATTTATCTTGTAAATAAACTGCCGTTATACTTCACACTTAATAGTATATTATTATAATATCAGAAGGTATAATACCATATGCAAGTATACTACATTATTCATAAACATAAGCATAGATTATTAAAAAATATTCTTCACTGCTTATTTCCTAGGTGGATATCAGAGACTTTAGAAACTATTCTTTCTTTTTAAGTTTTATTGCCACATAATCCATACATGATGCAATTCAATAGCTCAGTTATATTAAGAGTAATTATATAATCATTACCACACTCGATTTTAGAACATTTTCTTTATTTTTATACTCATTGTTATTAGTTCCCCATTTCCCCCAAACTCCCTTGCCACATCTTCAAGAAACCATTAAACAAGTTACTGTTTGCAAAATCAGAGTTCATCCCATCTTTGCCTTTTGTTAATAATGTTACCTGAGACTCAGTATCTTTGAAGTAAGGTGATGGAATTAGACTAAGGGGTCATCAAGAACATTCCATTGTAATCTTGATTATGCTGGATCGAACCCAATACTTGGCCAGTTGACCCCCCTATTGACATGCCTGAGTTTGTTCTGGGTGCAAGTATTTCTTATAGAAATTTCTTCCCTGGCTTTTGAATGTTATTGGGGGTCTTTTCTTTCTTATGCATTATTTGTATTTTTGTCTGTATACTATTATGTTTTTAACCTCACCACCTTAGTGTAATTGTGTTATTTTTTTCCTGTTGGGTCCCCCAGCTGTGAAGCACAGGAGGAGTGGATGCAAAATGATAATAACTGATACAAGGGGCTAGAGGTGGGGGGAATTGAGGGTGGGGAGGGGAAGGAGATTGGGGGGTAAATAATGACGTCAGGAAGGGGAGGGAGCTCTAGAACAGATTGTAATTGCATGACTCATCTCAGAGGCGATTTAACCATGCGGGGGTTGTGTGCTTGAAAATTGATTTGGGGGTGATTGTACAATTCTCCTAGATATGATTGAACTATTGTACTGTATGATAGGCAAATTACTCCTCAATGAAACTGCTGGGGAATAAAAAGAACACTCTGTCTTGGATGTGCGTAGCTTCGCTATCACGCAGGGTGCATTGGAGAGCGGATTATGGCAGATGCAGTTAGGTTAGAATTTAATACCTTAGCATTTGATCTCCCTTTGACTCATTTTAACATTATCCTAATGTTTAAATATCTTCTACTTTCTTTTCTATTTAGGTTTTCTCTGTTTTAGCCAAACAAAAATAGCTCAACTGTCCATTACATAGTGCCTACTTCTGTGAGCATAAAGATCTATGCATGCTTCAGGTGACGTTGCTGTAGGCTTAGGTCTGTATTATCTCCAGAGTTTGGTGAATAAAATTAAATTCCTTATTGGACGAATGCTTTTTTTTACCTGTAGTGGGAAGGAGGATTTTGTTCAGCTGAACGTTTTTCCTTGTTCCTCTCCTCAGCCCCACTTCTAATCCAAATTTGCAAGAAAGAAATGACAAACCAAGTGAGTCTTCATCAAGTGATTCTCACTCATTGTGTTTCAAACTCGATCTACACCCCAAAGGGTGTCCAAAGCCTGTGATGTTTAGGAAGTCGATTGCCAGGCACCCTTTCCTTTGAGGCCCTTCTTTGCATTCAAACATCCAGTTTTTCAATTCAACACTTAAATATATATATATGTATGTATGTGTGTGTGTGTGTGTGTGTGTGTGTGTGTGTGTATATATATATATATATATAGAGAGAGAGAGAGAGAGAGAGAGAGAGTTACTTATCACACCCTAATTCCCCTGACATAATAAACTGGCATTGTTTCTAGCCAATAGGATAATGATTTGCTCATTTCAGTGCTGCGGAGCGGATGTTTGGTAAACGTGTTCTATTTTTCAGGCAACATTTTCCGTGCATCCTTGTCAAGCGACCCAAATGTGCTGCGATGGTGACATAGACTTGACGGAGCCTGGAAAGTAGCAGAAATACCATCTTTCTTTTGCCCCTTTGCGTTTTTATGGTGCTTCAATTGGGAACAGTCTGAGACAAGTATATTCAACATGAGTTTTATCATGAAGCTTCACAGACATTTTCAAAGGACGGTTATTCTGCTTGCCACCTTCTGCATGGTGAGCATTGTCATTTCTGCCTATTACCTGTACAGCGGCTCCAAGCAGGACACGGAACTCTCTGAGATGGCTTCCGAAGTGGACTGTGGGGCTCTCCAGCACCTGCCGTACAGGCCAATGGAAGTGAAGACGGCGAAGCCTTTAGATGCCCTGAGGACAGACCCCGTCGTCCTGGTGTTTGTGGAGAGCCAGTACTCCCCCCTTGGTCAGGACATCATTATGATTCTGGAATCGAGTAGATTCCAGTATCACATTGAAATTGCTCCTGGGAAGGGGGATCTTCCGGCACTTATTGACAAAGCTAAAGGGAAATATATTCTCATTATTTATGAGAACATTTTGAGGTATATAAATATGGACTCTTGGAATAGAGGTCTTTTAGATAAATACTGTTTGGAATATGGTGTGGGTGTTATCGGATTCCACAAAACCAGTGAGAAGAGCCTGCCTAGCTTTCAGTTAAAAGGCTTCCCTTTCTCCACGTATGGGAACCTGGCTGTTAAGGATTGTTGCATCAACTCTCATTCTCCACTGCTTCGAGTAACCAAATCTTCAAAGCTTGAGAAAGGTCCTTTGCCTGGAACTGACTGGACAGTTTTCCAGACCAACCATTCAGCCTACCAACCAGTAATATTCGCCAAAGCAAAGGCCCCAGAAAACCTTTCTCCTCCCATCTCTAAAGGTGCTTTCTTTGCCACTATCATACATGACCTGGGGCTTCATGATGGGATTCAGAGAGTCCTTTTTGGCAACAACTTGAACTTCTGGCTGCACAAGCTCATCTTCATAGATGCCATCTCCTTCTTGTCAGGCCAGAGGCTGACACTGTCCTTGGACAGGTACATCCTTGTGGACATTGATGACATTTTTGTGGGAAAGGAGGGAACAAGAATGAACACCAACGATGTTAAGGTAAGTCTTTGCCATTTCAAAAGATGTTTCAAATGTGCGCTCACCTCTCCGGAGGGTGGCCAATCATCCTGGTTGGCAAAGAACTGAGGTTTCTTAGAATGTGAGACTTTCAGTACTAAACCAAGAAATTCTGGCCCCTTCGGGATGAGTTGTTCACCTTGTTTCTCAGTCTTAGATCTACATTTAATAACACTATTCCAAGTAGATAATATCCTGCGTAAAGCAAGAAAAGTGAACAATATACCAAAAGACTAAGTATGGCATATTCTTGAAATGATTATCTGAAATAATTTTATTTAATTCCTTTGCATAAACTACTTACCTTAGAAAATGGTTACTACTCAAAATCAAAGTGAACTTGTTTTAATGCCAGGAAACACACCACACATTTTAAGCAGTTACGAATCTCTTAACTAACAATCTCAGATATTTGGGGAAAGCCAAATACAACTCACTTTTCCTGATTGTAGTTTGTTAAAACTCTAAAAATGAGCCTCATTTAATCAGAAGAGTTATGAATACACAAAGGACCCCTAGTTGCATGGTATTTAAGCATTTGACTGCCAACCAAAGGTGACTGGTTTGAAACTACTCAGCTACTCACCCAGGAAGACAGGTGCAGTGATGTGCTTCTGTAAAGATCACATCCTAAGGAACGACCAGATCGCCTCCGCCATATCGGGTCATTGTGAGTGGGAATCTGCTCTGTGGCTCCTCACGGCAGCACGGATGCACAGATACAAAAACGAGAATTTGAATTAACTTTCATATTTCAGTGAAGACTTTCTGGGATTTATATGTTGCCCATCTCGTTGCACTAACATACATTACATTTTGTATTAAGCGAAACTGCTGTGTTCAGGAAGAAAAGAAATTATTGGAAGATGATTAGTCATTATTGTGAATGGATGGTGCTTCACAAACAACTGATTAAAATCAATTAAATTTAAAATTAAAATAATGGACATTGATCTTAGAAGTGATTGTGTGAATCTATTATTTTGCATATGGACTTTTGATGAAATCAATAGACTGTTGCTAATATAATTTTTATTTTGCATTACTTTGCCCTTTCAGTAAAGAAGAATTAAATCAGATGACAAAAATATATCTTACTAAACTGTATTCTTTTCCCCCCAGATACTAAGCATCTTCAAATAGCAATAGGAATGTTCCTCACACTATTTAAATGAGCTAAGCAGACCAGAAAGATCATTAAATGTTACAAAAGAGAGTGCGAAGATTGAGGGAGGCAGAGAGAGAAATCACTACATCTTGGCAGTATTGTAGTCTTTTCCTTTTTACTAAGTAAAATTTAATAAATAAGTTTGCTATGAGATTTTATTAAGTCTTGAAACTTTTGAAAATTTAGCTAAAAATAAAACATGTGGTTTTAGCATTTTTATATTCTTGAAATTTCTAAGCAATAAGTAATCTTTTCAAATTTTCCATTTCAAAATGGTTTGATAAAAATATTTTTTCAAGGTATATATATTCTGATATGAAATTCCTAAAAACTTACCAAGATAGCTTATTATAATATTTTACAATATGATCATAAGTCTCTGAGTTTGCACACTTCAGGATGTTCTAATATAGCATAAAAAATACCAAGTGTCTTTGGTGCTCTTGAGGTTGCCTCCGTTAAGATTTGAAGAGCATGAGAAATAAAGGTCTCTTGAGTATATGCCAGAATAGTTTAGCATATGTAAATTGCTCTATGAATTGCTCATCTTTATATTTTCTAAAACACCTAAATGCTTCAAAGGTATGGTTTTGATTGATTTGAACTACTTCCGAATTGCACGTGTGATTGTGTCTCAAAGTGCGGATTCACCGCAATCCGTTGCTCTGGCAGTGTGAATGCATTCATTCATTCAGTAACAAGTTTATGGTGTGCCCCGTGTTAAGCACTTGGGGTGTCTATACTAACCTTGGTCGAACTCCCTTTCAAGAAAGTTCAAAGTAAAGCTAGCAAGATAAAGCCATTCTGCTGTTAGTTTTTAGGTGCCATCTAGTCAGTTCTAATTCACATGACCCTCTGCGCAACCACCGGTCAAAACATGGCCTTGGGCTGTGCCTTCTGCAGAGTCAATGCTGTGTTTGAGCCAGTTGTGGCAGCCACTGTATTAATTCATGTCTTCTCTTTTCCATGGTGATCCTCTGCTTTTCCAAGCATGATGTCCTCCTCCAGGGATTGGTCCCTCTTGATAACATGCCCAAACCTGTGAGATGAAGTCTCACAAAAAAAGCTTAGAAAGCTCTAATTAATGGTTGGGGCAGGCATTTCTTCAACACATTATGTGGGATAATCACATATATAGATATAGATATGTGTACCTATAAACCCACATGTGGATATATTTATAATATATTTACAATAAATAAAACATGCCTCCCCTCTTAATGAGTGCATTGTCCTTTTGGAGAGATAAATAGCATGCAAGGTGGTCATTACAAATAGTAAAGTTATCTACATGGTGTTAGGTAAGTGTGCTTTGCGCTGTATCCTGGGAACTATTAAATAAGAGAGTAGGACAGATTTTGAAGGCAAGATTATTAGCATGATGTGATGCTGTGAATGATTCATACAAAATAAGGCAATTTCTTGAAATGAGGAAATGGGAATAAGCATGGTAGAGGACTGGGTTTAATACTATTTTGAGGTAAAATTGAAGAAGCTAGTCATGGATGACTGGAAATGGAAAATAATATAATCAAAGACAGCCTTGAGATTTTTAGCAAAAGTCAGTAATCATCTGTGATGCCACCACAATGAAGAACACAGAAGAGACCACACTGAACTCACTAGATGTCATCATAGCATTTGGGTGCTATTGAAAATGCATGTGAGGCGTTGAGATACAGCTATGTAACAGGTAGTTGACTCCCAAACGAATTCTGGGTTGGAGGTACAGGTTCAGAGTCATTATTCTATGATGACATGTTCAAGACATGCGTTTGAGCCAAAGGGAAAATGTAGAGCATGTACAAGCCAACAGCAGCAGTCAGTGCAGTAAAGGCCAGAAAGTCTCCTTTCAGAGAAGGTGACGTTATTAGCGACTCTTGAAAAATCAGTGAAATAAGATGGTAGCGGTTGCAGGGAGTTCTGAAGTGAGCAAGAGCAGTAAGACATGGATCAAGAGTGTGTGGGGTGCTCAGCAGAGAAAGGTGACATGAAGGAGAAATGAGAGATTACACTGTAGCTGGAGGATGGACTGTACTGAAGCTGATCACCCAACCCGGGATGTCCCTGAAGAGAGGGGGTCCTGGCTCAAGCCAATCAGGATGAGAGGCAAAGGGAAGGATCTGGATTTTGTGATGAATAGTACATAATCAAAGGTGGTGCTGGTGGGTAAGTATTAGCAGTTAACTACAAGGTCATGGCTTCAAAACCACCAGCTGTTCCTCAGAAGAAACATGAGGCTCTCAGCTCAAGATTGACAGCCTCGTTGGACCTATATAGTTTGAAATGACTCTGTGACAGGGGGTTTTAATCAATAGAAAGATTCCAAATCATGTTTTCAAATTAAAATTTTGAATAATTTAATAAATATTTACAAACATTCATTTTACTTGCCCAATGTGAAGTGTTAGGAAAATTGAAAAGACTGTGAGCTAATTGAAGGTCACATGTAAGGTTACTTGTAAAGTTAAAAAGATAGTAAATAACACATACATTTCAACTTCTGTCCTAATCATGATATAAGCGACAGCTCCCACATCTTTAGAACAGAAATGGAATTTGAGCTAGCAATACAATATCAACTATTCACCTGTTGAATAGTATGAGTATGTTTGAAAGAGCTAGTTTAAAAGAGAGAACACAACATAATCATGAGGAGTCAAACAAAGTAGCCAAACACCATGTCTTTATTGGGTTATCGATTTATAAGCTAGACATAGAACTTTTGAAAAAGTCATTTAGGTGATTAAAATAATCTTCAAACATGGCAGGACTTTTCCAAAACATTTTGTTTCTACTTGCGCCCTTGGTATCAGCTTCTCAGTTTTTTCCTCCCTCCCCCACCCTCCATCCCCTATGTCCCCTTGATAATTTATAAATTCCTTTTTCTTTTTCAATGTCTGACACCAACCGCTGTCCCTTTTACCCACTTTTCTGCTGTCCATCTCTCTGGGAGTGGGGCCATACGGCGATTATTGTGATTGGTTCCTCTTTTCTCCACACCCCTTCCCTTACCCTCCTATTATTGCTGCTCGCCTTATTGGTCCCTGGGGGTTTTACCTGCTCTGGATTCACTGTGTTGTGCGATTTTATCTATACCAGTATATATGTTCTGATCTAGCCAAATTTATAAGCTAGAATTGGGGTCATGATAGTGAGGCGGGCTGGGAATCATTAAAGAACTAGAAGATGGTTGTGTGTTTCATCAGTGCTATACTGCACCCTAACTGGCTTGTCTCTTCCTTGTGGTCCTTCTAACAGGGGGTGTCCAATTGACTACTGATAGGCTTTGGGTCTCCACTCTGCACTCCCCTCATTCCCATTGATATGATTTTTTGTTTGTTTTGTTTTGGATGTTTGATGCCTGATACTTGATCCTATTGACACCTCATGATCACCCAGGCTGCTGTGCTGATTCCATGTGAGCTTTGTTGTTTCTGAGCTAGATGGCTGCTTGCTTATCTTCAAACCTTTAAGACTCCAGACAGTGTATCTTTTGATAGCCAGGCGCCATCAGCTTTCTTCACCACACTTGCTTATGCACCCATTTTGAAAAAGATGATGACAACATATGTACAGATGTGCTTGACACAATGCATATATATATGAATTGTGATAAGAGCTCTAAGAGCACCCAGTAAAATAAAATTTAAAATAAATTGTATGAAAGACGCACTATTCACTGAACTTAAGCAAAAAAAGAGGACCTGATGCAAGGGGCTTAAGTGGAGAGCAAATGCCTTGAGAATGATTGGGGCAGGGAATGTATGGATGTGCTTTATACAATTGATGTATGTATATGTATGGATTGTGGTAAGAGTTGTTTGAGTCCCTAATAAAATGTAAAAGAAGAAAAGAGAAAAAAATGATTAGGGCAAAGACTGTATAGATGTGCTTTATACAATTGATGTATGTATATGTATGAACTGTGAAAAGAATTGTATCAGCCCCAATAAATTGTTAAAAAAAAAAGTGAAGAAATTCATTTTTACAGACTGGCATCAGTCAGAATGTTTGAGAAAATTTATGGTAATCAGAGACTGCATAGATAGTGGTTTTTTTGTGTGTTTTTCACATGTTCCATTCTCTAAGCACCGCTTCTGGAGGTGAGCATGCTAGCTCTTACCAGCATCATAAATTCTTCATTATTGATTAATTTTTTGATGTTTGAAAATTCGAGTTCCTTGTGTTCTAAAATTTTCTCTCAAATAGCCTGAGACTAACCCCGCAGAAAGAGTTGTTGGAGCAGGAAAACGGTGCACCTTTACCTTTAAATCATTTTAAAGTTTTACAGGAAAGTGTAGCGGAGCCCAGGGAAACTTAACCATCTAAATGATCATTCTAGCAAGACTGATTCACTTTGAGCCTGGGATACCTTATGTCTTTAGAGTTAGACTCTGCCACGTAACATGTTCACTTCTGGGAAAGAGCAGGAGTTGAATGCAACACGGAGATTCTGGTAGAGGCGTGGGGTTTTGGTGAACTCTGCAGTTGATTACTCACAGTAAGGAGAAAGACTGTATAGAGAATATGCACTTTCTCTTTATATCTATTTTCTCTCGCTTCCATAATAGGCTTATATTATTATTTTTTAACTTTGTGTAATTCTTCAGCACCATCAGAAGCAAAAAAACCAACCCAACCTTTTCTTTTTTCTTTGTATCATTTTATTGGGAGCTCTTAAAGCTATTATAACGATTCATAATTCAATTACATCAAGCATAATTGTACAATTGCTGTCGCCATCATTTTCAAAACATTTTCTTTCTTCTTGAACACTATGAGATCAGCTCTTCTTTATTTCCTCCCCCTCCTCCCCCCCCCAGGAACCCTCATTATTATATTATATATATACATATATACATAAAATATATACATATATTTTTTAAGGAGCCTGTAGAAAGATTGGGGAGCTATGATAGCCCTGTAGCTCTGCACCATGCCAAACCTTTTCTATGATCTCCTTAAAATTTACTATTTAAGTGTTTGTGGATTCCTCTTAAAAATGTCTATATTTTGAAGTGGACTCATAAGAAGGAGCAGCTCTTGTACCGTTAATGAGCTGTCATAAGTGATTTTATCATTGAAACAAACAAACAAACAAAACCTGTAACTGAAGGTAAGGAGTGCCTGGGGAGAAAAAGTGCTGCAGATAAGAAAGAATCTATAAAGCTCTGAGAAATGAAGAGTATCAAGTTCAGAAGATAAACCTGGCTGAGGTGTCAGCCTTGCTTGGGGCTGACCCTGGGATGCTGTCATCAGGAGGTAAAGGTGAACTCTGTGCTGCCTGGAATTGCCTGTCATACTAATGTCCACCCCGCAGAGAAGATAAAGCCGGAGACTTCATGAACTCACTGAGAAGGGATATACAGTACATAACACATCACTTGCTTGGGGCGAGAAGAAAGCAACAGTGATCATTTAGTCTGTCATGAGAAAGGAAAGCGAAACAATGTCTGTAGACAGATCACTATTTACAGTGGTTTCCAAAGCCCGTTTTTCCTTCCAAACCCATAATTCTTTAACCCTCTTTCTTTATTGCTGTGCTTTCCTGCCTTTTAGTTGCTGGTATTTATCTTAATTGCATTATGGTCTGAAAGTGTGTGATTTGATACCAATATTTTAAATGCCCTCCATGACTTTGGAGTCAGGTGTAAGGACTTGACAAGAATACCTTTACTCACTAAGGTGTAGGTATTCTACCAACACTGTTACCTTGCTAGTCTAATCTACATTCTTCCTGCTTGGGTTTTCTTTTGCCTTGTTTTGGGGGTAGAGATGTTGGAAGTGGGAGGTGGGGTGGATATAATGCAGATTTCACCAAAAGAGGTATGTTTAATGCTCTAATTATTATATTGGGTTATAAATATTTCCATGTTGTTTGGTTCTTTGTTGTCTTGTATTTTGAAGCAATGTTTTTAACTGCATATATACATATTGAGTAATATTTTAATTTGGTATTTTATCTTTCAGTGGTGACCTTTTTAACTTTAGTCATTTTTTTTTACCTTAAAGGTTATTTTGTTTAATGCTATACCAGCTGATTTTGGTTACTATTCCAAAATTTACCATTCTCCATTATTTTCAATCTCTCTCTATCCTTGATTATAAATTACTCTGGAAACCAGCTTCTAGATGGATTTTATTGTTATCTATTATCTCATGACTTGTTTAAATGAACAATATCAGTCTAGCCCTCATAATTTACACCGTCTCTTTAACTCCCTAATCTCGTTTCCAGTTTCTCTCCCCTTCCTCTCTGCTCTGGCCACTCTAGCTCCTGGCTGTGCCTCACTCCTGTGTCAGGGTTTTGCACAGTCTGTTTCCACTGTGTCTAAAACACTCTGCCTCTGAATTGCTGCATGTCTCTGTCTCACCTCCTTCTCAGTGAGGTCTTCTCTCACCATTCTCTTTACTATTGTAAACCAACCACTCTTCCCAGCTTTATTTTTCTCCCTAATACTTCTTACCCAGAGGGCTGGCACTGGCCACATGGGCTCAGCAAGTCCATTATGTTCTCTCCTCGTAGTTTTGCCCTCAGGAGTTCGACCTTGGGCAATGGTGCAAGTATATTTACAGCATGAACATTAGCAAAGAATACAAGTCAGGGCTTGGTTTTCCTAAAGAGTCTGAGGTTAAATATTTATAGCACACTACTGGATAGACTATATATATATTGCTATGGTCCCTTGCCTAATGCAGAGTAAACACCATGGCAGCAAGGTCTTTGTTCTGTTTGCTTTGTTCCTACAGCACTTGGAAATGTGCTTGACTCAATATATACGTATTGCATAAATGAGTGTCAATCTTCCTGAGATCCTGAGATCTTGTTCTTCTAGGCACAGTTTGAAATGTTCTGTAATGAGCGTGTGTTCGTTCTAAGCCCTCTCATATTTTATAGAACACAAATGCCTCTACTCTTATCCTGGAAAGATAGATTTGTTGAGTATCCAATACTGAGTCGATGGCTTTGCTGCTCATACTTGAAGAGCAAGCCCCCTGGAAGTCATCTGAAGGTGACGACAGTGTCAGAATTCCACTGGTCCCTAATTGTTTCCTAGTTAGCAAAAGTTAGCAATTGTGAGGCTGTGATGGAGTGAAATTTCTTAGTATAGATCTCCTGTCCATGTCTCTGTCACTCACACACATGATCGGGTAAGACGATGCAAACAGAGCACTTGTCTCTAAGTGCAGCCATTGTCATTTCAGAAGCCATTTGAGGGGGGCCGTCACGTAGCGAGTTATGTTCTGTTAGCATTTTCATTATGTTCATGATCCCTTTCTTCCCATGTTCTCCCAATATTCTTTTGTTTTGAGGTGAAATATAACAGAGCAAATTAGGTTCTCATTTAATAATTTTTTTTGCAACTTGTTCCTTGACATTGGTTACATTTTCTCCATGTAGCAACATTCTGAGACCAGTCCCTGGAAAAGGACGCTACACTTGGTAAAGTAGGTCAGCAAAGAAATAAGACCCCCACTGAGATGGATTGACACCGTGACCGGAGCAGCGAACTCGAATATAGCAGTAATGAGGATGCACAAGTCTGGGCAATGGTTCCTTTGGTTGTCAAGAGAGCCGCGATGAGTCGACGACGACTAGACAGCACTGAGACAGCAACACCGCCGACCAGCGTTGTTAGTATTTCCACCCGTCAGACTGCTTTTCCACTCCTTACCTCTCCTCTATGCTTTTAGTAAATGTCGACCTTACAGTCTCGCACAGTTAAGTCTTTAAGGAGCACATGACACACAGGTGGCAGTGCATATTTTATAGTCCAGTCTATTGTTTGACTAAGAGGTGACCTCTGGAATGGGTTCAGCTTTAAGAGTATCTTAGGACAGAGGAGAACTGCCCCTGGGGGTTTCTGACACTGTAACAGGAGGAGCGTGCCAGTGTTTCTTCCTCGGGCAGCTGATGGGCTTGAACTGCTAACTCTGGGTAGCAGTCCAATGGAAAAGCATGGTGTCACCAGAGCACTCTGAATAGAATGGACTCAATGGCCGTGAGTTTGCATCGGTTTGGGGGGACAGTAGTCCTGAGGCTTCCTCCAGCTTCTAGCAGTACAAGAATTCTAGGCTTTGAAAATAACTGTTGGCCTTACTTATGTCTTTATCTCATTCTTGGACACCATCTCGTTACGCTGGTCTCAAGTTAGAAGAGAACATTGTTTGCGTAGGCTATTTGTCCTATGAACTAGTTTCTTCCAGCTGTGCTTTCCCTCATTGGCTTTAACTCCAGATGAGTAGAGACCCAATAGTTGTTTCTTACGTGGCCAATCACAAGGTTTTAAAATCTCAACCCTATTCGTTGAGCTAGGGCGCAGAGCATTAACTTCATAAACTATGTTATGATATTTGACTAAGTTATCCACAAGACTATGTTTAAAAGCCCTTCTCCCAGGACACTAATTCCACAAGTTGTTTGGATATGTGTAGAAAGTCTCTGTAGTTGTGTGGTCTGTGCGCTTCATTATGTCTGTAGATATGACTGTACTTCATTCTTATCTATGTGCTTCATTAGAACTGTGGGTATCTATGTGCTTCATTTTATCAGTACATACACAATTGTACTACACATACCTCTTGATATACCGGTGGAGCTCTAGTGGTGTATAGTAGTTACATGTTGGGCTGCTAACCACAAAGGCAGCAGTTTGAAACCTCTGGATGCTCTCTGGAAGAAAAATGAGGCTTTCTAATCCCATTAAGAGTTATCATTGACTCCGAGGTCTGAGGGACCAGCCCCAATCCCAACTACATGGACAGCCACCCATCACCCCCTGGAATAATTTACTACAGAGGACAGCACTGAAGCTACAGCTTAGGGAGAGGGACATGCCTGATAAGAGCACACGGGAGCAAATGAAGGGGGAAGAAGAGAGAGTGGAGCACATCCTGGCCCACCAAGCCTTGAGGACGATATCCCTGCTCAGAACAGCCAATGCACAGAGAGAACCATATGACCGGCCCCACTAGGAGATACGACATGCCTCACTGACCCAAAGCCCTCCATGGGACAACACTGGAGACACAGTGTGGGAATTGTGCTTGATCTGACCCCACCACACACAGGCAATACACTAAGGGCGTGCAATGGAGCAGCAAGAGAAGCAGAGCAACAAAGTCCTCAGGGAATAAAAAAAAAAAACACACCAGGGCATCCTACCCCATCAGACTCAACCAGAAAACACTCCTAAAGGTCAACGAACAGACCTTGAACTATTTACAGGCTTTTTTTTGTTATGATTGGGCTTTTTATGGTTGTTCTTGTTTTATTTTATTTTGTTGCTTTGTTTTGCTCAGTTTTGCTTTGTTTTCTCAGCGGCCATCTACCTGAGAAGCAACAAAGCCCGCATGGAAGAAGCACACCAGCCTATATGATCATGAGGTGTTGATGGGATCAAGTATCAGGCATCAAAGAACAAAAAATTGTATCATTGTAAATGAGGGGGAGTGCAGAGTGGGGACCCAAAGCCTATCTGTAGGCAACTGGACATCTCCTTACAGAAGGTTCTCAGGGAGGAGATGAGCCAGTCAGGGTACAGTGTAGCAACGATGAAACATACAACTTTCCTCTAGTTCTTCAATGCTTCCTCCTCCTCCACTATCATGATCCCAATTCTACCTTACAAATCTGGCTAGACCAGAGGATGTACACTGGTACAGATAGGAACTGAAAACACATGGAATACGGGACAGATGAACCCCCCTCAGGACCAGTGGTGAGAGTGGTGATCCCCGGAGGATAGAGGGAGAACCAATCACAAGGATCTGCATATAACCCCCTCCCTGGGGGATGGACAACAGAAAAGTGGGTAAAGAGAGGCATTAGACAGTGTAAGATATGACAAAATAATAATAACTTATAAATTATCAAGAGTTCATGGGGGGCAGAGATTGAGGGGAGAAAGGGAGGAGCTGATACCAAGGGCTCAAGTAGAAAACAAATCTTTGGAGAATGATGATGGCAACAAATATATAAATGTGCTTGACACAATGGATGGATGTATGGATTATGATAAGATCTGTACGTCCCAATAAAATGATTAAAAATAAAAAGTTATCATTGGCATTTTTACAGGGATGAGATGGTATCTCATTATAGTTTTAATTTATCTTTCTCTAATAGCTAATGCCTACACAACAATTGTGAGGATGGTACAGGGCCAGGCAATATTTTGCTCTGTTGTACATAATGTCACTCTGAGTCAGAACTAACCCAAGTGCACCTAACAATAACAAAAACAATGGCTACTTATCTCAAGCATCATGTATGAAACATGATGTCTTCATACATGAAAAATGTCTTAGAATGACTTCTTTGGTCAACTCAACTTTTTTTGGTGGAGTTGTTGATTATTTGTCTTTTTGTTTTAGAATTTGGCTTATCTTTGAGGGGACACCAAAAATTGCAGAAAGTGGAATTAAAACAATGGAAATTTTCTAAGGAAGATTGATGGCCCTTCATGTGTTAGATATTAGATTCCTGGGTATGGCATTGCTAAAGACCTTTGCCCATCTATAGGGTCTCTTTACAATGTTGACAAAGTCTTTCATTGAACATAAGTATTTAATTTTTAGGAGGTCTGAGTTATCTAACTTATTTTCTATTCTTTGTTCATTACTAGTTGTGTTTAAGGGGTTATTGGTTATTTTTGTTGTTTGGTCTCAGCAGGGCGGTTCTGGCTCATAGGGACCCTCTGTACAATAGAATGAAACACCACCCATCCCGTGACATCTCACAGTGGAGCTTATGTCCAAGCCCATAGTTGCAGGCACTGTGTCAATTCATCTTGGTCATGGCCTTCTTCTTTTGCATTCTCTTCTGCTTTACCAAGCATGACACCCTCCTCCAGAGACTGATCTCTCCTACAGGCATGTACAATGTATGTGACATGACATCTTACCAACCTTGCTTCCGAGGAGCCTTCTGGATGTACTTTTTTCCAAAAGATTTGTTTGTGCTTTGGGCAGTCCATGGTACATTAAATATTTGTCACCAACTCCATAGTTCAAATACATCAATTTTTCTGGTCATCCATATTCATTGTCCAATTTCATATGCATATGAGGATATTGAAAATATCATGGCTTGATTCACACATATATTAATCCTCACATCTTTGCTCTTTTAAAAAGGTATTTTGCATTAGATTTACCTAATGCAGAGCATTTTTTGATCTCTTGACTGTGGCTTTCATGAGCAGTGATTGTGGATCCAAACAAGACAGAATCCTTGACAACTTCAGCCTTTATTCCATTTATCATCATGTTACTTATTGGTCTAAAAGTGAGGATTTTAATTCATTAATTTTTTTTACATTTGGTTGTAATCCGTAATGGTGGCTATCTGTGATCTGCATCAGCCAGTGTCTCAAGCCCTCCTCACTTTCAGCGAGCAAGATTGCATCATGTCATCTGCACAGCAGAGGTTCTTCGTAAGCTTCCTTCGATCCGGATACCATAGTCTCCTTCATATAAGCCAGCTTCTCTGATTATTTACTCAGCAAACAGATTCAATAATTGTGGTGAGGTGATACAACCCTGACGCACACCTTTCCTGATTATAACTTCATACAACTGCCTCTTGATCCATTTAAAGGTTTCCCATTCCTTTCAAGACTACCCAAAGTTTATTATGACCTACACAATTGAAAACATCTTCATAGTCAATGAAACACAAGTAAACACCTTTCTGGTAGTCTCTGCTTCCAGCCAAGATCCATATGGCCTCAGCAATGATACACCTTGTTCCTCAGCCTCTTTCAAATCTGCCTGGAACCTCTCACAGCTCCTTGTCAATGTTCTCAAAACTCTAATGGGTCATATTTTGGTTCTCGACTTATTTTAATTTTCTTCAGCTTTATCCTTAACAACTTACATATAAACAATTGATAGTCTCTTCCACATTCAGCCCCGGGCTTTGTTTTAGCTGATGATATTAAGCTTCTCCATGGTCTCTCCTCATAAATATAGTCAATTTGATTTCTGTGTATTCCATCTGGAGAAATCCATGCATATAGTCATCTTTTGTGTTGTTGAAAAAAAAAGTCTTTGCTATGAACAAGTCACTGCTTTTGCAAAATTCTGTCATGCATTCTCTAGCTCCCTGTCACCCAGGCCATATTTTCCAACTACTGCTCCTTCATTATTGTGTCCGACTGTTGAACTACAATCATCAACAATTATCAATGCATCTTTATTGCATATTTGATCAATTTCTGATAAGTCGTTGGTAGAATGCTTCAATTTCTTCATCACTAGCTTTTGTGGTTGGTGTATAAATTGTAACGATTGTATTGATTGCATTTTCTTGAAGGTGGATAGCTATAATCCTATCACAGACAGCATTGTATTTCATGATTGATTTTGCAACGTCCTTTTAAACAATTAATGCTATACTATTCTTCTTGATTCCATTATTCCCAGCATAGTAAATCATATGATTTTCCTATTGAAATGGCCAATATCAGTCCCTGTCAGCTTTGTAATGCCTGGTATATTTATCTGTATGGTTCCCTTTTATTTTGAGCACTTCCAATTTTCCTAGATTCATACTTCGCACATGATAAGTGAAGATTACATTCAAATTAGCATATTTTTCAGCTGTTTCTCCTTACCTTGAGTCGTGATCTCTCGGCAAATGAAGACCCCTTAGGCCCCGCTCCCACAAGCTTTAACTGAGTCATGTCGTCACCATGGTTGACTCCGCTTGGAGAAAGCAGCTCCTCCTCAGTCACGCTTCTAGTGTTTCCAACGCAAGCGTCCCCGCTCCGGCAGTGTCTCTGACAACGTTCAGCTTCCATGCAGTAGGCCTTTAGTATCTGACAAAGTTTGGATGCTATACATAAGCAGCTCCTTTCTCCAAAGTGGGGAAGCTGAGTCCCTTTTGATGGTCTATTCTTATTCTGGAAGCTCGACTGAAACTTTTTCACTTTGTGTGACCCTGCTGACGTTTGAAATGCCAGTGACGTGGCTTCCAGCATCACAGCAACACACAGACAGCCTCCACCGCAGACAAACCGACAGGGAAGTGATGGCATCCCAAAATAGCCCTTCACTTTTATTTGTCTTGTAGTGAATTAGCTACATAACACCAGAAAATATGTTACAGAAACTTCCCTCTTTAAGAATCCTAAGAGACAACGAGTTCATATGGGAATGCAGGTTTCTTGAAACTGTCAGTACGAAAATTGGTTTGGAAAAGGCCGATCGAAGTTTGACATTGCTGTTATTGAAAGAGCACTGGTATCCTGCCAGACTTGGATTTCTGATGCTGAAAAATATCTTAGGACATTTTGCATAACATTTAACAAAATTACTTGAAAATATCATCAGGAAAAAAAGAATGTATTGTAATAGAGACTCTTTTAGCTCCAGTGTGTTTGCTTTAGCCCAGTAGTGTAGTTTAATGCTAAAAGGAATTTTGCATAACATCCTAGTCTGCTCTAGAAATGCAATAAGCATTTAGGGAGAGTCGAAGAAAAACCTTCCCAACAATTATTTCTTTTATCTGGTCTAGGAGCACTTCAACAGGCTGAGGGGCAAATGGTCAATAGAGAAGAAAAGATGAATTTTCATTTTTTAAATAGAACTTTCTTGCCGGAACAGATCTTCAATATCATCCTCGCTTTGGACTTTTCATGAACTAATTAATGCTAAGTTTGCATTCAAAAAAGCTGACTTTCTCCCTAAGTAAGATTAAGCTCTAACGGATACCAGTAAAAAGAAGCCATTCACCAAAGCTTTAGGAAAGTTCAGAACCTCCGTAGATACTCAGGAGGCCCTTTGTGCAAAAGCTTTGTACTTCCAAATTGATACAATGTCAATGCCGTGTTCTCAAGAACAGAAAGAGCCGAGAAGGGTCATTACTTTCAAGACATCAGCAGATTTTCAAACTGGTTCTTTTATAATTGTGTGCCTCTAAAGGCCTAGTCAGTGATTGTGTTAGTCAGGGTTGACTAGAGAAACAAATTCAAGGAGACTCGTGTGTGTAAGAAAGAGCTGTATATAAAAGAGTAATTGTATATTAAGAAAATATCCCAGCCCAGTTCAGATCAAGTCCATAGTCTGATATTACCCCATATGTCAACACTAGTACATAAATTCATCTTCACATTCACACAGCCTTGCAATGGCAGGAAGATCCCAGGCCTGTGGGTGGAACGTCTTGTGGATCCAGTGGTTGCGGAAGCATCTCCATGCACGAGTGGGTCTCCTTATGGCTCCTCCAGCTCTAAGGCTCCAGCATAGCTCCATGTGCCTTGTCAACAGGAATGTCTTGCAGGGAGATAGTCTGCATCTGGCCTCAGTGAGCTATTTATCTCCCTTTGTGCCTCCCAAATGAAGTCATCAAGCTGTGACCTGATTGACAGGCTAGACTCCACCCATTCGCAAGTTGACAGGAGATTTTGTAACTGCTACAGTGAAGAATTTAAATTAATCCTTAATGCCTTTCCCAAATGACATATTTGACCATTTGTAACTGTATTTATATTACTAATAAGCTTAAAAACACTGATGGTATAACATTACCAGTGATGAATCAACTTGTAATTTGTGGATGAATAAAACATAGCATGTGACAGTATTCTATTTTTTTTGAAACACAGTCATTTGCTATTAGAAACATTTGCTATTACCTTTACCTCAAACTGGCTTCCATATAGAGAGGCGAAAAGGCTATGCTATCACTTTTTAATATGGTACCATTTGGGGGAGCTTCCTAGCAAATGAAAGGAAAGATAAGAGCTTAGAAGCTGGTTTGACAAGGAAGATTTCTCAATCCCAGAGTGTGACTTGGAAGAGTTACAGAAAATGCAGGAATCTGTATGCCTAATGTACTCACCCAGATGATTCTAATTCAGATGACAGTAGAGCACGTTGGGAGAAGCACTGGTTAAAATAAACCACATCCCATAATGTTGCCAAACATAGAGACATGCAAGCTATTATGTCTTTCTGGTTAAAGCATATTAAAATCATATTACAAGAAAACCAAATTCAACATATACGGCCAAATATGTAATGGCAAGAAGACACACTAGAATGATTAGCTTTGTGGCTCGTTTAACCCTAATAGTGGATAGATCCATGGTTTACTTTTTTTTAATAGGATTATGACACTATGAAATAATGTTTTAGAAAATTCGAATATGCATATGAAAAAATGCCCATGATTGTGGGTAAAGTAGATTTTACATGAAGGGACAAAGAACAAAGGATGTGAGGAAGTTATTTCAATAAATGCGTAGCTTAATATAAACCATAAGAGGACACTGTATAATTCTGCAAGAGTAAAATAATGAAAGGTGCATTGCTTCTGTGATCTTTCAGGAGCCTACATAGTCAGTCAGTCAGAAGAGAGAGAAGCCAGAGGCAGAGAGGTTTAAGAATATGGAGGATATGGAAGTAACTTTTTTTTATTCCAGGGCCAGGGAGAGAATGTGAATTAAGTACATTATGTTTTAGATCTGAATGTGCTTTTAATGAGCTATCAAGAAAATCACAATGGTTAGGTTGTAATTATAAGAAAGATGTGTGACCCATTGTTGATTTCTTGTTGTGATAGAAGAGGATATTTTTGAATGAGTAATATAAAGCTTTTATCTTATGTTATTGTTAGTTCTGACTCACAGTGACCTATGTTGGAAATGCTACTGGTACTGACCCACCTCACGCTCACTGGTGAGTTAGAGACCATTGGTGCATCTGCGGCATCATGCTGTCGTGCTGAGGATCTGTCTCTTTCCCGCTGACCCTCGGTTACCAATCACGATGTCCTCCTCCAGGGACTGAGTCCTCTAGATAACCTGCCCCAAGTCCCTGAGATGCAGCTACAACATCTTGGCTTCTTAGGATGCTTTAAACAGATGTTTAAACACTCATTTGAGCAGAGCTACCATTAGGGTGAGCTGGATTGTTTTTCCCATTGTTTGTTTGCTTGTTTGCTTGAGTCCTTGCTTGGTGGCTACTTTTCCGTTTGCATTTTGAGGCGTGTTCAAAATACATATAATTTCATAGTTCTTAAGTATATAAAAATATATGTACTTCCTAATAAAAACCGTTAAACAGGTTAGAAAACTACAAAAAGAAGCAAAGCTATGACCCCTAAAGAAAACAAAACGACATGGAAGCAAGAGAACACCAAAATAGATGTCAGAAGAGACTTTGAACCTTGCCCTTGGCCATAGGGTAGCTAAAGCAACCGGAAGAAACGATGTAAAAGTGCTCACCGAAGATTCCGTAAGTTGGCCCAAGAAGGGAAAGTAAAAGGGTCTCATGAAATGTGCAGAGACCTGGAAAACAAATGGGAAGAACATGGCGAGCATTTCTGTAGCTGGAAGTGACAGCTGGAAAGTTCGGTCACTGAGTTGCAATGTTTAAGAATTCGGTGAGCAAATGTTAAACAATGCCAGAAGCTACAGTCCCTGCACCGGAAAGAACTGATTGACGTGCTCTCAGGAGAGACTAGTCCCTGGAAACGGGCATGGTGCTGGATAAACTGGAGGACCATCAAGGAGGTAGAAGACCCTCCACAAGGTCGATCGACCCGGACACTGCACCCATCCTGTGAAACATAGCAACGATTGTCAGGAAGGTGCAGGTGTGAGCGCTGTTTGTCCTGCTGCACAGAGGGTCCTCTGAATGAGAACCACCTCAATGGCACCTTGCCACAGCAAGACCAACGTCTCTACCTCTTCTAAATGTGTCAGATGCTCTCCAACATCACTGAGGCAGGCCCAGCACCCATTGGCTTTTACAGAATAACGAGAGAGCAAAGCAGAGAGAGCTAAATAGGCTCTTCTGAGAATTAGAAGGCCTGCTCATCTGTCTACATCATGGCATGTTTTGCCTCACAGCTCTAAGGAAGGGCGTGTGTGTGATGTTGTGGGTGGCCTCCCTGAATTCAGCCTCTGCAGTTAAAAAATATAATTTCAAAGGGATGTCATTTCCTAGGAAAACGTATGACTGCGATATCAACCTATTTAAATATATTTGAAGCTACTTATGTAATAGGATTTTTCATCTGTTATTGTCATGTGTTCCATATGCCTACTTGTTACTTGAAATATATTGCACAGCCTCACAGGGCTTACCAAATCTATGTCTAACCTTATTGGGTAAAATTCAGCTATTTTTCTCTTGACGCTCTTATTTTTATACTAAATTACTAATATTCTCCTGATGTCATGTTCTTGATTATTTGTTTTCCTTGCCAGTTGAATAGCCGAGCATAAATATTCCTGCTGAAAATAGCTTGGGAATTAAAGTAAGACGGATAAACCTGGGTCCAGTTTTCAACTACACTTCTTTCTAGCTGAATAACCGTGGTCAAGTCTCTTCACCTCTCGCACCATCTGTTTTGCTATCTTTAAAATAAGAGCAATGCCTAGCTCACAGTTTATACATGTTCTGTGTGAATTACAGTGTGGAGCCAATGCCTCATACTTACAGACCCTCAATATATGGCACATATTTTCCATTGTGAACTTCTTGTACATTGAAAGAGAGCATTTGAGCAGCACTTTGGAAAGTATTCTAAAATAAGTAGCGTTATTTGCTCTAAATAATTTAGACGTATCGGAACAGAAGAAAATAAAAACCTTCTTGGGTACTCACTCAAAAAAAATTAATTGATGTACCAAACACTCGTTTGGAGCTGGTGATATTGTGGTGACCAGCGTTTGCATTTACCTTTTAGCGAGAATGGACAGAATGTAAATACCTAAAGAAAGGGACAAATACAACGATCTCAGATGGAAGGAAGAGATCTCTGATGATGCCATTGAGTTGACTATTGACCCATGTGTGTCACAGTACAACTGTGCTCCACAGATTTTCCAGGGACTGACTTTTCTGAGGTCGATTGCCAGCCTTCCTTCGAGGTGCCCCTGGGTGTGGTTGACCACCCACATTTCCATTAGCAATCCTGCAGGTTAGCCATTTGCCCCACCAAGGGATTTCATTAGTCATTAGAGAAATGTTAAGCAAAGTCACATTGATCTACCACTTTGCCCCCATTAGGATGGCTATTACCCCCCCAAATTGAGAAGAAAGCAGGTGTTAGGAAGAAGTTGAAACTCTCATCCATTGCTGGTGGGATTATGAACTTGTACAATCCCAATTAAAATAATACGGCAGTTCCTCCAACCAAAACTTGCCATCCCTCAGCCATCAAGTAAATTCTAACTCATAGTGACCCTATATCAGCTTTCCAAGATTAAAAATTATGGTGACATACTGCCTCATCTTTCTCTCATAGAGGTGCTGGTGGGTTTGATCCACTGACCTTGCGGTCTGCAGTCCATCACAGGCCAAAATGACCCACAGGGCCAAAATGACCAAGCAGTTTCGCTTCTAGGCATATACTGAAAAGACTTGAAAGCAGGACCTGAGGTACTCATGCACCAGTGTTAATTGCTGCATTCTTCACCATAACCATAAAGTGGAAACAACTCAAGTGCCCATCACAGATGAACATAATGTATACACATATGTTGAAATATTATTCTACTATAGAGAAATGAAATTATGATATATGCTGTGACATGAATTAGCCTTAAAAATATTTTACTGAATGAAGTAAATCGGACACAAAAGAACAAATAGTGGATGATCCCATTTATATAGAAGGTCCAGAATAAGCAACTGAATAATCTGTACGATGGTAAGGGAAGAAATGAGGTGTTTTTTGAGGGGTAATCAGTTTCTGTGAAGAGTAATAAAAAATTAATGGATAATGGTACTGATGCCACAATATGGTTAATGCAATTCATGCATTGAATTATACAGGTAAAAATGTTTGAAATGGCAAACATGTTTAAATGTATCTCACCAGAATCATTTTTAAAATAATATTCTACTTGTGGATCTTGGTAAGGGTTACATGGTGTGTTCACATTGAGAAAATGTAGTCTGCTGGACACTTGTACCCTGGCCTACTTTTCTGTTAGAAAAAAATTTTGAAGTTCTATGTCATTTTTTTCAGGAGTAGAATACTAGTATTTTTATTTACAATAAAACTGAAAGATGCTTTAAATATGGAAGGATGAAAACACAGCCATCAAGTCAGTTCTGACATATAGTGACCCTATAGGACCCTATAGGTAGAAATGCCCCTGTGAGTGCCCTAGACTGTAATTCACTGTGGGAGTAGAAAGTCCTGTCTTCCTCCCTCGGAGCGGCTGGTGGTTTTGAACTGTCAACCTTGCAGTTAGCAGCCCAGCGCATAACCACTAAGCCACCAGGGCTTCAAGGCTCTGGAACAAAATGAACCTGGTTTATTGAGGTAGAGGACGCTCAGACGTGCTGTAAAGACAGAGACAAAGCACAGTACTGACGTGAGTAAACTGGATAAGGAAATCTTCCTGTGCCCCACTGAGACCTGCAGAAGGGCCTAGAGAACGTAAAGGGCACAGTGCGGCGTGGGCAAGAGCGAGAGGAAAGGGGGGCTCGCGGCGCAGCAGAAGCTCTGAGTGTGGGGAAGCCGAGAACATGAGCTCGGAGAGGCAGGCCCGGCCTGGACTGAATGGGGTCTGGGAGACTAAGGGAAGGAATTTAGGCAGACACGAATTTCCAGAGAAAATTCGGAAGTCTGCCTTCAGAAGTCTGTGGCCAGGTTGTGATACAAGGTTTGAAAAGAATTTTTTTTTAAGATCGCTTATGTACCATAGAGAATGGGTTATACAAAAAATGATGATCGGTGAGAAACCAATTAGGCGGCTCTCACAGTAGATCAGATGAATAATAAAATGCTGAATGCGGGAGTATTGGAAGTGCCCAGTGAGAGGCTAATGAGTTTAAGATACATTTTGCAGATGAAAGCTTAAAGCAACTTGCTAACGGGTACTATGTGGGCAGGTTTCCAAGCCGTTCGTGAGTGGCGCTGTGCTCGTTGGCACGCTTGGCTACTACCGTTTGCTGGCCGAAACCCCAACAGACGCATCTGAGGAGAAAGGCCTGCGCTCCTTCTTTAGAAAGATCGCACCTCTAAAGACCGTGACGCAGCCCTACTCTGCGCACATGGGGTCCTCGTGTTGTACACAACACCGTTAGGTCTTTTGTTTGTTTGTTTTTGTTTAGAGAAAGAGGCTTAGGGTCAGACAAGTCCCTCTCCCTGAGCTGTAGAGTCAGTACTGTCCTCTGAAGTGAATTCTTCTGGGGGGAGTGGGGTGCTGTCCACTCAGTTGGTAATGGGGCCTGCCCCTCGGGCCTCTCCATCGGTTCCCTGCTTCATGTCAGTGGGTTGCGTTCTTGTCTTGGAGCTCCGGGTTGAAGACTGGTCCCTGTGGAGACACAAGCACACAGGAGCCAACTAGGGGAGAAGAGGGGGTGGGGGCGGGGGTGGAGAGAGGGAAGTACAACCTGGCTCACCAAGCCCTGAGGACAATGTTTGTGCTCAGAGCAGCAATGCAGAGACGACCACAGGGCCAGCCTCACCACGGGGCAGAGCGTTCCTCACTGACCCATAGCACCATTGGGGACAACACTAGAGACACAAGGCAGGTACTCTGCCCGCCCTGAGCCCACTACCCTGAAGCCAGCCACTGGGGACATGCAGCAGAGCGGCGGGGGAGAGCAGAGCAATGAAGTCCCCAGGGATAGATGTGGAGCCAGGGCATAGCACCCCATCAGACTCGACTGGAAAGCACTCGTAAAGGACAATAGACCCTGCACTATATATAGGGTTTGTTGTTGTTGTTGTTATTTTATTTTATTTTCGACTATTGCTTCATTGTACTTGGTCTTGTGATGGTGTGTATTGTTGTCGCTGCATGGCTACCTGGAAGGAATAGGCAGGATAAACAAGCCAGAAGAGAGAACAAGAGGATGACAGTTCCGGGGGGACATGGGAGAGGGGGAGGTAAGTAAAAGGAACTGGGTGTTAACAAACCCAGGGACAAGGGAACAACAAGTGATCCAAAATCAGTTGCAAGAAGGTTTAGGAGGTCTGGCAGGGCTGGATCAAGGTCAGTGTAACTGAGAGGAATTCCTGAAACTCAAATGAAGGCTAAACATGATAGTGGGACAAGAGAAAATTACAAAGAAATAGAGGAAAGTACTAGGAGGCAAAGGGCAGTTATAGAGATCTAAATACAGATATATACAGATGTAAATATATTTATGATGAGGGGGAAAATAGATCTATGTGCATATATTTATAGGTTTAGTATTAAGGAATCAGATGGACAGTGGGCTCCTACTCAAGTCCTCCCTCAACACAAGAACTTTGTCCTAACAATTCAGTAATCTGAGATACTCACCTTCCTGGCATGATCACTGAAGACAGTGAGTGCACAAGCAAATGTGAAGAAAGCTGATGGTGCCTGACTAGCAAAAGATATAATGTCTGGGGTTTTAAAGGCTTGAAGATAAACAGGCGACATCTAGCTGAGTAACAATAAAACCCACATGGAAGAAGCACACCAGCTTATCCTGACACGATCGCTGAAGACAAAGTGAATGCATAAGCAAATGTGGTGAAGAAAGCTGACCCAGCTATCAAAAGATAAAGAGTTTTCCTATAGGCTGGAAGATAAACAAGTGGTCATCTAACTGAGAAACAAAGCCCACGTGGAAGAAGCACACCAGCCTGTGAGATCACAAGGCATCAAAGGGATCAGGTATCAGGCATAAAAAAAATCATATCATTGTGAATGTGAGGGAATGTGGAGTGTGGACCCAGGGCCCATCTGTGGGCAATTGGACACCCCCTTGCAGAAGGGCCGTGGGGAGGATGTTCAGTGTAGCAATTAAGAAAAATACAATTTTCCTCTAGTTCTTGAATGCTTCCTCACTATCATGATCCCAATTTTAACTTACAAATCTGGCTGAACTGGAAGATGAACACTAGTACAAATAGGAACTGGAAACACAGGGAATCCAGGAAGGATGAACCCCTCAGGACTAGTGATGAGAGTGGCCATATCAGGAGGGTGGAGAGAAGGTGGGGTAGAAAGGGGTAACAGATTACAATGATTTACATATAACCTCCTCCCTGGGGGACAGACAGGGGAGAAGTGGGTGAAGGATGACATCGGACAGTGTAAGATATGACAATATAATAGTAATTTATAAATTATCAAGGGTTCATGGGGGAGAGGACTGGGGGGGAATGAGCTGATACCAAGGGCTCAGGTAGAAAGCAAATGTTTTGAGAATGATGAGGGAAACAAATGTACAAATGTGCTTCACACAATTGATGCACATATGGATTGTGATCAGAGTTGTGCAAGCCCCCAATAAAATGATTAAAAAGAAAGAAAGAGGTTTAGGGAAATTTGGCATAAAAGATAATGCCTAACGTTTTGGCCTGGCCTA
The DNA here is from genome assembly GCF_050624435.1 of Tenrec ecaudatus. Taxonomy (NCBI): domain Eukaryota; kingdom Metazoa; phylum Chordata; class Mammalia; order Afrosoricida; family Tenrecidae; genus Tenrec; species Tenrec ecaudatus. The sequence continues at coordinate 101,579,001 of NC_134532.1, read as the reverse complement.
TCTCATGAAGTCCTTAATCATGTACATGCCATTTCATGATGTGCTATAGGTAAAGTACATTTGTTTTTGTAAAGATGTACAGAATGTACAAATGATGTACACACGTGTTGTGTTCTTGGATTCGAACAATATCTCAAGAAAGAAAATGCGCATCGGATCAGTGCTGACAGCATGCGCCGGAGACAAAGATTGCATCCTGTCGTTGCCACTGATGGGTCTTACCGCAGTTCTTCAGCCTCTTTCCATCAGTTTCCTTTTGTGTGCAATGTGAATTATAATAGCATCCATCGCATGGGTTCACTCTCAAGTATAAATTATTAAATTCATTTAAATGACTTAGAGGAATGCCTTCTTGTGTGTGGTTGTGTGTTGTTCAAGGGATGGGGGAAGAACACTCCTGGGGACGTGTTGAATTTATGATGCTGTTTTTGAGATTCAAAGGTGGGATGTACAGGCAGTTGTGTATACAGATTTGCAGTGCAGGGAGAAGTCAGGTAGAAAGATGTAAATTAGGAATCATTAGCATATTGGTGGTATTTAAAACCCCGGCCCCAGATGAAGTCACCTAGGGATAGATAGTAGAGCACAGAATAAAAGAAGACTAACCTAGGGGCAATTCAGTACTATGGTTGGACATCGCAGAAATGGCTGAGAGTCTGAACCAATGTCTTAACTTTCTCTTAATGTTAGGGCAACTTCTATGCCTAAATGAATTCATCAAACAGTTTCATGTGACGATTCAGATCACAAAGTCTTCTCTATGTATGCCTTTGATCATATTTCCAACAACAATCAAAATGACCCCTTTTGGAAAACTTCTGAAGATAAATTCAGAGTCATGAATAAACATATCATCATAGAACAGGGGTTCTCAACCTGTGGGTTGTGACCTCTTTGGGAGGGTTGAATGACCCTTTCACAGGGCTCGCCTGATTCATCACAGTAGCAAAATGACAGTGATGAAGTAGCAATGAAAATCATTTTATGGTTGGGGGTCACCACAACATGAGGAACTGTACTGAAGGGTCGCGCCATTAGGAAGGTTGAGAACTGCTGTTCTAGAATTTATCTTTCTCTGCTGCACAGGGAGCAGATACAAAGTGAAGAGATAAGAAGATTTAGCCGTGGGCAAATAGATGCTGAAATCTTAGGTCTATGTCAGCTGTGAGACCTGGGAATTCTCATCTTCAAATCAGCACGATCATGATAGGTATCTCGTGTGGTCTAAAGACATGTACATGAGATTGTGCCTGGCACACACTGAATATCCACATGGTGGTTTATTATCTATCTTATGAAATATACTGAATCTTGTGGATGTGTTTCACATTCATATATGAAGTACTCCTCAATCCATACACTACTGTTTCATTAGGTACTGTATGTAATGTTTGCTTTACTTTTATAATGATATACACGATGTTCAATGATGTACACAAATAGTAGATTCTATGTATGTTCATGTATGTGTGCGTGTGTCTTCACCATGGTTATAAAATTACATTGAGTTATAAAACTACTTTTTCGTTTGCTTAAGTATTTGTGAAAAGATCTTTCACATGGTAAAGAGGGGATTTCTCACACATGCAGTACGCTGTTGATTTTAAACAGACTTAGCATCTGGAGGCACAAGGGCTGTTATGGTCTCATTATTTCCTGCCCCCCCAGAGGATGAACTGTACTAATTAAGTACATTTAAGGGCGGAGAGGGAGGCTTCTTTGCTGTGTCCCCATTAAGCTTCTGTTTCTTTACTTACTGATGCTTGTTGCAGTTTATTGACTGTGAATTATACCTCACAGTAAATTAACTCTGTTTTCTGATGACTCCCTCCACCCAATTTGCCACATATAAAAGTTACATAGAGTTATAAAGCAGCCAATTGGCTTCCTAAGAATAGAGATATGAAACAATTTTCTGCAGTGTTGAACTCCAGAAGCATTTAACGGCTTTTGTAAATCCAGTACCGATGCGCATTTCCAAGCCAGGAGCAAACATATAAATCATGTTCAGCACGGTGTACCTGTCTTTAGAAGCTGTTTACAGCCATGTATATTTATTAGTTTCCCCTGGTGTCAAGCCATTTGCTTTCCTTTCCTTCTCCTTTTCTGTGTGTGTGCACGCACATCCACATTGCCTCCCCAAAAGCCTCTGGGGATGATTATTCCTCTCTCCCGCATCTTTGTGCCATTGCTTCGGAGAGCTGCTCAAATAAACGGAATCTTTTTCTTTCCATGGGGGTTTGCAAGTGTCCTTTTCCCACTCGTCCAGAACTGTGAATGGGCTGGGTTTTTACCCTACTTGCAAACGAACATGTTGCAGAAGGCATGAGGATCCTAGGTCAGAAAGAAAGTTCTCTATTGCTTACGTAATAGGTGTCGCTGAGGTATCAGCGGTGGTGCCAGTCCCTTGGGTGTCTGCTCCTACAGGATCGTGTGAAGAGGGCCATGACAGCCATACACGAGGAGACTGCATTCCAATGGAGGACTAATCTAAATTCTTTATAATTTCTGATGTTTGCTCTGGAAGTAGACATTTTTTTTCTTTTTTTAATTCTGGTAGGTAAGTCATTTTTCCCTTTGCTCACAAGGGAGATGCTATCTTAATTTTCAGTGCAGAACAAAGCATGTCAAACTGGGAGAGTGCCAGGAATTGTTTTCCAGCATCACTGATACTTCATATTCTTGTATATAATTGTTATACATATGATTTTAAGGATAATATGGATTCCAAGAATAAGAATCACCCAGTCCTCTTATAAAGGAACATCTTAGTCAAGAAATAAAATTAAAAATTGCACTGGACAAATACGCGGTAAAAATACCTCTTTAAAGTTCCCAAAAGCAAAGATGTTGGTTTGATGACCCAGATGTGCCTGCCCCAAGCCATGCTGTTTTCAATAGTCTTGGACAATGGAAAAAGAAGACAGAAGAAGAAGGAGGGTATTTGAAGTGTGGTGTTGAGGAGAACATTGAATATGTAATAAAATGCTATGAGAATTAACGACGTCTGCACAAAAAGCTGGAATGCTCAAACAAATGAGAATAGTGAGACGTTGTCTTTTTAAATTTGGACTTGGCAGCCGGAAAGACTGATCCAGTAGAAAAGGACACATTTAGTCCAATTTGAAGGCCATTGAGAGAAAGCACCACCCTCAATGAGATCGACAGACAAAATAGCCGCCGCAGTAGTCAAAACATGTCAACGATAATGCGTGAGGATGCCACCAGACGGCTTCATTATGTTACACGTAGACGATGGTCACCATCAAGGTCGCCAAGAGTTGGAGCCCATTCAATGGCAACACAAATTATTCTGAAGACCTACGGTGTGTTTTATGTGATTGGGACTAGTGCTCCAGTTATTGTTTTATCCGTCGTCCCTGTGTCCACATCGAGGAGATGTCAGCTTGCACATAGTCGGGCTGGGAGGTACACGCAGGCCAAGGTTGTGGTGGGTAAAGGAGAGAGCAGGATTCAAACCCTGCCTGACAGTGGGAGGCCTTTGGTTTGGGCTTTGGTTGGGGGAGGGGGATGCTTTTGAAAATATACTGTCAAACTCTTTTATATAACTACAATATATTAATTTTCTAAAAGTAAAATTTTACCAGCCGTTAAAGCATTTGCAAAAATCACACATCCTACTTCAGCTTTCTTGCATTTATATTTATAAGAAAATCTTCATTTTAAAATTATAAACAATAAAAATGCTTTCAATAGAAAATCAACTATCTAAAAAAGTTTTTTTTTAAAATAAAGGCAACTGTCTGATTAAAAATTCAATAGCTCTATAAGGATGTCTACCCAGAAAATTAAAAAAATTAAAAAATGACAGGGGACAAAACTGGACTGATGCTTTGCCAATCCAAACTGTAACGTGACACTTCATTAGAAATCTAGATGCCTCTTATGATGGCTTCTTCTACTTTAAAGAGCTGAGGCAATTGTCCCCCCATGCAGCATTCTCAATCTCTTTCATAGCAAAAACCGCATTTTAACTTCACAGCCTTTTGCAACTTGTTGTGTTCCCCGCCGCCCGCCCCCACCCGACCCCTGGCTTCATGCACATCCTTTCTGGCAATTCTTTATAGTGACTGTTTTAATTGATTTAGGCTGATATAAAACATCGAGTTCACTACACTTTTAAAAGCTAGACTTTTACATAATTCTGTTTAAAATTTGCATCATACAATTAGTGTCAAGAGGACTTTCATATATGTTTCTTATGAGTTGTATTTATCCAGAGTTGAGATGACAGGCGCACCGCTTTTCTGCATAGCGGAATTAGAAAATAAATCCAGCACTAAGCTGGACTCCCCAAACAGGGTAATAGAGGTTGCATGCTGGATTTTCAAGGGACAGACTCTGGGCTTATCTGCCAATGTTGGGGCTAAAATACTGAGAGCAAACCTGGCAGGCATTTACCTCAGATGATGAGTAAAAACTAGAGCTGGAATGGGGATATACATATATATTATCATTGGGGTTATGTGTATCACAGAAAAGGGGGGAAACTACTGGCTAATTAGAACAAGGAGTCACCCAATTTTATATCTACAGATAACATGTGTATTGACATGTGGATTCAATCTCAAATTTTTCTAGTGTTTGTGACTCTGGAAATGACCTTTTGAAATGATTTAGTTCAAGCTTGACGAAGTAACCGCTGAGCTAAAGCTGACCCTAAATGACCTTTTGAAACGTATGTCCTGCATAAGCACAGTCGAATATGACATCACGTATTTGTCAGGAGAAAATAATTACAGCATAGTGGTATGCACTCACAAGATTCTTTTAGGAAGAGAGAATTACTTTTAAAAACCAACCAAACAAAAAACAGATGCTTACAAAAAGGGTGCTTTATTTAGAATTCCTTCCTTAGGAATCAAAGCAGTTGTTTGTCCAGAACTGCATTTTCCAAAACTGCTCAAAGTACTTTGTTTTCCAAAACTGCTCAGAGCACTTCATCTAGCTGAATAGATATATTCCTGAATCTATTAATACACATATATATTAAAAAATCTACAATGAGACTTAAGCATCACATACTTCATTCACCTTTTTTTGAGTTTCTTTTTCACCATGTATCCCTTCCTTAAAATCCTTCAGAAAACAATAAAAGTAATCCATCACACTGCATTAGAAAAAAGAAAACATTCACAGTCTGAACGTTTTTCTGGGTTCCCCCAAATGGGGGCATCATGTGAAATTTCCTCAGACACAGACTTTGAGGAAACACCAGATGCTCTATTATTGAATATTCTGCTAATGGGCATGCCATAAAAAAATTACATTAACAGTGGTAAGTAGATTAAAAATCTATTCCATAAAATAAAAATGTTCTGTGACTTCAATTTAACTATGTATCTGAAAATCTAAGAGGATATTTTTGTTTGTCTAACTATTATATCTAATTTATTTAATGTTAAAATACATTCCATCCAATTCTTTGACAAACTAAACCATCCTCACTTTAGGCACGCTGCCTCAAGAGCTTTCTAAGAAGCAGAGGGGGAGAAATCACTTGTCAATTAATCCAGCTTCCTTAACTTTCCTGAAGAAGAATTTCTCCAGGATATTGGCTCATTTGTAGTATTCCTTCTCTGGGGGATGCTGACTGTATGATTTTTAACTTTTAAGCCATTCAGTTTCTCTCCTTGTAAACAATCTCACTATCGTTTGAGGTTGGGTAAATCATTCTGTCAAAAGTTCTGCAACGCTCTCTTGTCTTCGTTGCTCCCAGACAATAGATTCTCAGTAGGAGCAGAGTATTAGGCCTGTATCTTTGCTTTCCAACGGTGATGTTCACAACATCACAGATTTGAGCGCTGCTTATTAAAATGCTATATTTTGTAGCCTATTGCTACATGCATCGCTTCATGCAACATAATTTTCTCACTCTTTCTGAATGTATGATTAATAGTTGTGGTCATTTTCAATTCTCATGAAACAATGATACGATGACACCTTTGAAAAAAGAAAACTCTAGCATGTTGGCTTTGTCAAGCGTCAGTGCATTAAACAGGAACTATAAAAATAAATATAGCAAGCCCGCAATTAAACCAAAACACTCATTTAGAAAATTATGGAAATTATTTTTTACTTTAGGAGACAGGCTCTTGATGTCACCCTAAAACAAAAACAAAGGTGCAAAGTGTGCCGTTTAAACTTAGTATCCTAGAAATTTTCTGACCGACAGGGAACCCATTTTGTATTCTTTAAGTAAACTGATGTTAACATTAGACTGGGGAAAGTATTGATTGCTCTTTAGGGCTAGAATCCAGGATATTATAAATTTGCAGCAGAACTAAGATTCATTCCTAAAATTATATTGACAGTATACATCAAATGTCTTCTGAAGGAAGGCGTCTAGCTCTCTCAGAAATGCATCAAAATAAGAAAACTATAAAATAAAGAATATCTAGTATAAGAATTTAAACCACAGCTGTAGAGATGTCTGAAGATAATGAGAATTGGTTCTTATAAATCAATTTTAAAGACATAAAGGTACAGATGGAAATTCATTTTTGCTGTCATTGAGAGTAATCATACAATCCTTGTCATAATAAATCGTCTTATAGGGCTAGCCAGTCACCTGGTGGCTCAGTGGTTATGTGTTCAGCCACCAACCACAAGGTCGGTTCAAATTATTATTTGAAACTACCAGTCACTCCATGGGAGAAAGTGAGACTGTCTACACTTGTAAAGAGTTTTTGTTGTTGTTCTTAGGTGCCATCAAGTCAGCTCTGACCCATGGGGACCCTACGCACAACAGAACAAAACGCTGCATGGTCCTGAGCCATGCTCACCATGGTTCCTGTGCCTGAGCCCATTGATGCAGCCACTGTGCAAATCCATCTCGCTGAGGGCCTTCCTCTTTTTCACTGCCCCTCTACTCTGCCAAACATGACGCACTTCTCCAGGAACGGATCTCCCCTAACAGCATGCCCAAAGCTTGTAAGCTGAAGTCGCAATCCTTGCCCCTATGGAGCACTCTGGCTTTACTTCTCCCAATACAGCCCATGGAACTTTCAATATTCTTCTGCAGCAACACAATTTAAATGCATCTATTCTTCTATGGTCTTCCTATTCAGTGTCCCAAAAAGCATTGTGTGAAGAGTTACACTCTTGGAAATTGACAGGGCCAATTCTACATTGCCCTATAGGGTCACTAGGAGTTGGAATTGCTTCAGTGGTGGTGAGGCATGAGTGTGAGAGTCAATCCACCAACATAATATACAGAGCTATACGTCCATAACATAGTACCACTGTGAAAAGAGAAATGTGGCAGTCTTGCTGATAATGTTGGAGAATCAAGCTCTTAAACTCCCTGTTAAAGTTGGTCTCTTTGTATTTTTGTCTACCTCTTTAAAATGTTTAGGGACAAAACCTACAGCTACATTACGTGGCCTCATGAGAAAACTGGAACACAGAGCCATGGAATGAAGCGTCTCACTCTGTCTGCCTGTTTATAGTTCTTTGGCTCTAAGTTCTGTTACTGCCTTGGGGTTCACCTGTCCAATGAGCACTTCCTGAGCACAGGGACTTTTATGGAATTTCATCTAGATACTTGACTATAGTGTTACTAAGTGTTTATGAGATATCATTTCAAGAATTTCAGTAAAGATTTTTTAATTCTGTTCCATACCACTGCTAGCTGGAGGGAAACTTTGTTATTTATTTGAATACGATAGTAAGTAGACATTTTATTTTCTCAGGGACATACTCTTCTACTGGGAATATTTCTGAAAAAATGTGTGACTTCCTCATATCATATCCGTATCTCCTCTTTCCCTTTTATACTATATGCTTTAATTTCCTTTTTAGTGTCTTAGAATCATGTCTCATCCTTAGAGCCCTTTAAATTTCTAGGGTCTTTTCCAATTATAAGTCGCTTGGGAAATTTCTCTTTGCATCAATTTATAAAATGAAGATGAAGATTCAAACAACATAGCAAATCTCTTCAGTTTTCTTTTGATTTAGTGCCATGATTGAATTGCATGTGTGTATTTCCAATAATATTCATTTTTAACAGATTTCCCCCACTACTCCTAGCATCTTAAAACTTAGTCATTCAGACACCACCCACTGGCCCTCTGACACCTTCTTTCAGATGGAAAGAGGCATTTATGTATATGAGTCACCTCCTGTAAGCTTTACAGGGATTATATAAAAGCAATCTTCCAATTCAGTGTGGCCTGTGGATGAAAATTCACATTTAGTATCAATGTGAAAGTCATGCTTGCTTGTTGAGAATCACAATAGAGCACGTTAGTACCTCACCTCTCAGGCCATAAAGCCTTGTTTTGCATTCCATAATGTCAAAGAGAGAACTTGGAAATGTTGTAATGTTTTCATCAGTTTTGGAAAAGCTTCTTGGCATTAATAACAGTGAAGGCTATCTTCTATGGAGTGAGAAAATTAAATATTAATTCATACTTCTCAACTTGTTGCTAGGTGCCATTGAGTTAGATCTGACTCATAAGTATCGTGTCTACGACACAATAAAACATCGCCCATCCTCACAGTTTTTACGTTTGAGTCCACTGTTGAGTCCACTGTTGAGTCCACTGTTGAGTCCACTGTTGAGTCCACTGTGTCAGTAATCAGCTTGTGTTCCTTATCTTTTTCACTGCCCTCCACTCTGCAAAGCATGAAGTCTTTTACCAGAGCCTGGTTTCTCCAAAGTATTTGAGACCAAATCTTGGCATCTTCACTTGTAAGGAACATTTTGTAACTTCTTCCAAGATCGATGTGTTCGTTCTTCGTGCAGTGCAAAGTAGTTCAATGTTCTCTGCCAACGCAGATGCATCAATTCTTCTGCAGCCATCCCTACTGAATGGCCAATTTCAACATGCCTATGAGGTAAAGGGAGTACAATGGTTTGGGTCAGGTGCTTCTTAGTTTGCAAAGTGATGTCCTTGTTCCCCTGCACTTTCAAGAGGTCTTGCCCAGCAGGCTCTCCCAGTGCCATGAATCCTTGGGTGTGTTGACTACTGCTTCTATGAGCAATGATCATGGATCCAAGCAAGATGAAATTCTTGACGACAACTTCAATCTTCTGTGAATTTAGTATGATAATGGCTATTGGTGTAGTGGTGAGGATTTTGGTTCTCTGTATATTGATTTTCAATCCATACAGAAGGCTATAGTCTTTGGTTTTCATCAGCAAGGGCTTCAAGTCTTCCTCAATATCAACAAGCAAGGTGGTTTCCTCTGTTTATCACAGGTTGTTAGTAAGCCTTTCTCCAAGCCGGATACCATGTCCTTCTTCATAGAACCCAGTTACTTGGATTCTTTGCTCAGCATGCAGATTGAGGAAGTGTGGTGAAAGGATTCAAACCTAGCACACTCTTTTCCTGATTTTAAACCATGCACCATTCTTTTATCTTGTTCAAACGACTATCTCTCAGTTCATGTACAGGTTCTCTATGAACACAATGAAGTGCCTGGAAGGTCCATTTTTATCAATGTTATTCTTCATTTATGTCTCACACAATAAAATGCCTTTGCAGAGTCAATAAAACACAAGCAAATCTTTTTCTGGTGTTTTCTGCTTTCAGTTAAGATTCATATGATATCGCTCCTGCCACATCCTCTTCTAACTGAATCTCGGATTTCTGGCTTGAGTTGCCTGTGGGTGTACTGGTGGTGGCAACCATTGTCGTATTAACTTGATCAAGATTTTACTTTCCTGTGGTATTGATGATATTGTTCACTACTTCCCACATTCTACTAAGTAACCTTTCTTTGGTATGGACACAAATATGAATTGCTTACTACTGATTAGTCAGGTAGCTGGCTTCCAAATTTCTTGGCATAGAGCCTCTTCTGACATCTGCTTTGATCTTTCTTTCCTGTCTTATCGAAGAGCTTTTGCTTGCTTCATGAGTGATGTTCTGGATGTCCTTCCACAGCTCATCACATCTTCTGTCATTAATGCTCACTGAATCAAATCTGTTCTTCAGATATTCTCGAAATTCAGGTGGGATAGATTCAAGATTGTGTTTTGGCGCTTATGGACTGGTTTTCATTTTTCTGAACTTAAGTCTGAGTGATTGATGGCCAGTCCCATTGGTGGCCTCAGCCTGGTTTTAGCTGCTGAGACTGAGCTTCTCCAGGGCCTTGTCCTACATTTGTAGTCAATTTGATGTCTGTGGATTTCATCTGGAGAAGTCCATGTGCATAATCACCTTTTGTGTTGTTGCAAAAAGGTATTTGCTATGAACAGATTAGTGGGTTTGCAAAATTCCATCCTGCGATCTCCAGCTTCATTTCCATCACCAAGACCATATTTTCCAACTGCTGTTCTTTCTTCTTTGTTTGCAGCTCTTGCCTCCCAGTCACCAGTCATGACCACTGCATCTTGATTGCGTGTACAAATGGCATTCACGCCAGGGAGAATTGAACAGTTGCTACCACAATCCGCTTCCAAACTTTCTTTTTCTACATGGACTTTTGGACATCATCTCCCTTTCACTCCCACCCCACCCCCACTGTACCTCCTGTCCCCCAAACCCCGATTCTACTTGATGGTTTTCTAACTCTTAAGTCTTTGTATTTAACATTATAATGCCTTTGTCTTCTTCAGCTTCTCTTAGATATTTTGTGTTCAGCTCTCTTACGTCATGAAGCTTTCTATTTTCTTTCATCACTCTACATTTAAGAGCGAGTTTCAGAGTCTCATCTGACAGCCACTGTGGTCTTTTCTTGCCTTTTTAATGACATTTTGCTTCCTTCATGTGTGTTGTTCTTGATGGCATCCCAGAACTGGTCACGTCTTCTGTCATTGGTTTTCAAATGACAAATCAATTATTGATATGTTTTAGAGATTCAGATTGTATATACTCAGGGTTGTGTTTGGGATTTTGTTGACTTGTTTTAATGTTTTTCAACTTTGACCAGATCATAAACCAAAAAGCAAACTCACTGCCAAGTTGTTTGGCATCAAGTTATGCCAACTCATAGCAAGTCTATAGGACAGGATAGAACTGCCCTAGTCAGTTTCCAAGATGATAACCTTTTGAGAGAATAGAAAGCCTCATCGGAATTGTTGACCTTGCAGTTAATAGCCCAACACATAACTACTACTCCCGCAGGGCTCTGTTAACCTCACCATACAGCTGAGCAATTGGTGAGCTGTTCACACTTGGCCTATCTCGGCTGCTCATGTTCATCTTCTCCATTGTCTCTTCCTGCAGATGCAGTCAATTTGATTTCTATATTTTCTATATGTCAAGGTCCAGATGTACAGTCATGATTTATATTTTTAAAGGAATTTGCAATAAAGAAGTTGTTGATCTTGCTAGATTCTATAGTGCAATCTCCAACTTTGCTTACCACTGCCATTTTCTCAAACTATTGCCGCTTCTTCTTTGTTTCCAACTTTCATAGTCCAACCATCAGTAAGTATCAATGCATTTTGATTGCATGCTTAATTAATTTCAGACTGAAGATGCTGGTATTTTTTTCATTATTAGCTTTAGTGCTTATACATAAACTTGAATAGTAGTTGTATTAACTGGGCTTTCTTGGAAGCATGTAGATATGATCCTATCACCAAAAGCATTGTCTTTCAAGATAGATATAAGGTGTTCTTTTGGATAATGAATAAGATACTATTCATCTTGAATTTTTTACCCCAGGCCTAGGAGATCATATTATTGTTGAATTCAAAATGTCTAATGCCAGTCCATTTCAGCTCTCTAATTCCTAAGAGAATGATATTTATTCATTCTATTTCATTTTTGATGACTTTCAATTTTCCTAGATGTATACTTCATACATTCCACATTCATATTAGTAATGAGTGTTTGCAGCTGTTTCTTCTGAAGGTTCCCACAGTTTTATCTATATTGCTGTTGTTGACCATAATTTGAGGAGAAAATTCTTTCCCAGTTGTATTTTGAGTACCTTCCAACCTAAGGGGCTCATCTTCTGATACTACATCTGACAATGTATCACTGTTGTTCTTAAGGTTTTCAGTGCCTAATTTTTCAGAAGTACACAGCCTATCAATCAAGGGCAATGTAACTGAGAGGAATTCCTGAAACCCAAATGAAGGCTGAACATGATAGTGGGACAAGAGGAAAGTACAAATAAATAGAGGATAGACATAGGAGGCAAAGGGAATTTATAGAGAACTAAATATAGACATATACAGATATAAATATATTTATATTCGATGAAGGGAAAATAGATCTATGTACATATATTTATAGATTTAGTATTAAGGAAACAGATGGACAGTGGGCCCCTACTCAAGTACTCCCTCAACAGAAGAACACTTTGTTCTAACAATTCGGTAGTCTGAGATGCTCGCCTTCCTGAAGACAATAGGTGCACAAACAAGTGTGATGAAGAAAGCTGATGGTGTCTGGCTATCAAAAGATATAGCATCTGGGGTCTTAAAGGTCTGAAGATAAACAAACAACCATCTAAGAAACAAAAAACCCACATGGAAGAAGCACACCAGCCTATCCCGACATGATTGCTGAAGACAAAGCGGGTGCATAAGCAAATGTGGTGCCCAACTATCAAAAGATATAGTGTTTGGGTCTTAAAGGCTTGATGATAAATAGGAAGCCATCTAGATGAGAAACAACAAAGCCCACATGGAATAAGCACACCAGCCTATGAGATCACAAGGCATCGAAGGGATCAGGTATCTGGCATCAAAGAACAACAACAACAACAAAAATAGCATTGTGAATGAGGGGAAGTGCAGATTGGGGACCCAGGCCCATCTGTGGGCAATTGGACATCCCCTTGCAGAAGAGTTGCAGGGAGGAGATGAGCCAGTCAGGGTGCAGTGTAGCAATGATGTAACATACAATTTTCCTCTCACTCTTGAATGATTCCTCCCCTCCACTCTCATCCCAATTCTACCTTACAAATCCAGCTGGACCAGAGGATGTACACTGGTACAGACAGGAACTAGAAACATAGGGAATCTAGGACAGATGAATTCCTCAGGACCAGTGGTGAGAGTGGCGATACCAGGAGGGTGGAGGGAATGTGAGGGAGGAAGTGGGAACAGATTACAAGGATATACATATAACCTCCTCCCTAGGGAACAGACAGCCGAGAGATGAGTGAAGGGAGACGTCGGACAGTGTAAGACATGACAAAATAATAATTATAAATTATCAAGGGTTCACGGGGGAGGAGGGAGGAGAGAGGGAGGGGGAAATGAGGAGCTGATACCAAGGGCTCAAGTAGAAAGCAAATGTTTTGAGAATGATGAGGGATAGAGCTTGACACAATGGGTGTATGTGTGGATTGTGATAAGAGTTGTACAAGCCCCCAATAAAATGACTTAATTATTCAAAACAAAAGTACACATCCTATTTCTTCTTTGTGATCCCTTCTTAGTCTGGAAGCTCCCTTGAAACCTGTTCACTTTGGGTGACCCTGATATCATTTGAAATACTGATAACATAGCTTCCAACATTAAAGGAACATGTAATGCACCACTGTGATAAATTGACAGATGAATGCTGGTGTATATTTATGGAAGATTATAAATATATTTTTATATGCAGATTAACTATATGTACATGCACGGTGCCCTGGTAACACAATCATGCAGTGCTTGGTTGCTAACCAAAATGTTGGTGGTTTGATTACCGGCAACTTCATAACGTAAAAGACTTGACGATCTTTTCTCTTATATCATAATAGAAATGCAAAGTTGTTTGTTTGTTTCACAATCAGAATTTCTGCATTCTAGTACTCCCCCCCACCCCCACCCCCACCCCGAGTATGGTCTAATACCCTCTTGACAGTGCAAAGTACAGTGCTTAATAGGGGGATTCAAAATTTTGTTGAAATGTATTTACCCTTTACCTTTTTTCTTTTAATTCCATTTTTGCCTGAAGTTTTTGAACCCCCCTTGTGTGGTTCTTTGTCAATCCAGTGCTTCCTTTTGTTGGATCCTTCCTGACTCGTGGGGTTCCTCTCATGAGACGGTAGACTCCCACACAGGCTCGGGTGCAGTTACCCAGGATCACCTGTGGGTTGGCAGGCCTCAAAGGGAAGGCACGTAGGCTCACTTGAAAACATGGACCTGGCCTCCTATTGGTCCAGTGTTGAGCCCACAAACTGCAGCTCCTGGGCCACACGTGGCTCCTTCAATAAGTACACGTGGCTCCCAATGAAGACTGAACACGGAAAAAATGCTATCATCATCTCATCTATAGGATATCATTCATGCGTGGTGATTTCATTTGTTTCTAAAAATATATTTATGACTCTGGAATAATTTTTAAATTGCCATGAGGAACAGGATTGCCTCTTCCATCTCAAAAGTTTGCCACCCCCTGGTCCAAGGAATATAGAAGAAGAAACACAGTTGAAATTACTGTTTAACTATTCCAGGAAACCTGAACTGTTAAAACTTCTTTTATAAGATATTCTTGGAAAACTATGCAAAGTTAACCAATCAGAATGCAAGAAGCCGGCAAGGTTTTATTGTCTTTGTCATTTTGGCAAGAATCAATTGCTCATTTGTAACTGTCAAGCGATCAGAATTGTTGCCTGCCGGTCTTTCATTTCACTGGCTATAGACCTCACTCCACATGCAGCCTTTTAGTACTTAGTACTGTTTTCCAAGACTCTGTCTTATCCAAAGTTCTGCCCATTCCCCACTAAACCTCTAAATTAGTTCCACAGTGTTCTGACCAGTTTGTTCTACAACACTTCTGGTGTCAGGTCACGAGACTGAAAGGGCATTGCCAGTAATGGCCCTTGAGGACTGTCAGTCCCAGCAAGACTATTTGGACTCACAGCTCTGCAAACACTCATAGTCACCACAAGATAAAGAACCTTTGAACCTGAGCTCTGCATTCATTAGGTTCTAGCTCTTTAATTGTATTGGGGAACAAGTTTTATCTGTTTTTTTCTTGCATGAAAATTTTACTATTCCCTTGAGATAAGGGGTAATGCTATGCAAGGGAGACTCCGAGCCTGCTTCTAGGCCTTAGGCACACCACATACACTTTTTCCCACAGTGTCTCTTCTCAGCCAGGTTGGCACACATATCTCTCTTTTGTCCTTGGCCTCTTGGTCACATGGTCCCTTCATCTCTAGTTCATCCCATGAGCCAGGAAGCTCATCCATTGCTGTGTCTCCTGGTCTCAATGCTGCAGCCTCTTGTTGCCTCTGGTGCCTCTGATGCCTCTGCCTCTTCAGGCAGGGATCTTGCAAGTGCTCCACTGGTGGCTCTTCTTCCTTGATGGTCATGGTACTTCCTCTTCCTGTTTTTGAGATGGCTCAATCTGATGCCCTGAAGAATGGCAAAACTGACTAATCCCCAAGCTATCTTCCCCTTCACCTAATTAACATGTTCTCATGTAGAGATGTAGAGACTGAGCGGCAGTTGCAAAGATTGTGCATGAAAGAGTTATAGTGAGTGATTGAAATTCACTCCAGCTCCTAAGACACAAGACTAGGAAATCTGCTAAAAATCAACTACAGAAAAACCTATGGAGTTGTACCCCTATGGAGTTGTAGCTTATGGAGTTGTACCCCTATGGAGCTGTACCCCTATGTAGTTGTACCCCTATGGAGTTGTACCCCTATGGAGTGCAGCTGTAACCCGGCACAAATGGGGACAGTGTGAGTCAGGATCAACTTAATGGCAACTAGAGCCTAGGTTCCAAAATGTGCATAGCCTACCGCCCCTTTTTAGAAAAAAAATTACTCAGCCACTCACTGACAATTAAAAACTTTTGTACTGTAGTCCATAATGCAGGATAAAGGGTGGGGATCTCTTTTTGCACGAATCCTCCTAGCTTGCCCCCGGGGGCAGTATTACCCACTTGGGGAAGTATTGCTCTAGAGTTACTTACATAATAAATGGAGTGGGACCCAAACCAGGGTACTGTCGATTGCCTCATATGCATGTGAAATCTAGAGAATGAGTAAATAGAACCAAAGAAGAGTTGATGCATTTGAATTATGGTATTGGGTAAAAATACAGAAAAAAACAATGGACTGCCAATAGAATGAACAAGTTTCTTTTGGGACAAGTACAGCTAGAATTCTCCTTAGAAGGGAAAATGGCAAGACTTCATCTTTTAGAGGAAGTAGAGAGTCAGTGAAAATGAGGAAGACCCTAAAGGAGATGAACTGACAGTAGCTGAAACAATGGGCCTCCAATCATGCGGATGGCAGGGAGCCAGGTAGTGCTTAGCTTTATTGAACAAGGTATCACTCTGCACCAGAACCAACTTGATGGCCCTAACAATAGCAACAACAAAGCCATAATCAGAGCGGGATGTGGGACTGTCTCCCTACCCTAGTCCTAGGGTATTTAGTTAATGGATGGAAATCATGCTATGTTAACAGAATACAAATAAATATAAATTTCAAAATTATGGGAACTTAATGCCTATTGTTCTTCTGAGATGACTGATAACTCTGACTCAACATGATTGATGACCAAAGCATCATGGAAGGAGCCCTGGTGCTACAGTCGTTAAAGACTCAGCTGCCATCTGAAATCGAACCTACCAACTGTATCATGGGAGAAAGATGTGTCAATTTGCTCCCATAAATATTACAGCCTTGGAAACCTGATGGGGGGAGCTCTGTCCTGTCCTATAGGATCCCTGTAGGCGGGAGGCGGTTCAGTGGCACTGAGTGAATGTGGTAAGGCATAGTTGCTTTACACAATAACTGTTTACCTGAAGACATTGCACTTCTCCCAGTCTGCTCAGTGTCTGTACGGCTTTTCTTGGAAAAGCATTTCATAACCCATAGTAATGAACTTGAACACTGAAGAATTTGTGATTTAGTTCCTATCAATGTGTACAACTTCTCTAACCTTTGAAGTGTGTGCCGTTAACCATATAGACACCCACTCTGTTTTCTAGGAAGGCCTTTCTAAAATGTGCTGGACATTTTAAAAGTATTTTCATATTGAAAAATAAAGAACATTGCTGATGGTAATTTCCTTGACACATTAGTTGTGTCTTAGTTGAGAAGTGTAGCTATTAGTTCACAGATTCTATGCTCAGATTATTGCTGGATTTCTGATAATTATGTCTTTTATATTATTATGAAATCCTAATTAGCACAAACAGGAGGAGAGTGTAGGTCTATCAATGAAAGCAGTTTATTTTCATAAGTTCAGGGAGTATCAAGTTTAATTCTTCTGGTTGCATTTATAAGAAAGGAACAGGTTCTATGACTCCTGGGAAGTTTCAAAATCACTGCGTCTTCTTATAAGTCTCCTCTATTCCAAACATTAAAAACGAACACACACTAAAAAGGAATTGCTTGCAAGGCAATTTTGATTTGTAGGGTCAGTATTACACCAAAGATAGGAATGTATAAAATGAACATATTGATGTGTTTTTAAAAGAAATCGATAAACTCGTCTGTAAATCCTGTGGTTTTGGTCATGGGGTGGGCAGGATAGTTTTCAGGGTTTTGCAAGAGTACATAGAGCGCAGTAAAGCAGAACCTTCGGGACATAGACAAACTGTCATTGTCTCCATTTGAATTTCCATTGGAATCGAGGCGATTTTGTGAGAAGAAAATCGTGTCTGCATTGAGGATTTGGACAGACGTTATTCAGGAGTGGCCAGGAGCCCTTCTATCTAGGTCTCGATGTGCATCTGAACTGGGTCACTGTGAGCAATCAACCACTTGGTGGCCTAAATAAACAATGGCATCTTTCCCATTTTTCAGTCACTTTATCTATTATAGCTCAAACTTTACATCAAGTCTAGACTCTATTTAGAGAAATACTACAAATGGTCTAGCGTCCTGACGTAAACAAATGCGATCCGAGGTATTTTGTTAACTTATTTCAAAGACTAAAGGCCTAGCACTTCTGGTCAATGCTTTGGTTCTGTGTGTACACATCAACTGCCCGTCAGCATCGAGGGTCTATTCCCAACTTGTTTCAAAACAAGAGGTCTATGGCAGTATTTCATAAAAGAAGAAATTTTATGAGAATTAGGACTTTATGGAACTAGGATTCCATTATTGATTCTGAACAGATGAAAAATGAGGCATAAACTTGGAGAACAAAGTGAAAGCAGAGGCGAGAGTCATGAAAGAATATATTAATCAAAGAACAAGACATATGCCATGCTAACTTTGTCATGGAGATAAATATCGCCTCTGTTATTGCTCAGACATGCTTACTGTGGTAGTTACATAATGTGGTGCCAACCTGAGACTATGAGGAATGAACAGGTGGAGTTTAGCCTGTCAATCAGGTCATTGATGGATGACCTCATTTGGAGGCGCTATGGAGATAAATAGCTCGCAGGAGGTGGGACACACACTCTGCTTCCTCTCCCTGCAAGACCTTCCTGTTGACAAACCACGTGGAGCTCTGCTGATGGCAGCCGGAGCCTTGGAGCTGGAGGAGCCACGTGGGGACCCATGCCAGCACTGAGATGCTTCTACCGACACTAAATCTACAAGACTTTCCACCCATTGGCCTGTCATCTTCCTGCACTTGGAATCATTGCATGCATTGCATGAGTCTGAAGAGAACTTTACAGACTTATATCAGGCATGGGATAATAGCAGACTTGTGGGTTTGATCTGGACTGGGCTGGGATGTTTCTCAAAATACTACTGCTCTTTGATATCAAGCTCTTTCTTATACACACATGAGTGTCTCTGGATTTGTTTCTCTAGTCAACCCGAATGAACACACTTATAAAAAGCCTCAAAAGGTTAGAACTCCAATAGGAAGATACCGCTTGCTAAACGAAGAGACAAAGATAAAGTCCCAACACAAGGAGCAGCCAAGACATTAAATCCACAATGCAAAGTTTGATAGCTTCCCTTAAATCCACATTAAAATAGACACACTCTCTCACATACACTCACACTCACTCACTGCCATGGAGTCAGTGCCAACTCACAGTGACCCTGGTGATGTATTGATTACAAATTGGGCTGCTATGCCCAAGTCCAGTTGAAACCAGCAATGGCACCACTGGGGAAAGACCAGGCTTTCTACTCCCACTGTGACACTCTTGCAAACTCACAAGGGCATTTCTGTCCTCTCCTGTGCTGGCACTGGGAGTCATCAGGAGGGATCAGAAGTCCTTTAGATTCCCTCTGCCTATTCCAGGACTCCTGGAGGTACACTGAGGAAAACCACTAAACTTAATGGCCTTTGAGTCGGTGATGACTCATACTGTAACTGTTCGGGAGAGTAGAAAGCCCAGTGCTTCTCCTGTGGGGCTGCTCCTGTCTCAAAGTGTCCACCGTGCTGAACCACTGCACCACCAGGAGGAAGTACTTGGCTAATAACCAAAAGGTTAACAATTCACATTAACCGAACAATTCAAATTCTTCAAGAGAAAGACATCAATCTTCTCTTGTAAAAGAGTCAGTAAAGAAAATTGCATGGGACAATTCTGCTCTGTCTATGTGAGTCACTGTGTGTCAACTTGACAGCAGCCAACAACATTATCTACAGCGAGCTGCATGCCAGGACAGTTCTCATTGGCAGGGTGTGGCCAGAATTCAGCCATTCTGTATTTGATTCCACTTTCACAAATCAGTGAATGACTGAGATTTTAAATGAGGAGTTAAAGTTTTAGAATAAATCTGATTTAAATTAATTTAAATTAAGTTTTGGTTCTGTTTTGGGAAATTAGCTTTTGAAGCCTTTATAAATAGTTGAAAGGCTTATTCAAAATTGATATGAGTGCCCCACCATTAAAGCCCACGGGATAAATATGAAATCAGCAGTCAGAAGCTATTTAATACTGCATTAATTGGCTTGGGGTGCTTTGACCTTTAATTAAACATGGTAAACTTCCTTCCTGTTTACAACAGGACCTTGAAATTATGTAAATAGTACTCATAAGCTAAATTTTTAAATTAACAGAATTTCTAAAGCCTCGTGTTGAAATCTACAAACATTATTTTTTGACTGATTGTGATCTTCTTGTCACTTATTTTAAACCTGTCTTTCCCAAACTGTCTTTAGTTAAAGGAAGTCAAACAACAAACAGGAAATGAAGGGCCTCATTCTCCTTATGTAAATTAGTCAGTCATAAGTCATTTGAGCTACCCCCATCGTGGAGAGAAGCTCCATTAATGCAGCAGAAACATGGGCCAAAAGTCTAGAGGTTTTCAGATGTGGAACAGTTTTAGGGAGGATTTGATTGCATCAGCTATAAGGAAATGAAATTAAAATATCATGATTTGATATCTAGATTGCAAATTTAACCAAAACATTAATTTTCAATTTAGTTTTATAATTTAACTGGTTAACACTTTAAAACGATGACATTTTTCCCTGTTAAAATAAACATAGATTATAGCAAAATCCATGATGGATTTGCAGATAGACATAGGACTCCATAGACATCTTCTCTTCGGGGGAGCCATGTCCATTTCTAAAGCCACTCCAGGAAGACGGAGAGCGTGTTCCTCCTCCTGTCATGGCAAATCAAAACTTCGCTGGCACAGTGTGAGGAAGATCAGGGGTGGCAATTGAGGGTAGTTTCCAATAGTTTTATGCTGTTATTCCACGCTGAGCCTATCATGATTTATGAGGCAGCCTGTGTTGGTCTAGGTAGACTAGAGAAACAAAATTCATAAAGTACTCATATTTTATTATAGAGTTTTATATAAAGGGTAATTATACATAAAGCATCCCAACCCAGTGCTGTCCAAACCCATAAATCCGACATTAGCCCATATGTCCAAAACCGATCTACAAAATCCACCTCCATCTCACAAAACACACGTAATGACGCCGACTGCAGGAGGAAAACCGAGTCAGTGAACATGTAAACATCTCAGCGCTGGCAGGGGTCTCCATGCGGCTGCTCCAGCACCTAGAGCTACATCGAGGTAGGTCCATGTGGCTTCTCCTCAGGGATGTCGTGCAGGAAGTGAGCCTTGCCAGCTGAAGCAGGGAACTGACTAAGGCAGCCACAACTGGTGGGACCATCAGAGAGTAAAGTAAGAGACCAGTTGGCGAGACTCACCGAGCCATTTATCTCTCTGCCCTGCCATTTATCTCTCCCCCCTTCCATTAATCCCACATGTGTTCATTGGCCAGGTAGGCACAATAAACCTTAACTATCACATAGCCTATTCCAAGCCCAAGTTGAGCATTCTCTACCTGGATTGTGGTTGGCACTCATCTGATTTTCCTTGCTGTGAAAGGACACCTGAGAGCCTGACCCTTTCCATTGTAATATACTTCCCTAACATACCCACCGATGGCTTGTTCATCAGTAATGTACTTGCCTTCTTCTTGTTAGGGTGCCAGAAAAAAATAGGATAGATTCTGGGCCACAGGATAAAAACAATGTTTAAGTTAGTCTAAAATTAACAAAACTCAAGTCAACATCTTCCCAAATAATTGAAGCTTTGCAACAAGTGTATAAGAACCGTGCCCTCGTGCAGAAGTCGAGTTTTTAGACGGATCAAGCATGTTAAAGAAGTTACGGAAGACCTCAAAGATGGGAAGACTAATCTCAGATGTGAAGACACCTTGGTCACAGTCCAGAAATTGGTGGAAAGAAGATCACAGAATTACAACTGGTAGGATAGCTGTTGACGTTGGGTTGGGCATTTTTTATTTTAATGGAATGTTTGGGCCTCAGCAAGCTTTTGGCTCAAGGGTTACATGAAGAGCAGATAACTTTTTCCACGAGGAGAACTTTCCATCAGTCTCTTAAGCAAGATTGACGAGAGTGAAGATGATTTTTGTGGAACAATTAATAACTGGGGATGAATCTGGGATATTTTAGCATGAGTGCAAGTATGGTCTAATCAAAACAAGTGCCTTCTCAGAAGATACACTGGGCCAGTAAATTCAAAGCAAAGTAGCAAACTCAGAAAGTTGTTTCAATTGCGGTGGTACTGTGGATTAGGCATTGCATTGCTAACCACAGATCGGTGTTTTACCACCACCAGCCACTCCTGAAGAGAAAGAGGAGGTGGTTTACTCCCATGAAGCTGTAGTCTCAGATATCCAATATAGGGTCACTATGAGCTAGAACTGGCTTAGTAGTGGGTATATTATTTTGGGGGGGACTGCTTAGGAAGTGTCAAATTTCTTATATTTTTCCAAAGGACAGATGCTCACAGGGCTCATTAGGAAGAGAATGTTTTGTGTGTTTATTTTTCCATTGAAAATTGCATTGGTGAAATAAAGTCCAGAAAAGTGCACCAAGGATTTCCACCCCCACCCCCAACAGGACAGTGCACTTGCTTATTCTTCAAGGTCAGCAAAGGTTGTGCTATGAGAGCTTCACTGGGAAATCTTACCTCATTCATCATGCAGCCCTGGTTTTGCCCCTTCGGTGTGCTTTCTGTTCCCCAAACTGAAGGAACATGTCAAAGGAACATGATTTGCATTCCCTAAGGGGGCCAAAACTGCTGTTTTGATGTGGTGTACATCAAAGATCGTAAAAGTCTTTAGGGCGGGTTAGAGAGAGGGGAACAGCCCCTTCAGAAGTGTATAGACCTAGATGGAGAAATAATAGCTTCATATTTTGATATTTTTGTTTAATGAAGCTTTCTGTGATTTTCTTTCATTTTTAAGCCATGCTTTGTTATTTACTCTGGTATATCCATTCTATGTTGTTGCTTAAAAAAATTCAAATGCTTACCCCTTTTCATGTTAAATATACTTGTCTTAACCCTTTAGCCCTTGAGTAGTACAAATAGCTAATGTAGTTAGCTGTTTATCGAGAGGGTGGAGGTCTGAGTCTACCCAGTGGCCCTTAGAAAGAAAAGACAGGACATTCACGTCTAATTCAGCCACAGGAAACGCTCCCCAGGGCAGTTCTGCGCCGACACATGTGGGGTCTATCTTGTGAGTTGGAAATCAACTCAACAGCAACTGTTTTTTGTTTCTTTGTTTGGTTGGTTGTTTTTCCCCAACTGGTCATAACTTAAAGTCTTTTAGAATGGAAACAAAGTATCAAAATTTTGTTATAATTATTATGTGTTAAGTGCTAGATTATGCATTTGATTATTTCATCCCAAGCTTCAAAATTTATGAGCTAGATACTGTCAAGTATTTCTTGTCCTTTTTTCCTCTCTCTTTTCTTTAGAATAATGAAACCAAAGAAAGGTAGGTAGTTTTCCAAGGTGAAAAAGATACTCAGTGTCCTTGGAGCTGGGATTCAAGCCCAGAAATCACACTATTAATTATCTTTTAGAATAGCTTCCCAATTAGAATGTTGTCAGAAAGTCACAATAAGTTATTTTGGTACCTTTACTTGGCTTGAAGTCTTTGTCAGATGCTAGACCATTTCTATTTCTGCTTCTTTCAAGTCAGGTGACCTTTCTTTGCTTTCAGCCTGCAGGGTCTCCATCCTTTTTGTTTTTTCCCACTGCTTCTCGACTATCCAGAATAGCTAGACTAGCCAAAATCAATATTGTTTTTTCCTAATTAAATCTGTTTTTAGCACCAAGACTACATATCAGCTTCAGGCCCAGCCCACTGTAAATTCTAATTCAAGAAGCATTCATTTGTTCATTGATTCATTCAGTAAATATTTATGAGTCTCTACTATATACCAAAATTATCTAAATTTGGGCAGGATATACTCAAAGTCATACTTTTGCTCTTGTGGACATCCCTTAATTTCTTCAAGTTCAACTTGAATTTGTGTATGAACAACTGATCATCCCCTGACCTTGTTTTGATTGATAATATTATATTTGTTCATTGTTTCTTTCCACTAATATAGTTGACTTTGTTTCTGTATATTCTATCTAGTGATGTATATTGTTGAAACAAGGTATTTTCAATGAATAGGTTACTGGTCTTACACAATTCTGTCATCATATTCTCCATCATTTCTGTTATCAAGGCCATGTTTCCCAACTACTGATCTTTTTTCATTGTTCTAACTTTCAAATTCCAATCATTAGTAATTACTAATGCATATTAATTACATGTTTGATTAACTTTAGGCAGCATAAGTTGATTAAGGTCTTAAATTTCTTAACTTGTAGCATTAATAGCTTTTGATAAATTTAAATAACTATATTAACTGATACTCCTTGTAAGCATATGGATATTATCCTATCACGTATGCAGAACCTGTACTTAGACAAAGAGACAGGCACTCTAACCAAATAAAGGTTACAGCATAGTTTAATATATTAAAAAGATATGCCTTCGGGTTATAGCCTTTCCCCATGTTTTTTCTGTCTGTGTGCTGAGCGAATAATCTGTAAAGCTAAACTATACGAACAGACTGTGGCATCAAGATTTGAAGAGAACCCATTAACAACCTATCCGTATCAGAACCTTTCTTGTTGGAAACAAAGAAGAGTTTTACTTGCTATTCAAGGTCAACAGCTACAGCCTTCAGCTTGGATTCCAACCCCACGTAGAGAAGACAAAAACACTCACAACTAGTCCAGTAAGCGACCTCATGACAAAGGGAGAAGACATTGGCACTGTCAAGATTTCATTTCATTTGGATCCACAATCAATGGCCATGCGAGCAGCGGTCGAGCAATCAAATTGTCTATTACAGTGTTACACTGGGAAACATCTGCTAGAAAATAGCCCTGTAAAAATGTGTGAAAGAAAAGACGCTAATTTAGAGGCGGAGGTGCCTGAGGAATTTTAAATTACTTCATATGCCCGGGAGGGCGGAAGATCTTGAATGATCGTGTTGGTGGCGTATCTTGAATCTATTCGGAACTGCCAGGAGAAGAAGCAACGGTTTCTGGAAGGAGTCCTGCCAGAACTCGCCGCAGAACTGAGAATGCTGACAAATGTTCTCAGGGCGTTTCGGCATAGTAGCAGGAAGGACGAGTCCCGGGGAAGGACGTAACGCTTGGTGAAGTAGAGGGCCCACACAGGAGAGGAGGACACTCAGTCAGATTGTGTGACACGGTGACTGCAGCGAAGGAAGCTTGTGGGGGGTCGCCGAGGGCTCAGCAATGTGTCCATGTGATAAAACGCGCCCAGCCGATGGCTGTGAGTCAGGCACGATTCAAACGCACCGAACGAACGGCTGCGCGAAGGCTAGACCACAGACAGTCTGCAGTGAGCATCGCAGGCCCAGGGGTTCATTTCCCTGTGCTCCCGCGAGAGTGCACACGCAGCAGGTACCCCTGTAACGACCGGGACCGAGGGGCGTGGACAAGGAGAGAGGATGGCCGCGCCTCAGCAGACCCAGAGGGGTTTGGGCTGGGGTTATAGGCAGGCGCACGAACGCATCTGTGAGAAGATACCATGTGAGCAGAGCCTTAAAGAAGTGGGGATGGGAAGCCTGCAGATCTGGGTATCAGACAGAAAAACCGCCAGAGCATCGACCCCGAAGCAGCCACGTTCTTAGAAGTTGTAAGCTTCACAAGGCCTGTAGGTCGGAGCTGGTAGAGATGAATGAGTTGATGCCTAAGTCTCCTTGCCTCACTTCTGATTCATTCAGGAACGGGGTTTTGCCTAGAAAATAGGAGTCATTTCATGAAAAAACTTATGTCAAACATTTTTAATGTCTTCATACATTGACTTAGTGCTTCGTGGTGTGAAAAAGACTTCACAGAAACCTCACCTTTCTCCTCAAAACTCTCCGCCACTGAGTGATAGGTCTTATTTGATTGTCCCATCAATTAACAAAAGACCTGGAATATAGTAGGCGCCCAATAAATGCCTGTCGAACTGACGCATATCTGTATATATTAACTCTGTGATATGGTTTTCAATTTCCCAAATGTATTCTGCTCCTGGTTATTGAACCTCAATGACTGGATTTTACTGAGTGAAACCTCAGAGGGAGTAAATATGTTAGAACTAATATGTATGCCTCCACCCGAATATGTACACGTGTTTACTTATGATGACTTACACCATTTCTGCCTAACTCTTCCAAAAAGTTCTTTAGCATTTACCTTGCTGTCGGTTTCTGAAAAACATCCCCGTGCTGAACAGTGAATTTGAACTCCTGGTGACTTCACGTGTGACAGATGGAACAGCTCGTGGGGTTCCTTGGCTGTAGTCTTCATGAAAGCCTACTGCCAAACCTTTCATCTGCCCTGCACGTGGTTGGTCTCAAGAACCTGCCTTGAAGTTCGTAGTTGTCTACAAACTGCTTGTCACAGAGACCTCTTCGTTTCTCTGGACTCCTGGTTTTTCTTATCTAACTGGTTAAATTACTGTAATTCAGATGGCAGAGTTTCTTAGAGTTATTTGTGAAGTAGATCGAAATGAGAGCATGACTCTAAGAGGGACCATGGGACCCTTGCTTAAAGAGTAAATTCAACAATTTTGCTATTTGTTTCCTGTCAGCTGTGATTATCTCAAAGGCATTTTTGTTTATTTCTGTGTTTGCACTTAGATTCTTCTTTTATTTTTTGCGTTTAGATTCTAATGGGTTTATTTTGCTACCAACCTAATGCCTTGGTAGGCAAATTATCCACACATGCCTTTTCCTTAACTTTGGTAAGTTTAAAGAGAGTAAGTTAGCAAGAGAAAGAAAGAGAGCATTTCAGGCTGCCCAAAACAAAGCTGAAGTAGAATTATGAAGTTCTTTATCAGAGTAAATCTCAGCTAATGTATCTAAAGTATCCTCACTTTGTCTAGATTCTGTAGGGAAGCAAAATCAGTGACCCTTATATGCATATGTACAGGGCAAGAGATTTATATTAGGAAAAGGCTCGCATGGTTGTAGAAGTCTATGGGTCATACGTAAGCTGAAGGCTTCCCCTGACGCCTGTAGCCCCAGAGGATGGAAAACTGGAAGCAGTAAGACTACAGGCTGAATGAATGTAAGATTGGCCAAATGAATCCCAAGTCAGCAGCCTACTGATGCTTCCTGATCTGCCAGCCAATGGGACAAGAGGCCTACGAAGCAGTCGCTGGATCCAAATCCAGCCAAAGAAGTGAACTAGCTTCCACACACTGTCAATGTACACTAAGAGCAGGCCACACCCTGCAGGCAACCTCCCTCAATTATCTCATGGCTGTGACCAGATTTAGGAGGTCTCTTCTCCCACAACTGTGTGGCTGTTTCACAGCCCCTATCCATCATGGAGCCAAGCACGCTAAGATAAATCGTACCATGGGAGAATCCCGGCCCAGCCAAGTTAACCTAGCACCTAATTATCATACTCACGTGTACCCCTCACCAAAGAAAGAGTTTACAGTTTATGTGCAATGCCCACTGAGTACAGCATGATTATAAAGGCACCTTGTTATTCTCTCTCTGGGGAGAAATACCTCGGGCCTTGGCTTCACGCATGAAAGAATTCACATCGAAGACTGGATTGTGATCCAAGTGAGTTTTATGAAAGATAAGTTTCAGGTTTTACACAGGCACCTCAGGGTCCTTCACACCCACACGGGGAGTCCTGAGGCCAGAGGGGATGGCTGCACAGCCTCTTGGGAGCAGCTTGAGAAACAGAAGGGCCTCAAGGCTCTGAATTCTGCCTTTTCAAGTCCTCCGCTGGGAGGTGTGGTTGACGACCCTGGTCTTCCCCATTGGCTGAATTGAATTCACCTGGCCCAGGTGGGCCAATCCAGGTGTAGCAACCACCTAGGTGTACCACCCCTTCCTGGCCAGAAGCTTAAACCTCTGAGCATGCGCAATAGACACCGCAGTGCCTGTGCCTAACAACCTTTTCTGTGTTCCTTTGTCTAAGTATTGTTAGGTCATTGGTTTGTACTCTGCCTTGACTGCATGATTCTCTGTGTATGAAACCCAGAGTAGATAAACCTAGAGAGACAACCACTACATCAAGAGATTCAAAGGGACAGGACGGGGGAGGAAAGGGAGGGCTCACGAGTGCAAGGAATCCAGATCCTGGAAACGACTGTGCTGGGGGTTGTACAACCTTCACGAATGTGATTGAACTATCGAGATGTATGATATGTGATTTATTCGTGAAAATGTTTGAAAAATAAACCAATTTATAGATATAAATAAATGAATTAATATACAATTACAAATATAAACTATATATATATATAAATTCACCTTTTCTAAGGGTTACCACTAGCATGCCCTTTTCATGGCATCTGTCAACTCTATTAAAACAAAATTCCTCAGTCAAATGTCACTCTCCTCCCAGCTAGACGGGAATTATGGTGGCATGACCATTCTTTCAAGCACCCACCAAGGAGCTTTTGGTGCTGTATGCCAAGCATTCATCTGGGTAGCCTGGATGACACACAGCAAAGGATATCTACTCTCTCAGAAATCTAAATATGTGCTTTGTGATTAAAGAAAGACTAAAAGAATTATCTTGAATGAGGATAAGAGGGACAAAAAATAGTGCCACTCAAGTCAAGTTTAGCTCACAGTGACCCTGCCTTTCTCGGATTTGTGCTGCTGCTGATGGCCACCTCTTTCTCCCAAGGAGTTACTGCTGGGTTCAAGCCATCAAACTTTTGGTTGTCAAAGCAATGCTTAACTCTATCCGCCAACAGGAGTCCTAGCTACGGAAAGTGCAGATTTAAAAAGGAAACAACAATGTGCTAGACACAAGAGATGGATGTGTGGATTGTGATAAGAGCTGTACAAGACCTCAATAAAATGATTTTTTAAAGGAAAAATCGAAACTATTTTCTTAAGAGAACAAATTTAGAGTGTACTAGAAACAGCCTGAAGGCAAGTCTATCCAGAGGTGAGGAGATGATAAAGCCAAGACAAGGGCCAGATGATGGATGACTCTGAACTTCCACCTTCACTGTTTCCAACATTTAATGTCTGATTTGGTGCTGCCTGTGGGACATTTCCATCAAGCCATTTAAAGGGAGGCATCTAGCTGGAATAATCAGTAATTTTTATAATATCTCTTTAACAGTATTGGGTGTTAGGGGCTGGGGGTGAGGATGGGCCCAGAGACAATCCATTGAGCATGATAAAGGGACATGGAGTAGTTTAAAATTAGCAAAGATGTGCATGGGGGTTGTGTGCTTTTTATTAATTCTACCCCGATGTTGGTCGTATAATCTGAGAAGCTGGACTGTATAAAGAAGAACATGACATTGAGATTTATGAAACGCTCATTAGCAGCCTTTTATGAGTAGACACACATTACTTGCTGAAAACAAAAAGGGCTTGAAGCTCTTACTGAGGAAGCTCAAAGACTCTAACCTTTAGTATAGACCATCTCAAAGTAAAGAAAACAAAATTTTTCATCACTGGGCCAATAAGCAACAACTTAATAAGTAAGGAAAGTATTGAAATTGTCAAATATTTCTAAGAGCATGTGGCATTAGACAAATCTGCTGCAAATAACTCTTTTAAAAAGTTTAAAACAACCTGGTCACTTTGAGAACTAAAGTCTACTTGCCCCAAGTCATGATCATTTCTTTTTTCTTTTTTTGATTTAGCAAACAATTTTATTTTCTCACAGTTTAAGAACCTAGAAGTGCAAATTCAGAATGCCATTCTAGAAGAAAGCTTTGCTCAGTTCTCGAATGGCCTTCTTGTGTCTTTGGAATTCTGCTCTTGAGCAATCTTCATGTGGCTTGTTATCTCTGACCCACCAACTCTACTTCTTATCTTTCTTCTTTCATCTTTTCTTTTAAATCATTTTATTGGAGACTCTTACAACTCTTATCACAATTCATATATACATCCATTGTGTCAAACACATTTGTACATTTGTTGCCCTCATAATTCACAAAACATTTTCTTTCGACTTGAGCCCTTGGTATCAGCTCCTTATTTTCTCCCTCCTTCCCCGTTCCCACCTCTCTCAGGAACCCTTGATAATTTATAAATTATCATTACTTTGTCATGTCTTACACTGACTGACGTCTCCCTTCACTCACTTTTCTGTTGTCCATCCCCCAGGGAGAAGGTTATATGTAGATCCTTATAATTGGTGCCCCCTTTCTACCCCACCCTCCAGTATCACCACTCTCACTACTGGTCCTGAAGGGATCATCTGCCCTGGATTCCCTGTTTCCAGTTCCTATCTGTACCAGTGTACATCCTCTGGTCTAACCACATTTGTAAGGTAGAATTGGGATCATGATAGGGAGGGGCAGGGGGAGGGAAGGAAGCATTTAAGAACTAGAGGAAAATTGTATGTTTCATCATTGCTACATCACACCCTGACTGGCTCATCTCCTCTCTGCGACCTTTCTGTAAGTGGATGCCAGTTGCGTACAGATGGGCTTTGGGTCTCCACTCTGCTCTCCCCTCATTCACGATATGATTTTTTTGTTCTTTGATACCTGATCCCGTTGACACCTTATGATCAGACAGGCTGGTGTGCTTCTTCCATGTGGGCTTTGTTGCGTCTGAGCTAGATGGTCACTTGTTTACCTTCAAACTGTTCAGACCCCAGATGCTATATCTCTTGATAGCCGGGCACCATCACCTTTCTTTACCACATTTGATTATGCCCCCATCTGTCTTCAACATTCATATCAGGAAGGTGAGCACACAATGATATGATTTTTTTGTCCTTTGGTGTCTGATACCTGTTCCCGTCTACATCTTGTGATCACAATTTCAACCCTCCTCTATATCTAAAAACTGGATAATGAATCAGGAAGACTGAAGAAGAATGAATGCATTTGAATTGAGGAGTTGGGAGACAATATACCATGCCTGCCAGAAGAGCAAACAAATCTGCCTCAAATGCCCATATCCTCCTTTGACGCTGGCAGTACTTTGTCTCCCTGTCTTTGGACATGCTACCAGGTGGAACAAATCATAGGAGAAAGACATAAAGCTTATTAAAGTGAGGGTCATTGAAAAATAGGAATACCCTCTGTGAGCTGCATTGACATGGGACGCCCCAACCATAAAATTGTTTTTGTTGCTACTTCATCACTGTAATTTTGCTACTGTTATGAATTGGGCAACCCCTGTGAAAGGGTCGTTCAGCCCTCAAAGGGGTCTCAACCCAAAGGTTGAGAACCACCACTCTATGGATTTATCAACTCTAGGTATTCATGTAAATGTAATTATCCATGTAACCATTTGTTTGTGGCTTATTTTATTTGTGGCTCTTATATGCCATTGAGTCAGATCCAACTCATAATGACCATGTGCACCTCTGAAGAACCACTGCCCAGTGCTCATCATGGCTGCTGTGCTTCAGCCTGTTGCGCAGCGATGGGGTCAGTCCGTCTCCTCGAGTGCTATCCTCTCTTTCCCTGCCCCTCCACTGTACTAAACATGATGCCCTTCTCCAGGCACGGGTCTCTCCTGACAACCTGTCCAAAGTATGTAAACTGAAGTCTGGCCATCCTTGCAGAGATGATTAGTTTATTGTGCCAGCCTGGCCAATAAACACACGTGGGATTAATTGAGATAAATGGCTCAGTGAGCCTCGCCTTTCTTGTCTCTCGCTCTTTGATCATCAGACTAGTGTGCGGCTGCCTTGCTTGTTCTGTGCCTCAATTTGCAAGCTACACTACCTGTGGGACACCTAACCTGTGGACTGTGTCGCTGCAATTTGAGGTTCCTTTAAGACCTGTTTCGCCACACAATTGGAATTTACCTCTCTTGAGCTTGTGACTGACTGTTGGTGACTTGGCTGACTGTTGGTGACCTACCTTGCTGTTTGCTGCCTGTGCCAGGATAGCCTGAATCTCTCTCTACAGAGGACTACCTGGTGGCCCTCAAGATTGAAGGACTGCCAGTGTCTCACAACTGTCTAACACATTTAAATTGTACTGAGCCATTTGTACTGCTTTATAATTTAACTGTTTATTTCTTGTGTTACCTATCTATATAAATATAGATTTATATAATTACTAGCAATCTGGTTTTGTCTCTCTAGAGAACCCTGTCTAACACACTTGCCTTGGAGGGCCACTTTGGTCTCACTTCTTCAAAAACAGACTGGTTTGTTCTTTTAGCAGTTCAAAGTACTTTCAATATTCTTCTCCAGCACCACAATTTAAATGTAGCAATTCATTTTTATTCAATCCTTTTTCAGTTTCCAACTTTCACATTTGTATGAGGCGATGGAAAATACCATGGCTTCCTCAGGCACTTAGTCCTCAAAATAACATCATTGCTTTTCAATATTCCAATGAGGTCTTGTGCACAGATTTACCTAATACAACAAGTCTTTTGATCCATTGACTGCTTCTTCCATGAGCATTTATTGTGTATCCAATCCTTGACAACTTCAACTTTTTCTCCATTTCTCATGATCTTACATGCTGGTCCAATTGTGAGGATTTGGGTTTTCTTTACAGTGACTTGTAGTCCACACTGAAGGCTGCAGTCCTTGACCTTCATCACTAAGTGCTTCAATTGTTCCTCACTTTCAGCAAGAAAGGGTGTGTCAGCTGCATATCGCCGGTTCTTAATAAGCCCGCCTTCAGTCCCAGGTCTGCAATCTTCCTCCTATAATCAAACTTCTCTGATTATGGACTCAGCACACATTGAATCAGTGTGGTGAGAAGATGCGCTTTGTGCCGCACCTTTCCTGATTGTAAACCGTGCGCATACCCTGTTCTTTTCCCACGACTGCCTCTTGATCCACGTACAAGTTCTCCACAAGCACCAGGAAGTGTTCCAGAAGTCCCGTTCTTCTCGCGGTGGCCCGCGGTTACTTGCCTGACTGACTCTGAGGCTCACGCCTACAGGTTAGAGCAGTACCTCACTTCTCTGTAGAGAACTGTGTGCCATTGCCCTGTACATTTCACTGTATGTGTGTGCCACCCTGTGTTATCCTTTTATCTGTGAATGAGCATTGCGTTTATTTCTACTTCGTGGCTGTGGTGGGCGGCACCGCTGTGAACGCGGATGAGTGTCTGAGTACTGCTTTCAGTCATTCGGAGGATGCACCAGGGAATGGAACTGAAGGATTGTATAATAATTTGAATTAACATTTGGAGGAGCTCTTCAACTGTTTTTCATAGAAACTGCACCGTTTTACATGCTGAACACCCTCATATTCTTAAGATACCCTGGTTTTCACATACAGATTTCATCTGTAATCACTTCCCTCCCTGTAGCTTATCTTCCTTGGCTTGTGCTTGCTTACCCCAGGTGGTTGTTGTTGGACACCGGGGAGTTGCCTTCAGCACCTAGCAACCCCGTGCACAACAGGAAGAAGAGCCCCTGGATGCAGTCGCTGTCAGTCCATCTCGGTGAGGGCCTTCCTCTTTTCCCTCTGCTTTACCAAACATGATGTCCGTCTCCAGAGACTGGTCTCTCGTGACAACATGTCCAAAGTATATAAGATAAACTCTTGCCATGCTTGCCTGTAAGGCGCACTCTGGACCTTCTTCTTCCAGTACAGATTGGTTTGTCTTTTTAGCAGCCCTTGGTACTTTGAATATTCTTCTCCAGCACCACAATCCAAATGCATCAGTGCTAGTACGGCCTCCCTTATCAGTGCCTTACTTCCGCATGCACGTGATGCGATGGAGAACACCATGGCTTGGGTCAGGCGCATCTTAGTCCTCAGAGTGACATGGCTGCTCGTCAGTACTCTGAAGAGGTTGTGCAGCACAGTTTCCTAGGTTATCACACTTTTATCGTTAAGTGCAACTTGATTAACTGATTCTCGCAAGCCAGCTGAAAGGGCCTGTTATTAGAATAAGTAAAAAATAAAATTGAATAAAAGTTATTCATAAAAATGAATACGATGGAAGTCCTTTAGAATCTACAGTTCTATGTCATGCAGCTTCTAACGCTAACTCTTCCAACTGTGTTGGGGTCTGCTCCTTATTTATTCCATTTCTCTCCTCTGTAGTGTTTATGAGCTGAGAGTTCACAGTAACCGTTGCTTAGCTGGTTCCATCATAGAATGCTTACTGTGTACCAAGAATTGTACTAATCAGTGAGCATCAAAGACTTCGTATGATAAGGGAGAACAGACTCATGAAAGAATTAATTAGAAGCTACCTTGAACTATTTAAAATGAAAGACTAGGCCAGTCATAATTCTGTTATGGTGTCACAATATGTAAATCTTCAGGGGTGCTTTGGCCCCTGGTGCTGTGTGGAATTCCCGGTTTAGAGCCCAGGACTGTACATTGCAGTGGCCATTCCAGGTGATCTTCATTGGCATAGAAGTTTCCGAAGCACCAAAACAGAAAATGCTTTATTTTTGCACTCTTTAGAGTGTTTTGAAAATGTTTTCTAAATGGCTTTTTAATTAGGTTACATTGATATTATTCATTAAGATTGAAAATAATTTATAAAAATGAGACGAATGTTCCATAACATTCATTTTCAAGACATTTTGAGGATATTGCCCTGTGAGATCAATATAATTTATTTATGCCCTCATTCACCAAATATTCACTTGCCTCTTTCCTGTTCCTGTCATCATGCTGGAAATCGGAACTTAGAAATTAGCAATGAATTTAGAATTTATAAGTTAGCAATGAATAGCTCATGGAATTTACAAACTATCTTCATCCTGGTGATTTGTTTTCACTGTGTACGATGAAGATTTGGGAGAAGAGCACTAGAAAATACTTTTACCAGCTTCTTCCCCCTCCTTTTCCCCTAAGTATTAGCACTTTCCTTTCTGAAGCAGAAGAAATGTGCTGCTTAAGGGCTTTCCGTGCACCTCTGCGACTCCTCGTGGGAATCGAATTTGCTCTGCAGTAATGGCAAATGGGTGGAGATGCTTCATTCCCCTCATGGGGATCCTAAAATTGTGTTTCCTGTTTTGATTTGCTGCACAATGCAAGTATTTTAAATTAAATCTCATTTTTCTTAGGTTGTCCTTGGTTACTCTAGGTTGTTGTTGTTAGGTCCCATGGCGTCACCTCCGACCCATGCGATCCCATGCACAACAGAAGGAAACACTGCACGGCCTGCACCATCCACACCACGGTGCTCAAAGTATCCTCGTTGTTAACACGCAAACCACTTCTGCATGATTGAGTGAACTAGATGTAGCTACTAATTTCCTAAATGTGCTGCATTGGAAGAAACTGTGAATTACATTCTATTTAAGATAACATTAGTATTTTGACTGCTTAAGCATAAGCAGAAAATGTATAACATTTTCAGGCAAATATCACTAAGCTTCATCTCCTCCTTCACGCACCTCAATAGTGGTGAATTCCACTTCAACAAATGTTCTAACAAAACTATTCCTTGCCAGTATAATTTAGGGATTATGTATAATTTATGCTCTGGCTGAGTTGAAGTATGTCCCCATAATAATTCATGAATACTTTGTAATGCTCTTCTCTTTGGTATTCACATACACCTTTGGTTTACTCTGTTCTCACTACAAGAAAACAATAAAATTCATTATCATTCAGGTATGAAATGAAGAGTTCACTAAAATCACTTGGAAGGAAATACAAAGTCCCGTGAAAGTATAATTCAACTACTCGACGGATCTTCCTTTGCTTTAAAATACTTAAGAGATGATCAAGAGAAAACAAGAGCCCTTACAGTTGAGTTGAGTCTGACTCACAGTAATCCTGTAGCACCATAGCAGAACTCCTCAGAGGACATTCAAACTCCTGTCTTTAAAAACAGACTGCCACCTGTTTCTCTCAGAGTCACTGGTAGGATTGAGTCACCTCACTTTCAGTTACCAGTCAAGCACTTAAATACTGTACCACAGGGACTCTCTAGGTCAGTGGTTCTCAACCTTCCTAATTCTGCAACCCTTTAGTACAGTTCCTCATGTTGTGGTGACCCCCCCAACCATAACATTATTTTCGTTGTTACTTCATAACTGTAATTTTGCTGCTTGTTGTGAATCGGGCGGCCCCTGTGAAAAGGTCATTCAACCCCCAAAGGAGCCTCGACACACAGGATGAGAACCACTGATTGGTTCTGACTTATAGCAGCCCTTTGCACAAAAGGAAAAACACTTCCTGGTCCTGTTCCATCCTCACAATTGCTGATCCTTCTGAGCCCATAATTACAGCCAGTGTGTCAATTCACCTCGTCGAGAGTGGCATATCTCTCTGGACAGCATGTTCACAGGATGTGAGTCACAAACTCCTCCTCAAAGTGACATCCTTTCTCTCCCACACTTTAATGTGGTGAGTGCAGTGGCTTTACCCAATGCAGCAGCAACCTGATCCCGAAGCTGCTTCCAGGAGCACTGATGGTGAATTCGAACCAAACAAAATTTTTGATGACTTTTTTCTACCTTCCTTATGATGCTGTCTGTTGGTCCAGTTGTGACAAGTTTTGTTTATTTTGCTTTGTTTACATTGAATTGCAGCCTAGATGTAAAGCTTCACCCTTTGATTTTCTTCAAGGGCTTGAGGTCCCCCTTGCTTGCAGCAAACAAGGTGTCTGATCCGCATATCACCAGCGGAAACAAACCTTCCTCCCATCCAATCCACAGTCTTCCTCATATCATACAGCTTCTCGGATTATTTGCTCAGCATGAAGATTGATAATGTATGGTGAAAGAATACACACATCTTTTCTGATTTTAAAACACACAGTATTTCCTGTTTTGTTCAAACAGCTGCCTCTTGGTCTGTGCACAATTCTGCATGAACACAAGACGTGTTTTTAATTCCCATTATTCCCATGCTATGAGTCACAAAATGGAATGCCTTGGTGCAGTTAGTAAACATGTAAGTACTCGCCTTTCCGATATTCTCTGCTTTCAGTCAAGACCAATGAGATGTTAGCAGCGATAGCCCTTGTACTAGCTTCTGAATCTGCCTTGAATCTCTGGCAACTCCCTGTTGAAGTACTGCGACAGCCAGTTTTAAAATTGTCTCCAGCTAAATTTTACTTGATGTGATATTAGTGTTATTGTTTGAAAATGTCCACATTCTACTGGGTCACCTTTCTTTGGAATGGACACAAAATGGCTCTCTTACCATTGGTTTGTCAGGACTGGACTTCGTGAGTTTATATAGGTATGATCCTATCACAGGCAGCATTTGCACTTCAGGATAGACCTTGAAACGTTGAAATATTCTTTTTGACAGTAAACGGGCTGCCATTGCCCTTGGTGCCATTGCTGTGCCATCCATCTTTCCCGATCTAGTGAGCCATATAATTATCCCACTCAAATGGACACTGCCAGTTGATTTCTGCCTACTAATGCCTAGAATATTGAGCTTTATGTGTGTTACTTTATTCTTACCAATTTCCTTTGAACCTGGATTTATATTTCGCACATTCCACTCAGATTATTGAAGAATGCTTGCAGCTGTTTCTTCTTATTTTGCGCTGTGCCCTATCAGCAAAGGGAGGTTCTGAAGGCTTGACTCCGTCTGCATTATCCAGGAGTGTGGACTAGAGTTTGAAAGGTGGCTGTCTTCTTCAGGAGTATTTTGAGTGCCCTCTGACTTCAGGAGCTCCTCTTTGGCCCTATATCCGATACAGTTCTGCCGTTATGCACAAGGTTTCCAGTGGATACTCCCTGAGAAGTAGATAATCTGTTCCTTCTTCGTAGACTGTCCTTAGTGTGAAAGCTCCCCTGAAACCTCCTCCTCGTGGACGGTCCGGCTGACATTTGAAACACCAGCGGCACCGCTGCTGGCATCATCCATCATCGACAAACACAAGCCATGTGCCGAACTCACTCTCCAGTCGGTTGAACCAAAAACCTGTTCTGCTTAAGTCCATTCCAATTCTTACCAACCTTATAAAATAGAGTGGAATTGTCCTCTATGATTTCTGAACGTGTGACCTCTGTGGAAACCGTCTGCCACATTTTTCTCCCATGGAGTAGCTGTTGGGTTTGAACCACTGACGGCTGCACCACCAGCACTCCTTTGTAAGTAAGTGCTTAGGAATGCTTTGAGGACCTCATTCTCGTTTTCTTATTGAGTCCATACCAGACCTGTAAGCTATCGATTACTAGCTGTGTTTTACAGAAGAGACCACTATGATTTGGAAAGGCTCAGGAACTTGTCCGAGATTCCATAGCTACCAAACGGAAAAGTCAGAGTTCTAAGCCAATGCTTCCAGGTTTGCTGCTCATTCCATCACGCTATATTAGTGAGGCTGAGCTAAGAGTATAATGGATAGTCATGTAGTCTTCAGGGTGTACTAGCAGGGAGTAATAAAATCTCTATGCGATACATTGTGACGAACATGTTCCCAACATTATGGTGATTCCATAGGCTTCATGGAAACCAGAGGAAAACATACTACAAAGGGAGCTTTGGGGCTTTATATTTCAAGTTGGCAGGATAAACACAGTCTCTCCCTTCCCTTTTTATATGAGCACTTTAAATTTAGAATATGATCAACTAAGAACTAAGTCATTATTTGATCGTTAGGAATTTTTTAACGTTAGACAATGGAGGCTGTATCTCTACAGGTTTCTTGTCAAGTGAGTTTAAATACTCTTGCAGTTCAAGAATGAGGCCACCCACTAGTCTCTCCATGCATCCTGCATGTCTGACTTTTTAAAATGTACTGTAGTATATTATTTTGTTATAGTTGATAATATACATAGCTGGACATACAACGATTCAATAATTTCTGCATGTGCTACTGGTTACAATCTTTTCAGATGTACAACCATTCACAATCTCCCTCTCTGAAAATATACTCCCATTTACATAATTTACTGCCTCCTAGGCTTCCCATTAGGTAGTTCTTTAAAGTTCATAATGCTCAAGGCAGACATTCTTTATCAATTAGCCAGCACTCTGTTTGGTTTTAAAATTGACTCTGGGTATTTTTAGAGTGAGGTCTAGGGTTTATTCCCATTCCCAATTCCATTGTGTAGGCAGGTCAGCTAGGAAAGGAAACCCTGGCTTTATTGCTCATTGCTTCCCTCTACTGCTGTCTTTTCCCTAATGGTGCGAGATGCCTCAGCTCTAATAATCAGCCCAATTAATTAGTTCCAGCACATTTCATTGTTTTCCTATGTAGGGAACAAGTCTTATACAGAAAATTTTCATTTTTTTAACACCTCATCAAAGGAAGACCCAGTTGATCTTTACAGGACGTCAGTCCTTCTGCACCCTACAGTCCACCTCCACCGACGGGATGACTTTTCTTTAATACGGAGGCCAGTGAATAAACATGCTTTCGAGGCTAAGTATTTCTTGGTCAACTTATTCGTCCCCTGCCCCTCATATGGTGGGGTTTCAATTTCTGAGAGTCACAGACATTAAGGGACAGTGAAAAGAAAAGTAAACTTGAATGTCCTTCAGATGGCTTGGGTCACCAGGGTTCCGTCTGCCCATGGCAACAGTGTTCGGTTATAGCGCTTTATTGTTTCTGTGCACAGCAGGAGCAGTGAAGTTGGAAATCCAGAATCCCTGTTGAAGAAATTTCTTCAGCATATACTAGCATCGTGACCGTGGGAAAGTTACTTAAACTGTGTAAGTTGGGTCTAACTACATCAGAAAACGGTAATAGGGATCTCTGTTTTACTGGATGGAAAGCTCATAATTATTTGTCCAGTGCTTCCCACTTATGGTAGCTCTCTGCTTGTCCTTTATATTTTATGCTAGGATGTATGTGGTTGTTCAAGGAAGTATTAACGCTAAAATATCTGTACTGAAAAATAGTGTCTTTGCCTACTGTCGAAAATTCACATTCAACCCTAAATGCTCTTCTCCATCTTTAATTTGTCTTGCCAAACCCTTTTGTTCATTTTCAAAGGATGAAATAGGTCAAAGTATAATCTACCAAGCTCTGATAAGAAGGAACGTATTAACAGATGTTCCCTGAATGATGTCAGACATGAAATAAGCACTAATATGAATCCTCAGATAAAACTTTTCTGCAGTCACTTTTCATTTTTGCCGCATTGATTTACTCTAATTGATATATTCATTCTGCTGAAGAAACTTGGAGAAAATCCAAGATATATAAAAGTTCCCACTTGGCTTAGTTCTCACAGCTCCATTTCTTCAAATTAGATCCTTTCCTTCAGCAAGCCAATGCCAGCAAACGACATTTTCTCTTTACAGAAAGAAAGATTGAAACACCAAGAAGACTAGAGCCGCATGCAGGTTCAAATTTGCAAAGTAAATTTTGAAAATAGTCAAATCTTCATCTTAAGTTTTACTCGAAATGAAATTAAGTATAATTGTAACTGAATGTAGTTCTTTTTTAACATTTTGATAAGCATTTTCAAATTTGCTGCCAAATTATTTTGTTTGCTGAAGAACAAGCTGAAATATTTTCTGCTACAGAAATGGCTACATCATCACAGTATAAATATGCATGATACATTGAATGATATTTATAATAACCAAAAAGATAAACAACCTAAATATACAATAA
This sequence comes from Tenrec ecaudatus, assembly GCF_050624435.1. Lineage (NCBI taxonomy): Eukaryota > Metazoa > Chordata > Mammalia > Afrosoricida > Tenrecidae > Tenrec > Tenrec ecaudatus. The sequence continues at coordinate 101,538,902 of NC_134532.1, read as the reverse complement.
TAGGAGATAATGGCTAGATGAATTATATTTAAGATGAATGCCGTAGGAGAAAACTGATCCCATAATACATTAAATGAAAAAGGTAAGAGTCAAAACGCTCTTGGTCCCAGTCAACATAGCTCTAATTTATTTTTATAGCTCCAAGTCACATGCATGTATCTATATATATAGATAAACCTACTCACTGCCATAGAATCACTTTCAACTCATAGTCGCCGTACAGGCAAAATAGAACTGCTTCACCGGTTTTCTCTGGCTGTGCATCTTTATCCAAGCAGATTATCTCATTGTTTTCTCTTGGGACGGCTCGTACCCTCCAACCACCAATCTCTCCATCAGCAACCCAGTCTCTAGCAACGACCCCCCTAGGTCCTTCTCCCTGTGTGTGTGTGTGTGTGTGTATGTGTGTGTGTGCGTGTGTGCATAAATCCCGTCAATATTAACTTCTCCTGAAAGATGGATTCACTGGGAATTTAAGTGTTTTGTTTTATTTGTAAAAATAATCATTAATGCCTAGGATTATAAATTATGTTTTAGTTGGAAAACTTTAATAAAATCAGGAATTGTTTTTCAGTCACCATACAATTTTTGAATATAGACATGTATGTTCTTAAGCTTCTTGGATTGATTTGAGGAGATCTTTGTTTGAGGTATTAGCAAAGGTCATCATGATTACTTACCTCTTCCACCAACAAAGTACTCTAAGCCTCAGAGAGGATTTGCTTGTGCGGATTGTGTGTGACTTTCTGTATATCTTACGGGAATACTGATTTAGCTTATTGTGATTAAATTTTAGATGCGATGTACCTTTTTTAGAATGTTGCATGTAGATAATGAAGAATCCAATCATACTATACTGTTTTAGAACTATTTCATTCAAAAATAATAGTTTGCTTTAATTTTAATGAAATAATTCTGAATAAAACCATTCTAGTAATGAAGATTTTGGTAACAAGGACGAGAGCTCAGGATATTGCTGAGTGCTGGAGAGTCTTGCACACAATAGGTCATTGTTTAGGATAGTTTGAAAGGGTGGAAAAATGGATACGTATATAATATTGGTTTCCTAGATATCCCCAAAACATACTGCATACAAATGATTTTAAAAAATTACTAGCTTATTTTAAACTTAAATAACACATAAAACTAAATTTACCAAAACAACTTACATTTCCCTCTTCAAGGAACAGATATAATATTTGCATTAATATCTGTCCCCTGCTTCAGTATATCTTTTTGTACACACAGTATTGCTCAACCATTAACACTACTGGTTGCCAAAACATTTTTATCAACAACAGAAACAGAAAATATACCTCTTTCAGCATTAACTCCCCAACCACCATTCATCCCAGCTCAGGGGAATAAATCTTCTGTCTGACCCTAAACATGTGCCTATTGTAGATATTTCGTGTAAATGGAAGTATACTAAGTCACATACTAATTCTGTGTTTAACGATTTTAAGAATGACTGAACTCTTCTCCACAGAGGCTACGCCATTTTGTATTGTCACCAGCAATATGTGTGTCTAGTTCTCTGAATCCTGTCAGCACTTGTTTTTCCTTTCTTAAACGATAGCCATCCCAGGAGGTGGGAAAGGAGCCTTAGGAGCATAGTGGGTTACATGTTGGACTGTTCAGCGCACGGTCAGCAGTTTGAACCCATCAGATGCTCAGCAAAAGAAAGAAAGACTTTCAGGCCCCACAGAGATTTACCGTCTTGTAGACCCTCACACTCAAAAACTTCATCTTCAGACACATGCAGCACCGCCAATGATGCCAAATGCAAGAAGAAAGATCACAGACAAGTGGGTGGAAAGTCTTGTGGATCCAGTGGTGGTGGAAGCATCTCAGCATTGGTGTGGGTCTCCATGTGGCTCCTCCAGCTCCAGGGCTCTGGCTCTATCAGCAGAATAGCTCCAAGTGGCTTGTCAATAGGAATGTCTCCCAGGGAGAGTGTGTCTGGCCTCCAGCCAGCTATTCATCTCCTTAGTGCCTCCAAATGAGGTCATCAAGCCGCAACCTGATTGACAAGATGACTCCACCCCTTTTGAGGTTGATAAGAGATTATGTAACTTCCAGAGTCACCCAAAATAAATCCATTTCAGGGGAGCTTTTAGACTAAAGACCGTAATGAAGAAGAACTTGGCTCCTACTTCAGAGGAAAGAGCCACCGAAACCTTATGCATAGCTTCCAACCATTGTCAGTTACTGAAGGCATAATGAACGGAGGCAGAACACTCACAGAAATTGGCTAGAGGAGGAACCCCTAGGGTTGAAGGGCACTAGAAATGTGACTGAGGAAGACCGGATTTCACGAGTGGAGTCAACCATGCTGAGGTGAGTCAGTTAAAGCTTATGGGATGGGAGCCTTTGGAATCTTCATTTGCTGATAGGTTACATATCCCGGTAAGGAAAAACAACTACAGGTATCTGCTAATGATCCAAACTTGGAATGTACAATGTATGAGTCTAGGAAAATTGGAAGTGGTCAAAAATGAAATGGAACACATAAAGATCAATATCCTAGGCATGACTAAGTTAAAATGGACTGGCATTAGCTATTTTGAATCACAAAACCAAATTATTTATTATGCTGGGCATAACATAATCAAGAGGAATGGTGTGACCCCATTGTCACAAAGGACATTGCAAAATCAATTATGATGTATGATGCTGACTGTGATAGGACTCAACCAATCCCCCTTCAGGAGAATCCAATCAATACAACTATTATTACAATTTATGAACCCACCATAAAAGCTAATGATGAAGAAATTAAGGAATTCTACCCAGGACTTCAGTCAGAAATTGATCAAACATGCAATCGAGATGAATCAATAATTACTGGTGATTGGTTTGCAAAAGCTTGAAATAAAGACAAAGGAATAGAAGTTTTAAAAATATGGCCTTAGTGATGGAAACCAAACAGAATAGACTTTTACCAGATCAACTTCTTTATTGGAAATATCTTTTTGAGCAACACAAAAGGCAACGTGTGGTATAATCTGGTGTCAATTTGGAACTTGAGAGGATTAAGAGTGAAGGGGTGGAGTCTAATCTGTCTCTAGGGTCATAGCCAATGAGGCCTCTGTGTGGGCATCGCCTTCTCCTGAGGATTCTGCGAATTCCTGGATTTCTTCCTTGGAGGCAGGAGAGGCTCTCTGCTCACTCCCAGAGAGACACTCTACTGACAAGACACATGGCACTACCCTTCTGGATCCCACTTCCCCTGGGAACTGGAGTAGCCACATGGAGACCAATGCTAGTGCTGAGATGCTTACAATGCCACTGGATCTACAAGACTTCCCACCCACTGGCCTGTGATCATTCTACATTCAGCATCATTGGATGTGTTTTGTGAGTCAGAAGAGGACTTTATAGTTTGGTGTCGGACATATGGGCTAATATCGGGCTTAAGGACTTGATCTGGACTGGATTGGGATGTTTTCTCAATATTCAACTGCTCTTGTATGTAAAGCTCTTTCTTATACACATGAGTGTGTCTATAAATTTATTTCTCTGGTCTACCAGGACTAACACACAACTATTCACTTGGACTTCTCCAGATCGAATAGATATAATCAAATTGACTACATCTGTGGGAAGAGAAGCAAAATATCAGCAGCTAAAACAAGGCCAAGGCCTATATGTTGAACTGGTCATCACTTGCTTGTATGCAAGTTCAGGTTAAACTAAAGAAATCCAAACTAATCCATGAGAGCCAAATTACAATTTTGAGTCTATTCCTCCTGAATTTGAGAACATCTCAAGAGAAAATGTGACACTTTGAAAACTAATAATAGAAAACTTATGAACTCTAACAGGACATCAAGAATATTATTCATGAAGAAAGCTAAAGGTCATTAAAAAGACAAGAAAGAATAGATCAAACTAGATGTCAGAAGAGTCTCCGAAACTTGCTCTTAATTTTAGGGTAGCTAAGGCAAATGATGAAATAAAAAACCTGAATAGAAAATTTCAAAGGGCAACTCGAGAATATAAAGTAAACTATTATAATGAAATTATTATAAAAACCTAGGGTTAACAAAACCAAAGGGAAGATCATGCTCAACATATCTGAAACTGAAAGGTTCTATGGGTAAAAGACTTCAACTCGCTGCACCAAGACATGAATGCAGCACACCGGCATGAAGTAGGAAACCAAAAGAGAGGTTGGAGGCGTCGGCCCCAATTCCAACTAAATGGACAGCACCCCCTCCCCACAGAAGAATTCACTTCAGAGGACATCATTGTGGCTATAGCTCAGAGAGGGAGAGGCATGTCTGAAAAGAGCACAAAGGACCAAATGACAGGGGAGGAAGAGAGAATGGAGCACATTCTGGCCCACCCAAATCCTTAGGACAGTATTCCTGCTCAGAGCAGCCAATGCACACAGAGGATCACAGGGTCATCCCCGCTATAAGACATGACATCCCTAATTGACCCATAGCGATATAGGGTACAGCATTGGAGATATAGTGCAGGCGAAACACTAAGGGAGTGCAGCAGGACAGCAAGGGGAGCAAAGCAATGAAGTTCACAGGAAATTCCAAAATTAGACTTTGGGGCCAGAGCATAGCACCCCATCAGACTCCACCAGAAAACACTCCTAAATGTCAACAAAAGGACCTTGAACTATTTATAGACTTTTTTCCCGTTGGTTTTTGTGGTGGTTTTGTTTCTTTTGCTGCTTTGTTTTTCTCTGTCTTGGTTTTTGTGCATCTTATTATCTCTGCAGGTTTATCTAGATAAGATAGGTGGGATAAAAAATCTGGAGGAGAAAACAATGGGACTGATGGTTCCAGGGGGATATGGGAGAGGGGGAGGCAGGGGAAATCAATTTGGTGTTAATAAACCCAGGGACAAGGAAACAACAAGTGATCTAAAATCAATGGCAAGGAGGGTGTAGGAGGTCTGGTAGGACTTGATCAAGGGCAGTGCACCTGAGAGGAATTGCTGAAACCCAAATGAAGGCTGAGCATGACAGAGTGACAAGAGGAAAGTCAAAGGAGATAGAAGAAAGCACAAGGAGGCAAAGAGCAGTTATAGAGGTCTAAAGAGAGGCATGTACATGTGTAAATATATGTATATATGATGATGGAGAAGTAGATCTATTGTACACATATTTATAGGTTTAGTATTAGGTAGCAGATGGACATTGGGCCTCCACTCAAGTACACCCTCAACACAAGAATACTTCGTTCTATTAAACTGGCATTCCATGATGCTCACCTTCCCAACACGATCACTGAAGACAAAGCAGGTGTATAAGTAAATGTGGTGAAGAAAGTTATCAAAAGATATAGCATCTGGCGTCTTAAAGACTTGAAGACAAACGGTCATCTAGCTGAAAAGGAACAAAGCCTACATGGAAGAAGCACACCAGCATGTGTGATCATGAGGGGTTGATAGGATCAGGTATCAGACATCAAAGAACAAAAACATTATATCATTGTGACTGAGGGGGAGTGTGGAGTTGGGACCCAAAGCCCAGCTGTAGGCAATTGAACAACCCCTTACAGAAGGGTCACGGGGAGGAGATGAACCAATCAGGATGCAGTATCGCATTGATGAAACATACAACTTTTCTCTAGTTCTTTAATGCTTCCTGCCCCCACGATCATGATCCCAATTCTACCTTACAAATCAGGCTGGACCAGAGCATGTACATGGGTATAGAAAAGAGCTGGAAACACAGGGAATCCAGGATGGATAAACCCCTCAGGACCAATAGAGTAGTGATACTATGAGGGTAAGGGCAAGGTAGGGGGAGAAAAGGGGAAGTTATCACAATGACCTACATATAACCCTCTCCCTTGGGGACAGACAACAGTAAAGTAGGTGAAAGGAGACATTGGTCAGTGTAAGGCATGGAAAAATAATAATGATTTATAAATTATCAAGAGTTTGTGAGGGAGGGAGAGTGGAGGAGGGAGGGGAAACAATGAGAAGCTAATTCCAAGGGCTCAAGTAGAAAGAAATGTTTTGAAAATGATGATATGGCAACAAATGTACAATTGTCCTTGACACATGGATGCACTATGAATTGTGATAAGAGTTGTACTACCCCCAGCAAAATTATTTACAAAATAAATAAATGGGAAAGAAAGAAAAAGATTCTTGGCAAAATTTGAATGATATAAGTAAGGAGATAGACATATTGTTATACGTATGAGAATAAGTGAAAAATGATGTCTACCAAATGATTAAAAATACCTTTATTAAACAAAATTACCAAGAATACAGAGCTACTGTTTCTGATGTATCCTCAAATTATGTCTATACCTTCTTTGTCTATGTTTATAACCCTTCCATGAACAATTCTGGGCTCTTTGATTTCTGCCATGTAAATCTTAGGCATCCTCAAAGAACTTAAATAGTGTCCATTTTAATTTGAGTTCTGAGAACAAAATGAAATCTGAAGGGCTAAGATCATGGACATAGAAAGGTTACCTCCATAAGTCCATAAAATGAGTGATGATAAAGAGTTGCATACCTAATTGTAAAACCTTACCATTTGTCAGATATTTGAAATTTGACATTCAATGTTCTCTTCTACTTTTACACAATGGGAAGAATCTTTTACATTCACAGGTGTTTGTGGTAGTCACTGAGTCAAAAGTCTTCATCTGTACATGCCTCCCTCCCCCCAAAGACTGAGACCATGCACAGGATGGAGCGGGGCTTCCTCCGTCAATGACAAGAAAATTGGATTTAGTCACAGGCCCACTTTTACTTATGCAAAGGGGGAAAGAATCAACGGTGTAGAATAGAAAGTGTCCCTAATTTTAAATCAAGCAATTTGTATCATTAATCCAAGATAGAAAGTTAATTTTCACTGAGAACATTGATCCTTGTTGCTCCTCACTTGGTTTCTTCATGTATAACATAAGTATTCAGCACTTCTACAAATTCAACATTCATTGTTACTTTCTGCCTTGTTGAGACTAGCAGTCGACTGTGTGAGAGAGTGAGAGAGAGCGTGTGTGTATGAGTGTGAAAGGGAGTTGGGAGAAGGGGTGTGGGCGCAGTGAGTGGAAAGACAAGGATATGAATTTAAATAAGAATGAGAGAGAAAGGACGTTTATTAAATACTCATAGTATAGTAAATATTTTGTAGACTGTTGTAATGAAACTCTAAACAGTTTTACTTGTCAGAAGTAGGATTTAAAAAATCTTTTTTTTCAGAAGTAGACCTTAATTCCTTTATTTCATAGGTAACTAATAGAATTAGTTGTTTTGTTGTTGGCTAGTCAGAAAACAAATCCCACATTCTCATTTGGCTTCTCTGACTCCTTTTTCTTTTTTTTCTTCAACTTGTGCCGGGGCTGAAGCAACAGCAAGAGCAGCAGTAGAGATGGTGGCAACCACAGGGCATCAATAAAAATTACAGCCAAGAGGCATTATGTCTTCAGTGGCCACAGGTTGACAAACTCAAGACTCCCTTATACTTTTTGTTTATAGTATGGGGTGCTGAGGAAACAATTGGTTAGTCTGCTGAAATACATTGACAACATTGCCGATACCCTTCAGGAAGGGAGAATGAAAAATTTTCTTGATATCACTTGAGGGTTGTAGATGCTCTTATTTGTTTGTTTTGGTTTTTAAAAATCATTTTATTGGGGGCTCATACCATGCTTATCACAATCCATACATACATCCATTGTGTTAAGCACATTTGTACATTTGTTGCCATCATCATTCTCAAAATATTTTCATTCTACTTGAGCCCTTGCTATCAGCTCCTCATTTTCCCCCTCCCTCTCCCACCTCCCCTCCCTCACGAACCCTTGATAAATTATAAGTTATTATGATTTTGTCATGTCTTTCACTGTCTGACGTCTCTGTTAACCCACTTTTCTGTTGTCTGTCCCTCAGGGAGGAAGTCATATGTAGATCCTTGTGATCTGTTCCCCCTTTCTATCCCACCTTGCCTCCACCATCTAAGTATCACCACTCTCAGCACTGGTCCTGAAGGGATCATCTATCCTGTATTCCCTGTGTTTCCAGTTCCTATCTGTACCACTGTACATCCTCTGGTCTAGCCAGATTTGTAAGGTAGAATTGGGATCATGATAGTGGGGGGGGGGAGCATTAAAAACTGGAGTAAAGTGGTATGTTTCATCATTGCTACACTGCACCCTGATTGGCTCTTCTCCCCGCGACCCTTCTATAAAGGAATGTCCAGTTGTCTACAGATGGACTTTGGGTCCCACTCCACACCTCCCCTCATTTACAATGATACGATTTTTGATGCCTGATACCTGATCCCATCAACACCTCGTGATCACACAGGCTGGTGTGCTTCTTCCATGTGGGTTTTGTTGCTTCGTAACTATATGACCACTTGTTTATCTTCAAGCCTTTAAGACCCCAGACACTATCTCTTTTGATAGCCGGGCACCATCAGGTTTCTTCATCACATTTGCTTGTGCACCTGCTTTGTCTTCAGCGATTGTGTTGAGAAGGTGAGCATCATGGAATGCCAGTTTAGTAGAACAAAGTGTTCTTCCATTGAGGGTGTACTTGAGTGTAGACCCAATGTCCATCTGCTACCTTAATACGAAACCTATAAATATATGCACATAGATCTTGTTTCCCATCATCATATATAAAAATATTTACATATGTCCAGGCCTGTATTTAGAGCTCTATACATGCCTTTTGCCTCCTAGCTCTTTCCTCTATTTCCTTTTACTTTCCTCTTGTCCCAATATCATGCCCAGCCTCCATTTGGGTTTCAGTAATTCTCCTTGGTTACATTGCCCTTGCTCAAGCCCTACCAGGCCTCCTATAGCCTCCTCACCACCGATTTTAGATCACTTGTTGTTCCCTTGTCCCTGGATTTGTTAACACCCACTTCCTTTCTCCCACCTCCTCCTCTCCCATGTCACCCCAGAACCGTCGGTCCCGTTATTTTCTCCTCCAGATTGCTTATCCCACAGATGTTATCTAGTTAGATCTGGAGAGAAAATAATATGCATAAAAACAAGACAGAGCAAAAGAAAACAAAACAACAACAACAAAATCAATGACAAACAAAAAAGAAAAGCCTGTAAATAATTCAAAGTCTTGTTTGTTGACCTTTAGGCATGTTTTCCAGTGGAGTCTGATGGGGTGCCATGCCCTGGCCCCAAAGTCCATTTTTGGTACTCCCTTGGGACTTCCTTGCTCTGTGAATGCTGCTTTTGTCATGCACTTGATGGCTAATTGAATGGAAGGAGAAGAGGGAGATCTTCAGTTGGTTCATCAACATGGCTTTGCTGGCTCCCACTTCATCTCATCTTAAGCAAATACACATCACTCAGGATTTCAGAGATACTTCTGGTAGCCTGGAAAATTGAGGTCTTCCCAGGGCCTAACCCCATGTTCTAGGCTAACACAGTAACCTTACCTGGGCCAATGACACCAGTACAGGTAGCAGCTGACAACTTGTTGGGCAGCAGTATTCCCCTAATATCAGTAAGGTCTTCTTTGGTGAACACAAATCCCACAGCGTGAGGCAACAGTTTCTCCAGAACCGGGTTGGTGTTTTCCCAATGTTTTCCTATGGCCTTGTGGATTATAGTACCCTCATGAGCACCACAGCCTTCTCATGGAGAAACCTATGGATCTACTGCGCCTCATTGAGCCCAGGTGGTCTGTTCTTATGATAATGCGTTTTGGATATTCACCCAAAAGTTGAATAATCCCAAGAAAGCATTTGGAATTTTGTGTAGTGGTTACAAGTTGGGCTGTGATCTGCAAGGTTCACAGTTTGAAACCACTAGCCACTCCTAGGAGAAAGATAGGACTTTTTGAAATCGTGCATCTAAAGATTGATGTCTTATATTTGTTAGTCCAAAGATGTATCTGAGAAATAATCATTCATTTACTTCCATATATGTTCTTGTACACCAAAACCAAGCAAACAAAAGCCAAACACAATGCTGTTAAGAAGATGACTGACCCACTGCCATTAAAATGACTTTGGAAAACACAGAACAGAAAAGAAATGTTAAAATGAGGAGAAAGGGAGCCAAATAATATTATGTGATTATCTAATGATTTACACTATGTACGGAAGAAGATACTTTACATTATTGATCAATTTATGTGAATTGAAGTACAGAAAATAATTTTTAAAACTATTTGGTAAAATACATATATGTATGTATGTATGTATGTATGTATGTATGTATGTATGTATGTATTCTGACTCATAGCACCCCTATGTGATGGAGTAGGGTTCCCAGGCTATCATCTCAAGAAAGGCAACTGCCACATCTTTCTTCCCCAGAGTGGCCAGCAGCTGGGGGTCAAGCAGCCAAACTTTTTTTCTGTAATTTCTGAGTGCTTTAATGATTGAACCTGCTGGTTTCCTTAAGTTCTTATATAGCTTCATTTAAAGAAGTTTATTTGGATGCTTGGTGCTCTATCCCTCTAAGAAATAAAGATCAATCGATTTTAGATACTTAGGTCAATTTTCTTTCCATTCAACCTTTTCTCATTTTCGATGTTTTGGCAATTTCTTGCAGACAGCAATAAGTATGTATGTTTTAAATACTTTGTAGTCAGAAGGTGATAAACTACTTTTCATCGTTGAATTATCTGATGTATAAAAGAAAGGATTTATCATCTGAATGCAAAAGGAAAATTCCTTTTTAAAATATCTCTGCCTGACACATCATTTTCAATTATTTGTTTCAGGCCCTGCTCGATACACAGAATCTTTTGCGTGCACAAATCACAAATTTTACATTCAACTTGGGATTTTCAGGGAAATTTTACCATACAGGTAAGTAAAAGGGAATTAACTCTTATTGAAGTCTTCTTTAATTATCCTCTCTAGAATTACACACACCTGCTGGTAACAACTTCTCCTTATGTCTAGTCACAACTTCGTTTTCTTCATAGCATTCAACTTCATTTAGCATATTATTGATCGATTTTAGAAAATGTTAATGGTGTGAAAGTTTATTCACTATGATTTTATGCAGTAAAATGAAATTTATTTTATTGAAATATAATTTGCATTCATGAAAGTATAATGTGTGATGTTCTGAGAACTTTCAGAAAGGATCTATCACCTTGTAACCAACATCTGGATTAAGAACTATAATGCAGCCAGAATCCTCTGCCCTCAGACCTCCGTACAGTTACTAGTTCCCTCAGAGATAACCATTGTCCTGCATTCCAAGGCCATAAAGGTGTCACACTTGGCTTTGACATTTAGGTAGAAGGAGCCATACAGTGTGAGCTCTTCTAGATTTCATTCTATTGAAGACAGGTTGTTTCTAGTCTCTGACTTCTTAAAAGTGTTGTTATGAGTATATTTCTACCTCTACAGGATGGAAGCCTTCACTTTTTAAAGTCAGCAGCCAGGAGTGGAATTGCTAGTTTGTTACGTAGTTATGATCAGATTTTAGTAAATAAACACAAACAGTTTTTCCATGTGTTTCTATGAGTTTATATTTCCATCACTATATGAGTTTCTTTTGTTCCATATCCTCGCCAGTACTTTTGATGGTGTTTGCTTTCCATTGTAGCCTTGCTGGTGGGCATTAGCAGTTTTGTATTGTGGCTTAACTTTGTATACCTTAGATGAGTACATATTTTTTCTTTGTTATTTTTGCATCTAAAATTTTAAAAATAGATTATTGTCAAATAATACATATAATACATACCATATAACTTCATCGTTCAATCATTAAGAAGAGTTGTGTAATCACACTAAATCAATTTCAGAACATTTCTTCTTCTCATGCCCATTTCCTCCAACCTCCCCTGCCATGCCCTTAGGTAGTGATTACTCCAGTTAGTACATATACTCAGTCCATAGATTGACCTAACCTGGATTCTATATGCATACAATCATATTTAAAATGCAAGCAAACAAACAATAAACAGCTATGACCAAACAAAATAGAGAAAACTTCAATAGGAATGAAAGCAGCAGAAAATACCAGAAAGCGTTTGGAAATGGGTCAAAAGGGAGAACACATGGTAAGGTCTTACCTGTGACCTAACTGCACCTACCATGACTGACTCCACACGTGCGCTCTGATAGAGAGTCTCTTCACACCCCTCCACCGTGATCAAAGGGGATGATGCCCTGGAGCGTTCCTCCATGTGGGGACCCTGCACATGGATTGGGGGCTTCCATGATCCTCTATAGCCTGCGGTCAATCAAGTGTTCAGTATTTAATCTCTGGTACCTTTCCTTCCTTCAGATTTGTCGTTTATTATTTGCAATCCTGGAATCATATAGGTTGCTGTGCTTCTTCCATGTGAACTCGGTTGTCAGCCCACTTAGACGGCTGCTTCTTTGAAACTAAGCCTTTAGGACACCAGATAAGATTCTTTCTGAAAGTCGGCCATTCTTAATGTGCCTTTTATCAGTCATATGCATTGCAAATACTCTCTCTCAATACGTAAATTGCATTATAACTCTTCTAATAGTGATTTTGAAGCCCTGGTAGCATAGTGTTTGTGCATTGGGCTGCAGTTCAAAACCATCAGTCATTCCCTGGGAGAAAGAATAGGCTTTCTACTCCCAGAAAGAGTTACAGCTTTCGAGATTCACAGGGGGCAGTTCTAGCCTCTTCTGTAGGGTTGTTGTGAGTTGGAATCAACTCAATGGCAGTGAGTTTGTGTAGTATTTTTCAGAAACTATGGAGATTATGTTGGACTGCTAATGGCCACATCAGTGATTGAAACCCACAAGCTGTTCTGCAGGGGAAAGATGAAGCTGGCTGCAGCCATAAGAATTTACAAAGCCTCACAGGCTCTAGATGGGTCGCTATGAGTTGGAATTGATTTGATAGCAATGAGTTTGATAGTAGTGTTATGATTAATTGAAACGATTTAATTTTGATGTTCAGTTTAACATATGGTCAGTTTTTTATGTCATCTTTAAGAAGTTTCTGCATACCACAATAACATGAAGATCACGTCCTACATTCATATAATTTATGAATCTGTGATCCATCTGTAATATTGTACTTTGCTAGTAAGAACAATTTCAAATCGGATGTTGTGTACATATGTGACCAAAGCCAAGTTGTCTTCTTTTAAAGATTTATAAACATCATTACTTTTTGAGGACCTCATCCTTTACCTACTCTATCATATTGTCATTGTCAGAAAATATATATGTGTGTGTGCTCTGTTTCTGGATTCTTGCTTTCTTTCTTTGATCTATTTCTTGTGATCTATATCACACTACCTTATATACCGTAACATTATAATTAACATTGATGTCTGCTACTATAAATCCTCTTGCTTGTTCATCTTCAATAATATATGTACAGTTTTTTAAATGTTTTGATTTATTATTTGGCTTTTCTTTCATAAATGTAACTTTCAAGGAGGGTATTTCAGAATATACTATTTTAAAATTACTATTAAACATATGTCACATTTGCCATTTTAACAATTTTAAGTACAGAAATTAAAGACATTAATTATATTCACCATATTGTGCAAGTAGCACCACCGTCCCATTGAACAATATTTTGTACCAAGTGTCTTTCATCCTACTAAGCAGAAACCCAGCACTCCTTCTGTAATGGCTCTTCCGTTCTTCTTCTTCCATTCTAGCACATGAGACCCACTAGTAAATGCTTGTACCTATGCATCCACGTGGCTGTTCTTAGCCTTTTGCATAGACAGATTAGTACATTAGTATTCATCATCTTAACAGCCTTCAAGATGTGGCTAATGATAAACTCTGAGTGCCTAAATTCTGCTATTGGCAGAATTTAGAAAGGACACCCATATTACCAGTGATTAAAAATACATAAGATGAAAGAAAAAGATCTGTTTAAACAATAATAATAATGTGAATTAAATATGAGGGTGTAACCCCCCAAATCAGAATTTTTTTCAAAGCTATGTATTTAAAAAAAAGTTTTACAAACAACCTTATAACCTTCAAAGTACTCTCCATTATGTTTAATACATTTATCAAATTGAGATTCCATTCTTGGAAACATTATTCAAACTCATCTGTTTGGATGGCTGACAGCACCTCCCTCATTTTTATTTTCCCGTCTTCTAAGTCATCAGATTGCTTTCCTTTCATGTCCCACTTCATTCATGGAAAAAAAAGGAGTCACACAGAGTAAGATCAGGTGAGTAAGGTGTGCAGAGCAAGAGACACTTGCTGGGTTTTTGCTAAAACCCGGGTCACTGAGATAGCTGCATGAGCAGGTGCATTGTCATGGCGGCAAAACCAGTCCCAAGTCTGCCACAAATCAGGCTTTTTTTTGTTGCAAAGTTGCCCAATCTTTTCAGAACCTCTCAATAGAAAGTTAGATTAACAGTCTGACCTCATGGAATAAACTCCAAATGCACTATAAGGTAACACTTTTTCCTGTTCAGAAAGTTGGTGGATGTCCAGAAGCAGATTTGTCATCAATCAACATTTCACCGTTTTAGAAATGAGAAAAACACTCATACACTTGAGTTTTTCCTGGTAACTTGTGTTTGACATCTCTACAGTTTCTGTGTGGTATTTTTCCCATAGGAAAAAAAATTCACAGCTGCACACTGTTCGTTTAAATCATCCATAACAAAAAACGAGGTTCCAGCGAAACTGCTTTTGTGAAAAAATTCACTGTGACCACAGACAGACAACCTTCCCAGGTGACGCCTCTGGGTGCACTAACACGGGGCAAACTGCTTGATGCCGGCCTAGCGGGAAGAATGCATGCCACTATGAAAGCTCCTCTTCACCTGGCACAATTCCAGGGGTATTTTTGCAGGGCTGAGGGTACCCCTAGTATAGTAAAGCCGGTGTAAGCCAAGGGTACCCCTACTATAGTAAAGCCTGTGTAGGCAGAAGCCTATGTAAGACAGGAATTATCAGAAGAGAAAATCAAAAATATATTTAAAATTTTTTTTTCAAAAATATTTTCTATGATGCTATGGGCTAACACATTAGGACTTCTAATGGTTTAAAACGCACCAGCTGCTCCTAGGGAGAAAACTAGGCGGTATGCTTCAGGAATGATTTACAGTCTCAGAGACACCCTATAGGGTGGGGATGAGTCAGAATAGATTTGTTGGCAGTAGTTTTAATTGCATTGAATGAAACTGTGTGCTTTAAAAAGTTATTTTACATAGTTCTTGTTTTCTGGTACTTCCGCTTTATTTTCTATTTCTAATTATATATAAAAATGCAGCTGATTTTGAATATTGATTTTATATCCAGCAACCTTGATTCATTCACTTATTTATTCTATATAGCTTGGAGAATCTTTTTAATGTTCTACATACGAAATAATGCAATTTTAAATTATAACAATTTATATCAGTACACACCTTATGAATTTTATTTATTTCCTACTATACTAGCTTGGGTATAGAGTATAATATGAAGTAAAATGTTGAGACCAGCATACATGTTTTGTTCCTGATCACAGGTAGAATTTTTTTCAATTAATTTATTTCTGGAAGAGGTTATTAACTAGATTCATTTGGGTTTCATTTTTTTTTAATTCTGAAGAAGCTGTGTTTTACCCCTAGATTGCTGTTATATTTCATATGCTTTTTGGGCCAAATCTGTATTTACATAATCTATCTATTATTTCTCATGACTCGTTCAAATGAACACTCCATGAGGCTTTACTGCTGCACAAAGCTCCAGCAGCTTTAACATTTCCTACTGAAATATGAATCAGTGAACAAGTACTTATATGAATGAAAATAAAATTGATTCTATTTTAATTATTGGTGTTAGGTAAAACAAGATTTCACAATGAAATTTGACCATATTGTATGATGTAATTCAATAAAATATTGTGAGAGGAAGTCATCCTGTATTTGTTGTCAAGTGTCCTCTAGTTACACTAATGCGTAGACATTCTATGTACATCAGCAGGGGGCACTGCTGGTCCTGAACCATCCTCACAATTGTTGCTGTGTTTGCGTCCTTGTTTTAGTCCCTGTGTCAATCCTTCATACTGAAGGTCTTCCTCTTTTTCACTGACCTTCTACTTGACTAACCTTGATGTCATTCTCCAGGGATTGGTTTCTTCTGATAACACATCCAAAGTACACGAGGTGAAGTCTCATCATCTTCACTTCCAAGGAACATCCCCGTTCTGCACTTCTTCCAAGACAGATCATTCATTCTTCTGGTAACCATGGTACTTGGTATTCAACGTTCTTCGTTAACACCATCAACCACATGCATCAAGTCCCCTTTGGGCTTCTTTATTCATCATCCAGTTTTCACATGCAGATAAGGTGGTTGAAAATACTATGGCCTGCGTCAGACATATCTTAGTCCTCAAAAATGGCATTTTTACTCTTTAACATTTTAAAGATATGTTTCAAATCAGATTCCATAATACAATAGGTTGTTTGATTTCTGGACTGATGTTTACCTGGGTGGTAATGGTGCATCCAAGTAAAATGAAATCCTTTGCAACTTCTGTATTTACCATTTACTAAGATGTTATTTATTTGTCTAGTTGGGAGGATTTTTATTTCTTTATGGTGAGGTTGTAACTCATACTGCAGTCCGTAATCTTTGACCTTCATCAATATATGCTTCAAGTGTTCTTTCAACATGCAAGGTTATGTCATCTGTACATTGCAAGTTGTTCTTAGTCTTTCTGCACAGAGTCCATTTCTCAGACAGTTGACTCATCATACAGATTAAATAATATAATGGACAGAGACAATCCCGATGCACATCTTTCCTAATTTTCAACCCTGCAGGATCCCTTTGTTCTGTTGGAATGGCTGCCTCTTGGTCAATGTACACAGTCCACATGAGCACAAAGTGTTCTGAAATTCCCATTCTTTTCAATGTTATCCATTATGTTAGGATCCACACAAATACTTTTGCATAATCAGTGTATTAGTCTGGGTACTTTGGAGAAACAAATCCACAAAAATTCGTGTATAAGAGAGAGTTTTATATAAAGGTTAAGTGCTCATAAAGAAAGCATCTCAACCCAGTGCTGCCCAAGCCCACAAGTCCAACATTAGCACATTAACCCATATGTCCGACACCAGTCTACAAAGTCCTCCTCCATCTCACAAACACACGCAATGATGCTGACTGCAGGAGGAAGGCCGAGTGAGTGAATGTGTAAGCATCTCAGTGCTGGCAGGGATCTCCACACGGCTGCTCCAGCACCCAGGGCTGCATCAGGGTAGGTCCATGTACCTTCTCAGGGATGTCTTGCAGGAAGTCAGCCTTGCCAGCTGAGGCAAGCTGCACCCTGGTCCGACCATCAGAAAGCAAGAGGCCCGAGAACTAGAAAGGCGAGGCTCACCGAGCCATTTATCCCTCCACCCTTCAATTAACCCCACTTGTGCTTATTGGCCAGGTTGGCCTAATAAACTAACTACCTCAGTCAGTAAAACACATATAAACAATTTTCTGGTATCCTCTTCCATATAACATCACTTATGGTATCCTTCATGCCACTTTTTATTGTGAGTCTTACTGTAATTTCTAGCAGTTCCATGCCCATGTCCAGCGACAGCAATTTTAATTTTCTACACTATCAATTTACTTGCATATGATATGGATGAAATTGCATGATAATTTCACATTCTGTTAGATCATCTTTATTTCTGGAATAAGCACAAATAAAGATTCCATTCAGCAGAATACCAGGTAGCTGTCTTTCATATATTTAAGTGTGGACAAGTGAATGCATCTCAGTTGGTATTCCGTCACTCCTTGGAGCCTTGTTTTCACTTGTGTCTTCAATTTCTTTCTTCCTTACCACCAGCTCTTGAGCAGGTGGTACCTTCTGAAATATGTGAAGGTCAAACCGTTCTTTTTAAGCGAGTGACTTTTTTGTGTTCCTTCCATCATTCCTTATTTTGCCTACTTGAGAGAGTTTCAATGATTTGGAGGCCAGAGAAGAAATTTCATTATTTTTAGTAACATTTTTCAAGAGTCTTTTGAAGCCCACATATAGAATCCTTCAATTGTACAACTCCAGGGTTGACTTTTTTCCCTTCAGTTCTATCATTTTCATAAATGCTGAGCATGTTTTCCTCTTGGGTTTTTAACTCAAGTTGTTGCAAATTTCATTAGCGTGCTTTACTTTTTCTTCATAAAGTACCACTTTCTATTTAATTATTTTATTTCATCTTTTGCTTCCTGGTACTTTAGCTTGAAGAGCACATTTCAGACTCTCTTACGACACCCGCTCTGGTCTTTTATTTACTTGTTGTCTTTTGAATGAACTTTTGCTTCCTTTGTGTATGATGCCCTTGAGATGATCACATCTTTCTTTATTAGCGCTCAATCAGCTAATTGAATCTTGAAACAGTCTCGAAAGTCAGGCAAGAAATACTCAAATTGGTACTTTGGTTCTTGTTTTGGACTTGCACTTATTTTCATATTCTTCAGATTCAACTTGCATATAAGCAATTGATGGTCTGTTCCACAGTAGGCTCCTGCATTGCTCTGACTGATGACATTGAGCTTCTCCGTTGTCTCTCTCCACGGAGGGAGTCTATTTGATTCCTGTATATTCCATCCACCGAGGTCCTCGGGTATAGTCATCATTTATGTTGTTGAAAAAGGTAATTCCAATGAATAAGCTATTGGTCTTGAAAAACTCTATGTCCTTCCAACTACCTATCCTACCATTCTGTTTCCATTGTTCACATGCCAATCATAGTAATTATCAATGTATCTTGAATTAAGTTTGATCAATTTCAGAGTCCAGAAATTAGTTGAAAAAATCTTCAGTTGGTTTGGCATTTGTACTTGCTGCATAGATTTGAATAATAGTCATATTACCTGGTCTTTCTTGTGGGTGTGTAGGTGTTATTCTATTTGATTGACAGTGATATACTTCAGAACAGACCTTTAAATGTTCTTTTTGGAGATTAATGTAATGCCATTTACCTTAAATTTATCATTCCTGTTATAAAACATTATGATTGTCTGATTCAAAATAGTCAGTACCATAAGTGAATGGAACTCATTAATGCCTAGAGTATCAAACATTCCATTTCATTTTGACAACTTTCAACCTTCCTAGATTCATACTCCAAACATTCCAGTTATTAACAGATGTTTACAGACATTTCTTCTCATTTTGAGTCATGCCATATTAGTAAATTATGATCCAGAGTTTTTACTGGTCCATTTCATTGAGTGAGACATCACTTTGAGGAGGCGGCGCTTCCGCAGCCATATTTTGAGTGCTCTCCAATCCAAGGGACACATATTCTGGCACAATATCAGGCAGTATTCCATTGTAATTTGTAAGGTCTTCACCGGTCAGTATTTTAACAAATTTTATCACCAGGTCCATCCAACATCATAGCAGCTTGCCAGTCCACCACAGCAAATCAGACAGGTGGCAACCATTCTAGATATTAGGGTGTGCCCTGATTAACACAATAATGCATGTGTCTTGTTGTTGGTGTGATGCCCAAAGCTATGCCAGCGGTATTTGAACTGTAGAAGGTTAACCATTGATGAGCAGGTTTCTGTGAAGCTTACAAAATGGAAAAAAGTGGAGGATGGTGACATCATCACATAACTACTAAATCACACAATTACAAAGCTACCAACTTGAATCATTCTTAACCACCAACCTACTACGAATCATGACCCAGCCAAGCTGACACATATCTCACCCAGCACAGTCAGTGTTCCTCTTGCATCCATTATGGCTAGATGTCTGTCATTAATGTGCAATATAGTTGGCTGGTAGATATCTTTACTATTATAAATGTGAAATGTCAGGGTAGGGGATAGTTGATAAGTAAAAAATGGGCGTATACATGCATAAAGTACATTCTTCCAGTGATTTGAAAATATTTATAACTGAGAACCTTACTATATAGGCCAAGATTTGATTATGATTGTATGAGTTACTCTCCTTGTGGTAATCTTAAAAATATTTTTTAAATTAGAAATCTGTTCCAAATCTCTTGCATCCACGAAGGTGTGCTACCTTGACACAGGTATGGGAAGTGGATTGTTCTCTTTATGTATTGAGGGTCAGATCATCTTTCAAGAAATGTTAGTACTGAGTTGTTGTTAGATGCCAACAAGTTGGCTCTCTGTGCAGTCACGGTGTCAGTCCGTCTCACTAAGGGTCTGCCCTCATTAACCCTTATGACCAAAGTGTACGAGATTCAGTCTTGCCGTCCTCAGCTCTTCTCCCAAGACAGATTCATTTGTTCTTCTGGCAGTATTTTCAAAAGTCTTCCCCAACACTGTACTTTAAAAGCAACCATTATTTCTTTGTTTTTCCTTATCCACTGTCCACTTTTTGCTTACATAGCAAGAATTGAAGATAACTGGAATTTGGTCAGGTGCACCTTTGCTCTCTCATCACCTGCTGCCTCCATAGCAGATTTGACCATTGCAACGAGCCATTTGATTTCTTGAGAGCTGCTTCCATGAGGGCTGATTATGGAGCTAAGTAAAATGTAATCCTTCACAACTTCAATCTTTTCTCCATTTATCATGAGATTGTCTACTGGTCTAGTGGTAAGGACCTTTATTTAATATAAACCATACTGAATACTGAAATCTTTTATTTGAAATAGCACATGCTTCAAGTCCTCTGAACTTTTAGTTTTAAAAAGGTGGTATCATGTGTATATCATAGGTTATTAATGTTAGAATTGTAGCACTGATGAATTTCACAATGGAGAATCTCCTGTTAAAGAACTTGAAGATTTTTCATAGTCTTTTCCTTAAAATACTTTAATTTCAGGATGACTATGTTGCACATTTTAACATTCATTGAGGAGAAGAAAATATAATTACCATTAAAATAAAGAATTACCTAAACCAGGATTAAAGACATATAGAGTATGTTCTGTATCTTGGAAAACCATACCAGCCAAGCCAGCAGAAACCATTACCTAAGAAATATAAGAAAACATTCCTGTCATTGTGTTTAATGCAAACTGCTCTAGAATTTCTCTATTCCATCCCTCTTCTTTCCACTTGCCTTGGGGGGATTTGGTTTTGTGTTTTCTGTTTGTTTGTTTTTTAATTTGTCATAGTTCACAGTTTGGGCACGTTCTAAACCAGGGAAGGCCAAGGACAGGAGGAAAGCAAAGTCAAAGCTCCAAGGGATTTTGTCATCTCTTTATATGAAAGCTTCCACATTTTAGCATTCTGTACATCCAATGACATTTTTAGTGGTGATTGATATAAAATGTAACACCCTAAGCCTTCTAAATATCGATATTATAAAGTTTAATGAAGCCATGTTCTCCTTTTCAATTGCATAAATTCTTTTTTGTATTAAAAAGTCTATCCATTGTGCTCCATCTCACAGGAAGAGAGGAAAGCAACACGGTTGTCATAGGAGGGGTGCCGCAGGAGAGGATTTCATTTGATCTGATTTGTTGCCTTACTTTTCAAAGGTCTGTGTACTTTTGTGAGATGAAAAAGATGGAGAAATAAAAATAATAGTTCCCTTTCAGTGAGCTATCACTACATTCCAGGGACTTTGCTAAGCATTTTTCATACCGTTTTCATTTTCATTCTCATTGAATGCTAGGGGCTAGAGATTTGATCTCTCACACGTAACTTGTTGTGGTCAATTCTGACTCCCGGCAGCCCTGGAGGACAGAGTAGAACTTCCCCATTGAGTTTCTGAGGCTGTAACTCTTATGTGAGAAGACAGCCTCGTCTTTCTCCTGCAGAGCAGCTAACAGCTTCAAACTGCTGACCTTGCACTTAACTGCCTAATGCATAGTCCACTACATCCCCAGAGTTTCTCAGGGGTTAGAGGGAATGCAACCTTATTTTCTAAATAAGAAAACGAAAGCACAGAAGAATCTAAAATCTCAATATACTTTTTATATGAAAATAAACAAACAAAATAGCCATCTTAACCCTAGGTCAATCCAAATCCAATAGAATTTTTATTGTTGATCATCCTGAGATTGTAGTTTAGATTTTATTGTTTCTTTGGAAGCTGAACGGTTCAGTCCCCTAGCCATTATAATTTTTAGGTTTATGTATTGCCTCAAGTCACTGAGCTTTTGTAAACTCCTAGTTAAATAATATAATTTAAAAATTATAGCTTGAAAATTATATTGGATAAAAAAATACTAATCTTATTTAAAACTACATTTCATCACAGAATGATAATGTTTGATAGAAAATACTTCAGATGAAATACTGTAATGACATGTTATTTAAACAGATTCATAGAAAAATAATTTGCAAAGTTAAGAACCCCAATGTTTTGGCATCAATTTTTTAAACAACTTGGAAAATGGCACTTAAAATTGAGACCTCTGAGGCTCAATTCCTCCCTGTTCCACAAGTCTGGCAATAAAATGGTAAGGAAGGATGGCAATTCGACCACAAACAAGTTCATTTCAACTGGTTTTCATCATCATGTTCAAGGTAACAAGTAACAGACTTGGGATGTAAAACATTGTCCAAGTAGGGTTGAAGGAAATAAAATAAACCAAGGTATAGTGGGAAAAAAAAGAGTGGAATTTTGCCTTCTATGAATAAAGATAAATCTGTCAGGATAGACATCATTTGTTTAATTCCTGCAGGATTTAGATATACAAATGCCTTAATCACATATTTCACCATCATATTCAGGAAAGGACAAAAAATTCCTGGCTATCTTTCCAAAGAACCCCTAGGTCTGTTCTCTGTTCTGATAAATGAATAAAGGAGAAATAGGAGTAACGATACAGGGGAAGACAGGAGTTATAGGTGACAGGAGATAGAGATTAAAACCAGTAAGTGATTGAATGACTTTCCATGAACTTGGAAATCACCACTCAGTTTACTCACACTCTCATGCATCAAGCACGGGGGACATCAGGTAGGAAACGATTGCCGTTTCTGTGCCCAACAGAGATTTCTGCCAGCTCTCAGTGTGGAGAAGACATCTGAATGCAGGAAGTGCAGTCTCGCTGCCAAACCACAACCCTAACTAATGAGATGTTCTCATGAAACACAAAATGCGAAGCAAAGCAAGAATAGCTTGAATATATGGAGAAATATATATTCCTGGGGAAACCAAATGGTATCCCCTCATGTCAAATAAACCATGTCTTTAAACCTCACCTGTCACACCTACCAAATGCTTTTTTACCACGTATTTCTCCTGAGCCTCCAAAAGTAGCAAGACCCAAGGCCTCGCCAAAAATATGGTCGCAATTCTAAACCCCTGATATCCACTAAGATGTCACAGAGAAGTCCCTTACATGCTCTCTGTTGATGACTCACCAGGCTGATGAGTTAATATATGGTGCGTTCCTGAGTGCTGTATATCACTCGTGTGGCTTCCATCTCCACTTTCGTTTTTTACAAACAGGTATAAAGGAGAAAAAAAATAACATAAATGAAAAACTCAAGGAAATCTGTAAGAGACACAAGGTAAACAAGACTGAGATATATTGGAGAATAGGGATTACACCAAAAAATGTCAAGACTGTAGATATACCCATCCCCAAATTAAAAATAGCAATTGCTTTCATCCTTTATATGAATTCAGACACTAAAAGGGCTGCGGGATTTGTCCAGTTCCACACTTAACTGTGTTGAAAAAAAACAAAAATCAAAATTTTCTGACCCCAAAGGGTCAGAAACACCCAATCTACAATAATAACACGAGTATATGATAAAGAGAAAAAGATTGGGAAATAAAGTAGACTGGATTTGAGGATGTCCTTTCACTATTGGGCTTGACTTGATGACAAAAAGGTTTTGTTGTTGTTGTTTGAATGTATATAAAAAATAGGTGAAATGTCAGGCAATTCATCAAAAGGTAGGTAATCCAAGCTCACAAAATACTCAAGGGGAGAAAAATGAGGCAGTCTGCTTCAATAAAGGTTTATCACCTAGGAAACATGTTGTTGTTGTTGTTGTTGTCATTGTTGTTAGGTGCTAGCTAGTCAGTTCCTATGCACAGCGAGCCTCTGTACAGGAGAATGAAACACTGCCCAGTCCTGTGCCATCCTCACAATTGTCCATATGGTTGAGCTCATTGCTGACACTACTCTGTCAATCCATCTTGTCAAGGGTCTTCCTCTTTTCCACTGCCCCTCTGTCTGTCATGATGTCCTTTTCCAGGGTCTGATCTTCCCGAGAAGATGTCCAAAGTCCATAAGACAAAGGTGCAGGTTTCGAAGGAGCAATTTGGCTGCATCTCTTCTAAGACAGAGTTGTTTTTCTCTTCTTAGTCCATAGTATTTTCATTACTCCTTTTTTAAAAAAAATTATTTTATCGGGGGCTTTCATGGCTCTTTGCATGATCCATACATCCATCCATGGTGTCAAGCACATTTGTACATAGGTTGCCATCACATTTTCAAAACGTTTTCTTTCCACTTGACCCCTTAGTATCAGCTCCTCATTTCTCCCTTCCTCCCCCACTGCCCCTCCCTCATGAGCACTTGATAAAAAATTTAACTTTGTTTTTCATGTCTTACACCGACCACTGTCTCCCTTCACCCACTTTTCTGTTGCTCGTCCCCTCCCGCCTCCCCCCCAGGGGAGATGTTATATGTCGATCATTGTGATTGGTTCCCCCTTTCTCCCTCTGCCTTCCCCCTACCCTCCTGGTATCACTGCTGTCATTATTGGTCCTGAAGGGTTTATCCATCCTAGATTCCCTATGCTCTTCTCTGTACCCATGTACATGCTCTGGTCTAGCCAGATCTGTAAGGGAGAATTGGGGTAATGAAAGTTGGGGGAAGTAAGCATTAAAGAACTAGAGGAAAGTTATATATGTTTCATCCATGCTTTACTCCACTCTGACTGGCTCATCTTTTCCTTGTGACCCTTCTCTGAAGGAATGTCCCATTGTCTACAGACTGGCTGTCTCCACTCTGCCCTCCCCTTCATTCACATCAATATGATTTTTTTGTTCTGGGTCTTTGATGCCTGATACCTGATCCCTTCAACACCTCACAATCACACAGACTCGTGTGCTTCTTCCATGTAGGCTTTCTTGCTTCTCAGATAGTTGGATGCTTCTTTATGTTCAAGCATTTAAGACCCCAGCTGCTATCTCTTTTGATAGCCAGGTACTATCAGCTTTCCTCACCACATTTGCTTATGCACCCATTTTGTCTTCAGCAATCGTTCAGGAAGGTGAGCATCACAGGCTGCCAGGTTATTAAAACAAAGTGCTTTTGCACAGAGGGAGGACTTGACTAGAGGCCCATGCACAGAGAGGACCATAGAGCCGGGGTCACCATGAGACATGACGTCCCTCACTGTTGCATAGCACTACAGAAGGTCAACACTAGAGACAGTGCAGGAATTGTGCCCAATCTGACACATACACCCCCACACACTGGTAAGGGCATGCAACAGAGCAGCAAGTGGAGCAAAGCAATGAAGTCCCTGAGGAATCCCAAAAATAGACTTCGGGGCAGGACATGGCAACTCACCAGACTCGACTAGAAAACACTCATAAAAGTCAACAAATAGACCTGGAGCTATTTACAGACTTATTTTTTAGGGTTGTCTTGTTATTGTTGCTGTTGTTTATTGTTTTGTTTTGCTTTCTTTTGTCTTTGTGTCTATTATTGTTTTTGCACGCCCCTCTAGACAACAATCCTGGATAAACAATTGGGGGGGGGGTGGCAGTGGACAATGAGACCAGGAGGACATGGGAGAGGGGGATGCAGGGGAAAAGGAATAGGGGAGCCAACAAGGAAAATCAAGTGATGTAAAATCGATGCCAAGGAGGGTGCAGGATGCCTGGTAGGGCTTGATCAAGTGCAATTGTAGCCAAGAGGAATTAATGAAAGCTGAATGAAGGTCAAACATGATAGTGGGACAAGAGGAAAAAGAGGAAAGAACTAGGAGGCAAAGGACATTTATAGAGGTCTAAATACGGGCATGTACATATGTAAATATTTATATTATAACAATAGGGAAATAGATCTATGTACATATGTTTACTTGTTAAATATTAAGGTAACAGACTGACATTGGGCCTCTACTCAAGTATTTTCAATATCCTTTGCCAGGTCAATTCTTCTTTGGTCTTCCTTATTAAATGTTCAACTTCCACATGCATTTGTGAAACATTATGGAGAAGTTCCACTCTGTCCCATAGAATCACTCAAGGACAATGGGTTTGAATTTTGTTTAGGGATTCTTCAGTTGTTGTTTATGTAGGAGAAAATGAAAGTCAGTATTTTGTTTCATATCAATAGAGTACTGAAGCAGATGAAAGTGATATTCAAGACTGCCCTACTCGAACCCCCAAACCAAAGCCTAACCATAGTCCTCAAATCCATTCTGACTTGTAGCGCCCCCATAACAAGGTTTGCAAAACAGTAAGTCTTTGCAGGAGCAGGCAACCTGTCCTTCTCCCGTGGAGCCGCTGAGGGGTTTGAACTTCTAACATTACAGTTAGCAGCTCAATGTCTAGTCCCCAGAGCCACCAGGGTTCCTTTACTGGATGAAAGGTCTTGTTATTCTATTCAGTCAATATCATTCAATCTCTATGCCTCCCGTATAAATTAGAATGACCATGGACCCACGTTTTAAACCTATACCGATGGTAAATCTCCTCCACTGCCTGATAAATCAACGGCTCAGTTATTTTCCTGCCAATAAGCGTTCGTCTTCCTTCGCTCGGGAAATTGAAGGAGAGAAAAGTGGTAACAGGCACTGGCCACCGTTGTCTGTGACACAGCAGCAGTCCATCCACCTTCTTTCGACTGCAGGGTGCCGTGAAAATCATCTGTACCACAGTTAACACACACACGTGCACACTGCAAGGGACTGGGTTCAAAATATACTCTTGTACGAGATTGCTGGATTCAATGTTGTGGCTGACATTTAAGTGCGGCTGCATAAATGAGTGATGATTAATATCATCTGATTACGTGCCAACCCAGTCGTGCGGGTCTTATATTGCTTTCATGAAGTCATGCTCGGGGAAGTATAAAAGGAAACACCTGCGCCCTTCAAATGAGTTAAGGGAAGAGCGGCAGTTCCCACATGCAACCAGGCTGCAGGTAAAGGGAGAGAGAAATAAAACAAGCCCAGCTGTGGGACGGGAACAAGAAGCAGGCTGACTTCCAAGGAAATGAAAATTTTCTGCTGGGTGGAACAAGTATCTGCTTCCAAGAATTTGAGAGAAAGGACAAGCCTGAGGAGCATGAGCAACACTAAGCAGCAGCAGCAGCAGCAGCAGCTTGGTTGTTTACTGATGAATGTATCGCTGCTCTGTCCTTCTTTCTATCGCGTTAGTGCTTCCTCTTTATTTCTCTATTGCACTTTCCCTAATTTCCACCATAACGTGTTTTACCTCTTTTGTCTCCTATACATGTCTTCACTGCCCAGTTGAAACTGAATGAATCTGAACTCATAGAGACCCCATGGGTGTCAGAGTAGAACCATGCTCCATAGGCTTTCATTGCTGATGTTTCAGCAGGAGAAAATCCAGGTGTTTCTTCTGAGGCACCTGTGCATGGGCTCACACCTCCAGCCTTTCAGTTGGCAGATACATGTGTGAAACCTTTGCAGCCCCGAGGGACTATCTGCACACCTTCACCTCGTCTCACTGTCTCTGAGTTCATCCTGACCCTCAGTGACCCCGTGGGGCAGAATAGAATTGCCTCGGTGGGTTTCTGATACTGTAAATCTTTACAGAACCTGAAAACCTCCTCTTTCTCCCATTGAGTGGCTAGTGGATTTGAACTGCTGACCTGAGTCACCCACTATGCCGCCAGGGCTCCTCATGCATGCCTTAGTTTCCTTAAAATACTACAGTAATTGACTTCTTCTAAGACCAAAAAATGAACTCATCAAGAAAGAACAGTTTTTGTTGTGACTATATTCACAACCCAATTAATATGATCTATTGTGGCCCTCTGAAACATATTTCCCAGCTCATGTTCCCTTGATTAGATTTCCTGTTTGTCCTTTCTTCACTCTAAGCCATGATTTTGTTTGAATGACACAGAAAAGTGTATCTTTCTGTTCAGCTTGACAATGGACAAAGACGCAGAAGTTAAGTGTTGTGATGTCTTTGAAAATTGTTTTGTGTTGCCTTCTCTCATTTAGTTTGTATCCATGATTTATGTTTAACAACCTGTTAAAAGAATTTGGGCATTCTCTATGGTGATTTGTCACTCTCTTTGGCAGATTTTCCTGTGCTACATTTCATGCCCAAGGCTGGATATGTCTTTATATTGCTATAGCTGGTGTCTTCTACATACATAGAGGTAGATGATAGATAGATAGATAGATAGATAGATAGATAGATAGATAGATAGATAGAGAGATAGAGAGATAGATAAGTATTGGGCAGATCGTTATATAATCAGTAGGGTTAGTTGACTAACCTGTGTTTGTGTTTTTCCCTGAAGGGACCGAGGAGGAGGATGAAGGGGATGACTGCCTCCTGGGGTCTGTGGACGAGTTCTGGTGGTTCCCTCACATGTGGAGCCACATGCAGCCCCACCTCTTCCACAACGAGTCCTCCTTGGTGGAGCAGATGATGCTCAACAAGAAATTTGCCTTAGTAAGTAACTCATATTGGCTTCTGCATTTATCTAGGTTGGCCGAGTTTTTATATTGGAAATTTCTTAAAGGCTTTACAGACAGGGGCAACTGTCCAAGAGGCTTTTCTGTGGGCTCATAAAGAAGTTCTTCATAGCATAGCCTTTGAAAGATGGCTCTGAGTTTACATGCTTGATGTACTGAGGGGACAATTTAAGAGGAACTTCACCACTCAGTCACATGATGGCCTGTGCCATAAAGGAGCTTCCTGCTACATTAGGGAGATAGGAGTATGCCCAGAAAGCAACTATTCATCAAAATGGCATATCTATGGCCCATTGTGAACGGGGACAATACAGACACAGAACTCACAATTCAGAAAGGTGAGTATCACTGACAGTCGTTAGCGAAGCAACCTTGTGGAAACAAGAGTTCAGGTTCACACCGCAATGGGTAAGATGTGGGTGTCAGTTTGTCTTGAGTGAAATGAAGCTGAGGGGAAAGTCTGGTCAGAGCCCATAGCATACCTTCAGAATGAAGTACTGAAGACCCAACCTAGGCAGTAATAAAAATGGAAAGACTGCCATTTAAAAGACAGTTTAAATGTATGTGTCACAGGGATGGAAATTTTATTTTCCTGGACCAGAGTACATTATTTGATACTGAAGAATTTATGATTCAGGACAGAAGAATTTACAATAAAAGTTCTAATAAATACAATAGGCTGGAAAATATGCCTGTCACCAATGGGAGGAAACTGATTAAAAAGCCAGTAAAACAGGAGGAGGGAATGGTGTTCATCTCTGTCTCCCTGTGGATTATCACTGTTAGGTGCTGTCAAGCGGGTTCCAACTCACAGCAACCACCCATCCAACCAAAACGACGCTGCTCAGTCCTGCCCCGTCCTCAAGGTTATTGTTATGCTTGATCCCACAGCTGCACCCACTGGGTCCATCCATATCATCCGGGGTCTCCTACTGTGCCAGGCATGATACCCTTTCCAGGGAAAGTGCTCTCCAGACACTATCTGCAAAGTAGGTGAGACAGTCTCAACCTTTCCGCTTCTAAGGAACCTTCTAGCTGTATCTCTTCCAAGACAGATTTGTTTGTTCTTTTGGAAGTCCATGATGATTTCACCAACTCTACAATTCAAATGCGTCAATTCTTCTCACTCTTCCTTATTCAGTGTCTAATTCTCACATGTTCACGAGGCTATTGAAAATCTCATGGCACAGGTCAGGCCCACCTTAATCCTCAAAGTAACCTCTTTGCTCTTTCGCACTTTAAAGTGATCTTGTGCACCAGATTTACCTAATGTAATGTGTTGTTTGATTTGCCTGCTGCTTCCATGAGCATTGATGGTGGGCACAAGAAAGATGAAGTCAGTGACAGTTTCCATATTTCTTTCTCCGTTTATCATGAGGGTACTAATTGGTCCACTTGTGAGGATTTTTTCCTTTTTTGTGCATTGACTTGGAAGCCATTCTGAGGCTGAAATCCTTGATCTTATTCAGCAATTGTTTCAAGTCCGCTTCACTTTCAGCAAGAAAGGTTGCATCTTCCTCATATCAAAGGTAGTTACATCCAATCTTGATAGTATAGATAGGTAGTTAGATCCAATCTTGATAAAGGCAGTCCCTCCCATCTTGATGCCACTTTCTTCCCTATAGTCCAGCTTCTCAGATTATTCGGTCAGCATACAGATTGAATATGTATGTTAAGAGGTTACAACCCAGACACACATCTTTCCAAATTTTAAATCATACAGTATTCCCTTGTTCTGTTAGAAGACAACCTCTTGGTCCATACACAGGTTCTGCATAAGCCAATTATGTCTTCAGATTCCCCTCTTCAAAAGCTCTCCATAGTTGATTATGATTCATACAGTGGAATTCCTTTGCATAGTCAATAAAACACAAGGAAATATATTTATTGTTTTTGCTGCTTTCGTCCAAGATCCAGTGATATTCCTTACTCCACATTCTCTTCTGACTCCAACTTGAATTTCTGCAGTTCCCTGTTGATGTACTGCTACAACCATAGTTGAATGATCTCAGCAAAATTTTACTTGCATGTGTTTCATAATTTCACAGTCTACTGGGTCACATTTATTCAAAAAGGCTACAGATGTGGATTGCTTCCACTTGGTTGGACAAGTAGCAGTCTTCCAAGTTTCTAGGCATAGGTGAGTGAGTGCTTCCAGCGCTTCATCAGCTTGCTGAAACATGTCCATTCCTGGAGCCTTGATTTTTGCTAATGTCTTCAATGCAGTTTGAACTTCTTCCTTCATCAGTTCTTGGTCTTATATTACCTCTTGAAATGGTTGAATGCCAACTAGCTCTTTTACGTACAATGACACTATTTCTGCCCTCTTCTTTTGATGCTTCATGCATTGTTGAACATTTTGGTCACAGAATCTTGCAGTATTACAACTCAAGGTTTGTGTTTTTCTCTTCAGTTCTTCTATTTTAAGATATGTGATATATTGTTTTTTCTTTTTCTGGTTTCTAACTCCAGATCTTTTCACGGTTTACTAAAATACTTTATCTTCCTGAGCTTCCCTTTGAAATTTTCTGCTCAACTCTTACTTCATCATTTCTTCCATTTGCATTAACTACTCTATAATCAACAGAAAGTTTCCGAATTTCACCTGATCTCCATTTTGATCTTTTCTTTCTTTGCTGTCTTTTGCTTTCTTCACATATGATGTTCTTGATGTTATCCTACAGTTAGTCCGTTCTCTGTCGTTAGTGCTCAGTGAGTCATATATATTCATGAGATGTTCTCAAAATTCAGTTGGGAAATACTCAAGATCATATTTTAGTTCACAGAGGCTTTTGTCAATTTTTGTCGACTTCAACAAAATTTACGACTGGCTACAAAAACACATGCAGGGACCCAGAAATGCAATCGTTTATTCACTTAGTGTTCTCTCTTTCTAGACAGGGAGTATTTTAGGGGCAGGAACTATACTCTGTCCATCATAATATCACAGTGCCTAGCTCGTGGAAGAGGCACTGTGATGGTTCAAGTAAGAGAGTTATCATCTTTCATTAATTACTGGCCAATGCACTTCATGCACAGCAACCATGTGTCACTAAGGTTCAATTATGATGTTGAGCCGGGTTCAGTGGAGCTTCCAGACTAAGATGGACTAGGAAGAAAGACCTGATGATCAAGAAAAGCCTCCAACATCTCCACTGAAAGCTCTATGGGTTACAACAATCTGATCTAAGGCTGACTGTAGGGATGACACAGGCCTGGGAATAATTTTTTTTTTTTTGTTATATGTAGGGTCAGTGTGAGTAGGGGGAGAGCTGATATCAGCTATTAAGAACAGCTCATGTAAAGCTGTTCAGTAAGTAATTCCATAGCATAAATTATCAAAAGCAGCAGGAATTAATACTGAAGAAGGAATTGATATGCAACACATCTAATTTATTGCTGCGTTGATTGCTTATTTGGAAATTTCAAAACTTACATTCTTCATAGATCATCTACTTTATTAATAATTCCCAAAGAATCAGATCACTTTTCTAGGAAAGTTCTATTACTTATAGACTAAGCCCAGTGTGCAAAATTAAATTAAAATTCATTGTATTTATTAACTTGGGTATGATTTAAAAGTCTAAAATATAGTCACCTGCTTTACAGGCAATAAAATATCTTACCACATATTGGAAGTTCCCACTCATGGCCATTCCTCCAGAAGAAATTTGAAGAATAATCACTCGGTTTTGAGGTTTTCCCATCCACGCATGCTTCTCACCCTTGCAGTTCTTAAACCCTTGAAATGCACTGTTTCTTCATATGCTTAAGTTAAATATATAGTTTACTCTAGATAGCATAGAGAGCTTCTGCATAAGATGATAGAGAAATAGTTACATCTTCTATGCCTGGCCATTCAGATATGAAACTCAGTTTTTAAGCTAAACAGAATTTTCAAGAATAGGAATGTCTCTTAAGATGAATGACATTACACCCGAACCGCTGGAGCTGTGCTGTTTGAGTTGTTGCTCTAGATTTGGCTTACTAAAATATACTTAGTAAGGAGTTAGCATTTATACTTACTATTTCTTGTGGGGAATATAGAAAACCGAATACTTTCTAAGTAGCATGAGAAATCCAGATTGTCTTTTCACTTCAGTCAACTCTTAAAAATAGTCACACAGTTTCAAGTGCACCTTAGCAATACCTCATATTTTCCTAAGAAAACAGGAATCGTGCCTCTCCATTTTGATATTGTGAAAATATTCTGTTGGAAAGCTAGTCTCTTTTAGTTTTTCAAAAAAAATTAAACAAATAGTAGATACCATGTAACACTGGGTGAATATTACCACAATTTGTAACAGAAAGCACAAAAAAATCCCATCTCAAATTAAGGCAACATTAATTCTGCCATCTTTACAGGCCTGAGCCTGATGATGGCAGGATAGGAGGGAGAGGAAAAATTGGTGTGTTAGTCTGGGTAAACTAGGGAAACAAATCCACAGAAACTCATATGTATCAGAGTTTTATATAAAGGGTAAGTATACATTAACAAAGCATCCCAACCCAGTGCTGTCCAAGCCCACAAGTCCAACATTAGCCCATATGTCCGACACTGATCTACAAAGTCCTCCTCAATATCCGAAAACACACGCAATGATGCCGACTGCAGGAGGAAAGCCGAATCAGTGAATGTGTAAGCATCTCAGCACTGGCAGGGGTCTCCACACGGCTGCTCCAGCACCCAGAGCTGCATCGGGGTAGGTCCACGTGGCTTCTCCTCGGGGATGTTTTGCAGGAAGTGAGCCTTGCCAGCTGAAGCAGGGAACTGGCTAAGGCAGCTGCACCCTAGTCCAACCATCAGAAAGCAAGAGACCCGAGAATTAGAAAGGCAAGACTTACTGAGCCATTTATCTTTCCACCCTTCAATTAATCCCACATGTGTTTATCGGTCAGGTTAACACAATGAACCTTCAGTATCTCAATTGGTATTATTAATTGCAATTAGCAAGGGAGAAAAATGACTGTAGTTTCGTATATCTGTAGATTTAAATAATAAATGTGAAACAAAGGTTTTATGAAAAATGTACATAAAACAAAACACCAATAAAAGATATAAACAAAGAAAAAACTGGTAACCATTGAAAAAATTATTTCCAGGCAGGTTTTACATTCACCATTATGTTCCCTGGAACTAAAACAGTAGTCAGTAAATACTTGAATTAGTTAGTTAATACCATCTTTGCCTCTATTTAAAACTTAAAACTCAATGCCATTGAGTCAAATCCAACTCTCAATAATAAACAAATCTGTGTAGGAAGAAGTACAGCTTAAAGAAGACTACCCCTCAGAGGCAAGTGTGGCCAGAGTTCTTCCGGCATGCTTTGGGCATGTTACAGAAGAGACACAAACCCCTGTAGGAAGACGTCACGCTCAGTCACTCAGAGGGGCAGTCAACAGGAAGGCCCTCAGTGAGATGGATTGACACTGGCTGCAACAATGGGCTCACACACAAGAGTACATGTGAGGCCGGAGCAGGACTGGTGGTGCTTTGTTCTGCTGTCCATAGGGGTCTCTGAGAGATGGAACCACTTTATGGTACCAATCAACATCTATAGCTTGCAAGTACTTGAAAGTACATACAAAAGGACTCCAAGATGTGAGTGAAAACTTGGAAGAGAGCAGTAGGAACAGACATGGGCAGGAGTCATAAGCACTCCTTTAGAATCTGTTAGTCATATCATGTTGCTGTAACAGAAATACCACAAGTGGATAACTTTAACAAACACATTTATTTCCTCCAAGTTCAGAAGGCTACGAGTCTGAATTCAGTGTCTTAGCTCTAAGACACGTCTTTGGTGGTTCTGGAGAAAGGTCCTTGCCTCTTTTCAGCTTTTTTCCCTTAAC
Organism: Tenrec ecaudatus; assembly: GCF_050624435.1. Taxonomy (NCBI): domain Eukaryota; kingdom Metazoa; phylum Chordata; class Mammalia; order Afrosoricida; family Tenrecidae; genus Tenrec; species Tenrec ecaudatus. Next base: position 101,504,560 of record NC_134532.1, on the reverse strand, counting down.
CGTGGTTACCTTCATGTGGGAAAGCTTCTTTCTTCACCCATCTCTGCTTGTTGGCTTAAACTTGTACTTTATGTCGTTTACAAAAAAGAAAAGCTATCTAGTCTGACTCACAAGAATTCTACAGGGCAGAGTCGACCTGCCCCATAGAGCTTCCAAGGCTACCATCTTTACAGAAGCAGGTTCCCACATCGTGCTCCTACTGATTGCCTGGTGGGTTCAAATCACTGACCTCTTGGTTAAATATAACAGTGGAGCACTTAACCACTGCATCACCAGGGTTATATGTTTGTGTGTGCATTTACTTATTCGCTATTCATGTATTTATTCATGTAAAACATCTAGGAAGAGGGACAAGCACATAGAAAATACTCAATAAGTTTTAGCTGTTGTTTTAGATTGATACTTGGTTGTTCTGTGGCAAAGATTGGTTAATGTAAATTCTACACATTTTATAAATACGAACTGACTCTTAGGTGATTATTTCTCATTAAGAAGTTAGGGTGACCAGTTTGAAGATGGCTGTGGATGACAATGAAACCAAAAATCAGCTTTTAGAGCCTCTACTTGGTTTAAGCCTCCACGGCATTCTCTCAGGCCATTGACTAGGGTTGGGAGTAGCCTTGCTCTCAGAGTCCAACAGAAGGTGAATTAATGAAATGTAGTTAGGTTTAATCTCAGAGTACATCAGAAGGTGAATTAATGAAATGTAGTTAGGTTTAATTTTAACACCTCTCATTTCCTTGTTTTAATTTTTGGCTCATTTTTAATTTGTTCTGGTTTTTCTTATTTTATGCTTTCTTTTGGATTGAGACTTTTCTGTGTATTATTTTGTTATTGTGAGTTTTGGTATGATTTTCTTTGTATGGAATATAGGATAAAGAAATTAATAGTTTTTTAGGGTTATGGCAGGGGAGGTTGGGAGAAAATAAAGAGCTAATAACAACGAGTTCAATAATAAAGAAAATGTTCTGAATCAACTGTGGTGATGATTACACAACTCTATTATAACCAAACAATTGAATTATAGGTTAAGTGAATTATATGTCATAAAACTGTTTAAAAATAAATTCAGGTTACAGAGGTTTACTGCTGCTAAATTTAAAGGTGTAATAAGTAAAGATCTAGGAATTCAGATGTTTATGCATATATACATATTATGTCCTTTATATACAATTAAAGGACATATCATGTCCTTTAATTCTCACAGATAGCTTACATGATAGATATGTTTATAATTTATCATCACTTTTTACATGAAATGAACTCTGGTAATTTAGAGGGTTAAGGATGGGGCTGCTAAGCAAAAGATCAGTGAGTCAAACCTACCAATGACTTCATGGGAGGAGTACATAGGAGGCTCCCCAGTCCCCCTAAAGATTTACAGTCTTGGAAATACTAAGAAACTGTTCTGCCCGATCTTTCAGGGTTCCTATGAGTTGGAATCAACTAGATGTCTGTGGGTAGGAGTGAGGCTTCAGAAGTCCATGTCTTTCAATACTAAACCAATTGTGTTCCCCAGATCTCCTCCAACCTCACTTCCCAGATGTAAGTGTAGATTTCATCCGTGCTTCATAATCCAAGGGAATACCCGGTAATCCAAGTAGTTAATATCAGGGAAACAGAAACTAGACGTAGAACTCAGTTCATAGTTGTTCTTGTGGTTCTCGAAGGTTCACCAAGACAGGAAGTTTCTCAAAAATGTCTAGAAAGGAAACAGACAACATGACCGAGTGTTATTTATTATGGATAGACTGAGGAGGTAGAAAGACGAGGCAGCCTTGGGAAACTAGTGGGGCAGATCTCTCTTCCGTCCTTTAAGATCACTCTGAGTTGAAATCAATTCAGCAGCAATTAGTTTGGCCCTTTGGTCTCTAGATTAAGAGACTAATTAAATAAAATCTGTCTGGAAAAAATGTTGCCTCTCATGTCTGCTCCCTAAATGAAATATGTGAATTCCTAAATTGAGGCTGTATTCCAGTTTGCAGCCTGCTTGCATTCTGCTTTTCTTCACCACCTTGGATTTAAAGGTGAGCGAGGGTTTTTCCCAAGGAAAGGACTGAATGAACAATGCGCAGAAACGCAGGGCGGCCTTGGTGGTAACCAGGTGTTCAAACAATGTTGGAAGCCTTGGGCATCATGTAATACTAAACGGAGTGATGGAAATAGAGAACATTGAAGTTCTTTCCAATTTAGAAAATCTAAGTGAAGTAAACCAAGGAATGAGTTTCAAATTGGGCTGCTACCCACAGGGCAGCAGAACGAAACTGCCAGATGCTTGGAGGGAAAAGAGGAGGCTTCGTGCTCCCTCGGAGATGTTTCCCGAGTTGGAACCGTGTGTGGACAGTGCTGTTGTTGCCCTGCAGCGCTGCTCTAAGTCAGAATGGAGTCAATGGCAGTGAGTGACATGTCAGCCCCTTTATTTGGACATTGTTCACTCAACATCTGTAGACAAATACCTACACTGTTCTTTCGTGTTTTTGCACAATGTACACATCTCTGTCTCAGGGATTTGGCCTCCATTCTAACTTAGCTTTGGAAGTCCTAAAAGCTTATGATGGAAGGTCAAGCAAATCCTTGAGGCAAACTTCATTGGATGATTACAGTTGTCAGGAAATAGAACCTTCAGAGCTGACCAGAAAATATTTTTAGGTACCAACCATGGGCTAATTCAGGCCTCAACCTAAACTTAAATTTCAGCACCAATTCTGAATCAAGGATTAATTTTAAAATATTAATGACTGACCTACAATATAGTTTGAAGTATATATTGTGCAGATGTAAAAATAGAAAAATGCACCAATAGGAAAGTAAAAGAGCTTATGACACATAAACCAAAAAGTCAATACTGATCCATCCACTCAGCTTAAGAAAGGCACTTAAATTCTGGCAAATTAATTTTTAAAGTTTCATTTTTAGTAACAAGATAATTAGTGGAGATTTTTTTATCATGGAACATATTGCCTGTTACTGATAATATTTTTTAAATTGTTAGTATTAATAGAGCAATTTTCCTAAAACCATAAAACCTTACCAAGAAGTGTACCTATTTATTTCATTGTCATCAATTTTTTCATACTCTTTTATAAATTCAGCATAACCTGATAATTCACTAGCTTGAATGTCTATTGTCAATTATCCAACATTTTAGATTAGTAAGCACATTAATTCTTCCAATGTGGAAATAAAGATTATAATATAAAATGTAACGTTAAGTCGATTAAAAGACTTGCTGACGTAGGAATATGTGGTAATCATTTAATTTGTTTGCTTGCCAACTGAAGAATTATTTGTACCACAGGGAAGCACTTTTTAAAGAGGCGCACTAAAATTCTATTTTACTGATATTGAACACGAAGTCCAGGTCTAGTAATAATAACAAAAATGGAGTTTAAAATAAGATGCGAAGAGTCCAATCACAGCTCGTAGGCCACTTTGGGAATCATCTAACGAACACCGTTAAGAGAGGCCTCGGCTCTTATTGAAAGCAGGATAATGTCCACGGCTCACTTTGTAAGAAGATGGCTAGAGGGACAGGGAAAGGCTGTATCTAAGCTATAAGCGATATAAGAGAAGACTTAGGACTATATTTTAAGATCTAATGCAAACTGCATTTTCTATTTCAAAGTACTGGTATGGCTGTTGCAGTGTTTCAGTATTGAAGAGTGCCAATATTAAAATCCTTGCTACCACCATTTTAGCAACCTGAGATTCTTCCCTAAGATGCCCCAAATCTCCCAACGTCTCAGCAGTAAGGGTCCCTGGGCCAACAGACCACCCTTACCAGAGGTTGTGGCTGCCAGCGGTTCTAAGTGATCAGTGCCATGGCAGACAATTAGCTCATTAAATATTTAGAATATTGCCCCTGATTATAATCAGTCAATCTTATGGTAGAGGATTGAAATTAGTATTTAGAAAGGAAGTCATAGAAGAAGTACAATGCCGTCTATTTAAGTATTGCTCTCCTAATTGAGATAGAAAGTTATTTTTTTTAAAAGAATGGTGTATGTGGAATGGTGTTTGACATTTAGTAAGAATCCAGCAGCTTAAAGAAAATCATATGATACACCTGAGTCTGCCAGACTCTTTATTTGTCCATGAGCCATTATCAAACTCACAGGTATTTCTTTACATATAATTGATTCTGCTGATGAAATACTAGCCTTAAGATGACAATGATCCTTTTAGCAATTTCATCTGCTTGTTATAGTCAATGTTTCCGTTTATCCATGTTCTTCTAAAGGAAAGATGTGTCATGATACATACAGCTGGTGGTCAGCCTCATGTTTGATAAGCATTATTTTTATAACTTCACCAAATTGTTGATCAATTTGAATATCAATACAAGGTTTGAAATTTGTGGTGGAGCACTAGTTTACATTACAAGTTAACATAGCTCCAATAATCACTATTATTTGAGAATATTTGACTAGATAGCAAATCTACTTAATTCATCTCATATTGACAAAGATGCAGTATGCCCAGAGACTTGCTTAAATCTAGAGTCATAATGTGTATAAGTTTTCTCAGACAGCAATGTGGAGCTTTTATTTATAGAAGAATTAACATAGTAAGGTATATGATAGTTTCTCATTGCCCTTGTTTTCACTTCATAACGTCTCAATAATCTGAAATTCTTAGGGGTTGATATTAAGCTAATTTTCCATAGTTTCCCCAAATCTTGCTTTATGTTCTTGAAAGTCGAAGCACATTTTAAATCCATACATAATATAATTATGTCTCACTGTGGTTATTAAAAGCAACAATCTCGGAAAATCTACAGATGTGTGTGTTTTATTGCCTTAATTACTTTTTGAGGGCTTGGGTAAAAAACGAACTAACTTAATTTATTCTATCTCTCTTATTGTGTTTTCACCTAACAATATATTTATTACTTTAATAATCGTTTTATTAGGGGCTGATACAACTCATATCATAATCCATACATACATCAATTGTGTAAAGCACATTTGTACGTTCATTGTCCTCATCATTCTCAAAACATTTTCTCTCCACCTAAGCCCCTGGAACCAGCTCCTCGTTTTTACCCCTCCCCTCTCCGCCCTCCCCCATGAACCCTTGATAATTTATAAATTATTATTTTTCCATATCTTGCCCTGTCCGAAATCTCCCTTCACCCCCTTTCTGTTGTCCATCCCCCAGGGAAGAAGTCACATGTAGATCCTTGTAATTGATTCCCCTTTGCAGCCCACCCTCCCTGCCAGTATCGCCATTCATACCACTGGTCCTGAAGGGATCATCCACCCTGGATTCTCTGCGTTTCCAGTTCCTATCTGTACAAGTGTACACTCTCTGATCTAGCCAGATTTGTAATGTAGAATCGGGATTATGATAGTCGGTGTGGGGGTGGGAAGGCAAGGAAGCATTTAGGAACTAGAGGAAAGTTATATTTTTCATCGTTGCTACATCACACACTGACTGGCTCATCTTCTTCCCGAGACCCTTCTGTAAGGAGTTGTCCAGTGGCCTACAAATAGGCTTTGGGTCTCCACTCTGCACTAACCCCCTCATCCACTATGATATGTTTTTTTGTTCTGATGATGCCTGATACCTGATCCCTTCGAAACCTCATGATCACACAGACTAGTGTGCTTCTTCCATGTGGCCTTTGTTGCTTCTGATCTCGATGGACTCTTGTTTACCTTCAAGCCTTTAAGATAAGAGATGCTATATCTTTTAATAGCGGGGAATCATCAGCTTTCTTCACACATTTGCTTACACACCCATTTGTCTTCAGTGATTGTATCATGGAGGTGAGCACACTGTGATATGATTTTTTGTTCTCTGGTGCCTCATAATTGATGCCTTCATCACCTCATGATCACACAGGCTGGTGTGCTTCTTCCATGTGGGCTTTGTTGCTTCTGAGCTAGATGCCGCTTGTTTATCTTCAAGCCTTTAAGACTCCAGACGCTATCTCTTTTGATAGCCAGGCACCATTAGCTTTCTTCACCACATTTGTTTATGCACCCACTTTGTCTTCAGCAGTTGTGTCAGGAGGGTGAGCATCATAGAATGCCAATTTAATAGAAGAAAGTATTCTTGCATTGAGGGAGTACTTGAGTGGAGGCCCAATGTCTTTCTGCTACCTTAATACTAAACTTATAAATATATGCACATAGATCTATTTCCCCATCCTCATATATTTCCATATGTACATGCATTTATATAGACCTCTATAGGTGCCCTTTACCTCCTAGCTCTTTTCTCTATTTCCTTTGACTTTCCTCCTATCCCAATATCATGCTCAGTCTTCAATTGGGTTTCAGTAATTCCTCTTGCTTATATTACCTTGGATCATGCCCTACCAGGCCTCCTACACTCTACTCACCACCGATTTGGATCACTTGTGGTTCCCTTGTCACTGGGTTTGTTAACACCACTACCATTGCCCCCACCTCCCCCTCTCCCATGTCCTCCCGGAACTTTTGGTACCGTTTTTTTCTCCTTGAGATTGTTCATGCAGTGTATCATATTTAGACGGGCCTGCAGAGATAATAACAAGCACAAAAACAAGACAGAGCAAAATCAAACAACAATATACAACAAACCAATGACAAAAAACAAAACACAACAAGAAAGAAAAGCTTGTAGTTAGTTCAATGACTGTTTGTTGGCCTTTAGGAGTGTTTTCCAGTCCAGTCTGTTGGGACACCACGCCCGGGCCCCAAAGTCCACCTTCAGCATTCCCTGGGGACCTCACTGCTCCGTTCCCTTGCTGTTCTGTTGCACCCCCTTAGTGCTTTCCCTCAAATCAGTGTGGTGGTATCAGATGGGGGGCAATTCCCACACTGTGTCTCCAGTGTTGTCCTCTGTAGGACTATGGGTCACTGAGGAGCTCATGTCTCATAGTGGGGCCGGCCATGTGGTCCTCTCTGTGGACAAGCTGCTCTAATCAGGAACATCGTCCTCAAGGCCTGTTGGGCTATGATGTGCTTCACTCTCTCCTCCTCCCCCTTCATCTGCTCCCGTGTGCTCCAATCAGATATGGCCCTCTCCCTGAGCGGCAGTTTTGATGCCATCCTTTGAAATAAATTCTTCTGAGGGAAGGGGCAGGTGTCCACGTAGTAGTTGGAATTGGGGCCAGCCCCTGAGACCTCTCCACTGTTTTTTTACTCCACACCTGCATATTGCATTCATATCTTGAAGCACTGGGTTGAAGTCTGGTTCCTCTTTCCCTGTGGAGATATAAACAATACCCTCCCCTTGGGTATGTGAGTGCCCTTTGCCCCACTACTCATTTCTTTATTATTATTATTAATTTCCTTTCCCCCACCTCCTTTTTAGTTGTCTACCATATGTATCCCTGTATTTGGTCTGGTCCCTGCCACATTACCTGGTCCTCACCCCAGGAATGTTTTTCCCCATGCCCCTTTTGCTTTTTTTTTAAAGCTTACTTCAGTGGACTCATGTTGTACTTGTCATTTTGTTTGGCTTACTTTGCTTAGTGTGATTTCCTCCAATTCTTCTCTTGCAGCAATGTGTTTCATACGTTAATCACTGCTTTTTAGCGATTTGTAATACTCCATTGTATGTATATGCCACAGCTTTTTAATCCACTCATCAGTTGATGGAAATTTGGGTAGTTTCCAACACCTTGCAATTGTGAACTGTGCCACAATGAACATTGGAGCACAGATACCTGGCCTTGGTTTGTTTCTTGTCTCTTCTGGATATATGCCCAGTAGGGGGATTGCTGGGTCATGTGATAACCCGATTTCCAACTGTATTAGATATCGCCAGATCGATTTCCATAGTGGCTGTACATAGTTACAGGTTCACCAGCAGTAGATGAGAGTTCCTGTGTCCCCACAGCCCCTCCAACACTTGTTGCTTTCTGATTTTTTGAATTGGGCTATCTTTGAGAGTGTTAGGTGGTACCTCATTATTGTTTTAATTTGCGTTTCTCTTATGACTAAAGATCGGGAACATTTTCCCACATGCTTCTTGGCCATACGGATTTCTGCCCCTGTGAAACTTCTGTTCAGGTCCTTTGCCCACCTCCTCGGTGGGCGATTACTTTTTTTTCTTTTCTTTTTGGTAGCTAGCAGTGTATTGTAGTTTTTAGTAATAAGGCCTTTGGCTGATATGTCATTGCTAAAAATGTTTTCCCAGTCTGTGGGCTCTCTTCTTACCCTCTTGGTGTATTCTTTCAATGTACACAGGCATTTTATCTTCAGTATATCCCATTTGTCAATTTGTGCCTCCTCTGTGTGTGTGTCCTTCCCTATGTATTCCCTGTGCCAAAGTTCTCAAGTTGGTCTCTATTCCCTCCCTCTTGATGGCCCTAGTAGTTTGGGGTTTAACTTCAAGGTCTGTGATCCACCTTGAGTTTATTCTTGTGCATGGAGTGAAATAAGGGTCTTGCTTCATTTTTCTGCAGGTAAATATCCATTTTTTTTCCAGCACCACTTGTTAAAGAGGGCATCCGCTTCCCATTTGATATTTTTGAAGCCATTATCAAAGATCAGTTGTCTGTATGCTAATGATTTTATTTCTGGATTTTCAGTTCTTTTCCAATGGGTTGAGTATCTGTCATTGTACCAGTACCATGCGGTTTTGACAACTGTGGCTGTACAGTATGTGCTAAAGTCAGGTAAAGCAAGCCCTCCCACTGTGTCCTTCTTCTTGCGAAGTTCTCTGCTAATTCTGGGCTTCTACCCTCTCCATATGGAGTTGGTAATCAATTTTTCCATTTCTTTGAAGAAAGATGAGGGTAATTGTATCAGGATTGCATTAAACCTATATAGTGCCTTTGGCAGAACTGACATCTGGACTATAGTGAGTGTTCCAATCCATGAGCATGGGTTTCTTGTAATAGTGTTCTCTAGTTTTCCCCGTATAGATCTTTTATTCTTTTAGTCAGGTATATCCCTAGATATTTCAATTTGTATTTGGCTATTGTAAAGGGTACCACCTTTTTGATCTCCTCCCTGTGGTCTTATCTGATGTGTATAACAGTTCGATGGACTTCTGTTTGTTGATCTTGTATCCTGCCACTCTGCCGAACTCCTCTATTGCTTCCAGCATTCCCCTTGTGGAACTTTTGGGATTTTCCATATATAAAATCATATCACCTGCAAATAACGATAGTTTCACCTATTCCTTCCCCAGACGAATGCCTTTGATGTCACTTCTTTGCCTTATGCTGTTAGCTCAAACCTCCAGCACAATGTTAAGTAATAGTGGAGACAAGGGGCATCCTTGTCTGGGTCCCTTTTTCAGTGGGATTGTTAGTCTTTTCTCCATTGACTACCACGTTGGCTGTTGATTTTTCATATATAGCTTGTATTGTCTTGAGGCACTTCCCTTCCATCCCTATCTTCTCAAGTGTCTTAAACAGGATTTGGTGTTGGATATTGTTGAATGTTTTTTCTGCATCTATCAATATTATCATGTGGTTCTTATAGTTTTTCACGTCAATGTCATGAATAATACTAATGGTCTTTCATATGTTAAACCATCCCTGCAACCCTGGTATGAATCCCACTTGGTCATGGTGAATTGTTTCTTTCATATACTTTTGTATTCTGTTGGCTAGTATTTTGTTAAGGATTTTTGCATCGATGTTCATTAGGGATATTGGTCTGTAGTTCTCGATTCTTGTGGGATCCTTGCCCGGTTTGGGTATCAGAGTTATACTCACTTCATAGAAGGAGTTTGGGAGTTTGGTATCTTTTTCTATGTTCTGCAAGAGTTTGTGTAGGATTGGTGTTAGTTCTTCCCTAAATGCTTGGTAGAATTCTCCAGTGAAGCCATCTGGTCCAGGACATTTTTTTGTTAGTAATCCCTTGATAACCTTGTCTATTTCTTCTATTGCTATGGGTCTGTTGATAATCTTTAGGTCCATCGAGTATAGTCTAGGGAGGGATTGTTTTTCCAAGAATTTGTCCATGTCTTCCAAATTGTTGTGTTCATTGGAGTACAATCCTTCATAGTGCTGTGTAATTACCTTTTGATTTCATTAGGGTCTGTTGTAATGTCCCCTCTTTCATACCTTATTCTTGCTATTGAAATTTGCTCCCTCCTTTCTTTGGTTATGTTTGCCAGTGGTCTATTGAGTCTGTTTATCCTTTCAAAGAACCAACATTTAGCAGCATTAATTTTTTCCATACTTTTTTAATATTTCCTCTCCCTAATCTCAACCCTGATTTTTATTATTTCTTTTATTTTGCTATTAGTTGGATTGTCCTGCTGACTCTGTTCTAGTTGCTAATTTTGTGCCAGCATATCAATCGTGAGTCTTTCTTCCTTTCTCGGGAATTATTTGTAATTGGATGAATAGCTCTGTAAATATCTATCATGTCAAATTATCTAATTGTAGTGTTTCAATCTCTAGCCTCCTTGTTGAGTTTCTTTTCTGGTTATCTATCTTTCTCAGAGAGTGGTATATTGAAATCACCCACTATAATTGTTGAGGTTGTAATTTTTTTCCATCTTTTGGAGTGTTTGGTTGATGTATGAAGCGGGTCTCTCATTCAGGGAATATATGTTTACAATGCTTAGTGGATCTTTGTCTTCCATTCCCTTTAGCATTATACCGTGTCCCTCCTTATCTCTTTTTATAGTTTGCACTTTGAGGTCAATTTTTTCCGACATTAAGATTGCAACCCCTGCTTCTTTTGAATTGCTGTTTGCTTGGTATGCCTTTCTCCTGCCTTTGATTCTCAGCCTAGTTTTGTCTGTAGACTTGAGATGTGTGTCCTGTAGGCAGCAGATTGATGGGTTGTGTTTTCTAAGCCAGTCTGCTAGCCTCAGTCTTTTAATGCCTCAGTTTAGGACATTGATATTCAAGATTATTATCTCCATCTGTGGACTCTGTGGTGTCATCTTATACCTTTTGTGTTGGGTAGTTTCCTACTTTCCTTTCTCGTTAGTGTGTGTGTGCGTGCGTGTGTGTGCGTGCGTGTGTGTGTGTGTGTGTGTGTGTGTCTTTCTTGACTTCTTTCCATCTTTAAGCGAATGCTACCTTGGGGTCTGTTTTCTCTTTTTTGCCTTCTGGGTGAGGTTGTTCTATGTGGCAGTCTCTACTTTATGCTTGGTGAGTGTTGTTTTTCTGCCCATGCTGAGTCAGCAAGAATCTTTTGTAGGGCTAGGTTTCTTCTATCATATTCTTTTAATTTTTCCCTGTCAGGGAAGACTCTTACTTTTCCATCTATCTTGACCATAATTTGTGTGGGTAGAGTATTCTTGGGTTTGCATTGTTTTCCTTCAATTTTTGGAATATGTTACTCCACTCTCTCCTCTTCTTCATAGTTTCTGCTGATAGGTCTCAGCATATTCTTATTTGGGAACCTTTATATGGTATTTGTTGTGTTTCCTTAGCTGCTCTCATGATTTTCTCCTTTTCCTCAAAGTTTGATAGTTTGACTATTATATGCCTTGGTGACTTCTTGGGATTCAGTCTAGCTGGTATTCTTTCAGCCTCCTAAATGGTTACCTGGTTTTCATTCATTAAGCTGGGTAAGTTTTCCTGCAAGAATTCTCTTACTATTGTTGCAGATGACTTTTTTATTGTTTCTTCCACCGGTAAGCCAATAATTCTAATGTTGTTTTGCTTCATAGTATCAGACGTCTCTCTTAGGTTTTCTTCAGTTTCTCTGATGATATTTGATTTTTGTACACATTTGTTAAAATCTGCTTGTCTGTCCTCAAAGTCACTGATGTGGCTCTCTGCTTCTTCCAGTTGATTGTCCAGGCCAGTGTTTCTGCTACTGGTTTTTGTTATCTCCTTTCTAAGCTCCTGTATTTCCCTTTGGTGTATGGCCTTCATTTCCTCTATCATTTCATCCTTTTTCTGTATTGTTTCCCTCATATCCTATAAGACTCCTGGTAGCATTCTGAAAATTTCTTTCTGTGGCAGCTCAATGTTTGCTTCTTTTATGCATGTTGTTATGTTTGGAACATCTTCTACCATTGCCTTTTTTTTCCCTCCTGTTTTTTCATTGAGGTCGTTGGTGCTGATGGCTGTTTGCATTGTGTTGTTTTAGAGGGGCCAGGTGCCATTTTCTAGGGAGTCAAAGAGCACTGGCTCTCTCTGGGATACTTGTAGGAATGCTTATTTGAACTGCCTACAGCTAATTTCACTATGGAATTAACCTTCCACTTTATCCTCCTGTGGCTTCCTTCTCAGGGGACTGCCCCAGAAGGCTGGTTGGGTGCCTGCTTTGGTGTTGCAGAGGTTGGACAGAAATTCCTGAAGCAGCTTGTAACGTTAGGAATTCCCTGGTAACAACTTTGGCAGAGTATCCCCTGGTGTAGGTCAGCAGGGCTTTCCTCAGCCTCAGGTTAGCTGCACGGGGTGGAGCTCACCTAGCTGGCTGTGGTGCAGGAATAAATGCCCTAGGCTAAGTGGAGTGGCCTCGAGGTCAGTAGTGGAGTGTGAGAGAACAGAAAGAGACAAAGAGGAGGGAAAAATTTTTTAAGTTAGCCTTCTGAGACTATGCAGGGAATATAGAGAAGAGAGGGAAACAAAAGTAACAATGTAGCTGAATCCCCATCCCTTCCCATGGAGCTACAGGGGTTTAATTCCTGCTCAAGGAGGCAGCAGCAAGCTGTAGCTGTGTTCAGAAAAAGCCCCTGTACAGCCCACCCCCACTGTTGGGGGGATATAGAGAAGAGAGGGAAACAAAAGTAACATAATAGCTGAACCCTGATCCCTGCCCGTGGAGCTACATAGGTTTAGTCCCTGCCCTGAGGCAGGCGGTGGGAAACTGTGGGTATGTTGAGATTAAGCCCCTTTCCGGGCTCCAAATTATCCCAGCTCCAGCAGAGACAGTAGCAGGGCTAAAGTCAAGCCCAAGCCAGCTTCCACTGTGATAAACTAATAGCCAGCCCCCAACCCCTCAAAATCCCGTGGGTCTGTGCCTACTTCTCTTTATGATGCTCCTCCTGCATTACAGCTGTCTTGAATTTCCCTCTAAGCAACTCTCCTGGGCTGAATTCTGTGGAGTCCCTCTGGCATGTGTTATTCTGTCACCATCTTTCCAGAAGGCCAACAATATGTCTATTGTCGCTGTGTGCCACCAAGTGGATTCTGACCCTTAGCGACCCTCTATGACAAGAGTGAAACAGACCAGTACAATTTACAAGGCTGTAGTCTTTGTGGGAGCAGATCTTGGGTGTTTTCTCTCAATGAGCTGCTGGTGGATTGGAATCGCCATCCTCACGGTTAACAGATGAACACTTAGACATTCCACCCACGTGGCTCCTTAAAGTTCATGTTTAGTTCCTCATAGGTATTTTGAACATTGTTCTTCTTGATAGAGAAAGTTGACATAAAGGAAATACTAGATATTTATGCTTTTTCTTCTTCTTTTTTTAACTCTATCATCAGTTATTTTAAGCCTTCCTTTCCCCATCAAATTTTTAAGATGATATAAATTTCTTGTTCACTTTTTGCTGAACAGAGTAATTTTCAATTAGCGGTTTCCAAAAAATAAAGCTAGTTCTGTAGTTTTTTGTCATAATTTTTATACTTGTTTATTTGTTTTGTTTTTAAGCCTTCTTGTTTAGGTTGTTATCTAGTTTTTGTCTTCCTTATATACCTTTTCCTACCTCTTTTGTGTGTGTTTCAAACCCTGACACGCCTCATAAGTCATCAGTAGATATAGACAGCAAATTGCTGGGATTTCTGTGTGGCCAGAATGCTAGTACTTTACATGAATCATTTTATTTAATTATCACCACAACCTTACTGCAAACACCTCTGTTTTATAGATGATAAAACTGATATTGGGAAGGGTTGAGTAATTGCCCAAAACCACCAAACTAAATCACAGATCTGGTATTTGAATTCAGAGCTTTCTGACATTTAACGACTGTGAAATGCCTACATTTTTCTTCCTGATTTTGAATACGGTAATTATAATTCTTCTGAAAGAATTACAAATTTTGAATATCCTCCTTCAGCTAAAGTCCATGATAGAAATGGGATTATAAAAAGCAGAGATGTCAAAACTGTTTCTGAGATAGACTCGATGGTGCTTTTTTTGGACGAGTCAGGAAGAAGAAAGGAGCAGCAGATCAAAAGTCCCATGTAGGTCTGTGCTTCCCACTTTCTGCTATCTGCCTGGACTTATTTCAGATATATAAAAGTGAACTTCTACGCTTTATACTCAAGTTCCCTATTTCCTCTACCTATACCTATTAATGGTGCAAAATTTCTCCTCCTTTAGATTAATGACTATTAAATATTTGAAGTGGTTTGAATTCTCCACCACTACCACCACCACCTCCAGAAATTCAGAATTATTTTCTTCAGAAACTCCTGTAGGAAGACTTCTTATTCTCCAACCAGATGAATTGTGTAGAAAAGTCCTTCAAAATGCTTTCCCCTTTCCTCTAATAGAATTGTTACTCTGCAATTCCAGCACATTTATCTAATTCTTTAAATTGTTTCATTAAAAAAAAACTAGCATATGACCTATGTGGAAATAGTCTCTCACTGTCCAAATTTATTTGAACTCAAGATAAACTGAGAAGATCTATTTCCAACCACATGCATGCACGCACTGTCTGGTTTTGCAGCTATGAAACATGGATGGGACACCTATTTTCTGAGAGACTCTTAGAAACCAAGGCTCACATGCATGTGATGGCAGAAGAACTCTACACACTCGCTAACTGGAATCTGCTTTCACATCCAATTTCCAATCACTCAATAATGCCGTAAAGTTGTTTTATTGTATACCATTTCATACTCTTTTCTGATAGCATAGTGATTAAATTCTGGGCTACTAACTAAAGGGTGACCAGTTTAAGGCCATCAGCCACTCTGCAGGAGAAAGATGCTACAGTCTGCTTCCTAGAAGGATACAGCCTTGGAAATACTTTACAGCAGTTCTACCCTGCCTTCTAAGGTCACAGTGTGTCCAAATCAACTCAGCAGGACCCAACACCTACTGCCTCCATTTTGATCCCCATTCCACTTTCAAATCTGAAACCCTACAGCTGGATCATGGGGTCATCAAACTATTCTCCTTGATTTCCCTTCTTTATCTTGAATGGATGCTCTACTGAAGAAGGTTGTGAAATGTGTAACTCTTATTCTGCTTCCCCTACATGAACCAGAACTTTGCATTTCTGTTAGAAAAGATTCTGGAATCTTCTGAAGAAATGTAGAAGGGAAAATTATGGGGCTGGAAATGTTTACAAAATATTGAGCTTAGTGTTTTACACCCTTCCTCAATTAATGTTCACAGCCATCTGTGAGGCTGGTTATCCCAACATTTAAAATGCAGAAAGTGAGACTCAGCGAGGTTCTATAATTCTCCCATGATCGCATAGCCAGTGAAAGCTGGGGAAAAGATGTGACCCCAGGTCCTGTGTTGTTGCTAGGTACCCCCAAGTCAGTGCTGACTCATAGCGACCCTATGCCCAACAGTCCAGAACACTTCCTGGTGCTGTACCACCCTCACGATTGTTCTTAGGTTTGAACCCATGAATGCAGCCATTGTGTTGATCCGTCTTGTCGAAGGTCTTCCTCATTTTCTATTGCTCACTACTCTCCCAATCATGATGACCTTCTCCAGGGACTTGTCTCTCCTGACAACATGTCCAACGTGTATGAGAAGATTTGTGTGTTCTTTTGTCAATACATGGTACTGTCAACATTCTTCAGTAGCACTATAATTCAAATGCATCAATTATTCTTTGATTTTCCTTATTCAATGTCCAACTTTCGCATACATATGAGGTCATTGAAAATACCATGGGTTGGGTCAGGCACATCTGAGGAATCAAAGTAACTTTCTTGCTTTTCAACACATTAAAGAGGCCTTGTGCAGATTTGCCAAGTGCAATGCGCCATGGGAGCGCTTGACTGTTGCTCTATGAGCATTGTTTGTGGATCCAGGCAAGACAAAATCTTTGACCACTTCACTCTTTGTTACCATGGCGTTACCTACTAGCCTCGCAACTAGCCCAGCTGGGAGGATTTTGATCTTTGCATAATAGCTGTAATCTGAACCGAAGGCTACAGTCCTTACTCTTCATCAGCAAGTGTTTCAAGTCCTTCGCACTTTCGGTGAGCAAGCTTGTGTTTTCTGTGTATCCCCGGTTGTTGTTAATAAGTCTTCCTCCCATCCCGTTGCTGCCTTTTCTTCAGATAATCCAGCCTCAGTGACTATTTGTTCAGCGTGCGGATTCAATCAATAAGAGGACACAACCCTGATGCACACCTTTCCTGATTTTAAGCCAGGCAGTGTTCCCTTGTTCTCTTTGAACAACTGCCTCTTGATCCATGTACAGGTTCAGCATGAGCACAAATTTGCAGGCTCCAAACCCTGTGGTTACCACCATGGAGTTTATAATTGAAAGTCAACACAATTATTGATTGATGTTTTGCAAAGTTAATAGTCAGGATGTTATTACTTTCCCAAAGGATTGCATGTTAAAAAAAATTAATCCATGTTATTAAAATCTGATTTTTCATAATATTTTTCTTTTAGATAGCTGTTTATATGATTCATGTAATTTCTTCTGTGTCTGCAATCAGCTTTGCAAGCATGATGGTCCTAGTGGCTATTCTACATTCCGCAGGAGGGGCAAGAGCTACAGCAAACAAAGATCGATATCAACTTTTCTATTCTTGCAAAAATATTAAACTTCAATTAAAATTAATGTTATGGAGACCAACGGAATCCTCGTTTAATCAACCTTGTATATTTTCAGAACGATTAAGTGCATCTTCTAGTACTTTGGAAAGTTTACCCTATCCCTGATTGTTCATACCTTTATTACCTCTCAGGGGCCCCCCAGAGATGCATCAAATGCATCCTCCCAGACTCTGTAAAACCTGCATCAAAATAAGGCCTCCACTCGCCCACTGAAATCTTCAGTTACTTTTCTGTTTCATTTTTCTGGAGCAAAACAAATGCAAACTCATCGATTCATTTTCTGTTATAGTTCTATGACCTCCTTCTTGTTTTTGGAAAAGATTCTAAGCCTTCAAAAAATATGAAAGTGACCTGTGCAAAGTTCAGTGTTTACATCATTCTTCTGGGTATTCTTAAGCAAGCATGCCTCTTAACTGTGTGCTCGCTTAGGAGACACTCAACAGAGCTATGCCAATGCCAGAAATTCTGAAGGGATCTTCAACACAGGAGAATAACATGCTCTACGAAATGGAAACTTGCTCAATAGACGTGGCGTAATTCTTAGGAAAATCGGGGAACAAAACCTGTCAAACTTTCCCTGAAATAAGTCCTTCGAGGATGTAAGTGAAAATGAAGAGAAAGCCAAGTATGCAAAGCTGCTACAACGTTGACTGTTGCCTTCAAATCGTGGGTTTGTTTTTTTACATTTTATTTTATTTTTTAAATCATGTTATTAGGGGCTCATACAACTCTTATCACAATCCATATATACATCAATTGTGTAAAGCACATCTGTACATTCATTGCCCTCATCATTCTCTAAACATTTACTCTCCACATAAGCCCCTGGCATAGCTCCGCATTTTTCCCCTCCCTCCCCGCTTCTCCTCCCTCATGAACCCGTGATATTTATAAATTATTATTTTGTCATATCTTGCCCTGTCCGACGTCTCCCTTCACCCACTTTTTGTTGTCCGTCCCCCAGGGAGGAGGTCACATGTAGATCCTTGTAATTAGTTCCCCCTTTCCAACCCACCCTCCCTGTATCTCCACTCACACCACTGGTCCTGAAGGTATCATCCACCCTGGATTCCCTGTGTTTCCAGTTCCTATCTGTACCAGTGTACATCCTCTGCTCTAGGCAGACTTGCAAGGTAGAATTGGGATCATGATGGGGGGGAAGAGGAAGCATTTAGGAACTAGAGGAAAGTTGTATGTTTCATCATTGCTACATCACACCCTAATTGGCTTGTCTCCTTCCTGAGACCCTTCTGTAAGGGGCCTACAAATGGGCTTTGGGTCTCCACTCCACACTACCCCCCCTCATTCACAATGATACGATTTTTTTTTCTGATGATGCCTGATGCCTGATACCTGATCCCTTCAACACCTCGTGATTCAAATTGTGTTTGTGGGATTTCTTAATGCATTTAGCCGACTAAATTTTGTTTTAGTTCTTTAAAGCATTCAATTGTTATAAGTTGAGGTAGTATGTGAAGTGAAACAGAGGCACCAAGAAAAGACTTTTGCTGTGGTCACTATTTGGATATTGGTTTTATAAGACAAAAGAGTTATATTGGGATCTTTTTAAAGGAATGATCCAGTAGAAGAGAGAAAACTTTTAAGAAGGAGAGATAAAGGGGAAATTGCTGAAAGTCACTCTTAGAGTCAGCGGGTGGGGGGATGGAATTTGGTACCCTTATAAAGGCAGCCTGGTGGGCTAGTGGTTTCCAGCTGGGCTGCGATCCCAAAGACCAGCTGCTCCACCGGAGAAAGAGGGGACTTTCTACTCCCCTTAAGAGGCACAGTTTCGTGAAACCGTGTGCTCTCCTACAGGGTGGTTATGAGTCACCATTGACTCAATGGCAGGGAGTTTGAGTCTTGTTGAGCTTCTAAAGGAATTCGGAGTGCTGGTGGCACCGTGGTAAAAGAGCTTGGTTGGTAAACAAAAAGGTAAACATTTAGAGCGTAGTAGCCACTCCTCAGGAGAAAGAAATGGCAGTTGGCCACTGTGAATATTCATAGCCTACTCTGTCCTGGAGGGCCACTATGAGTTAGGATCTACTTGACAAGAGTGTCTTGTGGAGGCATAATACCTGGGTTGGTGTGTGGCCAAGGTTCCCACAGTACAGCTGTCAGGAACAGTGTTATGAACTCAGTTACAGGAAGATTGGTGGACAGCACGGTAATTGATTATCTTTTTCTCATTGAAAAAGACACTCACCCAATGAGGGAAAAGTTGGGGAAGGTGTTGTTGTAGGTTTTTCAGAGAGCATAATTATGAAATAGCAGTGCAGGGTAGCAGGAAAGCAAACAAATTAAGGTTATACAGTTAGATTTCTTGACACACTAAAAAATGTTTGATATTAATAATCTGGTATTAAAAGTGAAACTAGCTATGTGTTGTTGCCAGAGAAGAATGACAAATAGAAATATGAGCAAGAGAAGTGATGGTTTGGGGTTGGAAGCATGATTGTCATGATGAACTTTGGAATATACACTAGGTAAAGAGGAGAGTAAGTTTGTATAACAAGGTCAGTGACAAGATGGTAATGGCCATGGAAAATGTATGGAGGTAGTGAAAATGATACTGGAATGATAGGAGTCAGTTACAGATATTGGTGGATAGCCTTGTAATAACATGAGACATTCTCTCCAATTGCTTCTGTTTTCTCATTGAAAGACAGCATTTAGTCATCAATTGAGAGCAGAGATTTAGAAGGGGCTATTGTAGGCTTTCCAGGGAAAAAATACATCTGTGATCCCAATACTAGGATTTTTCACTCAGGAATCTAATAGAGTATTAAAGATAGATTTAAAGGTATTCTACGTATTTCAAGATTTCTAATAGGAATTACTTATCCTCTTTAAATTCTTCACATAAGCTAATTAGAATCTTGAATTTCTTTTAACTACAAAATCAACTCAGTAGGATTCCGCCAACTAAAGAAAAGTAAATTTAATTATTATGTGATAAATGTCTTTTTACTAAAGAAAACTGTTCAAAACAACATCTATTGTGACTAAAAGAAAGAAAGCAAAAGAGTAGTTTGGGAATGAGAAATTTTATTTCTAGAATTTGCCATGCTGGTCCATTTTTGATACATTTCATTTCATCGCTTTTAAATGCAGTTACTTTGTATCAGGCGCTGTGCTGAAATTTCACCAAATAGTAGGTTTTATTGCATAATTGATGGCACTGATGAGTCCTCTTTTTCTTCATTCTTTATCCAAGTAGATTCCCTTCGGAGACAGAGTCCTGAGTTTCATCCCTCAGCACTTCATTCTCTGCTGACGATCCTCTAGGACAAACTACATTGAATGTCTCCTTCTATCTGTTTACACTTGCCTACTACCAGTTGATCCTCAGGAGAAAGAGGAAAGTTTCTACTCTCCTTAAGGGTTAAAGAATCAGCAGAACAATGCGACCCTTCCCTGTAGGGCAGTGGTTCTCAACCTGTGGGTCGTGACCCCTTTAGGGGGTCAAGTGACCCTTTCACAGGGGTCGTCGGATTCATAACAGTAGCAAAATTACAGTTATGAAAAAGCAATGAAATAATTTTATGGTTGGGGGTCACCACAACATGAGGAACTGTGTGAAAGGGTCTCAGTATTAGGAAGGTTGAGAACCACTATGAGGCAGAATTGACTTAATTGCGGTGTGTGTGGTTTGGTGTGTGTGGTTTTTGTTTTTCTGGGCTTTTGGTAGGTTTTGTTTTGTTTTCAGTAATGAGAGTTGGCCATACAAAATCCAACACCAGAGACTATTTTACAAATTCTCCTTCTAAATTCTTTCTGTTGTTGTTTTTTTTAATGTTCTGATAGTGTATCTTAATGAGAAGTGGATCTGATTAATCTGCGTTCCTTTATAAAACTAGCCTAGTATTTTCCTAGTCACATATTATGGATAAAGAAAACTATTTTGCCCATTTTAAAATGTACTTTGAAAACATGACAATATGACGCCCTACATACATATGTGTAAGTGTGTGTTTAACAAGCTCAATTCCGAACCTGGAATTGGCATAGTAAAATGGGTATTTTTATAATTATATCACAGAGGGAATCTACATAACTACATTCTTGGAAGAAAAAGAAAAAGAGCTAGTATCACTAAGGATTGTCCATTAAAGTGAGGAAATTGGAAGAATCTCACATTGAAAGGAGTACACTTATCAATAACAAAACACACTGCCAGTGGAGGATGACTTTAAACCCTTTCACCAAGTCTGTTAAAAACAACATGATTATCAGAGCTAGTGCCTCACATATGGGCTGACAAACAGACATGTAAGTTATAAACAAGATTTAATCAAATTTACAAAAATAGCTCTAACACAACTTAGAAGGTTGTTATTTTCTTAATTATATAGAGGATTGTATACTTTAAGATTATATTTCAAAAATATATTGTTTTATACAAATGTCTATATATTTATATAGCTCATGTAAATTATAATTTGTATAAAATATAAATATCTCCATCACAATTAGGTAATTGTTTTAATTGTAAGAAAACTGTACACTTTAAAATTATATTGATGGTCTATTTATAAACATTTACATTTAGCATTATTTTCAGCAACAATATAATATCACTCGTGGAACCACATAGATTGTGTCAAAGAATCATAGCATTTTACATTTGACCCTTGGTAGTAATTTGCATGATCTCTTTATTTCACACTTGCGGTATGGGGGTAGAGGATAAAAAATGAGATTCTTATGCCAAGATAATTAATCTTTGAAAAATTTTTTGTTTTATTTCAAGCCATACCAAAAATACATCATCATTTATCACCAAGAGAATTTTCTAATATTTCACATTCTCTGCATGCAATTCCAAACTTTCTGTCCTTAACCTATAGAAAAATACATAACTTGTTGGGTTTTGTTCTGGGGAAGAAAGGAACCAGCTTTCTTCTTTTTTTTTTTTTCAACATTTTATTAGGGGCTCATACAACTTTTCTCACAATCCATACATATACATACATCAATTGTATAAAGCACATCTGTACATTCTTTGCCCTAATCATTTTCAAAGCATTTGCTCTCCACTTAAGCCCTTTGCATCAGGTCCTCTTCCCCCCCCCCTCGCCACTCCCCCCTCCCTCATGAGCCCTTGATAATTTATAGATTGTTATTTTGTCATATCTTGCCCTATCCGGAGTCTCCCTTCCCCCCTTCTCTGCCGTCCATCTCCCAGGGAGGAGGTCACATGTGGATCCTTGTAATCAGTTCCCCCTTTCCAACCCACTCACCCTCCACTCTCCCAGCATCGCCCCTCACACCCTTGCTCCTGAAGGTATCATCCACCCTGGATTCCCTGTGCCTCCAGTCCACATATGCACCAGTGTACAACCTCTGCCCTATCCAGTCCTGCAAGGTAGAATTCGGATCATGGTAGTTGGGGGGAGGAAGCATTCAGGATCTGGGGGAAAGCTGTGTTCTTCATCATACATCATCGCACCCTGACTGACCCATCTCCTCTCCTAAACCCCTCTATGAGGGGATCTCCAGTGGCCGACACTTGGGCCTTGGGTCTCCACTCTGCACTTCCCCCTTCATTCACTATGGTGTATATATATATATATACACATACATACATATATATACATATATATATGTATTCTTTTTTTTTGCATGATGCCTTCTACCTGGTCCCTTTGGCACCTCATGATTGCACAGGCTGGGAACCAGCTTTCTTTGAAGAGTTGTGCTTTACTGTCAAGCCTGACTGAAACTCCCGGCTACCCCTTTGCAGCATGGACTTGAACAGTGCTGGTCTTGCGTTATCCCTGTGGCGGACGGATCCACCTTAGAGAGTGGGGCTTCTTCCAGTCGTTCCTGCAGCTCCTAACTTTCACCAAGCCCTGCTGCTACTGCGGGACTCCATCTCATAAGATGGAGTTTGTGTGGGGTCCATCAGAATTTAACCTTAGAACAAAATGTTTTTATAAATTTCAAATCGCTTACAGTATACAAGGGAAGAGTTTCATAAATGTGTTTTCTTCCGAACAATATTTGTGTATGTCTGCATGTGTCCATTATGTTAAAGGGTTCTAATTTCATTACCTAAGCATGCAGCCTTTACTTGTATTTTCTGGAGAAATGTATTATTGTCTATGTGAAATAATATCTAATCTATAGCTTCTAAAAAGAAGTCACTTTAACAAAGCATTTTTCCAGTAGACACAACTACAATATGTAAAAACAGAGAAAATGCCATTTGAAACCATTATGGATTGTAAAGTTAAATTCTCAGTCCTCTGAGACAGTTAACCAAGTTATGAACTTTCATATGCTGGGTAAATGGTCCATTCCAACGGAAATGAATAGCAGTTAAAGGCACTTGAAAGTATTCCTAAATTATGTTCTAATGCGTTTAGATTTTTCCCTCCCTGCACAATAGATATGTGCTTGCTTCCTATCATTGTAGGTTTCGTCTTATAATTACATTGTTTGAAAACCAGCAATCTTAGAATTATGGAAATAGGCAGAGTCTTCTAGTCATTAATGGAAATTGAAAGGTTTTTTGTGTTTAGGAAGATTAAAATAGAGACAAACATTAAAAGTAAAGTGCTATATGGATTGAACTGTGTCTTCCCAAATTGTGTGGTAACTTGGCTGGTCCATGAGTCTCAGTGGTGCGGCAGTTACATAATGATGCACGTTGGCAATTATGTCATGAGGCAGCCTTTTGCATAATGCAGTCAGATGTGATCAATCAGTTGAAAGGAGATTAGGGTAGGAAGTACCGTCCTTACTCAGTCTTAGCGCTGACACAATAGGGTTGGGGGAATCTCTGGGATGTGGCCTATAATATCTTTTACTTATAAGAGACAAAAATTAAGAAACAAGCAGAGCAGGGGGGACTTCTTTCACCCCAGAAAGAAGAGCTGAGAGCAGAGTATCATTTACACCCAGGACCTCTGGTCTGGAAACCTCTTAGACCCAAGAGAAGATTGATGCCGAGGCCTGTGGAGAGCTCCTAGGAATCCGCAGCTCACAGCTGCTTACAGGTGCCAAAGCCGCCCTTGGCAGCTGACCGTGGGAAGAGCTCTTCCCCTGGGGGCTGCGCTCGGAATTCAGACTCTGCCCTCAATCCTGCGAGAGAAGAAACCCATGTTTGCTAAAGTCATCCACTTGTGGTATGTCTTTACAGCAGCACCAGATAGCTACAACTAGTACCATCCTTACTGACTAGCAAGAGTTTAAACAAAAAATGCCACAAAATAATTTTTTTTCTGTAGTAAAGCTGGCTCTGTTGCTCAAATAGCTGAATATTACATATTTCAGGCTTTCTTTTAGTCTTGGAGATAATTTTTTAAATGAATGCAGCATTAATATTTCAGGATAAATTGTCTTTACATGATTTGGTAATATTTAAGTGCAATTTTTACCCAAAAAAATGTTACAATTTTGAATTCTATACCGCATTATCTAAATATGTAAACTTCTAGTAAATAGCAACTCTGTTTTGCCAGTTTTGCACCTGGATAATCATTTTTACTTAAACTCTCAAACTATTTTCAAGTGTTACTTACCTAGACATAAAATATCTCTACCAGTTACTTATGTCCATTCAGTAGATGCACCTAAAGTTTGGTTGAGATACTTCAGAGAGTAGAATTAGAGTAAGGGGCATAATCAGTTCACGTATCCATTCACGAATATGTAGCGAGTATTGGTTCTTGGTGAGACAGTAGGCATGTGCACGCTGTCATCAAGTTGAGTTTGACTCGTGGCAAACTCATGTGCCCAATGGTAAATGCTTCACCGATTACAGACTTTGCCGAAACAGAGCCCCAGGACTTTCTTTCACAGTCTGCTGTGTGGACTCGACCTACCAACCTTTCCATGAGTCGTGCAGCACAAGCCATCGGTAGCACCCAGGTGGTTCCTGGGCATTTGGTAGTTCATAAAACAGAACTATGACCAGCGTTTATGGAGTTTATTGTGTAGTAAAGAGGAGACATTAAGAAATGATTCAGAGATATGCGCTTACAAATTGCACTGTGTACTAGGAAAGATAATTAGAGACTCCTAAGAGAAGCTTAATGGGGATTTAATTTCATTTTGATGTTGTTAATGAAAGCATGGAATAAATTATCTTTAAAAGGCATAAGAATTAGTATAATAATGTTCCAGGCAACACATGGTAGGGCTCTAAGGTAAGCTCTGAAGTGCTTGGGGCATTCAAGGAAAAAGGAGATGTGACTAATACACAGTGGGGAGTGGGGAGTGACACAAAATGAGTCTGGAAAGAGAATTCAGGGTCATTGCATGCAGAGTTGGGCCCAGGCTTAGAATTTTGTATTTTATCTCAAGTGTACGGGGGAGCCATTGAAGGATTTTTAACAGGAAATGACATGGTTATATTTGTGTCTTTTAAATATGACTTGAGCTGGGTCAGAAAAAAGCAAGGAGGAGAAATGAAGAGAAGAGTTGGGTGTCTGAGCCAGAGCCCGTGGAATGAGAACACAGCTGACTGGACTGGGCTGGTGATGACACAACTGGAGAAGAGTGGCTAGATTAAGGTAGAAGCTGGAAATGCGATGTATAGTACATGGTGATAGGCTGGGTTTAGGTAAGCCTGCAGGAAGAATCCACAGGTGGCCCAGAGTTACACTTCTCCACTAGCCTGAAGGTTGCCTGCGTGGACTTACCCAAAAGTGGGGAGACCGGTGTGAAGATTTGTTTCTGAAACTCTATGGAGAAGTTTTACTCTGAGAATATAGGGTCCCTCAAGTGCTGGAATTGGCTTGCTAGGATCTAGAAAGAGGCTTCGGAAGGTGTCACGAATAGCAGCTATCTTTCCTACACAGCAAGTATTTGGTTTGATGATGCTATTTCATAAAAAGAAAGCCCTCCGGGGAACGAGCAGATCTGATGAGACTGGGAGGTAGAGAGGAAGAGTTGCGGTGTGAGCATTAACTCATCCCACCGTGGTCTAAGTTTCTGACATAAGTTTATAGTATATATTGATACTATGCGTAGTACCTACTTATATACTATATCAACATATAGCCTATGCTATAGAGCATATGTTCACAACTGTATTCTTATCTTTTCAGTTCTTGTCCTCCACTGCGAAGGTGCTAACACAGATTACAGAGCTTCTGGATCTAAGACGATATTCTCAGTCAAGAAGCAATGACCATGAAAATTAACTTTATAAAGCAATGAATGTCCACTGCACTTTCTTCCTCGAAAGTGATGCAGTGGTTGGCTGCCACTGAGTCAATACACGGGGTTTGGAGAGATCAGGAGGAGAACAGGCCCAGGATGAAATCGTGGGGTAGAAGTCACAGTTATCTCAAGAGAAACTGAAAAATCTATACTGCAAGTAGAGATAACCAGAGTGTTATCTCTGAGAGTGAAAATAAGTGGTAGTACTTTTGTAATTTCCACCTTATATTTGAGTGATAGGATTGTAACGCAGGAAGGCAGTGGAGTCAGGGCGGCAATGGCAGCAGTACTGAATTATGTTCATTGTATATGTATCATGTTTTGAGAATTATGGTAAATGCATGTATTATTTAAGAACCCCCAAGCCCCTTCTAGGCAAGCACATTTTTTAGAGCAAGACATGAGGCTTAGGGATGATAAACCTCATCCTCCTAGTCAAAGGCTAACAAGTGTTACACACATTAATATCTATTCACATGTTGCTTCCTTGCAAATTTTAGAGGTATTTGAATTTTATAAAGTGATTAGTTCCCTGGGTGAATTTCACCCAGGCTTCTCCCTGTACTCTTCCAACGAGGCTACTCTGCCATTTTTCATCCCTTTCCTTTCAGTTTCTGGAATTGACATTTATTTCCTTTCCCGAGCTCTATTATTCCTTCCTGCGCCCTTGTTTTCAAACCACCTCAGGGAATCTAAACCATCATTTTCCCAGCACAGATTAGGTATTGGTTCATGATCGTTTGTGAAATTCTAAGTAATATAAGAATGGCACCGTTGTAGCAATTTCCACAATGGAAGCCAGGAAACTGAAGAGCATCAGCAACACATACTGCTCCATCCACCTCTGCTACCACCTGTATTCTGTCTCCCATCGCCAGTGTGGTGGCTGCCATTGCTAGAGCACTCGACTCTAGCTACAGCTGGCTGATCTGAATTGAAACAGTGAACAGCATTTACCAGAGGAAAAAGCCATGCCAACTGAAGGGGTGTGTGTGTTTGGAGGGGGGGGAGGCGGACGGGACAATGTGTACATTGTGCAGCAAAGACATGAGGAAAATCATACAAAGGGGGAATGGGTGCTGTAAAGCTTTCTGAGTACGTTGGGACTCAATTTTGAGTGTCTTTTACTTTATCGTGTGAAGGAATCTTAACAGATCATTCAGTAAACGGCAAACCTCATGCAGCCCACTTGCCTTGTGGATTCGGGCACTTCACATACTCCCCCTCCTGTGGTTATTTAGGTTGAAAAATAAGCTAGCCATACATCTTCCACTATCTCCCTGCAAGTTTGCAGCATATTGCTACAATCTAATCAGTTTACCAGTCCACTACTGTGGTTCTCTTATGTGAACTTGTTCTTTGGTGGGAAGAAAAGCCGTGATGAATTCAAATGAAGCTATTTGAGGGGAAGTTTAGGACTTGAAAGTAACTGAAAAATATAAAAGGAAAAAAAAGATGCAAAGCTTTCAGAAGAAAAAAAATGCATGTCAGCTACAGAAGCTGTGGGTGTTCTTTTTATAAAACAAGGTTCATCATTTATATCTGTGCCATTTTTAATATGTGTAAGAGATTCTATCAACTGATGAAGCCTCACTAATAGAGAAGGAAATTCATAATAACGCAGTTATCCCAACACCCCTCAAATAACAATATCAACAACTGAAAGAAAAAAATACCACCTCAGTATCACATAAGTGTAATTTCAGAATTGACAGAATAAAAAGCCATCTGAACAGAAGCAGCGTTGTGACACATGAGCAGTGATTTCATGAGTGGTGTGTGTGTGTGTGTGTAATCTGGAAACTGTTTTTTTTAAACTCAGGCCATTTTATGTTCAGAACTTTCTTCCCATTTACCTCTGATCCTGAGAAGATCCAGTTCTTCCCAGTAGCTCCTGCTTTCCCTTACGCAGCACTTCCACTTCAAGGAAAAGTGCTCAGGAGAAGTTGGCCATCCCATCCAGTCAAAATGGGCCCTTCTCTCTGGCGGGGAACCTTGTCCATCATGGCCTCCACACCCAGGGCCGACAGACCTATGACAAACGTGATAGAAACTGGGCAGGAAGCAAAAGGAAATTTCATCAGCGACTCTGGTGAACTTGGATTAGATCTATCCTGCTCGTGAATGCCGGCTTTAGTGTCTTGTAGGGCGCAACACTGAGTAGGGTTTTAATCGAAGGGCTAAGTGGCTGTCTTCCTGTGGTGCTGCCCTATCGGAAATGTCTCAAGCAGGCAGCTTTGACGGACTCATTCACTTTCTCACAGTTCGTGGGCTAGACGTGCACACGAGTGCTGCTGGCCCCAAAAGACGCTTCCTCTCTGTGTTGGTTCTGGAAGGTCCTCTTCTCATCTCAGCTCCCGAGTCTGGATTCCAACAGAGACCTCCGTGGTGGGGCACATATTAATGATTCCCCCCTGTGCTTGCTTGCTTCGTTTTGCTTACTCTGTGCTTTTATACGTCAAAGGAGATTGACTGAACAGACACCCTGCCCTAACACTTCCTCAGTAACATAACAAAGAAAGCCCATCTCCGAATGGACTTTTAACCACAGGTATAGAGTTTATGATTTACACTTATTTAGTGGGGGGGGCAGGGAGTGGGACACAATTTAATCCCAAACAGTGGCTATGACAAGGACGTGCTGAACGGAGGATCTTTCGGGTAACTCATGAAAATCCCTAGTCTTGAGTGCATTTAAACAAACAAGCAATCGGACTTATGAACTTGATCTGGATGAGGCTAGGATATTTTCTTAATGTACAATTACTTGTTGATATAAAACTCTCTCTTACAGAAAAAAAAAAACCAACAAGCAAACAAACTCACTGCCGTTGAGTTGATCCCCACTCCCAATGCTTTGGAGTGGGTTTCTGAGAATGTTCCTCTTTCTGGAGGCAGTAAGTCTCAGCTTTCTCCTGTGGAGTAGCTGGTGGTTATTAAGTACTTACCTTAACGTTTCTAGTGGTTACCAGTTGGGGTGCTAACTGCATGATCAGCAGATCAAAACCACCAGCTACCCTGAGAGAAAAAGCCGAGGCTTTCTGCTCCTGCCAACAGTTCCAGTCTCGGAAGGCCACCGTGGCAGCTGTCCCCTGTCCCCGGAGGTCACTCTGTGGGGGAATGGACTCAATGGCAGTGAGCTACCTCGCAGTTAGTATCCCAACACGTAAGCCCACTCTGCCACCAGGGCTCCAAGTCTGGCCCTACCCCCCCCCCACACACACACACACAAATGTATCCATATGAAGGCTGGTGGGATAGCTACTGGGCTTCATGAAGCATTGCACGGCTAATATTTATGACTGTATGCAACTAAAAATTCAGATTTAAACAAATCCGAATTAAAACTATTTATAGTACATCTGAAAATCCTAGAATGAATATAGAATCAATGCAAATCTTCACTGGCTCTAACTAATATTTACTTGATCTTAGGAGCATGGCATTCCTACGGACATGGGCTACGCGGTGTCCCCACACCATTCCGGTGTTTACCCTGTGCACGTTCAGCTTTACGAGGCTTGGAAGAAGGTTTGGAATATTAAAATCACCAGCACTGAAGAATATCCGCATCTAAAACCAGCTCGATACCGGAAGGGTTTCATCCACAAAAACATTATGGTGAGCTTCCTCCACTATCCTTAGGGTGCAGCTCACGCTGCCAGGTTTACATTTCTCCTTTGAAATATGAATAAAAGAATAGTCCAAAATATTACAAGCTTGGCTGCTTGAACACCACATGCTGCAGCAAACATATTTGTCATATCAATGCAAAGGATGTCTTAATTAAAATCACTTCTTCGCAACTTTTAAAAATAGCTAAAACATATTTGACACTACTGCTATTAAGGAGGTACTGATGTTAGAGTATTTAAGGAAGCATTACGACTAACTTGCAGATTATTTTTTAGAAACCATCATTTCTTTAAAAAGATACTTGATCTGTAAAACTAACACCAACTTTGTATTAACCAACTTATCCTATTACAAGCCAGTCAGATTTTGCTTGACTCTAACTTCTCAGGCTGAAAACGCCCAATGATTTGCTGCAAGTAACCACATGAGAAGTCTTGCATAATCTTTAACAGGTCGTCATACGGAATAGCCATGTTGATGAAGAACAAATACTCCAGCCTTCAATATGGATTCTACTTGACCATAAAGCAAAATTCCTCACCCCTGGATCGATCCCAAACATCAGGATAAACAGAGACCTTGTTGGTCTTGTCAAGGCTTTCCTTCTTCTTGGATCTACAATGGACTCAGCAGTCAAGGAGTCAAACAACATGTTGCATTGGACAGATCTGCTGCAGAAGACCTCTTTCCAGTGTTAACATGTATGATTTTGAGGACTGAGGTGTGCCTGACTCAGCCGTGGTGTGGTCAATCATCATATATTCCTGTGAAAGCTGGAGGATGAATGAGAAAGCCAGAAGAAGCATGTATGCATTCTACTAGAGGACTGGTGACGGATGTTAATTATACTTAGAACTGCTAGAAGAATGAACAATGCTGGCGAGACTTCACCTCACTTACTTTGGACATGTTATCAGAAGA
Organism: Tenrec ecaudatus; assembly: GCF_050624435.1. NCBI lineage: Eukaryota > Metazoa > Chordata > Mammalia > Afrosoricida > Tenrecidae > Tenrec > Tenrec ecaudatus. Next base: position 101,474,195 of record NC_134532.1, on the reverse strand, counting down.
GACCAGTCCCTGGAGAAGGACATCATACTTGGTAATTGGAAGGATAAGCAAACAAACAGACAAAGGCCTTCAATGAGATAGTTGGACAGAATGGCTGCAGCAATAGGCTCAAACTTAACCACAATATACACAGTGCAGGACAGTATTTCGTTCTGTTGTGCATAAGGTTGATGTGAGTGTGAACTCACGGGGCAGCATCTGGAAACAACAATCTAAGATAGAAATGAGAAACAATGCAAAGTATATTATATTCGTATATGTCCATTTATATTCAGTGTCAGTCATTTATATTCCAGGTCTGTTTCCAGAACTTCTTTTTATTTCTTTTTCCTTAGCCACTGTTGACGCACGTGCCTTATGACATTTTAATTGTAAAGTCATCACCTAACATTTGCTGAGACCTTAAAAAATAAGTATTTAAATCCTCAAGTTTTCCCAATTCAGAAAATCTGGTACTGATAATGTAAGGGATGGGCCTCATGAGTGAGACTGAGGCACTCAAGAGACCACCCAGAAGAACCACATGTGATGCTAATTCTTCGTCAAGCTGATGTATTTGAAAATTGAAGAGATGCCTACCTTCCAGAATAAGTTATAACTGATTTCTTTTCATATAGTTTTATAATATCTGTAGTAACTACAGAGTAGATAATGATATTAAATTGGATGAACTCCCATCTTGACTTTTCCTACAATAAAAAGTGCTATAAATGCTAAATGGGGACATCACAGCCACTTTGCATCTCAGACCCCCCTTTTCTCTGATGAAAATGAACGCCCTGTGCCTTAAGCTTCAGGCCGTCTGCCCAAAGAGAGGCGGGAGACCTGGATCATGTTATCATGAACATGCACTGAGTACGCTCCTGTCACTTTAACATCACAGGAAGTCTTTGCAAAATATGAAATGTGTTTATAAGGACTTTATTCAATTTTGGACTTTATTCAATTTTGTTCCCTTTTGTTCCTCCGTCTCTCTGGGCTGCCAGAACATTTGCTTAGTTGTGTCCCATGAGATATGTTCATTTTTGTTTTACCTGAGAACATATTTTATCTGTATTGAAAATGTGTGAAACTTGCAGGTAACAAAGGTTTTAATACATTTTTCTGTTTTAATGGCGCTGTCCATGTGCTTCCACTTTTGCAGCAAACCAGGGACGCTTCTATGTTTGGTTTGTGGGCTCCTGGGTGAGAGTTTCCAAGAAGGAAACACTCAGCATGCAGAGGATTATGCAGGAAGAAGAGAGAGGACAGAACTGCTAGCAGTGCCCACACAGAGATGCCATGTGAAATCCAGAGAACCAACAGTACTGGGTAGTGCAAAGGGTCCGCTGACTCCATACTATCTGAAAGGTCAAAGGTCCAAGTCCACCCAGAGAAAACTTGGAAGAATGCCTTCACAATCTATTTCTGAATAATCAACCATTGGAAACGACCAGAAACACAGTTCACTCTGGCACACAAGAGATCACAATGAGCAGAGTCTCTCATCCTTTCTCTCTCTCTGTCTCTCTCTCTCGCTCTCCCTCCCTCCCTCCCCCCCGCCATCAATGCATGACATAGATGGGGAAATTTTTTTTTGATTATCCATTCACATCACACTCAAAATTCCTAAAAATGAAACTTGTTATCTTCCTCTCAAGCCAGCTCATCCACCATTCAATTCTATATTTCCAATATCACACTCCAATGACCTCCCATACTATGTCAGACTTGTTACTCCCCTGGGAATACAAGAGCCAATTACATTTGAAGGTATTTGAGTACTAACCAGAATCTCTAAGTAGTTCTACTGCATTATCTAATGGCAGATTTTAGCCCTATTCAGTAAAAAAAAAAAAAAAACCTCAACTGATTGAAAACCTGAAATAAATGCAACTTTCTGGAGAGAGCCAGAGACCCCCTATGTAATTTGACTACAAATTAGCTACTTATTGTTTCCAATGGCGTTGTTAGTTGCTGTAACATCAGTTCTGACTCATAGTCACAACAGAATGACCATTGCCCGGTCCTGTACCATGTGCGTATGTTTGAGCCCATTGTTGCAGCAACTGTGTCACTCTCTCTTGTCAAGGGCCCTTCTCCTTTTTTGCTGCCCCACCCCTTAACCAAGTATGATGTCATTTTTCAGGAACTGGTCTTTCCTGATGACGTGTAAATCTGTAAGAAGAAGTCTCACCATCCTCAGGATGCATTTAGCTTCTGAGGAGCATTCTGGCCATACTTCTCCCAAGAGAGACTTGTGTGTTCTTTTGGCAGTCCATGGTATTTTCAATATTCTTCACGAGCACCATGATTCACGTGCATCAAGTCTTCCTCGGTCTTCCTTATTCAGTGTCCAACTTACACATGCATATAAGGCTATTGAAAATATCATGGCTTGATTGAGTTACACCTAAGTGAGACCTTCACTTTCTCCCACATTGACTATCATAGACTTATCAAAGTCACCTCCTTCTTTTTCAATATTCTAAAGAGGGTTTTTTGCACAGATTTACCTAATGCAATAAGTCCTTTGATGTCTTACCTGCTGCTTCCATGAACACTGATTTTGTATCTAAGCAAGACGAAACCCTTGACAACTTAAACCTTGTCCCATTCATCATATTACCTATTGGCCCAGTTGTGGGGCTATTGGTCTTATTTCCACTGATTTATAATCCATTCTGAAGCTGACAGCCCTTGATCTTCACCAGCAAGTGCTTCAAGTCCTCCTCACTTTCAGCAAGCCAGCTGTGGTTGTTAATAAGCCTTCTTCCAAATCTGATGTTACCAATGGTGATGTCATGGCTATGACCTACCTGCAACCCCCTAAGTGATCTTTAACTGGTAGCCCTCAGCAACACTGTTTATGCTCAGGTACAGATTATTCATTTCAGATCCAGTATTGGCTCTGACTTTTAAAAGCATCCCTCAGTTATTTTTAGCAGCTATCAGGTTTCTCAGAAGTACCTCAAAATTTGAATTTTGGAGCCTTGGTGGCAAAATGGAGCCCTCATGGCATAGTGAATTACCTGCTGGGCTGCTAACCATGAGGTTAGCAGTTTGAACCTACTAGTTTCTCTGTAGGAGAAAGATGAGGCTTTCTGATCACATATGGTTTTATAGCCTCAGAAACCCAAAGGGCAGATTTACTCTATCCTACAGGGTTGCTTCAATTTGTAATTGACTTAATAACAGTGGTTTTGAGCTTTTTAAAAGACTTCCAGAACCAATTATAGAGGAGAATTGATAGCAGAATGCTTTTTTAAAAAAAACACTCTCTTATGTCTTCTCATACACATAAGAGTTGTTTTCAAGGGGCGTTTTCTACAGCCGGTGACATTGCAAGACAGGCAAACCCGGTCATTTCTCCACGTGGGACTATCTCTTTAATCTTCTTGAGCTGGCCTGCTAGCATTCCTGGGCTCAAGGTGATCTCCAATGCTCAGAGTGTGGTCCTCCCTGGAATGTCAGGTAAATTCTGATACTTCTAATTTCCTCAGGTGAAATGCAAATGATTTGAAAACTTGACAAAGACCCAAATTTCATTTTACTTGCTTCTCCATTTTGCACAGAATCAAATAAACAACCGAATACAAAGGATAGCCCTTCAAGTAGCTCATAATTTTCTTATTATCATTTATTTATTTTTATAACAGTTTTATTGGCACATAATTTACCTATCATAAACTTCAATAGTTCAATTGTTCATTCATATCAAGGAGAATTGTGCAATCATGACCATATCAATTTTAGAACGCCCCCTCCCCATGGTTGTCGCCTTTAAAATGAGTTGTGAAAACACATTTCTAGTGCTCCTTCCTCCTCCCGCCTTCATTTTTTTCCTGAAACCCCCTTTTGCTCCCTAGCCCCCACCACCCACCCCTGCGTCCCCAGTCAACCCTAATATCAGTTATAGTCACTATGCCTCCAAACTGGAAAACACAACAGAAACAATAAAAAGCAAATCACCCTAAGGTGGTAAGGATAAAATGACAACAATATAAAGACCAAAATACAAATCATGATTAAGAAAGAAGAGACCCCCATCAACATTCAAATAGCCAGGGAAGAAATTTCTGTCATGCAACAAGTAAGACATACCTGCACCCAGAATCAATTCAGGTCTCATCGATAAAGAGGGCATCTGGTCAAGTATGGAGTTGAAGATTACACTGATCCCTGACTGATACTAAGGTTGTTTGAGACTTGCCTGTGGCTAGAGTGGATCTGCCCTAGGCTCAGTCTGACCAGATCCTCTGCAGATGGGATTTGGTCTCTCACTGTCCTCCATAGCCTTCTACGAACTGGGGTTCGTAATTTTAGCTCTGATACTTTTTCCTTCACCATATTCGAATTTTGTAATTATTATCTTTGGATCACACTAGCTAGTATGCTTCTTCTGTGTGGACTTAGTTGACTCTTTGCTTATCTGGCTGCTTGTTTGCTTATAAGGCTTTCAGACCCCTGAGACTATTCCAGGTGATAGCCAGGCACCATCTACTTTCTTCACCACACTTTGCTGTAGCACTCTTATCTTCAGTTATCCTTTCATAAAGCTGAGTATTGAGCAGGGACATGTTATCAAAAACAACTATTTGTGAATTGGGGCTAGAGGCAATTAGGAGTCCAGACTCCATCTACTTGTCCATGGGGTTTGCACATCCCAAGTTTACTTTGTGACAAAATCACAACCCTATGAGATCCACTGCGTCAGTAGCAGCCATAAGGCAACCAGCAACCAAACAGAACACACACACCCAAAATGAAAAAGAAAAGAGAAACAACAACAGCAAAAAAGCTACAAGCAGAACAGCAAAAAATCCATTGAAGCAAAGAAATACAGAATTGTCAATTACCACACACACCCCAGGGTGACTGCAATATTATTGACTATTATAAGTCGATTGCACTATTATCATCGTCAATTTACCCAACATATCATATTTTTATAAGTAAGATATTCAAATTAATCCTAAGAGCAATTCAGAGTCGGACACTTTTAACGTACTGCTAGCCTAGCATTTAACCACACGGGAGCATTTTGTTACGCAGCTTTTGGCTCTTTGTCTTTACTCCCAATATTTGACAAATTTTTCCAGAATATAAACATAGACTTTCACTTTCTCCCACATCGAGTCTTAGAGTAAGTATTGGTTGAGTAAATGAATACATGTTCTATGAAACGCTTTGAATTTCCAGGATGTGGTGTTTCTAAGAATTGTTTGTGAATATATGTAATTCAGTTAAAATTACCTTTGCATCTATTCTTTGTGGTTGATTCCGTGAGTAGCATTATGAGAATTCATAATGGTGGTACAAAAACTGTAGGTGCTTGCCTGCTACCCAAAAGTTAAGTTGTTCAATTCAACACTTAGGTACCTTTGATAGTGAATAGTCTTTGGGGCATAGTTCTCTGACACGGAGTCACCAGGAGTCAAAATCAACTTGATAGCAATGAGTTTTAAAATGCTTTCAAACATAGATATCACTGAGCTAATTTTTTATACATTAAATGGAAGACTTTTTAACCATTTTAACAAGGTGAAGTAGTCTTATATATATTCACTAACAAATCTACCAATTTACCCAAGCAAATAGAATATATAGACTTTCATTTGCACAGAATTCCATGCCCTATTGATAGATCAAAAAATAAGATTGTCTAAGAAATCGGTCCAAGAATTAGACTAAGGTTTATTAGAATTCATTTGCATTCAGGGAGAATAGATACCATTTATTTATGGAGGGTGATAAAACTGGTAGTCCTAAATAGGCAAAATTTTTAAAGCACTTACTAACCCAAATTTAGCATATGCTGTAAGAATCAAAACAGAAAATATAAAGATCATTTTCCTTAGGACCATAAGGAGAAGGTCTGCCTCTGTAAGAATATGTAAAACATGTACATTTCCAACATACATTCACAGCCAATGAATCCATTGTGGCTCCTAGAGATGCTATATAAGGTTTTCAAGGCTGTAAATATTAACGGAACCACAGCTTCATCTTTCTGCTGCAGAGTGGCTGGTGAGTTTGAACTGCCAACCATGAGACGAGCAGCCCAATCACTAGCCCACAGTACCACCAGTACTCTTTTCCCAAAGTGTATTTGTTTAGTTTTCTCTTCCTTCAAGTGTATAGTGACAAAGAGGTCATATAATAAAGTCAATGTGTAAGATTTAGCCGAAGGACTATACTGTCTTGGACAGCTTTAGTTCACATCTTCTTTTATAAGCTCACTCTCACTGCCATCGGGTTGATTCTGACCCATAGGGACCCTATATAACAGGGTAGCACCGCCCCTGTGTGTTTCTGAGACTATTGCTATTTAGGGGTGTAGAATGCCTCATCGTTCTCCCTTTGAGTAGGGGGTGGTTTCCAACTATTGACCTTGTGGTTTGTGGTCCAAAGCGTAACCCTGGGTTCCCTTTTTTATGTGGCCTAATATTTTACCAGAGCTGTAAGAATATTTCAAATGTCCTTACCAGATATATGGATCACTGAAATTTTTGACACTTATTTTAAAAATTAGACAAATGCGTACTCTATTAATTATGGACTGGCAAGCTTCAGACTTAGAATTTAGGATACTAACTGCAGCCTGCAATAGTTATCATGATTTATGCAAGACACTATGATTTGTGTCTCAAATATTATTTCTAATTAAAAATGTCATTTCCTAAATAGCATATTAAGTTAATAATTAACTTCATTTTCTGGTGCATGTGTGGAATATGACAGAAGGTATTATCATTAAAAATTTTTCTGACTAGAATGACTAGGTAGCAAAGATAATTGAAATATTTTAAGGTATCATTTTTATTTATTTATTTTCTAATTCCTTAAGATGCTTGAATCAGACTTCCTAAGTACTAGCTATGAGATTTAAAATAGCAAACCCACTAAAATAATCCCAAGCCTATCTTATTTTTAAGATATTTTTTCAACGCTCTCTATGTTCCATCTGTACTGATGTCATCCTTGCTTTCTCAAGTGCGAAGGGTTTTCTGAGCCGTATTTAGACTTGGATAATGACACCAGTTGATGCATCAACTTGCAGGAGAAAAGGGAGCGCTCAGATTCAACAAATTAATTGGTTGAAATTTTTCTCATTTATTTTTCCTCAGGTACTCCCACGACAAACCTGTGGGCTCTTCACTCACACGATTTTCTACAAAGAATACCCAGGAGGCCCTAAAGAGCTGGACAAGAGCATCCAAGGAGGTGAACTATTCTTCACTGTGGTCCTCAACCCAGTAAGTACTTTGCACCATTCTCCAAGTATGACGTGAAGCACAACAGCATGCAGGCAACTATTTCCCCACCAAACCAGTGATCAGGAACTTGTGGGTCAACTCAGCAGGACGCTCTGCTCTGAAACCAAAGTAAAAAGCAAATGGAACCCCATCTAAAAATGGGAGCAAACTGGTTCTACAAGTCCCAGAATCATGAATAATTTGATGCGCAGTCCAGGAAACCCTCCAGCTAGACTCCTCTCCTGTAAAAAGTGATCCGAATTCTCATTCTTATTTTTTAATTATTTTTTAATTGGCACATAATTTCCATATTATATAAGTCAAGAGCTCAATCATATCAAGGAGAATTGTGCACTCACCATCACCTTCCTTGTTTACTCCCCAAATCCCCTTTCTCTCCATATCGCCCACCCCCATCCCTGCATTGCCTAAAACCCCTGTGTCAGTTCTCATTATTCATCCACCTCTCCAGTGCTTCACAGCTGGGAAGACGTTGGGGAATGAGCTGTTCTTTCAACCTCTGAAACACTCCTATTTTCACGTAGGTGACCTTTATTACTAATCATTCCTTTCCTCCCATTGAAAGCGAACGTGGCTTGGGAGGGCAATAAGCTAAGCAAAGATGCGCACTTGCTCCGGTGTGCACGTTCGAGCGCAGTGCGCTGTGTTCCACACGGAGCGGAGGTCTTCCTTCTTCGTGCGTGGGGCTTGTGGTTAGCTGACAAAGGCTCAGCCACACATTTCTCTGCCCGACGCAAGAACTATGAGTTTACATCGAGAAAGAAGAACTAATTGAAGCAAGCTGTATAAGGAAAATAAATATTTTTATTTCCCCTCAGAAAAGATGCAACATAAAATAAAGCAAGGCCCGGGCATTCGCAATATTTGAGATGAAAATACGTAGTTATCTTCAAATGTGCCAGAAAGCTCTATCAGCATAAATTTTGAATATAATGGTGATAAAAAGAGTAAACATTGAAAGATTCCCCAAAACCTTAATTTTACTGGCCAACCAATTAAAATGACAGGCATTTTCATCACCAGGCATACCTATTTTCTTTTAACTACTAGAAAATGAAATGTGAGTCAGAATAACTCATTTGGGGCAAAATTTGCATTTATGTCCAAAATTGGATAGTTGGAGTATGGCCTTGCCGAAGTTTCTCAACCACTAAAGTTCAGGAATATAAATACCTGGGTTATACATCGGAAATAATATAAAATCCCCTAGCATACTATTCTGTACAAATGGAAATACTCTCTGAGGTGCCTTATACAACTTTCTATTCGCCTTCTTCTCCATTTAGCCAACAATGCTCGGGCAGAAAAGAGGATTGAACCTAATCCTGTTTATGAACTGAAAGTTTGAGTTGAAATGCTAAAATGCTCACCAATACTTTAACTGCCTTTGATCATTAACCTATAAAAGTATGATGTTTTAGATTTCCTTTCATCATACAGCATTAGGATAATGAAGGGATCATCATGCATTTCATCCTTTTTATCAGTAGTTGCTTTGACACTCTCTAGAACAAATTAGTTTCACTTAGCATTAAAGAAATTTAAGTTAGACTATTCACTTGCAATGGATTTATTTTGCAATTTTCATCCATTTTGTAATGAATACTATGTTTGCACTAGTTAAAAACCAAATTATTCTATAATTTAAATAGATGTATATATGCACACATATACATGTACATGTGTGTATGTATGTATATTATATATGTGTGTGTATATATACATGGAGAGAGAGTAGTTACACATTGGACTGCTAATCTCATGGTCAGCAGTTCAAAACCACCAGCTGTTCCACATGAAAAACATGAGATGCTCACAGGGGCATTTCTACCCTGTCCTGTAGGGCCACTGTGAGTAGTAATTGGATATATATATATAAATTCGAGTCAGTGCTGACTCATCTTGACGCCCTGGGTGCTGCTGAGACTGTACTGTTCACGGGGGTAGAGGCGCAGTCTTTATCCCGCAGAGCTGCTGGGGCTGTTGCCCACCGCCCAACGCTTGACCACTGCACCCCCAGGCTAGCTATTCAAGCTTGGCTTGCTTCTACTCACAACTTTGGGCTGAACTAACTAAGGAGACTTAAATGTTTATCAAATATCACTACTTTCCAAGTCTTAAATAATAATATTAGGCATTTTTGTTCGAGTTGTTGAGGAAATCCGCATGGAATAAAAGAAAGTAAACATCCCTAAGAAACCTGGTCTTTCCTGAGTCCGATCACCTTCGGAAAACAGTTAATTCTGGATAATCATTGGGGTTAAAAAAAAACAGTAAATCTTTTCAGATAGTGTAAGGTAGGCAAGGGGTCAAAAGTCACCTCCCCCGGCATGCCAGCTTAGAGTTTGGAATCAGTCCCTGATGCTTAGGGACTTGTAGCTGGGAGCTTCAGGCTAGCCCCAGAGTAGGAGAAGGTCGTCATGAAGCAGTGATATCTCACTGCATAACAGAGTGAGTCATAATGGCCTGTTCACATGTGTTCTCGATCAAAATCAAATGTTTGACTAAAGCTTTATTAAAATTAAAAAAGGCTCAGGCACCGTGGCACAAGGTAGGGACTTAGCAGATGCCAGTCTTTTTAGGTCAGAACTGAAAAGAGAAAACCTTGAAACCAAAGTACATTAGTTGTAGAGAAGATATGGATTTTAATTATAGTGGATTTGAAAGGAAAGCACTGTAAGCTTAATATTCTTTTATTGTTGTGAAGTGCCATGGACCCGACGACTCTGACTCGCACAGGCAGGTGTACAAGAGAACAGCACACGGCTCCGTCCGCCTCCATCCTAACAATTGTCAAGTTTGCACCATTGTTTCAGCCACTGTGTCAGTCCATCTGGTTGGGAGCTTCAATTAAAAGTGGCATTTTCTGTGACTTCAGCCTGACACTGTGATTTCCTACAAAAAGATATGTGTGCTTTTGGAACATAGTGGAGGCCCACCTCTGGCATTTCAAACACATTTGAGTTGAAAATGAAAATATAAACAGGACTTTCATCGATGAGGTTTGACACTTCTCTCTCCATATGCCCACATTGCTCCACAAGGCTACAGTAATGTTTACTGGCATCGGGGTAAAGGGCAGCTGCCATTGGAAACCCCTCAGAGATGGATTAAAGAGAATGGAAGATTCTTTAGATGGAATTACTCTCTGATGCTAATATTCTGCTCTTACCCAATTCAGTATATTTTCCGTGCTAAAGAAAGAAAAATTCAACCGGAAGAGTGAAAAGCAGGTAAAGAGTTACAAAGACAAATCATACTGCCCATGGAAGAGAAAACCAGATCAGAATGATGACTTCCCATCATTGCAGGTCTCAGAAGATCTAACGTGGGAGGTTCAGATCCAGGGAGAGATGGATCCATCACACTATCTGAGCTTCAGATCAATAAGATTTCTGTTCTAATTCTTCTTTACCAGATTCTAAATTCAAAAGTCAATTTTCTTTCTTTTTTGGTTAACATTTTATTGGAAGTTCATACATCTCGTCTCACAATCCCACATACATCCATTGTTTCAAGTACATTTGTACATTTGTTGCCATCATCATTTTCAAAACATTTTCTTTCTACTTGAGCCCTTGCAATCAGCTCCTCATTTTTCCCTCCATCACAAACCCTTGATAATTTATAAATGATTATTTTTTCATGTCTTACACTGACTGATGTCTTCCTTCACCTACTTTTCTATTGTCTGTACCCCTGGGAGGGGGTTCTATGTAAATCATTGTGATTGGTTCCTCCTTTCTCCCCCTACCTTACCGTTACTCCTGGTATTGCTACTCTCATTACTGGTCCTGAGGGGTTTGTCTGTCCTGGATTTCCTGTGTTTCCAACTCTTACCTGTACCCTTGTACATCCTCTGGGCTAGCAGAATTTGTAAGGTAGAATTGGGGTCATGATAGTGGCCATGAGGAAGCATTAAAGAACTAGTGGGAAGTTGTGTGTTTCATTGGTGCTATACTGTACCCTGATTGGCACGTCTCTTCCTTGTGACTCTTCTGTGAGGAAATGTCCAGTTGTCTACAGATGGGCTTTGTATCTCCACTCCAAACTACCCCTCATTCACACTGATATGATTTTTTGTTCTGGGTCTTTGATGCCTGATACCTGATCCAATCGATACCTCATGATCACACAGGCTGGCGTGCTTCTTCCAGTGAACTTTGTTGCTTCTCAGCTAGATGGCCACTTTTTATCTTCAAGCTTTTAAAGCCCCAGATGCTATATATTTTGATAGCCGGGCACCATCAGCTTTCTTTATCACATTTGCTTACGCACCCATTTTGTCTTCCACAATCATGTTGGAAAGCTGAGCATCACAGAATGCCAGGTTTTTAGAACAAAGTGTTCTTGCATTGAAGGAGTACTTGAGTAAAGGCCTAATATCTGTCGTCTACCTTAATGCTTAACATCTAAATATATGTACATAGATATATTTCCCAGTCGGTTATATATAAATATATTTACTATGTACATGCTTGTATTTAGACCCCTATAAATGCTCATTGGCCTCCTACTTTTTCCTCTATTTTTGATGAGGACTGGCTTCCCTTCATAGGAAAAGATTATAATGACCATAAAATCTTATACTAGGTGGGGCAGTAATTTGCAATACAAATTTCTGAATTTCCCTCCAATTAAATGAACACTGATTATATATCCTGAATACCAGGAGAGGATCCTTTATTATACATAGCTCAATATTTTTATTTCTCTACTACTCATTGCACTACTACTCATTCAAAATTAATATATTGATAGTGCTTTATTTATTCAGTTTCATTAGTTTTTGTTAATTTGGGGAAAAAATGAGCTCTCTCTGAATATGCTGAATTGAGTTTCAGGGCATGGCAGGCTGAGAATATGGCCCGGAGCCATGACCGATTCAGGAAGGTAACGAGACTCGCGTGGTGGAATCCCATGGGAGAGCGCCACTAAAAGTGCTTGAATCACTGTTAGCTGTTTGCACAGGGAGACAATACAATTTCTGCACAAACATATCACACACTCCGATGCAAATATTCTTAATCAAGTCACAATGGTACGCTGATTCCTAAAATGCATTTTTATATCGGGAGGTGGAGTCTACTCCCCTTAAAAAAAAGTCAGTTCTTACTTAAATACATATAGTAATATGTAGAGCACTACTAGGAATTAAAACTGATGAAGATGACAAGAACATTCATTAACAGTGACTGGTCAGCCTTCAGTATGGTTATTAGGTTCTGTGGAGTTGGTTCAGACGTGGCAACTCAGCATGGCAGAAAGTCATCCTGCTACACTCTTGTCGATAGGTTCGAGCATACTGTTACAGCCACTGTGGCAATCCATCTCCTCCAGGGTCTTCCCCTTTTTTACTGTTCCTCTTTTCTGCTGGCCTTCAAAAAACAAACCCCAGTGCTCTTCGTGGTATATAAAAGTGTTCAGAAGGAACTAGTCACAGTATGCTGCCTATGTTAATGTGGGTTTCCAGTTCCTGCTAAGGGAGAGGAGAGAGCAGTTAACTAGTATGATAAGCCAAAGAATTCTGATTGAATGGGACTGTTCCTCTTGGAGTTGTAGTAACCTCCCCGATGCTCTGAATAAAGTTATCGGCTTCCTTCTTCGGTGCCTTTACTGCAAATCACAAATTGTTCTGAGTCTTTGCTTATGTTCTTGTTCAATAAACAGACTCTAGAGATTGAGTCATTAACAATTGATTTCTATAAAGCTATTTGCTTCCCTCCAACATACTTGGTAATAAAGCCAGAGCTTACTTCACATAATAATGCAAAAAAGATGTGTGTATTGCCATGAGATTCATACTCTCACTGCATTTGCTTGAAACTCAAGTGTAGCGAATAGCTCAGAGCACACCACTATTGTACATCCTTCATCAAACTACTAAGCATGCCACAAAAGCAGTAGTTCATGGAAATTATTATCCAATCCCTTCGTGCCCACGTTTCATTAAATATATTGATGCTGTTTCTCCATTTCCTGTAGCATCCATCTATCAACCTCCATAACTGCCTATCCAACTCTCTGAAAACAAAAGTTCTTTTTCTCATCAAAGAAAAAGCAAACATGGATCTAAATAGGAGAGTATCTTGAAAGGGGAAGAAGATGCAAACGGGAAATTTACAGTAAAATACAACAATATTCACACAAGAAGAGAGGCTGCATAAACAGAAATTAGCTCACAATGTAATATTTAAAAGCTATAATCTTTGTGTGTGTTGCATGTGCACTTATCTATGAAATTCATCTGAAAGGAAACTTAACTTGCTTGCACAATGGGAAGCTTTGTGTCTCTTTTATTTACATTATTATTATTTATAGGCCTTGAAAATATATTAATAACAATAACAATAGACAAAACTGGGTGGAAAAATAAATAAATGATAGCATTTCAAAAAGTGATTTCTGAAACGTGCCTAACGGGGAGTACTAAGTTGAACATTTTATTTTTTAAACAGAAAGAAAGAAAACAGACTCTATACATTAGAATCTTCCGATTGTTTGGGGATCTGATGCCTAGGATGAGCATTAAGTGGCCTAGTGGTTAGGCATTTGGGCTGCTGGGTCAGTCGGGGTGGACTAGAGAAACAAATTCATAGACACTCATGTGTACAGGAAAGAGCTTTATATGCAAGAGAAATTGAATACGGAAAATCTAATATTACCCCATGTGGCCGATACCAATCTATAAAGTCCTCTTCAGACTCACGAAACACATGCAATGATACCGAATGCAGGGTGATCACAGGCCAGTGGGTAGAAAGTCATGTGGATCCAGTGGTGGTGCAAGCATCTCAGCACTGACAGGGGTCTCCACATGGTTCCTCAGGCTCCAGCAGACTCATTGTCCGTGATGCCTCGCAGGAAGTCAGCTTTGCCAGTAGAGTCTCCAAAGGAGTGAGCAGAGAGAGAATGTGTTTCCTGCCTCCAGGGAGGAATACAGAAGTTCCCAGAATTCTCAGGAGAAGGCCATGCCCACACCAAGGCCTCATTGGGTCTGATCTGATTGACAGGCTAGACTCCACCCCTTCACCCTGATTCCTCAGATTGACACCAGATTTTGTAGCTACCACCGCTGCTAACCACAGAGTCAGCAGTTTGAAATCCCCAGGTGCTCTGAGGTAAAAAAAACAGGGCTTTCTACTCCTGTAAGAAAGAGGGGTAGTCTCAGAAACTCACAGGGCAGTTTTACCCTGTCTTCAAGTATCCGTATGAATTGGCATTGACATGACGGCAGTGAGTTTGGAATTTAGTTGGGATTTGCTAACCCACAAAGCTTAAGCTGAATGCCTTAGGGGTTGAGGCTTCTAGTGGAGCGGCATGCCTTGTGGACATTTAGTAGCAACCCTGAAAGAACTTGGTAACATGCCCTGGTGATCAACTCTTTCCTAAGTATTTCTCACTGCCCTGGAACCTGTTAACTTCCTTGATAAACTCTATAATCCTTAATAGTGTCTACGAGTTCTTTGTAACCATTTAGAACCTAAATGTAAAATCGGGCAGTATTGTTAGAGACAATTCAACCATCTCCCAGTCTCTACTGGAATCTTTACTATGACTATCTGACGGTCATTCAGAGTTCAAAGTATCCAGTGGGCACACTCAGTAAGGGATTGTCCGTGCAAATCTGCTGTCAACAGGCGTGGGGCCGCTGAAACTAGTGTAACTGAATCCACGGCAGAGGAACGTTCCTAAGGGCGCAGAAAGCTCGTCCAGAGGAACCAGAGGCAGAGAAATCTGCACGTAGCAGCCCCGGGTGCACTCGGGAGGATCACAAAGAGAGCCTCCCTAACTGTACTTCTGCGTCGTCGGTGAGGTCAGACGAGGTTTCATTATGACTAACAGGAGGTGACAGGGACCGATTATGGACTGCCGTTTCAACTAGTCAGTACATTCAGAACTTTCTCCCCACCACCCATTTAAATCTCAGGGAAAGGCTTGGCGCACTGCTACAAAACGTCGACTTTTCCTTCAAGTGCAGTTTTTTTTTAATTATAAATCATTTTATTGGGGGTCTCATACAACTCTTATCACAATCCATACATGCATCCATTGTGTCAAGCACATTTGTGCATTTGTTGCCATCATCATTCTCAAAACATTTGCTTTCTACCAGAGCTCTTGGTATCAGCTCCTCATTTTCCCCCTCCCTCCCTCCTCTTCCCTCCCTCATGAACCCTTGGTAATTTATAAATTATTTTTATTTCATGTCTTGCACTGTCCAATGTCTCCCCCCACCCCCTTGTCTGTTGTCCATCCCCCTGGGAGGGGGTTATAGATAGGTCATTGTGATCAGTTCCCCCTTTCTCCCCTCGTACCCTCCTGTTATGGCTACTCTCAATATTGGTCCCGTGTTTGTCTGTCTTGTATTCCCTGTGTTTCCAGCTCTTATCTGTACTCATGTACATGCTCTGGTTTAGCCAGATTTTTAAGGTAGAATTAGGGTCATGATAGTAGGGGGAAGAAGCATTAAAGAACCAGAGGAAAGCTGTATGTTTCATCAGTGCACCCTGACTAGCCCATCTTCTCCCCACGACCCTTCTGTAAGGGGATGTCCAATTGCCTACAGATGGGCTTTGGGCTTGTACTCCGCACTCACCAACCCCCTCATTCACATTATGATTTTTTTGCTCTGGGTCTTTGATGCCTGATACCTGATCCCTTCGACACCTCATGATCACACAGGCTGGTGTGATTCTTCCATGTGGGCTTTGTTGCTTCTCAGCTAGATGGCCACTTGTTTATCTTCAAGCCTTTAAGACCCCAGATGCCATATCTTTTGATAGGCGGGCACCATCAGCTTTCTTCACCCCATTTGCTTATGCACCCATTTGTCTTCAGCGATTACGTTGGGAAGGTGAGCATCTCAGGATGTCAGATTATTAGAACAAAATGTTCTTGTATTAAGGGAGTACCTGAAGTAATCATTCAGTGTAACTAGCCCCTAAGAGAGATTAAAATGTGGTATTCAATGTAGTTGGATTGCTGATGGGGGAATCCATAATTTAACTTTAATTACATGATGAAAAACCTTGCAAAAGTTTAAAGTAGGAGGCAGAATTAAATGATCGTTTATTATGGGAGTTCTTCTGGCCAATCTGACACTGTATTAGATCACTGGCACTTGCCGTGGACTGTGACATTCCAACAGAAGCATGCTTAGTCCAAGCAGCCCTCCCCCTAAAGGGCAAAAGGCACTTAGATGGATGATTAATCAGGATTTTAGGTGATGCTCTATCAACATTGATTACCTGAAGATAAAACAAGTAGCACATGTGGGGATAATCAAATTGTACTTACAGGTGAATCGCCTGTCAGAGAGAAGGTTGCTCAGTTGTCAGTGGTTGGTCCTGGAGGATACCTGAATTGGAGGGTTAGTCCTATTGGGCCACCCACTGAGGAATTTCATTGTCGTTAATGGAGAAAGACATACCTAGGCCATTATACTTGGTCATTTTGCTACAGATTAGACATTTTGCACTTATGCACAAAACCTGCAAGACTAGAACAGAAGATAATAAGCAAAGATTAACAACAGGCGGTAAAGGCTTCACAGACCTACATTACCAATTATTGGGCAACTTTGGAAGCAACAGAAATCCAAAGTGAGCTCAACGACTTCAGAGTATTTGGGAATCTCCTTATTTCTGCCTGCAGTAGGTGTTTCAACTTGAAGTGTTTCAGCCCCATTAAGATGCAATGAGAAAAGTTAATATTAAGCAGGAAAAGTTCTATTAAACTTCTTCCATGTAGGCAGAATACTCCCCACTGCTTTCTTAAAACTTAGTGGACCTGTCCTTAACTCTTGTCATTGCTTTTTTATGTCTGTGACAGATTGAGTTATGAACTTATCTTTTAGTAGTGTCTTTCCTGCGGGGTTCTCAGGATCTAAGTCAGTATGTTTTGTTTGATTCTGTTTTGTTTGTGGTCTCTTATACTCTTTCTACAAAGGCCAGCGGGTTCTCATTAGACCCTTGGTGAAGTTTGTTTGTTGGCAGTTAAGTTGCTAACATCATTTAGACTACCATTTCTGGGTGAAATACCTGCACTGACTAGCTTTTTTTTCCTTCCTTTTTTTTTAAACATTGTTTTGGAAAGTAATTTAAATATTGTATAATTCAGTCGTTCACTCATTCAATCAAATCAAAGGGGAATTGAATAGTTGCCCCACATCAATTTTTCTAGAACATTCCCCTCCCATGGTTAAATCTCCTCCAAGACCAGTTAGGCAACCACAGTCCATCCTCGTGCTACCCCTCACCCGGTCTTCACCATCCACTCCGGAGATCCGCTTGCCGTCCCATCAGCCAGCCCCATCTCTGTATTCCCTATAGCACTTTGTATCGGTTAGTCTCGTTATGCATCCACTCCTGTGCTTCACAGCTGGGAGACCCAACAGAACGCAGTAAGGAACAAACTCACGCTAAGGTGGTAAGGCTGAAAAACATCATAGTATACAAAGATACAAATAACACATAAAAAGGTACAGACCCAACAAAAACATTCCAAAAGCCAGGGAAGACATTTCTGTCATAGAACCAGTATGAAACACTTGCACCATGGCCAAGTTCAGGTCCCATCTATAGGGAGGTCAGCTGGCCAAGTATCAAGGTCGACCCAGTGAATTCAAGGCTACAGTGGTCTCTGCCCGTTAGCTGGGCTGTTGCAGACTCTTGCCTGTGGCGAGAGCGGATCTGCCAGGGGCTCAGGCTGACCAGATTCTCTGCAGATGGGTTTGGGGCTCCCACCATCCCCCATCACCCTCCACAAATCGGGTGTTCAAATGCCTAACTTATTACAGAGAATATCAGAAGGTTTTGTTTTGTTTCTTGTTAGACTCTGAGGATTCAACGTGTCTCCGTGCTTACAGATGTCTCCGAGGGGTCTGCCTGAAATCATAGAATTGTGGTTTCCCATAGGACAGAGGGCAGAGTAGGTCATGGCAGTCGGGGCTGAGCGTCCTCTGCTCTTTGACCCGTGTTGCAGCCTGTTGAGAGGTGCGCCGCCCGCAAACTCGAGTGTCCAGAATTAAGTAGCCCGTGTCAGCTGCGTCTCTTCTGATGAGGCCTAAACAGCTCCACGCGGGTGAACTGGAGCTACAAGTCATGGGGTCTGGAGCTACAGAAGGTTGAACCATCAGGACCCCGAGGGTGGTCTGGGTTTGAGGCGGCGGTGGTGTTCTTAACAAACAAAGTCGGTCTTTCTTCAGTGCTTCACCAGAGGCTTTTCATTGATCTCGTTTCTCTTTTTCCTGCTGATTTCTCCTTCCAGGTATTCGGTTTCTGCCTCTAAAGTGCTGCCTTCTGCACTCTCATTCATTTTCTCACGCTGGTCCAGATTTTGTATGAGTTCTTCCTCCAAATTTCCCAGCAGTCTTGGCGGTCCCACTGGGAAAGAGTTGCTCTCCGTTTCTGTGCTCACTACTACATTCTAAACTGATGGGAAAGAGGATGCTTAAGGGTTATCCTTTCAGCAGAAAGAAGAAATTAAGAGCGCAGACTCTGCATCTGATGATAACAAACCATGGGTCTCCCCAGGCAGTCACAGAAATGTGAAAGCAAGTCAGATCTCTTAGGAAAAGGTATTTCCTGGTTGGCATGCAAAATGAACGTTGTTATTAGTTGGTTTTGGGTGGTGGCAGTTGGCGGTGGGGTTGGCTATGGTTATTAGCTGCATCTGAGTGCACTCATGGCAGTGAAGAATGACTTCATAGGGTCTCCCAGGATGTGACTTCAGAAGCAGATCAATAGCCCGGTCTTCCAAGGGCCGTCTGGTGGCCTTGGGCCTTCATCCTTTCTTCTAGCAGCTCAGTACTTCAGAGCACTTTACCATGTGCTGTTGGGAACTGTAGACTTCCCTAGGTCGTGGTTCTTAACCTTCCTAATGCCATGACCCTTCATTACAATGTGCACGTGACCCCGACCATACAATTATTTTCATTGCTACTTCATCACTGTAGTTTTGCTGCTGTTATGAATTGGGTGACCCCTGTGAAAGGGTTGTTCGACCCCCAAAGGTTGAGAACTGCTGCCTTAGGTAGTACAAATGGTTAATGCCCTTGGCTATTAAAATAAAAGCTGGCAGTTTGAGTCCACTCAGAGATACCCTGGCTTAAAGGTCTGGCATTCTAGTTCTGAAAAAATAAGAATCCAATCACTGAAAAAGCTCCCTGGATCGCAACTGCCAGATCCATGCAGTCCCGTGAGTTAAGTGCTGATAAAAGGACAGCAAACAGCAGAGCCCTGTGCAGCCCAGCATCGCTGTGACACACTCATGAGGTCATCATGGATTGGGCTTGATGCGAAAGCAACCGGGCTGGGTTTTCCCCTGTGGTTAAGAATGGAAGTTTTTGCTGTAAAACAAGGGGAACGAACGGGGAGAGTACAATAGCGATAAAAGATTCTAGGATTTGAATCTGAACAATGGAAATTAGTTAGGAGTTTAATATATCCTAGATGTGTACACAGAAAGAGCCACGAAGTAATGACGCCCAGTAGCAAAGAGCTCGGCCAGTGGCAGATTCTAATTTCTAAAATCAATTCTCTCCCACAAACCTAACCTGGCATGTTTGGTGAAAAAGCAGATTCGATTGTGAGCCATGGCATGTGTAATTTTAGAGTAGAACATCTTGTACCAGAAAGTAAGGAAATGCTGAAAGACTAATGGGATGATATCAAAAGGGTCAGAAATCAGCTTGAGAAGGCTAGTAACAAAGTGAATTTCAGATCATTTGAGCATCAAATAAATGAAATCATAGCAATACAGAGGAGTATATGTATATATTATATATAACATGTTATATAGACAGATATATAGATAGAGAGAAACAGGAACAGGGATGATGGTGAGACCAGTTCATATGCTTTGGACAACTTAACAACTTATTAGGAGAGAGCAATTCCTAGGGGAAAGACAGTAACTCTCGCTGTCGTCAAGGACAGGGTGCACCTGCCTCCTTGAGTTTCCAAGACTGTAACTCTACCGGAGTAGAAAGGCCTGTCTTGCTCCCAGAGAATGACAGGTGATTTTGACCTGCTAGCCTTGCTATCAGCAGTCCAATGCTCAACTGCCACAGCACCAGGGCTCCTAGGGAAACAGGACAATTGGTAAGATCGAAGACAGTCATCAGTGAGATGGCTGACACAGTGGCTGCAACATGGGCTCAAATAGAAAAAAGTTGTGAGGATGGCAGTACTTCCTTCCATGGTACATGGGGTTTCTTTGAGTCAGTAACAAATATATATATATATATATGTATGAAAGTTGCATTTCTATTTATTACTGCCAGGTAATAAACATAGAGACTTAACACAATAACCATTTTAGTAACTCATGATTTCTAGAGGTCACAATTGGGCAAGGGCACTGAATCTGGTCATGGCTAGAAGAGTGGGCAGCTACCCATGTCATCTCAGGATTTTGTGTTTCCATGAGATCCCTACCCATGGATATACTTGGGTTCACTTAAGGCCATCTGCTGGCTCCAAGGCTCCATTACTGGGGCAAGAACGGATAGAGCAGAAGCAGCATTGCCCTGGATTCCAGCATCACCTCTGCTCCCACAAAGCCTGAGCATATTCAAAAAGAACAGCAATAGAGTCCGCCTCTCTATGGGAGAGTGGCAACGTTTCTTTCTTTTCTAGAACAGAAAGAATTGATGTGGCCATCTTAGAACAATAGAATTTGCCCCAGACATTTGTGGCACGGTGGAGCAAATCTAAATATGGATGATAGAGTCAAGGATATTATTGAATCAATAGCAGTTTTCTTAGATATGATCATGATATTTAGTTTGGTAATAAATGTATATATATATATACACATATATATATATATATATTCTCAGATGATTCCTGGTGAAGGATTTAATGGTAGTGTATTGGTGGGAATGTCTTTGTAACTTCTACCAAACGACTGGTTAGGGGCATGCAAATAAGGTGTAGGGCAAGCTAATGCAAGAAACGATCAGTTTGTCCATTCTGCTGGGCAAAACTTATTTCCAAACAACTTAGCCAAACAAAAGGATAGAAATAAAAATGGAAAATCTAGGTGAATGGTTTCTGGATGTGCATGTGACTTTTCTGTTTAAAATTTTAAATGTCTATATAAGTATTTCTAATGTGATTGGAGAAAATCTATGTAAGAGAGATCACAGTATGTCTGTGCTTGAAATTCGGGTCAGTGAGGAAAATTTAAGAAGGCTCCAATTGACTTTCAAATTGGGCACTTAATCAATTTTGTATTTCTCTGAAATGCACAGATTTCAACTATTCCTAGGGCCTGTTGAATTATATTATATTTGGGGAGTCAATTGCTTGGGCATGCTTCATAATTCAATAGCTCCTTAGGTTGTACTTTGCTTCCTTTGGCGTCTGTGTCTGGCTGCCTTTAAGTAGTTCTGGTCCAGGTTCTATGAACACCCCATTAGCCTATGGCCCTAGATTCTACAGCATGATTCTCCTGACACAAAACTATGTCCAGCCAGAAGAGAGGATATTATCAGATCCTAGGGAAAGACTATCTCATAAGAAAGTTCTCAGAGAGACAAGCCTGAAGAGAAGCTACTTCAGTGCAGTCCACACAGATGGTAGTAAGTTTGTGACTTTGGAAAGCAAGATGAAAGCTCTCACTAAAACACGATTTGAATTTTGAACAAAGGTTTCTTCCTAAGGTCATGTCATACTACCTTTCCGTAAAAGTGTTAGTCGCACAGAGGGCTGGGCATTTGTGCTTTCTGGTTCCACATGAATAGGGGATCCCACATCTTTCTGTCTTAACTCTTTGAAGCTATTCTTGGTAGGCTTGTTGGTAAATTCCATGTGTAAGGAGCTCCCCATCAGCTTTCCGAGCCGGCAATTGTATACACTTCTATAAAATGTCAATAATATCTATAACAACAATGATGATGATTCTGTCTATCCTATTAGAACTCAGGTGTCTCGTGGACATTATAAATCAGGAGGTATTATCTGACCATCTGAATGTCCTTTGCAGTCAGCATCAGTTAGTGAGCCAACTCCAGGCAGGAGCCCTATCTGTAGTTCACTGGAGTGGAGGCATTCATCTGGGGGAAATAGGACAGCCAAATGCCAGAGAGGATTTACTAGCTGTCATCTGTGATAAAATGGTGATTCTGAGATTGTTGTTTTCCAAATTGGCAAAAGCCCTGAAAACATTTATGCCCTTTAACATTGCCATTCCATTAAGGATTCCATTCAAAGTAGGGTATTAAGTGCAGAACATGTTAATTATAATGGGGACAGAAAATAGAAACAACATAATGTCCAACTGGTACCCCAAAAAGTTCTAAATAAATTAAATATTCAATTGGTAGTTACCAGGCAGATTTCAAAATGTAGCCTTGTGAATAATTTGGTAAAATATGCACAAATGAATGCTAGGAGGCTTGGTGGCACAGTGGGTCATGCTATTGAACTGCTAATCTCAAGGTCAGCAGTTTGAAACCAGCAGCTGCTCCTCAGGAGAGTGAGCGTTTCTGCCCCCAGGGATTTGCAGCCTGTGACGTGCACAGGGGCAGTCCCACTCTGGCCTATGGGATCATATGAGTTGGGATTGTCTAGATGCCAGTGAGTTTACATTTGACTTCAGAAAAATACTGAAAAGTGTGTCGTTGGATGTTGAAAATTGGTGGTTCTTTGTTTTCTGTATTCTAGAGTGCATCTTTAATGACTTGCCCTGACATTTTATGATTTATTGCTGGAGTTGAGAGCATATACAGCAGAAACACACCAAGTCAACTGTGTGTACCTTTCAGCGGCATGGACTGCCTTCTTTGACTTATGCTCCTTGTTGAGCTGCCCCCCCCCATTGATACCAACTCTAGAGTTGCTGTGTTCGCTTTAATCTCCCGAAGATAAGGGATTAAGGAGCACAATGACCAAGGAGGACGTTCCCACTAGTTAATACAGACTATTGTCGAGGTTTAAAGAAATCTCAAGGCAAGTGCTGCAAGCGTTCCTCCAGCCTCCAGGTTCCAGAAAAGTCTGGAATTCCTGAGAATTTCCAATTCTGTATTATATTTTTCAGCTTAGGAGCAGCATTCTATAAACTCTTTGATAACAATATTCAGTAATAGTAGCTGAGCACTATCCAATTTCTGATCTCAGCGCAAAAGAGATGGTTGTTCATGTGACAATGAGCCACACTCCCCAGATACCTCCCACATTTTGGACTCTCCTTCAGCCTCTGTTGCTCCTGGTGCATACATAAGGACGAGTGACGGCTTAAAAGATTTTAAGATCCCAGGCACCACTCAGCATCCTCAAAACCCAACCAAACTTATCGCCAGTGGGTCAATGCCAACTCATCGTGACCCTGTAGGGCAGAGTCAAACGGACCCTGTGAGTTCTGAGACCAACTCTTCATGGGAGTAGAAAGCCCTAGCCTTCTCCCACGCAGCAGACTAGGAGCTAGAAAAGCAGCACAAAGCATATTTGAGCGCAATGCCTGGGGTGCCCCATGAGACCGTGACCCTGAACCTTCGAACCAAGGAGCCAAATCCCATGCGGTGTGTGGTGGGACATAAGCAGCCTCTGCTGCTGTTCTTTTATTTTTGATCATTGCTGTAAACATATCTATAATATGATTTTTGCCAATTCTACTTTTTACAGGAGTACAATGTATTGATTTTTTTAAATTGTGAATTAGGTGAAGGTGCATAGAGCCAATTGTCATTGTTATATTCAGCCACTCACCAAACCTCCTAGTGTGTTGGCCTGATTCAGTCATTCAATTATTGCCCATTTCCTTCCTGCTGGAAATTGCCTTTCCTATCCCCCACATTAGCACCCATCTACCTTCAGCCTAGGACTTGCCCTCCCAGTAAAAGTCTACTTCTTCTAGTAGGAAAGCTTTCTCTTGTTTAGTTTTGTTTGTAACAGTGGTCTCATTCAGTATTTGTCCTTCAACAACGGTGCTAGCATAACTGGATTTCAATTTAGAGAAGACTGAAAAAGGACCAATACCTCACTCCATAAAAAAACTAACTCACGATATATTTAAGACTTAAATGTAAACCCGAAAACTACAAAGATCCTCAATCAAAAAACAGAAACAAACACAGGTGCACACTTATTGACAGCTATTAGAATAATGGGTTGTATAACCTAGTTGTCGTTACTTTTTTAACAAGGAGAGTGGACTATGTAAGCGCTACTCTATGAGTTCTAGGTAACAAAAATGACCCAGTAAGTTTAATTATTAATCAGTATTCATGTAAATAGTTTTCAAAGAATGCATTATATTAAGGAATTTGGCCCAAATATATGTTTTAAGTTCCTAAATAACTTTGGCTCCAAATACCCATACCTTCTAACGGACCATGAATTAAGAGGTAATTAAAAAACGAACTTCCTGCCACAAGTTGATTCCTATGCATAGCGACTTTATAGGACAGAGCAGAACTGCCCCTGTGGGTTTCCAAGACTGAAACGATTCATGGGAGTCGAAAGCCTCATCTTTCTCCTGTGGAAGAGCTGGTACTTTGAACTGCTGACCTTGCAATTAACAGCCCAGTGACATAGCCCACTGTTCTTCCAGGGCTCCCAGCATTCGTCTTTGCATATTATCATCAAATTATTCATAAGGCTATGTTTTAAAATCTGCATAATAACTAACTACCAATTGGGTTTAATTTATTTAGAATTTGTTTTGTTCTAGTTGGACATTGTATTGCTTCTATCCCCCCTTCCCCCATTATAATTGACACTCCTTCTGTACTTAGTGCTCTCATTAGGATGGAATCCATGAAGTGGAATTGCAGTATTAAAAGACATAAACCATTTTAGGGCTTTTGCTAAGTTGGAAAACAGCATTCTTGGAATTTCCACTTTATCCCACAAGTAATGCTCTCTGGCATTTGGTTGTCCTGTTTTCTCAAATGAATGCCTCAAACTTCTGTTTTGTTATAGACAGTGCCTCCTGCCTGGAGTGGGCTTACTTTACTGATGTTCACTGGGTTGAGTTTTGAACTACTGACCTTGAGGTTAGCAGCCCCGCCTCATTTTTCAGAAGAATTCAACCAGATTTTATACACAAACAGGAGAGAAAGGATGCTAAAGCAAAAGCAGTGTAAAATAAGAGCTAATTTTTTTTAATGGGAGGGAGGAAAAGAACACGAGAGAGGAAAGGAAGAGAGACGCCAAGAGACTAATAAAAAGCAGCCCAAGCTCTGCTCAGTACTTGCCTTCATGAAAGGATCGCTGAAGATATGGGTGTGAAGAAATCAGATGGTGCCTGGCTATGGCCTAGCTACAGAAAAGTGGCTGGAGTCTTAAATTCAGTCTTAAAACAGGCAGAAATCAAAATCATGTGTCAGCTAAGTCACACATCAGAAGCACACCAGCCTATATGATCCAAGGATTGTAAATAATAAAATCCAACATCAGAAGAGGGGATTGTATTATAAGGTTATGGATGACAACGAAAGCCCAACATCCATTTGCAGAGTCCCCTTTCAGATTAAGCTTCCCTTGAATTCCTTCAGACCATTGACTTGGGACATAAGGGCGTTGCCCTCAGACAATGCAATGGAACATGAATTAATGTAGATATATATGTTAAAGTTTACATCTTATTATTTGTTTTCCTTTTGACTCGTTTTTAATTTATTCTTGTTTTAATATTTTTTGTTTTCTTTTGGATTGAGGTTTTCTGTGCTCTATGTTGTTACTGGTGTTTTTTGTATGATTTTCTTTATATTAAATCCAGGATTGGTAAATCTATAGAGACAGTAACAAGATTGACTTGTTGATTCACTTTATGGTTTCTTGGGGTTATGGCAGGGAAAGCTGGGGGGAAGTGTGGAGCTAGTAATAACAAAAATGTTAAGAAATTGATTGATGATGATTCCACAACCCTTATTATTAATATTCACAAACCATTGAATTGTGTGGTACATCAGCAATATGTCAATAAAACTGTTAAACAAAAAATACAGCAGCCTAAGAACGCAAGAGAACATTATATGGAAGTATGAGCTCCATTTCGACCACAGGTAAAACTCTTAAGCTCTGAGGGAATTATTATTTTCAATATTGGCTCCTTTTGTTTATTTCCCCATACTCTGTAATATAGGAGGAATGGTTGCAATACATAAAAATTAGCTCTCTGCTCCAAGAGTTCTGAAAAAGATAAGAGTTTGGGTTTTTTGTTTCTGTCTTTATTATACCAAAGACTTTGTAGAAAGGTTTTAAAAACATAAACTTGTTCCTCGATTGAGACCCCCCCACCCCCCAAAGCAACATCTAGGTTCAGAATTTGTGCTAACAGAGCTACCTGACTAAAGGCTGAAGAACAAAGGATGCAGCAGCAGCTTCGTGATGGGTACGGCTTGAAACGTTCAGCGAGAACAACTTAAAAATGGAATGGAAGCCTCAACGGAAGCTTCCTGTGCTACTGTGGTTTCACTTGAAGGCTGCGCTTTGTATAAACATAATTTTTGTGGTTTAACTTGCGGCTGTTGTCTGCGGTCTTCCATAGAATGGGAATGCGTCAGAAGCACAGCTTCGTTTCCTGTGTAGGCTGGAAACTGTTAACTGCAAAGTTTGGAGACAGTCTCAAAGAGCGCTGTGCCATATGTTCAACTGAACTTGATATGAAAAATCATATCAGTTTCCAGTTTCCCAGAACATTTAAAACAGAGAAAAGGGAGCACAGCTTTATAAATATGAAAAGCATCTGTCTGCACAGGAAATCCTACTCCCTGGTTTTGCAAATGATCCCTACTTATATTTACAAGAGAAAGCAATCTCATGAACTGTATGGGAAAGTAACACACCATTCTGTTCAACATTTTAAAATAGAGATTCATAATTCTGTACAGCTGCCTGGTCTGTGAACTAGCTATCATTATGAAAGTCTCTCAACAGTGCTGCCCAGTGTGATTTGAAAGCATTTCTGTTTCCAAGTGAAAGGAGACAGAATATTTCAATAACGTGATGCTAATATAATTATTCTTATCAGAGGGTATGACTTCATTGTACATAGTTTGGACACGTTCTTTAAAGGGACCAGTCCCTGGAGAATCATCCTTGATGGAGTCAAGGATCTGGGGGGGGGGGGGGAAGATGCTCAATCAGATGCATCCATGAATTGATAGAGGGGCGACAACCAGGTAAGATTGTGAAGGTGATGGAGGACCAGACTGTGTTTCATTCTGTTGTGCCTGGGGCCGCGAGGAGTCAGGACCTTCTCGACACACCCAACAACGACATCAGATGGAATTTTGTGTTTCAAATGCTCCCGCCACTATTTCCAACTCAGGAAGGCTCAAACGAGCATTCACAAATGTTTGACACCCTTGTCCTAATGTATGACAACTCAGTTCCTTGAGTCTTGGAAGAACTACCTTCCTCGCTGTTCACTTGGGTGCACGTGTCCCTGTGTCAATCATCCATTTTGGGAAAGAGTGCTGGTGGTGCTGTGGGGTACATGGTGGGCCGCCAGCCCCTTCCGGATGAGACTCTGCTCCTGGAAAGATTCGCAGCCTTGGGAACGGTGGGTGCGGTCCCTGTGAGTCAGAATCCACAAGCCAGCCCCGGGTGGACACCCTTCGAGGTGGTGTACTTCGGGCTGCTAGCCAGAAGATCAGCCATTCAAGACACTGCAAGGGAGACCGATGAGGCTGAGGCCCCTATAAAGATACACAGTTTGGGAGCCCCTGGATAAAGTCACTCTGAGTTGGAATTGACTCGATAGCAGTGTGTTGTTGAAGTTTTATCCCTGTAAAGATCCCATCAGTGACTGCCATGGTCACCTATAATTTTGTCGTTTCTTTGGTTCTGGACCAGCTTGCTGTGCTCAAAGGCACTTCCTTTCACCCCATTCCATGACCCTCTGAAGCTCCTAACCAGAAGCCCGATCATTTGTCATGGTTCATAGAGGACACTCACTGCCTTTAAAATGCCCCATATTTCACTAGTGGCTTTTCCTCAGACTTGATCATAAGCCTTTGGCTCCATCAATTCAAGGCTCCAACGTTTATCCTTGATTTTATTTATTGCTTTCTGGCCTCACAGAATGTGGGGCAAATACTTCTCCACTAGAATTGAACTGCCTTTTAAAAAATCTAATAGTTGTCCACGACAATATTTCAAACCAAATGCACTTTAACCAGAAACCTATTCATTTCTTCTTCCAAGTTCTTCCCACCTTTGTCTTGCCTCGTTTTTATCCATTTTTAAGATACTTTCATAACCTGAGGCTTTGTTGCTCGCAGCTCCACTGACTCCTGTTCTTTTCTCTAATGTCATATTCAGACCACTGCCAGGGTGGTTCCGTGATAGAATCCTCAGCTTCCAGGTGGAAGACCCTGGTTTGATTCCCAGCCAATGCACCGCCTGCACAGCCGCCACCCATCTGTCAGTGGAGGCTTGTGTGTTGCTAGGCTGTTGAAAAGGTTTCTGTGGCATTGGCAGACTAACACAGACTAGACATTGGGTTAACATATGTTGAAGTCTTCTCCACCCGCAGCAAACAATGTCATTACAAAGTATTGCTCCGATTTACTGCCATCTCTGGTTAAAGGTTGCGGTCTCATTCGGTGTGGCCTTTTCTGTAAAGGACAAAGCTTTGGGGGAATATTCTTTTCTCCCTTAACTAGCTTTTCACAAAACCCTGATGGTGAACTGGTTACTTATTGGACTGCCAACTCCAAAGTAGGCAGTTAAAACCACCAGCCACTCTGCAGAAGACAAGGCTTTCTACTCCCATAAAGAGTTACATTCTAAGAGTTGGAATCTACTTGTTCGTTGGTTGCTTGGGGTGGTTTTATTTTATTTTATCACAAAAGGATTAAAATAATTTTCTCAGATAAAATTATGCTCTACAGGCCAGGAAGCTTAGTGGGAACCTGTTAGACTGAAGTCCCCAAGGTCAGCAGCTCCTAGCCACCAGCCACTCCGCAGGACAAAGATGGGGTGTTCTACCTCAATACAGAATTAGAGTTTCTGAAACCCACAGGGACAGTTCTGCCCTGTCCTATAGGCTCACTCTGCATTGGTGTCAACTCAGTGGCAGTGAGCTGGGGGGTCTTTAATCCATGTGCACTTTTCACAATGGAAGTTGTGAGCTGTGGGCCTTTCGTGATGTGGGATGGGAGAGCTCAGGGTACTGAATTATCTGCCTGTGACAACTGAAAACTACTTGGATTATCAGATGTTCTCTGTCCATCCCTGGGCTTCTGTAGATATCAAATTTACCCTGCAGCTGAGTCTTAAGTAGGTAGCCAGATTGACACTCTTCAAAATGGGTTGAACCACAGTAAAATAGCTTCAGGGTAAGGATCAACTTAAATGTGTATTCTTGAGTGTGTCTTCCGTATTTACAGCTGTTTCTGTCTTTTTTTCTCTGTGGCTCAATCTCAGGTGACTGGAGTCTGGTAGGTCAGTCTCTACTTCCATCCAAGCCCCTTTGGCTGCCCAGCCCCCTTCCATGAGACATTGCCCATTCTTAAACTCAAAACCAAACTCAATTCTATAGAGTTAATTCTGATTCATAGTGACCCTATAGGACAGGGTAGATCTGCCCCTGTGAGTTTCTGAGACTACCTCTTTACAGGAGTAGAAAGCTTCATCTTTCTCTTACAGAGATGCTGGTGGTATGGAACTGTTGACCTTGCAGATAGCAGCCCAATGCATAATCACTATGTCTCCAGGGCTCCTTACCTCCCATCAAAATAAGACAGAAAATATAAGCACGCATCACTATGTTTTATCAGCTAAATTAAAATTATGTCATAGAAAAGGCAGAAACGTTTGGCAATTAAAACAATTGCTTTACCCCTCATGGAGCCCTGCTGGGACAGGGGCTATCAACCCTTTTAGCAGTCCGCGGAACTGTCGCTATTCTTCGCCACAGCTGAAACACAGCGATTCTTTTTGGATCTTCTTTATTCAGTGTCCAACTTTCACATGCGTGTGAGGCAACTGAAAATGCCGTGGCACCGTGCAGGCGCACTGCAGTCCTCAGAGTAACATCCTTGCCTTCCAGTACTCTCAAGAGGCCTTGGGCAGCAGATGCGCCTTCTGCAACTCTTCTTGTGAGCTCGTGACTGCTGTTTCCATGAGCGTTGATTGTGGACCCTTACAAGACAAAATCCTGGACAGCTTCAACCTTTTCTCCGTCTATCATGGTGTGCCCATGGGTCCAGATGTGAGGGTCTTAATATTGTTTGTAATCCATATTAAAGGCCGTAATACTTGATCTTCATGCATGACTGCTTCAAGTCCTCCTCGCCTGCAGCAAGTAAGGTTGTGTCATCTGCATCTTGCAGGTGTTTAATAAACCTTCCTCCAGTCCTGATGCTGCATTCTTGCTCATATATGACAGCTTCTCTGATGATTTGCTCAGCAAATAGTATAGATTGAATAAGAATAGTGAGAGGATACAATCCTGTCACATACCTTTCCCGATTTTGAACCAAGCAGTATTCTCTTGTTTCATTTGCACAATTGGCTCTTCATCCATGTACAAATTCTCCATGAGCCTAATGGAGTGCTCTGGAATTCCCATTCTTCTCTAAGTTCTCCACAGTTTGTTATGATGCACACAGCTGCATGCCTTACATAGTTAATAAAACACAAGTAAACATCATTCTGGTGTTTTCTGCTTTTAGTCAAGATCCATCAAGTCCTCTTCTGAATCCAACCAGATCCTCTGACAGCTCCCTGCAATCTACTGCTGTAACTCTTGTTGGATGACCTTCAGCAAAATGTTCCGGGCATATGATATCATTGATCTTGTTTTATAGTTGGAGTATCCATACAAATATAGGTCTCCTCCATTCAGTTGACCAGGTAGCTGTCTTCCAAATTTCCTGGCCTAAAGTACATCCAATACTTCATCGGCTTATAAAGAGTTCCCTGTGTATTGTGTCATTCTCCAGTCACATATTTAACATGCTAAATTTTAAGTGTTTATAGTTAGGTCACTGCATATTGAGATCATACCATTGTGTGAAGACATAGTTACATATTATTGTGAAATTACCATGACAAAAGCCATTGGCTATGTAACCTTACTCTTTGGTGTTGATAATAGTCCATTTGTCAAACCATCTCTCTGAACAAGGGGATCAGACACTATGTCAACAGAAAGATTTATAAATCATGATCCTTACCCTAATTTTTTTTACATTTTACGTAAATAAAAAAGGAAACCCCAAACCAAGTAAGATTTCCACAATGCACAGGCCAGCCCAGTCTCCATCTTGCACCCCTCTTTACCCGAGGCTGACTCCAACATTGTGCTGGCCATGCGGCCCTCATGCACAATACTCACCCTGATGGGAATTATGAGACAAATCAATAAGTCATTAGCAGAAAACATGAAGCATACATTCCTGTGGTAAATGGCATGGAGGCAGACCTATCTGACCACCTCTGGCTTCCCTATGGGCACGAGGCAAGAATTGGACACGCCTTATTCTCCCGCCAGCCATGCCCAGCACACCACTCTACGTCATTGCAATGGCCACACGGAATGCAAAGACAATAATCCTCAAGATGGGGATTTATTAGGGAAGTCAATAGCTTACCACAAGTCAGAATCCTCAGACAGCAAGGATACAGTTATTGGTCTCCTCGGCCAGCAGCCAAATCTTTTTCTGTTTCTCAGCCTTTCAGCCAGGTAGTCCATTGCCCTTTGCCTGCATGGGGCAGGAAGACAACCTGCCCATTGCTCAGCCCCACCCTTCCAAAGCCTCAGGTGAGATGAGGCTAAAGTACTTCAAAGTCGCATCACTGCTCCTCTGAGCGTCTTACCACAGGCTCTGGTTCAGCTGGTCTAGGTAGTCTCTGCCACTTCAGACAGAGATCTTGAACGTGCCCTTCCAAGGCCTATAGGTTTCCCTCTCTATACTGGTGCTTCAAAGATGGCTACGGCTGGGGAGGATGGTAATGAAAACTGACCGATACCCTCTCTCAGTATTACTCAGATGCTGTTTGCATTAACTTGCCCAATCATTTTGAGGGAGTTACCGAGACTTGGGTAGAAGCGCCATACTAAGACATTTGGCTCCACTGCAGTGGCAGCGCTTCCTCTCAAGCATGCGGCATCCGCCTCCCTCTAGTCCTCAGTCTCTCAGCCACCTGGCCCCTTAGCCCACACCTTGTTCTGTGGCCTAGGAAAGCCATCGTTCTGCCTTACGGTCTAAGCAGTGCACCTCTGCTCTGCCTCATAGTCTTTGAGAAACTCTTCAGTTCTGTCTTGTGGGTTCATCAGGGTCTGGCCGGAGGTAGCTCTGCTGCCGGCAACACTTCAGACAGGGCTACTGTGCATGCTCACTCGTGGCCTTTCTGTCTCCATAGTCATGGGCTTCTCTCTCACTGTTCCCAAGAAGCCTCCTTTACATGCAGCGGCATGACAAAACTGACCAGTCTTCTCTACTAGTGTTTCACATACCCTATGTGCAGGATATGAGTCAGAACTGACTCAATGGTAGTAGGCCACCCAATCCTTTGATGGGAGTTAAAAAGATATTGATAAAAA
This sequence comes from Tenrec ecaudatus, assembly GCF_050624435.1. Classification (NCBI taxonomy): domain Eukaryota; kingdom Metazoa; phylum Chordata; class Mammalia; order Afrosoricida; family Tenrecidae; genus Tenrec; species Tenrec ecaudatus. The sequence continues at coordinate 101,441,427 of NC_134532.1, read as the reverse complement.
AGCCATGTTTAAGCTGTTTCCCATCACCAGTCTACCCCCAGAGTTATAGTCTCTGAAACCAGGGCTGTTCTACCTGCCCTTAAGTGGCACTTTGAATCAGAATCCACTCGATGGCAGTGAATTTCTATTTAGGAACCTTTAGAACATTCTTTTATTTCAATCTCATTATTTTCTGTCAATGACCATATATCTTCTAATTTTACTTAGATTAAAGAAAAACAGCAAGAGTCTATGGGATTGTCCACTACAGATATTAAAGTGTTTGGTTTTTTATCCCACAAAAGCAAATGAACAGTTTGCCTATTGAGGTACCAATTAAATTCCAGACTTTATACTGTGATGGCTATTTCAGAATTGAAGAGGTTCTAGGCCAAGTTTATGAAGTAGATAAAACTGCAACACACTGTGCCACTGGAATGTTAAAAATAGGACGCATTCAGGAGAGCCTCAGGAAGACACAGTGTTGAAGGGAAGATTTGAATGAATCTTCCTGGGTGTGCATGAGTCCATTAGGTAAAGAAATGAAGACAGGATCCAACTTCAGAAGGACTGGTTCTTAGTGGTTCCAGAGAGCCAGGAGGGGCCTGCATAAAGTGGAAATCTAATACCTCAGAATAATAAGAAATAAAGTTGCATAGTTAGAGTGAAGATTAATTAATCTCAACACACCCAATATGCGTACCCTTTCAAGTATTTAAGACATGTTCTATGGATTTAAATTGCATTTAAAGGGCATAATTCCATTTAAGAATCAATATTATATACATTACTTATGTATGTAGGAAAGCTATAATTAAAATTTAAATGTGTGGTTTTAAAGTTGTCATGAACCATGATTTTATCTTCTTACAAGCTAACAAATTAGCCTGCTCGTTCATACATGGTAGCAGAAGCATGAGACCCTTGCGTTAGAGGCAGAGGGTTCACCATCCATAGCAATAGCCAGAGTGTCTGCATTTGCAGTGGTTCTCCAAACTCCACAATAGAAGCCACGGAAAGGAGATGGTATCTGTGCACACACAGTAAAGTGGATTGTAGGAGAGGAACCTCAAGCTTAGGGAACCCAAGAAAAATTCCTTTTCCTTTCCATCAAGTTAAATCTTACATGGAGTTCTTATCCTGCCATACAAACCAGAAATGTAATTTCATTCACTTGGTGGGGGTGAGAACTTGAACAGTAAGTCTATCAGACCATTGCCCCCCAATGAGTCACTGTCTTTATTTTACTGGAAAGTAGGGATCCTTGTGGTAAGACAAAGGTTAAGCACTCTGTTAAAATTTATCAAAAGTTTGGCTGTTCCAACCAACGTAAAAACTCCATGGGAGAAAATCCTTGTGATCCGCTCCCATTAAGATGATTACCATCTTAAAAACCCCTGGGGTCTCTGTGCTCTGTCTCTCAGGGGTCACTATGAGTTGGAATCATGTCAAAGGCACCTAACAAAACAATAGCAACACCATGATGGAGAGTAAGCAAACCTGTACTATGATGGAGAGTAAGCAAACAAGAGACATTATTTTAAAAATGTCTTCCTAGGTGGTTCAGTTTACCAATATTCTTGAACAGATCATCCAGGAAAAAAAGGGGTAATCAGTAACATATATACATGTGATAACCCCATGAATGTTGCGTACTGATAAGTATCTAGTCACGGTTTAAGCAGGGTTAGAAATAACTACCTAAGAAAATGTGAGTCACATATGAATAACAATCGTCAAATTGGGGTTTGCAAAAGTGCTTTGGGTTTTTACTTAATTAAATATTATTCTAAGCTCTTTTTCTGCTATAGCAAAAAAAACACAAAAAGCACACTATTGTGGTTGACCCATAGTGGCCCTGTAGGTTAAAGTAGAATGACCCAAATAGGTCCTAAGGTTGTCACCTTTATGTAAGCATACCTTTCCCTCCATTGGACTCAAACCACCAACCTCTCCATTAGCAGCCAAATCCTTAACCACTGAACCTCCAGGGCTCTAACTAGAAATGTGATTGCGGTCATTGATTGATTTGAGGAGTTTTATAGGAAGGAAGGGGAAAGATTCAGTCTTCCGAACCCTGACAACTGAAATCTTCTCATTTTGAATCTACCATTATGGCCTACATGTCCGTAGTTTCACTGAGCCAGAGATGTATGAGACCGCCTCATCCTTGTCTCTGTGACTCTCCTTATAAGCCATTCGGTTAATATAGCTCTTCCTTTCCTTAGGAAAAAATGCAAGGAAGGCTCATAAATGTTCTGGGATATTCTTAGGTAGCAAAATGTCCTCTGATAATTTTAGTCATGAAATAAACCTCATCATTTTATTCAGTCTTGTGCCACTGAGTCAGAATCAACTCAATTCAGTGAGTTTGGTTTTCATTTGGAGACTTTGTAAGAATGAAAACTCCCAACGTATTTCAAGGTTAAAACTTCCTTTGACTTTTACTCCCACCTGACAGCTCCAGCTGCTCAAAGAGAAGAAAACTCACCATGGAGTCAATGTGAGTTTCCAAGACTAACTGTTGATGGGAGTAGAAAGCCCCATCTTTCTCCCAAGGAGCAGCCGGTCCTGTTGAACTGCAGACTACGTGGATTTCAGCCCAACCCATAAGCACGTTGCCACCAGGGCTCCCTGCCAACCGAAAAGAATTCTCAAGAGAGGAGAGGGCTGTTAGGCATTGTCTCTATTTCCTCCTTATTCCTCAGATTCACAATGGTTTCTGACCCATTTACGCTCTAAATCGGCGGTTCTCAACCTTTGGGTCGTGACCCCTTTGGGGGGTTCAAATGACCCTTTCACGGGGGTTGCCCAATTCATAACAATTGCAAAATTACCGTGATGAAGTAGCAACCAAAATAATTGTATGGTTGGGGGTCACCACAACATGAAGAGCTCTATTAAAGGGCTGCGACATTAGGAAGGTTGAGAACCACTGCTCTAAATGAAAGATGAGAGAGAAAGAGAGGTAAGGACAAAAGATAGTATATGATCAGTTCTCTCACTGATTTCTGTCTCTTAGAACAGCTAGAAAATGTAAATAAGTAAATAATCTTTGCAAAGCAAATGGAATTGACCATATGACTTTGTCAGAGACCACTCACCTGCAACTGTCTTCAGTTGTCTACTTGCCCTTTAGACTGGGTCTTGTGAAGCGAAACAGGAATGGACGCAAATTTTCCCCATTTGACACAGTACTGGAAAAGGACAGATTAGGAGTCAGAGACTCAGCAGGGACATGGTGAGTTCTCCAGGATCCTGATGCATGAGATTGGGTTATTGGTGGAACAGAGGGAGAGCCCGAGCACACACCTTCCTAGTGAGGTGGCCAGGTATCACCTCTGAGTGGCACAAAATGAGTGGGACAGTGCTGCTTTGGACGATGCTAAAAATTCGAGGGCAAGAGATTTGGTTATTGTGAAATGGGATCTGCTGGCATAGTGAGTTATGCATTGGGCTCCCAACCACAAGATCGGCAGTTCAAAACTACCAGCCACTCTGCAGGATAAACACAAAGTCTTCCATTCTCTTAGAGATTTGCAGTCTTGGAAACCCACAGAGTCAGTTCGGTAGGGTCCCTATGAGTCAAAATTGGCAGTGTGTTTTGAGTTTGGTACTACCCTGTGTAATTTACCATTAATCGTAACTGAGCTCATTTGTCAACCAGCCTCCCTGTTCTTCAGTCTCATAGTAGGCTCTTGAGGCTGCTACCCAGTAGCTTCCTTCCACAGGAATCTAAAGGAGGTCCACTCATGTTACACTGTCAACTGTCTTATAAATGTTCCACTTTCAAAACTGCCTAGACATCTTCGGTATTGATTAGTTCCCTTTCATCTCCGCAACCATGTTGCTGTGTGTTCCCTGGAGTCGTTTCTGACTAACATACAGCAGAACGCAACACGCCCTCACAATTGTGTTCGTCCACCCATTGTTCCAGCCACTGGGACATCCATCTGGTTGAGAGACATCTTCTTGTGCTGCTGATCATCTTCTTTATCAGGAAACATGGCTTTCTCCAGGGTCTGGTCCTTCCTGATGACATGTCCAAAATGCAGACCACGAAGTCTCTCTCCTCTCGCCTCTGGGCAGCATCTGCCTGCCCCTCTTCCACGGCAGTTATTCCTTCTTCTAGCAGCCCATGCTGCTGGCCGTAGTCCTGGTCAACCCTATCATGCAAAGGCATCAGTGCTTCCTTGGTCCTTCTGCATAGTCAGCAATTGAAGACACTGGTTTGGGTCAAGGCTGCCTTTGTCCCTAAAGTGACATCTTTGCTTTTCAACACTTTAAAGAAGTCTTTTGGAGGAGGCTTGACCCAGTGTAAAAAGCTGAAGGCTCTCGGGATGATGGCTTGACACAATGGGCTCGATCTTAAGGACAAGTGTGAGGATGCCCAGGACTAGGCAGCCTTGGTCTGTTGTGCACAGAGTCACTGTGAGTAGGAGCAGACTCGGTGGCATTAAGTCACCATGTACCTGTCTCTCCAGTTCCGGGGGGTAGTAGCATGTGTCATGCAGTCAGCTCTCTCAGGCGCTAGATAGGACAGAGCAGAATTGCCCCCATAGAGTTTCCTGGGCTGAAATCTTTCTGGGTGCAGATAACCAAGTCTGCAGAGTAGCTGACTGGTTCCAACAGCTGACCTTGACATTAGCAGGTGGGCTCCTAACCTTCGAGCCACTGGGGCTCCGCAGTTCTGAGTAATGGATACTGTGTGGAATGCAGACATGTTTAGGAAATGAAGCATTTATCAGCTCCAGCTATTTTTGTTTAATCATTTTATTGGGGGCTCACACAACGCCTATCACAATCCATACGTACATCCATTGTGCCAAGCACATTTGCACATCTGTTGCCAACATCATTCTCAAAATATTTGCTTCCTATTTGAGCCCTTGATATCAGCTCTTTTTCTCTTCCCTCCCCATGATAATTCCCCATGAACCCATGATAATTCTTAATTATTATTTTGTCATATCTTACACTGTCCAACATCTCCCTTCACCCACTTCTCTGTTATCCGTGCCCCAGAGAAGAGGCCATATGTATGTAGATCATTGTAATCAGTTCCCCCCTTCTACCCCACCTTCACTCCACCCTCCCGATATCGCCACTCTCCCCACCGGTCCTGAGGGGTTTATGTGTCCTGGATTCCCTGTGTTTCTAGTTCCTATCTGTACCAGTGTACATCCTTTGGTACAGCCTGATTTATAAGGTAGAATTGGCGTAGCTCTGGGTATTTTCAACAATTTAGTTTACCATGTTCCTAATGTAGATTATAGGGCAAATGGAGGGTTTCCACTATAAACTCTTTATTGTTCAAAATAGAAACCAGGCTTAGTTGCCTTCTCACCTTTTGCTCCTCGAGGTCGAAGCCTCTATCATGCTATGATTTAAACTGCTGCCGAAATAGCCCCTCAGCTGCAGCAGCACTGACAGCAGGTGGCCAGGCGCTGCTGACTCACAGAGACTTGACGCCTTTATGCTTCTAGTCTCCCCTCCTCTCTGCTGAAATGCTTTCCCCCACTGAAATCTCAGCTCACTCTTGTGCCAGGTCCGCCTTCTCGTACTCCCTGCAAAGCCCTAAAACTACTACTTCACCTGGGTCATCTTTGTGCCAAACTTTATTTCTTGAGATGTTTTCTTTCCATCACACTGGTAAGCTGTGGCTTGTGTAGGGCCAGGCAAACACTATTTCTGTTTTCCTGTTTGCTTGCCTGGGCGACTTCATTAAACACTATTTCTGTTTTCCTGTTTGCTGGCCTGGGCGACTTCATTAAACACTATTTCTGTTTTCCTGTTTGCTGGCCTGGGCGACTTCATTAAACACTATTTCTGTTTTCCTGTTTGCTTGCCTGGGTGACTTCATTAATGCCTAGCCTGTTTTCTAGATAACGCTTCATTAATTTTTTTGGAGGTAACGTTTGTTTTCTTTCTTTCCTTCCTTCTTTCCTTTTCATTGTCCTTCGGGTGTGAACTCTACTTACAGATTTGAGTTTCTGTGCTAAATGAGAACCCTCAATGTCTTTTTTGCAAACCAGTGTATTAGAATGGTTATCATTTTAAAATGTCAGCTGCTTTTGAATATTTAGAAATTGAATGTTTAGAAATGTTAGCCTAGCTTCCTCCCCTTCACAAGCCTGCTTGGTGTGCTCATTTTTCTCCACACCCAGTGAGCTTTGGAGTTAGAAGCAAATACAATTAATTGAAACCTCCTGATGATCAAGTTGATCATTCTCATCATCTGAATTTAATTCATACACGAGAAGGCATGAGGTTTTCAGGTAGGTCCATTTTCTTGAAGAATTTTTTTCTCTGTCAGGTTTTTTATGTTAAATTAAGCATCTGTAGGGTTGCCTCATTTAGTTTTTCTCTATATTTTATGACACCCATGGAGGGAATAGTTTAAAACTAAGAAGCAAGATGTTTTCATTTAAAAATTGATTGTAACCTCTGTGCTACATTGCTGTTTGAGAAAGGATTTCTCTGAATCGTGTTTAAATCTATGATAAGCTGTAACAATATTCATTAGTCTGTCACTTTGTGAGTCTAATGGAGCAAGAACAGCTGTTGTCTGGTCTCTTAATAACTGCAGCAGGGTCCTTCCGAGCAATGTAGAGACAAGATCAGAACAGCACGCACAATGCAAAATTAATTGAAAATTGGTGGCGTGAGAGTTAGAGACACTCTTATGGCGTGTAAACATTTGTTCAGCAACTACACTAATAGCAAGGCCTTGAACCAATAGTATTACTTCTTCTGGCAACTAGCAGAAATGTTCATTAATCATCAATCAGTAGCTTGCATTTCTGAGTGGATAGCCAGAAAAATTAAATGGAAGATATCAGTGTTATAAAAAAAAGACAAACTGCTCCTAGTGAAATGGACTTAAATGGCATGGAGCTAATTGCAGTGCCTGTGAAGCCTGTCCCTGGTTGAGGGCATTGATTTCCCCTGTGAAACCTGTCCCTGGTTGAGGGCATTGGTTTCCCCTGTGAAACCTGTCCCTGGTTGAGGGCATTGGTTTCCCCTGTGAAGCCTGTCCCTGGTTGAGGGCATTGATTTCCCCTCCCAGCCTTCCAGGTAAGCCTACCAGACCCCACAGTCACAATGTGAGCAGCTGTTTGCCAAGTTACTCCACCACTGAGCTTTCCGTGGAGACCCTCACTGGTGACTCAGGCACAAGCAAGGTAGAAAACAAAGCACTCAATGAATTCAAGCCTCCAAAATGAAAGTGATAACTCTTCTTTTTGTCCCTCCCATTGGAGAAGATGATAAAATGAATGGAAGCAATGTCACAGAAAAGTCCACAAAAATATGAAAGATGGTAGATACCAAAATGAGATGCAAGAGGGACCAACCACCATGCTGAAATTTCATTTTCTCACACAACGTCCAGGAGTCAAAGGTCAAGTTTCTGGATATGAAGGAGACTTTGTGAGAAAGAGTTGCACTGTGCAGTAAAGAATGAGCCATAGGAAAACAGAGGAGCGAGCGCCTCTCATGCCGCTAGGTACTGCAGTGACAGTTGTCATTGGAAGGAGCAGAGAGCTTGGTCTGTGTTCCCTGCAGGTGAGGGCATGGGTAGGTGAAATCATGACTGGCAAAACTAAAGAGAATGTGACAGGGAGAAACAGAGAGACACACAGGTCAGCCTGTGATCAGTCAAATAAGAATTGCCCATATCCCTTTGCCTACTTCCTTCCCTGGCTCCCACACTCAGGGATCCGATATGTTATCTCTTAGTGTCCACTAAGCATGAGGAGGAGTAAAATCGGCCAGGAGAAAAGAGAACAGGGTCCCAGAGTGAAGAGTTTCTCCTGCAACAGGCCCACCTAGAAGAGCAGAGCAGATTTACTACTTCAGGAATGTGACCCCTTGATTGGCATCAGGAACCAGGAGGTTTAAGGCACTCCAGCAAAGCTGCTACATTGTAAGCTTCTATGCATCCATTACCTAAAACATCAGCTGCTTTGGATCGACACAGTGGCTGCAACCATGAGCTCAGCCATCACAGGAATTGTGGGGATGGCCCAGGACAGGGCAGTGTGTCCTTCTGTTGCACACAGGGTCAGTACGAGTCAGAACTAACTCCACAGCACTTCACACATAAAGAAGACACCAGACTTCTTCTAACACCCGTGTGTCCCCCGAATGGATTTCAAAGCAGTAAGGTTGTTTTAGTGATCGTCGCCAATAGCTCTTAAATATTTCATGTATGAGTTCCACAATGATTCTTTTTACTGTTAAAGTATGTTCACCAGTAACTTTTATTGTGAAAGGGGTGCAGGTTTAGAGAAGAGATCGTCTGATTTCTATTCAACCATTTGTACACATTTGTTCCTCTCATTCGTTGTAATCTCCCCAACACACCATCACTTCTCCCCTTTCCTCGCTGGGTGCCCTGATCTCGGCCTCTCTCTTTCCTAGTGTGCTGCACTGAGGCCTTAGGTAAAGGCTCATTCTGAGCTGCGAGTACTGGCCTCAGGTTCCACAATGATTTCGAGGAGTCTCGTTTTCCACAATTCGAGTAGTGCGTTCGGAGGGTGTGAGGTGACCTGATGAAGCAACAGAACATAAAGTGCATGATTTCTATTGCTTTCCACAAGTAGAGCAAATAAAATCAGCTAGACTCTGAGAAGGCGTCGATGAGATAAATCAGTGTCTAATGATATATGGGATGCTTTCATACGGCATAGCACTGAAAACATGCAATCACCATTTGCACAGACCTACACATTCAAAGTCCACCTTCACTGAGAAAACAAAGTGTGCTCTGAATAGCTGACTGATGTCTTTTTCTCTGCACATGTTTCAGAACCAGATGAACGCCCAGGTGTACTCAACCTGCCCTCCGCTGAATGGGGCAAATAATTATAACAAGTTAGCCTTAGGAGCAAGAGTTTCAAGACAACTCGCAATATCATTTTAATTTTGATTTTGTATTAAATTGTATTTCCTGTATCCTCTTCAGGTAATATGCACTTCTGAGATGCTTAGTATTTTCTCTGATACCATGTCAAGCTTTTGACTTAACTCATTCTGTTCTCACAAGTAGTTCATCTGAAGCTACAAAACTATTTTCCCCTCCACAATCTGATGAAAGCGAAACTGTTTGTATGTATCTCTTATTGCCTCTCATTCAAATTTGGTCTCTTTCTCATCTGTAGCTTGTTATCAATTCAAAGCTAAATAGTTAACACAGCTTCCAAATAATGCTTCCGAGCCAATGAAAAGCAATGATTTGAAATGGAGTGGGTAGTTTTCCTAGACCTCAACCATCCATTTTCCCTATTCATGAACTCCAGTAGACGGTTTCTTCCTCTGTGTTTGTCTCTATTCATGTCCCCGGTGAAGGGGAAAACCCTGGGCTGAAATGCTGAATCGAAACCAGGTGGCACATAGATACATAAGACGCCCTTCGAAAACTGCATTCTGTTTGCACCACTGGTTCTACCTACTTCAAAGAGATTTTCTTATGATTTTGTCAAAGATACAACCCGACAACAATGTTGTTTAACCCAGTGCTGTTTATAACATCCTAAAGGACCAGCTGTAGAAAATAGATTCAATAAAGTATGTTGATTAATAAAAGAGATTACTATGAAGCCATCAAAATAGTGTTTTAAAAGCATTTTGGCATTTTAATAAAATGCTAAAGCTATAGTACTAAGCAGCAAGTATTATGGACCAATTTATAGCATACTTTAATATGTAAATGTAAAATTGCATCTGTACTTATAAAACTTTGGAAGACTGTTAATAGATACATTTTGGGCAGGAAGATTGAGAGCAATTTTTGTCTTCACCACTTTTTCCCCTTTGAGTATTTTTCATTGAACCTGTAATTTTTAATGGTATAAAAATTACTCATAATAAGGTCGACCTCCGTTTGATACAGTAAACACTAATGGACTCAAAGATGTTTTTTATTGAACCTTGCAAATAGCTGTAGATAAAAGACTCTTAATACATGGCCCCTGCTCACAGGGAGTTCACAGTGTAACACGATGAGCGTGCCTTCATTTAGTCAAGACAATTCATTCCAGTAGTTAGTGGACGACAACATAGATACAATTATGACACGAAGATGGGTTTGGATATTTTAACCTGGGAAAATCATGGAAAGTTACACCTGAGCTGTGTCTAAAAGGTATGCGTGGCACACTGAAGTTTAAAAGATGGGTGGAGAGTGTGCGAGAGAAGGTATGCCAGGTGTGTGGGGGGAGGGGACATATAGAAATGTATGGAAGCACTGCCACAATGGAAAGTAAATGAAGACAGGTTGAAAGCTGTGAAAATGAGAGAGTGAATCGGCGCCAGGTCATGATGGGTTCTTAAGTATTAACGGTACACCCTACAGTTACACGTCCTACATGGCAGCCGCCAGCTACAGTGACTACTTGCTATGAGTATAAAATAACACACTGGATTTCAAGGATTATGTATTTAAAGAAATTTGAAGCATGTCAATATTTTTTATGTTGATTTTATGTGGAAAGGATTCAAACCAGAAGCAAACACACTGACATGGAGTTGATTCTGAGTCGTAGTGACTTTCTGAGACTAAATCTTTACAGGAATAGAAAACTTCACCTTTCTCCCGTGGAGCAGCTGTGAGATTCAAACTGCTGACCTTACAGGTACCAGTCCAGAGCATAACCCACTACACCAACGGGGCACATCTTATTGAAACGATATTCCAAATACATTCACTCACCAAAATAACAAAACCATGTGTCGCGAGTAGAACTGACGGGTATAGTGGTATCTTAGCTGTCATCTCTTTGAAAAAGCACTTTAAACTATTACATTGGCATGTAGTTCACATATAATTCAGTAATTCAATAATAATTAAAAGAATCATATAATCATCACCAGAATCAATTCAGGATATTTTATTCTTTCTTATAAGCATTGTTTGTAGCTCCCCATTGTCCCCAACCTCCCATGCTATATCCCCAGGAAACCATGAATTCAGTCACTGTCTCCATAGATTTACCTATTCTGGATTTTGTAGACAGAAAAACAACAATCCCAATAACCCAGTAGCAATAACAAAGCAAAGCAGAGAAACATCTCTATCAAACAAAAGAAGAAAATATTAAAACCCAGAACAAATTTAAAGTGGATCAAAAGGGAGATCGAAGGATGCGGTGTTAATTTTAACCTAACGGCATCTGCCACAGCCTACTCTCCAGTGCAGTCTCCATGACAGCGAGACTAGTCGTCTCCCTGGTCTGCGGGCAGAGGGGATTCACCAGAGGCTTAATCCACTCCACATCTAGTTCACCCTCACTTTTTTTTTTAACTGAAACAACTTTAAAACGGATCAAAAGAGAGCTCAAAGGAAAGCTAGTACATTTTAGCCTAACTACATCTGCCACAAATGACTTTACAGTGCTCTCTGTCTCATAACAAGGCTTTTTACTCCCCTTGACTCTGGTCAGGGGAATTCATCAGAAGCTTAATCCGTGTGAGGACCCTGCATATGTAATTTTGGCTTCCACGGTCACTGGGTGGTAACAGTTTAAGCTCTGATGCCATTCCCTCTTTTGAATTTGGATTTTATTATTTACAGTCTTTGGATCACACATTTTTTTCTCTTATGGATTTAGCTGACACCTCGCTTAAATGGCTGCTTGTTTGAAGACGTCTTTAAAATCCCAGATGCTAGTCTTTCTGATTGGAGGGCACCACCTAGTTTCTTTAAAACATTTTGCTAGAGCATCCATATATCTTCAGTGATCTCTTCATGAAGTCAAGCATCAAGCAAGCCCATAGGAACTAATGGATCTTAGATTGGGGCTAGAATTAAGTGCAAACCCAAAATCCATTCATATGTTTGGTTTATATGTCTCTGTTCACTGTAGAGATATTATGATCATCTTCACAGGAGCAGATTGCCAGTATTTCCTTCCATGATGTCTCTGGGTGGATTTGAATGGCCTACCTTTTGGTTAGTAGTGGAACACAACAGTTTTAGGCCGTCCAGGGACTTCCAGTTTTAACGCAAGCCACATAGTTCACTTTCAACTTACCACCATCCTATTACTTAAAAGAAAAAGAAGCACAATTTATCTTAGTAATATATTTTACTTAATAAATTATTGAAATTAGTTTATTTTTCCTTTTAGTAATATGGCTACTAAAAGTTAAATACCATATGTGATTCACATAATACATCTTTTGGAGAGTGGCACTTGAGAGGATAAATTATAAAATGACAGTATTGGAAGAAATAAGGCTTTTAAAGGTCTAGTTCAATAAGGTAAAACTAAAGAAATGCAAATAGGGATAGAAAGAAGGACATGAACTTGAGTCATAAAAGGCATTATTGATAAAACCAGGAGTTCCATGGAATAAGAAATGAGGTGCTGAAAAGAAACTAGACTAGCCTTGAGTTTTTTATTTGATGTGTAAAAGTTTTATTTGCTTAAGCAGTAACTTTAGGCAAAATAGAGAAGACAAAAAGACCAGAGCTGAGTATAAAGATTCATTCCTTCACGCAATTATTTACTGATTATCTACTATGTGTTAGTAGTTATTATCTACCTCATGGGTTCCCAAACTTATTTGGCCTATCATTTCCTTTTTAGAAAAACAACAATAACAACAAACTTCTAAACACCCACCCCATGCCCCTCCCCTGGCAATTAAACACTTCATGTTGCAATCCATACTTCAGCATAAAATGTCAGTATCTGATCATTCCAGCGCTCCTTGCTTATCGTCCCCACACTGGGAAACACTCATCTAGCTAGTTAGGTGCTAGGTACCTAGCAGTGATGAAATTGATGAGATCCTTCATCTTCCAGAGCTAGTGTAAATATATTAAATATATATTTAGACACTAGTGTAAATAGAATCTGAGTTCAATTTAGTCATGTTGAGAGTCAGAGGCTATGAGACATTCGGGTAAAAATGTCAACGAGACACATATGTATTCACGTGTAAAATTTAGAAGTAAACTGCGGATTCTAGTTAAACACTTGGAAATAATGACAGTGATTTGATGGGGGGGGGGGGTCGAAGGCTGCCTCAGGACAGTCTGTAATGAAAAGGAAGAAACAGTAACTACTGGGCTGGAGAAAGGTGGGGAGAGGACGCCACACAGGAGATGGATAGAGGAAAATTAGGAGAGGCCATTTCTTTACAAAAGTCCAAGAAAGAGAAACTGTTTCAGTGTAATCAGTGGTGTCAAATAGAGCAGACTAGCATGTAACCCAAAGGCTGCCACATGTTCCTAGGACCAGGGAGCCTGCTGCTCACCTTCGTCCAGGCAGTTTTCAATGGAGCGGGAGACAGAAAACCAGAGAGGACGGAAAAGTGGAAAGGGGTGAAGAGTAATATAGCGCTTGTTCACGTTACTTTTGAAAAATATGGCTGGGAAGAAAATGGCTAGAAACCAGAAAAGCTCAAGAGTATTGCTTAAGATGAGAGGGACTTGAGCGTGTTTTCAAGCTCAGTCGAGAGGAATTGAAAGTCAAGGACTGCAAAGGACAGTAGAGAGTATTGCTAGAAAAACACCTCACTGAACACTTGGAGACATAAAAGGGGCTTCAAACAAGTTCATGGAGATGTTTCGTTTTCTTTTCATTCCATATTTCCATGAACTGCTTACAGTCTCTCATATTAGAGTTGAGTACAAAATGGAATACCTCTGTTTATAATTTTCCAAGGGAAATTTGAAATAAACAAATATGTATGGGGAGGGGTACAGAGCTGAAAGAGTCGCTGATGACTCAGGCTCTGTTACTAAGAGGATTTTTACTTAGGGAGAGTGGGGAGGGAGCATGAGTCTCAGGGAAATAGCTCCTGAAGGTGAAAAGTCAGTTGACACAAGATGACTAAAAAGAATGTCAAAGAGCACGGAGGATTTCGTTGGGATCAGGTACCATATGCTTATGTGACAGGAATAACTCCCGTTGAATGGTTTTTCTCTTGCTGTGCTGAACGGTCCATATAAGGTAGTGATTAAATGGCAAAATTGATTCAGAGCCTTGGATTGATGCTGAAAACAGAAAGATGATTTTGGAATCTGTGGGATATGATGGGAAAGATATTAAAATAGTTGCCCATCGAGTCTTGCCTGGTTGAGGAAGAATGATTACAGCAATGAGAGATACAGAAACAACGAGAAGGCCAAGAGATTAAGGTCTAGATGTGGCTGGTGGATGAATGAAAGGAAGCAATCAATGAGAACTGATGGCTCATCCAAATAATAATATTATTGTGTTCTCTGGGTACTTTAAAGAAACAAATCCATAGAAACTCATATGCATAAGTGAGAGTTTTATATAAAGGTTAAGTGCACATCAAGAAAACATCCCAACCCAGTGCTGTCCAAGTCCACAAGTCCAACATTAACCTATATGTCTGACACCAATCCACAAAGTCCTCCTCCATCTCAAAAAAACACATGCAGTGATGCCGACTGCAGGAGGAAAGCTAAGTTAGTGAATGTGTAAACATCTCAGCCCTGGCAGGGGTCTACACGGCTGCTCCAGCACCCAGGGCTACATCAGGGTGGGTCCATGTGGCTTCTCCTCAGGAATGTCTTGAAGGAAGTGAGCCTTGCCAGCTGAATCAGAAATTGGCCAAGGCAGCTGCACCCTGGTCCGACCATCAGAAAGCAAGAGACCTGAAAATTAGAAAGGTGAGGGTCACTGAGCCATTTATTCCTCCTCCCTTAAATTAACCCCACATGGGTTTATCAGCCAGGCTGGCACAATAAACTAACTACCTCAATCCACCCCTTGCCAACCTGGCACCTGAACATGATTCTTTATCTTCACGACTGCAATTAAGTAACACCTACACCTTCATCCTGTAATCCTGTGAATATGTTCCCGCACCTATGAAAGTTTGTAAGCCAACTACTTTATCCCCCCAATTATGAGTATCCAATTTATATACTGCCCACTTATATCAACCCAGTTCTCTGAGAAGACAATCATATTTTTCTACATGAAGAGTCTTCATTCCAGTTGGAACCTTGTGACGTCTGCATCCATAAGCAAAGTCAAATCCGGACAGGCCATAAAGTCAGCATCAATATGTGCCAGTTCACAGGCTCAAAAATCTCCATCTGGTCCGGTTCTGGTCAACTCAATGTGGGCTGCCTCACTCAGCCTCCACAGGGTGTCCATTGGTCACCTTGCCTTTAGACCATGGGCTCTCAACAAGCCTAGCCCCCTCATGCTAGGTCATGAACTTTAGACCAGTCAACCTGCTCTCGTCTTCTTTTTTTCCTGTAAACCAAGTCCACAGGTGTCAGTGGCCAAACTCTTTATTGCTGCATTTCTCCCACTTCCACTAAGCAAGTAGATCCAGGTGGTCACCTGGCAAGCATTTCAGCCTGCTCATAGCTCCCTTTAACATTCAGGCCCAGAGAGGAGTTTTCTTCATGGTTCCAGATATTTTCCAGCTTCTGACAAAGATTACTGGTTCCTGAGTACTCCAAAGCACTGGGTGGGGCATATATTTTCTAAGCTCTCTTTACAGGGATGGGCTAAACTCATCTAAAGATCAAATTTTAAAGATTGTAAGCAAGTGGGCTTATAAAGTTTCTATTTTCCTACTTCCCATATTTTTCTCAGGAAACAACCTAGTAAAGTGTGACTTTATCTGACCTCTGGCTAGACAAAGAAAACTACCATGAGGGAGAGGTCAAACAAACATCTACTCTCCCTCTTGATTGGTTTGGATTGAGATAGTTAGTTTATTGTGCCAACCTGGCCGATAAACACACGTGGGATTAATTGAAGGGAGGAGGGATAAATGGCTCAGTGAGCCTCACCTTTCTAGTTCTCGTGTCTCTTGCTTTCTGATGGTCGAACCAGGGTGCAGCTGCCTTAGTCAGTTTCTGCTTCAGCTGGCAAGGCTCACTTCCTGCAAGACATCCCTGAGGAGAATCACATGGACCTACCCCAATGCAGCCCTGGGTGCTGGAGCAGCCGTGTGGAGACCCCTGCTGGTGCTGAGATGCTTATACATCCACTGATTCCGCTTTCCTCCTGAAGTCATCATCATAGTGTGTGTTTTGTGAGCTGGAGGAGGACTTTCTGGATTGGTGTCGAACATCTTGGTTAATGTTGGACTTGGGGGCTTGGGCAGCACTGGGTTGGGGTGTTTTCTTGATGCACACTTAACCTATAAATAAAACTCTCTCTTATACATGAGTTTCTATGGATGTTTCTCTAAAGTACCCAGACTAATACAGTTATTAAGAACAATAATAAATGTATTGTTAGGTGCCATAAAGTTGGTTCTGACTCATAGCGACCCTATGGATGACAGAACAAATGCCGCCTGGTCCTGCGCCATCCGCACCATCTTCCTGATGTTTCAGCCCACTGTTGCAGCCACTGTGTCCACCCATCTTCCGAGGATCTTCCACATTTCCACGGCTCCTCCACTTTACAAGCATGATGTCCTCCTATACAGATGAATCTCTCCTGACAACAGGTCCAAAGTATGTAAGGCGAAGTCCTAAAGGGTGCTCTGGCTTCTTCCAAGACAAATCTCTTTGTTCTTTTAGCATTCCATGGTAATTTCAATATTACTCACTAGCACCATAATTCAAACTCATTGATTCTTCTTCAGTCTTCTTTATTCAGTGTCCAACTTTCATCTGCATATGAAGCAATTGAAAATGCAATGCTTGGGTCAGGCCCACCTTAGTCCTCTAAGTAACTGCTTGCTTTGCAACGCTTTCAAGAGGCCTTGTGCGGCTTGTTGTTGTTCAGTGCATCAAGTCACTTCCAACCCACAGAAACTTAATGCATAACAGATGAAGCAACGCTGCCCACACCTGTGGCATCCTCACAATTGTTCCTACGCTTGAGCCCGTTGTTGCAGCCACAGTCTGAATCCATCTACCTTCAGGGCCTGCCTCTCTTTTGCTGCCCCTCTACCAAGCTTGATGTTTTTCTCCAGGGACTGATCTCTCCTAGTAACATGTGCCAAGTATGTAAGATGACGTTTTGCCATCGTTGCCTCTAAGGAGCACTCTGGCTGTACTTCCTCCAAGATAGATTGGTTTATCTTCTGCAGCAGATTTATCCAAAACAATGAGTCCTTGATCTCTTTACTACTGAATCCATGAGCCTTAATTGTGGATCCAAGCAAAATTAGATCATTTAAAACTTCAGCTTTTTCGCTATTTATCATGATGTTACCCATTGGTCCAGATGTGAGGACCTTGGCCTTCTGTACACTGAGTTGTAACCCACACAGAAGGCTGAAATCCTTGATCTTCACCAGCAAGTGTTTGAAGTCCTCCTCACTTTAAGCCAGCAATGTTGTGACATCTGCATGTCACAGGTTGTGAATGAGCTTTCCTCCAGTCCTGATGTCGCATTCTTCTTCATATAAGCCAGCCTCTGATCATTTGCTCAGCATACAGCCTGAATCAGTATGGTGAGAGGATACAGCCCTTAGGTCCACCTTCCCTGTTTGAAACCATGCAGTAGTCCCTTGTTCTGTTAGCATAACTGCCTCTTGATCGATGTCCCAGTTCCCCGTGAGTGCAATGGGGAATTACGATTTCTTCTCCAAATTGTCCCTAGTTTGTCATGATCCACGCAGTCAAATGCTTTTGCATAGCCAATAAAATACAACTAAATATCTTTCTGATATTTTTAATTTTCGGTCAAGATACCACCGACATCCGCAGTGCTATCTCCTGTTCCACATCGTCTTCTGAATCCTGCCTGAACCCATGGGAGCTCCTTGTCAATGTACTGCTGCAACCATTGCTGGATGACCTCTAGCACATTTTTATTTACATGTGATATTAATGATCTTGCTCTATAATCCAAACATGTGAGCAATAACAAATCGCTATCATTTATTAAAGGAGAATTGATGGCAGTGAGTATGGTTTTAGTTTGGCTTAATGGTGATGACATTGGGTAAGGGTTAGACTGATAACCATAAGATTGGTAGCTTCAATCCACCAGCTGCTACATGGGAGAAAGATGAGCCTGTCTGCTTCTGTGAAGATTTACAATCTTGGTTGCTCTGAGTTGGCATCCACTCAATGGCAGTTGGTTTCCTTTTAGTTGAATCATTTATTAAGTAATAGTATGTCCCAGACTATGCTTTCAGTCCTGTGCTTTATCACCTTTTATCCTTAGAAAAGCCCCTCTCTTTTTATACCTTTTATTTCTTTTAGATAAATAACATCAAGAGTTGAGGGTTTAAATGTTTTCAAGATCAAAGAGCCTGCAGGTAGCAGAACCCATTTTCTCAACTGCTGTGCAGGCTAAAGACACGCAGGCTACACACCAAAGAAAATGAGGTTTCAAGATAAACAGGGGAGCTGCACACGTGAGTGGAGACAGCAGGACACGGGTCAGGGAGGAGATGCAGAGTGAACGGGAGCACTGTGAAAGGATCCGAAACAAGTCACTGACGAGAAGTTTACGATGAGAAGTTTACAAAAAGCATCTAGGGTTTTTAAGACAGTTCCTTGGCCAAACTAAAAGATCCACATTTGTGTCCATTTCAAGGAAGGTGATCCAACTGAATGCAGACAATATCAAACAATGTCATTAGGAGCGCATGTCTATGCTAAGAGTTTTTCAGGAAAATATGACACTGGGGGGGGGGGAAAGAATCTAGAATCTGACCCTAGATGTACCAATTTTACAAATAAGATTACCGTAATGTGTTTTAAAGTAATCCAGTAGTATATATGTAAAAGAAACAAACCGAGGTGGCCAGGCCATAGCATTGGTTCCCACCTCCGGTGACCCCATGAGGAGAAATGTGCCACAGGCTTTGCAAATGCTGGGTTTGTGCAGTAGGCTACCCGGCATTTCTTCTGAGGTACCTCTGGGTGTATCCTAAGTGCAAACCTTTTGCTTTTTAGTTGACTGCTTAAATATTCATACCGTTAAGGGACTCCTCAAGGCTCATACAATGTGTCATAGTTCAAAAGTAAAGTTGAAAAGGCCCCATGTCAGCCTCCAAGGAGCTTACAATCTAGAGATGAATGAAACTAGAAGCCAAACAGCGTGATACAAGCTAGTACAGGAAAATATCAGAAATACAGAAACCAGACTGCTCGAGGGCCCTTTGAAAAACAAAAAGAGTGTATTAACTTGAGAAATCTGAAAAGGGGGAGGTAGAGCTACGTACACACGAGATTTAGATAAATAAGAAAGTAAAACAGTGTATTTCACATAGAAGAAACTACATCAACAAAAATCACATAGACCAGTCCTGGGGAAGTTGAAGTTGAAAGGTAAGTTTGTGCCGTATTATAACAGCACAAGAGGCTGAATTTATATTTTATATTTATTACAGATGACAGTGAGGGGCTATGACAAGGTTGGAAACAGGGAGTTGTAGGATAAATGTCCACAGCCAGAGCATCATTAGAAGAACCCTTCTGCTCGGAATTTTCACTTGTTTTACAGAATGAGACACGCTCATTTGACAAAGTGCAGTCTTGAAGGTGGTGGGACTCATACATTTTATGATAATAAAAACGAAATGCCGAGAGTCTGGTCACTGCTCCATAAAATAAACTGGATTTCTTTATTTTTAGCCCCAGAATATTTCTCGTCGAAAGACCTAAGTCAAGAAGGAGGAACAAATCACAATCTGCTGTCCTTTAGCACACAAACTTTTAATGCCAGTGATATAAAGTAAAAATGAACAGGGAAGGCAGACTTTTAAATAAATAAGTTATACTATAATCTTAGAGCTACGTGTAAAATTGGAACGGGATGATGCTTTCCTTAAAAATAGAGGCTTGGAAGAAAATTAGGGGCCAACTATGCACATTTATATGAATTAAGGGAGGCAATGATAATTAAGAAGGTAAAATAAAAGAAGGTAGTCTTGCTGTCTTCCATGAAAGAGATGCTGGTTTGATTCCTGGGCAGAGCATCTCGTGCAGAGACATGAACACTTACCATATCAGGGAAGTTTGTGTTTGTCTATGATGGTGCAAAAGTTTCAAAGACGCTTCCAAACTAAAACACGCCACAAAGAAGACCCAATGATAGACTTCTGAAAACCAGCTGATGCAAGCCCCATAGCTCACCATGGTCCCATCTTCACATGGTCTTGGGGATGGCGTAAGACTGAGAAGTGTTTCTTCCTGCTGTGACTGAGATCCCTGTGAACCAGCAGTTAATAACAACCATAGATGTACCAGGTTTGCTTTTGTTTGAATGTCCTCTATGTCTCCACACACATACCAGCAGTGGTGCAGAAACCTCCAAAAGTTGAGAACACTCACCCAGTTATTTTCTTCTGTTTTTGCTAAGGATAGTTTTAAGGCTCCCATTCAAGTACTAGCCAAGCCTGACCCTACTTAGCTTAAAATTGGAGGGGATATGGGATGTTCAGAGTAGTTTGGTCACTGACTTATCTGTCAGTGTGTTCTTACTATGGAAGCTTGCACATTGCTGTGTTGCTGGAAGCGGTGCCACCTATATTTCAAACAGAAGCAGGGTCAACCAGTGGAGCTTCCAGATTAAAAGAGACTAGGAAGGAGGTTTTCAGTAGCCAGTGTCTCTGAAGTAGACAGCCTAGTCCCTCTTCATAGTCTGTTCTTTGTCTGGAACGTCTGTGGAAACCTGTTCACTTTGTGTGACCCTGCTGGGATTTGAACTACCAGTGGTAGAGCTTCCAACATCACAGTGAAACAAGCCACCATCGGACGACAAGCTGACACACAGAGGTGGAAGAAGAATGCAAGATCAGGATAGAAGGAAGGACTAGTAACCACCTGCAATCGCTTGCTGGAAGTGAAGAGGATTTGAAGGACTTTCTGATGAAGAAAAAGGATTTCATCCTTCAGTATGGATCGCAACTCAATGTTAAGAAAACCCAAATCCTAACCACTGAACTAGGAGGTAACATCATGAAAAACGGAGAAAAGATTGAAGTTGTCAAGGATTTTGTCTTGTTTGGATCCACAATTAATGCTCATAGAAGCAGCAATCAAGAGATCAAAGGACACGTTGCATTCTGTAAATTTGTTGCTATAGACCTCTTTAAAATATTGAAAAGCAAAGATGATATTTTGGGGACTAAGGTGCCCCTGACTCAAGCCATAGTATTTTTAACATGGTGTGGAGAGAGACCAGGCCCTGGGGAAGGAAATGATGCTGGGTAAGGTAGAGGAGAAGTAAAGAAAGAAAAAAAAAAGAGGACGAGCTTTGACATGATGAATTGGCACAGTGGCTGCAACAATGGGCCAAAAATACAAGAACAATTGTGAAGCTGGACCAGGACTAGGCAGTGTTTTGCTCTGTTGTACAGAGGGTCACTATGAATTGGGACTGACTCAATGGTACCAACCAACCGCATCATGCATGTGAAAGGTGGATGCTGAATAAGGAAGACTGAAAAAGGATTGATGCACTTGAATGATGGTGCTGGCAAAACATGTTGAAAGTACCAAGGACGACCAAAGGAACACGCATCTGTCTCTGAAGGAGTACAGCCAGAATGCTCCTTAAAAGCAAGAATGTTGTCTTTGTCTCACATACTTTGGACATGTCATCAGGGGAAACCAGTCCCTAGAAGATGAAATAATGCTTGCTAAAGTAGAGGCACAGTGGAAAAGAGGGAGACCTTTGACAAGATGGAGGAACACAGTGGCGGCAACAATGGTGAGGCTGGTTCAAGACCAAGCAGTGTTTCATGCGGTTGTCCACAGGGTGCTATAAATCAGAAGCGGTACAAAGGCACCTAACAACAAAAACCATGAGCAAAATGAGAACTGTTGGGCTGTGAAACAGTCAGTGATTTGAATTCACCAGCTGCTCTGCAAGACAAAGAGGAGGCATTCTACCCCTGTAAAGCTTTACAAACTCCGAAACCCTCAGGGCCAGTTCTACCCTGTCCCATAGAAGCAGAATCAATTCAAAGGTAATGAGGTTGTTTTAGAAACTGTCAAAAGGAAATGGTAACAATTGAGTCACTGTTTCAAAAGGAATTGGTCCATGTTCAACCATTTGGTAGCAGATGATCAAGAACTAGTATTATTGAAGAAAGAAATCAGCGTTATACTGAAGGCATGGGGTGGGGGGCGCTCTAGAATTTGACAGACTACAAATTGTTTCAACAAACAAATGCAATGCTGGAAGTGCTCACTTATCAGAGCCATGCATTTTCTTCATGATCCCATGTGGTTTTAATACGTTGTCTGCACAATGCCCAAATCATATTACATCCTATTTTACAAAATGTACCATGGATTTTTAAGACAGTTACTTGGCCAACCCCAAAGATCCACATTTGTGCCCACTTCAAGGAAGGTGATCCACTGAATGCAGACAGTATCAAGCAGTGTCATTAGGAGCGCATGTCTATGTAAAACGCTTCTAAAGCTGCTTCTAAGCCGGCTGCAGCCATGCATTCACAGGAAACTGCCAGAAATTACAGCCATATGCAGAAGAGAACATGGAAGAAGGGGCATCACTACAGAGATCAAGTGGTTTTGGACTGGAAACAAATAATACTAGAGCTATCTTTGCCTGTGTTTTATTGACTATTCAATGGCCTTTGCCTGTGCAGATTATAAAGAAATTATCAATAAAATTGCAAAGAATGGAAATTCCAGAATATTTCATTGTGTTCATGAAGAACCAAGAGGCAGTCATCGATCAAAGTAGGAAATACTGCATCATTTTACATCAGGAAGATGTGTGTCAGGGTTGTAGTCTTTCATTATACTTATTTGTCAGGGAGTCATCCCCTAACAAGTCACCACAGGTCCAGTAGGTGCGATTGTGCAGCAATAATAAGTAAAGATTCTAGTAAAGTCATAGAGAATAAGAGAGATAGAAATAATGGATTCAGACATATTTCATGGTAGCATGCTCACCCCAGCTTCTCTTGGTGGTACAGGGCAGGAGAGAGGGGGAAGGGAGGGAGAACAAGGGGAGAGGGAACAGAAGAGAGGAGGGGTATGGGGCAGAGAAGACTGGGAGAGAGAGCTCTTTATTTCTAATCAAGGCTCATAGGTCTTTGGGGGTGTGCAAGTTCCCTAATTACAGGTAAAGACATAGGTCACAGGAAGGGGTTGTACTATAAGTAATACAGTAATAAGAGTGGGACGATCTAGGGGCATACATGAAATAGGAAGGGGGGATTGGGGGCACACATGTGACAAGATGGGTGGAACCTAGATTCATGATGGAGCCTAACCTTGATCGCCCTAGAACTGGAGACTTTATTTAGCCTAAGCTTTCAGGGGAAGCAATCTGCTGTCCCTAACAGCAGGAAATGAGCCCTACCTATTGTGGGAGAAACAATGGTGTCTGCTTGCTCAGGATGGCTGGAGTCTTCAGAGAGAGAACTTGACAGTCTTTCACCATTAGTTGTAAGCAGTGTCCTAGGTCTAACATATAAATGTGTGGGAGAGTTGAGCTGTAACCCACATTTCTTCATACTGCATGCTGAACAATCAATCAATGTAGCTGGGCCATTTGAAAAAAGAATGACAACATGGCATCAAGATTGGAGAAAGATTCATTAACAACCGGTGATATGCAGACGACACAACCTTTGCTGAAAGTGACGAGAACTGGAAACCACTGGTGGTGAAGCTGAGCTTGGATCAGCCCTCAACATAAAGAAAACAATACTCCTCACCACTGGACCACACAGCCACATCATGATCAATGGGGAAAACATGGAAGGTGACAAGCATTTCATGTTCCTTGGCTCCACAATCGACACGTGTGGAAAGCAGCAGTCCAGCCAGAAACCAAATGGCATCTTGCATTTGGTAACTGCTGCAACCCCCCTCTGAAGCCTTCACGAGCCAGGATGCCACTTTGAGGACTAAGATGAGCCTGGCCATGAAAGTCACTAGATCCGTTCACCTCCTGCAGCGCACATGCATGCGAGGCAATGGTGGGAACTGAGGCCTCTGGACGCTGGTGTTGGCAAGGATGGCGAACGTGTGGACTTCCCAAAGAATGAACAAATCTGTCTCCGAAGGGACAGCTAGCAGCCTCTAGAGAAAGACAGATGGTGAGAGCGCCTCATGCACTTGGCAAGTGATCCGGCAGGGACCGATCCCTGCAGAAGGACCTCATGCGTGGTAAAGGAAAGGGGAAAGAACAAGGAGGAAGATCCCCGGTCAGAGAGATTGGCACAATTGATACAACGAAGAGTGCAAACATAGCAGTACTCGCGAGGGTGGCACCGGACCGGGCACGGTTCTGTCGTTTGCTTCACTCTAAGTTGGATCCAGCTTGATAGATGGTACTTAACCACACCAATAAGTCCTAACACTAAGGCATCAAAATATATTTATGACTCGAACAAGACATTGGAGCATGGAGTAGCCAATAGCTGTTGTTGAATTCAGTCTTTTCTTTGGGAATAAACAATGGATACAAGCAGTTTTCTTCCAAGAATATTCTCCCAGCACCTACGTTAGGATCACTACTGAAGATTCCTTACGATGTAGGTCCTGGAGCCACCCTCAGACCTGGAACAGCAGACCCTGTGTATGATCCCAGTATGACCATCCTAGGGGGTCACCTATGTGCTAACGCTCTGGGATCTATGCTCTCCTGGAAGAATGCCTCCCCTCCACCCCCTCCAAAAGGTGGCTCACTCAAAGACACGGGTGAGAGGGAGACTTTCTGTTGTAATTTCTTCTGTAGCCCTGAATTAGGAATCCTTGAATGAGCATCATATTTCTCTTTGTACCCCCGGAACAAGGCAGAACATCTGGCACATCGTGGGGTGATCAGGAAAAGCCTGTGGACTTAAACCGATCCTGCGTGGATCTGAGTGGCGTAACGTAAATAACAGATGACTAGAGTACTCTCTTACACTCCTCTCCTCTCGGCCCTCTCCTCACCTTCTCAAAAGAGAGTAAGTGATGCCGTGTGGGGGCTTTGCACCCAACCACAGGTTCTGCTCCTTGTTTTCACAGCCAGTCATGCATTCTCCATACCAGGAACTTAACTTGCCATGGGTGGGCCTGGCAAGTGGACATAAGACTTCCCACATATTTTTTTTACTCTCATTTGTATCAATTGTATATGTTTCTATCTAATAGTCTTTCCAGTGTTATGGTATTTGGCACTTACCTTTTGCCTTTCATAGGGAAAAAAATCCCAGGTAATTATCTTGTTTTATGTATAGGTCTTAGGCTAGAGAGGATATTTTAATCTGATAATCAAACACAGTTTATGCCTTTGGCAGAGTTTCTACAGGCGAGTTTTAAGCAGCTAATTAGGAACCGTTAACTACTCATACTGTGCTTATAGCAAAAATGGTTGGAGGAATTCAATTGTAGCTTCTTCTAGAATTTTCTTTCTCGATGGAACCAGGTGTATTAAAGCTAATCCACGTGGATCCATGCCAGCCTCTTTGAGAACCTCAGTTCTAAAATATTTTTGAACTCATATAGGTTTAAAATAAAGGTTCCCCCTTTGTGAGGGAGAAAAGCATATAGCAATTTTCTCTTCGCTGAGAACCTTTGCTAGCTGCTGCTTTGCTTCATTTTATACCCCGTATGAATTGTTGTCGGGTGAGAAATTACCGAGAGATAAAGTGACATTATAAATACCATAGGTCAGAACAGGGACAAGGGAAATATGATCAAAACATACCCATTATATATTTGCTCTCACCAAGCCTGTTGGTTCTTGTGCATAGTTTCATAACTTATAAATGATAAAGAAAACTTGACGTAACTACATATAAGCAAAAGATATGTAATATACCTTATCAAGAAAAGATACTGTGATTCGCTGAAAGAAATTATTTGAAAAGAAATTGAAGTATTTTGTCCTGGTAAATTATATTCCCTTTACCCTTATATTTCTTTAGAAAAACAAACAAAAGCCCAGGCTTGAGTCTCAAGTTTAAAAGTGGCACAGGGTGACATGCCTGCAGAAGAGGAAAAAAAACTAGCATGCGGAACAGCAACAGTGCATCTTGCATTATGTTAAAGAAGACATACAGAAATAGGATGGGAAACCTGGGGAAAGGCCCGTGCTTGCAGGCCAAGTAGCTTTCCTTTGACAGGAGTAAGTTCAACCCCTTCGAAGTCTCATTAGAATCCTTAGAGATCAGGGTGGGTTCCGGCAAAAGCAATGTTGCTAACTAACTCAGAATTCATTTGGGGTTGCCCCTGTCCTTGTCAGAGAGAGCCGCATTGTTTGCTTTCTAGTCATGCCATTGGAAAAATAGCACCCTACTCTGATTGTCACAGAGTAAAATGTTTTCAAGGCTGAAAAGAATTAATTCAGAGGAAGGTCAAATGTATTCGTATCACAAAGTCACACACGATCTCCGGGTTGTCTGTTTTCTTTCTCCTGTAGCTATTGTTCAAGTGAAATGTAGATACATACATGTGCATTTACAACCCTTTCATAAAAAATAATCAAGAAATTTGAAGCACCTGATGTTTTAAATATATATATGTGCATTGTGTTAAAGCTTTTCTTTCAAGAGAAAGACATATGGAAATATTCTGTTATATTAAAAAAACAGTGACATATAAAGAAATAAGAAAAACTGACTGTAACAGACATTATAAAAAGTTCTAAATTTAAGGATTATTTTTATAAGTTTCTAAATCACATGTTTGGATAAACTTCGGAGGAGAAAAGGAACTGGGGTTAAAGAAAACATCACAGAACTGAAGAGACTATAAGAGCATCACTAGAAGGTTAAATTTTTTAAAGTCTCATTTTTCAGAAAGGCCCCAAATGGAAGTCGCATTTATCAAATCCATTACTCTCTGTCATTCAGCTGGTAGCACGTAAACTCGCCCTCACTATATTTTGTTTGGGAAAGTTGTACGGTTTAGTGTATGTTCAGACAGAGAGAATAGAAATACAGTGAAATATTTTTTACCACAGACAGGCTTTTTCATGGGAGAGGCCCCAGGATGAGATTCGCTCCTTAGAAAACAGGCTATTACCGCTGCTCCTTATTCAGAGTTGTAATTATATTTTTTCTGATTCATTATATCAAGTCTTAATATAACCTATTCTCTCATGTCTACCACATTACCTCATTGAATTTTATTTAATATTTCTTACAGCCACTTAATGAATGAACCTTTTATATTCATTATTATGGTGGTTATTATAATAACCATGATTACTATTCTTTCCCATGACATTGTATATTTTAGGAAAGTGCTCTTATCACATGAATTATTTTATGATTCTTTTTTATAGTAGCATAAATGCCACAGTGGTTTTCTTTGCCATTGAAACTCTCACAGAGAATTACTTCCACTTGTCAACATCTAACCAAGAAAACTATTTGCATTCACCTAAAACAGTACCTTTAAAAATAGCCAGTGTATACCCCACGTCAATTTAATCAAATCTACAAATGAAGTTATTTTTGCTATGAAAGTTCCCCTTATTTCCCCCATATTTTCTATGATTGTTTTTCTTTCTTTCTTTAAATAATTTTATCAGGGGCTCTTACAGCTCTTATAACACTCCACACATCAATTGTACCAAGCATATTTGTACATATGTTGCCATCATCATTTTCTAAACATTTACTTTCTATTTTAGCCCTTGGCATCAGCTCTTCTTTTTTCCTCCCTCCCCAACCCCTCTCACCCTCATGACCCCTTGGTAAATTATAAGTTATTATTGCTTTAATATCTTACACAGACCGCTGTCTCCCTTCACCCACGTTTCTGTTGTTCATCCCCCTGGTTGGGGGGGGGGGGGCGGGTTATACATCAATCGGTTCCCCCTTCCTCCCCTCCACCCCCCTTCTCCGTGGTTTTTTTAATGTATTAATTGAAACTAGGTCAGCTGCTTCCATAGCAAAAGTTAATTTTATCGACTCAAGCACTGAAGACTATATTTAAAAGGGGGGAGGGACGACAAGATACTGAGAATTTTAAACCCTTTGTCATGGAGTTGATTCTGACTTACGGCCAACCTATTTGTGTTCGTGTAGAGTAGAACCGTGTGTCCCACGAGGTTTTCAATCACTACTTTTTTTGGAAATACAGCACAACCCTTTCCTCCAAGATACCTCTGAGTGGATCGGAATCACCAACGATGCCGTTGGCAGCCGAACACATTCACCCTTTGCGCCACATCCCGTGCCAATATAGTACCCACAGTTATTGGCAATACCAACAAACTCAGTGAATTTGGGGAAAGGTTTGGGGAGTGTTATAAGTGGAAAATTGTAACCAGTAGCCTGTTGTCTGCAACATATGTAAATAAATGTGGAATCTTGAGCAACAACATTCGAGCTGAATTAAGAAAAAGGAAAGTAAAATTCCAACCTCCTGAAATTTTCAAAGTCCTTTAAATGATGACTAGTCCAACTGCCAAGAGGCCGTTACGTGTTGGCACTGTTGTTACTCGTCACTGAGTGGAACTGAACTTCCAGTAGCCATGTGCGTTAGAGAGTAAGTAGCAGGGCTCCACGGGGTTTCTTGACTGTACTATAAACAGCCAGTTGACAAACCTTGCTTAACTGTCAGCCTACAGGTTAGTAGTTGAACACAAACCATTTCCACCACTTCCAAAAATGTTTCACTGCAGTATCGAACAGCTAATAAGTCTTGTACCCAGTTTTCATTATGAAGTATATTAAAATTCCTACCCACCCCCCAAAAAATGCTTATAGAGTCATGATAATAAGTCTCCAATGTGTATTCCTATGATGGGAATACTTGAGATCCTTCAAAAATTCTTCATGAATGGATGTCCTCTGTACTCTACTTACAATAAAAATTGTAACACCGCCTCCCAAAATTAGTCTTGGTATGATTACACTGCCCCCTAGTGTTAAGAAAATGTGTTTACATGGCTCTTTGCTTTTTTTAGATCAGCATTTTCATGACCCATCTGTCCAACTATGGGAATGATCGGCTGGGTTTGTACACGTTTGTTAATCTGGCCAACTTCGTGCAGAAATGGACCAACCTTCACCTTCAGACTCTGCCTCCCCTGCAGCTGGCTCACAAATATTTTGAGCTCTTCCCTGAACAGAAAGACCCTCTCTGGCAGGTAAGACTGGATCAATAATTGGCTATAAATAATTAATCCTACAAGTATAGCTTATGGTTCTGTAAGATCATCCAAATCAGAAAAGCAAAGGCATCTTTTTCCTAATGTACATTTGAGACACGGGTAGCTTTGAGAAATTACTTCTTCGTTAAGTGTAGTCTTAACTAAGACATATTCAGCCAGTGTCTGTCCCCAGGCCCATTAGAAAGTATAGAATCTTGAAAGCTCAATGAGGGATTCCCAAAGGCATGGTGCTTTCCATCAGGAGTGAGAGATGGCTGAGAAATTAGAAGACAATCAGTTGGGTGTGGGTTAGGTAGGCAGTCAACTGGTAAGCCGGGAGCAGGTCCCACATCTTTAATGCCTGAATGAAATTAGAGACAAGAGGGAGAACTGATAGCTAGCCTTCGAAAACCGCAACAGCAGAAAACTGTGGTTATCTGTCAACAGCACCAGTTGGGGATGAGTTTGAACATAGAGGAGTGTTTATGGTGAAAAGACTGTTTCGTAAAATAAAAATATCACAAAGACGAGGTGTTGTCAGAAACGCTTAGGTGACCTAGAGGTTCAAGAGCATACTTTGAACTTGTGTTTCCCAGGCCATGATGTAGGACAGCAACAGTCTTAGTCAATACTTGCGTAATGTTTACCTGGTGTCAGACTGGCCACTCTCCACATGTTAATCCGTTAAATCCTCACAGCTACCCGATGGAAAATTCAGTTATTGTTCCCATTCTAAAGATGGAGGAGCTGAGCCACTGGAACAAGGTCCCAGAGCTAGGGTATCGTAAAACTGGGAGTCAACTGCAGGCTGACAGGCTCCAGAGACTGTGCTCTTAATTAATTCCAGCACCAAATGCTACAGGCAAGCCATTGATGGAGTTGATGCTCAAATAATAATAATCTTCAGTCGACCAGGTAAACGCAATAGACTGAGATTGCAGTAAACTCTGACCTCTCTGCTCATTTCACCTGGAAGCTGTGAGCTAATTACCCCAAAGAGGGAAATCATTGCACATCTTAGCAAAGTCGGTGATTGTGGATGGCATATTACTTGTCAGCTGTGACACTAAGAATGTTTTCGTCTTATGCACTGAGAAACACCACCAATGTTCACCTCTAGAGTCTAGAAAGTCACATAGTTTACCCGATAATTAAACACTTTCATTAAAACTGCAATCATTATCATTTCAGGTGACAGGTTGAAACCAATTTTCCCCCCAGAACAACAGCCCAAAAGAACACACTTGCCTCATTCTTCACACTTGTTATTAATTACACATAAGCAGAAGGTTCATTTGCCTACATGTATTAATTGCGTAGTAGACTACTCTTTCTGACCACTCCTGAAAATAATAGCGAAGTGTACTGCAATCCTCCCCTCTTTCTGTATACTATGCACTTCGCAGGTAGAGCTCCAGGGGGTTCCTTAGGTACACCTTGCAAGAGGTATGTCAATTTGAGTACTGTAGAGATCAAAAGCTGAATCCCTAAGGTAGTAATTCACCCTCATTTTGCCCTTTTGCTAAAATTCGGTACTTTTTAACATCACAGCCTGAAAAGTTACATTTTTAGATATGCATTACTGACCTTTGAAGGCAGCTGAAAGGAATCCAGTGTCTCTTTAAATAGTATTATTATGTCCAGATCTGTATCCCTTTGAAGCCCAGCAGGGAAGCTCAGAGTCACATAGAATAAAGAGTTGACACCTTGGATTTCATTTACTTACTGAATGCTGAGAGTGAGTCTTCTTTCAGGTTGGGGGTGGGGGAGGGAGCCTCTGCCCAGCAAGCTCGCCATTTAAAACACAATAAAAATAGAAATAAGACGCACAGGATTACTAATAACACCAACAAAAAGTAACAGTCTCAGCGGTTGGAGGCAATTTACTTGTACTAGAAACGCCTCCCACCACCATCTCCTCATGAGACTGTCAACTTCCCATTGGGAAGGGATTGTTTGAAAGACTCTTTGATGCCACACTGAGGCTTCCTTATGTTGAAGGAGTCAGGCAGCCTTGTTTCCTAGAATGCCTCTTATGGGCAGATGTTGACAGCCTGTAAGACACAGTGGACGCACACGTTCCTCCCCCAAAATCTCGGTCTTCTCGTCCCATTTAGAATCCCTGTGATGACAAACGCCACAGAGACATTTGGTCTAAGGAGAAAACCTGTGATCGCTTGCCAAAATTCTTGGTGGTAGGACCTCAGAAGACAGGTGAGACCTTCGTAATGACGATGCGCGAGGAACCAGCTGAGCGACTGAAACCGGGCTTCTTATTCCCACGAGTTCGTGCCCATTCCATAAAGGAGGGGGAACGGACCACACGTGGGATTCTGACCAATGTTTGCGTCGCTCAGTCACGTACCTAAGCGTTGGTCAAAGGGCTTTTCTTGTTTTTTAATGAAAAGGTTGGAAACAGATGGTAGAACGTTTGACGATCCCATAGGAAACCCTGAGAGAAATGTTATTTTCATTCCAAAGATCCTCGTGGAAAAGTGTCGTTGTTAACATTCCTAAAAACAAAGCTAATCACGTGGTTAGAGAACAGCTGACAAGATTTTGTCAGGAGTCAAGAGGGGAGCGAATAAATACCTACTGCTTTTTTGTCATAAACCTCTTCCAGAAAAAAGAGGGGGTACCTCTTGGGCTGCCATCCTCCCGGCAGTTTATTTCTAAACAGTTTCTTGCCGAGAGGACTATTTTTCTTAACAGTCTAAAACATGTCTGACAAGCAGAATTCCCAGACATAAACGAAACTCTGTGCTAAGAAAGGTATTTATCTATACCCAGGAGAAATCTTCCACACATTTTTCTTAAACTGGTGTGCAATTTTTCCCCATGAACTTCTTGTTTCTGTAAGAATCAGTATTAAAATGAAGCCCAGTGGAAGAGTTAAGATGCCAAACATTCATGCTGTATCCCACATAATAAAGAATTGGGAGCCCTGGGCGTCTGGTCCCACAGCCAACAGCGGGTCCACCAGCCCCCGCCTAAACAGGGAACAGACTCGTTTTCCTCGGCTCTCTAGAATGAACTAGGAAGAAGTCTGCAGGATGTACACAAAAGTTTAATCTGTTCATTCCCTCAAGGTCAGTGGTTCTCAACCTTCCCGATGCCGCGACCCTTTAAGACAGTTCCTCATGTTGTGGTGACCCCACCCCCAACTTCATCACTTTAATTTTGCTACTGTTAGGAATCGGGCGACCCCTGTGAAAGGGTCTTTCGACACCCCCCAAAGGGGTCACGACCCACAGGTTGAGAACCGCTGCTCTAAGTTGCATTTGCAAATATCAATCTGCAGGCAATTATAAATGTGACAAATAATGTTCTTGTCCTGCTCGTTTGCTCCTCCTTGTGAAATTCAAGAGGCGAGAGGGAAAACATTTCAACTCCAGGCTGTGCATGGAACGCCCAGTACCGTGCTGTAGTCTGGCCGTCACTGGCCACGTCTGCCCTGGGACGCTTGGCGGGCTCCCTCTGTCAGGTTTGCTTCCGAAAGCCCAGCAGGCTGCCTTCCTCCCATGTGGCCTTGACTGTGCAGAGACGTCTTCAGATCACGGTTAGAGGGCAGAAGCAGAGACTTGTCAGCTGAGACTCATCTGGGTTTCCAACTGCAGACATCACTGTTTGTACATGACATTTACTTTTGGAAGTGATCTATTTTTTAGTCCACTTTCTATAACTCTAATATATATATATGAACATTTATAAATACTATATATCTCTATTTGTATATGTACAGTATATACATGTAGTTTAATGATGATTCATGTGCAAAAGGCTTAATGACTAAAACATGGGTTCTTCCTGTCACAAGTCCTTAGACTTTCTAGAAATGCTGTTGAACAAACAGCATATGTGGTCTTCTGATGGATTTGGTCCGCTCAATCATGTACCTCAGCTTTTGTCAAGGTGTTTTGTTTTGTTTTAATGAAGAGAAAAAGGTTGAGAATAGATGTTAGAGAGTTTGAATATCCCACAGGAAAACCTGTGAGAAATGTTATTTTTATTCTAAAGATTATATAAAGCCCCGTCTTTCTCTCCTACTTTCTAAAGAAACTGAATTTTTCCAATCTTGTTTACATATTCATTTATCTGCAAGACAATTTACCCATTTTCAATGTACAGCTTGAAACATTTTGGGAATGATATGCTGTGAGGTAACCCCCACCGCAATCAAGATATAGGACCGGTAAGCTATAGAGACCGTGACTGGCTGCACGGATAGTTTCTTGGGGGGAGGGGGGGAGGGGCGTGGCAGGGAAGACTCGGTGTGGGGCGGGGAATGAAATGGGTAGCTGATAACTCTGGGTTCAGGACAGGCTCCTGGGCAGCTGTCGTGTTGTCTTTTGGAGAATTTCACATGAATGGAATCATACTGTGTGTGGTCTTCTGGGCTTGGCTTCCTTTGCTCCGTGTGATGTTCAAGAATGTCTTCTTTTTGCCTGTCTGTCTGTATCAACATTTTCAATTTTTAAAAAAAATTGATTTAAATGGATCAAAAATAGCTCCCTAATCCCATGAAAATTAAATGCTTTTATTTTTAAACTTGAGTCTTGTCAAAAGTAGATATATAACTAGTGTTGTAGAGACATGGAGTAACCTGGATAAGGAAAACCATTTTTGTTGAAATTGACAAAAATATGAAAGGCGATGCTTCTCGGATGGTCATTTGAACATGTGGTTATGGAGTTGATTCGTTCCTGCTTCTTGTGGCCCGTCCTGACTTTGACCCCCGGCAACCCCATGTCTAATACAACACAGCATCGCCTGGTCATGGGCCACTGACCGCCATCCCCATAGAGAAACAAACAAGTTCTTCACACCCAAGACCATGTGTAGGTAAACCCAGAATTCCGAAACCTTTGGATCACTTTTGACCACTGATAACTTACATGACAGCTTCTGCTAGACTGCAAGGCAAATTATAGCCATTTCCATTTGTTTTTCTAATGAATGCTGGTCAATAAAGGGTATAAAAGCAAATAGCCTAATTTAATAGCATTCTTCAGTATGAAATCCAGAAAAGGATATTTTTAGTTGGTGTAAGAAAAAAATTAATTTCTGCCTTTTCTTCTCACGTTGTATGGTTTATACTCTTTTTCTCCATAAAGGCTGGTTCTTTTCAGCTTTAAATAATGACTTTCTGCGTTATATATCAACAAAGCTGTTTTTTTAATATCTTAATAATTGAAATAAAAGGTGGGTGCTCTTTAAGTACCTGGACATAGCTTATCTTGCTGGACCCAAACAAAACCCTGATAGCTAAGTATTTTCTTCCCGTTACACAGGTAAGAAAACTAAGACCTATTGAGGGGAAATGATTTTTGTTCCATCTCTTACAGCTGGTAAGTTCCGGAAACGCGCCCACTATTGCCGTCAGGATTGCACCTGGCTTCAAAGGCCATGTTTTTTGTTTGTTTTTAAATGAAATTTTCAATTAACAGTGCTAGGTTTTTTTCTTTTGTCCTTTTCTTTGGAGAGGTGGTTCTCAATCAGTGTTACCCTTTCTTAAGCATTTCTTCTAAGTTAGTGATCCTCCAAGTGTGATCCCAGACCAGAGGCATCGGGATCACCGGGAGCTCACCCCCACATAGATCTATCTGCTCAGTCTGTTTCTGAGCACAGTGCCCAGCTCTGTGTGATATAACAAATAATGCTGACAACGGCTGAGAACCACTGATGAAAGCTGAAGTTGTAAAGGCCATTTCTCCTTTGGATGTAAGAGAGTACTGCGCTTCGTGTTCCAAAAGTTTATCTGTGATCATCGATTCACACTGTTCGTTGTTTAGCTCAGATAGAATCTAGGAACACTGCCTCCTTCCATTCATTTTCAGACAGTATTGCTGTTGACATAGTGATTTTTTAAATGTTTCTGCTTTATAGATCTGGGAGATTTGAGTACAATACTAAAGAAAGCTCACCAGAGAGATAAGCAAAAGAAGAGATGTGTAAAGATGGCAACAGGGCATGATCAGTAGGTAAAATCAGAAGTGCACTTTACCCGAGTGAGAGCAGCACAATGAGACAGGGCATGTCTGATCACCACTGCCAGCTACTGACCTGGAATACTGTTCTGTGACACTGGAGCGCGCATGAAGGAGAGAAGGGGAACTAGAAGATGACATGTGTCTACCCGAGGAATACTGAATACACAGACCAGAAATATTTCTATAGTGCGGTCTCAGAAACGCATTCCCAGTTGCAAGTACAGGCAAAAAGCCTTGACAAACTGAAGCCCAGGCTGCCATATCCAACTATGCTGCAAACAATTCTGGCTCAGAGTTCTGACTGTAAACTGAATTTTACAGCATATGACATTGTTACAGTCTAATAAAATCATACCTTTGCATCCTAAAGTCACACAGCTATACAACTGCCTGTGTGAGTTAAATATAAAGAAAAAGCACCTATTTATTATTTAAATTGAGTGATTTAAACAGTGTTTCACCCTACTCTCTATAAGCAAATGCAACTCACTGTCATCAGGTTGATTCCGACTCACAGAGACCCTGTGGGGCAGGGCGGCACTGCCCCTGTGGGTGTCCGAGGCTGTAAATCTTCTCTGGAGTAGAGACCCTCCTCTTTCTCCCATGGAGGGGCTGGTGGTTTCAAACTGCTGATGTGGCGGTTGGCAGCCCATTGCATAACCACTGTGCCGCCAGGGCTCCTTGCAAACACGAAAGCACACCGAGACTTCAGAAACCTTGATGAAAGGCTAAATTCTGTCTTGAGTTTAGTAAGTGGTCATATGCCTCAGGAGGAACTTCATAGGAGAACCCAAGGGTCATTTTGGTAATGCAATATCCCATAATAAACGATGGTCTGTTATATGTATGTAGTATTTCACTCTATCAAAATGTTCAGGCATTTTAACAACATTTCCTTCCTGGGGGGGAAAACCCCTACAACAATAAGCAAGGCAACTGATTTCCCATTAAGAAAACGAAGGCAGAGAGGTGACCTGCCTAAGTCGGAAGGAAATCCATGGTTGAGCTGGGATCAACAGCTAGCGTTGCCATGCTCGGCAGCAAGCCTCCTCTCCTCAGACCACACTCCCTCCATTTGTGCAGACCCAGGACTTTTAAAAATGCGGCATATCTAATTAATTCAATTCAAGGAGTGTGTAGGATGTCTCTGTTTGGGTCATTGATGACGCTGGTCAACACACGTTGGTGCCTCAAATGTGAGATTTGTTTCTGGGTCTATGTAACCTGCTGGTTCAAAACATTGCACCAGTTCTCACCTATCAGCTCTGGTGTTTGATACCGCACATATGCCACAGACCCTTCTTTACTCTGCTTGCCCATAAAATCATCAGGCTTTTGGGACGTAGTGTTAGGTAGAGGAAAGGCGCCCTGACTTGACTTAAAGTACGTTGTGTTGTCAAGTTATACTCCACATGGTGTCCTTGTATCCAAAGATAGCTGTGAACGATGAAAATTACATGAACTTGGGATTTTCT
Source organism: Tenrec ecaudatus (assembly GCF_050624435.1). Lineage (NCBI taxonomy): Eukaryota > Metazoa > Chordata > Mammalia > Afrosoricida > Tenrecidae > Tenrec > Tenrec ecaudatus. Next base: position 101,404,980 of record NC_134532.1, on the reverse strand, counting down.
CCAGGTATCATTTCACCTTTCCTAGGAACTACATAGCAGGCAATTCCAGTGTGTTATCTTAGAAAGGGCCCAGAAGTAAGTTACTGTACAAGGAACACGGTGCTCCGAGGATGTAGTGGACAATGTGTTTGAGTGCTAACCACAGGTCAGCTGTTTGAACCCCCAGCTGCTCTGCAAGAGGAAGATGAGACTGTCTGCTCCCGTGAAGATGTGCAGCCCCAGCAACACATGGGAGACGTCCCATTCTGTCCCGCAGGGTTGCGATACATTGTCACTGATTGGCTGGTAGTGAGTTTGGTACAGCAAATAGAGGTTCACGTGTTCTGAAAGCCAAAATGGGGTTCAAACTCTTCTATTAAAATTAAAGTGTCCCAGTCTTGTTATGAGATGGTACAACTTCCCCACCTGTGCACAGAAACCCTTTTTTAAAAGTTAGAATTTTTCTGAATGAAGAAGTTTGTAGTCAACCTCATCTCTGAAACGTGGAACATGACTTACCCATTGACTTCTATATATTAAAATGTGTTCTGAAGTGTTTACTGAATCATTTAAGGAAGAAAATTTTAGATCTTCAAATTATGGATGAGAATTGATACGAAGACTTACATCTTCGACACTCTAAATTGCCATCACACGTCCATATATGTGCCTTTTAATTTTTATGCTTTACTTTCCACTCTTCTCAAGCCTCGTACCAGCTTTGCAGTGTCCACCTTGCAGTCTCTGTATATATCACACAGCCTCCCAGACGCAAAAGAAAAGCTTGCTGCCATCGAATCTATTCTAACTCATAGTGATCCTTGAGGACAGAGAAGATCTGCCCATTTGGGTTTCCAAACCTTTAAATCTTGTAAAGGCAGCAAAGTGACTGATGGGTTCAAACCACTGACTATATGATTGACAGCTCAATAGGAAACCAACAAGCCCCCATCGGATCATTCACAGCTTCCCTTGGAATTCCCATGACAACGAACTCTTTTCCGAATATTTCTTATCTTGTTTGTCTTACTCTATAATTTATGTGTCAGACTTCTTCTCCTCTTTCAAAGTAGGAGGATAAATTAGTAAGTGAGCATAGCTGCATAGCTGAAACTATAGTGGAACACCATCGCTACGAAGGCAGAGCCGCGGCAGTCTGTCCAATACGATTTTCTGAATCAGTGCCCCAAATAACCCCAGGAGCAGGCCCAAAACCAAGAGAGCAAGAAAATAAACTGCTATTGGGCTATGTTATCTTTACTGTTTTTAAGCACTTTGGAATGCTAATACAGAGAAATTAGACTTTCCTTTCATTAATCTCTACCCCTCTCTTGTCTTTCCAGGTACCACAGCTTTGTACTTGTTCCTGGTCATGCATCCTTCCATCCTTAGTAACTCCCCCAGCCCCAAAACCTTTGAGGAGGTACAGTTCTTTAATAGAAATAACTACCACAGGGGGATTGATTGGTAAGATGGGTTATTAGTATAAATCTAAAAGTATATGTACTGTACGCAGAATAAAATTAGCACTAAGATTTATGAACATATGTGTATACCACAGATAAAACTGTCCTCTACATCATGGTAGCTCGGCTGACTCATGAGCAATCGCAGATGCTTCTCGGTTCTTGGAGGGACTTTTTGACTCAAGAGTTCCATATGGGCTTTCAATTGGCATCCATCGTTTTTCATTTCAGCTACAGATATGAAGCCAGAGAAACGCCTGATGGCCCAACCATTTCATTTCTCTCCGTTGTTAAGAAAGTGCTTTTGTGTTTTCTTCTTGTGCGCTTGGCATAAATGTGGCTGTAGCCACATGGATAATTTTTCCCTTTTTGCTTTGGCATAACAGGTTGTAAATGAATACATAACCAGGGTCAGAAATATGTGTGTATAATTCATGAGTAATAAAAGCTAAATAACTAATAAAATAAAAGCTAAAGGCAATCATTGATATAAGAAATGTTATATTTCCCCTTTGAATTAAAAGTAGAACTATGCCAAACATCTGAGGGAAATTTTAAAAAATAAATAACCTCACTGCCATCAAGTCAATTCTGACTCAAGGTGACCCTCTAGGACAGAGTAAACTGCCCCTGTGGGTTTCCAAGACTACAGCTATTTACAGGAGCAGAGAGCCTCATCTTTCTCTCCATGAGTGGCTAGTGGATTTGAACTGCTGACCCTGAGGAAAGCTAAAATGTCACATACATAAAATATAGCACTGTAATGGAAATAGATGGGTCAAATAATATTTGAATCATAAAATATATTTTTAAGTCTTGCCGCCTAAAGGATCGTGTTGGGCAGAGAGTAGCATAAAAAAGTGGAGTGTTCTCTTATCATTCTAGAGCATAAACTTGCTGTGTGTATGTTAATTAATAGGTATGATCAGACTGTATGATCTCAGCCCTTTAAATGGCACCTCCCTCAAAGCTGATCAATGGGAAGGTGACTGGACTAAGCATCGCTGGCCACCTGCTAGAATGCATATTCTAGTTATCATATTTCCAGTTTGACTCTTCTGTACAGGAATCGCTTTTGCTTAATTGTGTGATACCAAACAACAGCCAGGAGAATCATGAAACCATCCAGCATTCAGCAGCTGTTTGACCGACAACTCAACCATGTAGCGATATAAGGCACAGAATACCATAGTTTTGATATAAGAACCACAGAGAGTGATGAAAGCCTACGTGGAGGTGAACTCACAGTGGCCCTAGCCCACAGAGTAGAACAGCCCCTGTGGGGTCCTGAGGCTGTAACTCTTTATGGGAGTAGAGAGTCCGATGGAAACCTGCCTCAGAGGCACACTCATACTGACCCTATAGGACAAGGTGGACCTGCCTCCGAGGGTTTCCGAGACTGTAACTCTCTGGGAACAGAAAACCTCCTCTTTCTCCCTTGGAGCAGCCGTGCTTTCTAATTTACCATGTGGTCACCAGGAGACAAAACTGACTTGATGACAGTTGGTTTGAGTAGGAACCCCACCTGCTATGCCACCTGTGAGTCGGCGTCAATGTGATGAGATTGAGCTTCATTTTTTTATTTGGAGTTGAAGGAGAATCCAATACCTAGAGTCCCTGGACTGAAGAATACTCACGTGAATAACCTTTAAAGTCCGGGGAAAGCCGACCATAGACCAGTGTGTACTGTGTATTAAAAAGTTCCTTCCCCTTAATTAGTTTTTGACAGGAGGTGGCATAAACAAGGAGAATGCTAAAGAACAGTTAAATCGTTTAATCATAACTCCTTACAAACATCTCAAATACAAGTACTTTTGATTGACAGTGTGTGGTTATTAAAGGCAATTAACACGAACAACAAAAGGCAGTAACAGGAAATGCTATCCTGTTGGCAGAACTAAGCCATTTCTGTCAACGAAATCCAATGTACTCCGCCTTCAGCTAGCTGTGTCCCTCCCTCTATGAAGTGCCACCACCTCGGTAGTCCTTTGGGGCCATTACAGCAGAAGAGTGAAGATTTAGTTTTTAGAGGCCAAAGTCGCCTCCAGAATTAACCCTGGCCCAGGGAGCGCATCTCAATGCATGGATCTGTTTTCCTTGGAGAACTGGGTACTAGGAGGGCTTGCGTTAACCAACAGGAAGCCTGACCACAGGCTTTGGCAGTAAACAAAAGAGGGCAAATAAAAATGAGATATGTTTATCTTTGATACAATTGTCAAGATTTTGGATCAGAAGATTTGAGGTACAAAAAGATTTTGTTTTCGAACATATATTAGCTTTATGCTTATGGTTAGGTTATGATTTTTTGTCAATTATATGGGCATGCAATGGAAGGTTGGTATGGTGCATAAAGGACCATACAATTTTTTGGTTTTTATCATTTAGAACTAATGATCATCTTAATCTGACTTTGAGAAAAATAACTAAGAAAATTTTAGGGGCCATCCAAGCAATAAATAAATAGATGTAGAATATTGGTTAATAGCACTTCTTTCTCTTTCTGGTTAAAAAGGGGAGGAAATGCTGAGCTGTGTCTCACAGAAATGGCAAAGCTTAAGTTGATACAGGAATTTTTTTTTAGCCCCTAATTCCTAACCCACTTTTGTTTTCTCTCCGATTCTTTGAATACTTGATTGAGCTCGTAGTCTCCAGTTTGGATCTACGTGGGGGACTTTCATGAGCTACCCTGGAACTCTGAACCTGGAACCCTCTTAGTTACTGGCTATCCAGCAACATTTTTGGTATCGCCATGTGCCAGGCAGTGGACTAGAACAATGTGGGCACACGTGTGGGCAAACAGACTGGACCCTGCCTCCGCCAGGAGCCTCTGCACCCAGACAGAATCAAGAGGCTGTTAGCTCCAGGTCCAGAATTGTGTGAGGGGGTTTTCTAGACTCAAACTCCCCCCGGGACGGAGCAGGGCAGCTGCAAAGGGGGCGGGGAAATGTTCAAAAGGAAAACATGATCTGATGCCAGCCCCCTTTGCCCTTCTTTGGGATTTCTGGCACCGTTCTCTGAACAAACAAGCTTGGAACAAGACACGCTTGCAAGACCACTAGACATCTGGATGAGACATAGCCTGAGATGTGGCGCCTTCTGTAACTAGCCCCCAAACAGAGAGTAGATCAAAATTTCCAGAAATACTTGCGTATCTCTTTCCCCACAACAGGAAGCCAAAACAACACATTGTCAACAAGGCAATTTACAGAAAACATAAAATGATTTCTTTACTGCTCAGAGTCTCAAGACATCACTTTGTTGTCTGAGCAAACTTTGCAATGTGTTAGCAGCTGGAACCCTGCCAGAAGCTGTGTCGTGTGAGATAACTAAAAGAAAACCAACACCCTGTGAAAAGAAGGCATCCCATAAATGTCAACGGCGCTTTCCTTCTGTAATTAGTGAACTACCTTGTCTTGGTGGCAAACGGTCGTGGACGTTTATGAATTGAAGGGGGTGGCTGACGACCTAGGGCGTAAGCTCTTATTAGGAAGTACAAAATGTCTTGGGAGTTAAATGCGTCTATTCTCTCTACAAAGGCGTCTTTTCCTGGAAAAAGTGTCCCTTGGTGCATCTGAAACATTTACCACCATATGCTAAATGAGTTAGAGCTGACAATTGTCCAGGTGGAACATTAAACAAAATCCTGTGTCTCTTTAATTTCAGCCTATGAGCATCCAGCTTATTCTGTGTTCACTCTGCTGATGTTTTAAATTCTCACCTCACTTATAGATAATTGGACTTGACCTTAGGAAATTTGATAGGATTCTATATTTGGAAATATTTCTGCATTCTTCGTTTTTTCTCATTATCATTCTGAAAAGGAAATGAGTGGTTAGGAATGCGAAGAAAAATTAAGCAGCTAGACCATGTTTTCACCAGAGCTATGCGGCATTTTTAAAGCGTGAGGGTTGAGGATGACATCAGCAATGTCCCATTGATGAAAATGGAAATTACTTGCGATGTAGTCAAGAATGTTTTGTGTCCAGCCTTTTAAGACACCTTTGAACTTATCACATTGTCTGCCTTAATCAAGTTTTCTTTGTGGTCGGCCACTGACTATTTCCACACCTAGATCCATTGTATATAGTTAGCTCATTGTTGCCGTGTTGCCACTGTGTCTTCGTTTTATATAATTACGGTTAGGTCATTATTGTTGTTTTGCCACTGTCTACATTTTTTGTTCTCTCCCAGTCCTTTGCCCCTTATCATGTTAAGCAAAACCATCAAACCAAAAAAAAGTGTTTAGAGAAGCATCTTTAAAATACATATTTAACATTCTTGAGACGTGTCTCTTAAATGCCTTAAAGAAAGAGGGTGTTGTTTAGAAATGAATGTGTGGGATACCTTTAACATCTTCACTCACCAGGACAAGATTGAAAACCGATCTTGGGTTGAGAAAACTGTTCCTTTTCTAGGTATATGGATTTCTTCCCAACCCCGTCTAATGTCACCAGTGATTTTCTGTTTGAGAAGAGTGCCAATTACTTCCACTCAGAGGAAGCTCCTAAAAGAGCTGCTTCTCTGGTCCCCAAAGCCAAGATCCTCACCATCCTCATTGATCCATCAGACCGAGCATACTCCTGGTACCAGGTAAGGAAAATGCAGCCAGAACCCAGCAGGTAGGAAGGTTTATATAAAAAGCGAAACGGAGAATAAAGGATGGCTTTTAAGCTGTAACCACATCCCCAGCACTGGAACAGCACAGAGGTCTGTTAGCTGTTCAGGAACTACAGAGAAAATGAACTTGGCTTTGTTTCTATGGAGTATCTAATTGCACTTTTTTCTCAACGCAATTAAGAAATTAAACTAAACTGTGATCAATCAAATAGTACGTGATTGTATCTGTTATCTGTGTTCCTACACATCAACATTCTTAAGGTGAAATATTGTAATAAACTGAAACTCTAGCTCTTTATCCAACACATGGGGCCACCATCATTATCTCAGTGTGACAGATCAGGAGGATGATTGATTCCCCAAAACAGCAGGGAACAAACTTATTTTCTGTAAAGATCCAGGTCGCTGCTACTTTTAGGGTTCGTGCCATTTAGTCTCTGACAACTCTGCGGCTGGAACAAGAAAGCAGCCTCGGACAATAGTATTCGTGACTGAGTGTGGCAGTGTTCCCAGGAAACTTGATCTTCAAAAGCAGCCACCAAACTGAGTTTGGAACACAGGTGATCATTTTCCAACCCCTGATACTAGCTGCCATCAATTCGGTGGCCTCATGCACATCAAAACAAAATGCTGTCCAGGTCTCCATGATCCACTGCAGATCCGAGCACTGTTAGGCACCAGAGCTAGACTGTCTGCTTCTCAGAAGTAGATCACCAGACCTTTCTTCCCAGGCCACCGTCATACAGAAGGTGCTCTCCGTGTTCTAAATGAACTCCTGTAGCGCAATGGTTAAGCACTTGACTCTTTGCAAACACTCACCAGCTACTCCGCTGGAGAAATGATCTAGCGACCCACCAAGACGACAGCCTTGGAAACCCCATGAGCAGTTCTACTCAGCCCTGTGCGATCGCTATGGGTCAGAATCAGCAAAACAACAAAAACAGTGAAGAAACAATGAAATGACAAAACTAAGAAAGTAACTGAATGCAAAAAAAAATTATCTGATTTATAAACTCTTACCAGATGCATAATAAAAAAAATTCTCAAATCAAGATATGTTTTAAAAGCTAAATATAAGAATCCTTCATCCACCTCTTTCTTAAACATTCGTTGGTACTATGCTTTTGATTGGCAAGTTTATGGAAACAAGAATTGTGAAGTAATTCAGGAGCCCTGGTGGTGTAGTAGATTATAATTTAGGCTATTGATGCAAGGTCAGCAGTTCGAAACCACCACCTGCTCCACAGGAGAAAGATAAGACTTCCTGCTCCTATAAAGATTTACAATCTCAGAAACCCATAGGGGCAATCCTACCGTCCTATAGGTTCACTATGAATCAGAAGTAACTCCATGGCAGTGAGCTAAGTAAGTAACTTGACACCATTAAAAAATAATGTCAAATTTTTTTTAAAATCTGTATCTGTGATGTTTCTTATTACTAAATGGAAAACCTCCCCTAAAAGTGGCCGAACAAAAGCATCACCAAAGTAGTGGAGTAAGCGGTTGTAATCCCTGCGACCCTTCATTAGCACTCCATAGTATTGTAATATCAAACTTGCTTCTTAATGTGCGTGTGCTCGTCCATTCATTAAATTATACCCACTCACCCTGGGTGCTGCACGTGGTCAGCAAGCTGAGTTGTTCACAAAATGATCTGCAGTTTGCATTCACCCAGAGATATCTTGCAAGAAAAGCATGGAGCGAGCGTGACTTCTGAAAGATCAGCCACGGAGGAGAGGAGAGAGCCTCTGTACGCAAGGAGGCCCCACGCATATTGAAAAGGACTCTGTGGTGACTGGGTTTTGGTGTGCAAAGTACTGCTGGACGATAAATGCCCTGCTGCTTTCAAATGCCGCGCTACTTGGGGGTGGGGGGGGGGATATGTATAAACAGCCAGCATGCAAGCTGGATAGGGATCACTAACCCTGGAGAGACAGACTCCGGTAGGGGAGCTCCGAGTGATAGTGTCCCTCTGATAATGCCCACCGGGGAGAGTCTCAGGACGCGCTCCATCTGTTCACTGAGTGCCGCCAGGGAGCCCAACCACCAGAGGAGCCAGCCATTTCCTTCAAGGAAAGAAGCAGCGACAGGATTATCATAAGATGTGTGAGGGAAAAATCTAGGCAAGTTTAAAATGAATGGGATGTTGTGAGAGGCAAAAGCAGGACTCTGGAAAGGGGTTATCAGCAGGCCAGGACTGAAAAGTTGACAATGGGTCCTGTTTCCTTGAAAAGTATCAAGCTAAGATAAAATGCAGACTGTTGGGTCCCTAAACCCCTTATCGGATACTCCGCACCTGGTTGGAAATCGCTACTGCTTCCTTGTTAGAGAGCTCCGTGTGGCTCAGGTCCTTCAGGCGAAAGTGGGATGCTATGTTTTCACTGATACAATTTCCTACAACAAGCCCCTGAGCGCCTCTGATTCTGGTGTCAGGTTTCCCAGCCCTGAGTTCTTCTCTTATTGACCAAAGCAGTTTTGCAGGTCTACAAGGGGAGGAAGAATCTGTCAGGGACCCCTTCACGAGGCAGATGGAATCTTAAACAGACATAGCGATGATAATCTGCATCATAGGAAGTGGAGACACCTTGAAAAGTTAAAATCCATAAAAACTCACAATGCTCTGAGAATCATTCAAGCCAAACTCCAGGATCCGTGTTTTAAAAAAATAGAAATAAAAATCCACAGCAATTGCAAGTTGGCTGATTTGATTTTGAACCTTTTACTTCTTTCCACCAGGTATCTGGAGGAAAGAAAAATAAGCCTTAATTGACTCAAAGAGAAAGAAGAAAATTGAAACTTGGCAACCACTTAGCCCCTGAAAAATTGAGAATTTAGTGAGACAGGAAGTCTCAAAGCTGCAAGCTAACAAAACGCCCTCAATATTGCGAATAAATTACTCTGCGGTGGCAAAAGGCAGGCCTTAGCAAAATCCAGTTGAGTTTGTAGTACGCTAATTTGAACCCCAATTGCAGCCGACTTGCTATTCAACTAGATGAGGGGAAACATTCACAAGCCCACACTAAGCCTGAATATTTATAGGTCAATTTAAGGGAAAGGTGATTTCCGCAAACCCATGGGCCTGAGCCTGGGCCATTAGGAAACACTTTCCTCTGTGGATTACCGCTTTCTGCATTTTCTGCACAATAAATGATTCTGACTCACCACAAAGGTTACCATTAGATAAGATAATATTGGCTTTTAGATGCTAGGTAATACATGGTAAAAGCTGCGCATTTCCGATAATGTGCTTGTCAGAGTTTTCAGTAGTTTCTCCATTTAAAGTAGACACTAGAGCTTTCCTCGTCTAAACCGCATTACTGGATGGAGCAAAACTATTTGGCAGTCCAGTAGAGTGTGCTGTGCATGACGGATAGTCACCGGGCTTGATAAATGGCCAATTTATGGGCTGAAAGAGGGACATTAATGGGGGTTCAAAAGTTTACTTCCAGAGTAAAACATGTACACTAAGGAAACGGTGCCAAAAGTTAGCTAAAAAAAAAACTATTTATGAGATTTCAGCATCTACAAAATAAGTTCTCAAAAATCTTCGCTCAACAGTGTCATAACGTCCGATCCTGATGCTCGGAGCAAGCACTCTTGTCCTTATTGATTGCCGAACAAGGAACTCTCCAGCAGTGAGGCATTCCTTTCGTGAGCTTGCAGACTTGTCACCAAGATTGATTTTTAATTTTGTATGCCTATGGTTCCAGTTCGTTTAACAATCCACCTTTTCATCATAGCATCAGCGATCGCATGACGACCCTGCAGCTCTGAAGTTTAGCTTCTACGAAGTCATCTCAGCTGGAGCCCACGCGCCCTCCGAGCTGAGAGCCTTGCAGAAGAGATGTCTGGTCCCTGGGTGGTACGCCAGCCACATCGAGAGATGGCTTGTTTATTTCCCTCCCTTTCAGGTACACACAATAAGCATTTACACCCTGTTACAATCGCATTTAGTTGATGACTGCCTCAAGGAGAGAGGCCGTTCTTACTCAGTGAAACATGACGAGCTTTTGCTCTTGATTTGTAAATAATGAGACTGGGGCAAAGAATAACAGATAGGCAGAGGCAGCGAGCTGTTCCATTTTCTTCTCTAAGTGTATTTCAGGATGCTTCGCCTTGCTCTGTTTTCTAGCCCATCTTTCCTGGTTGTAAAATGCTTCTGAGCCTTGATTCTTATTCTGCAAAGAAGAAAGTCTCAGAACCTCTTAACCAAACAAGACAAATCTTATTTGGCTTAATCCAGTAGCATTATTTTCCTTTGAAGGAACGCTGGTGGTGTGGTGGGTTAGACACTGGGCTGCTAATTGCAAGGTCAACTGTTCAAAACCACCCGCTACTCAGAGGGAAAATAAAGATGATGCTTTCTACTCCCATAAAGTTTTAGGCATGTGGGAAACCCACGGGGGCAGTTCTGCTCTGTCTTTAGGATTACCGTGAGTCAGAATCTGCTGGGAGGTGGTGAGCTCTATTTTCCTGTGGAGCCGTCATAGTCCACATTTCATAAGTCCTGTGTCTTCTCGTGACTTCCTTCGTCCTCCGATCGGTGGGGCATCGACCTAGGTTCTAAAGCTCGCTCCCGCGGGGGATTTCATGAGCAATGCAGTCACACCAGACTCTCCACACCTGTGGTTCTCCACCTTCCGCATGCTGCGACCCTTTCATACAGTTCCTCATGTGGTGGTGACCCCCCCAACCATAAAATGATTTTCCTTGCTACTTCCACCATTGTAATTTTGCTACTGTTATGAATTGGGCAACCCCTATGAAAGGGTCGTTCAAACCCCCACAGGGGGTCATGACCCACAGATTGATAACAACTGCTTGGACCGACACTGCTGAAAATGATAACCACTAATCACATACCCACTTTCAGCAAGTCAACTCCAAATCGCAGTGACCCCACATAGGCTTTGCAAGGCTGTCAATCTCTTAGAGAATAAACAGGCTCATCTTTCTCCCACAACATGACTGTCGGGTTTGAACTGCCCACCTCATAGGGACAGTTCAGTTCGTGCCCAAAAGTGCCACCGGGGTCCTAGTAACCACCTAAGGGGCATTCTTTATTATAATTTATAAACGAAATTGTAAATTCCGCTTCTTTGTCACATCAGTCACGTTTCAAATGGTCGACAGCCGCATAGTAGACAGACAGTGTCCACCGTGACTAGCCTCGGCACCTAGACAGTGTGCTGCAGACGAAATGGACAGGATGGGGGCGGCTACACTGGATGCTGTCTGACTCGCCACCAGCGCGCCCGGTCATCTCTTCCTGCTGGATCGACTCCTCCCCCTCAGCAGAATAACAAGGAAATACTTCTCCTCTGTCCACTGACAAGTGTCTGTCCGCACTCGGGTTCTCTACACACTTACCTGCCTCTCCAAACAGATCATCCAAGTGCCTCAGAAAGGTTTCCAGAAAGGACACTCCTGAAAGGAAATACGAAGAATGGCCTGTCCTCCATTTTACGACAGCAGGACTTAGGTCACACTTTCCTCTTGTCTGCTGGATTCCTTTCCAGCTGGAATGGTGGGGTCTTTATGAACTGGTGACTTCCATTTGTGATTTATTTGGGGAGGCGGGGCTTGGCCATTTTTAGACAGTTTGACAGAGGCATCATTTCCATAATATCATCCCCACTCGCTCTGAGAGTTTGAGTTTGTACATGTCTACACGTGTGCAGGCACTTCCCCAACCCGGTGTTGAACGCCTGTCACCCCAGGGTCCTTCCTGTCATCCCAGGGTCCTCCCTGTCACCCCAGGGTCCTCTCAAATTCTTAACTTCCTCAAGTCCTGTCAACTTCTCACAGAAGCAGAACAAACAGCCATTCATTTCTTCCCTGAGGCATCTGCCTCGAGGTTAAACAGGTTGCTGTTCATGAACCCATAAGTACCTCCCGAGACACGTTTCTTTCTAGAGTTCTCAGAGATAAATCAATATTTACCTGAAGAATTTCAGGTTCTTGGCCTGACATCACTAAGACTGATTGTTTCCTTGACCCTAAACAGACGTAGGTGCCAAATACCTCTGCGTCAGCTCTGAAAGGGATGCCAGAATTACATATAAGTTGTGCCTCCATTCAAATCATAACTTGATTTCACCTTTAAAACCCTAGCTTCTAATGACTTCTGTAAAGACATAGAAGAAAATGAAGAATGAGTTTAAAATGGGATGGGACATTAGCAGTAGGTCACCTTTTCTGCTTCCTGCTAGTTGTTTGTTTCTGTTAGCTGGCACGGTGACAACCCCACACATGATGGATAGAAATACTGCCCAGCCGTTCACCAGCCTCATGATTGGCTGGGGGCTGAACAACTGGGGTGAAGAGGGGTCCCCTGGCTGATATGCTGAAGCAACTTCTTCATCTCATGGCGCCTGAGACGCCATCCTCCTGACAGATGTTTCACTCCATTGGTGATTTTCCTAGTCACGTTTCTGGTCCCTTCCAAATGACTTTTTGTTTTCACGGTTATCGCAGTACCTCGCAGGTCACAAAACAGGAGTGCATTTCATGAGGTGCTTCACTAATTATTTCAGCTCACCGGTGAGGATGACCTGGTTAAGACTCACAGCAATGCGCATAAAATCCCCTCGGGACCCTGCGTCTCTCATCGTGTAAATTTAGGCTACAGACCATTTCACTGTGCCGTTAACGTGCACTGTCTTATCTTCCCCCTTTGGTACTTCAGTTGCTAATTATCGATGGGCAGCAGCTAAGAACTGACCCCGCTACTGTGATGGATGAAGTCCAGAAGTTTCTGGGAGTGTCTCCTCATTATAATTACTCGGAAGCACTAACGTAAGTTCCTTTTCCAATAATTGAGCCAAGTTTCAAGAGAGAACTGATATGTTTTTATCATAGTTTGTTGATACAGTTGTCAAGCTATTTGCATTCTTGTTGTTGCTCAGTGCCATGGAGTTGCTATCTGACCCCTTTCTACCCAATGTGAGAGGATACAATAGCCCTATGGGATTGTTTACCGTGTAATACTGAGAGTCTGATTTCTAGGTCTTTACCCCATGGAGCCAGCCAGAGGGGTCAAACCACTGACCTTTCTGGGAGCAGCGCTTCCCTGCTGCACCATCTGCGATCCTGCCTGGTTCGTTACATACTACTTAGTTGCAGCCTGACGCTGGCACTGGGGAAAGAATGCTTCAGTGGCATGACACAGAAATATGACAAATACTGTGCTGATTCCCGACTCTGCTCTCGCGCCATTTCCTGACCACGTAACACGGATTTTCAAGGCAGAAAATTCGGGGGGAAAGAAATCGGTAAATCTTAAATCCAACAGCTAACCCAAAAAAAGGCTACTTGAAATATAAATGGATCGCCTACCGAAAAAGAGGAGAATAAGGCCTCTTTTAAGTGTAATAACTCTTCCGGGGGTTTATAAATCTATTCCTTTCTCCACTGTTCAATTTCCAGAAACAGCATCATATAATAAGAAGTGACCCCACCGGCAACTAGCAAGGTAAACACTACGGTGATGTGATTATTCTCACTGATGCTTCAGAGGTCTTGGCGTGACAGGGGCTCGGATTTTCTTACCTATTTGACTAGAACAGAACCAATTCTGGGGTGAGGGGACGTGTCATTTGTTAAGGGGAAGCTCTCACTTCTTGTGTCATGGGTGCCTCTCCTGCCTCACCCTAGTCTTGACACTGGAATCCATTTCGTATTTTTAATAGGACCTTCCCTTTTTTGCCCATTTATAATACTTGATCATCAGATTTCCGAGGGTCACGTTTGTATCTCAGGGGGTGTACATGAACCAACAGGCAGTTGCTGTGTTAGATGGGCCATGAATCTGACTCAATACTTACTTTATGATTTTAGACTTATAGACTGAGCTGGAGAGGTGGCGGATGGAGTACACGGGTTTGTCCATGGGATTTTTCAGTAGGGAGCTCAATTCTGTAGCCGGTGGACTCTCCAGTGTCCAGACAGCGAGTGGGCAGCAGGTTTCCATTCCCTCTCAGCCCCCTTGCTGAAAAACTGTACAAGCTTGGCAAGGAGACATCAAACAATGTGCTGTGTTTCTTGTGCAAATCCGGTATGGAGACGTGTACATGTGACAGAGACATTGTGCTCCGGAGGACGAAACTGTAGTTTGAAGCTTCTATCGTGAGAGCGTTTTCCTTTGTTGTCTCTGTGGACCCCTGACCTGTGTGTCGTCTTCATTTGGAGGAGAGGGAGAGCTGAATTCAAGGGCCGAGACAGACACTAGTCTCGAGTTCCTAACGTTCAGCTTGACCTCACAGAGAGCGGGGTGATTTGAACTTGCATTTGGAAACTCAAACCCACTTTCTGATATATATATATATATATATATATATCTTCTTTAGAGGGGCATGGGGACGGGGTGGGGAGGGCATTGATTTTCTAAAGTGTTTTCTTTCGCTACTGGCTTATCACTGGGTCTTTTTTTTTAATACAGTGTGTAGCCACGCATTGTCTGTCAGAAGCAAGAAGCGGTGTGCTCCATACAGACATGATCTTGTTTTTAGCTTTATGGCATGGTCCTTAGCTTACATGCTGTGTATTTGTTCCCTCTGCCTCCCACTCAGCAGCAAGCTTTTTATTCATCCCCACTGCCAAGGGAAGGCTGTGTTAACCTTAAGAGAATTAATATCAGAGCAATGTGCTGTACACAAAGCACTGTGGGTCACTTGACCCCTGAGAGATGTCTGGTTAAAATGACCCATTATAGGATTTCCTATCCCAGATAAGTGAGGTGTAGCCCCTGAAGTCATGGCTCCTGGTGTAACAGAGTTGCCCACGCCCTGGCCCTGCTGATAGAGGCAGTGCCCTCCCACTCTGTTTCTTTTTCTATTTCCCTGTCCATCATGGGTCGGTGTGACAGTCCTTGTAAAAGCCAGCAGCACCCTGGTAGAAGATTTCAAAGGTCCCCGTCATTGTCTTAGGTCTCCAGTGTTCCACCTGGACCCCGTGCCCTTTGTGGTCATTTGGCTGAATCCTGCTCTCATGTTGAGTTACTTTTGGCGGAATAGCTTTTTAGATAGCTGCTACTTTGAAACGTTGGGGAGGCCAGGGCTGCAGAAATACACATGTATGTGCTAGAACTGCCGTCCATACCAAGTGGCAAGAGATTGTTTTTCCTGCCAGGAATCATGAAGACTCTCTCTTGGGTACAAAAATGAAAAAGTAATTAATTTTAAACCTTCTGAGAATATGTCCAAAATAAAAACAGATAAGATTTCTTTTTTTTTCCCCAAACCATTTTATTAGGAGCTAGTGCAGACATCATGCCATCCCAAGGTTCAATCCTATCAAGCAGTGTTGTTCAATAGCTGCCACCATCCGTTTCAAACATTCTTCCTTCTTGAACTCCTTGACATCAGCTCCCTCTGCCCCCTCCCCCGACTACATCCCCCCCCCCCCCAAGGAACCATTATTCTAGTTAAGGTCTCTATCGATTCACCTATCCTGGGCTTCACATACTGAGAAACACACAACAGAGAGTCACGAAGGCTACCAACAATGACAACATACAACAGAGCCAAGCCCTAATATGATAAAAAAAAAAGTAGAAAATATTACAAACCAGATCAAGCACAAAGTGTATCAAGTAACATGATTTTAATTGTTCAAGTCAAATGTAGCATTTTAATCTACTACAGTCCTCTCTCCAGTACTCTCTGTCTGATAGCCACGTTATTTCCATCACTCAACTATAGTTAGTGGGAAATCAGCAGAGACATTCCCCATATAGATAGATCCTGCAAATGTATTTCTGGCTTCCACTGTCATCCATAGCCTTGTGCAAACCAGAATCTCACAATTTAAGCTCTGGTACTATTCCCTCTTCCAGATTTGGATTAAGTAGTTTAAAATGCATGGATCATGGACGTTGGTGTGTGAATTAGACCCAGTTGACTAGAGAAATAAATCCAGAGACACTCATGTGTGTATAAGAAAGGGCTTTATATCAAAGAGTAATTATATATCAAGAAAACATCCCAGCCCAGTCCAACTCAAGTCCTTAAGTCCAAATATAGCCCATAAATCCCTCTCCAGGCTCATGCAGTCACATGCAAAGATGCAGAATGCAGGAAGATCACAAGCCAGTGGGAGCAACATCCTGTGGACCCAATGTCAGTGGAAATTTCGCAGGGCTCCAGCAGCTCTCGGGCTGGCCAGCAAGCAGGAAGGTGAAGGCGAGAAAATCAGGGTAGCTTCCCTGGACCCTCCTAAGAGAAGGCCATGCCCACAAGGAGACGCCGTCAGGCTGTGAACTGATTGACAAGTTGAATATCACTCCTACACTTTTACATATTTCAAAGTTCACATAAAATCATGTGCTTCTTCCATGTGGCATTAGTTGGCGTCTCACTTAGATGGCTGCTTGTTTAGAAACAGCCTTTAAGTCTCCAGATGTTGTTCTTTCTAACAGTCAGGCACCACCTCATATCTCCACCACACTTTGCAGATAGGAGTTTTTAACTAGCCACATAAGTCCAGTGTTTTCAAACAGTAGGATGAGTGGATTAAATTTAGATCCATACAAAGGCGTTACTCTCCAATGTTAGCGTGAAAGAGTTCTCAAAGTTAACACGTCGATAAGCCGTTTAGCTTCAGGGTTGCAAATTCCAGCGTCGAAATTATGTTTTAACAAAAATAACAGTAAGTTTCCATTTTCAAGTGTTATTATTTTCACAATCACTAAAGAAAATGTTCAAGACTTCCAGATTTCATAGTCACTGTATAATCTATGATGTTCTTGAAAATGACTTACTAATGTTATCATTAGAGAGTGGCTACTTAATTGAACTGAAACAAAGCAATGATTATGCAGATAGCACAAGACCAGAGCCCATTGTATTCTACAGCATGAGGGACTTCATGAAAAAATAGAATGAACAGATAATGGAAATTTCCTTTCCTGTTCATCGGGCCACTATGAGTTGAAGCTAACTCAACAGCACTTAAGAACAAAGTCATCCGGATTTGGAGATATGTAAACTTGGATGAAGAAAGAGAGCGGTTGGTATAAGATAAGAATAATAACTGATAATGTATCAGAGTCCTGAGGGGGGGAGGGGGGGAGGGAAAAAAGAGGAGCTGATACCAAGGGATCAAAATAGAAGTAAATGTTTAGAAGATGATGATGGAAACATATGTACATATGCTTGATACAATTGATATATAGATTGTTATAAGAGCTGTAAGAGGCCTAAATCAAATGATATTTTTTAAAAGTTGAGGGATATGTAATAGGACAAGTATAATATTCTTAGTGAGTTTGAATCTGCTTTGACATACACAGTGCAATCTTCGAACTACATAAATTGGCATATTGCTTTTCTAGTTCAACATAGCAAAAATGTCTAAATTGTAAATGGCCTTAAAATACTGGCACTGCTGTAGTTTTCATCTTATCTGTAATATAGTTTTAAAGCTAACTGATCATTGCACGGTGACTTTATGCGCAACAGAATGAAAGCACTGCCTTAACCTCACAATTGTTGCAGCCACAGTGTTAATCCACCTCCTTGAGGGCCTTCCTCTTTGTCACTACCCCTCTACCTTACCAAACATGATGTCCTTCTCCAGGGGCTGGTCTGCCCTGGTAAGATAGCCAAAGTACGTGAGGTAGTCTCCCCGTCCTTGCCTCTAAGAAGCACTCTGGCCATTCTCCTTCCAAGACACAGCTGTTTGTCCTTTTAACAGCCCATGGTACTTTCAATATTCATCTCCAGCACCACAATTCAATTGCATTGATTGCTCTTTGGTCTTCTTTCTGTAATGTCTAACTTTCAAGTGCATATGAGCATTAATAGCAAAGATAAAAAGAAAACGAACAGAAGCAACAAGTGTTGGAAACATGCATACCATGTCATAGAGACCTAGAGCTGGTCATTTTATTTTCATGTACGATCTTCATAGTTGTAGGCTTGACATTTAGGTCTTTAATCCATCTTGAGTGCATCCCTGTATGCCATGGGATAGCTGAGTCCTGTTTCATGTTTCTGCAAGTGGAGACCCAATTTTTTTCAGTACTCTTTGCTACACTGCCTCCTCATGAACTGCATTTTGGCCCTTTGTCGAAGGTCAGCTGTCTATAGGTGAATGCACTACACAGGTGATAGCACTGTACAATGGCATAAGTACTGGTATGGCACTTCTTTAAAAAGTTGAAAATAGAAATACCATATGACCCAGACATCCCTCTACTTCTTATATATCCTAGAGAAATGGGAGCTGAGCTCTGGTCTGAATAGTTATATACATACCCATGTTCATCACAGCATTATTCACAATAGCAAAACGATCAAAACAACCTAAATGTCCATCAATGGAAGACTAGATAAACTGTGGCACATACACACAATGGAACACTGCAAGATTGTATAACGATGAATCTGCAACATACTTCATATGGATGAACCCGGAGAACACTACGCTTAGTGAGATTAGTCCATCACAAAAGCACAACTATTATATGAGACCACTGTCATAAAAAGTCAAGAAAAGGATTCCATACTAAAAGAAATGTTCCCTGATGGCTACCAGGAGTGAGGAGGACAAGGGAGGGTAAGTCACTAGCTAGAGAGGACACACATGTTAGCTTGGGTGAAGGGGAAGAGAAAATTCAATAGAGGGATATTGGCAAAAAATAGTAGGGACACGGGAGGACACTGGAGGCTTGTAAGAGTTAAATGTAACAGAAGGCAATGCTGTTGTCTACAGTTTTGTAATAATGATCTGGGAGTAGATACGTAGCTAGAGAGATGTGCAGGCTGAACAGTACACCCACGGATGTGTATAGGTTTAACAAAAGATGCTTGTATGTACGTATTCTACCTTTGCTGCAAATATATGCATGAATCTAGTGGAGCATACAAGGGTCAGAGTGATGAAACTCTTTTGACCTGGCCAAACACCTTGAGGGAATGAGTTACTGCGCTTATGGGTGTCGAACCACTGTCTCAAGGGACACAAAGGCAATTGACAGACCACAGTCCAAAACAATAATGTTCTACCCCTGCTTTGGGGAGCAGTGATGAGCACAGCCATCAAAGTTGCAGCTGTTAGTGAAGAAAACGAAGACTCGTGGAAGCAGTGCAGTGAACTAGTGGACCACATGGACATCAGGCTCCTAAGCCATAAGACCACTCACTACCAATGGCGCTGAATGACATCACAGTAGAAGGTCGTAAACAGAGTGGCAGTCAAATGTAGAACTTAACTCAATCACAGAAGTTCCCAGGATGACTGGTAGAATAGAAACTCTGGCTTTAGTCACACTTCAGGTCTAGCAATGAACTCATCACCCTGGCGCAATTTTCAAACAAACCATAGACAGGTTGCTAAGGGAAACAATGGCACTGCTGAACTGTGCATGCCTTAGAATAATCAAACACATGATATGAAAAAGGGTAGCCTGTATCCAAGGGTAAAGTTCAGAAGGATCGGGGAAGAGAGGGGAATGGAAATAGGAAACACATAAACATGGAATAAGTGATGTTTCATTGTAGAGACTGAAAAAAGATAACGTGAAACAAAATATGTATGATTTGTTGAATGGATAACTGATCTATTCTGTAAACCTTCACCAAATTCACAGCAAAGGGGTTTTTGTTTGTTTGTTTTTTAAAGTATTGATTCTGTGGATGGCCTTTAAAACACATCTAGGAATGATAAGGAAATAGAAGAAAACAATCTCTTCTCATTTCTTATAATAATTTTGTTTTTACAAGTGGTTATGACATTTCAAACTCAGTAAACATTTATATGTTCTGAGTATTTTGCATATACGGCCTCAAAATAGCACTATGAAGTAGATAATATTAACTATTTTTTTCCGATGAAAAAAACTGGGACAGAAAAAAAAATTAAGCCAAAATCATATGGAAAGTAAATTGAGTATCCAGGATTCAAATACAATCAGCATAATTCTAGAATGTACATTGCCAGACTCTAACACAAGATATTAGAACCAGAGAAAAGCATTATTGTGATTTTTCACTAATAAATAGTATTTCAACTGGAGGTGCTTTCTTTAAAAAAAAATGAAACTAGAAATAAGCTTTTAAAATTGACTTGGACTTTATTTAATTAAAAATAAATTATCTCCAATCACACAGAATGTCACTTTGCAAGCTGGGCAATTATAAATTATTGTCTTGGAGTCAACTCCACTCATGGAAGTAGAGAGGAATAGTGCTACGGTGTCTCTTTGGGTATATTCTTTATAGAAGCAGATGGCCAAGCCTTTCTTCCATGGTCCCACTGGGGGGAGAGGCAAATTTTAGGACTGCTACATACCCATCCAAATGGCTGTTATCCAAAAGACAGACAATACTCACTGGTGGCAAGAATGTGGCAAAATTGGAACTCCTGCATTGGAAACGGGAAGGTAAAAGGTACAAACACTTTGGAAAGCCATTGGCAAGGGTCTTAAAAGTTAATAGAAGCTTACCATACAACCCAGGTCTGCTCTGAGGAGTGTACCCCAAGAATAATGAAGGGCGGGTCCATGAAGTGAATGATCGCAATCCCGTTACGCCTAATAGCCAAAGACTGGATGTCATCCAAATGTCTATCAACCGGTGAAAGGATCCGCACAATCTGGTATCCCCTTACAAGGAGACACTCTAGGGACAACAAAGAAATTCACTGTGAAAACAAAATTCTAGTCCGAAAGCCGACG
The DNA here is from genome assembly GCF_050624435.1 of Tenrec ecaudatus. NCBI lineage: Eukaryota > Metazoa > Chordata > Mammalia > Afrosoricida > Tenrecidae > Tenrec > Tenrec ecaudatus. The sequence goes on along the minus strand of NC_134532.1, from coordinate 101,384,241 downwards.
AGTGGGTGACAGAGGTGAGGGTCACACCTGGAATTGCCAGGCCGACGAGTGGGTGACAGAGGTGAGGGTCACACCTGGAATTGCCAGGCCTGGGCTTGAGAGAATTTTCAGAGTCATGAAAATGTTTAAAACTAGAATTCTGGTGATAATTATACCAGATCCCCTGCTAGCTAACTGATTCTGAGTGATAGGGACCCTATACAGGGTGGGTTTCCAAGGCTTTAAATCTTTATGGGAGCAGACAGCCTCATCTTTCTCCCCCAAAACAGCTGGTGGGTCTGAACCCCAACCTTGCAGTTAGCTGTCCTGGTCTTACCCACCAGGAACTGTCTTGGTGATAATTAGATAACTTTGTAAATTTTTGCTAAGAAGTGTTATATTGTACATTGACAATAGGTAAATGTTATGTGAATTACACAAGGAAGGAAGGAAGGAAGTTAGCTTGCCTTTTATTAATACAGAATTGTTTCGGGTTTGAAATTTACTTGTTCTACATGCAATTAAGGGAGAAAGACGAGACCATTACAGTCTCAGGGACCCACGGAGAAATTCTACCGAGTCCTACAAGATCACCATGAGTCGGAATGTACTCAATGGAAGTGAATAAGGTTTGGTTTATATGCAAATAAATATTGTCCCATGGAAATGGTATTTCACCGTAAAGTCATTTAGAACATAATTAACTGTGATCTGAATATTTCCTAGACTTTCTCTGATCAAGGGTAAAATTGTCACATTTTCATTAATATAGAAATGTTATCAGTCACTTGCTGAAACTTGGACATCTTAGTATTTCTCTGAACACGTCTCCCTGCTATTCCTTGCTGTCCCCACGTGATATTCCACATAAGCTTAAAGCCAACGCCTTCCATGCTTTACTCTTCAACAAAGGATTGCTTGAATAACTAGTATGTGTATGATTTGGGGGACAGAATGATAAGCTAAGTAGCAAAGTCTACCTGCAGAATAGGCGGAGACACGAACACTAAACTGTAAATAATATTTTCCTAAACGCTTACTGTCTGAAAGCCTTAAAGGCGATGCTGAGCCACATAGGAAGGCTGTGGCCTCCGTGTTCCACCAGACACAAGTGGTTCGAAGGCTATCTATCTATCTATCTATCTATCTATCTATCTATCTATCTATCTATCTATCTATCTAACTGGAGGAGCACTGATATCCCTGAAGATCTTTTGAATGGCCTTCAAGCTTCTTCACCTGAGCTGTATGTCCTCAGAATCTTAAGTTGTTTCAGCAACAACATCCCTTCACTTTCTGTCTGAGACATTCGCTAGTCAAGCCCTGAGGCCATTTGGAAAACAGACCCTCCCCTTCCTTCCCAGCCCCTTACTGATGGATACTGCCTGGGGTTCCATACCAGACACCTGTTTAAGGCCCCTGCATGACACCCTGTTGCATAAGATTTAACCAATTAGCAGAAATGACAGAAAAACTTTTTCTTTCGATTCTCTTTTTTTTTCAAAACCATTTTATTGAGACTTACTACAGATTCTTGCTTAGTTCAATGACATCAAGCAGCATTGTACAATTGCTACCACAATCAGTTTCAAAACATTCTTTTCTTTCTTGAACTCTGACATCAGCTCCCTTTTACCACCACTGCCACCGCCCCCATGTCGCCCCCAGAAACCCTTATTCTACTTGTTGTCCCTATAGGTTCATCCCTGGGTTTCATATACAGAAAAACATATAACCAAAAAAATCTGTGTGTTGCGTAGAAAACATTTTCTCAAAAGACCCTTCATTTTAACATAAGTAGTACGTACGCTCCAATTATGCGTATGTTGAGTTGTACATTAAAAAAAATTAATAACTGGTTTGGATTCTGTTTTTTGTCAGTTGAAGATTTTATAAATGACTTGACATTCAATTGTGGAAATTGCTAATAGCAAAATGTTAGTGGAATATACTGCATCGGTAACACTCCAGAAATGTATTTGCTTTCCAGACTTCATATATAGTTCTATCTCTAGATTAATTATTTATTAATGATTTTCTTACATTTCTGTGTATGGAAGTAATTTATTCAGTCACCTTTCTTATTCAAACAAGGATGTAAACAAGATAAAGATATATCCTTTTGTTTCTGATCTCACTACACTGCTATAATCTTGATGAGAAACAGGTTTTGCATAACTTGAAAGTGATTAATCCTTCATTGTCTCTAATCGTCAAAGCAGTACTGAGGCAGGAATCCAAGTCTGAATTCCTCTAATGGGGCTCTCGTCAGCTACACACTGCGCAAGGTGAACTGTCTTCAGAGACTGCACCAGCTCTGCAAATCACGTTCATACACATATGCATGCATTACATCACACTATGATTTTTCACATGTATAATTTGCATATATTAAAATTATCCACTTCAAATCATCAGATTTGACAAATATGTGGGGTTTTTTGACAAATATATACATCACCACACTGAAGATATAAAACATTTTCACTAATTCTTTATCATGCTTATCCCAAGCTCATCATGTCAATAATTTACATTTGCCCCTGGGAACCAGTGATCTGGTTTCTTTCCCTTAATTGGTGCTTTTTATGATTCCTCCATGCTGCTACAGGTAACCGTCATTGGGTTTTTATTGGTTATTATCCCTTAAATGGATACATAACAATTTGTTTACCAATTCACCAGCTGATGGACATACAGGCCATTTTCACTTGCAAACACTTCTGAGCATATCTTGTATAGCGCTATACAAGAACGCATCAGAAGGGACTTGCCAACCTACAGGGAAAAAGTCGATTATGTTTTAACTTCATTTCTCCCGGAACTTTGTGTAAACTGAAATTGTATTTTCTCTAAGATCAAGTGGTAGGAGAGTGGACCGTGGATTTCTCCCCACTAGTTGTAGCTGTTGGATGGGCGAGTGCGGCTAGGACGTTGGGGACTGTTGACGTCATCGGGTGGAGCAAGAAAGGAATACGACAAAATAAAATTTTAAAAAAGAACAAAAGCACACAAATGCACATATATGGAAAACAAAGCTAACTACCAAACGAATGGAAACCACACACACACTCACATTTATATGCCCACAAGCACCCATGCCAGAACCAGTGGCTGTTTTCTCGTTCTCATTCACTGATGTGTGCTTATCTAGGTCACACCGAGGGGTGCACACAGCGTATCCATGAAAGCAGGAGGGCCAGCAAAGGGTTTTAGGGGGGTTGGGATTATTCCTGGCTGCCTCTGGCATCCTATCTCTATCTCTCTGCGGGGGCTGGGGGGTGGGGGTGGGTATCAACATAACAAAAGAAGGGACACACACCCCACAAGCTACACTGGCCCTGGTTGTTCTCAAGAGCCTTGTCCTACAGCTGGCTTCTTGCAGGCATCAGGGGATGCAGGGATTAGGGTTAGTTCTTCCCTATTACAACAGTGCTGGTGGTTTACTACTACAAGAAGAAAGAAAGAAAAGTCCCAGTCTCGCCTCACAGCTGATTTAGCTTCTGGGGACTTTCAGGGATCAGCGCTTCTGCTGGAGCTAAGTGCTGAGGTCAGGTGGCTGATTCCAGCTCCTGCCAGCTGTGTGCCAGCACCCTTTATGGGGAACCAGGTCCTTCAGCAGTCCATTCATGAGGCTCCCATACTGGACAGTATTACTACATGGTCTGTCCTTTTGTCAGACTGTGATTGAAACCTGAGGGATTTGGAGGGACAGGACAGCCAATCACTGAGAGACTGAATGAATGGCTATGTACTCTTCCATTCACCCAAGGGTGTGTAGAGCAGAGGCAAGCCCACCTTACTCATTAGACGTCAGAGATTGCTTTGCACCCGAGAGGAGCTGACTTGAGTCGTGGATGGCCACTAGAGAATTTTCTGTTCCCCTTTCTGGTTGGAAGTAGAAGTCAAAAAAAATGTATGGATTAAAAACAAAAGGAAGAAAGTGCTATAAATAACACTTTCTGATGAAAGAGACCATTTAGAAACGGAATCATTGGAGAGCAAAGAACTAGGAAAGAGTTATTTTGTGGACTGTTACCTTTACCCTATACTTAAGCATAAAAATTACCGGTTTATTCACCTACAATGAACAAAAGTATAAGCATACCCAGAAAGAAATGAAGGAGAAAAGGCAGAGAAGCTGGTGGTTTTGAACTTCTGACCTGTGGTTAGCAGACTCGTGCATAACACACTGTGACACCAGGGCTCTTTCTTTCCAACTCACAGTGATCTATATAAGATAAAAGTCAGTAAAACTGTTCCCTGGAGCTGTAAATCTTTATGAGAGAAGACAGCCTCATCTTTCTTCCATGAAGCACCTGGTTGGGTTTGAACATCTGACCTCTGAGGAAGCAGCCCAACATATAACCTACTATGCCCCTAAGGATTCTAGCTGGAGAATGAATACTCAATCCTACCGTGACACACCAAAACCCTTTCACTATTGCTCTAAAGATGTATATTTCAAGTAATATTGCAATCCATAGACATGGTTAGAAGTGGCCCGACCTGCCGCCGCTTTTAAACTGTAAGGGAGTCGGTTTGAAGTTTATATATTTTTCACTTCTCGATGAAGAGAGTGAGTTTATTAATTTCTATTAATAGGAGACCTTCATCTGACAATTTTTCCATTAAGAACTTGGCAGACTCACTAATCTAACAGATGGGCTGAGAATTCAGAAGTATGCCAAAGGACTTTATGCAAAGGGATGTAGTCAAAATGTATGCCAATTTCCTTACTTATAGATTAATGATATCCAAGTAGAAATGTGTATGTCATTGGGCATCATAACTTTTAAATTGCTTCAAAAATATATTTTGACTGATTTTCCTGCACATTGTTTGTATTCTTTACTTTTTAGATTTGATTCTCACAAAGGCTTTTGGTGTCAGTTACTAGAAGAAGGGAAAACAAAATGCCTTGGGAAGAGCAAAGGAAGAAAATATCCTCCAATGGATTCGGATGTAAGTATGGACCTGAAAAATACAAACTAAGGAAGCCAGTGATAAAGGGAAACATCTCATTTCTTATCAAAGCTGTTTTGTAAAAAATTCAGCCTTACAAAGCACATTTATATAGCTATAAGGACAAGCATGCACCTATGTCAGTATGTTTATATTTAAAACAGGGACATAGGTCTATGTGCATATATCTATATGCTAAGTATTAAGGTAGCAGGTGGACGTCGAGCCGCTATGCAAGTCCTCCCTTAATGCAAGAACACTTTGTTCTAATAACTTGGCTTTCTGTGATGCTCACCTTCCCGACACGATTGCTGAAGACAAAATGGGTGCATAAGCAAATATGAAGAAAGCTGGTGCCCAGCTATTAAAAGATATAGCACCTGGGACCTTATAGGCTTGAAAATAAATAATTGGCTATCTAGCAAGGAAGCAAGAATTCCCACATGGAAGAAGCACGCCAGCCTGTGTGATCATGAGGTGTCAGTGGGATCGGGTATCGCAAGAGAAGACCCAAAACAAACAATCACATTGACACGAATGGGGGAGGCGGAGCAGAAACCCGAAAGCCCAACTGTAGACAATTGGACGTTCCCTGACAGAAGGGTCACAAGGGAAGACCGAGACAGCCAGGGTGCAGCACAGCACCGACAGAACACACAACACTCCCCTAGTTCTTTAATACTTCCTCTCCCCACTATCGTGATCCCTTACAAATCCAGCTAGACTGGAGCATGTACACTGGTATATATAAGAGCTCAAAACACACAGAATTCAGGACAGTTAACCCTTCAGGAGAAATAGGGGGAAGTGGGGGGAGAAAGGGGGAAACCAATCACAATGATTGACGTATAACACCCCCACACACACCCAGGGTGATGAACAACAGAAACATGGGTGAAGGGAGATAGCAGACAATGTGATATGAAAATAATAATTTATAACTTATCAAGGGTTCATGAGGGTGGGAGGAAAATAAATGAGGAGCTGATATCAAGGCTCAAATAGAAAGAAAATGTTTTGAAAAGGATGATGGCAACATATGTGCAAATGTGCTTGACACAGTGTATGTATGGATTGTTATAAGAGCGTTAAGAGCCCCCAAGAAAATGAGTAAAACAAACAAACAAAACTCAACCTTAAACTTAAAAGTCTGGATTAGGAATGACATTTGAATGTCAATGTCTCTAGGCTGCTGTCTGTCGGTGTGTTGTACTGTGGTGGCTTATATGTCACAGGTATTTCAAATACCAGCAGTGTCACTCAAAGGGAACAGGTTTCAGCAGAGCTTCCAGACTAAGAGCAGACTGTGAAGAAGGAATAGGCTGTCTGCTTCTGAGCAATTAGCCACTGAAAACCCTAAGCACAGTATCTAATTATTGTCTGTTACTGAAAAGCCAATGAATAGGAAGAATGCATTTGCAGAAAGTCACTCAAAGTCTGACTAAGGAAGAGCTGCCTTCTCAAAGTAAAGTTGACCATAATGACGTGGCTAGAATAAAGCCCATGAGAGTAAGAAGTTCAAGACCTTCGATTGCTGATAGGGCACAACTCCAAATGAGGAGAAACATCTGGGGCAGTGGGGAATAATAATCAGAACTTGGGATGGAAAAAGTATGAATTTAGGAAAATTGGAAGTTGTCTAAAATGAAATGGAATGCATAAAGATTGATGTTCTAGACCGTAGTGAGCTGCAATGAAGTTGTCTGGGCTATTTCCAATCAGAAAGCCATAGTGTTGACCATGTGGGGAACCACATCCCAGAGGAATGGCTGTGCGCTCATCATCTAAAAGAACATTTCAAGATCGCTCTTGAAGTACAATACTTCTCCGATTGGACAATGTCTATCCCTACCCAAGGAAATCCAATGGCTACAACTATTATTCAAACTTATGTACTCGGTTAGTCTGGGTAGACTACAGAAACAAATTCATAGACACGTGTGTATAGGAAAAAGCTTTATATACAAGAGCAATTGTATATTAAGAAAGCATCCCAGCCCAGTCCAAGCACATAAGTCCAATATTAGATCAAATGTCCCATACCAGTCTATAAATACCTCTTCAGACTCATGCAACACATGCAATGATGCCAAATGCAGGAAGGTCACAGGTCAGTGGGTGGGGAGTCTTGTGGATCCAGTGGCATTGTAAGCATCCCAGTGCTGGCAGGGGTCTCCACGTGGCTGCTCCAGCTCTGGGCACTAGTGTAGTTCCATGTGTCTTGTCAGTAGAGAGTCTCTCAGGGAGTGATCCCAGAGTGTCTCCCACCACCAAGGAGAATACAGGACTTCCCAGAATCCTCAGGAGAAAGCTATGCCCACACAGAGGCCTCATTGGCTATACAATGATTGACAGGCTAGACTCCACCCCTTCACTCTTATTCCTCAAATTGATAACAGATTATATAAGTACCACATGTACCAACCAAGAAAGCTAGTGATGAAAAAATTGATGAATTCTATCAATGTCTCCAGTCTGAAATTGATCAAATGTACAATCAAGATGCATTGATAATTATTGGCTATTGGAATGTAAAAGTTGGAAACAAAGAGGAAGGAAAAGTAGTTGGAAAATATGGTCTCAGTGATAAAAACTAAACTGGAGATCACATGATAGAATTTTACAAAACCAATTGCATCTTCATCACAAATATCTTCTTTCAACAACACACCGCATGGACTTCTCCAATTGGAATACACAGGAATCAAATTGAGTACATCTATGGGAAGAGATGCCGGAAACACTGGCCACTAAAACCAGGCCACGGGCTGACAGCAGAACAGAGCATCCATTGTTCATAAGTAGTTGAAGAAAATTAAAACAAGTCCACAAGAGTAAAAATTCAACCCTGAGTACTTCCTATGCAAATCTCAAGAACACCTCAAGAATAGATTTGAAACATCAAATGGATGTCAAAAGAGACTCTGAAACTTGCTCTTAATCAGAGTAGTTAAGGCGAATGGAAGAAATGATGACGTCAAAGAGCTAAATAGAATATTTTAAAGGGATGCTCAGAAGGCAAAGTGAAATATTATAATGAAATGTGCAAAGACTTAAAAATCAAAATGGAAGAACATGCTCAGAGTATCTTAAACTGAAAGAACTCAAGAAAAAAAGTCAAGCCTCAAGTTGCAATATTAAAAGATTCTACGGACAAAATATTGAATGGAAGAAAGCATCAAAAGAAGATGGAGAGAAGATACAGTCACTGTAGCAAAAAGAACTCGTGGGCATTAAACAATTTTAGGAGGCCGCATATGAGCAATAACCAACAGTACATAAGAAAGAAGTTCAAGCTGCGCTGAAAACATTAGCCTGAAACAAGGGTCGGGGATTGGTGGTATTCCACTTGAAATGTTTCCACAAGCTAATGAAGCATTGGAAACACTCGTTCACTTATGCCAGGAAATTTTTTTTATTAAAAGATCATTTTATTGGGGCTCTTACAGCTCTTATAACAACCCATACATCAATTGTTTCTAACATCATTTCTAATTTAAACAACTCACCTTCCCCTCAGTATTCTCCCTCCCAAACGAGTTTTATAATTCACTGCAACATCTCACAGAATTCATGAATTACCTACGAAATGGGTCGCACTATTGAATATGCTGGCAAACCCCCAAATCATGGGTTAGCCATCAGTCTGAAGGAGTCTCTTCACAAGTGTGAGGACAAAGGCTGGCAAATCCAAATTGGCAGGAGAGTTGATGGGTTACTGGCTCACAAGATTACAGACTCTGGTGAATCAGATTAAATGATAACCTGCTGGCTCAAGTTTCAAAGACACAGAGAATAACAAGTCAGACCCAGGATCCAGAGCAAAGGAGAGAACTTTGCCAGAGTATTCATGTATATCGACACAGACCGTGCCCTCAAGGAAACTAAGGATGACGAGTTGACTCACAGCATCTAGTGAAGTGGTAACACAAAACACATGCCCTCCTAGCCCTACTTTATTAATATAATGGACAACTCCGAAACAGGGCCATTGTCATAGGTATAGAGGCTAGAATTTATAACGCAGGGTGAAATGGAGGACAATGTACAGAAAAGTCATTCTAAGCAATTCATTTCACTACAAATGAAAATTATACAATCTGGACAACAGAGGATAGCCCGAGGCCTATACGACTGTACGATAAGATCTGAAATCACGTCACCTGAGTTCCAGGAGAGGAAAGAAGAAAGCAGATGGGCTGAAAGAATATTTGAAGAAATAAGATCTGAATTTTTTTTTATTTTTAAATACCTTTATTGGGGCTCTTACATCTCTTATCACAATCCATGCATTCATCCAGTGTGTCAAGCACATTTGCACATATGCTGCTCTCATTTTCAAAGCATTCTCTTTCCACTTGAGCCCCTGATATCAGCTCCCCATTTCTTCCCTCTCCCTCCCCCACCTGCCCTCCCTCATGAACCCTTAATAAGTTATACATTATTTCCATATCTTTTTTTTAAACAATTTATTGGGGCTCATACAATTCTTATCACAGTTCATACATATACTTACATCAATTGTATAAAGCACATCTGTACAGTCTTTGCCCTAATCATTTTTTCTCCTATTTTCTTTTTTTACATTTTATTAGGGACTCATACAACTCTTATCACAATCCATACATATACATACATCAATTGTATAAAGCACATCCATACATTCCCTGCCCCAATCATTCTCAAGGCATTCGCGCTCCACTTAAGCCCCTTGCATCAGGTCCTCTTTTTTTTCCCCTCCCTCCCCTTTCCCCCCTCCCTCATGTGCCCTTGGTAATTTATACATCGTTATTTTGTCATATCTTGCCCTATCCGAAGTCTCCCTTCCCCCTTTCTCTGCTGTCCCTCTCCCAAGGAAGAGGTCACATGTGGATCCTTGTAATCAGTTCCCCCTTTCCAACCCACTCACCCTCCACTCTCCCAGCATCGTCCCTCACACCCTTGGTCCTGAAGGTATCATCCACCCTGGATTCCCTGTACCTCCAGCCCTCATATGTACCAGTGTACAGCCTCTGTCCTATCTAGCCCTGCAAGGTAGAATTCGGATCATGGTAGTTGGGGGGATTATTTCCATATCTTACATCATCCTCTATCCCCTCATGCACTTTTCCATTGTTCATCCTCTTGAGGAGGGGGTTCTAGATTGATCCTTGTGATCAATTCCCCCTTTCTCCTCCCACCCTCCCCTAATCCTCCTGGTATCTCCACTCTCATTGTTGGCCCTGGAGGTTTATCTATCCTGGATTCCCTGTATTGCGGGCTCTTCTCTGTAGCAGTGTACATGCTGTGGTCTAATCTGATTTGTAGGGTAGAACCAATGTCATGATAGTGGAGGGAAGGAAGCAGCAAAGAACTAGAAGAAAGTTGTGTGTTTCGTCGGTGCTATACTGCACCCTGACTGGCTCATTTCTTCTCTGTGACCCCTCTGTAGGGAGATGTCCAGTTGTCTACAAATGGGCATTGGGTCTCCACTCCATGCCTCCACGACCCCATTCTCCTTGGGTTTGATTTTGTTCTGGGTCTTAGATGCCTGGTACCTGATCCCATCGGCACCTCATGATCACACAGGCTGGTGTGCATCTTCCATGTGGGCTTTGTTGCTTCTGAGCTAGATGGCTGCTTGTTTACCTTCAAGCCTTTAAGACCCCAGACACAATATCTTTTGATAGCTGGGCACCATCAGCTTTCTTCACCACATTTACTTATGCACCCATTTTATCTTCAGCTATAATGTTGAGAAGGTGAGCATCACAGAATGCCGGATTGTTAGAGCAAAGTGTTCTTGTGTTGAGGGAGTCCTTGAGTTGAATCCCGTTCTTTTCATCTCCAAATTATTTATCCCGCCTATCGTATCTAGATAGACATGCAGATACATTAGAAAGCGCAAAATTCTGGCGAAGCCAAATAAAACAACAAAGGGAGTCAAGACCAACAAAACAACAACAACAAAACAACCAAAAGAAAGCCACTGACAAAAATAGAAAGGCCTATGAATAGTTCAAGTTCTGTTTGTTGGCCTTTAAAGGTGTTTTACAGTGAGTCTGATGGGGTGCCACACTTTGTCTCCAAAGTCTATTTTTGGTAATCCCCGGGGATTTCATCACTTTGCTCCCCTTGCTGCTCTGTTGCATGCCCTTAATGTTTCACCCCAGTGTGGGGGGATCGGATTATAAACAATTCCCACACTATGTCTCCAGTATTGTTCCTGCAGCACTATGGTTTAGTGAGGGACATTCTGTCTCGTGGTGTGGCTGGCCCTATGATCCTCTCTGTGCGTTGTCTGCTCTGAGCAGGAATATCGTCCTCGGGGCTTGGTGGACAAAGGTGTCCTCCTCTCCCTTTTCATTTCTCCCGTGTGCTCTAATCAGACATGTCCCTCTCCCCAAGCTGTAGAGCCAGTGCTCTCCTTTGAAGTGCATTCTTCTGAGGGGGCAACATAGTTTGGATTGAGGCTGACCCTGTAGACCTCTCTATTGATTCCCTGGTACATGCCTAGTATGTTGTATTCACGTCTTGACGCACGGGGTTGAAGCCTGGTCTCCCCTCCTGTGGAGATATAAACAATACCCTCCCCGTGGGTGGGTTAATGCCCTGTTCTTACAACCCCTCCCCCAACCACCCCTTTTTTTCTCTCTTTCTTTGCCCCTCTTATTAGTTAGCTGCCTTATGTATACCTGGATTGGGTTTGACCCCTGCCCTAGTTGCTGGACTTCACCCCAGGAATGTATATATATATAGTACCTTTTCCCCTATGCCCCGTTTTTGTTTTTAAGCTTACCTCAGTGAACTCATGTTGTACTTCTCCTCTTGTGCTTGGCTTAGTTCACTTAGCATGATTTCCTCCAGTTCTTCCCATGCGGCGATGTGCTGCATGTGTTCATCGCTGCTTTTTAGGGATGTCTAGTACTCCATTGTATGTATGTACCACAGTTTTTTGATCCATTCAATCTGTTGATAGAAATGTTGTTTCCAATTCCTTGCAATTGTGAACTGTGCCATGATGAACATTGGAGCACAGATGTTTGGCCATGGTTTGTTTCTTGCCTCTTCTGGGTATATGTCCAGTAGGGGGTTGCTGGCTCGGGTCCTATGGTAGGACCCATCTGTTTTAGATATTGCCAAATTGATTTCCATGATGACTGTACATACCTACAGGTCCACCATCAGTTATGCCAGGAAATTTGGAAGACAGCTAGTTGGCCAACTGGCAGAAAGAGATCCATATTTGTACCCATTCCAAAGAAATGTGACCCAAAAGAATGCTCAAATTATAGAACAAATTACTGATAACACCTGCAAGTAAAATTTTGCTGAAGGTCATCCAACAACAGTTGCTGCCAGAGGTTCAGGGCAGATTTATAAGAGCACATGGATCAAGGGATCTTTAGCATTACAGATGGCAGGAGGATCTTGGCGAAAAGCAGAGAACACCAGGAAAATGTTTAATTATGTTTCATTGGCTATGCAATACGTAGTATGCGTGGATCACACAATGGTTAGCACTGCGAAGGGGAATCCCAGAACACGGAATGTTGCTCATGCAGAGTCTGTACGTGGGTCAAGAGGCAGTTGTGGGAACAGAACAAGGGAATGCTGCCTGGTTTAACATCAGGAAAGGTGTGTTGTATCCTCTCACCATACTGATTCAATGTGTATGCTGGATAAACTGTCAGAGAAGCTGGGTTGTATGAATAATAATGCAGCATCAAGAATGGAGGAAGACATTATTTCAATAACATTTTTATGTAAAAACTATTTACCTCTATGTCTATAAAATCTCAAATATTTAAAATATATTGTAAAATATCGTTCTAGGCATACTACTTTACTCCTATCTAGAATAGCTACACTGGGACATTGGTACTAAGTTTGGTAAAAGAAAAGATACAAAAATTGAACAACTTTTTAAGGGGTTTCAATTCTTCTTATCGCTCAACAAAATTACTATATTACCTATGCTAGGCTTATCTGTTGGAGCAAAGTGGCTGGATTTGTGCAGAGAATGTTCTCATAGACATCATGCAATCAAAACTGTATAGAATGGGTTTGAGTACTCAATACTGTCCCCATGATGCTTCCCTCTGCTCCTATTACAGAAAAATGCTAATACTCCTCCTCAGAAAGATGACCATATCATCATAGGATGCCCTTGATCCTGGTCAGTTAGGAATGATATTGGCCTGTTTTCATTTTTCCTTTGTTTATCTGAGTATGTTATTGCAATAGGATAAAAGCAGGTATGTCTTCAAGTATTGCCAGAAAATGTATTATTTTTCTAATTCAAAAGCTATTCTTTTCTTTTTTTGAGTTAAGAAAGATTTTATTCAAAAGCTATTCTTAATTGGTTAGTTTATTAATAGTCCCACAGACAACCTGATATGGAATTTCCATTGATTCCTTCTTGATATCTTATTTGTTATGGGATCAAAGTGTGCATTATTACTATTAATTCTAATTAAATTATTCATCCTGGTTTTCCCAGACTAGCCGGAAGGCTACTATCAATAGTATTCATCTTATCTGTACTCTTACCATTTGAAATATCCCCTCTTGTAAATGATCATACAAGCACAGTTCTGCCATATTAATGTTCGGCCTGAACACAGCAGACTTTCAAATGGACATGTACAAATCTGAGAGCAGTCGTACTGCCATGAGAGAGCATAAGAGCAAGAGGAAGGAAAGGGAACTTGACTGTGGACATATTTGAGAAAAACTCTGCTCAAGACACAAATACACACAAGGCAGCAGACAAGATTTTTGGTACACAGACAGCACCAATATAGACAACCAGGTAATCCAAGTGATATCCAAGAAGCAACCAAGTTCAGACATGGTTGAAGTTATCCTTAGTGTGGTGAGGTTAAATCTAAACACCAGTGGATCCCAGGAGGCTCAGCTGTGAAGTCGGTTGGGATATTGAACTTACACAACTGGAAAATATTAGGAAGGAAGGTCTGTAGCCCCGCCCTGCTGATATTCCAAGCAGGCCCTCAGTCATAAAGAGGGATAATGCTGAGTGATGTTAATAGAAAATCCAGGGGAGAAAAGGAGACAAAGAATAATCAGGCTCCCACAATGGGGGGACAAGGGAAGGGGGTGGAGGGGGTGGTGAATGGAAAATACAACTTAAGTTTCTCTGGCCTAAGTATGCTAGCTGGGTCTGTCAGTGATTTGACAAGTAATGTGAGATCAGACAGGGACTCACACATAGACTTAGAATGCTTGAATTATCCCTTGACCATAATAGACCAGAACACAGATATTCAGTGTCTTTCCAATGATCATGACCCTAATGTTAAGTATTTCAAATAAAATATAAGCCTTTTTATCATATCATTAAAATGGTGTGCATGACAGAACATGTCAAAGATAACACAGGGAATTATATTCTTTAATTTTGTTTTATATAAATCATTGTATTGGGGGCTCATAACAGCATATAACAATCCATACATCCATTGTATCAAGCACATTTGTGCATATGTTACCATGGTCCTTTTTAAACATCTTCTTTCTACTTGAGCCCTTGGTATCAGCACTGCTTTTTCCCTCACTCCCCCACCTGCTCATCCTCATGACCCCTTGATAAATTATAATTTTCATATCTTACACCATCTGCTGTCTCCCTTCACCCATGTTTCTGTTGTTCATCCCCCTGGAGTAGGGGGGACCTTAAACATCAATCATTGCCATCAGTTCCCCCTTTCTCCCCTCACCTTCCCCACACCCTCATGGACTCAACACTCCTACTATTGGTCCTGAGGTGTTTCTCTGTCCTGGATTCTGTGTCAAGAGCTCTTGTTTGTACCAGTGTACATGCTCCGGTCCAGCCAGAACTGAAAGGTAGGAATGGAGTCATGATAGTGGGGGGCGAGGAAGCCTCAGAGAAGCAGAGGAACATTGTATGTTTCATCGTTGTTTTACTGTGCCCTTATTCACTCATCCCTTCCTTGTGACCCTTCTGTAAGGGGATGTCCAATTGTCTACAGATGGGTTTGGGGTCTCTGCACCAAGACCCCTCGTTCTCAACAATATGAATTTGTTTGTTTGTTTGGGGTCTTCAGATACCTGTTACCTGATTCTGTTGACACCTCATGATCACACAGGCTGGTGGGCTTCTTCCATGTAGGCTTGTTGCTTAAGATCAAAATCAACTAAAAGTCTCAGAATAGTTTGGAAAGTACAGCTAGCTGAATCCTCCCACGCCACCACATTCCTGATGGTGTTCACCCAAACAATAGGTGGGTGACCTTCTGCAGACAGGGCACACCATCCCACTGCACAGCTTCTTCCAATTCGAGGCAGTTGCACTTTTTAAAATATTTTTCTTAAAGGCAATCATAAGATGCTGGCTTACCAGGTGGCAGTTTGAACCCACCAGGTATTCCCAGGGAGAAAGATGAGGCAATTTATTCCCCTAAAGATTTACAGTCTTGCAAATCCAAAGGGTACAATTCTACTCTGTCCATTGGGCCCTCATGAGTTGGGATCATTTCAATGGCAGCAGGTTACTTTGTATATCACTTAAAAATACCTCTAATGAGGTGATTTGCTGGTCCCTAACTCTAGCTATAAAGCAATGATTATAAAGGAATATTTTATGTTATTTATTAACCAAGCTCTCTCTCCAAACTAGGAAGACTTTGATAGAACACAATCATTGGCCTAATCAGCTATTACAACTATATCTCTAGCAACTCATTCTATTCATTTTAACCTTTAACTCTGTAATCAAATGAATGGCATGTTTAGTTCTACAGCTCTTTCCCTAGAAAAAATAGTGTGTGTGTATCGAGCATATCTTGAAAAGCAAATTCATTTTGTGTTTATATTATGCTAATTAGTTGACATGCCTACTACCAACTTTGATCCAGATGTGAAGGTCCTGATCAGATTTAAATACTACGAAATATATGAAATCTATTCTAATAAACAAAATCAAGTGTATGTTATCCTCCCATCTCAGAGCAGAGCATTTCTGTCAAGCTACTATCGAGACCGGAATGTGGAACTTGCAAAACTGCTGCACAAACTGGGACAGCCCCTGCCATCCTGGCTGAGACAGGAGCTGCAGAAAGTGAGATAGCACTGAGAGCAGACGGCTTGAGAAGTCATCTTCCATGGAATGCTCACCTTTTCCAAAGCTTCCCGGAGCTACCGAAAGGCTGTGGGAAAATATACCTCTTCAAAAGGGAATGAAGAACAAAGTTCTTTCTGTGTGCTGGTATACAGATGGTTAAAAGAAAGAAAGAAATATATCTATTATAAGCCTTGAGGCTTACCACCTTTCTTTCACCCCATAGCTGAGCCGATGGGATCACTGTAGACTACTGTGCACCCACATGGAAGTCAATCATAGCAACCAGTATAAATCACACTCAAATGCAGAACTGGTCCAGTTCATAGTAATATTTACACTTTTATATGTCAATTAAATGGTGTCTCTGTAAATTTTTAGACCACTGTTTGCCTGTACAATATTTTCTTATTATTTGATCCTATAAAGTTACCCACAAAACAAGAAGTAAATACCACATAAATATAGCATAAAGTGTCAAAAGCACAGCACCATTGATAATGCCTGCCCACATTCAAATCCACTAAAGTATTGAGAAAAAAACTGTAAATTATAATTTTACCAAAACAGAGGGTGGCAAAGTTACATATAAACTTTTTCTGCATCAAATACAAAAACTAAGAGCTATCGTATAAAAGTGACTTGCCAGATTACATAGTCTGGTGCAATTATGTAAAAATTACTAATGCCCCTGTCATAACATAATTGTCACACTGAAATATATATCATAGAGTTGTTGGGTGGCAATAGAAATACACTGGATATACAAATAAATAAATAGATCGATAGATAAAATGTACTCACTGCCACCTCTGAAAGAAAGGGAGAAATAGTAAGGGTTTAAAGATATCAAGTGGCCCTTGTGGCCTGGTGATTAAAGCACCGTGCCACTAACTCAAAGCTGGCATTTCAAACCCACCAGCCACTCTGTTGGAAAAAGATATGAGCGCCTAAATATCACAAGCCTTAAAACCTGGGGTCACGTCTACTCTCCCCTATAGGGTCATGCGAATTGGAATCAGTTCGGTGATCACAGATTTGAAAGATACATCACTGACAATTCTATCTCCACTTGCCATGAACTACACATCTATTATTCCTCACTGATTCTACAAAAATGCATGCTTAGACTCTGATGTGTGTGTCATTTCCAAAAACTGGTTGACTTTTAACTATGAATAGCTTTTTCCATGTTCCCCAGACAATCCTCCTAAATAAAAATAAGGACAGCTTACCTAGATGATTTGTTTAAGCTGTTTACTTCAAATGATAGAAAAACTACATTTTAGGTCATTAAAAATGAAGCTGTGTAATGTAGAGATTTATAACAAAAATATGTACAATTCATAATCTGATGTTTTGCAATGATATTTTTAGTACAAGGCAGAAAAGGGAAACAGACGGTCTGTTTTTTAGACTATTTCTTACATCATTCTCATGGAAGAGTCCAGAACATAGTTAAACTTATGGCTAGCAAATGGAATTAAATGCCAGGAGTACAAAGCTGAGGAAGGCAGACTTGTTGAAATATATGTCTAATTAAATATTAAATGATATAGATGACTAACGCAGTACTCCAAAGAGGAACCAATAAGACATCCTTACTTTTCACTGTTGATATTTACTTAGTCTTTAGCGTGTGCTGTCCACAAAAATAAAATTTTAATACATTTACTTATTTAAATCAATAAATAAATTTACTGCTAGGAGCTGTCATTATAAAATGTTACCAAAAGAGAAATTTAAGAGATGCAAGAAAAATCTAAAGTGATTGTCATTATGAAAGCATAGTACTAAACTTTATCAATTATCCACTAATTATGAGATCCTCTCAGTTACTGTAATATTTTAATGTACTTAATAATATTCACCCAAAGAACACACTAATTTTTAAGCAATTAGTAGAAATTATTAGAGGGCCAGCCATTAAGTTTCCGACTGTAAAAGCAAACTCAAAGTTACTTGGATGTCTGGTAAATTCAGTCTTCGCACTAATTGCGGGACTCTTTTTAAGCAGCTCTTACGCAACATGCTGGGAAAATGAACAGTCGTCTCCACTGCCTTCAGGAAGAGGGGTCAAACCTGGTAAGAAGAGGCCCGGCCATTGCAGATAAAGTCATGTGATCATTCTAACAACAACTTTATTATTGCTACAAGAACACAAAGACATGCACTTATGTAGATGTGCATTTAGACTTATAAACAAAGCCGCTTGCTGGCGTAATTTTATTTGCGTAGACAGGTACACTGGACGGCACATTCTTTAAAAACAATGTGAAAAACAGAAGATTGTATAATGAAAGGTGAAAAGGCAAGAAATGATACAAAAACATAATTACTCACAAACACATGTATTATACTGCCTGGTGCACCGCACCTTGGCAAGAATCTTTGGTCACTCCATATATGTTGGACACAGTACCAAATCCTAGAGAACATGCATACTCTCTACATTGTCTATTCCAGCTGGTCATTATACTATTCTGAGAGTAACATAAATACAGATGAGAAAAGAATGAGATGATGTAATTCAGAATGAGCTTTGTATGGAATCCCCCCCTTTCATTGCTTAAAATATAAAACTTCCTCAGGAAGAAATGAAATGGTTATTTCAATGTTTATAGCTGTAATATTCTTGTCATTCACATTGAATGAAAATTACTGGAAACATTTTTCTCTCTGAGTTTTTTAAAATAAAAAACCTGGATATAATTCTGATAGTAGCATGGTACCTCATATGTATAACAATAAACTCTGATAAGAAAATGAAGAGGTTGGGTCTGGTGATTTTAGGTAATAAATCGGTATGATTGTTTTTGCCTGGAGCACAAGGAGGTGGTTAGGGAACTGACCCAATTCAAAATGAAGAGGGGTGGAGAAAGGTTCCGGTAGGAAGACACGTGTGTGTGTGTGTGTGTGTGTGTGTGTGTGTGTGTGTGTGTGCGCGCGCGCATTGAGTTTTGTTTTAAAGTTCAGGTAGCTATGAAGCAGCTCCTAGCTCACTCGTGGTGCCCAAGAATAAGAGAACAGGAGAGACCCCTACAGCTGGTACTTAGCAGATCTGAGCACCTGTGCTAACATCGCGTTTCATGTTCTTAGTGCTCTGCTCTTCTCCTCACATAGGGACCCTTTTCTTTCTTAGAGCTTTAAAGAGTATTAGTTGACATCTCTTTTACAAACATCTAGACATCCAATAACCTCATATTGCAACCCCAGTATCTTGATGCACACCAGTGGGATTCCTCATAGACTTGCTTCCCTCATACACAGTTCTTCAATCTGGAATACATATGATTTTCCTGTTTGCTAACAAAATATTCCCTACTATGGCCCATCTAGGAGCCCTGGTAGCTCAGTGGACTAAGCTAACTGCAAGGTTGAGGGTTCCAACCCACCCGAGAGCGAAATAAAGGTCAGTCTCTCTTGGAAGCCCTGTGGAACCATTTTTCTCTGTCTGATAGGTTGCTGTGAGTTAAAATCACCTGGACTGTGTAGCCTGGTGCTACGGTGGTTACACACTTACCTGCTAACTGAAAGGTTGACATCTAGTCCAGGACTAATTGGTGACTGGTTAATCTAATGCCATCCCATCCATGTGAGTGGTGTCTAATAGGCTACACAGACTGAAGTTACCATGAGACATATCTTAGCCCTGAGGAATGATTCACTAATACGGAGCCACTGAACTGATCAAATATTTTGGTGTGAAGGTATATACCTAATTTCTAATTAAGCTTTTGGTATGAAGGTATTTCCCTAATTTCAAATTAAGCTCTCTAGCTGATGCTGTTGGTTATCACTAACAACAAAACTGCTGCCACATCTTGCCCTCCACCATCATCACCCACAAAAGGTTAGAAGTCATGGGCAAGCTAAATGACTGTGTTGTGGTAGACAGTCCCTAAGAAAGTATTTCTGCGATACTCACCATCTCTTTGAATACCTCACCGAAAAACAAAATAATTCCGTAGAGTCAAGCCAATTTGGCATTTGAGGATGAAGGCAAAGTTACGGTATGATATTGAATCTGTTGACTCTCTCCCCAAGGAAATCTAGAATCTACTTTGAGTGAGTCTCTCTGCTGTGGCCAAGGATACCTATAAGAATTTGGTAGACACATTCCATCAACAAACAAAAAATCCTCCCATTTATTTTCCCCAAAGGATTGTCTGTAAGAATTCATATATTCATATATTCAATATTCACAATTGTTACAGAGTAAAATATATTGATTCATTTATTAACATATGGAATTTATGTTTTAACCTCCTCTGCATAATCTATCATTAATCCACTCAGTATCTTAATATTTAAGTTTGTATCATGTCTCAATATCGTCTCAAAAGCTACTAATACAAAAGTTAATTAATCACTACATTTGGATTCAACTACATTTTCACAATTCCCTTGGAAGCATCTCCTAGAGAAAGAAAGAATACTTAAGAATGTCGATGAATGGTGAAGAAAACATTTCCACTTGCTGGAATCATGTCCACTATGCTACGTACCTGGCACCTCATTCAAGGAAACCAAAGCAAATTTCACAAAGTAAGTGCTAGTAGCATATTGTCTCCAAGCTATTCTTAGGAAGAATGTTTTTTCCCACATTTTACCATACAGAAAACTGAACGAAATGTCAAGCGTTTCCAAAGCACATGGAATCTGTGACAAATACTCCATGAAACTACATCAAACTGCCTTCTAGATGTAAGGGAATAAATTGGGTGGATATGCCTGCTGTCAACACTTCTGATGCCAAATTGCTTGATTTCAAGTCAATCGCTGAAATTGAAACTAAATCTTAATCACATATTCTACATAATTTAGATAACTGGGCCAGAAAAGATGATCTCCTTTTCTCTATTTGGTAAACAATATTCTGAATCGGAATCTTTTTCCAGTTCAACCACTTTACGTGGAAATGGAAGCTCAAATAATACTGTTAGGGCCATAGTGTTTCACTTCAGGACGTGATGCACATCTTTCAAAGCAAGCAAAATAAACACCAATGAAAAGTTTATTTTACAGATAGTTTATTTCACACATCAATAAGTAAATTGATTAATTCATAATAAATTAAATATACTATTTCAATGCTAAAAGTTAGGAAGGTATCATACAGGAAAATGCTCACGCGTGCCATTCTGTGGTAGTTACATAATTTTATGTTAACTTGAAGATAGATGAAAATGGAGCGGTGTATCCAGCCTGTCAATCAGGTCACAGCCTGATGGTGCCTCTTGGGGGCACAGCCTTCTCATAGGAGGACCCAGGGAACTGCCCTCTCTCTCTCTGCCTTGACCCTTCTGCTTGCTGGCCAACCTGAGAGCTGCCCAAGTGCCCCACCATGGTCCTACCAACCTTCAATGAGCCACACAACTGTGCACCCACTACTCTGTAATCTTCCTGCATTCTGCATCATTGCACATGACTGCGTGAATTTGAAGAGGAACTTATGGACTAATATAAGACTTATGGACTTGTGTTGGAATGGGCTGGGATGTACTCTTGTTATATAATTACTTCTTGATATAAAACTCTTTCTTATACATATATCAGTGTCTCTGGATATGTTTATCTAGTCAACCCAGCCTAACACATGTTCCTATCTGAGATGAAAACACAAGTAGAACATCAAAGATAACATCATGGGCTACAGTCCAACACATGTGCTTAACTAAATAACATTGGTAGGGCCACTTGTCCTTAGGCCTCAATTTCTCTAACTGCCAATGGAGGAAGTTCCGTGATTACTGGTAGAGCGAAGGCACCACTTCTTCCTCTGCTTCACTTTTCCAAGCAGAGGTGCATCAGCTATGTGGAATTCGTAGACATAGCCGGGTCCTCACATACTCTCCACAAGGGAAAAGCCATGAGTTATCTAAGTATTAAATTTGGGAGCAGAAATTAGTCTTGAGCAACTCAAACTTCCACCTACCCCTCACTTTCTAAACGACACATCTGCCTGCAGAGAGCAGGTGTCTGCTCTGAGCCTGTGGTGAGTTTAAACAAAATCAACAGTAAAGTGACAAACATAAACAAAAGAATAGAAATAACATATGCGTATGTAATTACGTATGAAGATAAACTAGTGTGTAAGTGAAGAACAGTAATACAAATGAGCTAAATGTCTCATATTTTATGTGGGTCCTCAACTGCTTAAAGTTGACAAATGAGAAGATTCAGTAAAAGGGTCATTGGAATTACGGAAAAGATCCACAGGAAAACGTTAATAGCGTTAGAAAATGGGGGTTACCTTTGATAGTGGAGGACAGGGAGAAGTATATGAATTTTTATTTTCAAGTGCATGTGCTACTTTCATTATTGATTGCTTCAGGTTGTTACAAAAAAATCAATAATTTTAAGAGCCTGTAAGTATTCAGGATCTGCAATATCCATTCTGATAGAAAGACACAGAAGCAAGAGACCTAAGTAGAAGCTGACTTTAGCATCAGATGATGAATGTTATCCAGGAAACTTACTAATAGACATCAACAAAGACAGGGTAGAACGGCCTCTGCGAATTTCAAAGGCTATCACTCTTTCCAGTAGTAGAAAGCCTAGTCTTTTGTCTCAGGGAGGAGCTGGTGGTTTCAAACTACTGATCTTGGAGTTCACAGCCCAACACGGGCCCCCCAGTAGATAACAAGGCATTAGTGTATCGATGAGTAGTTCTGCTAGCAGACTCGAGACCTCTGCACAGATTTTGCAAGGTTAGACGTATGTTCATAACATTCCTTCACTATATACATTTCATTGTGTTGATATATTCACTGATGATTCAAAAATAGTAATAGGTACAGCTGCTGGTTCTTAAAGACAAATCAAAGACAATGGCCTCAATCTGTACTAGTAATCATTGCATTCTTCACTACCATGCACTCTCCTTTAAAATGAAATAAAGGTCAGGGTCACTTGAGAATGCCCTTGATGGAGCAATGACAATTATTATTGTTAAATTTCAAGCCCTGAGTACATACCAGGGAAAATGTGAAGTAGACATAACACACTTCCACTGCGTACTGAGATGCAGTAGTTGTCGCCAGGAAAAGCACTTCAGCAACTGAGTTTCCGATTGAACTAGCTATTTCACTCTTGGAGCATCATTTGGATTTGAAAGAATGATTGACAGACACCTGTGGCTATTCAGACTTGAGTAATGGGCAGACATTTTCTTGAATATGAACAAAATGAGCCTGTCACTTCAAGGGCAACAGTTGACAGTATTTGTTGCCCAGGATAAAATTTGAGCTTTCAAGTGAAAATTAGTATTCTGTAAAATTTGTATATGAAACTATGAACATGACAGCTTCCTAATATATAAAGAACTTTCTGTTGAGATTGATGGTGCTATTAAATGTGGTTTTTTAAATATTATGTAATAAAATACATCAGTATTTGGAAGACCTGCATAGCCCTTGAACCAAGATTTTCCAAATAACCAGTGGGAGAGGTAACAAGATCAGTATATATCACAGTAGTGATAAAAGATTCATTCTATCAACAAGAACAGCCAGGAGACATTAACACAGCCGTGAACATGGGTTTGTGGGTTTGGTTTCATATTCCACATAGCTAGTATCATTTAAGAAAACGAAGGCGAAATAGAATTTCAATTTTCAAATCCTGGAGCTCTGAAGGGTGGATGAGACCATGAGACTACTCCTGGAAATAATCTTTAAAACGTAACTGAAAATATCTCCTGAAGTCTTGTTAAAACCAAATATTCTCATTTAGTAAAACACAAAGTCTGCCTTGAGCAGTGTGGCCTTTAAGAAGGGTCTCTCCGGTTTCAGAGGGGTACCAGCAACTCACTCAAAAGACTGGAGGAAACACTCGGGGAAGAGGGAGAACAGATGCAGGCCTCGAAGAACGGAATCAATGTCACCGAAGTGGCCATACGTTTCGTTGTGTGTATTCACGACCACACAGACGTTCTTAAAGGAAAATCAACTCTCACTGCCATGGAGTCAATGATGACTCACATCAACCCTGTAGGACAGGGTGGAAATGCTCTTGTGAGTTTTCAGACTGTAACTCTTTACTGGAATAGAGAGCCCCATCTTCTTCCCTTGGATCAAGTGGTAGTATCAAACTTCTGACCTTTCGGACTATGTCTGAGTTCATAACCATTATGCCACCAAGCAGATTTTAGTAAATATCCAGAATCATTTAAAATGGCTATTAATATGAACCTCCCTTTTCCAAACACATACCTTTGGGCAGCTAGAATTTTTTTAAAGATTGAATAGAAAAGTTTATAAAGGAATCCAAATGTCTTCTATTAAGCCAAGCATTAAAGGGATTTGCTAAATGTTATCACAATGCCACTCTTTTATAAAAATTATTTTTAAAGTTATTTTACATAAAAATTCTGGTTTTATAATGGGGTTGTTAGTTTATTATTAAGTTAACTTTATATTTTTCAATATATTCCTATAATCATGTCGATTATATAATTATTTATATATCATTTAATATGAATTTGTAGATAGTATATAATATAAAATATCTAATTACATTGATAGATATAACTAGTAGTAAGGAGGGGTGGGTTCTTGGGTTCCCCAATAGTGTTTAAGTATATAAAGTGGTCCCAATATAAAAACATATGAGAGTTGCTGGCATGGTGATTGAAAATAAAGTACTACAAGCCAAAATTTACACAAAACACAATAGAAGAGAAACTAGACGGAAAGTCAGACTGCTGTATCCCTCCCTCCACCACCTCCTATTCCACTCCTGGACTGGAAGTTGCCTGGCATGCTACAAAGGGGGGAGAAAGGTAACAGTGGGCATGTTCTTCCTCTCCCACTGGCCCTTCCTCCTTGCCATCAAGCGGAGTCCTAAAAATGGAACTAGAGAGACCTTCTTTAAGACTGAATAGAGAAAACTTATATCCTCGCCCCCAACTAAAACTCTAAAAAACAGCAGCCTCCTCCATGAGCTCTGCCAATCAATGCTGTAGGAGCAATATCCTTAAGAGAACAGGTGATGTCCTAGTCAGGCACAGGTGCTGTACTAGTTAGGTGTGAAGTCCGTTTGGCTGGGGCAGGACTTTTCCCTAAGATGGTATAATATTGTGAGGCCAACTCTATGATGGGATCTTCTGTGAAGCAGCCAAGTAAGTAGTGGTGGGAAGAATAAGGTGGAATACCAGCCCCTAGTTGGATCTCAGACTTGTTGCAAGTGAGGAGCGGTTTCCTGCCGGCTGTGGCCCATTCGTATTGATTGACTGTGGGGAAGCTAGCCCACTTCTGCTGGTTCTGGATACTGCAGCTGGTTCATCAACCTCCTGTCATGTCACCTACCAATGCATGGAGCCAGCAATGGGCTACCAACTTTGGGTTCATTTGATGATCCTCAATGTGTTCCGCTCGTCATCAGCAGCCTGTGGTCTTCCTGCTTCCTGGTTCATGAGCCCCTGCAGCTACATGAATCAGGACCAGCTTCCACTTTACTGGGAGGCATATACTGTGATTCCACTCCAAAATAATCTGCTCCACCTGGTGAGAAAGAAGCCCTGGTGGCGCAGTGAGTCAGCGCTCAGCTGCTATTCAAATATGAGCAGTTTGACAGGTTGGGAACCCTATGGGGAAGTTCTATGTCATACTGAGTCAGTATGAGGTGAAATCAAAATAACCATACAGAAGAACCATCACACGGTGGACACAGTCTAAGGTGAGCCCGTAAGAATTTTTGTTTTTGGAGGTTTTTACATAACTTCTTCCGGTAAGGGAACCAAATGGTCTTTGCTTTGGGCAAACATGGCTGTGCCAGCTGCATATCAAAGGTTGTTAAAGAGCCTTCCCCCAATCCTTCTTCATATAGCCCAGTTTCTCGGATTGCTCGCTTAGCAGATAGATTGAATAATGTTTGGTGCACAGCTGCGCTATAATCTCTGTCTGCTACATACAGTCTCCCTAGCTCCTAAAAGACATTGTAGCCACCAATGGGCATGAAGTATCATACTCATATGTCCCTTAAGGGGAGATGATTGCTTGCCCTTTAAAGACACTCAGCTCACTTCAAGGAGCAGAGGGAGAAGGAGTGCTCCTGGGGCCATCAATCTAGAATGGCCAACAGAGACAATGAATAGTGGCCACTGCCTAAAGTGGGGCTTCCAATTTTATTACTCCTTAAACCATTTTTTTTCACCCCTTTCTCCTTCCTAGACCCTGGATATACTATTTGGGATATTAAAATGGCTGTTTTCTTAGTCTGGAGCCTCAAGAGAGTGGGGCTTCCACGTTCCTCTTCCATGGTGAAAAACAGGACACATTTGGATGTGAAAACGCATCACGCTGGGACAGGAGCCTAACTTCAGGGAACCTTGGCTGATGGGGCTGTTTATTGTTTGACTTCTTCTGTGGGTAATAAACGCCTGCTGACTGCGCCATTAGTAGTGTCTCCGGTCTGCTTCAAGCAGTTTCGCGAAGACCTTGGGAATATAATACGTTGCAAGTATGGTGAACGCACATGCACCTGCCATCGACCTTTTTCCATTGCAAACCATGCAGCTTCCCCTGGTTCCCTTCGATTGACCAACTCTTAATGCATGTGCAGGTGCCACAGAGCACAGCTTAAAATACCATGGGTGGGATCGGGCAGACCTTAGTCATCAAAGGGACATTTTAATACTCAAGAGACAGCTGGAGTAGTAGATTTGTCCAATGCAATGCATCACTTGGTGTGCTGCTTCTAGGGACATTGAGTACTGATCCAAGAAGAATAAAAGTCTTGACAACTTTTGGAAACCCCATTCTCTACAATGCTGATCATAATGTGTTATCATCTGTTGGGTCAGGCACTGGCCTGGCCTGGGCATTAGGAACAGCTTGACCTGCCCTTATCGGACTGAGACGGCTAGCTTCAAAGGGGCTCCGGGACAATGAGTCAGCTCCTCGATATTAGGCAAAATGATCAAGTCACCACCCTACCTCCGAATTTCATGCATGGAGACAGCTTAAGCTCCTTCAGCTGCAGCTCCTGACCCCTCCCTTCTTGTTTACCTTCTGACCAGCTTAACAACTTGCTCTTTGCCGCAGATAGGCGTGACTTCACAGGCTCCCCAGCTGTGAATCTCACCCAGGAACACAGAATAAACTTCTCCTTCAATTTCACCCAGGAATACAGAATAAACTCCATGAATCTCACCCAGGAACACAGAATAAACTTCTCCTTCTCCTCCTGTCTGGCCTGGCCTCAGTTTATCTTTGCAGCAAACCTAGTATGATCCACACAGTTAAATGCCTTCACATAATTAATACAACACAGGTGGAAAATACCTTTCTGGTGTTTTCTGCTTGGGGCCAAAGTCCATCTGACATGTCCCTCATTCCATGTTCTCTTCTGAATCCAACTTTAATTTCTGGCCATTCCCTGTTGATGTATGGCTACAGCAAAATGTTGCTATCATGTGATATTGATGATATTATTCAATGATGTAAATCAAAGAAAAAGAATGTTTGGAAATTGTGGTGGCATTTGTATAATACTGCTTGATGTGACTGAACTATGAAATGATATGCTATATGTATTAACTCCCAATTAATAATAAATTTTAAAATAATATTTTTAAAAACAAAGAGGACAGAACTCTTCAGGGAAGATTTAGAGAGACAGAAACACCACCTTTGGAACTATATACATTTATATAGAGAATGTCAAGAAACAAAACTTCATAGTCTGATACGGATTGTTTAGTAAAGGTTTCTATGATTTTGTATCAATAGTTTTTACTTACTTTTACATTTAAGCTTTAAGAAAAAAGTATAACTTTTGATAAATCAAGAAACTGATCAACAGAAATAGCTATATACTCGATCATACTGAGGATTTTACAACTCTTTGAAATAGCAATAGTAAATTTTGAATTTAACTAATTTTGAATTTAACTAATAAAGGATTCCTTGTTAGCCATGACATGGAGATGGCATGACCTTGCTTCCTGAACAAAAAGAGGACTTGAAGCACTTACTGAGGAATATCAAAGAGTTCAACCTTCAGCATGTATTACACCTCATTGTAAAAAAAACAAACTCCTCACAACTGGAGCAATCAACAACATCATGATAAGCAGGGGAAAGTTTGAATCCTCAAGTATCACAATTCATACCCATGGAACAGTGGTCAAGTTCAATTGACCTCTTCAAAGTGTGAAAGCACAGAAATGCCACTTTGAGAACTAGACTAGAGCTGACCATGATATTTACAATCACGTCCTATGCGCATAAAAGACAGACAACGAGAACTAATGCATTTGAATTATGTTGTTGATAAAGAATGTTGACTAGACCAAAGATGGCCAAACGAACAAACAAATCTATCTTGGAGAAAATACAACAAGAATGCTCCTTACCAGCAAAGATGGTGAGACCTCATCTCACATAATTTGGGCATGTGATCAGGAAGGGCAGTTCCTGGAAAGACATCATGCTTGATAAAGTAGAAGGTCATCACAAGGGAACGGCCTTCAAGAATATGGACTGACACAGAGGCTGAAACAAATGAACAGGAAGGAGCAGTGTTTCATCCTGCTGTACATAGGGCCACTTTGAGGCAGAACCGACTTGAGGACCCTAACAATAACAAGAACCTGATGCTCACCTAGTAAGTGTTGTCAGAACCCTGGTTTGTGTGGACTTGTTTTCCATAGTTTTCTTTCCGAGGCCTTGTGATGAAACGAAATTATTTGACATGGCTCTTTCATTCATGTCTGTGTAACTTATACCAAATGATTTGGTGGGACATGCAATAAGGTGTTTGAAGCCCTAATAGAGGGGATGGTTGGTTATCGAGTATATAAATAAACCATCTCAGAAGAAGAGAGAGAATCTCAAAATCATCAAGCAATGAGAACCTTCATGGAGCTCATAAAAGGTTGCAGCACCAAGATCACGAGGCAGAACAAAGGAGCAGCCTAGAGTATAAGGCAGGAGCAGGAAGCTTTCCAGCCCACAGAAAAAGGCAGGCAGCAATGGATCCGATGGCTGAGAGGATTAGGACCAGATGGAGACATGCCTGCCAGTATGGCTAAGAAGATGCAATGCAGACAAAACTACTGCATCCTTAACATTTCGTAGCCTGTTAGTTTCCTTAATAAACAACCTAATGGTGAGCATTGTCTGTGAGTTCTGTTTGGCCATCAGCACGAATTATTGAACCCAACAGAGAAGTAGACTGTGGTGAGAGGGATGGTTGGTATCCTAATAGCGTGAAGAAAGATGGAGGGTGGAAGCATGCCTGATTTGTGCTTTGTGGAGTTGGATGTACTCTTTATGTAGCCAGAGGAGAGATTACCCGCACACCATGTCTTCAGGCCTTTCAAAGTCATTTACATCTGTTACCCTTACAAGTCATGATTGAAAAGGAAATAGAGGAAAGAAACAGGAGGCAAAGAACATTTATAGAGGTCTAAATACAGGCATGTACATATGTAAATATATTTATCAATAATGAGAGGGGAATAGATCTATGTACTTATATCTATATGTTAAGAAGTAAGGTTGCAGATGGACATTGGGCCTCGACTCAAGTACTCCCTCAACACAAGAACACTTTAATAATTGGCTCTTTGTGATGCTCACCTTCCCAACAAGATCGCTGAAGACAAAATGGGTGAATAAGCAAATGTGATGAAAAAATCATATCAATGGGAATGGGGGAGGGGAGGTGTGGAGTGGAGACCCAAAATCCATCTGTAGACAATTGGACATCCCTTACAAAAGGTCACAAGGAAGAGACGAGCCAGTCAGGGAGCAGTATAGCATCCATGAAACACAACTTTCCTCTAGTTCTTTAAGGCTTCCTCCCTCCACTATCATGACCCCAATTCTACCTTACAAATCTGGCTAGACCAGAGCATGTACACTGGTACAGGTAAGCACTCACAAATAGGGAACCCAGGACAGATACACCCCTCAGAACCAATCATGAGTAGCAATATCAAGAGGGTAAGGGAAAGTGGAGGAGAAAAGGGGAAGCCGATCACAATAATATACTGTATATACTCATGTATGTGCCGAGTTTTTCAGCACAAAGAATGTGCCAAAAATGGGAGTTCGGCTTATACATGGGTCAGTGAGATGTAACATCTTGCTGCCCCACCCCCTACCCCCCCCCCCCCCAGGTAACAGGACAAGCGCCCGTTATCTCACAGGTGATTGCCATTTCTCTGCTGTTCATTCAAAACCCCGCTGACACTGCTGGGCTTTCAATGTTTGTTTACTCACATCTAACCAATCAGAGCCATCCTATGGCGTGTATCTTTGAATAAGCCTTTTAAAGACCCTGTGCGAAGGATGTGGCATGAATGGATGTCATCTGGTCAAGCCCAACTAACAAAAGGAGGAAATCTCATGAAGCCTGACATAGAGTTAATAGCAAAGTGGGTTCGAGATGCATGGGAAGACATTCCAGAAGACATGGTGTGACGTGCCTTCCAGAATGTAGTATTAGTAATGCTATGGATGGCAGTGGAGACTGTGCTTTGTATGAAAATGACAGCAGTGATGGTGATGACGGCGATCTCAGTGAGGGCAGCGTCTATGATGACCTCACACCAGCTGAAGCTCTGCACTGGGATACGGATGATGATGAGGAATCCAGTTTTGAAGGATTTGAACTCTTTACATTTTAGCTTGGTTGCTGATTGAGCTCAGGGAATAGTACTCTTAAGGTATCATTGTTGATACCTTATTGTTTTTGTGGAACCTATTTTCCACTTACTGTGGTGGTTTACTAATGTTAAATGACTTGTTCTTTTATTTATGTTTTTTATTTAAAATAAATATTTAAATACATTACCCCCGGATGTCTCAATTTTTGGTAATTTTATTTTCATTTGTTTTAATTATAGAAACTTACCAATAGCTTCTGCATTTTCCACCCTAGACTTATACTCGAGTCAATCAGTTTTTCTGGTTTCCCAGGTAATAATTAGGTACCTCGGCTATACTCGGGTCGGCTTATATTCGAGTATATATGGTATATATTACCCCCTTCCAGGGGGATGGACAGTAGAAGAGTGGGAGAAGGGAGATATCAGTCAATGTAAGACATGAAAATATATATTTGTATTAATTATCAAGGGTTCAAGAGAAAAGGGAAGGGAGGGGGAGAAATCAGCTGATACCAAGAGTTCACATAGAAGAAAATGTTTTGAAAATGATGAAAACAACATATGTACAAATGTGCTTGACACAATGGATGGATGTACATATTGGGATAAGAGCTGTATGAGCCCCCAATAAAATGATTTTTAAAAATAAATTAAACAAACAGAAGAGGATACTGCCTGGTTTAAAATCATCAAGAAAATAATAATGGTAGTGATAAAAAGATTCAGAAAAAAAGTCATGATTGTTCAAAAAAATTCGTGCTGCTTTTGTCAAATTTGAGTCCTGAATTCCAGGGATTTTGTTGAGGACCCTTCTCACTTTGAAGACATGGTGTCCATTTACATAAATCGTCATTTGAATAACCAGGTTTTAAACTAGAGAAATACAAACTCTGGTTCTCATTCTACTTGGTTAGAGACGGTGACTGTACCAAGAACTAACTACCTCATCATCTTTCTATTATATTGGAGTATTTGCATAGCCCATCCAAAGTCCTTTATCTCACATTGAAAAAGAGAAGTGTTCTTTTTTTTTAGACTCAGCTCAAGTTAAACATTTTCAGAAAAAAAATATGCCTACAGTTTAAAAAAAAATGTTGTCAGTTTTGTTTTTAAGTTTACCACCCAGCAACATTTCTTCTTCATCATATAAAATCCCCAGAATTTCCTTTTCACTTTGATCTCCCAGCTTCTTCATTCAACGACCTATTAGTAGTCCTGTGCCATGTGCCAAGTGCTGCACTAAAGCCAGATCCACTGCCACCCAGGTGCACGGGGATCCCATGTGTGGCGGAGTTTATCTTCTTCCTTTTGGTTTGACATGAGCTTGTATCACTGAAGAATCCAAGTCCACGTCAGTTTTACTTTTCTTCCTTTTAAGGCCACTCAGACCCAAGTTTACATCTGAGGGGTAAAGAATCGGGAGGCCTTTAAAATCTAGGAGTCTTCACATTAAAAAAAAAATCCTTTATTTACTTGTTTATTTCAGTTTTTAAAGAAAAAAACAGTTCTGTGTAGCCGCACAGTCCATCTCATCAAATCCAATGAGGAATAATATCCCGTTAAACTCCGAATCCATGGGATTCACCCCGCCTACCCTCCCTGCCTCCATAGTTTCCTCCACAGATTTGCGCAACAGCTGAATTTTCAGTAGATCACCAGGCCTTTCATGCACGGTGCCTCTGAGTTGACTCAAAGTTCCAGTTATTTGGTTAGCAGGAGATCATGTTAACTGATTGTTTGCACTATCCGGGGATTTCAAGACTGGTATGAAACCAAAAACAAACTCACTGCCATCGAGCTGACTCGGACTCATAGTGACCCTGTTGGGAGAGAACTCCTTTTGTGAGTTTCTGAGACTTTAATTTTTACAGGAGTAGAAAGCCTCTCTCTCCTCCAAAGTAATTGGTGGTTTTGACCCGCAAACCTTGCGGTTAGCAGCCCAAAACATACCAGCCATGCCACCAGAGCGCCAGTACTATTATTAACTATAGGTGAGATGAATATGATCACAGCGCTGCCCCTCAGCAGACTGGGCAGCAAGATTTCATTTCTGCAACAGAATCATTGTCTATATTTGATATACTCGACATTAAAAATACATTAACAGAAATCATCTAAAAATAGGAAAATATTAATTATTCACTTGGTTAATTTGATCAATATTGAAAACTATCCTGAAAGCTCACATATAAGAGAGGTTGGTGCTATTTAAGTTATATTCCTAAAATCTGCACCTAAATGTTACTCCTTTCTAGTAACATTTAAGACATTCAATAGTCACTATCCATGCATATTTATTAGGTAAAGTGGGAATGCAGAAAGCAGGTTGGTAGAGTCATTGTATATGCTAGTATTTAGAGGTTATTATCTACACCTAAACATCCAGGCTCAATAACAATGACTGTAGCTTCCTGGACTTGAAATACTTTAAAACCTAAATAATAAGATAAGAGAGCCATCTAGTGGCTTCAAAAATGGAATGCCTCAGGTAATTTTGCTTTATGTAGTTCCAAATAACTATAAGCTTATCTTCCCACTATATTCAAATT
Organism: Tenrec ecaudatus; assembly: GCF_050624435.1. Taxonomy (NCBI): domain Eukaryota; kingdom Metazoa; phylum Chordata; class Mammalia; order Afrosoricida; family Tenrecidae; genus Tenrec; species Tenrec ecaudatus. The sequence continues at coordinate 101,351,045 of NC_134532.1, read as the reverse complement.
TCATCATATAAAAACATCAGGGGGGTGTTAGCAAAAATAAAAGAATTCATCAATTTATCAGTTGAGCACTACATTTTCAAATTAGTGTCTCATAGCTGGTATGAAAACACTATTTTATTTAAAATATTAATGTACAGATGCTCCCAAACTATAATAACACCTCCCATTTTAATATGCTATAGTACATGTGAACTGCAAATAAACAGAACTTCTTTGACATAAGAAGCAGAAAGAAACCAGACTAGGAAATAGATTAAGCCAAGAAGTGAACTTTTTCTGGGAAGAGAAAAAGAGAATAGCCCAGCTTTTGAGGCGACAACGTTGCAATGAGATGTGCATACGACTCAACTGCCATCCTGATGGGCAGCCCAGCCACGCCATCACTCCCGAAGTCAGCAAGCCACGATGAGAACACACACTCACCGGGCAACGCCACCGTTGGTCAGGCTTACTTTTAAAACGCCTCAGTCTGTGACTTCCTACTTTCTCACTAAACATACACTAATAGTTCAACTCAAACACTCTTTTGACCTATTACCCCAAAATGTATAGATTCTACTAACGTTTACAACTTCTGTCTCTCTCCTCACTTTCAGCAAGCAAGGTTGTGTCATCCGCGTGCCACGGGCTGTCGATAAGCCTTCCTCCAATCCTGATGCCACATTCTTCGCATGCGCCAACTCCTCTGGTGATCTGCTCAGCACAGAGATTGAATAAGTATGGTGAGACGTTCAACCCTGAGGCACACTTTGCTTGATTTTAAACCATGCAGTATTCCCTTGCTGTTTGTACAACTGCCTCATGATCCATGTACAAGTTTCAAATATGCACAATGAAATGTTCTGGAATTCCCATTCTTCTCAAGACTAACAATACTTTGTAATGATCCACACAGTAGAATGTCTCTGTACAATCAATAAAACACAAGTAAACATCTTTCTGGTATTCTCTGCTTTGAGCCCAGATCCACCTAAGATCAGCAACGCTATCTTTTGTTCCACATCCTCTCCTGAATCTCTAGCAGCTCCTCCCTGTGATTGAATTGCTGCAACCACTGTTTGGATGATCTTCAGCAAAATTTTACCTTCATTTGATATCAAAGATACCATTCTATAACTTCAGCATTCTGTTGGGTCATCTTTCTTTGGATTACTTCCAGTCAGTTGGTCAGGTAGCTCTGTTCCAAATATCCCGGTATAGACAAGTGTTTCCAGTGCTTCACCAGCTTGTTGGAACATCTCCATTGGTGGAAGCTTGTTTTTGGCTAATGCTTTCAGTGAAATTTGAACTTCTTCCTTCAGCACCATTAGCTACCTCCTGACTGTGTTTTCATTCCATATTTTTTTATGCTTCCTGCATCAGTCAACATTTTCCCCAATCTTTCAATATTGTGACTCATGGCTTGAATTTTTTTTTCAGTTTTTTTCAGTTTCAGATATGCTGAGCATGATCTTTTTTGGTTTTCTAACTCTAGGTCTTTGCACATTTTATTACAATATTTTACTTTTTCTTCTTGGGATGCCATTTGAAACTTTCTATTCAGCTCTTTGACATCATTTCTTCCATTTGTCTTAGATACACTATGATTAAGAGCAAGTTTAGCGTCTCTTCTGACATCCACTTTAATCTTTTCTTTTCTCCTGTCTTTTTAATGACCTATTACTTTCTTCAGGAACGCTGTTCTTGATGTCCTCACACAGCTCCTCAGGTCTTCTATCATTCGTGCTCAAAGCATCAAACCTATTCTTGAGATGTTCCCAAAATATATGTGGGCTATCCTCATGGTCTATTTTGGCTCTTTGTGGACTTGTTTGAATTTTCTTCAGCTTCAGTATGAATGTACATAGGAGCAACTAACGGTCTCTTCCACAGGTTGCCCCTGGCCTGATCTTAGATTCTGATACTGACCTTCTCCATCTTATTTTCCTCTGGATATAGTCTATTTGATTTCTGTGTATTCCATTGGTAGAAGACCATGTGGATGGTTGTTATTTGTGTTATTCTAAAAATAGTATTTGCTAAGGACCTTTCATTAGTCATGCAAAATTCTATGATACAATCTCCAGATTTATTTCTATCACCAAGACTATATTTTTCAACTACTATTCCTTCATTTCCAAAACTTGCATTCCAATCACCAATAATTATCAATTCATTTTGATTTCATATTTTCATCAATTTCAGACTGAAGATGATAATAGAATTATTCAATTTCTGAATCAATAGCTTTGGAAGTGGGTGCATAAATTTAAATAATAGTTGTATTAAATGGATATCCTTGAATGGTGATAGATATAATCCTAACACAGACAGTATTGTACTTCAAAATAGTTCAAGATGGAATTGGGCATCAAGATTGGAAGAAGGCTTATTAACAGCCTGCAGTATGCAGATGACACAGCTTTGCTTGCTGAAAGTGAAGAGGACTTGAAATACTTGCTGATGGAGATTAAGGATTATAGTCTTCAGTATGGATTATAACACAATGAAAAAAGACCAACATCCTAACAACTAAACCGAGAGGTAACCTCATGATAAAGGGGAAAAGACTCATGTCAAGGAATTTGCTTGGATCCGCAATGGAATGGATGCAGCAGTCAAACCACAGGCAGCACTGGGCAAAGCTGCTGTGCAAGATGGCTTTAGAGTACTGAAAAGCAAGGATGGTACTTTCAGGACAAAGATGTGCCTGCCCAAAGCCGTGGTATTTGCGGTTGTCTCATCTGTCTGTGAACATTGGACATTAAATAAAGAAGATAGAATAAGAATTGATAGGCTTGAGGAATCAACTAAGTCCATGTGGAAGAAGTCCATCAGCCTTTGTGATCCAAGTATGGTAAATAATATAATCCAAATCTAAATCAGGAAATGGCACTGAGCTTAAATTGTGGACACCTGGTTTGCAGAAGGTTATGGATGGCAATTAAAGTGCAAAATCCATTTCCAGGGTCCACACAAGGGTTTGGTCTCCAGTGAGAACCCTTCCGTCATAGTTGAGGGGTGTGAATAGCCCTGTTTTCAGACAAAAAGCAGGTATTTTTGTCTGAAAGAAATTTTTTGTGGAAGACAAAACTGGGTGAAAATGTAGTATCTTCTCATTTGATCATCTTTTAGACCCATTTTATAGCTGTTTCGATTTTATTTTTTAAGTGACAGGAAATACACATGGATGAAGCCTGTGGGGCATCCCCTCTGACCATGGCAGGGATGGGAATAGCCTGTTCACATGCACAATGCAGTGGAAAGAGCGGTGAGATCAAAACTTAGCACCCTCTTTTTGATATTCCTTATGACTCATTCAAATTTATTCTAGTTTATCATATTTTCTGCTTTCTTTTTAATTGAGGTTTTATCTATTTTACTTTGTTATTCTTGTTAGGTTTATCTTGGTCTTGTGGTTTGTCTTTTAATATGTTTCTGTGTATGAGATCTAGCATGGGTAAATCCATAGAGACAATTACTGGATTAATAGTCCATGGCAGGTGGGGTGGGGGGAAATGGGAACGTACTAACAATGAGCAGAAGATTGAAGAACTAAAACTGTTTGTGGTGATGACTGTACAACTCTTCTAAATGTGAATGAATTCTTGAACTGCATGATATGTAAATTATGTGCAAGTAATACTATTGGGGGGAGAATTGGTGGGCTTTAATTGAGGTGCTGAAGAATACTGAAAGTGTCATGGACTGCTAAGCGGACAGAAAAATATGTCTTGGAAGAAGTATGGCCAGAGTAATCCTTAGAGACATGTTGTCAGTAGAGACCAGTCCCTGGAGAAGGAGAACATTCTTGGTAGAGGGGCAGCAAAAGGGAGGAAGTCCCTCAGTGAGACAGAGTGACACAGTGGCAGCAACAATGGGGGCAAGCAACGGAACATTTGTGAAGACGTCGCAGGACCTCAGAACTGGGCAGTGTCTTATTCCGTTGTGCGTAGGACCACTATGCGTTTGGAACCAACTTGATGGCCCCTAACAATAATGATTTAAGTTCCATGGCCAGTCAATAGAGCCACTCCCTTACACATACATCACATTTCCTTCTTACATGTTGCTAACTGTCTTGGAAAAACCCAACCTTAGTGAATTCTAACAGTCTGTTAATTTCAAAAGAGCTCTAGTGGCAAATCAGGTTATGAGTTGGGGTACTATTATAAGGACAGCAGTTTGAAACTAGCAGCTGCGACATGGGAGAACAATTAGGCTTCCTACTCTTGTAAAGATTTATAGTCCAAACGAAGAGGGAAGACATCCTGGCCCACCAAGCCCCAAGGATGAAATTCCTGCTCAGATCAGCCAATACACAGAGGGTACCATAGGGCTGGCCCCACCACAAGACATGATGGCCGTCCCTGACCCAATAGGCTATGGGGGACAACACTGGAGACAGTGTGGGAATTATGCCCAATCTGATCCCACCAGACCGGGGCAAAACTTTAAGGGTATGCAACAAAAATAGCGAGGGGAACAAAGCAATAGAGTCCCCAGGAAATATCAAAAATAGACTTTGGGGCCAAGGCATGGCACCCCATCAGATTCAACTGAAAAACACATCTAAAGGTCAACCAACAGACCTAGAACTATGTAGAGGCTTTTCTTTTTTTGTCTTTTTGTCGTGGGTTTTGTTGTTGTTGATGTTTTGTTGCTTTGTTTTGCTCTGTCTTGGTTTTGTGCTTATTATTGTCTCTGCATATCTATCTAGATAAGATGGGCAGGATAAACAAACACCTTGGAGGAGAAAATAACAGGACCAATGGTTCCAGTGGACACAGGAGAGAGGGAGGTGAGGGAAAGGAAGCAGGGTGTCAACCAATCCAGGGACAAGAGAACAAGTGATCCAAAATCGATGGTGCAGAGGGTATAGGATGCCTGGTGGGACTTGATCCAGGGCAATGTAGGCGAGAGGAATTATTGAAACCCGAATGAAGGCCGAACATGACAGTGGGACAAGAGGAAAGTAAAAGGAAATAGAGGAAAGAACTAGGAGGCAAAGGACATTTATAGAAGTCTAAATCCAAGCATGTATATATGTAAATATATTTTTATATAATAGGGAACTAGATCTATGTACATATATTTATGTTAAGTATTAAGCTACCTCAATGCAAGAACTTTTTTTCTAATAACTGGGCATTCCGTGATGCTAACCTTCCTGACAAGATCGCTGAAGACAAAATGGGTGCATAAGCAAACGTGGTAAAGAAAGCTGATGGTGCCTGGCTATAAAAGAGATCGCGTCTGGGGTCTTAAAGACTTGGTGCTAAACAAGCGGCCTTGGCCATCTAGATGAGAAGCAACAAAGTCCACATGGATGAAGCACACTTAGCCTAAGTGATCATGAGGTGTCAATGGGATCAGATATCAGTCATCAAAGAACCAGAACAAAAAATCTTATCAATGTGAATGAGGGTGAGTACAGAGTGGAGACCCAAAGGCCATCTATAGACAACTGGACATCCCCTTATAGAAGTGTCACAAGGAAAAGATGAGCCAGTCAGAGTACAGTATAGCACTGAAAAAAACATACAACTTTCCTCTAGTTTTATAATACTTCCTCCTCCTGGCCATACTATCATGATTAGTACCAGATCATGTACACTGGTACAGATAAGAGCTCCAAACACTAGGAATCCAGGAGAGATAACCCCTCAGGATCAATAAAGAGAGTACAGATACCAGAGGGTAAGGGGAAGGTAGGAGAAGGGAGGAACTAATCACAATTATCTATATATAACTACCTCCCATGAGAGCAGACAACAGACAAGTGGGTGAAGGAGAGATCGGTCAGTGTAAGACAAGAAAAAAAAATGTATAAATTGTCCAGGGTTCATGAGAGGGTACGTGGGAGAGGGGGGAAATGAGCTGATACCAAAGGTTCAAATAAGAAAATGTTTTGAAAACAATGATGGCCACATATGTACCAGTAAGATTGACACAATGGGTGGAATATGATAAGAACTGTACAATCTCCAATAAAATGATTTTTTTAAAGATTTATAGTCTGGAAATCTAACCTATTAGGGTCACTGTGTTGGACTAGACTCAGTGGCACTGAGTTTGGGTTGAGTGCATTCCACCTCTACAATTGGACTTGGTCTAGAGAAGAATGCAGAATCATACTAAGGAGGTAAACTTGAGCTCATTACAGAAATTCTAGTGGGGCCTTCATGTAGTCAAGGCATCTCCATTCTAATGTCTTCCAATTATACTTGTTCTTCTGTCTTCAAATTTCCAACATCTCCTATCTCATTCTCACTCTCAGTTGGTGCTCTTCCATCCCTTTACCCTAAAGAAAATATGAGGGGGTATCCCAAAAACCATGGGTTTTTTCAAAGCTTTATGTATTTTAATTTTTTTTACAAACAGCCATATCACTTTAAAAGTGCTCTCCATGACACTTCATACATTTTTCAAATCTGTGATTCCATTCTTGGAAACACTTTTTTTCAAACTCATCTGTTTGGATGGCTGACAGCACCTCCCTCATTTTCTACTTAAAATGTCTGTCCTTTCATGTTACTCTTCATTCTCAGAAATAAAAAGAAGTCACACAGAGCTAGGTCAGATGAGTAAGGTGTGTGGAGCAAGAGAGGCAAGCAGCTTGTCAAAACTGGCACACTGAGATGGCTGCATGAGCAGGTGCATTACCGAGGTGACAAAACCGGTCCCCCATCTTCCACAAGTCAGGCCTTTTTTGTCACACACAGTTATGCAATCTTTTCAGAACCTCTAAATAGAAAGCCTGATTAACAGTCTGAACTGTTAATGTGAACTCCAAATGCACTATCCCCCTCACATTAAAAAAACAAAAAAGAGCATTGGATTTGGGGGGGGGGGGGGTAGACCCTTGTATTAAGGAAAAGGAATCTTCATAAATTTGCCCCACCGCATACATTCAGCTATCAGCATCTGCACCAATATCTCCCTACTCATACTGTTACATGGGAGCCCTGGTGGTGCACCGGTTATGTGCTACACTGTCCATCAAAAGGTCAACAATTAGAAACTACCAACCACTTTGGGAGAAAGAAGAGGCCTTCTACTCCTGTAAAGAGTTACTGTCTCAGAAACTCACAGGGGCAGTTTCATTCTGTCCAAGAGGTTCGCTGGGAGTCAGAATCGACTAGATGGCAGTGAGGGTTGGTATTTCATTCCAAGTGAATTGTCCGTTACTAAATCTCATATTTGTGTACTAGATACCTCAACTCCCAAGTAATTCACCACATCTTGCCTGCATCATCAATTTTTTTCCATTTTTACTCTATCATTCCCAAGCATGCATTTTCTTTTTCTGTGAAACGTTTCAGTAGAAATTACTTTTTAAAAACATCTCTGTATTTAGTTGTAAGAGCATTAAGTTCTCCTATGTTTCAAAAATATTCTCTCTTGATCCCTCAACCCTCTGTAGATACTGCTCAATTTCTCTTCCTCTGTACAGTAAACCAAACCAACCTCACTGCCATCAAGTCCCTGACTCATACTGACTCCCTGTTGATTTCAGACACTGGAACTGTTTACAGGAGTACAAAGCCCAGTTTTTCTTCCATGGAGTTGCTGATGGTTTTGAACTGCCAATCATGAGAATTGCAGCCCAATTCCTCAGAAAGAACTATCCCAATTGACTGTCTCCATTTCTTCTCTTTCTATTCTCTCTGAGACTATTCTTTATTTGTTAAAGATTAATTTCCAAGCTCATTTATGTGGTATTGACAGGTTCAATTTCATATGGGATACTGATCTGATCTCAGTTCGTCTGTTGGCCAGATACTGCCCGATGTTCCTGTCACACTTTTATCTCCCACATGGCAGCTTGCTGCATGAGAGCAAACAATTCAAGAACACAAGAGGAGTACTAGCAAGTGACCTTTCAGTCTTTTACAACCTACTCTGGTGACATTGAACACTTTCCCACTCAGTAGGTGCGCTTATTACGTATGGGTGGGAGTAACAGGAGCTGAAATAGCCATTTGGGAAGGCTGCTCCCACTCAGAAGTCACTCATAGTTTAGAATATTCTTCCCAGATATCTACTAGTTTTGTTCCCTACCTCCTTCAAGTCAGGAGTCCTGCTGGCATCGTAGATTATGCATTGTCCTATGAACTGCAAAGTCAGCACTTCAAACCCACCAGCTGCTCTGAGGAAGAAAGATGAGGTTTTTTAGTCCCATGGAGATTTAGTCTCTAGAACTCACAGCGGCAATTCTGTCCTGTCCTATAGGGTAGATCTGAGTCTCAACTGACTCGATGGCAGTGAGTTTGGGTTTGGGTTTTCCTTCAAGGTTTTGTCTCACCTTCTCGGTGAGACTTCCCCTAAAAAAGCCTTTCTTAAAATGACAACCCCCACACCCTATATATTTGTTATTCTCCTTTTGTGTGTTATTTTGCTTCATACTACTTAACTTTAACACGCCATACAATTTACTTCTCATGGTTGATTGTATTGCCTCAATCTTGCTAAGCCAGTGGTTTATTTTCCTTTCTCCCTCCGTGTGGTTCCAGGTTAAAATGGGGTAAAAATGAGGGATATTTTACATAAGGCTTGATAGATTAAGTGAAGCCACAGCCATCTGCTTTTCACATTGGGAAGGTCAGTGCACACCGTGAGGTAGAGTTGCGGACACATCGTGCACGAACTTAATTATTTGCTAGCTCATCTTGTACTTGTAGAGAAGTAGCCTGCTCTTAGCTTCTCCAGCTCTTGCAGATCTTCTGCTTCAGCTTCGGCAGCTCCAACTGTTTTGATCTATAACAAAGGGCAGGAGCTTCTCCCCCAGGGGAATCCAGCAATCGAAGTTGGAGCCTTGGAAGCAAGAGATCCTTAGAGATAACATTTGTTGTTCTTATTGTTTCCATTCCATAATTGTGTAATATCAAACTTCTATAATAAATTTATATATATATATATATATACATGCCTCAAAAAGAACATGGAAAAATTCCATTATATTTTCATTCCATTTTTCCATGAACTTTTTGGAACTCCCATATATATTCAAACCTTATTCCGATTTAGTCGATTCTGACTCGTAGGGATTAAATCAGACAGGACAGAACTGGTCCTGTGAGTTTCTGAGATGGTCACTCTATTGGGAGTAGAAATCCTCTTTTCTATTGAAGCGAAGCTGGTGGTTTCAAATTGCTAACCTTTTGGTGAGTGGCCCAACCTGTAACTACGAAATCACCAGGACTCCTTATACATATTCTAGATCTACCTAAATATTAACCATAATGATTCTGCTTCTCTCTTAAAATAATACTCTAATTCTCTTTGACATCCCTAAAATGGCTCTGGGAAAGCAGAAATATTGAACTGTTTCATTTACTGTCCTAACTGTAATGCTCAGAACAAAGCTAAAATGTAATAGAAACTCATTAAATACTCATTGACAAACAATTCAAATGCAATGAGTAAGTATTGCGATGACAAGAAAGAAATCACTGTTCATTGATGATCTAGACCTTAGAAGCACTGGAACTATCCAAGGGGCTGCAAATGCAGGTGCCTACCACTCATCCCATCATCTAGGAAGTTAGGTAAAGGAGTGCAACAAACGTTTTAATTACCAGGGAAGAGCTAAGAAAACATCTTTTTCCTAAAAAGTGGTAAAGTGTCTTGTTTAAAAAACAAACAGAACTGTGCTTGACCTTAAAGGACAAGGAGGAAGAATGGGAAATACATGGTAGCCAATGAGAAAAACACAAACAAAACTGAGAATGACCATGCTAAGTGTAAAATGTACTCTGTGTTGATCAGGGATGTGAAATTTGCCTTCTGAATGGGAGGAACCAATTCATTTTTGCAGCAATTGAACAACATGGAGAAAACGATGACTTCTCAAATTTAATCTTGCAGGAAAACATTTAGTTGATTGCAAGGGAGAACAGAAATGTACAGAGACAATTTAGAAAGTTGTCTTAGATTAGTAGTATGACAATAGAGAAAAGATAAATATAATTGTAAAAAGGGTCATGACTCGGTTAGTGCAGAAATCAATAGTGATGTTTACAGATATTTGTGACGTTTGGGATTACTTCTGAAGAACACAGGAGGATTTCAGAAGAAAAACCAACCTTTCAATTAGGGCGAAATATGAGTCGAAGTACGAAGTGCCCCTTCAAATGGAAGCATTGAAGAACAAGTGGGTGATTCTCCGGTTTTTTTTCTTCTTCGCCATTCCATGCTGTCTAAACACATTACAAATATTTAGGCTGAGCTTTAAAATGGGCATGGGTATAAGCATGAAATGAAAAAAATAACTTGTTATTTTAAACCTCTGACACGTGTCTCGGAGAGAAAATCCTACAGAAGGCAAGTCACGGAGAGCAGAGACAAAGGTATCAGTTAGTCCCTACAAATGAATCTCCTAGAAAAGGGCCTGTGGCCCCTGGTGCTTCTGTAACGCTGCTAAAATAACTCTCCTACGGTTTACCAAGAAACACCAGTCTTCTCACTGCTCAGTCCCTGCTTGTTAAGCATATAGGGAGAACGTTCTGGCCGCCTGGTCTGAGCATAAGGAGCCCAGATGGTGCCGTGGGCGGGCGTTGGGCTGCTAACCACAGGGTCAGCACCTGCCACTCCTGGGGAGGAAGCCGTCTGCTCCCGTATGGGAACACTCCGTCCTATAAACCCCAAACCAAACTCACCGCCACCGAATCGATTTCGACTCAGAGCCGCCCTTTTATGGCACTGTGAGTTTCCGAGATTCGAACAACTGACCTTGAAGTTAGCGGAGCAACACGTAACCACTACGCCATCAGGACACCTGCGCTCTGCCTTCGGGGAGACCCTACATGTTACAGTGGAGTTGATGGCGGCGGGATTTGGCTCAGGGTTTGTGGGAGAAACGTCTGAATTCGGGCGGGGACCAGAAGCGAAGCCCACGCGTAGTGGAAGGGCGCGGAGGGTGCGAGACCGGCGGGGAAAGAGGGCGGAGGGAAACAGAGGGAGGACACCCGGGGGAGAAAGTAGCCCCCGGAAGGAGAAGGTAGCCACCGGAAGAAGAAGGCAGCCCCGGAAGAAGGCAGCCCTCGGAAGGGGCGGGGCGTGGGCGGGAACCGGTCTGGAGTGGAGGAAAAGCCTGAGGCCCGCCCACTTAGGGCGGGTCGCCGGAAGAGCGTCATGAGCTCTATAAGAAAGAGTCCGCACGCACGCTCGGCCTTTCGCATCCGGGGAGCGTCGCTATGCAGCGCTTGGTTAGGTGCCTGTGCTTTCGTGCACGAGCGTATTGGGATCAAGGGCCGGGGCTGAAAGCGAAAATGCAGGGGCTCTTAGGCTACCGCCCCGCTGGCGAGCCGCAACGGCGTTTGCAGTCCGGCGGGTTCGCGGGCGCAGGCGGCGTTGCACAGCGTCTTGGCCGCTGGGCGGCCACGTGCGATTTGGGGCCTGGGGCGGCAAGCTGAAGCGCGTGAGCCCGGTCCCCCGGGTGTCCTGAGATGATGATCAGGGGAGTCTCCTCTCCGTCGCTGTCAGCCCACAGCACCCCAGCACCGAGTTCTCTGCGGAGGGTGAGTAAGCGCTTTGTGGTGGAGAATGCAACTTGACCGGCTCCGGCCTTGGGAGTGTCCATGTATCTTTGGGACCTGCCGGCTGTGGCAGTCTCCCTTCCTAGCCATGGAAGAGTATATGCTTGTTTATTGGCAAAGCTGTCACCATTTAATTGGTATCAGATTCTGACTGGCACAAGGAACATTCTTAGCTGTTAACTTGATGCGTTTTAAGTGGATATCGGACAAACTTTTAACTGTAATTGGTTTATTTCTAGGGTGCAGAGCTAATCCACGGACGGAGGAGAAAATAAGGTACGTTTTAGTTTTCTGAGTTGTGTAACTGCATTAGTTGTTAAGTCAGTAATTAGCTAAGATACAACTAAGTTACGTGTTCTTTGTTGTTGTTTTTTTTATTTCCTCACAGATCCCAGTAAAGCCCAAGTGAAGAGTCTTCAGCAGCTTGGATGAAATTTTATTTTAAATCTTAACTGCCCGGACTTGCATGTTAGTGATGGTTGCAGACATTCCAAAGCCGCACTTTAATTGGTTTTAAATGTTATTTTAAGTGAGTGCAATGAAGAGTTCAAGCAGAAAATAAAATGTATGCTTGTTTAAATGGAATAAAAGACTTGATATCATTTGTACAACCAGTGTCCTTTGCATATTTAAATAGTGTGGAGATAAAGACTCCTCTTATCTCCTGGTAAGAACATGTGGAATTAGTGTTTATATCGACTAGTTCCAGCAGGCCGGACAACACATCTCTAGTCGTGTAAATGTTGAGTGCCTAGTACTGATTTATAAGGTCTGTCTGGAAAGTGTTAGTAAAAGATTGTGATTAAATGTTTTTTCCAAACCCCTGGGTGACACTGTATATACCTCAGGATACTTGTGGATAATTTTAATACTGTTATGCCTGACAAGTATTACAATTTTTGCAAGATACATAAAGCACCTTTAGAGAAAACCAGTATATGTAGCAGGGCTACAATAAGTACACCTTACATAATCACTGGTTTTGATACTTTGTTGCTCTTGAGTTAAAGACCAAGGGGAAAGACTATTGACTCAATAGCTAAACCATTTGTTCCTATTAAATCTTGCCTCATGGATTGTAAGTGCATGTGGGGGAATTCTTCCGAAAGTCAAGTTACCAGAAGGTGGCGCTCTAACATGTTTTAGAAGAGCAGCGTGACTGGGAGACTTACCTGGTTACTTTGATAAAATCTGAAAAGTATTAGTACCCCCACCTCCCTATCAAATACTGTAGAACTAAATAAGGGGGAAATTCACTGCCATTGAGTTGATATGCTAACTCAGTGACCATATAGGACAGCATTTCCAGATATTTGTAGGAATGAAAAGTTACCAACTTTGACCTCAGCAACTGATGGTTTCAACTGCTGGCCTTGTAGTATGTGGCCCATCATGGCAGGGTTTTTTTGTTTTGGGGGGCGGAACAAAATTCACTGCCTAACAATTCGCAAATCTGCAACCCTGTGACTGGGCAGCTTTCAGAGAAGCTGGTTGCTGCCAACCCTCAACTCTGTAACTCCACATTACCAACAGGGACCTAGTTTGGGAGTGCTAAAATCCTTGGTTATACCTGATTCTCTACTGTTGCCATCCACACCAGAAGGAACAAGTATAAAATTTTCTTGAATGGCAAATTATAAATGTTAGTAACAACTTTAGGTCTGTTATGTAAAAAGTCCATTACATCTTTTCATGTAAAAGTTGCGGTGCCCTTTCTTCCTTAGGACTTAAGCAGTGTTGGGTACATGGACATGTCTGCATGCCAGATCCCTTGGGAATGTATTGTGATGGGCAAATGTATTTGACTCAATGATCTTATTTCACTCTATAATTGGGATTTACACGTTTGGCCCTCCATTTACTCATAACAAGATACAAAGATTTCCTGAAGTCTTTGAAAACTTCAGTTTACAGCAACACAAATTTATAATTGCATTCTGATTTTGAGTGCAGTAAAGGGTATTTCATCATGACAGATGTGGTCTCAGTCCATACACTTTGGTTGGATTCTATGAAATTAACAAGTATAAAAGGATGTAAAATCTGGGGAATGAAACGAGAGAATGTAGTGACACTTGAGTAGCCAAGTGATGATTAAGGATCATATTACACTGAGGTATCTATAACCAGAATGTTCACATCACAACTCTTCCAAAGCAGCAAGGGGTACACGAGCCTGAAATCTAAAGGTTCTCACAACAGCAGAAACATCAAGATCAGTCCCCCATTAGTTACCATCTCAGGCTCAGGAACAGCAATGGAGAATTTTCCATCTTGTTCTTCAAATATTTTTTCTTGCCATTTCCATGAACAGTTATATTTTGGTGACACTTTTTATCCAAGGTACAAAGGCTGAGACCTTGGTGTAAACACCAGGAGAATCCTTGACTCCACATCCATAACCCCAGGAGGTTACCCCAAAAACCACCCAGCTCTCTCCAGGTCGTTCACACATGAGTGGTCCTCCGCTGTCGCCCTGGCAGCTGTCCACACGTCGGTGCTCCCGGACGTTTCCAGCACACAGCATCCGTCCTGTGAACCGGCCCTGGTAGCGTTCTTCGCAGAACCTCTTGGGAAGCAGTGGGATGGCTGCTTGTTGTAGAGTTCTTGAATAGGCTTGTCCTGTTCACACCAAATAGCTGAATTAGTCAATGAGATCCCAGCCAACACGTCTACTTTAAACAGTTAAAGGTAGGGAGGTAGAGGGCAAGAATCCCTATTGGGGAAAACTTAAAAAGCAAGCCCATGGCTATTGTATAGATTCTGCCTCCCATGGAGTAGAATTGCCTTCTGTGGGTTTCCCAGACAGACTCTTCTTTCTCCCTTGAAGTGGCTGGTGGGCTCCAACAGCTGACCTTGGAGTTAGCACTCAACTCACCACCCACTAGGCCAACGGTACAGGTCTAACTGAAACCAAGGGTACCTTCCCAGGATATAGTTTCACAGTTGGTAATTCCAAACCACTAAGCCTGGAACCATTTAAAGATTTACCATCCATTGCACACTCAAGGGGGTGGATAATCCCTAACAGGAAAACACCTAGACTTCTCTAGTCTGGAATTATTTACATTACCTGTGTCACCCCATCCTGTTATGTAACAGTTGGGAGCCGTTTTCTGTGGCCGCTCTCTTTTCAGTGGTAAACAAGCTGGCAAAACATGGCTACTGAATCTGGCACATTGTTCTTCTGGCCCTTGTAATCTGACCAGGGCAATGTCATAGTCACTGCTATCGGGTCGGTATTCCCGGTGGATCACAATCTGCTGCACTCCAATTTCCTCTTCAAACTCCTCCGGCACCAGGGTATGATAATCCCCAACTCGAACAGCATAGTTCCGCGTGCTATTCCCGTACCTGAGAGGCAGAGAAAGCAAATGAAGGCTTGATTTCAAGTCACTGGAAAATGGTGATTAACAGCAAGAAAAGTTCATAGACATGCTGTGAATCTTTGTTCAAGGCATCAGTTCCTTTTGTATGCGCACCCGTTCCGTTTGTCTGGCCCCCTGGCCCTTTACCTGAAAACCCACTGTCCTGACCATTTTCACGATTTAGCCCACATTCTTTTCTAGTCTTAATCCAACTTCTGAGAAGAAACAAATGTGTAAGATGAGTAGGGAAGAAAGGAGAATCATTAGTTTCTCACTTCCCCACCAAAAGGAACAAATTGTAAAGGGCAGAGTTACTGTCTGCGTTTGCTCTTTATTTCTTTGTCAATTCCGAGACTGTTAGTTTAGTGTGAAGCCGTATAAGGACAGAGACTGTGTCTGCCTCACATGTTTAGCACAATTATTCCCTTTGCTGAACTTTGTATTAATTTTATTCCCTAATTTCCTAAATCTTTGTTCACAGGTCACTTCTGTGGAGCCTAGTTTGATACTCCCTGAAATAATCTCAACTCCAACCTTCCAAGTCTCCCGAGCTCCAACACTCCCAACCCCTATTATGCTGTCCTATTTTTCCTTTGTTTCTTAGCATTTACAACTTTCTAAAAAACTACCCAGTTCACTAATTTCTATGTTTAATGTTCTCTGTCTATCCCCTGTGAATGGAGGGCACAACTGTTCAAAAGTGTATCCGTCTCATGGGCAGTCTTCCCTTGCACTGCCCCTCTGCTTTACCATGCATGATGTTCTTTGTCAGGGCCTGGGCTCTCTGATCACATGTGCACACTCCTGGACAACAGTAATAATCGACTCAATGGCCTCTTTGCTTCAGTGTTTCCCTGTATTCCATCCTTTGCACTGCAGCAGAGTGGTATTTCTGTCTGCTATCATAACTGTTCAAAGGCTTCCACAGAAAAAAGTTAAGATGCATTCAGTGATAAACAAGCGCCTCCAGTCTGGTCCCTGTGCCCGTGTCCTTTAAACTCCTTGAAGTTATGCCTCACACCTGTGTCTTTATTTCCACTCTCATCCCTTGCTCCTCTCTGACAGGTATGGATCGTAGAGGCCAATCTTATCTTTCAAGGAAGCCCTTACAGATCCTCACACTGGGATCATTCCCAAAGTGCCAAAGCAGCTCTAACACTCTCTAGGGCTTAGCTTGTAAGACAGCAGTTGTCCCGAATTAAAGATGACTTGAGGGCAAGGGCCATTGGTACCCTCAGCTCTAAACAAAGTGCTTGCCACAGAGAAAACTTAATCAGTGTATGCTCAGTGACTTCTTTTGAAGACATCCATGTATACCTGCACACTGGCCTCTCACGTGTAACTTCAGAAACCAAAGGAAAGATGATCAATTACCATACTGTAATAGAAATATTACAAAAGTCTTTGTTTCAGGAAGAAAAACAAAAACCTTTCCCCCCAATGAATCAATGCTCTTTTCAATGTTGGGTGTCCATCAGAATTATCTGTGCTACTTTTTAAATGCAAATATCCAGCCCAAATCATCTCAGAGTATAAATGAATACAGGTGGGGTAGGGACACAGGTAATTCAAATAGTCAGGCTTAACCACTGTTCCCCAACTGGACATAACTGTTACCCCTGAACTCCTAGGATTTCACCAAGTGAAGTAAGCATCTTAGCAGCTACCATGAAAATGCAAAACAAAGCAAAAACATACATATTCTCCATGTACACTGTGTTCTATGTTTCAGCGTGTTTTTAAACCCAGGCAATTTATTCATATGTTCACAAATCAGGAGGTCACACAGGCAGCTGCTAGGTCACACACAATATCCATTCCTGTGTCTTTGTAGGGTAGTTGGAACGGGTACATAGGATTCTTATTTAACCTGACTTCAGTGCAAGAGAAGCCTCCATTTCTTTTCAGTCATTTTAAAGTCACCAGGGCAGCAAATGAAAGTGTGGGCCGGCTCAAGGTTTCAAAATGAGGGTAAATTTACAGAATATTAAAGGGCAAGTGTGTATTATTTTTATTTCTGAATATAACAGGAACTGCCTAAATTGGCTTCAAATTTTTAAAAATGAATAAAGTGTTTACATAACAAGGAGCACCATTTTTGCCAAATTGAAGTCACTGATTAGTATCGATGCTTTTAAGGAGGAGCTATGGTGGTGTAGCAGGTTCTTCATTGGACTGTAAACTGCAAGGTCAACAGTTTGAAACCACCAGCTTGCTCTGAGGCAAAAAAATGATGCCTTCTACTCACATAGGGTTACTGACACATGATTAAAGGTAATGAACGGACTGACTGAACTTGGGCCATGATTCCCACACTCCTGTAACTTAGATTATTTTTAGAATAGATTTGAGGTTTGAAGAGCATGAGACTGGGCTCATTGTCCAACCAAATATTTGTCTTCTAGTGTAACCTCTTCCAGTGGGTGTGACTGTAAACTTTACGAATAACACTGACTGAGGTTCCCAATATGCCAACTTTGAAAGCATTTATTATGGTGCCAGGCTTCTCACGGGGTTTCTACAGTTTACATTCAAGCCTTTGGGGTTGAGCATTTGTTATTTTGATAGACTTTGTTTATGATATTCAAAGCTGCTTCTAAAGCACACATTTCTCATTTTGGCTGACACATCACTCAGATGTTTCTTTTGCTTAAATGCCTTAACTCCCCCTCAAAAGCAGGTTGAAATTCCCAGACAAGTTTAAACACGAGAGAATCTAAGACATGTAGCTCAGTACATGCCTGATTCTCTGAGACTCTTAAAATAAACAATAACAAAAATGTACTAGAAATAAAAATGGAACAGTTAACAATTCAAGCTGCAGGATCATATTCTTTATTGTCGTCTCTCCATGGATTCATCTCTACAAGAAAACATTTTACATCAGTCCATGCACATCTGCAACTGCTAAGCTCTGTTTTTCTCGCTGTCTGGAGGAAATTAAAAAGGTGGTTAACTGAAGTGCAACTGGTGGAAATGGTTCCAGTTGCAGAGCCTTCCTCTGTGCCTCACACATGTGAGCTCAGGAAATGGTTATCGTCTTGTGTATGTCCACGGAGACCATGTTCTTGGGTCTCGTCAGCTCCAACCGCCACTAGATCAAGATAGAATAATGTTAGGTAAGGGCACACGGCTCATTGCTCCGGAGATCGTCTTCCGAGTTCCCAAGATCTAGACATTTCCAACCACTTCCAGCTGCTATGGCGCTTCCGGGCAAAAAGTCAAAAAGATAAAATCAAGCAAACCTATATATGTTGGAGAAATCAAGTTTGGGGTAGAATTGCAGAAATAGGAGAGGCGATGCTTTTTCAGGTAACACTGCCCTGCAAAGATTGCTTGTTATCCGAGTAAGAAATGACAAGGAATTTGTTTAGTCTGCAAGGTTTTTTCCTGTCACATATATTGCTGCACTTCTATAGAGAGATGATTTTTACATGGTGCTTATAGTCCTCACAAGGAAACCTGGTGATGTAGTGGGCTATGCTTTGGGCTGCTAACGGCAAGGTCACAATTTGAACCACCCGTTGGTCTGAGGGAGAAAGCCGCGGCTTTCTGCTGTGTCGAGACGCATAGCCTCCGAAGCCCAGCGAGGCAGTTCTTCTCTGACCCTTAGTCTGACTGTGAGTTGGCATCAACGTGATGGCAGTCAACAGCATGCTTTGAGAGTCCTTAACTGTCACCTAGAATAGCAGGCAGCAAAGGCAAGCTACATTGTGCAAGATGAACAGAACAACAAGAACCGTTATCCAAGTTTCCTCTTCAACCTGCCCGTTGTTGCTCTTAGATGCCACCAATGCCGTTTAGACTCCTCGTGACCTTATGCACAATGGGAGGAAACAGTGCCCAGTCCTGAGTCATGCGCACATTCATTGCTACACTCAGCTATTTGGACATTATATTCCAAAGTCTGCATTGCGTTAATCCTAAGGAAAAAATGTGAAGAATAAAAGATATTGACAGCCTTTAACCAGTGATTCATACCGGATGCCTCAAAATATACAAAAACTGTAGGGCACTCAGGAAGTTAAAAGCTGATGACTAGAAATGGGGATCCCTCTAATAAGATGCCTGATCTGTGAAAAGAGGCTACTAACAGGAGGCGAGCCGAGACCAGTGGTGCTGAGGAACTGCATTCTGAGCTCATTCTCCCCAAGACACCATTCCTAGAGTTTTTCCACCTGAAAAAGATATAAAATCGTGGCTATTCTGGCAGTAGGTTTGTGATTTTTAAATTTATTTATCTATTTTGGTGACTATAAAGAAAAAGAACATAAACATACAGGCTCTCATTACATACAATAAAATAACCTTCATACTAGCAATAATCTGTGCCTTATTCAGAAACAGCATACTTCTAGTTGACAGATGATGGGTCTTGGCTACATAGACCAGATGGATTGGCCAGGAATTGATCCTGGATCCCCCACATGGAAGGTGAAGAGGTATCCCCTGTGTTTTCCAGAGGAGGGGGCTCTTAAGCAATTAACAATTAGACAAGCTAAAACTGTAACCTTTATCTTGATGGTCAGATCCAAATGTCTATCTATCAGACTGTACCAAGATCCTTGTCACCGTCTCTCTCGTCCTTACATTTTACATCTGTTATTTTAGTTATTACAGTAGGCTTACAGTTGATCTCCCTGCAATGCCTATCCTAGATTGTCTTCATCTTTGGGGGATACTGGACAAACACAAGTTCCTCTGAAAAAAAGGCACATAGGCATGCGTAGAAAATGTAATTTCTGTTCATTCACCGACTGCACTGCAGGACATTCTTTAACATGACTCTTCTAGCCATAGCTTTTGTAGCTTCCACCAAATGATATTTTCCCTGATTGGTCTGGGTAAGAAA
Source organism: Tenrec ecaudatus (assembly GCF_050624435.1). NCBI lineage: Eukaryota > Metazoa > Chordata > Mammalia > Afrosoricida > Tenrecidae > Tenrec > Tenrec ecaudatus. Next base: position 101,331,306 of record NC_134532.1, on the reverse strand, counting down.
GGGTAGGGGAGGACACTGACAGGAAATTATGATTCCGCTGTGAATGAACGTTACCAGGGTAGATTGTGATTGACACCTAGTTGGGTATAAAAGGAGCTTTTTCAGGCACAGGAAATGGGGACTCTTAGTGCTCGAAAGAGAATAGCCAGGTGTGGTGTGCATTCCTTGGACCCCACGATCCAAGCCAATTGAAACTTCCTGGATTAGGAGACAGTTGTGATACCAGAGTAGCAACAAGGAGCAACAGAACCAAGAGCATGAGACAGCGTGTTGGGCTTCCCAGTCCACAGAACATCTATGGGTAGCTTCAGGCTGAGACGTATGGCCGAGTAGTGTTCCCTGTGGGCATTTATTGGTAGTGCTAAAAAGCTTTGCAATATTGCATGACTAAGCAGAAGCCAATGGGCCATGTGGCTGAGAAGCCAAAGACCAGAGAGAGGCATTCAAGTAGGCACTAAGGAAGAGACTGTCCTGTTCAATGGACTGGATCCTGTACATCTGTAGCCTGTTAATTTCTTTAATAAAAACCATAATCATGAGTATTATCTGTGTGCTCCGAGTAGCTATGGCAATGAATTATTGAACCCAGCTAAAACACGGTGATGTGGGAGGGGCAGATGATGTCAACCTTGGTAGGATATTTGGTGGGTGGAGGCATGTCTCACTTCAGCCCCAGAGGAATTGGCCTTGGCAGCCAATGCTGATGATGGTCATTTCCTTACCCATTTCGTAGCTGGAGGTGGTCAGACACCACCCCTACTTTTCACACAGATATATAGATTAAGAATGTTGTCTTACCCCCTCATCATTTATCTAGGACATTTCTCAATGATTGAACTCTTAAAATTCATCTTTGAGCCAATTTCAAGTCTTAAAAACCTTTAGTGGTTTCCAATCGCCTAGTGAATGAAGTAGAAAATCATTATATGATTTTTCATGTCTTTTCAATTCCTTTACACACACACACACACACACACACACACTCAAATCCCAGATCCAACCCCCAACTAGCAGTGAACCTGTGCACAGCGGACCGACGTGCTGCAAGTCCCAGGCCAGCGCCATGATTGACCCGTAGGGTTTTCATTGGCTGCTTAGGGGAAGATGATCCCCATCACTAGGCTTTCTTCCGGGTCGCTCTTAGTCTGAAAAGTCCATGGAAACCTGCTCAGCATCTTAGCAACATATAAACCTCTATGGACAGAGGGGTGCTGAATGGGCCAGGAACCAAACATGAGTCTCCCACATGCAAAATGAGAATTCTCCCACTGAATCAACACTCTCCCCTCAGCTTTCCATCTTTCAGTCTGCCCTCTCCTTTTTTACAACTATAGATATTATGTACAAATATGGAAGTACAGTCCCTCTCTTTCAGCTTGATCAGACTCCTTAACAGAATTTACTGTTCCTTCCAAATTTGCTATTCCACCTTTGAACTGTGGACTGCCAGCAAAAGAAATCTGCATTGGCAACAGTCCAAACTGAAAGTTCCTTAGAAGTGAGGACGGCAAGACTTTGTCCCGTGTCCTTTGGGCACGGCCCTGCAAAAAGACACCAATGGGTAAAACAAAAAAGAGGCAGGTCCTCCCTAAGAAGGGTTGACACCGTGGCTGCAGCGACAGTCTCACACATGACGGCAATTGTGAGCATGGTGTGGGACGGGGATGGGTCCTGTTCTCTTGTGCACAGGGTAGCTATGAGGCAGAACAGATGGAACAACACAAGTGCTAAAGAAATAAAAACAATGCTAACAACAAAACTCCCCTTTAAATGATAAAACAACAATTCTCTTATCTCCTTTATCATCTTAGTATTTGAAGCCACAGCCAAAAATCTAATGTGATTCAACACAATCAGTATTAAATATCTTAAAAGCCAGTTATGTGACCCTGCAAAGGTTCTCTTCAAGCATCCTCAGTTTCTTACAAATAGTTGAGACATCTTCCTTTTTGTTGCCTCTTCATGTGCGTCTTTCATGGTGTGGCACCCGAAAGGAAGCACAATCTGTGAGGCCAAACCAGTACTTTTATCCCTCACGGTGACTGGAAGATAGTAGGATGGAGAATATCAAGGCTCTCTTAGCTGCTTTGTCTGAACATTATTTTTCTGTCTGTGCCACCCAAGATTGAATTAAGCTTGTGGGCACAGAATTGCAGGGCACTAAAGACCACAAGTTTCTCTCACGAGCAGTTAACTTTGTCCTTGTTTCAGACTGTTGGAATCAAGGCTATTGCGTTGCCAGCACAGTCCTGTCTTCCAACACTTTTGCTTTCCCTCCCAGACTCCTGGCTTTCAAAAATATAATTAACTTTCCATCAGTGTCTTTTTTCGGTTTAATGATTAATATGTTCAATAGGATAAGGGTAAGGATCATGGTGACCGCATTATAGCTTTCTCCATAACTCTTCAAACATAATCATGGCAACCCCATTATATATTTATAACCTCCAAATCACCAAGGTTATGGAAAGGTAATACATAAACATTTACTGAAATGGACAAGTGGAATAGAGAACCTAGAAACAATAATACATGTGCATATAACAAGGGCAGAGTGGGCATGCATTAGTGGGTCAAGAATTTTTAAAATGTCTTATTAAAAGTGCTGGGGAAACTAATGGATAGATTTCAGGTCTCATCTGCACACTATATAAAAAAATAAACTGTAGCTAGATTAAAACCTTAAATATAAAAAAACAAAAATGTAATATTTTAAGGATAAAAGAGAACATCTTCATTGCTAGGAAAAGATTTTTAAAATAGGATATAAAGAGCTTTTATAAAATGTTAAAAGAATAAATTAACACATTTAACTATATTAAAATTTTAACTATTTTTAAAAGAAAAAGTCTATAAAGTGAAAGGACATGCCCCAAATTGAGAAAAGATATTTATAACATACAACAACAAAAACATGGGACATAGCCAAAACTTATACAAATGAATTATAGAAAGGTAGTAGAGCCAGTAGAAAAAATAAAACCAAAAGAATAAAAACAAAGAATTCACCAAAATGAAGAGAATGATAAGCAATTATAATGAAAAGGAAATTCAATAACTCTATGATCAATAAAAATTTAAAACTTTAATAGCATCGGACAGGGCAAGATATGACAAAATAACAATTTATAAATTATCAAGCGTTCATGAGGGAGGGGGAGCAGGGGGAAAATGAGGAGCTGATGCCAGGGGCTTAGGTGGAGAGCAAATGTTTTGAGAATGATGAGGGCAATGAATGCACAAATGTGCTTTACACAATTGATGTATGAATGGATTGTGATAAGATTTGTATGAGCCCCCAATAAAATTATTTTTTTAAAGCAGAAATAAAAATTTAAAACTTTGATAGCACCAAAGTTAGGAAGGTCTGTGAGGAAAGAAAACCATAACTGTGATAGACAAATAGCAAGCTCACTGCCATCAAGTGGGTGCCAGCTTACAGTGACCCTGTAGCACAGAGCAGACCTAACCCTATGAGTTTCCCAGACGGAACTTAAATGGAATAGAGAGTCTCATCTTTCTCCCTCGGAGCGGCTCATCACGTCAAAGTGCTGACCTTGTGGATCAGCGCAGCCCAGTGTGAAACCACTATGCCACCAGGCCTCCTACTGTGATTTCACCTGGCACAGATACTCTATGGAGTACATTCGGGGTGACTAGGAAAATGAAGGAACCATATGCTACACCCAGCCAAATGACCCCTTGGGATATTTGCCAAATGAGGTACACACAAGTACAAGGGCACTGCATTGGTTTTTGCAACTGAAAGAGTAGAAACCACCTATCGTCAGTAGGTGAATAAGTCAACTGTGATTGAGTCTATGACCTTCACTGCCATCCCATCAATTCTGACTCATAGTGACCTGATAGATCGCGGTAGAACTAGCCCTGTGGGTTTCCAGTTCTTACAAGAGTAGAATGCCTCATCTTTACCCTACTGGTCTCGAACTGCTAACCAAAAGACATAACAGACGACGCCAGCAATATTCACATGGCAGTTAATGTGAATGAGCAAAACCTACATAACGAGACAAAAATATGTGTCATGTGATGTCACAAATGAAAATATACAAAACATATTTTTGCCTGAGTGGCTTTCTCAGTCATATGGCACCCATTTTAAAAATATTTTTTAAAGCCGTTTCAAATACACAAAATTAGGAGACAATAATATAATGAAACACCATGGGCTCATCACTTTGCCTCAATTATCATCGATATTACGACAAGCATCAGAATACATTTTTAAACACCAGAATCCATGATGTGGACATGGCTAGTAACCAAGAAGGAAAAAGTCCCCGCCCCTGCGAATTCTCTAACTCTGTACTCGGACTTCCTGTGCCTGGCCCCCATTCTGGACTGAGACGTCTTCAGACTGGATTGATACAATGTTTGGGACAAGAGGGAATAACCAGGACTCAATTGTTTTAAAGTCCAGAATGAAATAGATGAGACCTGACTTTCAAAACAGTAAAAATAGAGACATTCCAAATGCCAAAGACATAAAGAAGATTCAAAAACACTAAAACTACACTACTTTTTCCTTCAAATTTATCACTTCTGTCCTTCTCCCCCTCAAATAACATTTCCACATAATTAATGCACCAACAGATATAACACATGGAAATGATGACGTTAAGGAAACCAGTTCTAGCATGGCACACCTAAGAACACCCTGCGCATGTCTCATAACGTTCCCAGAAGTGAAGTTTGGCCTCGTTCACCTGTCTTCCCATCATCATTACTCTGTTCCTTTTCTTTTTAAAAAATCATTTTATTGGGGCTCGTACAATGCTTCTCACAATCCACACATCCATCCATCGTGTCAAGCACATTTGTACATTTGTTGCCCTCATCATTCTCAAAACATTTGCTTTCTACTTGAGCCCCTGGCATCACCTCCTCATTTCCCCCTCCCTCCCCACTCCTCCTCCCTCATGAACCCTTGATAATTTATAAGTTATTAATTTGTCATATTTAACACTGTCCGGTGTCTCCCTTCACTCACTTTCCTGTTGTCCATCGCCCAGGGAGGAGGTCACATGTGGATCCTTGTAATCGGTTCCCCCTTTCCAACCCACTCTCCCTCCACCCTCCTGGTATCGCCCCTCACACCCCTGGTCCTGAAGGGATCATCCTTTTTTATAACCTCCTTGCTTGCAAGCATAAAAAGTCTGAAAATGTGACTTCTATCATAATTCTATAATAAAGATATAAACTGTGGTTAAGAAGTCACAGATCGAGTTGTGTAGTCCCTCTGGTAATCGGAAAAGAAATGATCAAAACTATGCATCTGTTTCTATTTACTCACATAGATAATGGCAGTGCATTAGCGCAACAGTTGAACGTGAGAACCTTATCATATCATCTTAGGTAAAACCATTACGATATATTAGGACTGCTTGGTTCGTGGCTTAATTCTGTCTTCTTAAAGCCAACTGAAGTCGGTAACATGAATAAATAATAAGAGAGGCATAGTACACTTATATGAATAATGCCACTGGGGGAATATCATGTGTGCATAATGCATAAGAAAACGCAGTAAGTAATCTAAAGTTGCTCCTTAAAGGTATAAATACAGAAGATCAAAATATTCAAGGATATGGTTTTGCCCTCAGATATGTTCTTGGGAGAAGAATAGCCACTCCTGCCTATGGTTCCATCCCAAAGACCAGGTCCTCCGGTGCAATCGCAGTCAGGGACTGAGCCCATTTGGTGACAATGTTCTCCGTGGCCCTGTCATTCATTGTCGAGTGCCCCTATGCCACCTTGCGGTGCACCTGACACAGCCGCCCCCTTCTCCACGCTGCCTTCCTCTCTACTGTGCAGCACGTGTGGTCGGAGGTGGTGCTGGTCAGTACTGGCTGCGGAACACTCCTCCCATCACCTGCTTTGTGCGAGGACCTCACTCTTTCTCCGCTCACTGCCTCATGTCACCCATCTTGGGTCTGGACCCCTCATCCTCTGTCTATACCAGCCCTGAGCTCCATTCAGACTCTTTAGCTTTCTTCCCTTATCTCTGGGCTCTGGCCCAGAGTCCCCTTCTCCACCTGTAATCTGGCTTCATCCCATTGTGGCCCCCTACCCACTTTGGCCGGACCGAGACATCAAGAATGAAGAGAAGACAGCATCCCTGGCCAGTCAGCCACTGTCCTCCATGTGGTCCAGCCATCACCGGGCCCTCCGTGGGAGCCTTTGAGATGGTACATATAAGGCAACTCAGGTCTGGCCAGGGGCCCATGTAGGAGACCTAAGATTTGTTTCAAAGTCGTTGTAAGTGCATCGTGTCACATAATGAGATGGGCAGCGAGGACTAACCCATCTTCTGCCTAAACCCAGAGTCGCTTGAACACCAGGATAGCAGAGGAGTCCCAAGCTTCCAAGATATCAGTGGCATTACTCCTATCTCACCCCCTCACTTCCACCAGACGACTGGCACAGACAGAAGCCCACGGCTTCTGTAACATGCTGTACAGTAGGATGAGATCGGAAGAGCTGGCCAATAAAAGTTCACAGGGACTCTTTGGTAGGGTGGACACGTACCTCTTGAAGCAGTGAGCTGCTGTCAGGACCCAGCAGCTACTTAGGAGGGTGGCTCCACAGAGGAGTCTGCCGTGGCCATGGGACGACTTCAGCCGAAGGGAAACTTGCCAAGGCCAACCCCCCCTAGAAAGCAAGCAAGCAAGCACATATTAACCTGCCGCTGTCCTTGAGTCAACTCCCCCTCCTGACACTGTACATGTGTCGGAGGAGGGCTGTACGACATAGGGTTGTCCCTGGCTGATGCTTTCTGAAGTAGACCACCAGGTCTTTCTTCCCAGGTGCCTTTGGCTGGACTCAAACTGTCGACCTTGAACTAGCAGCCGTGCGTCACTATTGCCACTACCCACAGACAGCAGCCACAGAGTAATGAAAAGCAAAGAAAAATTCTGATTAAAGCCATCATAGTGGACATTTGGTGATAGTGATAGGAAATGATTCTATGGCAAAAGTCCCTTTTTCTCAAGAAGGATCCTTGTACAGTGTTGAAAATTTGTTTATAGACATTTTTTTGCATCTCACCTACCCTTGACACTCGTGTAAACAGGTTTGCATTTCAAGCTTTAGATGTAAAATCAACTTCTCATTCAACTACTTCCCCTGAGCAGTCTAAAGAAGTATTTAATAAATAAAGTATTGAGTGTTTCAATAATTATTAAACAAATAAAAATTAGATTAGCATGAATCATGTGACAAATACAGTCTAAATGAAATGAATATTTTTTCCTGATACTTGAGTATAAACCAACCTGAATATCAGCCAAGGTACCTAATTTTATCACAAAAACTGCATTAAAAATGTGCTGGAAAACGGCTTGTATACAAATATATATAGTATCTTGTTGCTGTCACATAATACTCCAGCACCATATTCATTTCATGATCAGGGGATTGTGGTATAAAAACATGGTCTACACAAATATAGGTCAAAGTCACAAAGACCAAACTCACTGCCACTGAGTCGACTCCGACTTATAGTGAGTGGCCCTGTAGGGCTGGGACACTGTGCCTGTGGGGCTTCTGAGACTTTAGCACGCTTTCTGGGAGTAGAAAGCTACATCTCTCTCCCGAGGATGGGATGGCGGTTTTGAACTACACCCCAACATTGTGCCATAGGGCTCCCAAAATATATGTCGAATGACAGTAGAATTTCAAAATAATCTGTCGAAGATTACAATGGATAATGTCGAAGATAAAAATGGATAAGATAAACCCTTGTATAAGAGTAGACAACTCCAAATTTGTAACTCTATGTGTACACAAAAATTCTGTAATATAAAAAGAAAATCTCGTCTACGGGTTTTTTACCTTAAAGAATTTTTCCCGCCAATGATCCTCTTCTGTCTGCGGTGCAGTAACCTCAAACCACACACGGATGCAAGGGAACCTGAAGCAGAAACAGGTCATCCATTAAACTAGCACATTGTGGACGGAGGGACAAGAAACGTTAAAGGATAGAGTGTTACTTAGTTATTCCCTCCTCCACTATTTCTAAAATACCATTTCTCTGAAAATTATGCAATACTTTTTCTTTTCAGCAAAGCAAAAGTTGTTGTTTAATTGGACCAACGTGGCAATAATTTGCAAGCCAGGGAGGCAGTGTGTGAGGCTTCCTACCAATCCAGCTCTCAGAAGGGTTCACAGGCAGCTAATGGGCCAGCCCCACCAGGTGGCTCCTCCCTGCGTCTTCTCTGCTGATGGCAGTAGCTGTATTCAAGTCCCGCAGCAGTACGGACATCAAGACAATTGCTTGCAAACACAGTAATGGGCTGCATCACCTACTTTCCACCTGCAGCACTGTTTTAAGCCACATATGAAATGTAATTCGGGGGAGTAAAATACATTCAAGCAAAGCAACAGAAAGACGTACTGTTTGTAAGTACCCCCAGCGTTGGAATCAGATAGTCTGCCACTCGATAGTCATGTGCCATTGAGCGAGTTTGCTAAGTAAGGGCAAAATCCTGGGATAAAAGTTTGATCTGACTTTGCATTGACACACAGAGTATCCAAGAAAGGAGTTGCCCAGAAACAGTAGTGGTTAGCTCTTTGTGTACACAGATGTTAGCCACTAACGGTTTTCTGTACTAGAAGATCTGGGTCTTTTTTAGCAGCTACTTCTTTGAACCATGGCAGGGTCAAATTTGAACGGGCCTGGAGGAAATGGTTGCTATCAAAGATGCCACAGCATTGAAACGCAGAGGGTAACTCAACGGTGTTTGTTTTATGGAAGGTCATAAATTTGTAATGGAATATGAAAGAGTCACTTTAACAGGATATGTGAAACGGTGCTATACCAAAGAACAAGGTATGCCTAGTTTTGAAATTAACTACATTAATTTATGTAGGAATATTTTATTCCTTTGGTTCAGTCCTTTTGTTCACACGAAGGGTAGTTGGGTGCCGCGATGTACTTGCTGCGGCTCTTCTAGCTATAATCTTTGAAGCTCCCATGTGGGACCATGCAGATTTCCGTCCTTTTCCTGATAGGTCTGGGTGAGAGAAAGTGGGGGAAGAGATGCTGAGAGGGTTATATGATTCCATGTTGAGTGGTTGTTCAACAGTATTAATTGTGGTAGTAATGTGGGAACTGGTTAATACTGATATCCCGATAGGAATAAAATGATCCCATTACCAGGATTGGAGCGCATTCTTTGAACCCCAAGATCCCTGCCTGCTGGACCTCCTCAATCCAGGAGCCAGAGTGGTAGTGCCTGAGGAGTGGCAGAGCAGCAGGAAGCTCAGGGCCTTCAGGCAAGATGCTAAACTGCAGTGAGGTGCCTTCAAGGATTGGAGAAGCTCGCTTGCTGACACACAGAGCTAGCGCTCCGCCCATTAACACTAAGGATTATGGTTGAATTGACACGCCCACATGGGCATCTATGAGCAAGGCCACATGAGTTTTGAACCGCTGCCCAAGTATGAAAGAGGCCAAAGTGCTGTGTGGCTGTGGCCAAGGACAACAGAGAGGCTGTCTTTTTTTTTTTTTAAGCATCTTATTGGGGGCTTGTACAACTCTTATCATAATTTATCCATCCATTCATTGTCTCAAGCACATTTGTACATATGTTGCCATCATTGTTTTCAAAGCATTGTCTTTCTACTTCAACCCTTGGTATCACCTCCTCATTTTTTGCCTCTCCCTTTCCCTCCCTTCTTTCTTCCCTCATGAACCCTTAATAATTTACACATTATTGTTATTTTTTCAAGTCTTTCACTGTCTGATGTCGTCCCCTCCACCCCCTTGTCTGTTGTCTATCCCCCTGGGAGGGGGATATAGGTAGGTCATTGTGATCAGTTCCTCCTTTCTTCCCTCACCTTCCCCTTACCTTCCTGGTATGGCTACTCTCAATATTGGTCCCGAGGAGTTGACCTGTCTTGGATTCCCTGTGTTTCCTGTTCCTATCTGTACCCGTGTACATGCTCTGGTCTAGCCAGATTTGTACGGTAGAATTAGAGTCATGATAGTGGGGGTGGGGAAGCATTAAGAAGAGGCTGTCTTGAGCAAAGCACTTTATCATGAGCATTTCTGAACGTGAATTGTAACCTGTGAACTTCCCCCATAAGCCCCATAAGCATGAACATTGTTTGAGTTCTGTCTGGCCATTGCGATGAGTTACTGAACCCAGCAGAGAAGGAGAGAGTGCTGGCTGGTGTCAGAATTGGGAAAAGAATTTTGAAAGACCCAAGCATGTCTGGCCCTCGTTTCATAGGAATCAGCTTTGGGCTGCGGCCAAGTTCATTTGATTCCCCTTCCCACTTGATGATTTGTCCAATCGCAGAGGCTCGCCGTGAGACTCTGAGTCTGACCTTTACAGTGACACCGTAAATGATAAGACTGTAGCGAGACATGCTTCCAATAACGCTCCAAACCAAATCAGTGCATGCAACACCAGGACAAAGACTGATGTCATACTGAGCAGGCAAGCCTTAAAGGTGACATCATTCTTGGGCAGAGCTCCAGAGAGTAAAACCTCGACCTTACTTAAAGCCATGAAATCCACTGTTATGAAGAGGGTGGGGGAGCAAACAGGAAACTGATTTTGAAAAGGATTACTTCACATGGCTTGTGTTTGAATCACCTTGATAGATGTCACAAGAGCCTGAGTCTCAACACAACGTCAATAGGTTCATGAGTCAGACCACACTGGTCTGAGACTGAAATGATTTGATTTAAGGTGTGGTGCTCAGGTGACAAAAATGTTTAAAGTCTCAAATACTAACCAAGTGGTTGAGAGTTCAAGCCCACGCAGAGATACCATGGAAATTAAGCCCGAGAGCTTCTGAAAGGCCGTGGCCTTGAAAACCCTCGAGGGCAGCACGGCTGTGCACACAGGAGTCACCAGGACTTAGAACTGACTTAATGGCCACGGACAACAACATCAACATTGCCACAACTGTCAGAAGGCATTAGAGCAAATGCAGAAATGATGAAAAACAAAAGCATGGCATGGCATATTTTAAAGAAGGTTTATGTGGAAGAGTAGAAAGGCCCTGGCGAGTTTCTTTAATCAATTTGCTAGTTGGGGCGACATCAGTCAACCCTTCAAGCCCTGTGTAACTGCTGGTTTCTGCTTCAGTATTTCCTGCTTTCTGGCTCTCCAGCCAACCACAGACAACCACGTGAATCCACTCCGCTCCCTTATATAATGCTCCCAGACGGGGAGCGGGGGGCTCAGTCTCCAGAAAAGAATCCACTGAGCCATGTGTCAAAACAATAAATCCTTCCTTTTGTTACAACTGGCTTGGCATTGGCAACTCCTTCAGAGCAACCTGTGTAACATTAATTCTAATATTCCATTTAAAATTGTAGTTTAAAGAATTAAAAGGAATTTAATAAACTAAGTGGTAATCAATATTTAGGGGGAAATTTGGTTTACCATGATACAAGGGGGTACTCCCCACAAAACAGAATTTTTTTCAAAGCTAGGTAGTTAGCCTTTTTTACAAAATAACCTTATCACCTTCAAAGTACTCCCGATTACACTTAATATATTTGTCAAATCTGCTATTCTATTCTTGGAAACATTTTTCAAACTCGTCTGTTTCTATGGCTGACAGCACCTCCCTCGTTTTCTTCTTCACCTGTTCTGAGTCATCGAATCACTGTCCTTTCGTGTGCCTCTTCATTCACGGAACCAAAAAGAAATCACATGGAGTGAGGTCCAGTGAGTAAGGTGCATGGGCAAGAGAGGCATGCTGATTTTAGGGTTAAAAACTGGCGCACTGAGATGGCTGTGTGAGCAGGTGCATTGTCCTGGTGGCAAAACCAGTCCTCCATCTGCCACAAATCAGTCCTTTTTTTTGTCGCACATTGTTATGCAATCTTTTCAGAATCTCTAAATAGAAAGCTCGATTAACAGTTTGACCTGGTAGAATGAACTCCATATGCACTATCACATAAAAAAATTTAAAAAACACCAAATGAGCATCGTCTTGGTCTTTGGATTCACTTGTGGAGTTTTGGGGGGAGTGAGGTGATGATGGCATCTTCCACCGGCTTGATTGACGTTTGCTTTTGATTCATAGGACAGCACCACATCTAGTCACAGTAGTGACTTTGGACAAAAAGTACGGCTCCCTTCTGAGTCGCTCTTTCAAAACACAGCAGGTGTCCACTGGATGCCCCTTTTCCTGGTCAGTCAGAACCTGAGGCACAAATTTGCAGTGACCTTCTGATCCCCAAATCTTCCATAAAAATTCACTGATCCAAGCTCCAAGATAGTCCAGATTAACTTCCCTACCTCTTCAATGGTCCATCATAGGTCTTTGAGAACAAGTGCATGAATTTTGTTGACATTTTTGTCTTTTCAGAAAGTTGACAGATGTCCAGAGTGAGGTTTGTCATAGACCAACATTTCACCATTTTTGAAATGAAAAAACCACTGGTACACTTGAGTTTTTCCCTTAGTGCTGTCTTTGTAAACTGTGTTCAACATCACAACAGTTTATGCGGCATTTTCCCACGTAGGAAACAAAATTTCACAGTTGCACACTCTTCTCTTAAATCGGTCATCACTAAAAATGAAATTCAAGTGAAACTGCTTTTAAGAAAAAATTCACTGTGACCACAGAGAACCTTCCCAGGCAACGCCACTGGGTGCACTAATTCAGAGGGAATTGCTCTATGCTCACCTAGCAGGAAAAATGCATGTGATGAAAGCTCCACCCAGTGGAACTTTTTCCGGGTTTTTCTGGGTACCCCTCATACATACATATATATATATATATATATATATATATATATATATATATATATATATATATATGTCTAATTAATAGTACATAAAACAAAGTACAAAGTCTTTTCCTCTGCACACGCTGAAGCCCCTTAGGTGGGAAAATTTTATTTACAACATCCAATTCATCTGTTAGCCTTTTACAATCCTTACAAGATGTTAGAAAAAGAAAACCCTCAGTTAGTGTTTTAAGACAACCCAATGTATCATAATAATGAACTTTTAACCCAGATAAATCATTATTTTATCCATAAAACATGACCAGAAATTTCTCCATATATGTTTCTTTTGGACTTGAAACAACTTTTCTATTTTTAAAAGCAGAAACACCTACTTATTGCATCATACCAAAGACTACTTTTCATTTTCCTTAATTTTTTTAATTTCAGAAGGTAGAACCCATACAATGTCATTTTCTTTTTAAAAATGATCTCTATTCTTTAAAAAGAATTACAATAAGTGAAGTAAGTGCCTTTCATTGATTCATCCTCTCATCTCATTTCTTTTTTAATGAAATAAATCTGGTGTATTTTTTTAAAGATAAAAACGTATCTGGCCATTCTTATGACATTCAGAGAAGGAATGGTATGTAATTGGCTGTAAATATAAAAAGTGGAGAATTCCGGGGACTGTACAAAAACCAAACCCAAACTACTACCATGCAGTGGATTCTGACTTAGAGTAACCCTCTCTGAGGTTCCAAGACTGTAAATATTCATGGAAGCAGGGACCCTCATCCTTCTCCCAAGGAGTTTCCAGCAGGTTTGAATCTATGAACTTGTGGTTATCAGCCCACAGCCCCGCCAAGTCTCCTTCCCAGGAACTGTAAGATCCTGTAAATCCACTCCAGCCTCTGAACCTTATGCTCATGATAAGCTTTACCATGGCCTTTAAATACTAGCACCAGACACACAGTGATAGTATATTTTCTTGTTGCATGAGATTTTTGTTATCAAAGTACTACACACAAAGGGGTTCAACGGTTGATGGAAAATGGAATTGAAAAATGATAGAAAATTACCATCAACCTTTTGCAGCTCCCTTGTATAGTAGTGAACTGGGGATGTATATTGTTTGCTTTTTATAGGATCCCAAAGGCTGCTTACCTTTTTTACTGCTAGCTGATGCTTTTTTGCTGAAGTAATCGCAGATGACTCCTGCATCTTCACTGTGGCGACAGTTGTGTCTTCCAATATCTTGCTTAATGCAGTCAGCCAAAGATCTCTCATTTCCTGTGCACTTCACATTATCCACATGGATGGGGCCTTTGCCTTCCCCAAAATAAGCCATGGTTCTTGCTCTGGCAGGACCCCTGGAACATGTGGAGATTCAGTCAATCATACACCGAAATGAATTACAACATATGCTCTCATTCTACAGTTCCGTTTAAAGTTTGGATGTTGAAATGGGCATCTGCATATACTGGATACAAACACCTTTGCATAGTCAATAAAACACTAGCAAACATCTTCCTGGTATTCTCTGTTTTCAACCTAGAAGACAATAGCAATAATATTCCTCATACCATGTTCTCTTCTGAATCTGGGTGGAATTTATGGCCGTCCCCTGTCGATACACTGTTGCAACTATGTTTTAATTATATGCGGCAAAATTTTTCTTCGTGTGACATCAATGCTATTGCTCCATCATTAGTGTGTTCTGTTGACCAGGTTTCTTTTGGAATGAGCATAACTATGGATCTCTTCCATCATGTGGCCAAGGTCCTGTCTTTCAAGTTTCTTGACATAGATGACTGAGCGCGTGTTTGCTGAAGCATCTGGAATCCCATTTTCACTGATGCCTTCCGTCCAGCTTGCATTTCTTCTTGCAATAATACCGTGGGCTCGCGATCATAGTTTTATTAACTATGCAAAGGCATTTTGATTGTGTCAATCATGACAAATTACCTTTCAAAGGATAAGAACCCTTGTATCTTAATTGTGCTCATGTGGAATCTGTACATAGACCAAGAAGCAGTACTTTGAACACAATGAAGGGATCCTCTGTGGTTTGACATCAGGGAAGGTGTGTGTATTGGACAGGGTTCTCTAGAGAGACAAACCAGATTGCTAGTAATTATATATAAATATAATTATAAAGATAGATATATAATTCAAGAAATAAACTGTTAAATAATATAGAGATAGATAATACAAGAAACTAACAGTTAAATTATAAAGCTGTGAGACACTAGCAGTCCTTCAAGTTTTGAGAGCTGCCAGTTGCCAGTCCCCTTCTGTAGAGGGAGCTGGGCTATATATACCCAGGCAGCAAGCAGCAAGGCAGATCCCCAACTGTCAGTCCCCAGCTCCAGAGATGAACATTCCAATCGTGTGGGCTTAAAGGGACCTCAACTTACAGCGACACAGTCCACAGGCTAGGCATCCCACAGGTAGTGTACCCCTTTAAACTGAGGCACAGAACAACCAAGGTGAGGCTCACCGAGCCATTTATCCCTCTGCCCTTTAGTTAATCCTACTTGTGTTTATCGGCCAGGCTGGCACAATAAACTATCGCAGTGTGCGTCAGGGTTATCGTACCTATTCAGTCTGCAAACAACAAACAATCAGAGTCAGGTCTTCTATATGAATGATGCAGCAGCAGGCGTGGAGGGAGACTCATTAGCCAGCTGCTACACGCAGATGACGCCACCTTGCTTGCTGAGGATTTCTCACCACAGAAGACATTCAAGCGGCCAACAACTACTGTACATGAAGAGCTGCTTATGATCCTCAGTCATTTGACAGATCAGACACGAAACAAAACAACGAGACAGCATTTTTTAAAAAGATGAATCAAAATGTTGTTTGCAGAAGTATGTCTGTTTTAGCATTGCGCTCTTTTAAGAACGATCTACATGGAATTAAAGTGACACCAGCATGTCAAAAGATTACACAGGAAACTTAAGGGGCGCAATGAATTTATAGTAATGGCCACGGAACACCTCAGAAGAGTTCTATCAACCATGCCAAAGCATGAGACAGAATGGTGGGATTTCTGCTCCCAAAGTTAGTACGTGCCTTTGGGTATGAGGCTTGCTCACAGAATGGGATGCCCCCAGGCCCTGAACTGGGGGAACTCAGTTTGCGGACCACAGAACTAGAGCCAAGTGCTGTAAGGCTTGGTGATCTTGGAGCATTTATGGGTGGAGTGACAGGTACAAAAAGAATGAGCTGAACAGGGAACAGAAGCAAAATAATACAGAAAAATTTGTTCACTGCTATGAACAACTAATGTCTATTACATGATAAACAAAATGCGATAGATACATACAATGCAACACTACTCAGCCTGCTGGCAAAAGGAAGTCTTGATACAAGCTACAATATGAATGGAACTTGGGGACATTCGACTAGGCAAGATAGGTCATACTCAAAAAAAACCCCACTTTTTTTCATTGACTAGCTTTCTTAAAATAATATCTAATGAATAGGAATTGGTTTCATAATTAGCAATAAGATGTTAATAGATCAAAAAGATTGAATTTGACTTTAGGAAATAATGCGTTATGTTAGACACAAATGTTATCTATCATCAGTGCAATGATGCCTTGAAAATAACGACAAATCATAAGAACACAGTTGTTGAGAAACTATGTTTTGTCATTGCTATGGTTGCAATCTACTCACCACTAGATGCACAAGCATTTATTACTGAAACAACCCAACCACTGAATTTAAGAGGGCTGTGAATGTCACTAGGAGCCCTCAGGGCATATTGGTTGCACATTAGGTTGCTAACTGCAAGGTCAGCAGTTCAAAACTACCAGTCCCTCCACAGAAGAAAGATGGGCTTCTCTATTAATGTACAGAGTTACAGTCTTGGAAACTCTCAGGGGCCGTTCTACCCTCTCCTGTGGGGCCATTATGAATTGACATAGACTTCAAGGCAGTGAGTTGGGTTTGGAGTTTGGTGAATATCACTACCAGGTTAAGAGACAGCATGACTGGTGGTCCGGAAAGTGGGCTCTGGCATTAGAGAGCTAAGTGTGAATCCCAGTTGTGTCACTTACTAGTTATGACAACTTACACAAGTATGCAACCTCTCTGGCGAAGACCAATGGACAGCCTTACCTGTAAACTAGATAGAGCAGTAACTTCCTCATTTGATTATTATGAAGATTAAATGAGACAATACCTAGTACATAGCTATATCATTCAGCATTAGTATAACTTAGTTATTACTGTAGTTATTAAATTGATTGCATTTAAGCATGCAGAAATTAAGAGGGAGGGCTTGTGATCAGAGTGTGATGGTTGGGCGTGGGGACTGAAGATATCAGTATCCACCAATGGGGGAACCATTGCCTTTGTCATCCTCATTCATCTCTATACAAACCCAGCGAAAGCACCTGGGCTTCTACATCTCCAACAGCAAAGGTCCTTCCTGCAACTGCCATGGGCTGTTGGGTCAGTGTCAGTGCCGGGATGTTAAATTCACAGAGGTGCCTGCAAGGCAGAGCAAGAATCAGACTGCTCCTGCATTCCCTCATGCCCACATGAGGTCTGAGTCTGTCCTGAAGGTGAAAGGTCAGCGAGTCCCCACGTCTAGATACAAATGAAGATCTATAGTGGGGCATTGGAGATCCACTGCTTGCTTACCAAGAACAATTCTGCCAAACTGACTGATGGAATTATAGGAATTACCTGGCATCTCATCCTTTTGACACAGAGACTAGGTTTGGCCTGGGAATGCCCAGGGGAATCTGAAACCAGTGGCCTTAACTAGAGAGGGCATGACAGGGAAATGGGCTGGGGGCACTGTAGTGGAGTTCGTCTTATTACTTCTCTTGTCTCAACTCTCGACTGGGGGAGGATAGGTTTGCTTGGACAAAGGGTAAGGCCAAGAAGCTTGTATGAAACTGCCTTCTGCACCTGTCTGCAGGCCTTCTTCCTGCACTGAGGGAGGGACGAGTAGAACCCAAGGGAGTCTATGTCTTGTGCCTACTTGCTTGTCCTTCTCATAGCCTTCTACAGGGGACCCATCTGACGAAGGAACATCGTCATAACATGTTTCCACCTTCTCTGGGGAAATGGCCAAGGTGGGTGCTCTGCTTTTTGACTTATACGAATGTTTGGGAGTCTCTGCATTCCCCAGAGGTGGGACCAACCTCTGACTCAAGGGGACTGCTCACTGAGCCCAGATCCTGGGTTGTGCAAATGACTCATAGATTTGATCATTGTAAACAATGAAATGCTTTCTAAGAAAGGCGGGGGGAGGATATTAAAAACGATGATGTGAAAACAAAAAAATGCAAACAATCAGCTAGTATATATCCTTTAAAATATCATCACTTCACATTTTTCTTCAGCAGCATTTCATTTTTCATTTCCACCCTATGAAGACAGCTATTGCATATTTACTTGTGTTCATATGCACACCATATGCAAAAGGGGCACTGGGATAAAAGGCAATTCCTAGTAAAACATTAGAAAGAACAGCAATCATAGAAAGCTTCAAAGTTATTTACCTTCCAGACATTCAATGATGGAAACAACCTTCATTAAGTTCTGGCAGGAAGACAAAGTGAAATGTACATCCCGCTTAGAGGCGCTGCTCCAGCACATTTTCCGAATGTGGTATGCTGAGCAAACACATGGGCGGCCGTCCCAGCCTGGGCTGTCTAAGTGCCTGTAGCCTGTCTACTGGTCTACAAGTGCAAATGTCAGATTAAAAAAGAAGGCTCAGCGTCCAGTTTCAGAGCTACTTTCTCTTCTGGTACCCACAGTACTAATGGCACGCATGCGTTGTCACTACACGATGACACGTTTTAAGTAAAAAAGAAGCTAGCTCATTAAAATTTGGGCTAGAATTCTAACATCAAAATGACTCCAGTTAATGAAGCTAAAGTTATTGGGCTTTCCTTGTGCTAATCTTTGAACTCGGGGAAAGTAGTTGATTGAACTGGATGATCTGAGCGATATAGACCTACAGTCCCCTTTCGGCAAGGAGACATGGGCTCACATGTTTGTAGCGGGCACCACATTCACGGCATACCGAAACCCAGTCCTTTCTTCAGTATTAGTCATGGCTGTTCTTACATAAGTAACAAAGGAAAAAACTATTCAACCCTTTAAAAACATTAGAGCCATGGAAGATACTTCCCATCAGACAAGTAACTAATAATATCTTTAAAGTTTTTTTCTAAATATAAAACTCACTCAATTTTTAATTAATTATATCAAAATTCATAAAAGATTTCCAACCCACCGAACTGTGATTTTCCTGCATTCGGCATCATTGCATGTGCTTCGTGGGTCTGAAGAGGACTTTATAGATTGGTGTCGGACAAATAGGATAATATCGGACTTACGGGACTGATTTGGACTGGCCTGGGATGTTTTCTCAATATTCAATTGCTCTTGTTTATAAACCTCTTTCTTATTCCCATATGAGTCTCTATGAATTTGTTTCTCTAGTCTACCTGGACTAACACATGAGGTAAATGATTGTGTGTGTGTGCGTGCGTGCGTGTGCGTGTGTGACGGTGTTAGGTGCCACTGACTACTGTTCCCGCTCATCGTCACCCTGTATACATGGGAGGAAACACGGCATGGTCTTGGGCCATCCTCACAGTTTTTATTGTGTTCAAACCCATCGCTGACGCCAGTATCACCTCATCCTGTTGAGAGTCTTCCTCTTTTTTGCTGTCCCTCAACTTTACCAAGTGTGATGTCCTTCTCCAGAGACTGATCTCTCCTGACAACATGTCCAAAGTATGTGAGATTCAGTCTCCCCAGCCTTGCTTCCAGGGAGCATTCTGTCTATACTTCTTCCAAGATAGATTTGTTTGTTCTACGTGTAGTCCACAGAATTTGCAATATTCTGTTCCGGCACCATAATTCAAATGCCTCAGTTCTTCTTTGGTCTTCTTAATTCAGTATCCAAGTTTTACAAGCATACGAGGTGACTGAAAATACCATGGCTGTGGTCAGGAACACCTTAGTCCTCAAAGTAGCATCCTTGCTTTTCAACACTTTAATGAGGTCTTGTGCAGCAGATTTACACAATGCAGTATCTATATTTATACATCAGTCTTTTGGGCAGTTTATATTTCTTCCTGAGCATGGAATTTTTGGTAAAAAAACATTTTTCAAAGTTCTTCATGTATGACTGTATTACAGGGTAAGTCTTTAAAATGCAAGTATCCTTCTGGAATCTATTTCTGGTTAGCATTAGGATAAGTCTTGCTTTAAGGTTATTCCTTAAATTCATGCTCATTTGTCCCACAAACATTTGCTGCTAATTGAAAAGCCTTTTAAAATTTATTTATCATTCTAAGAAAAAATGCAGACCCTTTCTTGGTCTCAATAGTCCAGTAATTCCCAAACTTGGTTACATCTTATAATTAAGTAAGGGAGCTTTTAAAAATAGAGCAAAGCATGACCGCAGTAATTAAAGTAGAATCTGTGGGAGTGAGGTTGAGCATCCTCGTACATAATTTTCCTTAAGCCCTTGCCTCCGTCAGGGTCCTCCTCCAGCAAAACAGAGTAGGAGAGGTACATGATGGGCCTTGCCAAGCTAATATATAAAAAAAAAACCATCAAAATCAGTGATTTTAATGTACAAGCAAGGTTGCGAAACACTTGTTATAGTAATTGGTGTCATTGACCTATCGACAAGGATGGCAAGTTTTTAGTGTGGTGCCAATATCACATGATTTGAGTTTAAGATGAATTGGAGAATTAAGCCCCCTTTCTAGTACACACACACACACACACACACACACACACACACACACACACACACCCCAAATGAGATAGGGGAGAGGACATATTTTCACTTGTAGTAGTATTTTATGTAGGAGCCCTGATGACAAAGTGGATCACAATTTGGGCTGCTAACAGAATGGGCAGTAGTTTGAAACAATCAGGAGCTCTGAGGGAGAAAGATGGAATTCTCTGCTCTCATAAAGATGTACAGAAGATCATAATATTGTATGTATTTTCTCTTCACTTACTAGGTCTTCTTGTTCTGGTCAACACTTCACTTTTTACATAGGTCTCAATATTTGTAAAAGTTATTCCTAGTACTTTTGTTTATCTGGTTTAATTTTTTTAGGTTTAGAGACCCTGTCAATAAGATTTTTTTTTAATTCTCTAGATATACTGCAGAAGCAGTGATGGTTCATTTAAAGTATTTTATTCTGTTAAACGAATATGTATTTCTGATCTTTCCAGTTGGTTCCCTTGAGCTGTCTGGGTAGACAATCACCCACGCCATTCACATAACAATCCTTCCTTTACGACACTACTACCCCAACACTTTCTTGCTGTTCAGAATATGAACAGCAAAACCTACACCAAATCACAGTTTGAACATGTTGCTCAATAACATCGACTGCATTCTTCAGGTTGCAACTATTCTTAGCCTTCGTCAATCGTTCCTCCTTATACATTCCCTGACCCTTAAGATTCCTATCTAAGTTTTCAAACTGCTGTGATTAATTTGACTCCCTGCAGATAGCCCTTAAATGAGAATAATGCTCAAAGCAGACGTTTTTTACTAGTTCAACTAACCTATTACATGTGGTTTGGGGGAAAGATGAGGCTTTCTACTCCTGTAAAGATGTAGTCTCCGAACACCCGCAGGGCAGTTCTATTCTCTTCTGTAAGGTCGTTCTGGATTGAACTCATCTCGAGATGGCAGTGAGTTTTAGTTTAGCCACACACACAAACACACACAGCAAAATATACGGTGTTAACTAAATGTCTTTTAATTCAAACACCAGAAACCCAAACCAGCATTTGCATTAAAAACAGAGTTCAAAAGGAAGAAAGTTGTGGGCAAGAACAAAAGGGAAAAGGACTCCCATCGAGTCAATGAAGTGAGGACTGGAAGGGTCCGGTAACAGAGGAGCCTGCACGAATGGCAGGAAGCAAACCAAGAGTACATTGTCGAATGGGAGACTAATACGTTCTGTCAGCTCTCTGGGAAACTACAGTATAATGTTCGAGGAAACAGTTAAATTGACATTTTAAAGAAATGTACAAGTTAAGAAAAGAGCAAATAAATAGCATTGGCAATTTTTCCCCTTAGATTTAATTATCAAATTGTGTTGTATATTTTGTCTTTTATTACTTACTTATCAACTAAAAGAGTGAGATACAGCGTTTTTATTTCTTTCCAAAGAAACATTCCTAATATGCAGTTCAAGAACAATCCCGTATCAAAGCATTTGCTACTGGATTCGCCCTAATAGAATGGCATTTCCAGCACAGCTATGCGGTCTATCTCCATACGTTTAACTGCTCCCAACACATTCACTATCAACTCTTCAAAACAGTATGTTGTATGCTAAATCTTGTCAGGCGCGGTGCAGTGCATCGTTGAGTGTTTGTTCACGCTAAGCATCTATACATTAATTACCATTCATATTTCCTGGGTTTGTTACTTCGTGTCTGCATTTCCTATTATGCAGCGGCTTGTACCGGCACTTTGAACCCATGCATCCGATACTAATCCTGCAACATGATAAAGGTGGCTGCAGGACAGAGCTCTGGAACTTCCATTAAATAAGGACACGGCCTTTAGACAGCTTGAAGTAAAACATCACTTCACTAAAGATTGTTAGCAATTTGAAATACACATGGAGAAAAAGATGTCATGCCTCTACATCTGTAGAGAATTGGACATCCCCTCACAGAAGAGTCACAAGGAAGAGATGAGCCAGTCAGGGTGCAGTATAGTACCAATGAAACATACAACTTTCCTCTAGTTCTTTAATGCTTCCCCACTATCATGATCCCAATTCTACCTTACAGATCTGACTAGACCAAAACATGTACACTGCTATAGATAAGAGCCCGAAACACAGGGAATCCACAGAAGATAAACCCCTCATGACAAATAATGTAAATAGAGATACGAGGAGGGCAAGGAGGAGGTAGGGGGAGAAAAGGGGAATCTACTACAATGATTGACATATAACCCCTACCTCAGGGGGGTCAAACAACAGAAAAGTGGGTGAAGGGAGACAATGGATGATGTAAGATATGACCATAATAATAATTTATAATTTATTAAGGTTCATGAGGGAGGGAGAATAGGGGAGGGAGAAAAAAAAGAGGAGGAGCTGATACCAAGGGCTCAAGTAGAAAAAAAATTCTTTGAAAATGATGATGGCAAAATATGTACAAATGTGCTTGACACAATAGATGAATGCATGGATTGTGATAAGAGCCCCCAATAATATGATTTAAAAATAATAAAATAAAGATGCTGAAAACAGTAAAAAGAGGTCATGTACTAATCACATATCTCTCTGTGTGTACTAATCACATATCTCTCTTGTGTGTGTGTGTGTGTGTGTGTGTTCTTATATGAAATCCCATTTCAGCACACTGGAAAATTTTTTAAACATTTGAATATATTTACATTTATTAAATAACTGATTTTTCTCATTAAATACTCCCTGATTAAAAATTCACATATTGGCTAAAATACAGGGTTGCCCAATTTGTTACTATCATTACACCGGCACTATCATTACATTGACCTGAAACTGTGGTCATTTATGTAAGAGTAACAATAAATCTGAATGTAGGCCAACCTGACAATTTAAGTCATCCTCCACAACTCACTGCCATGGAGTCAATGCTGACTCATGGCGACCCCCTGTGGGTTTCCAAGACAGTAACTGTTACAGGAGTAGAAAGCCCAGTCTTTCTCCCAGGGAGCTGCTTGTGGTTTCAATTTTCAACCATACACATCTCAGGCCAACTCATAACCACTACAGTACCAGGGCTCCTAGACATGCCCAAATTTAAAAACAAAAACAAAAAAACAGTGACCATGGAGTCCATTCCAACTCATGACAATCCCATGTGTTGGAGTACAACTGTGTTCCATGGGTATTGTGTGGCTTTTCATGGTGTTTTCAAAGGCAAACCACCAAGCCTTTTGCCTGAGGTACCTCTGGGTCAGTTTAAACAGTCAACAGGTGATCAGTTAGTAGTTGTGAATTTAACCTTCTGTGCTACTGAGGCTCAGTAAAGCGAAATTCCTTGGCATGGCTCTTCTATGCATAATCTTTATAGCTCCCACCAAACGATTGATGAGACCATACAAATGGGTCAAAATTCAAAACCCACAGCCATCAGGCTAAATCCAACTCACAGCAACTCTAGAGGGAGAATCGACCTGTCCTTGTGGGTAACTCTCTATGGGAGTAGATACTAAGAGAGGGAACTGGTCAGTTTTGCCATTTCAATGGGTGTAAAACAAACCATTTCCGAAGCAGGTACAGGAATCCCACTACCATCAAGAAAGAAGAGCAGCCAGTGGATAGACGGCTGCCGAAAGTGGTGCAGGCACCAGAGCTGCAGCACAAAGACCATGAGACAGAGCCGAGGAGCAGCACGGAGACCACGAGGAAGGAATGAGTAATGCTGTGGGCCATTCAGCAGGAGACTGGTTAGCAGAATGTGGTGCCCTTTGGGTATTTATCAGCTCTAAAGGAACTTTGCAACACTTGCCCAAGCCGGACAGAAACCAACAGGTCATGTGGCTGTGAGGCGAGAACCAAAGAGAAGCAGCCTGCCAGGAAGGCTGAGAAGGGCCATTGTGGGCAAAAGAACTCCATCTTTGGCAGTCTGTAACCTGTAGTGCACCTCATACCCCCACAATCACGAGGACGGGCTGTGAGTGCTGCGGGGCTTACTGTACCCAGCAAGGAAGCGGGGTGCCATGAGAGAGATGGGTGGGGTCAGAAGAGCATAAAGAAGGTTGGAGGGTAGAGGTGTACCTGTCATCCCCCGCGTGTGGATGGAGGATTTCAAGTGTGGCCCCCACTCCACTTCCAGACTCTGACAGCCAAATGAGGAACTCCATTTCTACAGCGGGAAAGCAAAAAGGATGGAAGGCCAACCCACATATCTATCTGTGAGCTTCTCAATGCGCTCCAAGGTCTCTCTAATTGATTATTCAGTAATGGAATCCTTTACAGCAGAACAAGTAAAGCATGAACCACGAGTTGAAGGAGAAAAAAACTCTCTAATGTTCTCTGTAACCAAAATGAAAGCAAAAGAAAAAAATACTGACACACCATTAAGACAAGTTACTCATGAATATTTCTCAATACATCATTTCTTTAATTTTTTAAAAAAATCAGTCCTAGAGTGTCTGGCTGCTGATTGTAAGATGAGCATTTTAAGGCCACCAGCCACTCGGCAGTCTCTGAAACACAGAGGGTCCTTTCCGTTCTGTTCTGGGAAGTCACCATGAGCTGGAGTTGACTCAATGTCACTGAGCTTGGTTTTCTTGGTTATGTTTTGACAGTTAACTTTTCAAGTTTGGCCTGATGCGAGGGAAAGGTTGGGGATTCTTATGGACAGTTTCAAGAGCCCTTGTGGTGGCACTGGCTTAGTGTCGGGCTGCTAACCCAGAAGCTCTCTCCTCCTGTGAAAATCCGTGCCCTTACAGGGTCACCAAGAGTCAGAATTGACTCAGCGGGCATAGACAGCTTCGCAGCTCACTCAATGCGGGAGCTACAAGAGGACTGACCCGACCTGTGAGCACATCAGATTCATGAAGCCCAGGAACTCCCCTAGTACCTCGTCCTATGTGATTTATAAAGACTGAAGAAGACCCTGATTTATACAATATATAGGCCATGGTTTCTCAATCCCTGAAAGACAAATAGTACTTTAATTCTAAAATTGACTTTCTGCACAGGGGGCATAGGAGAAAAGCTACTAAGTGCAAAAGTTCCCAGGGTAAGGTCCAGGCACTCTGTCAGAGATCAGACCCAACCCAGGGATTCATATGGCAGCCAACTGAACAGAAGGGAAACAAAAAAGAAGAGGACATGGGGTGGGGAGACAGGGCATTAACCCACCCACGGGGAGGGTATTGGTTATGTCTCCACAGGAAAGGGAGAGAAGG
This sequence comes from Tenrec ecaudatus, assembly GCF_050624435.1. NCBI lineage: Eukaryota > Metazoa > Chordata > Mammalia > Afrosoricida > Tenrecidae > Tenrec > Tenrec ecaudatus. The sequence continues at coordinate 101,305,642 of NC_134532.1, read as the reverse complement.
GCCAGATTTCAACCTGGTACGCCAAGACTTGAAGGCAACATACTGGCATGAAGCAGTGAACCAACAGAGAGGTCTGTGGGGCTGGGGCCAATCCCAGCTATGTGGACCCTCCCCAGAAGAATCCACTACAGAGGACAGCACTGAAGAGACAGATTGGGGCGAGGGGTGGGTTTGCTCAGAACACACTGGAGCAAACTAAGAGGGAAGGAGAGAGAGGTGAGAGGGGACTGCATCCTGGCCCACCAAGCCCTGAGGATGATAGTCCTGCTCGAAGCAGCCAATGCACACAGAGGACTGTAGGGCTGGCCCCACCACAAGATACGGCATCCCCTCACTCACCCATATCACTATGGGGGAACAACACTGGAGACACAGTGTGGGACTGTGCCTGGTCTGATACACCCCTCCCCCCCTCCCCCGACATACACACACACACTGGGGCAAAGCATGAAGGGAACACAACAGAGCAGCAAGGGGAGTAAAGCAACCAAGTCCCCAAAGAATTCCCAAAACAGACTTTGGGGGCAGGGCTTGGCACCTCATCAGACTCGATCGGAAAACATTCATAAAGGTCAACAGTCAGACCTGGAAGTACTTATAGTGGCGATTCTCAACCTGTGGTTTGTGATCCCTTCGGGGATTGAACAACCCTTTCAGAGCGGTTGCCTGATTCATAAAATTAGCCAAATTACAGATATGAAGTAGCAACGAAAATAATGTTATGGTTGGGGGGTCGCCACCACCTGAGGAACTGTATGAAAGGGTCGCGGCATGAGGAAGGCTGAGCACCACTGATTGATAGGCTCTTTTTTTAACTCCCGTGTCTATCTATATAATAGGCAGGAAAACAACTCTGAGGAGAAAACAATGGGACCAAAGGTTCTGGAGGAACACGGGAGATGGGGAAGAGGGAGAAAGGAAGGGGATAGCCAACAAATCCAGCGACAAAATAAAACAAGTGATCTAAAAATCAATGGGAAGGAGAGCATAGGATGCCTGGTGGGGTTTGATCAAGTACAACGTAGCCAAAAGGAATTACTGAAAGCCAAATAAAGGTCAAACATGATAGTAGGACAAGAGGAAAGTAAAAGGAAATAGAGGAAAGAACTAGAAGGCCAAGGACATTTATACAGGTTTAAATGCAGGCACATACATATGTAAATATATTTACATATAACAATGGGAAATCAATGTGTGCGCATATATTTATAGGTTTATTATTAAGGTAGCAGAAGGACATTGCGCCGCTACTCAAGTCCTCCCTCAATGCAGGAACACTTTGTTCTAATAATCTGGCATTCCCTGATGCTCAGCTTCCCGACAGGATCACTGCAGACAAAATGGGTGTGTAAGCAAATGCGGTGAAGAAAGCTGATGGTGTCCAGCTTCCAGCTATTAAAAGATATAGTCTGGGGTCTTACTGGCTTGAATATAAACAAGTAGCCATCTAGCAACAAAGCCCATGTGGAAGGAGAACAACAGGTTGTGTGATCATAAGGTGTCAACAGGATCAGGTAGGTATCAGGCATCAGAAGACTCTAAACAACCAATCATCTCAATGAGAATGAGGTGGGGGAGTGCGGAGTGGAGACCCAAAGCCCATTTGTAGGCAAGGGGACACTCCCTCACAGAAGGGTCACAAGGAAGGGACAAGCCAGCCAGGGTGCGGTATAGCACCGACAAAACAAACATTTCTCAAGTTCTTTAATGCTTCCTCCCCAACCCCCACTATCATGACCCCAGTCTGGCTTACAAATCTGGCTAGACCAGAGCATGTACACTAGTACACAGACAGGAGATCCTGACACGGGGAATCCAGGACAGATAAATCCCTCAGGGACAATAATGTGAGTAGCAATACAATGAGGGTAGAAGGAAGGTGGTGGGAGAAAGGGGGAACCAATATCAATGATTGACATATCACCCCAGACACAACACCCAGGGTGACAAACAACAGAAATATGGGTGAAAGGAGACTGCAGATGGTGTAAGATATGAAAATAATAATCATTTATAATTTATCAAGGGTTCATGAGGGTGAGAGGTTGGGGGAGGGAAGAAAAAAATTAGGAACTGATACCAAGGGCTTAAGTAGAACAAAAATGTTTGAAAAGGATGATGGCAACATATGTACAAAGGTGCATGACACACTGGATGTATGGATTGTTATAAGGGCTGTAGGAGCCCCCAATAAAAATATTTTAAAAACAACAAATAAAAGTAAAACAAATGGGAGGAAAGTTATCTTTCCACTTAAATGTCCTTACCCTATTTTCTTCATTTGCCCAAGAACACAGTGAGCATTTGGTATCATTTCAATAACTCATGAGTCTTAAAAGGTAAGACTGACATGACATAACTCACCATGTAAAGGTGGTGAACTACTTAGACTAGGAAAGAAACATTATTAAGAGTAAGATATATTTGATTATTTTCCTATTAGAAATAAAAAATTCATTTGATATGTGACATATGTGCATCCCTTAAGAGAAGCTGGAACATTTTAAATAGACTTGACTTAGTACTTCTGAATAATTATGAATCAAATCAGCATACTGCCATGAATTTTTCAAGTGAATGATGGCATTTAATTTTAGGTAGGAAATAACTCACTAGACGAAGCCTTGAAAGAAAGATGTCCATCAGGCAAATCTCGTAACTATAGATGGTTTCCTTACTTGTAACCAAGCTGCCGACAGATCACAGCTGCATCCTTATCAGTCCATCCATCATCACAAATTGTTCCCCACTGGCCATTGATAAAGACCTCCACGCGTCCTTCCTTCTTATTTTCTCCATCCATCAGTCTGACGGGAAAACCTAAGTCATGATTCAAAAGCATTAGAAAAGGCAGAACAAGCAAGCTGATGCTAAACATGAGTGACTTTACAAAATAGCTTTTCCTTTCACACATCATCAGCTATAAAGTCCTCTGGGCAGTGTCTGTCAGGGGGGCTGAGCTGTGTGGAGCTTCGCAGAGCTGTGAGATGTCAGAGTTGCGGGTTAGGACAAGGAGCCAAAATGAAAGAAACAGCCAGGCCTTTAATCACTTGCTGGGAAAGTAAGCAGGAGAAAGCCAACGAAAATACCTATTCAGCCACCCCCCCCACCCCCACTGTTCCTTATTTCCCCAGGATCAGCGCTCAGGCCAGGGTCAGGTAGATCAACATAAACCTGGGGACTCATCTGAGTGCTGAGGGAACCCTGAAAAGGGGAGTCCCAGTTTTGTGGAAGCCCAGCCAATGGGCAGAGGAAGGGAAGAGGAAAGACGTGAGTCCTGAGTCAGTGTGAAGAAAGCATATGCCAGCTTCCCCTCCCCTGCCCCTGGACACACGGGCTTCAGCACAGCGGCCTGGGCAAGGCTTCCATTCTCAGGTGTCTGGGAATGCAGATGTGAAAAATGGCATGTCGAGGTGGGCGGGGGTGTGCTTGGCTGAACTTTCCATCGGGGATTGCAATGCATTGACTGTGTATCAAGCCTAGTTGGGAAAAGTAGCTAGCATTCTCCTTGAGGTCTGCCAGGTAAAACACTCACAATGGTTTAAGGTGCGGCCAATGGAGCCAGCAGCCAGACTCCTGAGTAAAATTTGAGAGAGAGTAAACTATGTCCATAAAGAACCATATATGTTTTGAGGCCTTAAGGTCAAAGGAGCGCACCTTGTTCATCTCGGTGTCTCCAACAGTTGGAAACATGTCTAGCAGACAGAGCGCGTGCAGTAGCTGTGAACGTCGGAATAAAGAGTGAATAAAGCTTCCGCTCTCCTCGCAGCCTCTGGGGCAGAGTAGACCTGCTCCCAGAGCTCCTGAGAGCGCGCGCACATTAGCGCAGGAGAAGACAACTTCACCGCCCTTTCTCAGAGCGCCTGGTGGACTCAAACTGCTGCTCCTTCCTATAGCAACCCAAGGGTAAACCCACATCGAATTGTGAATTAGTTTACTACCGCTAACTTCTAAGTAATAAATGGACATTAAATGAGGATAAAATTGAATAACAAAAGGACATTTTAAAAGGACATTAGATTGGTGGTGTTTTTGTTTCCTCTGTGAACATAGCTAGAAAGGTGTACTTTAAAGCTCAGATTTGGGGGAAGGAATAGATAGATATATCCTTGGCATACATGAATAACCTGAAAGAGCCTGAGAGCCCTGGGGGTGTAGTGATTACGAGTTGGGCTTCGATCCACATGGTCAGCAGTTTGAGACCACCAATAGCTCTAGGGGAGAAAGACTGGGCTTTCTACTCCTGAAAACAGTTACAGGCTCAGAAACCCACAGGCCATCACTATGAGTCAGCACGGACTCAATGGCAGTGAGTTTGGTTTGGTGTTTTTGAATGAACCTAATGCTATGACAATGAATAAAGAAAAGGGAAGAAGAATTCATGACTTTGACTTATAGCATTGCCAAATGCATTAAATATAAGGTAAATATACCATAAATTGCCCAAACGGGGAACTACTGTTATCTATCTTGGAAGAAATAAACCCAGAAGGCTCCATGTACTTTGGGCATGTTACCAGGAGGGGCCAGGCCCTGGAGAAGGACGTCATGCTCAGTGAAGTCAGCTACACAGAGGACGAGCCTCAGCAGTATAGGATGGCACCATGGCGGTGACAATGAGTTTAAACATAACAATGAATAAGAGGACGGTGTCTGGCCACGTTGTGTTTCATTCTGTTGTACACAGTGTCTTCCTTCAAGGTGCATACAGTTTAAATGCTTATAGTCATGAAATTAAATCTGGAAAATTAGATTGTACTAATACTTAGGATTTCTTCTTAATATAATACTTTCCTTGTTTGAGTAATAAAATTAAAGAAACTAAAAGATAACTTAAAAATGCTTGAGGAGACTAAGCAAGCCTACAGCATATTTAATTTTATATCCCAAACTGTTTATTAGACTTATATTTTCATTTCCCCTCTAACCATGACTGAATATATTAAAATTAGAAAACCTATTCAGACTCATCCCGACGCTATAAGACAGAGCAGAGCTGCCCCTGTGGGATCCCAAGACGGTCAAACCTTTATGGGAGTACAGAGCCGCATCCTCTCGCATGGAGGAGCTGGTGGGGTCAAACTGCTGACTGGTTGGCTAGCATTCCAACTCATAGCCCACCATTCCAGCAGGGCTCCGGAAAAAAGGTAAAGGATAGCATACAGCTGAGTTAGAATTCTAACTCTATGCTAAAGAATTAAGAGGCAAGCTCGTTTTAAAGAAATATTTGATAGGACAAACTATTTAGAGGGTTACACTCTATGCAGTATTAAAATGAGAAACCCACATGCCCAGCACCCCAGAAATACCCCGCGCATCCACACAGACATTAATTAGGTTCTTACTAGGATTCCTTTTGCTGACCTAGACAATTGTTCTGAGCACCCCACTTACCAAATTTCCAAAATTAGAAAATGTCATTTGAGCTTCAACTCGTCTTAAAAATAGTTTCATGAACCTTCAAAGATCCAGAATTTACACTTTAAATAACTGAAAATTTTAGTAGCCCAATAGGCTATTATTGTACTGCCCAAAGAAGTACAAACAAAGAAACTTCTGTTTCTTCAAAGATGCTGTTCATGTCACTATTGTAGGATTATATCTAAGCTTCATTTTAAAATATATAATATTATCTAATAAGCAATGCAACAATGACTTTTCTGAGTTAAAGAAATAGGAATATGATTCTATGTCAAAAGAATATTTGGCTCAGACAGAATGTTCTTCAGACAAATGATTTTAGTTAATAGACACATTACTGAGATTGGAACCTATGGGTTTTGTAATAATGATGGCATATTTTATTAATAATTATTACCACCCAGTTTTGAATATTTAAAAAAATACATCTAGAATCTAGAATTAAAAAGACTTTCAGGGGAACTGAAAAGATGAGCTGTCCTCACCATACAGACATATTTAACCTCAGGCTATCAGAGAACTCGTTGACACCAGTTTTCCAGAGGAAGCCAACCTGAAGAGAACAGATCTTATCCAAACACATGCTACCTACCTGAGGCTGAGAGGGCTCATTCTTAGTAAAGAGGTTCTAGCTCCTTCAACAATTCATCATAAATCCTCAATAAGAAGGGGGTCAGGGGGAGAGGGGGTAAAATTAAAAGAAAACTGGCAATGTGGTCTCCAAGAGATAGATTAAAATGTATTTCTACTTGGTATCATTAGTTTCAGTGTTACCATGACCTACAGTTTACACTGTAACGAGGAATCAATCATTTCCTGTTTGGAATATTCAAAAAGGGGATCGAATGGTTTCTCTATTTTTAGAACCTAGAAGGTGTATACTTGATGGTCTCTAAACAGAAGGCTGCCAGAGGGGTTTGAACAATCGCCAGTGGCAACTAGAGAGGTTAGATAGGAAGCAGAGGGGCTGGTGAGCTTAACAGGGAGCGAGCCCTTTGAAAAACAGGATGGTGGAAATGGCCGCACAACTTGAACAACGTCATCTATGCCACTGAATCGCACGGGAAGAAACTCCTGAATTGGCCGAAGTTCTGCGGTGTATGTTTTTAACAACAGCAGCTTAAATAAACTATGGAAAAAGAAAGGAATTGGTGTTACCATGAGGAGAAAAGGGCAGGGCACCTGTGGTGGTTGCAGCTCAACTTCATTCAGTCACAAAAATAAGTGTGCCGACATAAAAGGGAGCTATGGCAGCAGCCCAGCAAGTACTTTGTACCTGTGGTTCTATATGGCTCCTTGTCAGATGTGAAAGATTGTCAGGGTTGTTGAGGATGTCAGTGATGCTCTCTGCTCATGGGGCGGGGTGGGAGGGGGGGAAGTCACTGTCTGTAAAATGCTCAGGGTTGTTGGAGGAGCTATAGACTTGTCGACAGTCTGTAAGTGTGAAGGGTTTGGGAACCGGGGAACAGCAAAGATCCCTGAGGAGTTTCTAGACTACCTTATCAAGCAGAGTAAACTACTAATTCCAAAGGAAGGTTCGCTTAGGAGCACACACGGAGGGTCTGCGGCTATCCAGGTGGCAGTGATGGAAACCCCATGGGCCACATCTGTTCTCCCCTGAGAGCTGGGACCTACTAAGAGGCAACAGGGAAGACCCAGGGACCCCCGGACTAATGATGAAATGCATGGGAGTCTAGGGGTGGTTATTCTTTCTTTTTTTATACTTTAACATTGTTCCTCCAGCTCATTAACGTCAACGGTAGACCAGGTAATGAGGGGATAAGGGTACAGAAAGATGGCTTCTTTATCCCCCCCTTGCAGATATACATAATTACAACCATGGGGTGGGGGAACTCGGGCTCCCAGGTAAGGAAATAGATGAAGGGGAAAAATCCATAAAACTGGCCGGCAGCTTCCAAAAGTTACTTTTCTCAACGGTTAACACTTGAAAATCGAGAATTTCAGCAAATGTGCTGTCAAAGAGGTGGAAGGAGAGGAACATTTCACACTTCAGACCACACCGGAGGCGCAGAGGCTGAGCGGTGACAGATGCTGGGGCCTCACCCTGAGAAAGTCTGTGTCCGTGGCCCGCCGGGTAGCAGGCGAGGCCAACGTCTTCGCGGTGGCTGCAGTCGTGTGCCCCCCACTGTCTCCTGGAGCACTGGAGGACACCGGTCTCCTTTCCCGAGCAGCGGACATCATCCAGCCAGATGGGCCCGGTGCTGTCTTCAAAAGGGCTTGCTGAGGCCTGCTTGCCGTATCTGTGGCAACAACAAAAACATTTTGCACAGAACGGCAATCTCTTGCTATAATGATCCACAAACCAGAAAACAAGCAACCCAACGGGGGGAACCTGACTCTAAAAGCAGTGGTCGCTACAGCCCACCTTTAAACCCTCTGAGCACCTTATATTCATTTACAGTGCAGCTAATGAAGAATTGGCTCGTGCGATTCATTCTTGCATTCACTCACCTACTAGGGAGAATGGAGAAAAAGAAAAAGATCTCAATTTGCTAAAATCGGTATACTTCCAGAGAGAGAACTCTGTGAGCTAGAGAGCAAGACTGCTTCTCGGATGCGTGACTCTGATCAGCCGTCTGAGCTCATTCCACTCGCCTCCTTTAGGCCTTCTCTTAAGACCTCATGATTCCCAGAAGGTGCCTTGATGGGACATAGGTTATGAACTGGACTGCTGACTGCAAGGGCAGTCCTTTGACCCCACCACCATGCCAAGAGAGAACGCTGAGGATTTGTGCGCCCTCACAGATGAACCGTCTGGAAACGCCAAAGAGACGGCTCTACCCTGTCCTGTAGGGGTCCAATGAGTGGAAATTGTCTTGATGGCACTGAGATGTACTCTGATTTCTAAAAACCCAGAAACCCAAACCTCACTGCCCTGGAGTCAATTCTCACTCACAGTGACCCAATAAGGCCAGAGCAGAACTGTCCCCGTGGGTGTCCAAGACTGTAACTCGTTACGGAGCAGAAAGCCTCATCTTTCTCCCAAGTTGGTTTGATACAGATATCAAAAAGTATTTCCTTCTCCAAAATGAAAGTTACGTATTAGTAAAATGATTCCTCAAGTACTGTTCCTAATCTGTGATGAAAATCACTCCCTACACATCAAAACAAGAATGACAGAGTTCTTAATTTTCTATAAACCCAAATCAAACCCTATTGCTGTCTATCCAACTTGCATCAAACCTATAGGGTAATGTATAACTGCTCCACAGAGTTTTGGAGCCTATCAACCTTTGTGGAAGCATGTTGCACATCTTCCTCTGAGCAGTGGCTGGTGGGCTCAGTCACTAATCTTTCAGTTAAGTGGTCCCACGATTAACTCATCTAGCCACCAAAGCACTTTTGGCTTTTCCTAAGATGATATGAACTCAATGTTGTGATTTTCATAAATTAAGTTTGTGTTTCATTTAATTTTATATAATACTATGCTACAAACAACAACAATGAAAGTCATAATTTGCATATAGTATACAATTCATTGCTTAATTCCTACAGTGACTCTATCAACAAAGTAATAACTGCCGGAAGGATTTCCAAGACTGTAAATCTTCACAAAAGTCGATTTTCACATCTTTAAGAAGTGGCTGGAGGGTTTGAGCCAAGCACTTCATCGCTATACCGATAGGTATTCTTTATATAATGCATTACCTGTAGAAATAGGAAAGAAGTGCAGAAAGAAGAAATTCAAAATCACCCTGCCCCTTCTTTCATCCTTTCATCAATTTTGATTTTTTTCTGCTCTGCAAAATCTAAAACTCCAAAAATCACTGAACTAAAAATTCTTTAAGTTATAAGAGTCTATGAAGTTCAAATCTTCCTCATAAATTTTATACAAATCCTTTACCTTAACATGTGACTTTATGATTTCTCTACTAAGAATGGAGTCCTTTGGGCGCTGCAAGTTATTAAGTACTTGAAAACTAACCTACAGGTCGGCCGTTTGCGTCCACCCAGAAACAAATGCACTCCTTGCACTGGCAGAGAAAATCCAAAGTATGGGAAAATTATGTGCATTTAATTTTCATGACAGCATTAATTAAAACAGGAGAACTTAAACTAACCAAAATATTAAGTAAATCATGGCATGAACATTGAACGGGCATTTTATCATTTAAAAATTATAACTATGTAACAATATAAAGTGAAAAATAAGCAGGAATACAAAACTACATGTCCTGAATTTTCAGTGGTCGCTGGTGGCATAGTGATTCTGTGTTGGGGTGGGACTCGCAAGGTCAGCAGTTTGAAACCACCAGTTCCTTAGGAGGAAGATGGGGCTTGCTACTCCCTTAAAGAATCACAGTCTCAGAAACCCACAGGGGCAGTTCTAGCCTGTCCTATAGAGTTGCTGAATCAGCATCGCCCAAATGGCAGCAAGTTGTGTTGTTAATCTTAACACTGTTTCTCTGGTTAGAATCCCATTTGGGAAGAGTGGTGTTATGTTAATGGACATGACTAGTGGAGGGTGTGTTTTAAGTCAATCTCTTTTTGAGAAATAAAAAGAGCTTAAGCAAGCAAAAGGGAGCGGCAAGGATATGGAGAAGACCCATGCCATGCCATTTGAAGATGGCCCAAGAGCACCCTGAATTTGGACTTCTAGCCTCCCTATTAGGCTATAGGTGAGAAAATAAATTTCCATGTGTTAAAAACAAATGAAAATTTTAAATGTTCACTATTACAGGTGATAACACATTTCAAACCTAAGTTGTAATGGTAATGGTTTGCTAGTGAACAATGCCAGCTATTTTCTTATTTTTTCTCTTTCCCAAATGTTCCTTAATTTTACTGACTTTTATGAATTAAGGGAAAAACCTGTTTAAGCAAGGCCTTGATTAAGCATGAGTAAAGGTCTATCTTTAAGGTTAGTGAATTAGCTCTATTTCATACTAAAATGAAATCATTTTGCCAATAGTAGTAAAGATTGAGACAATTACTGTAAGCATGACACAGAAGCATAGAAAATAAAAAGAGAGGACATTATGTGCCCCATTTGAATGTTAACTCAAAGACATCGTTTACAGTTATTTGACCTATTTAAGTCTTTATTCTGGAATGTATTATTTGTGAGAATTGAACTATATTTCCCAAGTGTAGTACTCAGCTTTCAGAACGATGAGGGCAAGGGTGAATTCTGAGGTCATCTCATGATAAAACCAAACCCAAGCCCAACTCGTTGCCATCAAGTTGATTCCAACGGATCATGACCCTGTCGATCATAATATAACTGCACACTGGGATTCCAAAGCTATAAATCTTTCCAGAAGCAGACTGCCACATTTTTCTCAACAAAGTAGCCAATTGCATACCTTTTAATTAGCAGCCTCATGCTTAACCACCAAGGCTACCATCCCATGACAAGAGGTGGTGTTCTCAAATAAAATCGACAATTATCATCACATTCTGAGTGCATGAGAATAAAGTGACCCTTTAACACATACAACGTTACTTGAAGAAACACACAGCTCAAGCAGTCATCCATGATATCAATCAGCTATTCACGTCAGGAGTGGTGAAGGGGAAGAAGATTTATAAACAGTAGGTCTGAGTCATCATCTTAGAAATGTAATTATTATTTATTATGATATTGCCATGGATAATGGATGGGTGGATTAATGAATGGATGGATGGATGTGGATGGATGGATAGATGGATCGATAGACGGAAGGATGGATGTTGTTGGGTGCCATAGAGTTGGACCTAACTCATGGTGACCACATGCACAGAGGAGTGAAACACTGCCCCGCCCTAAACCACCTCCCTGATGGTTTTCAAATTAAAGCATTGTGATCCATACGATTTTCACTGCAAATGTTTGAAAGTAGATCACTTGGCCTTTCTTTCTCATCCAGAAGCTCCACTGAAACCCACACAGCATTGTAGTAACTTGCAAGCATCCACAGATGACAGATGGTGGCTGTGAATGAGATGCATTAACAGGCAATCAAAACGGCGTCTCCTGTAGAGAAGGTGGGAATTCTACCACATTGCTTCCAGAAAGATAGATAGACCAATAAATGGTTAATACATAGATAGAACATGTATGTTTAGTGTTAATGGAAATCACACATAGAGATTAGAAAAATGAGACTTCTGAAAATATAATATGGAATTCAGATGAATCTTACTTAAATCCCAGCTGTCGGCAAACCACATATGTGTTCAGTTCTGTCCAGCCATCATCACAGACAGTGCCCCATTGTCCTTTGAAATATACCTCCAAGCGACCCTCGTGGTTGCCTTTCCCACCTATAAGTCTGATGGCCCCATCTGTGATGAGAGAGACAGGGAGACTGAGCAAAGCAGTTCTCCAAGAAAGAAAAGCAGCAATTTCATTTCACTCGAGATATCACCGTGTTCAGGCCTCTCTCTGAGTCTTCTGTAAACGTGTAGTAGGAATGTGCTGTATGGAGACCCTGAAGCCTATGAATAGTTTCTGAAGGTTGATTTAACACATATTTATATGGGCAAAATAACCTTTCTTTCCGTTACATATAATATAAATATATTATGATATAATTCCAAAGTAGCTACTTATATTCCTTCATATTAAATATTTGGGAAATGTCACCTCTGAGCAACATTGCTCATTTAAATTTAAAAACCAAACTGAAAAAGGAAAAGAAATGTAATAGAACAAAAGCGATCCAAAATTATTTAACTGCAAATGGAAAATTTATTGCACTATGAGGACAGAATTAGCTATTTGACATAAAGATTGATCTATAATGTCAATGCATTTTTTGGTTTTTTTTGTTTTTTTATTAAAAGGGCATTTTATTGGGGGCTATTGCAGCTCTGATAACAATCCACGCATCAATTCTATCAGACACATTTGTGCATATGTTGCCATCATTATTTCATAAACATTCACGTAATTTCTATTTGACCCCTTGGTATCAGCTCATTTTTTCCTTCCCTCTGCCCTCCCTCCCTCGTGACCCCTTGATAAATAATAAATTATTATTTTCATATCTTATACCAACCTCTGTTTCCCTTCACCCACGATTCTGTTGTTTGTCCTCCTGGTGGGTAGAAGTGGGGGAATTATGTATCAATCATTTCATTAGTTCCCCCTTCCTGTCCTCTTCTCCCCCTATCCTCCTGGTAGCAATAGTTCCATTCCCATTCCTGGATTCCATGTGTCCTGAACTTTTATCTCTTATCTGTACCTGTGCACATGCTCAAGTCTAGACCAAAGTGAAAGACAGGGCTAGGGTTAGCGGGGAGGAAGCCTCAAGGAATCAGAGGAATAGTGTGCTTCATCAGTGCTCCCTGGTTGACTCATGCCTTCCTGGTGACCCTTCTGTGAGGGGATGTCCCATTGTCTACAGATGGGTTTTGGGTCTCTGCTCTGACACCTCTCATTCTCAACGATAAGGGGTTTTTGTGTGTGTTTATTTGGGGTATTTTGATGCGTATTACCTGATCCCGTCAACACCTCATGATTGCACAGCTCGGTGTGCTTCTTCTATGTAGGCTTGTTGCTTCTCTGCTAGATGGCCACTTATTTATCTTCAAGCCTTTAAGATCCCAGATGCTATACCTTTTGATAGCCAGGCACCATCTGCTTTCTTCACCACATTTCCTTAGGAGCCCATTTTGTCTTCAGCGATTGTGCCAGGAGGGTGAGCATCACAGAATGCCAGGTTGTTAGAACAAAGTGTTCCTGCATTGAAGCAGGGCTTGAGCAGAGGCCCAGAGTCCATCCACTACCTCAGTGTATTGCCGTATAAATATATGTACATAGGCCAATACCTTTATTTTTATGAATTAAAGTATTTGCATATATACACACCTATGTTTATACCTCTATCCATAGCGATGTCAATGCATTTATTATTCTGTATCATAAATTGCTATTGATTTAGGGCCAACTCATGTCAACCTCTCCATCAGAATGAAGCTACATCTTGATGAATGCTGGTATAATCAAGTCCATTTTACTGCCAATTTTGAGTGCCTTCCAACCTAGAGGTTTCAAATCTGTGGTGGTATAGTGGACTATGTATTGAACTGCAGACCACAGGGTCAGTGGTTCCAACCCACCAGTCACCCTCTGAGGAAGAAAGATGAGGCTGTCTGCTCCTGTAAAGATTTCAACTCTCAGACTCAAAAGGGCAATTCTACTCTGTGCTACAGAGTTACTGTAACTCAGAATCAACTCTGTGGAAGTATCAGTATTCATTGTGATCTATAGGGTTTTCAATAGTTTGTTTTTTTAATGAGGCTATGTACTCCCATCAAGATTTCCAGTCTTGGAAATCCTTAAGGAGTGACTACATTCAAACTTATAAGTTTGCTATGCATCCAAATCAACTCGATGGCAGTGGGCTTTAATTTCTGGAAACAGATGGAAAGGCTTTTCTTCTTAATCAATTTAGTCAGAAAGCTCTGCTGAAACCTCTCTACCACGGGTGATAACAGGGGTGGTTGAAATAACAGTAAAAAGCAAGTCAAATTCACTGACATCAAGTCAATACTGACTCAGAAAGACCCCTGTGGGTTTTTGAGACTGTAACTGTTTACAGGAGTAGAAAGCCCAGTCTTTCTCCTTCAGAGCTACTGGTGGTTTCAAACGGCCGACCCCGTGGATCGCAGCACCACGTACAATGCACAATGGCATGATAGAATTATTTCTTGGTGTTGTTGTTAGATGTCCACTTCTGCACTCTCTGCACAATCCTCACTATGCTTGAAGCCTTTCTGCAGTCACTGTGTCACCCATCTCTTCGAAGCTCTTCTTCCTCTTCTGCGGCTGCCCTCTGCTTTACCAAGCATGGTCTCGCCTCCTTACAACATGTCTAAGGCTTAGAGTAGGAAATCTCACCATCCCCACTTCTGAGACACGTTTACTTGTATGCTCTCTGTCAATAGTACGTTCAATATTCTTCAAGGACACAATTCAAATGCATTGGTTTTTCATCTATCATCATTATTCACTGGCCAGCTTACACCTGTACATAAAATGACTGACAGTACCATGGCTTGGGGGTACACTTTAGTCCGCAGAATGACATCTTTGCTTTTCAGACTTTCAAGGAGTCACGATGCTGTTTCCATGGGTATTGATTGTGGATCCAAGTAAAACAAAATCCTTGACAATTTTGATGTTTTCTCCTTTCGTCATGACATTGTTGATTCAATTGTGAAAATTTTTGTCTTATTCTTATGTTGGGGTATAATCCATACTGAATGCTATTGTCTTTCACCTTCATCATCAAGTGCTTAAACTCTCTTCACTTTTAACAAAATTACGTTCTTTGCATATCAATTTATTATTAAGTCTTCCTCCAACCCTACTGCCGTGTTCTCTTTCATAGAATCCATCCTCTCAGACATTTGCTCACAATACAGAATGAATAACAATGGTGACAGTATGCAATCCTGGTTCACAGCTTACCTGCCTTTAAACCACACGGGATTTCCTTGTTCTCGTCCTACTGCTGCCTCTTGGTCTTCACACAGGCTCTTGAACAGTCCAGTTAAGTGCCCTGGGGTCCCCACACTCCACAATTCTATCCATAATTTGTTATGATCCACATAATTGAATGCCTTAGCATGGCCAATAAAGCACAGGGAAGCATCTTTCTGGTACTCTCTGCTTTCAGCCAGGATCAATGATGTCCCTCATTCTACACCCTCTTCTGACACTGGCTTAGATTTCTGGAAGTTTCTTATCACTATACTGATGCAGCCATCTTTGAACTATCATCATCAAAATTAGTGCTTAATTATTCATAAATAATCTTCAAATGATAAAAACCATAGTCCAAATTTGATTTTTTAAACTCAATGAATAAACTCCAGAGAATAACAGAAAGAACTTCTAAACAGATACAATACCATAAACTCATACCAAACAAAATTTAAAATGTGTTTCCATGCAAAATAATGCCAAACCTTTCAATGAAACAACCTTGGATAGAGATTATACTTTTCATGACTTGGCAAAACCCAGAACCATCTATTACTATAGTAATTGACAATGCACTGGTGTCCATATTATTCTAGCTGTTCATCAGAGCGGCACTACAAGGCGAATATTCCAGGCATTATTTTCCTCATTCGAAGGAGCAGAAAATCAACACTGAAGAAAATGGAATGCTCAGGCATCATATTAATGTCCCAAGAGAGAATTAGGCACTAGGAAACAAGCTCTCCTTTCCCTAGCTCAAAGCTCTCACCAGTACAGCTGTGTTCTACTGCTAATAAAAACGGTAGCATAGGCAAACTTAGTTGATTCTGACTCAGCAAACCGATGTAGGGCTTCGCAGCTGTTGAACTTGTATACACTCAAGGTCATATTTTGGCCTTCGTGACCTTCTTTTCATTTTTTCCTGCTTCAACCTGAACTTCCATGAGCAATTCGTGCTCTGCTCCACAGTCAGCTACTGGTCTGCTTTCACCTTCGGATACTGAGCTTCTCCAGCCTGTCACTCACAGACGTAGTTCATTGGATTTCTGTGGATCCTAGCTAGAGAAGCCCACGTGTATAGATAGCAGCCTTTTGTGTTGTTGACAAAAGGTACCTGCTATGAACAATTCGCTGGTCTGGCAAAATTCTGTCCTGTGATTGATCCCCAGCTTCCTTGCTCTCACCAAGTCCACATTTCCCAACTCCTGCTGCTCTTTGTTACCAGCCTTTACACCCAGGCCCCGGTAATTATCAACGCATCTTGGTTGCATGCTTGATCCATTTCAGACTGAAGACTTTGGTTAAATTCTTCAATTTCTTCATCACTAGCTAGTTGTTGGTGCATGCATTTGAATAACAGTTGTATTGACTTGATGTCCATGTATATGGATAAATATAACCCCATCACAGATAGATTTGTACTTCAAGAGCGATCTTGACATGTCCTTTCTGATGATGAATGTGACAAAGGCCACTCCTCTTAAATCTGTCATTGCAGGCAGAGGGAAAAGTATATGATTTTCTGGTTCAAAATGGCCAAAGCAGTCCATTTGAGCTCTCTAGTGCCTATGATATCAATCTTTCTTTACACATTTCATTTCTATTATGAAGACTTTCAGTTTTCCTAGATTCACATTTCATACATTAAAAGTTCCAATTATTGGGGTGCAGAGGGGAGACCAAAAGCCAATCTGTAGGCACCTGCACATCCACTTACAGAAGAGTCATGGGGAGGAGCCGAATCAGTCAGGGTACAGGGTAGCACCAACGAAACATACAACTTTCCTCTGGTTATTTAATGCTTCCACCCCCACCCCACTATCATGATCCCAATTCTACGTTACAATTCCAGCTAGACCAGAGGATGCACACTGGTATAGATAAGAGCTGGAAACATGGGGAATCCAGGACAAATTAATCCCTCGGGACCAATAATGAGAGTAGAGAGAACCAGCGGGGTAAGGGGAAGGTGGGGGGACAAAGGGGGAACTGATCACAATGATCTACATATAACCCCCTCCCTGGGGGATGGACAACAGAAAAGTGGGTGAAGGGAGACATCGAACAGTGTAAGACATGAAAAAATAATGATGATTATAGCTTATTGAGGGTTTGTGGGGGAGGAAGGAGAAAAAATGAGGAGCTGATACCAAGAGCTCGGGTGTAAAGAAAATGTTTTGAGAATGATGAGGGCAACAAATGTACAAGTGTGCTTGACACAATGGATGTATGCATGGATTGTGATAAGAGTTATACAAGCCCCCAATAAAATGATATTTTAAATAAATGTTATAAAGTTCCAATTATTAATAGATGCTTGCAGTTGCTTCTTTCGTTGTGAGTTGTGCCCACCAGCAAATGAAGGTCCTGAAGGCTTAATCTCACAAGCTTCATTCCATCCATTATGATCAACTCTACTTTGAGGAGGAAGCTGTTCCTCAGCCATCTCCACCGATGACTGGGCGGTGGAGATCATCTCCCTGAGCTTTCTCTGACAAGATTCTGTTCTAGTCCTGAGGTTTTCAGTTTCGGACAATCTTTTGATGCTATCCATAGATCTTCAGTGGCTAGTTCCTCAGCAGTGAACAGCCTATTCTTTGTAGTCCGTGCACAGTCTGGAAGCTCTGCCGAAACCGGTTCACTTTGGGTGACCCAGCTAGCATTTGCAATACCATTGATATAGCTTCCAGCATCACAGCCACAAACAAGCTACCATATCGGGTTGCTGTGCATTGGAACCAAGCAGCCTGCACCTAATAACAACAGCAACAACACCTGTAGGGGAACAGGACACCTCATCTTGATAGGCCATTGTAATTTCAATATTCATCTCCACACCACAGTTCAAATGCATTGATTCTTCCTCGCTCTTCCTATTCATTATCCAACTTTCATATGCTGATGAGGCAATTAAAAATGCACTGACTTGGGTCAGATGCACGTTAGTCCTCAAAGTAACATCCTTGCTTCTCAACACTCTAAAGACGTCTAGTGCAGCAGATTGACCTAATGCAACTCATCTTTTGATCTCTTGATGAGCTGTGACTGTGGAGCCAAGCAAGACAAAATCCTTGACAACTGTGATATCAGTTCTCTCCATTTATCATGATGTTACCTGTCAGTCCAGTTGTGAGGGTTTGGGTTGTTAATTGCGTTGTCATCCACACTGACAGCTACATTCCTTCGTATTCATCAGCAAGTGTTTGAGTGGCAGATCTTGTTAGCAATTCAACACTTACCCCACAGTGCTAACTAGAAAGACACGAATTTAGCCCTCGATAAACACTCTCACTGCCATTGAGCTAATTCCATCCTCATAGCAGCTCTATAGAACAGGATCGAGCTGTCCTGTGGGTTCCTCAAACGGAAACATTTTAAGGGAGTAGAAAGTCTTGTCTTTCTTCAGTGGTGCGGTGAGTGGTTTTGAACAGTGGACTTTGTGGTTAGCAGCCCCGTGCATAACCACTATGCAACCAGACCTCAAATCGTTAAAAAAAAATCCCCCCAAAAGATTTTTTAAGCATCTTTTTTCTTAAGTTCTTTTTATTTTAGAGTAGATTCATAATGCCCCAGCCACACTTGCCTGTCCATTTCCCCTTTTACCCCACAAAATGTATAAGAACATAGTTGTGTACTCTATTGCCTTCACCCACAATCTTCTTACCTTTCTTGAGATTTTGACAAGTGGACTGCTACTTGACATTGTTAAAACACAATTACTTTGGTCTCTTTAATAGGTGCTCTAATTAACAATTTTATATACAGTGTTAACAGCTATATTCTGAGACTCAAAACAAGATAAGTGAATACACTAAATATTTAATACTCATATCTTTGTTTAATTTTATAGCATTTTTAACGTAAAAACTCTTGTCCATAGCACCATTTGGACTTCCATACCTCCCCCAACTTCTCAATTTAGACTTACTACCAAACAAATGTTTAAATTAAGCAATTAATTAAAACTTTACAAAATTAAAACTTTACAAAAAATTTCATCAGCAACAATTATATGTGAAACCCTTGCCTGTCAAAGGAGTACAGGACACGCCAGCATCTTCTTTATGGCCGCAGTTGTGTTCTCCCCAGGAACTCTTGGGACATTGTTCAATAGAGAGCTCATTCCCAGTGCAGCGGACTTCATCCAGCAGGACGGGGCCAGATCCTTCCCCAAAATATGCCTGGTTCCATGCTTTGGCAATGCCACTGACCATGAAAATAAAAGAACTCCAAGTTAAACACTATTATTTAGGGATCTGGCTTATTTCCTTTGTCTTTGGTAAAGAAATAGTTATGATGATTTCACATGAGAGCACTGGTGATTCGTTTGTAGCATTCTTGACTTCCTTGTGGGAGACCTGGGTTCCATCCCTAGCCATTGAGCTTCCTGCTCAGCCACCACCCAGCTGTCAGTGGAGGTTTGCATGTTGCCATGATGCCGAACAGGTCTCAGCAGAGCTTCCAGACAAAGATGGGCTAGGAAGAGTAACCAGGAAAAATGTGTTTCATGCCACTCGATATTACATTGGGTCCAAGGTCAATTCAACAGTAGCATCACCATGTTTAACTCATGCTTTCCCCTTTCAATGCAACCCAATGATCATGTATTTTTCTGTCTTCATACATTTCAATTGTTACTCAATCACTCAATTATTATTCTTTTCTTCAGTAGTAATGGAACCTCAGATTTTTTTTAAGTGGTCAGAAACTCTCCAGACATTTCCCAACCTCCCGTTCTGGATGACTAAATTCTGACCATTGAGATGGAGGTTGAAGTGTCACGTATCTCTTCGAGGGAGGGGGCAGGAAGACCTCCTATGGACTGTAACATCAAGGTGGCGGCTGGAACAAGAGCAGGTGTCCTGGGCCATCAGTTGACATGCTAAGGATGGGAAAACATTCCGCTGAAATGAGTCTGGTACTTTTATGATTGGGGAATCATCACGCTAACTAGCTCTGGTCTCTATTTGGGAGAGAAATGCACTCCTATCTTGTTTAAGCTGCGGTTATTTGTAGTTCTCTTACTCACAAATAAGCCTACTTCTAATTAAAACATTGTTATTGGGAACACTTATTTGTGCTAAATTTATTTCCTCCACAATAAAAGTAGAGCCATATTCAAAAGCTCTTTATTTCAAGGAAAACCAAAATTACAAGTGACTTCAGATGAGTGTTTTGAGTCTCTTTTAGCCATTTAATTTTTAGAGTATTCGCTTTTCAATTTGTTTTTCAATAACACTGTATCTAATCCCCCAAAGATGCCCTTTTCTTATGACGTCATAACTGCCTTGAGGTTTTATAACCAAAGAAGGCAAAGAAGTTTGTTAATGGCTATACTATCCCAACATTGGAGAATTCTTGGATAGCCAAGTTATTTGGTTAAAAGGGACCTGGCCTGACTACCTTCAGTCGACATAAGGGGAGTGTCTGTTGAGGGAGGACGTGTATTAGAAACTCAAAATATCTGAAATCTGCTATCCATCTAAAATTGCCATTTAAAAACACCCAAACCCAACTCACTGTCATCAAGGCAATCCCAACTCCTAGCATCCCAACAGGACAGAGTGGACCTGCCCCGTGGGTTTCCGAGGCCGAAAATCTTCATGGGAACAGAAAGAAGGTCTTACCCTTCTTCCTCAGCGTGGCCAGTGAGTTTGAACTGCTGAGCTTGGGGTTAGCAGTCCAGCCCATAACCCACTCTACCGCCAGGGCTCTTGACACAGCAATTTAAACACCGAGCACGCTTCCATTAAAGGCAGGCTGTGCCAAGGATAAAGAAATGTGTAAAGGAGAAGGTGTGAACAACAGTTAGAAAAAATAGATTGTTGATAAGGCATTTGGACAAGGTTAACATTTTAAACCCAATATCTTAACACTTAAATCACTAGTTGGTATTTATAGAACAGTGAACTCTGAGCAGTTTTGCTGGACAAACATTAAAGATCCATATCTTTCTATTCAGACAAATATGGAAGAAATATAAAACTCACCCAAAAAATCTAGCGTGAATGATATTGCCAAAAAGAATTTAGTTTTTTAATCAGCTTTGCCAAAAATAAATTTAATTGCAGAATAGAAACCTAGTTTCTACTTCTCTGGATGAAAGTGTGGAGATAAGTCAAAAGTGTTGTGCTTCTCTAGATAGAATTATTAATGAGAATAAGTCAAAATCATAGAAACCTTTATTAAACCAAAATGTGAAGCTACTATTTCTTGATGTGTCCTTCATCTAAATCAGTACATTTGGGAAGAAAGTCTTTCTATCTCTCTAACCCTTTGCTAAGTAATGTTATGCATATTAAGAAGTAAAATATAGAATATGATGTCCAGATCCAAAGTATGCTTTTTGAAATTTAAAAAAACATGATAAAATGCTTTTAATGTGAAGCACACAAAAATAGCTGATTAGCATGTCTCACCTGAAACATTCTGATTAGCATGTCTCGTCTGAAACATCACTGTGTACATGAACATCCTCAGGTATCTTTTTCCCTAACATCTGGTTACCTCATCTTTCTCCGAGTTCTAGGTTAATTGAATTTACGTACAGTAATTCTTTTTGTATTTGGAAAGCTGCCAGCCACCAAGCAATACAGATACCATTAAAAGATGAGGGTTAACAAAGATGCCATCTCACAAAGAAATTGCAAGCACCACTCCAGGGCGGCTTGATGTCATGTCCCACTGGGAATTCAACAAAGCAAATAAGACTGAGATTAACTTTGCTTAATAACAGATCATAAATTCAGACGAACAATAAGCTACCTGCTATCAACCACATGCCATTAAAAACCAATTTCATCTCAAAGTGCTTAGCCTTTAAGGGAGCAAAGCAAATTAGAGAGGAAGAGAAGCTACAGAATCTGGCTCTACTGCAATCTTATGAGAGACCCGTAACAACAGATGAAAGAAAGACACACGAACCATGTCACCTCAGAGGATCAGAGCACGTACCATGAAAGCAAATCTCGATGAAACTGGATTTACTGCCTTTCCACTTAGAGGCATTTTTCCTTTCAATCCCTTTTCCAAACAAGAAACTTCTCTTTAAAACCACAGTGGGGATATGGCAGAGAGGCCACATTTGGCTGCTCTGGCCTCAGTCGGGAGAAGGAGAATCCGATTAAACACAGCCCACGGGTGAGTGCCACCAGGTTAGACAGCCGCTACCCTAACTATTCTGATACTAACTGGTCCTCCCAAGGCACTCTACTTCTCTGCTGGGTTCAATAACCCATTGCAAGACTACACCGAAGTCAGAGGCAATGCTTAGGGGGCTTTACTAGAGAAGTTACAGGTTACCTTCCCTAGTCAGGATTTAAAAAATCAAGTGAACCAAAGAAATTAAGGATACAATTGTTTGTCCACAGCAGTATATCTTTCTCTGATCCTCAGCCTCTCAAAGCCAAGGCTCTGTCTTTCTCCCCAGGCTAGGAAGCCTGTCACTCTGCCTCCCAGAGCTCCCCTGCTCTGTCTCTTGTGCCGCTGCCACTTCAGGAAGGGCTTTCAATATGCTCTGATGGTGGCTCTTCTTTCTTGATGATTGCAGGGTGCCTGGCTCCTGCTCCTGAGATGGCTTCTTGTACCCAGAGGAAGAGTAAAGCTGACCCACCCCTCCCTTAGTGTTTCTCATGCCCTATGCACAGGGTCTCACCCAGTCATTTGGTGAGCATTACAAAGACATGGATGAACTCAGGCCGGAGAAAAATAGAACATCTTACAATGGAGGGGCTGCAGGTTGGGCTGCTAACCACAAGATTCGCAGTTCCAAACCACCAGCCACTCCAAAGGAGAAAAACAAGCTTTCCACTCCTGTAAAGTTACGGTCTCATCATGTCAGTTCTGACCCATAGCTACCCTGTGCACAACAAATGAAACACCACATGGTCCTGCAGCATGCTCCCAATCGTTCCCACACCTGAGTCCATTGTTGTGGCACTGTGCCAACCCATCTTGTTGAGGGTCTTGCTCTTTTTGATGGCCCCTCCAGTTTACCAAGCATGATTTCCTTCTTGAAGGACTGGTCTCTCATGACAATATGTCCAACGTCTTGCCATCATTGCCTCTGAGGAGCACTCTGACCATACTTCTTCCAATACAGATCTGTTTGTCCTTTTGGCAGTCCATGGTACCTTCAAAATTCTTCCACACCAACATGATTTAAATGCATCAATTCTTCCTTATTCAACATCCAACTTTCAGATGCATAAGGCAACTGAAAATACCATGGCTTAGGTCAGGCACACCACAGTGCACAGAGAAACATCCTTGCTTTTCATTTTTATAAAGAGTTTTCCTGCAACAGATTTACCTAATGCAATGTGCTTTGGGATCTCTTGACTGCTGCTTCCAAGAGCATTGGTGGATTCTAGTAAGTAGCTTATCTATGTGCCACCAGGGTTCCTTCTTTGAAATACAACAGTTCTTAGACTGACCTTGACCGCTAATGTGTGTTGGAACATTCTATGTGTGTTAACTGCTTTACACATTCTTGTTTGATGTCTCTGATCTGGCAGCCTACTCATAGTAACCATATGTTCAACAGAACCCAATGCCACCCAGTCCTGAGCCAGCAACATAATTAGTTTTGGATCAGACTATTGTAACCTTAAGTTTTCCATGACTGATTTTTCAGAAGTAAATCACTAGCCCTTGCACCTTAGTACATCCTAGGTTGGATTGACTGACACTTGTTTGGCATCATACCAGTACACAGCCATCACTAGCCGACAGGTGATGAGCACATGAGGTGCATTAGTTGGGAACCCTAGCTGATGTCCATGTGGAATGTGAGGATTCTACCACTAAGTCATCAGTGCCCACTTGTAAACACTTGTGTTCCGTGAAGCCAATCCCAACTCATAGCAACCCTATGTGACAGCATAGCTACGTCCCATACATTTTCATAGAGTAGACAGCCAATAAAGACACTCTTGTCTCCCATAGAGTGTCTGGTAGGTTTTAATCATCTGCCTTTCAATTAGCAGCCAAGGACTTCACCACTGTCCTTCCAGAGCTCCTTTTTGAGACACTTGTTGGTGCAGTCAAGTTGGTTCCAACTCATAGCGGCTTTAGATCCAACAGAATGAAACACTATCCAACCCTGTGTCATCCTCACACCATCATTTATGTGAACGCACTCTTGTAGCCGTTTTCCTGATCCCTGTCCTGGAGGGGCTCCTTTTTTTCAATGAGGATGAAACCCTTCTCCAGGGTCTGATGTTTTCAGATAGCATGTCCCCATTCCACGAGCTCATCGAGTAATTCGGTCTCATCATCCTCACTTCCTCCAAAACACATTTGCTCCTTCTCCTGCTTTCTATGACATAGTCTTTGCCCAACCAGAATTCACCTTCAGCTTTCCCTAGTCAACGCCCAGCCTTCTCGTGCACAGGAGCTCATGAAAAAGGCTATGGCTGGGATCAAACTCAACTAGCGGTCTTGGGCAGGGCAAATGTGTCCACTGCAGTACTTTGATTTCTTGATGGCTGCTTCCATGGACATTGATTGTGGATCCAAGTAAAATTATAGACTCTATATCCTATATATTACAAAATAGGCTGTGAATGAGGAAGAATGCTGTAACTACTCTCAAATCCAGAGGTATGATTCAAATTCAAGTCATTTGGAGTCCAGTGATCATGCTCATAATTCTTATATTATACCCACTCTAAACACAGCACCTGGAAACATTGGGAAAAGTGGTCTGGAAGCTGATACACAGTCAGAATATTTAAAAATGTAGCCGACATCGCCTTTAATCTTAGTCTCACTAGTGGTGGAAAACCAGAGGTCGTCCCTGGGGCTCCTACAGAGGAGAATGCATCACGTGGGGCAATTTCTAGCCAAAATGCTTACTTTGATCTCAAGTCTTTGGCCCTGGACCTTCAGTTTCAGGAATGACAAGAACCAGAGGGAAAAATAAACCAATGACACTAGGAAGAAAAAAATGAGGCAAACCCAGAAGGTAGGACATTTTCCAGAACAACCGACCTGATCTCCACAATCAGGCAGCAAGAGAAGAGAAGAGAAGAGAGGAGAGGAGAGGAGAGGAGAAGAGAGAGAGAGAGAGAGAGACATAATATCCAGAGACACTGCCAAAGTATGCACTAAATCCTGCTTCAGACAAATCAGCTGTAAAGGATATTGTAAAGGCAGCTATGGACATTTGAATATTATGATTATTAATCATGTTATTATGATTATTAATCATGTTAAGGCCAATTATATTTGTGATCATTGTACTTTATCTAAGCAAGGTATATACTAAAGTATTTACAGGTAAAATTTTTAATTTTCTCAATTTTACTTTTAAATGTCAACACAAACATACACAAAGGAGTCAACGGGGGTGGGTGCTGGTGGGAAGTATTGCATATGTGGTTAAGGTCTCTAAATCATATTTCAATGTAAAGGATTATGCTTAATGGGACACAATGGACAAAGCTGCAATCTCAAGAGGTCTTTCCACTACCCTCCAAATGTAAAACAGAATCATTTATACAAATTTAAATTAAAATATTAACTTCAAAAAAATCCCTGAAGAGAATTTTGTTGAGGCTTGTAGACTTATCATCCCAAATATTCAGGAGAACTGAAGAGAAAGACGAGAAGATCTGCATTAATCACCCAGCATCCTAGAATAATCGCAACGGAAGCATCAGGGCACGCTGTCCTGCGTGCACATGTTATTCCTCCACAGCCTACATGGTAACTTTGTACATGAAAGAGAACCTTTGTTCTAAGCACTTCTATAGCAAACAAGGAAGCAGAGTTCAAACGTTTAGACATCTGTTAGTCAACGGTTCTCAACCTGTGGGTATCGACCCCTTTGGAGGTTAAATGGCCCTTTCATGGGGGCTCCCCAATTCATAACAGTAGCAAAATGACAGTGGTGAAGTAGCAATGAAAATAATCTTATGGCTGGGGTAGCCACCACACAAGGCACTGTAGGAAAGGGTCGCAGCATGAGGACAGTTGAGAACCACTGTGTTTGTGTTTCACTACGTTGTCCAGTCACCATGGTTGACAATGCTGCTCGTTCCCTGGAAGGAAAGAAAAGGCTAACAATGAAAAGCCGTTAAAGGCTTAGAGTTTCACCTAAACGCAAACACAAGCACGTGGAACCTGCAGGACTACGGGCAATTTCTTTACATGGAGTCCACAGCCTAGTACAAAAAAAAAAATTCCAAAGGTAACTTTTTCTTTGTTCAAGGAAACCTACAGCTTAAACAAATACCACCTGCCTTGGGTAAATATAATAGATAAAAAGAAAAATGAAACAAAACAAAAGCACACCTGAGACCAAGCTGCCTGCACACCACCTCGGCATCCGCATCATCCCATTGGTCGTCACAAACGGTTCCCCACTGACCCCCGTGGTAGACCTCCACGCGGCCTTCATACACGCTGCTCCCCCCAGCAAGGCGGAGGGCTGGGAAGGGGAGGGCTGTGGAATGTGACATTAAAACCAATTAAACCTATATATTTAGATGGAGCAGTGGTAGGGACTGAATTGTGTCCCATCAAAATCTGTGCTGTAAACCGCAGCTTCTATTGCATCCGCAGGAGGATGCTGCTTGTTACATCAACGAGGCTGGTGGAGCTGTGAGCTTGGCATTGGCCCGCTGCCCACAAGACCAGTGGTTTGAAACCGCCAGCCCCTCTCCAGCAGAAAGGTGAGGCTGTCTGCTCCTGTAAAGAGTTAGTCTCAGAAACCCACAGAGCGCTGCTTCACACAACAGTCAGAACAGACCTGGAGACAGGGGGTTTGCGCTATCGTTGTATGGTTTATCTTAAGCCAATCACTTCTGAATATAAAAGAAACAATTTAGGCCCAGAAGTCTGCAAGGGCAAGCGAAGAAAGGCTGATGCCATGTGGAGAACCTCAAGGGACAAAGGAGCTAAAACCTGAGAGAAGGATTTCCCACCAGAGCAGAGTCCTCTAGACCCTAGAGCCTGAATTCAGTCATCTCGTCTCCTCGACTCTGAGAAAATAAATTTCTCTTCATTAAAGCCACCCAGCTGCAACGAAAACATTGAGGCAGTGTTAAATAAATGGGCCAACGGAACAGAATAGAATGTTGCTAAATTCTCTCAAGTCTATGTGGAAATGTTTAATCCAACCAACACACGGGGGCAGGCACGGCCAAGCATAAATGATACTTTCCAAGCATTAAGGGGCATATCAAACTGATAAACTCATCTCTCCCACCCTTACCCCAGAGACTGCCCTCTACTCAGATGTTGTGTAAAAGCCAAACAGTAATAATTGTCTTTAATGATATCATGTGTTTTTAATCAATGAGATATGCCCCCAAAATTAGACACTTAACAGTCATCACTTTGAGAGATAAAGTCTGAATGAAAGCAGGAGAAACATTTGCTGCCGATTATCTGTTGTGAAGGGTGTTATTTTCAGCACATGCTTGTAAAACTTGCTGTGATTGAGCCAATTCCCACTGACAGCATCTCTGCTGAACCCAGGATCACGCCCCGTAGGGTTTCTACAGCTGGAATCTTCAGGAAAGCAGACTGTGACAGCTGGAGCCCCCGAGTGGGTGCCAGCCACGGACCTGCTAGCTCTCAGCTGAGTGCTGGTAACGCAATCTTCCATGCTAATTATATAAATCAAGCAACAGAATGAAAAAGCGACATCAGGCTTAGATATAAATTGACCCCTCTACAGCACAGGGGAGGTGCTGTTGGATGCTGGACTCCTAAGCCACAAGGTTGGAGGTTCAAACTCACAAGCCACTCGAGGGAGAATGCTGAGGCTAATTGCTCCCATAAAAGTCTACCGCCTCAAGAACAAAGCTCACTCTTATGGAGTCAAAACTGAACTGCCCCCGGGAGTTTCCGAGACTGTAACTCTTTACAAGGCTAGAAAGTTCTGAGAAGGGGCTGGTGGTTTTAAACTGTCGTCCTTGCAGTTAGCATCTCAACTCATGATTATATTCCCTTCTCCAAAGAAAAAAAATATTGTGTTGTATACTCTGTATATTTGTTTTAAAGAGGATTTTGCATTTAGATTCCATTATGATTTTCCATTACCAAAAGATATGTTTCTTATACAGTATGTAATTCGGTATACTATGCATGTAAATAGTATAATATACCCATAAGCATATAAAGTTGACACTTAAATAAGAAATTCTATAAAAATAAAATGAAAATCAAATTGTTAGATGTACTCATACGAAGACTATTTGTTTAAAATGTAGAAGATGACACTACAAACTTGTGACTGTGTTTCAAACTCTCCCAGGAAATGAGTTAACAAAGAGATTCTTACCGCCTGGGACTGTGTTTGAAACGCGGCAATAGTAACGTAAAATAATAACTTGCTTTTTACCATGGGAAAAGCTACACATGACGGCAGCTGCCATCTTCTGAGGACAGGCCTGGCCCTGCCAGACGTCTTTCCCACAGAGCAGGATGTTGTCCTCGTCTCCGCGGCAGTGCACGTTGCTCCAGTGAACAGGAAGGAGGCCCAGTGCAGAAAGTGGTGCTGTTTTGGCTACTCCTTTTCTTCTGGAAGTAGAATGAGCAGTGTCAGATTGTACAAATGCAGGTGAGACTTCTTACCAAGCTTTTAGATTAAAAAAAAAAATAACCGCTTTATTTGGCATATAATTCACATATCCCACAATTCAATAGTTCCATCACATTAAGAAGAGATGTACAATCACTTTCACAAGTAATTTTAGAACACTTTCTTCCATCTTGTGCTCATTGCTATTAGCTCCCCCATTTCCCCCCAACATCCCCTGTCATACCCCCAAGAAACAAACCATTAATCCAGTTATGGCCTCTATAGATTTACCTATCTTGGAAGTCAAATGCAGAAAATCATACAACTAGCAACAGTAACAAAGTAGAACAGTGAAACACATCTGTCAATAAAAAGTAGAAAATATTAAAAACTAGACCAAATTAAAATGGGTCAGAAGGGAGATCACATGATAAGCTGTTAAATTTACTACTAGAGAGAAAACCAACCAAAATTAATTTGGAAAGAAGAAAAGCATACTAGATTGTGTACATTTCATGGGACACAAAATGCTTGATCAGCCCTTGGAGTGATTATGGAATCTGAAGGAGGTTTTTCACAATCTTGATTAACTATTGATGTGTATGTGCCTTACTCCACATGGACGTCTTTGTGGGTTGTACATGGGGCTGTGAACCACAAGATCAGTAGTTTGAAACCACTAGCCACTGGTCCTCAGGAGAAAGATGAGGCTTTCTACTCCCGTAAAGATTTACAGCCTAAGAAGTCCAAAGGGGCAATTGCACTTTGTCCTATAGAGTTGCTATGAGCCAGAAGTGAGTGCGTTAAGAGTTTTATGGCTATAACAGCAGTGAGTTAGAGTTCTTATAGATCTGAAAGCGAAGTCTAGGGGACCACATCAAGCCCAATAAGGCTTGGATTCTGGTCTGGACTCACTCTCTAAGGCTCTGTCTTCTACTGTAGAAAAGGTGAAGACTGGCGGGCTGAATATTCTAACTCCAGTTTCCTAGGCTAATGTTCCCACAATGATTAGTATTACTCCATCTAAACAAGAGGATGTCAAGGGAGCAATCCACTAATCGTTTGGAGATCTCATCTTTTCATTCCATTTTTCCAGGCACTTTTCGAGCCCCTTCCGCAATCGTTCGCGAGTAAAAGTCTGAAACTGGCGGTGACAATAATAACTTGCAGATGGGCTCCATTCTTAGCCCATCCAAACCACATATTCTCAAAAATAACTTCTGCTATGTATGAGCTGATATGAAATCTATTTTTTTAATTAAACTAAATGTTTCTCTGATCAGCATAGCAACCTCTAGAATTTTCTCCATGTAACAGCATCTATCAAACAAATCGTAAATATTTGGGGTCTGTCTCAAAGATGAATGTGTTGCCACAGCAATAAAGCTGGCTTCCTCTGTTGTTGTTGTGCAACTTTTAAAGTTCACAAATAGACAATAAATGTACTCAGATGGGCTTATCTTACCTTGGTGTTTGCTGCAGGGCAGCTTACATCCTTTCAACAGCAAGCCTCCTCACCAACCACACTATCGTTTGCATCTCCACTCTATTATCCTTGCCTTTTCATCCCTGAGACTCACAGGAAATTATGTTTCTAGCCAGATTTTCAGCAGTAATAAAAGCACACGCAGCTAGGTGGATAAGGAGAAGCCAGTCCATACACTGGCTACAGCTGCAAGTCCTCAACAAATGTAGAGACTGGACTGTCCTGATCAGTTATTACATCGCTCAGTTCTCAAAAGGACTCCCTGTAGCGCTTTTGACTAAGTACAGACCTGCTCACTACCAGGTGTGACCATGAGGGCTTCTAGTGCTCTTGACTTGGGTTTCTAATGTAAAGATATGCTTGTGCTTTATATAGGTCTCTGATAATAATTATCAAGGGGAAAAATCATAAGACACAAAAACAGAACACTAAGCACCACAATGGAAACAAACAACAAAGTGGAGCTAGGTGCTTCAGGTGCAGCGCCGGGCACAGGCATAGATGAGCTGGGGTTGGGAGCGTTCCCTGTGCACAGCCCATTTCAAAGAGTTAGCAGGGACCACAGCCTCTCCCGGTGGCAGCACACTGCTGGGTGGATGGAAGCACCAGAGGGCCGGGGCAGCAAGCCTGAACTCTGCACACAATAAGAACGCAGGTGAGCATCCCTTCCTGCACACGCAGAAAGAAAAATGAATTTGTGATGACTAAAAGTAGAAAGTTAAAAATAATAAAGCACTTGAATAGATATTTCCCCAAAAGGGTTATTCAAATGGCCACCAAACGCATAAAAAGAAGCTCAGCATCATTAGCCATGAGAGATTTGCAAATCAAAATCAACAGAAAGATACCGCCTCAGTCCTACTAGATTGGCTAAAATAAAATAAATTCATTTATTAAAGAACCTTGAAAGTAGCGAGCACACTGTTCAGCTAGAAACTCTACGGGGCCATACAATCCACCCTCCTATCTGCCACCACCACCACCCGCCCCTGCACCCCAGACTGATGACCCTTAGTCACCCTTCAGACCTGGGACTAAACTCACACCTGGGGTTCAATTTCCAGCAAGGTCTGTAAAGTAAAGCAAAACACCCGAGAGGTATGTTCTTAGAGCAGTCAACCATTTGAGATCAAAAGGCAGCACTAGCCTAAGGACAAAGTTCTTGTAGTAGCAGGGGTTAAGAAGAGAGGGGGGAGGGAAGGGGAGACCCAGGGAGGGCGCTGAAGGAGTGAAGTTACCTTGCAGGATGGCAATCAAAGGCATGCACTAAAATGTGCATGACATTACTGAATGGAAAACGGAATTGCTCAATCTTCACCGATCCACAGTAAAACGTTTTAATTGGTTAATTAAATTGGTAAAAGAGTACCAGTTGAGTTTCAGTTTCTGTCAAGGTGAATCTGGCAATGAATATTAATGACGGTGATACACCAAGAGGGAAGTGACTGGTGTTCCTGAAGTGTACACATGGGAAAATGTTGAATTGGTGAATCTGTATTGTTTTATTATGATTATTGGGGGCTCTTACCGCTCTTATCACCATACATACATACATAGATCCATTGTGTCCAACACATCTGTACATCTGTTGTCATCTTTTTCAAAACATTTTCTTTCCACTTGAGCCCTTGGCATCAGCTCCTCATTTTTCCTCCCTCACTTCCCCACCCTCCCTCCCCCATGTCCCCTTGATAATTTATAAATTCTTTTTTTTCCCCCGTCTTACACTGACCTCTGTCTCATTTCACCCACTTTTCTGCTGTGTGGCCCCCTGGGAGGAGGCCCTTCTCTGTATTTTTAAGAAAACATTTTTTAATCTCCATGACAGCAACCTAGGCTGTACAGACTATTAAAAAAATTATCATTCTTAGACTCAAATGGCTTGCTTCCTATACCTAAACAATGATTTCGTTAACGCCAAACCCAAAAGATACTTTTTAACTTTCATGCACTTGGTATTGGCTCATTTCTTTGTTCTGTGAGGTGGCATGAAATACATGTGTCTCAAGCATGTTCCTCTCCCCTGGGCCCTTTCTTCGTGGCTCGTTCATAGAGAACGAGGAGAGTGACCGTGAAGAAGGACAACCCGCCCACAGCAATGGCGGGTGCCCAGCTTTATTTTCAGATGGGAGCAGACTGATCTGATCAGCGAGGACCGAACTCACCCACGCTGCAGCTGGTGACAAATGACAGACGCATCCAAGTCATCCCAGTGGCTGCTGCAGACTGTGCCCCAAGCACCGTGTGCATACACTTCCACGACTCCTTCAAATTCATTCTTGCCACCACGAAGTCGTACTGCCCCTAAAGTAAAACAGGAGTCCCAAAGCCCTCAGGAGCAGATCACAGAACATACCGAGCCCATTCTTTTATTTATTTATTTTATATATCTCTTTATTGGGGGCCACTACACGCTTAGAACAATCCACACATCAATTGCATCAAGCGCCTTTGTATATATGTTGCCATCATCCTTTTCAAAACATTTTCTTTCTCCTGGAGCCCTTGATATCAGCTCCTCTTTTTTCCCTCCCTTTGTCACTCTCCCA
The DNA here is from genome assembly GCF_050624435.1 of Tenrec ecaudatus. Classification (NCBI taxonomy): domain Eukaryota; kingdom Metazoa; phylum Chordata; class Mammalia; order Afrosoricida; family Tenrecidae; genus Tenrec; species Tenrec ecaudatus. The sequence goes on along the minus strand of NC_134532.1, from coordinate 101,273,216 downwards.
CCTTCGTGACCTCTTGATAAAATATAAATTTTTTTTTCATATCTACACCAGCCGCTGTCTCCTTTCATCCACATTGCTATTGTTTGCCCTCCCCCGGGGGGGGGGGGGGAGCATTTCTACAGTGATCATTGCGATCAGTTCCCCTTTTCTCCCCCTTCTTTCCCTACCTTCCCCCTACCCTCATGGTATCACTACTCCCATTATTGTTCCTGAGGGGTTTATCTCTGCTGGATTCCGAGTGCCGAAGTTCTTATTTGTACCAGTGTCCATGCTCCGGTCTAGCCAGATTTGTAAGGTAGAACTGAGTGGGGAGGAAGCATTAAAGAACTGGAGGAAAGTTGTATGTTTCATCGTTGCTACACTGCACCCTGACTGGCTCATCCCTGCCTTGTGAGTCTCCTGTAAAGGGATGCCCAATTGTCTACAGATGGGCGTCGGCTCTCCACTCCGTTCCCCCTCCGCCTCATTCTCCTCAATATGGTTGTTTGGGGGTCCTCTAACATCTGATAACTGATTCTGTGGATGCCTGTGATCGCACGGGCTGGCGTGCTTCCTTGGCTGTGTTGCCTCCCTGCTAGATGGCCGCTTGTTTGCCTGCAAGCCCTACTGGTCACAATTCTCACACTGGAGGGGAGACATCCACTGTTCAGAGTCTATGCTTTTGCTTTAAATTAGGATTTAACAAGCTGTTTTGGAATTCATTCTGCTATCAGCGTAAATTATAAAATGCAATGTCGTTGTTTTGAAACAGATTTAAAAATGTGTTCCTATTGAGTTGATTGCAACTCACAGTGATGCTATGGGGCCGAATAGAACTCATTCTGCTATCAGCGTAAATTATAAAATGCAATGTCGTTGTTTTGAAAACAGATTTAAAAATGTGTTCCTATTGAGTTGATTCCAACTCACAGTGATCCTGTGGGGCCGAATAGAACTAGGCACCGCATGGTTTCCTGGGCTGTGATCTCGGGCTGAGAAGCAGAATGCCATATCTTTCTCCCGTGGGGCTCGGGGGCTGGAGGGTTCAAGCCTTGAACCACTGATCTTCCCGTTAGCAGGCAAGAGCTGCACTACTGCCGCACCAGGATTCCGTAAAATAGCTACACGGTTTTCTTTCGAAACTAAGCAGACGGTTCGATTATAGTTTCACGAGGGGAGAAATGACTAAAATAACTATTACCTTGAATTCTTTTTTTTAACCTTGACTTCTTATCATTTCTGTCTTACCTTCTTTTTTGACACGAGGCCATAGATACGAAACACAGGACAAAATGGTCAATTCTCTAGAACATAGCCAAGACCTGCTTTGATATGGTGTGCTTCTGTTGGACTTGCTCAGCCACTATGAAGAGTAAAGTGCTTTCCCCTCCTTTTAGCATCAAGCAAAAGTCAAGAGAGTTCTAAAGACTATGACCATCATTTGAAGAAACATTCATTCATTTCACAAACATTGCCTAATGTTAGTCTAAGGAAAGCGTACGCAGTTGTTTAGGATAATTAAATCGTTCTAGAAATTCACCTCTCCCTGCACATCTTGCCAAATCTCTCAGTGGGTTTGAAGCACCCACCTGCCATCTAACACGTGAGCACATGCAACCGTTGGCAACACTCAGGAATTCCTTCATACTCTTCCCACCTCTCTGACACTGAGTCCCTTGAGAAGCCCCGGTGGCATAGTGGTTACTCATTGCACTACAAACTACAAGGTCAGCTGTTCAAAACCACCAGCCACTCCATGGGAGAAAGACAAGGCCTTCTACTCCCATGAAGATTTCCAGTCTTGGAAACTCCCAGCGCCAGTTCGACCTTGTCCTGTAGGGTCACGGTGAGTCCCAATTGACTGGATGGCAGAGAGTGAGAGGGGAAAGCCCCTGGCGAAGCCGCGGGTGAATGCCGTCAGCAGCCAGCCAAAGTTGCTGGTGCAAGTTCACCCCCGGTGCCTCAGAAAAAGAGGCCTGGCAATCAGCTCGGAAAGAAATCAGCCTCTGATACAGAACACAGCCTGCTCAGACACACAGGGAGCTGCCAGGAGCGGGGATGGGCTTGACTTGGTTTTTCATCCAGTCTAAGCATGAGGAAAGCACTGCCCCATCCAGTGAAAAGTAAAAATTACAGAAGATTTTTAAGAAATGTGTCTGAAGAGTTCAATAGCAGTTCAATAATTTTTAAATCACAAAATCCCTTTTACAGAGATCTACATACTCTACGGTTACCACAATTACCAGAAGTTTGTTGCAAATAAAAAAACTCATGTATTCACCTCAAATAAAGCATTCTCTGAGATATTTAAATAAATATGTTACTTCTTTGTTAACTGCCCACCAGATTACCTGTCTCAAAAAGATTGGAAAATGAAGTAATAACATGCAAAGGAATAATGCTCACTAGTGTCCTGATACATTTTACAGCATGGATGAACCTTGAAAACATTTTCAGAGTGAGGTAAGTCCATCACAAAAGGACAAATGTTATTTGATCACATTTACATAAAATAACACGAATAGGCAAGTGGAGAGAGACTATAAAGTTTTACGTGGTTCCCAAGAATGAGAATGAGGGGGCAAGTGGGAGCCACAGTTTAAGGAAGCAGTGAGTTTCTGTTCATGGTTTGGGGGATGATTAGTGTAACTGACATCACCATATTGTACACCTGAAAAACAGTCATTTTTCAATGGTCGTGTAGCACACTCAGATTTTACAATCATATACAAAGGACAGTTAAAATTCATATATGGCAATCAGAGATACAGAGGTTCAAAAACTGGAACATAAAATGGAACATAGGATTTTTTAAAGGTACAGAGGTGAATGGATTACTAGTGTTCTCATAGCACGATGCCATCGGAAAGAGAAAGGAAGTTCAGGTACTTGCTGTAACACAGAGAACTCTAGAACACATCAGAGGACGTCAATAAGTCAACGACAACACCTCAACTATGCCCTCTACTTGCATGAAACAGCTAGGAGAGGCAAGTGACAACGTCCTATTGGTGGTCACTAGGGCCCCGGGGAGAGCGACACGAGGAATGTTTGCTGAAGTGGTGCTGAGTTTCTGTTGAAGATGATGAAGACTTTGGGGAAAGGATTACACAGTGTGGTGAACGCTGTTGACATCACCGAATTATTTACTTTCAGAATGGTTAAAATTATATTTTTGTTGTATCTATTTAATGTCAATTATCTTTTCTAGTAAATGGCTGGAAAATGTGTAGGTAAACTGAAACTCTGCTTCCACATCATTAAGTAATATAATGTACCTACCGTCACAATAGCGTCTTGCATTCCTCATCAGAAAGCAATCAAAAGGAAATGAATGTATGCCTGTTACTTCAATGTCTAAGGCACGAAGAGATGGTGAGGAGAAAACACTGCCTAAAATCTAATTATGGTCCCAAACTCCTTCTGATGGCCACGTAGAAGCCGAAATAGTGTCCAGGTCCACATCCAATCCATCATCATTTCTCAGATGCTCCAAACACACCTGGATTCATTTGGCTAGACCTGCTCGATGGAAAGGAAAGCAGGCTGCTCTTCCAATCTGCCTTTACCAAAGAATAAAAAATTTGCCATTCTGAACATTTCATTTGCATGTCAATGATTACTTAGTTTTCCTTGAGAATTCGCACCCTCATCCTCAGCTCACACACTTTCTAAGCAGTACTCCAACACTAAGTTTGTCATTTCTTTAGGATCTTCAAAAGCTGTGAAATAGTCCAAAGAATCCATTTGCCTTGGTCTCCCGGCTGAGTGTTTATACATGATGTATAATTCTATGAAGTTCCCGATTCTTCTAATAATTATGTAAAAAATGTTATCCTTACTATCAGCATAATAACGTGCTTCTGAATATTTGTGGGGGACAAAGAGACCCTACATCTTAAATATAATTGATGGAGAACTTTTATTAAGTCTTAAACAAAACAAAGACACACTATGTGGATGAGGGAGACCATTAGCACAAGGTCATCATAGCATCTGAGGGTTTACAGAGAACCCACAAAAGTATTATTAGCAGCAAATCAATACATCGCAGTTGCAGGAGAGATGGCAGAAGCAGGAATGGAATCCTGATTGGACAAGTACAATATGCTAGAAAGAAGAGCTTACAAGACCGGTCCAAGGTAGTCTCCCAAGAGGGTAGTCATGATGTAACTCATTGCTATGCTACCCTGGTACATAAAGGTCAATAGAAAGTAACTGTTTAGAAAATGATGCTGGATCCTCCCCCTAATTATCATGATCCCAATTCTACCTTGCTGACCTGGTTAGACCAGAGGATGCACAGCGGTGCAGTAGGGATCTGGAAACACAGGGAATCTAGGACGGATGAACCCCTCAGGACCAGCGGTGAGAGTGGCGACACCGGGAGGGAAGGGGGTGTAGAAAGGGGGAACCAATCTTGGGGAGTTACATGTAACCTCCTCTCTGGGGGATGGGCAACAGGAAAGTGGGTGAGGGGAGACGCCGGGCAATGTAAGATAAAATAATAATTTATAAGTTATTAAGGGTTCGTGAGGGAGTGGGGAGTGGGGAGGGAGGAAGAGGGGGAAAAGGGAAAACGAGCTGATTCCAGGAACCCAAGTGGAAGGCAAATTTTGAGAATGATGAGGGCAATGAATGTATAAGGGTACTTTACTCAATTGATGTATGTATGGATCATGATAAGGGTTGTATGAGCCCTAATAAAATGATTTATTAAAAAAGAAAATGATTATGGCAGCATATGTACAAATGCTTGATATGAATTGTTATAACATCTGTAAGAGCCCCCAATAAAATGGTATTTTAATTTTTTAAAAAAGTATCCAGGCAATTCCCTAAGGTCTAAGACTACCCTGGATGGCTAAGGAAGTGGTGTTGGTAGGTAACATCCAGGGGGGTTCTGATCCACCCATGCACAGCAGTACGGGAAGGCCCAGTCCTGCGCCATCCTCAAACTGGCTTCTATGCATGAGGCCACCATTGCAGTCAGAGTCAATCCATCCTGTCCAGGGCTTTCCTCTTTTTTGCTGTCCCTCCACAGGGGAGTGGTAGTAATCCATTTTCTTTTCTTTTCTTCCTTTAATAGGTTGATAAATAATTCACATTTGATTACACTCGGTCTGAGGGCAAGGCTTGCAGATTAATGGTCAAAGGGAATTCATGACAGCTTAATCCACATGGAGACTCAAAATTGGATTTCGGGCTTTTCTTGTAATCTATAGCCTTCTGAAAACTTAGTGCTCAGAATTTAGATTCTAATATAGTTTTAAAAGTGTAAGTACACAATCGGTATTACTATGTATTTAAGATAGGCAGAAACTTCTGCTTGTTTTTTATTTTGGACATGTATAGACCAGAGAAATAAGCAATTGAAAAGCAGCAACTATTTGCTAGGCTCCTACTCTTTAAAACTATCCCCCTATATTGCTCTACTGCTTAGAATTTAAGCTCTCTCACACCATACAAACCTAAGCAAAGACCCTGCCACACAACAAACAACTCTAAAACTTCAGCTATTATTTTACACATCATCTCATATTGACTTTCACCACAATATTTGAAGTATTAAAAAAGATCTAGCACTTTTTTATCATTAGGGGCTCATACAACTCTTATCACAATCCATACATCCATCATGTAGAGCACATTTGTATATTCATTGCCCTCATCATTCTCAAAACATTTGCTCTACACTTAAGCCCCTAGCATTAGCTCCTCATTTTCCCCCTCCCTCCCCGCTCCCCTTTCCCTCATGAACCCTTGATAATTTATAAGTTATTATTTTGTCATATCTTGCCCTGTCCGACATCTCCCTTCACCCACTTTTCTGTTGTCTGTCCCCCAGGGAGAAGGTTATATGTAGATCCTTGTAATCAGTCTCCCTTTTCCAACCCACTACCACTCCACCCTCCCAGTACTGCCACTTTTGCCACTGGTCCTGAGGGGATTATTCACCCTGGATTCCCTGTTTCCAGTTCCTATCTGTACCACTGTACATCCTCTGGTCTAGCCAGATTTGTAAGATAGAATTAGGATCATAATAGTGGGTGGGGAGGAAGCATTTAGGAACTAGAGGAAAGTTATATGTTTCATTGTTGTTACATCGCACCCTGACTGGCTCATCTCCTGCCCGAGACCCTTCTGTGAGGGGATATCCAGTGGCCTACATATGGGCTTTGGGTCTGCACTCCGCACTCCCATCCTCCTTCACAATGATATGATTTTTGTTCTGATGATCCCTGATACCTGATCCCTCGACACCTCGTGATCGCACAGGCTGGTGTGCTTCTTCCATGTGGGCTTTGTTGCTTCTGTGCTAGATGGCCACTTTTTTACCTTCAAGGCTTTAAGATCCTAGATGCTATATCTTTTGATAGCCGGGCACCATCAGCTTTCTTCACATTTGCTTATGCACCCACTTTGCCTTCAGTGATCACATCGGAATGGTGAGCATCCTAGAATGCCAGTTTAATAGAACAAAGTATTCTTTCATTGAGGGAGTACTTGAGTGTAGGACCAATGTCCATCTCTAGCAGACATTTTAAGGGGATAGAAGAAAAAATTGTCTGCATACTGTGGCACAGCAGAAGAGTGGCTTTCTGGTTATCCTTTCAGATTACCCTGAAGGGGCCTGAGTTGTATTTTGTGTTATGAGTTTGGCAGCAGTTCAAAACCACCAGCCACTCTAAGGGAGAAAGATGAGGCTTTCTACTTCCATAAAGATGGACAGTCTTGGAAAACTATAGGAGCAGTTCTAGTGTGTCCTATAGGGTCACTATGAGACAGAATCTACTCAATGGCAGTGAGTTTGGTCTTGAAAATTTGGTTGTTGGTGTTGTTGGTAGGTGACATCGGGTCAGTTCAATCCCATAACCACCCAGTGCAGAACAGAACTAAGTAGTGCCCAATCCCCCGCCATCCTCACAATTGTTCCTATGCGTGATTCAATTGTTGCAGCCACTATGCCAATCTATCTCCTTGAGGGCCCTCCTTTCTTTTACCGTTCCTCACCTTTTACCCCACATAATGTCATCCTCTGAGGACCAAGCTCTCCTGACAACATGTCCAAATTATGTAAGACAAAGTCTTGCCATTCTTGCTTATAAGGACCACTCGGGTCTTACTTCTTCCCAGATAGATTTAGTTGTACTTTTAACAGTCCATGGTTCTTTCTTTCCAACACCACAATTCAAATGTATCAGTTCCTCTTTGGGCGTCCTTATTCAATGTCCAACTTTCACATGCATATGAGGCAAGAGAAAATGTCATGACTTTTCGTTACTGTAAAGGGGTCTTCTGCAGCAGATTTACCGAGTGCAATGTGTGGTTGGATCACTTGACTGCTGCTTCCGTGAGCATTAGTTGTGATGTAAGCAAGACAAAATCCTTGAGAACTTCAAGCTTTTCCGCATTTATCATGATGTTACCTATTAATCCAGTTATAAGGATTTAGGTCTTCTTGACATCGAGTTGTAATTCATACTGAAGACTGCAATCCTTGCTCTTCGTCAGCAAGTTCTTCAAGTCTTTCTGACTCCCAGCAAACAAGGTCGTGTCATCTGCATTTCACAGGTTGCTAATGAGCCCTCCTCCAATCCTGGTGTCCTAGTCTTCATATAAGCCAGCTTCTCTGATGATGTGCTCAGCATACAGATTGAATAAGTGTAGTGAGAGGATACAACCCTGACCCACACCTTTGCTGATTTTAAACCCTGCAGTATTCCCGTGCTGTGTTCACACAACTGCCTCTCGATCCATGTACAGGCTGTACATGAACACAATAAAAGTTCTAGAATCCCCAGTCTTCTCAAGGCTGTTCATCGTTTGTCATGATCCATAGGGTCAAATGCCTTACCATAGTCAATAAAATACAAGTAAACACCTTGCTGGTAATCTCTGCTTTCAGCCAAGATCCATCAGGCATCAGCAATGAAAGCCCTTAACTCATATCCTCTGATAACTCCTGTTAATGTACAACTACATCTATTCTTGACTGTTCTTTAGCAAAATTATACTCCATGTAATATCAGTGATATTGTTCTATAATTTGAGCATCCTGTTGGGTCATCTTTCTTTGGAACAGATATAGATCTCTTCCAGTCAAATTAACAAAACAAAACAGCTGTCTCCCAAATTTCCTAACAGCTTGTTGAAACACTTCAGCTAGCATGCCACTGACTCCTACAGCCTTGCGTGTGACTCGTGTGTTCATGCCATTCTTCCTTCAGCACCATTGGTTCTTGTTCATACCCTACCTCCTGAAATGGTGAAATGTCAATGAATTTTTTTTGGTACGGTGACTCTGTGAATCATTTCCATTTTCTTTTGATGTTTCCTGCATCACTCAAGACTTTTCTCTTTGAGTCTTTCAATATTGCAACTCAAGGCTTTAATTTTTTTTCTTGAGTTCTTTCAGTTTAAGCTAGCTGATCATGGTTACCTGCTCAGCTGCAAACTAAAATTTCAGGGGTTTGAAACCACCAGCTAATCTGTGGGAGAAATATGTAGCAGTTTGCTCCTTTACAGAGAACCACCTTGAAAACCCGGGGGGAGTGGGGGGCAGTTCTACTCTGTTCTATACGAGTCAGATTACCTGGCAGTGTAGACTATCCTACAGTTAGACGGGTGTGACGCATGTGCTGTACAATCTGTACAAAAATGTGCTTGCACAAAGGTACAGGTGCAAAATTATTAGGTGGAGGTGGGGACATACCCTTAGCTCAGTGAAGAAGAAACAGGCTCAACGTCAAGTAAATGAATTTCTATGGCTATGTCACTAAAAATACAATTCTTCAGATACATTCTAGACCAGTATTGGTAAATACTGCATAGTTGTCCTGTTAGTCAGATGGAATCTGGCAAAGGGGGAAAGGCTGACCATGCAAGGAATCCTACAGCAAAGCAAGGTGGGGGCACCCTTCCCCCAGGCCTCCCCTGACAATGAAACGTAAAGGGCAGATAAGACACATTTCCTTATCAGGGGAGGAGATGGAGAGTGTGAAAATGTATGGGTGAACCAAGGCAGGATGTTCACACTGCTTCCCAGTGGAAGAACTGACCCTGGGTTTCTTGACCCTGGTGAAAGGACTCTGGGGAGCAGGTGGTGCAAAGGGCTAAGCACATCACTCCTGACCAGAAAGTGGACATGGCACCCGCCCAGAGGTGCCTTAAAGGAAAGACCCGTACATCTGTTTCCAGAGGTCGCTTCATTGAGAACACTAGGGAGAAGTTCTACTTTGCACACGTGTGGGCACCATTCAAGGCCTATCACCCAGTTAAGCAAGGTGGGCCTGGGTGTTTTTGTGCTTCCTTACTAATCCTGCTGGGAAATGTTCATGTTTTTCTACCCCCTCAACATTTCTGCTTCTAAGTTTGGCTGGTATCTGCCTCTTTCCTAGCCCCACGGCCTCTTCTCCCGGAATGGAAGCCCTGTTTCCAATTCACAGAACACCCCGTACAAAAGGCTAGCTCCCCATCACCACCACTTAGTTCATAATTTAAAAAAAAACAACACAAAATGCTTACTCGTGCTTACTTGCTAAGGTATAATGAACAAACTCAGTTTCATGTTTTTACGCCTCCACAATTAGTAAGTACACACAAGTAAGACCCTGCTTCTGGGTGATAGCTGCCCTCTGGGCTGGAATAGGGTCACTGGGAGTCAGAATTGACTGAAAGGGAGTGAGGGAGCGTTCCCCTGCATTATGGTGGGAAGCTCCTACCCCTGCTGCCGATTAAGAGTGCTGGTGGCTTCAGGGAGCCCGCGGCATGGAAGGTGGTGCATGGGCTGCTACGGACAAGGTCGGACACTGAGACAACCATCCAGGCCACGGGAGAAAGAGGAGGTTTTCCATCCCCCCCGCCAGAAGTTGAAATCCAATCTTGACAATGGTTCTGAGTGAGGCAGCAGCGGGTTTTAGGGCTAAGCATGTGACCGAATGCCAATGACCCAAGCCATCATTTTCACTCACGTCACAGCCATTTTAAATCTGGACACTGAAAAAGGACAGGAGAAATGATGCATTTGAAAAGCCGTTGACCAGGAGAGGGCGCCACGTTTGGTAGAGGGCCAATGAAAATGAAGAAGGGTTCAATGACAACCAACCACAGCAATTCATCGATGGCTCCACTTGCACGCAGACAATGGCTGCACTGGTTTGAGAGAAAGATGAGACAGTAAATTTAGGCCCGTCTCAGTAGTGTTTTCTCAATAAAACTATAACTAAAAGCATCGAATTAACAGATTTAAGAATTCATGTGATCACACACAAATTTGCCTTCATTTACATTTGAACTTCACAGGTTTATAAAACATTCAAAAAATTTATTCCAAGTTTTCTGGGGGAATGGAGGTGGAATCAAGCCATTGTTCAAATCCTTACATCCATCACAACAGGTGTAATTATTTGACATATTTGGCAAATACATTCAATGTAATGCCGCATTATACCAGATACAACATTAAGGAAAATACATTAAATGGTCATTATGAAATACATGAAGGGAATAAAACACTATCTGAAACAACTTATTTGGGACCTGTTGGTACAATCTCTCTCTTACTGCCATCAAGTAAATACTGATTCGTAGCAATCTTTTGGCCAAAGTAAAACTGCTGCTCTGGGATGCTGAGACACTGACTCTCTACAGGAGTAGAAAGCCTCATCTTTCTCCCTGGAGGGGCAGGTGGTTTAGAACTGTGTTAGTCTGGGAACTTTAGAGAAACAAATCCACAGCAACTCATGTAAAAGAGAGAGCAACAAGACAACATCCCAACCCAGTGCTGCCCAAGCCCGCAAGTCTAACATTAACTCATTAACCCATATGTCCGACACCAATCCACAAAGTCCTCCTCCCTCTCACAAAACAGACACAACGATGCCAACTGCAGGAGGAAAGCCAAATCAGTGAGTACGTAAGCATCTCAACACTGGCAGGGGTCTCCACATGGCTGCTCCAGCACCCAGGGCTGCATCAGGGTAGGCCCATGTGGCTTCTCCTCAGGGATGTCTTGCAGGAAGTCAGCCTTGTCAGATGAACTGGAACTGGCTAAGGCAGCTGCACCCTGGTGCAGCCATCACAAAGCAAGAGACCCAAGAACTAGAAAGGCGAGGGCTACCAAGCCATTTATCCCTCCGCCCTTCAATTAATTCCACGTGTTTATCAGCCAGGTTGGCACAATAAACTAACTCAACCCACCCCTTGCCAACCTGGCACCTGTACATAATTCTTCAGCTTCACAAGTGCAGTTAAGTAACACCTTAACCCTATTATCCTGTGAATTTTACCCCCAACTATGAAAGTTTGTAAGCCAACCACTTCATGCCTTTACCTTCCCCAATTTTGGGTATCCAATTTATATACTGCCCACTTACATCAACCCAGTACTCTGAGAAGACAATCATATTTTTAGACATGAAGAGTCTTCATTCCAGTTGGAACCTTGTGATATCTGCATCCATAAACAAAGTCAAATCCGGACAGGCCATCCATAACGTCAGCAACAATATGCACCAGTTCACAGACTAAAAAATCTCCAGCTGGTCGGGTTCTGGTCAACTCAATGTGGGCTGCCTCACTCAGCCTCCACTGGGTGCCGATTGGTCGCCTTGCCTTTAGACCATGGGTTCTCATCAATACTCAACAAGCCTGGTCCCCTCATGCTACGTCATGAAACTTAGACCAGTCAACCCGCTCTCGTCGTCTCCTCTTATTCCTGTAAACCAAGTGCACAGGTGTCAGTGGCCAAACTCAACCCGTCTCTTTATTGGTGCATTTCTCCCACTTCCACTCAACAAGTGGATCCAGGTGGTCACCTGGCAAGCATTTCAGCCTGCTCACAGGCTCCCTTTAACATTCAGTCACAGAGAGGAATTTTCTTCATGGTTCCAGACTTTGTCCAGCTTCTGACAAAGACTACTGGTTCCTGAGTACTCCAAAGCACTGGGTGGGTCATATTTTTCTTTGAAGATGTGGCCTAAACCCATCTAAACATCACATTTTAATGACTGAAATCAAGTGGGCTTACAAACTTTCTATTTTCCTACTTCCCATATTTTCCCCAGAAAACAACCAAGTAAACAGTGTGGCTTTCTCTGACCTCTGGCTAGCCAAAGAAGAAAAACCACCATGAGGGAGAGGTCAAACAAACATCTACTCTCCATCTTATGGTTTGTTTCTCCAATACCCCACCCCCAAGGTACCATAATGTGTTAGTCTGGGTACTGTAGAGAAACAAATCCACAGCAACTGATATGCATAAGAGAGAGTTTTATATAAAGGGTAAGTGAGCAACAAGAAAACATCCCAACCCAGTGCTGCCCAAGCCCACAAGTCCAACATTAACCCATATGTCCAACACCAGTCCACAAAGTCCTCCTCCAGCTCACAAAACAGATACAATGATGCCAACTGCAGGAGAAAAGCCGAATCAGTGAGTAAGTAAGCATCTCAGCACTGGCAGGGTCTCCACATGGCTGCTCCAGCACCCAGGGCTGCATCAGGGTAGGTCCATGTGGCTTCTCCTCAGAGATGTCTTTCAGGAAGTCAGCCTTGCCAGATGAACTGGAACTGGCTAAGGCAGCTGCACCCTGGTGCAGCCATCACAAAGCAAGAGACCCAAGAACTAGAAAGGCGAGGCCTACCAAGCCATTTATCCCTCCGCCCTTGAATTAATCCCTCATGTGTTTATAGGCCAGGTTGGCACAGTAAACTAACTCAGCAACTCAACTCATAACCACTGCAGCACCGGGGTTCCTACTCAGGTACCAGAGGGGATGCTGTTATTTCTCACGTTATGTTCTTTCTATACCATAATGAGGTGTGCAAATTTTTTATAATTATGTTTTACTCTAACGTAAACCTGTTTAGCACTAAGAAATGGTTAAGTGTTTTTGAATCGACCCAGGTTAAAAAGAAAGCAAGATAGCTTTGAATGTATGGTATATCCTTGAACGAAGAGCAAAATCAACTAGATTTGCCTCCATTAGTTCCCATCTATAATTCATATTAACTGTTCATTTATTATTCATGAAGCCACCTTTACTGCGGAGAAGAAAATGGAATTGATCTAGTTCAAAATGAGAGACCTTCCTCTGAATGACCGATTCTACCCAATTACATTGTACTTAATTAGAAATTTATAAATTTCATAAATTATTTCTTGGTTTAAAACTTTATATGAGATTACAGAAAAAGGAGCAGCCTTTTTAGTTAGGGTTTAGTTAGGGTATACCAGCAATAAACGATGTCTCCTTAGCAGACATGCTCTCAAATTATGAGTCCCTGAGTTCCACATAAACAAATAGAATTGGGATAAACAAATGGTATTGGGTTAAAAAAATGGTATCGGGATGACCATTTTATTGCGCAGCACAGAATGATGAAATTAGACGATGCTGGATACTCATCCCTGTATCTGTCTTCCAGAACATGTTCCACATGGAAGGTAAAGGAAGTGCTGATCATTCGTGGTGCCTCAGCCGTGGAGTGCGTGGCCTCTGTCAGAGGACCCAGGTGGTCTGTTCATCTAGTAGAGGCTGCATCATCTCACGCGAGCTCAGGAAACGTTTCAGGAAAACATGGTGTGAGCGCGAAGCTCAGAAACTAAAAATAAAACTATAGCTGATCTAACAACTGACCTAATATCAGTATTCTCAACAGCTATGGATTATGTACTTCAGATACACGGTATCTGAAAAACAGTCAAATACACGGTATCTTAAAAACAAGAGTGCATGCTCAGTTAGCCAGACCAAGCTCTATTGTTGTTCATGTAAATCCACATGCCCTGCGTCCATTCCTGCTAACCCACTGTGAGTCAGAGGGCGCTCCATAGCTCTTTGGGTTTGGTTTGGTGAGGCGGGAGGTGGGGATCGGCAAGCTCTATTGTTGTTCATGTAAATCCACATGCCCTGCGTCCATTCCTGCTAACCCACTGTGAGTCAGAGGGCGCTCCATAGCTCTTTGGGTTTGGTTTGGTGAGGCGGGAGGTGGGGATCGGTGGGAGGGCATTTAAGGAATTAGATCACCAGGGCTTTCTTTCACAGTGCATCTGAGTGGATTCAAAGTGTTTGTCTTTTGGTTAGTAGCTAAGTACAAATGGTCCACACCACACAAATCCACACTGAACCCACTGCCATTGGTGGATTTTAACAGTGTCTGGGTTAGTGGATAAGCACTAACCATTTTTACCACCCAGCGACCTCCATCTTGCTACAAGCCTAAGATTAAAGTTACCGTAGGATGAGAGGAGCCAAGAGTATCGCAGAGAAATACAGCTGCGGTCCCGTGTAGGGAAGTGAAATTACCAAGGACTCTTCTAGTCATTTCTCTGGGACTCCCACCAAATGAGTGGGTGGGATTGTGCAAAATGGGTGTGTGAAACACTATTCGGGGGAATTGGTCCATTTTTATCATTCCCCGGAGTGTGAGAGAGCCAACTTAGAATCAGGAACAGAGATTCCGGGGACTGCCAAGAGAGGAGAGCCCCCAGCAGAGCACCTGCGAGATCCCTGCCCAACGTGATCCCTGCCCAGCGTGGCAGAGGCTCCTGCTAATGGCAACATGGAGCGGAGAACTAGGAGTCTGAGACCCACAGAAAGACTTGGCTTCTGGTTAAGAAGAGGCGCTGCTCTGGACGAAGGACTGTGTCTTAATGTTTTCTCCTCCTGTGGGGTAACCTGTTAACTCCCCAAATAAGCCCCCAGAATAGGGAGTATTGTGTGTGAGTTCTGTGTAACCATTTGCAACAGATATTGAATGTAGTGGAGATATTAGTAGAGTGCGCGATGGGAGGACTGGTGGATATCAGAACTGGGTAAAGAAGAATGGAGGGGGAGGCAAGTCTTGTGGTAACTGGCCTTGGATGGTGAAGAGTCGGAGTCTCCCTACTGAAGCTGGAGGAGGTCAGATGGAGCCCGCACACCATTGTTTGACCCTTTGAAGATAGGGCTTTCTGGTCTGTAAAGAGTTACAATCCTGGAAATCACAGGGTCCCTTCTCCCCGGGGTCCCATGGCATCACTAAGCATCAGCATCGACCTGAAGGCCAGGAGTGTAGTTGAGGTAAGTCTACCTCTAGCATGGATTTCTTGCCATATGAATAACGAGTCTCTTTTTGTTTCAGGCATTTTGTACTGCAGACACATAGCTATCATTTCTCGCTTTGCAACTTTCCACAGCCATCCATATTTTCGCACAATGTGTCATTTTGTACCTGTCTTTTCCCTTTGCCTTTGTCATAAGCCTGTCCCCATTTTTTACTTCTACTCTTTACAACGATCACTTTATTTGCTGCATAATTTCCATCAAACGAAGGTACTGCTACTGGTCCTTTGCTATTAGTTAGGCTCGTTCTCACTAACGGAGAGTTTAGTTAAACCCCAATTGCCTTTACAATGGTTCCCTTAATGCATGAGAATATAGTAACTAATTATATCTGTGCACACCTCTGGATAATAGCTCAGAAATGGTAAAGTTGTCAGACATCTCATTTCTTTCTAAAGACTCTTTAATC
The DNA here is from genome assembly GCF_050624435.1 of Tenrec ecaudatus. Classification (NCBI taxonomy): domain Eukaryota; kingdom Metazoa; phylum Chordata; class Mammalia; order Afrosoricida; family Tenrecidae; genus Tenrec; species Tenrec ecaudatus. The sequence continues at coordinate 101,257,718 of NC_134532.1, read as the reverse complement.
TAGCCAAGAGTTAGGGATGCCCCAAATCGAAAGTAATTTACAATCAGTCTGTCCTGAAAAGCAGATTGAACTAAATATTTAATATCAAGCCAGAGAATGAATCCAATCTGGTATTGCTAACAAATGTTTTTTTAGCACCTGCTACATAGACTCAATTAGAAAGAAAAAAAGAGGAACAGCTTCGAGGCAATTTTTAAATTCACATTCGCTTCCAACAACAGATGGACTTCAAAGAGTACAGCCATAAGCAGTGGTACTTGTCCAACATGTCCCTTTTCTCGATTTGAATCAGACATGTGGAGCTGGGTCGGTTCATCTGGACAGTCAAGGGCGGCACCATAAAAAATGAGGTCTTTACACCATTCTCGCTGGTAACATTTCAACTAGGAGAGCATTACCATTTAGTCTTCCCCGTTTACCCATCAGGTGTAAGCCACCTGTCAGGAAGTTCCATTTAACTTCTTGTAACAAAGTGATGTCCCTAGTGCCAGATGCCAACTAGAGATGGGAAAGGTGATTTTTCTCTCAGCCAAGATTCTGTTGTTGCAAAGTACTGTTGGGGAAACAGAGGGGTTCGAGTTCTCTTCATTCCTTCTCTCAAATGAAAACCAAACTCCCTGTCATTGAGTGGATTCTGATGCATAGCGTCTGTACAGGACAGGGCAGAACTGCCCCTGTGGGTTTCCAAGAGTGTAACTCCTTATGGAAACTGAAAGCCTCGTGTTTCTCCAGATGAGCAGGTGGTTTCAAACTGTTGGATTTTGTGGCTAGCAGTTCAAAGTGTAACCACTATGCCAAAATCACCTACCTCCCATTCAGTAATTAATAAGCATAGTCTGGTGAACTAGATCATGATTATCTCACCCTGGACAAATAAGAAACAGCGCACTGTTTGCTAAGTCACACAAAAGCAACTGTCAGCATACCTTACACCTCATCCTAGCAAGGTTAAGTTACAAGAGGGTAGGAGGGCAGAGAACTCATAGAATCACCTCCCACAAAACATGCTAGGTGGATTAGGATGCTCAGCCACAGGTTTTCCCTGACTGTAGCCAGAGAATGAATCTTTGGATACCAAATCACTGTAACTCCTCTTTAGACGTGGTCACTCTTCAGCCCTGTTGTGGTAGACGGAGATATGCCAACTAGACACTCCTGGATAGGGGTATTCAAACCTGTCAATCAAGAGATAGCCTGATGACACCACCTTGGGGTTGTGGCCTTTTGTATAAGAGTGAGGGACTCTGGGAACTGCCTGTGTTAGTCTGGGTTGACTAGAAAAACAAATCCAGAGACACTCTTATGTGTATAAGAGAGAACTTTATATCAAAGAGTAATTTCATATTAAGAAAACATCCCAGCCCAGTCCAGATCAAGTCCATAAGTCCAATATTAGCCCATATGTCCAATACCAGTCTATAAATTCCTCTACAGACTGAGGGAACACATGCAATGGAAGATCACAGGTCAGTGGGTGGAAATTTTTGTGGATTCAGTGGTGGTGGATCTCCAATGGCTCCTCCAGGTCCAGAGCTCTGATGCCATCAGTGTGCCTCCAAGTGGCTTGTCAACAGGAATATCAAGCAGAGAGTATGTGTGTCCCACCTCCAGGGAGAAAGACCTGAGTTCCCAGAATCCTCAGAAGGCCATGCCCACACAGAGGCCTCACTGCCTATTACCTGATTGACAGGCTAGACGCCACCCCTTCCTTAAACTAACAGTAGATTATGTTAACTGACACACTGTCTTTCTCTGCCACTTCGCTTTCCTCCAGGCTAAGGCGTCTGCTGCCAGGAGTGGACCCATCGGGCTCCCTGTACCCTGAGAATTGTCAGAGCCCTGCCTGCATCCAACATCCTTGGAGCCACATGACTCCACCCACTGGCCTCTGATCTCTCTGCTTCCCACTTCACCCTGCTGTTTCCACTACTTGAGTTTGCAGAGGGCCTGCTAAGCATTTAGATCTATGGGCTGGGCCTGGCCTGGGCTCCTTCTTGATGTAAAGTTCTGATTTGGCACGGTGCCCTGAATGATTCCTCAGCACAGATTTAGAAGCCTCAGACAACTAAGGCCCGGGCACCATGGTCCTTATCCCAGACATTTGAGCCACGGGCACCTCAGAGGCCCAAATAAAAGCAAACACCCTGCCTTGGCTCACTTGGGAGGGCAGGATCTGGGACTGCCTCTGCCTCCTCCTGACCCAGCCCTTCAACTGGGCTTCATCAAACTCTCCACCATGGTCACACCATTTCTCTCTCCAACTCTAGTATCGGGGAATGGTTTGGGGTTTAGGTTTCTAAGAAGAGATCTCATTGTTATAAATTCTTTTCTTTTGCCTTTGTCACATGTCTTAAAAGTCAGAACAAACAAACCTGGAAAGTTTCAAGTCATAAGAAAGTGGAAGTCCTGTGCATTTCACCAAAGATAATGCCTCTCTCTATTTCTTTCATGTTATCCCTTATCTACAAAACGAGGCTCACTGTTGAGCACAAGTACTTACTTCCACATGAGTAGATAAGTAGACAACGAAAGCAAAGTGAGCCGTAAGATGAGAGGAGTGTGCACATTTAATCGTATTTACTTCTAAATGTCTCGTACTGTGCCTTCTGGCATCTTCATCTATCAGATGTTATCTTATAAGGTCGCTGCAAGAGTAAATGAAAAAATGAACATAACGTGCTTAATCCATCATCTACCACACACCAAACCAAACTCGATGCCATCGAGTCAATTGAGACTCACGGCAACCCTACAGAGCAGGATCGAGCTGCCCCCATGGGTTTCTGAGACTGTAACTCTTCATGGAGAACTCTTCTTTCACCTAAGGAGGGCTGGTGGTTTTGAACTTCTGACTTTGAGGCTAACAGTACAACATTTAGCCACTAGGCCACCAGGGTTACTATCCAGCACAGAAAGAATGCTTGTTAATCCTGATTTTATCAGACCAGTCATTTCCAAGATGCCATGGTGTAGTGGATTACAATTTGGACTGCTGCTAACTGCAAGGTCAGCAGTTCGAATCCACCAGCTGCCTACTAGGGAGAAAGAGGAGGCCATCTGCTCTGGTAAAGATTCACAACTTCAGAAACATTCGGGGAAGATATAGTCTGTCTTATAGGGTCAATGTGAGTCTGAATGGACTTGGTGGCAGTAGATTTGGATTTGGGTTTAGGTCATCTTGAATGCATGCTGGGGCGGTCCTTAGAATGAAAACCTTCCAGATGAAGAAAACAAAGAGTTAATAGTCTTACCCAACACTGCGTAGCACTGACATAGCTAAAACTGACACCAATGTTTTTCTAAAACACAGTAGCTCAATCAATATGCTTTTCACCGTTCAAGGATATTTCGACTACACACCTACCTGAAATATACAGGCTAGGGCAGTCTTAGGATTTGGAATTTGCTTATCCTTTCCAAGCTATGGATCATGCTTACCCAGAACCTGAGGTGGAAAGGACAGAGTGGGAAGCTTTGAATATGAGGCCTGAATTTTTAAAGTAATTTAACTATTACATAGCTGGTTGCTTTCCTTTGGTGGGGAGGGGCGTGGTAGAAAGGCATTTGGTTCCTACTGGATGGTTTCTTTTGTTTCTGTTGTATTCACTCACTTTACTCCAGAAAAGACACCTTTAGAATTTTGTCTAATGAGAGTTAGTTATGGACATTAAATGTCTGAGCTGCCATTAGATTCAAGTACGTAAAAATATTCAAATAAAAAAGGAGGATCTATGAGACTGAAGGACAAATTGTTTTCATTTGGAATATAAAGAACAGTCATGTGTCTGAAATCAGAAAGAGCAATATGACCCGGTGGCCTTGTAGCTTTAAATTCTATTCTCTTTCTCTGGTGTGTACTTTAGGTGTTAAAATAATGTATCCTTTTCCTAAAAATTCTGCACCCTGATTTAGGCAGTGAAGAATAATCGGAGAGGAAACAAAGTATCAGTGTTTACTAAACCTTAGATTTTATTATAATAGATCCTTTACAGTAAATAATAAGACAATGCTAGGGCTCTTTGCTTGCTGTCACCACAATTTTCTATTGTCACATTTGCATTCCGTCCATGAAACACGAGGATAGTGATGACTTCATTCTCTAGGATGAAGGATAATTGATCGTAACCTTCCTATCCCTTTCCTTTAACTCGGAGCACTAATGCAATGGAAGGCAGAGATAAATAATATTTCTGTGAGGGTAAAAATGACGTCAGAAAAGCTAACCTGCAAAAAAAAAATTGTTTTGTGATCCGAAGTCACGAAATCCCTCTTCCACCTGCCCAAAAAAGATGTTTGATGAGGAATTTAAAATGAATCTGAAGGACAGAGGACCCCCCACCCCCGCCAGTTGTTTAAGTAAAATAAGGTTAAAAAGTCCTAATTAAACCAAACCCCATCAATTCAAATGGGGCCACGGTTAAAAGGTAGCTTTGTCATTTACATTAAATGTATTCATGTGACTTGTTCGTGAGCACATGAAAGTGCCTTCCTAACTTTAACCCTTAATATTGCTCACGAATCTCAATCTCCCACAAATAGCATATAAAAGGGAACGGTGGAAATAAACAATACTTAGCCATAGCCAGTTACTTCTATACTAAGAAAGTTACTATTCCTCCTGTTTTCCCTTTTTCTTTCTTTCCCTGCCTGATGACTTTTACTCTAAGAGCGCTGTGCCCTCAGGATCTGAACGTCATCATCAGACAAGCTACACTGTGGTCCGTGGTCAACTGCAAGGTCTAATTTGACAAAACTAGAAACAGGCAAATTCTGCTGTACTTTTTCAATCCCACAATAGGATTAAATAGGCAACAAAAAAAAACAAAAACTGCAACAACGTACACACAAAAATCTACCTTTTCCCAAATGGAAACTACGGGGAGTGGAGGGGGCTGTTGGTGATCATAGTAAACGTATTATTTACCTTTCCAAACTTAGCTATTCCCAAACTTCATCTCCTCCCTTTCTCTGACTCTTTTTATGCAAATACGGCAGTACCCTCAAGGCTGGCGGAACTACAAACACAGCAGAGAGGCACCCAAGTGGCACCTTACACAGACACTGTTACCCTTGACAACCTGCACTGCACACACTGCACGCACGAGTACCTTTGCGTTTGTGCATACCCGCTCTCGCCCAGAGACACCCGTGCCCGTCCGCAGCCCGGCGGCCCCACTCCGGGGGCAGCTCCGCCGCTGCCCGGTGCACTCACCGTGTCTGCAGTCGCAGTAGCCCCAGTCCACCTGGCCGGCGGCGTTCTCGAAGAAGCACCAGGGTCGCCCTCCGCCCTGGAGGCTCCGACAAAAGTTGTGGCGCTGCGCTCGCAGCGGAGCCCAGCCGGCCGGGGGCGACCGCTCGGGGAACGGCGGCACCTCGGCCCAGCGGAGACAGGCGGCGCCGGCGTCCGTCACGTTGACCCACAGCCCCCCGGCGGGGCAGCCCGCAGCCGGCGGCCGGGGCGAGTGCGCTGCGGGCGCGGGGTGCAGGCGCTGGGCGGCGAGCGCCCGCAGGGGACGCGGGACCCGGGGCAAAGCCGGCTGGCTCGGGGTCTTCCGCGGCAGCGGCTGGGTGGCAAGGGAGAGGGAAGAACTGAGCATCGGATCGAAGCTGCCCACTCCGGAGATCGCCCCTAAGAACAGAGCCACCCCGATCCCGGCGAGCTGCATCCTGCCGGTGCAGCCGCGGCTTTTTGGTCCATGCTCCGGAGCTCCCGGGCTCCCGGGGTTGGAAAGGGAGGCGGGCAGGGGGCGGGGGGCGGGGCGGCAGCGTGCCTCGAATCCCCCCTCTAAAGCCCCCTCCCGCCCCCCTCCCCCCCGCGCGGGGACCGCCTCCTTCGCCTCTCTCGCCGCCGGCTGCGAGTCCCCACCGGGTTCCTACTCCCTCCCCGGACCCGCCCCCGGACCCGGCTCCGCCCCCGGCTCCGCTCTAGCCCCGCCCCCGGCCCGGGATAGCGGGTGGGCTGCTGGGGCTGCGCAGCCCCGGGCGGTGCGACCTGGAGCTCCGTCTGCAAGCTCCTGCGCAGCGCTGCCGGGCAGTGGTGGGACCTGAGCCCTGGAGGGCCCGCGGGGGGCGAGCCCAGGACGCTGCCCGTGTAGGCGCGAGTCGCGCAGCCTCCCCAGACCTCTGTTTGGCCCCTGTCTGGCTCCCGGCTGCCAGCTGCCCAGCCTGGCTGCGTCCGAGCCGCCAGCCAGAGCGTGCCAGTGCCAGGGAGGCTCCTGATTGACTCCTGCCGGCAGACACTACCACCCCGGCTCCTGGTCGGGCTGCACCCAAGCCTGACATCCATCCCTGAAACGCTTCTTGTCTCCACCCTCCATCCCGGATCGCGTTTTCTGTTTTGAAATCCTTGGAAGGAAAGTCTGGACAGCTTGAGATAAAACTTTCCCCGGAGTGCACGCAGGTTAAATAAAGGTTACCAACGCCCAGGAAGAACGTTAATGCCTTTTGGCTAAACTGTGAGTCCCTCCAAGGCTGAAACCTCCTTGCCCTGGCTTTGCGTCCGGGTGCTTGGATGGACGCGTGCCGGCCACTGACTGGGTCCCACGTCTCTGCTGAAAGTAAATTCCTGAGCCTACACAGAGAAACCAGCTTGAGCTTCTGGGCTTCCTGCCTCCCACTTTCCCGACCTGGACAACACCAGTTGTTTGGTTATTATTGGGACTCCGTAAGGTCCGCTTAATCCCAAATTTCCTCTCTAGCCAGAGAAGTCTTCATCCTCATCCGCCCGACTCCCTCCTATCCAAAAAAGCCCATTCTCTAACACCTACCCTTTCTCGCAGGGGAAGGGACTAAAGCAGGTGGCCTACTCACAGCCTCTCCAAAGTGAACCCTGCCTATTCACAATCCTGTCCTTGGGCTGTTGACTTGACCTTAGATTAGTAGAGTTCCCCCAACCTAAAAAAAAATGGCTTCGAGTTAGGTGAGGAAAAAATTCTCTAGAGCTGGATGTTTGAGGATTTCCCCTTTTATTTTTTTTTCCCGGGATATGACATGAGTATTAAACAAAGAAAGGGGAGTCTAGGAAACCAAACCCATTTACCCTGGAGTCTTCTCTGCTGCCGAGTGACCTTGCAGAATAGACCTGAACTGCCCATAGGACCTCCAAGACTGCAATCGTTATACAAGCAGCCGCCATGTTTTTCCTACACGTTTCTCCCCCATACGGCAACACTCAAACCACAGCTCCACCGGGGCTCCAAGGCTGCAGAGACTGGTGATAATCTGCTTTCCCATCCCATTGTGATTCGGTGAATCAGGAGAACGCTGGCCCAAATCTAATGTATCCTGAAGAACAGAGCAAACTTTAAATGTTTATTGTGAACACCTGGCTTTCCACTGGGCTAGGGATTCATTCTGGCGTCAAAGAATCCATTTTACTTTAGCTTCTGTGAATGATCTTATTGTGTTTACCCCTTCTGTATTCCTATTTATAAAATATTGATTTAACTGATTTGACTTCAGAGAGAATTTGGTCAAACTGCCAGTTTGTTGTTAGGTGCCATCAAGTTGGCGCCCACCCATGGTGACACTATGCACAACAGAAGGAAACGCTGCACGATCCTGCGCCACACTCACAATTGTTCCTGTGCCTGAGCCCATTGACACAGCCACTGTGTCTGTCCAAACCATCGAGGGCCTGCCTCTTTTTTGTTACCCTTCCACTTTACAAACCTTCTCCATTCTTCTCTAGCACAATTCGAATACATCAGTTCTTCTACGGTCTCCCATATTCAATGTACAACTTTCACATGCATATGATATAATGGAGATGACCACGGTTTTCATCAAGTGCGCTGTGATAAGTAGGTTTATTGTACCAACCTTGTCACTGAACATGTGTGGGATTACTTGAAGGGCGGAGAGATAAATGGCTCAGCGCGCCTTGCCTTTCTTGTCTCTTGCTCCTTGATGCCCAGATCAGTGTGAGGCTGCCTTAGCTTGTTCTCTGCCTCAATTTGCAAGCTATACTACCTGTGGGACACCTAACCCATGGACTGTGTCGCTGTAGTTTGAGGTTCCTTCAAGCCTTGCTTCACCACGCTACTGGAGTATACATCATTTGAGCTGGGGACTGTTGGACTCTGTCATCTGGCTGACTGTTGTGACCTGCCTTGCTGTTTGCTGCCTGTGGCCGGATAGATGAATTGGTCTACAGAGGACTCTGCTGGCTGCTTCTTTGACTTGCATCCAGCGCCCTCAAGACTTGAAGGACTGCCCATGTATTAGCTGTCTCATGGAAGTGAATTGCACTGAGCCATTTGTACTGCTCTATAGATTAATTAGCTCTTTATTTCTTATGTTTTATGTTATCTATATAAATATATATAAAACCAAGTGTCCTGGGTTTGTTTCTCTAGAGAATCCTGTCTAACATGTGCACCTTAGTCCTCAAAGTAACATCCTTGCTCTTCAATACTCTAAAGAGGTCTTGTGCACCAGATTTACCTAATGCAATATGCCTTTTGATCTTTTGTTTGTGGATCTAAAACCCTTGACAACTTCAACCTTTTCTCCATTTCTCATGATGTTACCTATTAGTCCAGTTATGGGGATTTTTGTCTTCCTTACGGTGAATTCTAATCCAGACTGAAGACTACAATCATTGATCTTCATCAGCAAGTGCTTCAAGTCTTTCTCACTTCCAGCAAGCAAGATTATGTCATCTGCATATCATGGGTTATTAATAAGCCTTCGCCCAATCCTGATGCTGCACTCTTTTCATATAATCTAACTTCTCTGATTATTTGCTCAACATATAGTTTCAACATATATGGTGAGAAGATACAACCCTGACACACACCTTTCCTGGTTTTAAACCACAAAGGATTCCCTTTTGTTCGTACAACTGCTTGATCCATGTACATGTTGCTCATGAGCACAATGAAGTGTTTTGTAATTCCCATTCTTCTCAAGGTTACCCACAGTTGATTACGGCCCACACAGTTGTATGCCTTTGAATAGTCAATGAAGCGCAAGTAACCAGCTTTCTGGGATTCTCTGCTTTGAGCCAAGATCCATCTGACGTCAGGAATGATATCCCTTGTCCCACACCCTCCTCCAAATCCGGCCTGAACTTCTGACAGCTCCCTGTAAAAGATAATAAGTCCAACCAGCTACTGGCATAGCATTGAACAATCCTACAGGACAGAGTAGAATTGACCCTTGTGGGTTTCCCAGACTGTAAATCTTTATAAGAATAGACTCCTGCCTGTGTGACCACTATGTATAGAAGAAACCAAAGCTATCAGGCATCAAATAACAAAAAATCATATCATTCAGTATGAGGGACAGTGCAGAGTGGGGGCCTAAAGCCCATCTGTTGGCAAATGGACATCCCCTTACAGAAGGGCCTTGAGGAAGAGATGAGTCCGTCAGGGTGCAATATAGTAACGATGAAACACACAACTTTCCTCTAGCTCTTAAATGCTTCCTCCCCGACCCTCCAACTATCATGATCCAAATTCTACCTTGCAAATCCAGCTAGACCAGAGGAAGTACACTGGTACAGATAGGAACTGGAAACACAGGGAATCCTTTCAGGACCAGTGGTGAGAGTGGCTATACCAGAAAGGAGGAGGGAAGGTGGAGTAGAAAGGGGGAACCAATTACTAGGATCTACATATAACCCCATCCCTGGGGGACAGACAACAGTAAAGGGGATGAAGGGAGACATCGGAGAGTGTAAGATATGACAAAATAATAATAATTTATAAATTATCAAAGGTTCATGAGGGAGAGGGCTTGGGGAGGGAGGGGGAAAATTAGGAGCTGATATCAAGGGCTCAAGTAGAAAGCAAATGTTTTGAGAATGATGAGGGCAACAAATGTACAAATGTGCTTGACACAATGGATGCATGTACGGATTGTGATAATAGCTGTATAAGCCCCCAGTAAAATGATTTTTTAAATGAAAGAAAAGAAAATGAAGAAAAAAGTGTGGTTATAAAGTATATAAAAGTATACTTATATACTTGAATATAAGCCAAGTTTTTCAGCACATTTAAAAAAATCATTTTATTGGGGGTTCATACACCCATTCATTGTGTCAAGCACATGTGCACATTTTTGCCATCATCTTTCTCAAACCATCTGCTTTCCACTTCCAGCATCTTTTAAATGTAGCTTTCATGGTACAATTAGGTGCCTCGGCAGATATTTGGGTCGGCTTATACTTGAGTACATACGTATATAAGTTTAGAAAATAGTTGAGATGCTAAAGAAAGAATGTATGAATGTTTTATTTATTTTTGAATGATTATATATGAAAATTATATAACACATACAAATTATTTTGAAGTTATTAAATCTTTTTTTAAAAAATAGAATGCCTCATCTTTCTCCGGCAGAACCGACTGTGGTCTGGAACTGTTGATGTCGCAGTCTGCAGCTTAACTCATTAGGGCTCCTTCCGACCTCACCGGGCACTGTAAATGATGCCAGGGATCTGGAAACATCCCATCTTTTTACAAGATGACTTTACCAGCTATCTTATGGATTGTTGTTTGCTTGGTTTCTTGTTTTAAAGGAATACTTACCTTTTTTAAAAAGCATAGTTAAAACTGGGTTTGTGAAAGTGTATATAGACAGTTAACTATAGCTACAGATCCCAGGAGGTCAATTTACTTATTTTTGTAAAGATCGGCGGTTCATTAATCACAGATTCTTGATATAATCATGACATTTCTAATGAGCTCTTGGCAGATGGGGCACACATACATTCCAATGGCCTCTTCTGCCTTACAAGACATCCAAGACTGGCATTACCCTGATGCAATCAGGAGTTTCCTGAGGCCTGGGGGTGGGCACTCACTCAATCGTACAGAGAAGGGGTTCTAGCTGGTGTGTTTGGTCCCTTCCCTGATTGCTCCAACAGCCACCACCTTCACATTTCTTGGGGGTCTGTGATGTTGGGGATTGTTTGCGCCAATCCATGCAACGGCAGGCACAAGGGGCTCAGCCTCTTGTAACCCATCAGATTTCCATGGCCTCGTGTTTGGAGTGCATCACAATGCCCTTCCTTGTCTGTTTTAGTCTGGGAGCAACACAGCAGTGCACAGACCTCCACTGACAGATGGGGGCTTGCCGCCCTTGAGGCGCATCAGCCATGAATGAAACCAGGGTCTCCCATACGGAAGGCAAAGCATTCTACCACTGAGCAACTGACTCAATTCCACACGTCGTTTTCCCAGGAAGAAAGGGAAAGTAGGAGAGAAGTGGGCAAGAAGGAAGATTGTTGGAAGGGAGTTGAAGGAGCCGCGGGCAGTCCGGCGACCCCTTCTCCAGGTTTCTGGACCAAAAGGAGATGAAGCGTCGCACATTTAACAGATTATGAAGTTGACACATACAAAGTGGAGTTACATCCAAGAAACTCCACATCTGGCTTGGGTAATTTGTAAGTGTGAACGCATACCCTTTTTGGAAAACAAAATCATCTGTTTAAGTAGGCTATGGCTTCCGGAGCCACAATTGGGGTTGCCTTCTATTTTACAAGAAAAGCATGATTTTGACCGACCTCCTGCCTCTTTCAAAGAGTCCGGTGGGCTAACTGCCAGGTCAGCCATTTGAAACTACTAGCCCAGGGGTCCTCAAACTACGGCCCGCGAGCCACATGTGGCCCACCAAGGACATTTATCCTGCCTACCAGGTGTTTTTTCCTTCAAAATAACATATGTGCACTGTGCATAGGAATTTGTTCATAGTTCCTTTTTAAACTATAGTCCGGCCCTCCAACGGGTCTGAGGGACAGTGAACTGGCCCCCTGTTTAAAAAGTTTGAGGACTAGCCACTCTGCGAGAGAAAGAGGAGACGTTCTACTCCCGAAAAGAGAGACAGTTCCATAAACCCACAGAGGCAGTTCTACCCCTTCCTACAGGGTCACACTCTGAGTCCCAGTGGACTGGATGCCAATGAGCTTGCTTCTTGGCTTTTCTGCTTCTCTTAGGGTCCCACCTCACCACAGCTCCCTCCTCAGCTTCTCTTTACTCGGTCACAGATAGCAAAAGCAAAGGGAAGGGCTTGGTCATGCCTGTAAGAATCCCACTGCTGATTCCTTCTCTGTCTTCCCTTCTGTGATAGTCAGGCTTTATGTAACTTGGCTGGGCCAGGATTATCACGTGGGATCTAGCATAGTGAGATCAACTCCTTGATGAGATCTTCTGTGAAGCAGCCAAGCAGCTGTGGGAAAGTATATGGTGAAGTGTCCCCGCCTTAGTGTGATCACAGCCTTGATAAAATTGACGAGAGTTTACAGTCACAGGATGGCCTACCCTGGACTCTGTGGGGAAGCTAGCTCACCCTGCTGAATTGGGATCCTACATCGGGTTCATCTGCCTCTTAGCTGGGAGAGCAGCGGCTGATCTTAGTAGCCATTAGCAGATTGCCAATGTCGGGTCTATTCAGTTGGTTTGGGATTTATTCAGGTCTGTATCTACCAGCAAAGGGTCTTCCTGCTTCGTTTCCTGCTTCCTGGTTCAGTGGCCCCTGCAGCTACTCAGGTCAGGAGGCCTTGAGCTTACCATCTGAACACGGAATTGAACTGAACTGGACTTATCTGCTTCAACAACTGTGTGAGCCATTTCTTGATATAAATCTCTTTCTATAGACATACACATAAAAAGTGTCAATGGTTTTGCTTCTTTAGTGAACCCAGCCTAACACACCTTCCCTTTAGAACAAGAAAAGAGCCATGGACAAGGATAGAGGGAGGGAGGAAAAGAGAGAGAGAGAGGAGAGAGAGATCCACTGCAAGCCCTGAATGTTTCTGGGAGAACACAATATCTTCTAATTCCAAAAAGCAGACTCATTGTTGTGGAACCCAGGAACTTAACTTCTCCATCCTCATGGCCTATTCTAGTAGAGTCTAGACCCAGAACTACAAGCCTAGAAGGTTGAAGGGAAAGGTCTCCCAGCAGGCGGAGATGATAATATTGGGAGGGTGGGGCACACGTACATCATTGTACCTGCACTTTCCCATGGTAACTATGCTATCTGTGGACATTAAGTTTTATAGTAGTCTCAGGGATCATCACAAATAGCATATATGAACTGTATGGACTGACGAGTTATCTTGCTTTGTGATTTGGAAGTACAATAATTATGTATATTATTTCTACAGAGATTCAAAGTCCAATTTAGAAATTACCTTTAAAAAAAGCCATCTCATTTACACTTTGGGTACACTCTGTATTTGGGAAAAGCTAAGAGCTTTTAAACTGATGACATAAGAGCAGTAAGTATTTTCATAATTGAAGTCTGAAAACAATGTTAAGAGAATACTGAGCATTGCTCCATACACAAAAAGAAAATATATGATAGGAGGGCCACTCTAAGGAGTATGGGAGGTTCAGTAATCATGACATTAGCAGACCGTTAGCCAAAGGGTGACGGGGGGGGGGGGAGGGGAGCAATAAAGTGACAATATAATATTTAAGTACCAGTTGAAGGGAATTTTAAAAAGTATCCAGAAAAGTGTGGATTGCTAAAATGGAGAGTACAGCGCTTCACGGTCAACATGTTTCCACAGGGTGTCTGCCCGTGGAGGTAAGATTCATGGCTCTGCTCCGTCCAAGTGCCCAGACCTCCCTTTTCCTTTTCCATCCTAGTCTGAAGACATCCTGGCACTCACAGTCACCACAGCTTTCCTGGTGGGGGTCAATGTGATGCGTCACATTAAAGAGGAAAAGAAAAGGTCTGCCAAACTGGGGTGCCCATAAAGCTCATCAAAGTCCTTGATCTCTACTTTCCCCATTGTGTACGACTGGATGCTGTAAAACACAACTGAATAGCTGTATGAGTCGAGATGTTATTTTTATATGGAAATTAGTTCTCCAGATAACATTTTTGAGAGTGATTCAAAAGCCCTGGCAATCTTCCTCTGTAAAGTCGACAATGAAAACACTATGGAAAAGTGGAGCTGAAAGCAATGAGGACAAGCAAAGAGAAACCGTTCTAACATTGACTGTGGCAATGATTGTGCAGCTCTTCTTGCTATGAATGAACCATTGAGTGCATGATATGAGGATTATGTGCCAATAAAACTGTTTAAAAATAAATCACAAAAAGGAAAAAAACCCTCTATGGATCACAGCCAAATATTGTTAGACATAATGCTGGAAAATTAAACTCCTGGGCAACAATGGGCCCAGGCTTGCTGGTGAGCACGTAGATGGGGTGGAACCGCACGTGTTCATTGTGCTGTACGTGGGGTTGCTTTCAGTCAGAGTGGTCTCTGTGTGGCACCAGCACTTGTGGGAACGTGGGATAAAAAGTGGGCTTCACCAACTTGTTGAAGCCCCCCTCATATACCTCGATGGAACCCAGATGACACAGTGTTGAAGCACTCGGCTGCTAATTGAAACTCATCCAGGGGCTTTGCAGGAGAAAGACTGTCAATCGACTCCTAAGAAGATGACAGCCTAGAAAGCCCTATGGGACAAGTCTACATTGTCACATGGAAGTCACTGCAAGTTCCAATAGACTCAATGAAGATAACCCATATGCATATAAGGACGTGTGTGTGTGTGTGTGTGTGTGTGTGTGTGTGTGTGTGTGTGTAGCGAGAGATCAAATGCTGTTCAGCACCTAGTTCTAGCCTACTTCTAATTATGATCTTAGACAAGTTCCCGTTCCTCCCTAAGTCTAAGGCTCATTAGCCGTGGCAAGGGGCAGTCATTGTACCTGCAGGACACACCTGAGTAAGACGTAATTGAGACAACGCAGGTACGATTGAACAGAGTCCCCAGTGTGTTCTTTACATTGGAGTAATCTCAGTAACTACCTGCATTTGAAGTCCACAAATGAAGACACTCTTGTGAAAATCTTCCTCGAAGAAGCAGGATATTCTCTCCAGGTTCCTGTCCTCCAGCATCCAGCACGCTTCTGCCTCTTACCACAGCTCAGTCGTTTTCCCCTCCAAGATCACTGTTGATAATGAGGCAACTCACCCAAGCCCTTGCCCTCATGCGTGCTTTCTCTCTCATCTAAATTTGTCTGAAAACCCCGAAGAACCACTCAGCATTTTGAATTGCCACCCTCGTCCTCGGGTGTTTTGCTGTGAGTCCTCATCAACTCCATGGCAATGCGGTGACTTGAGAGTTGACCGAGTGGTTTTCAAATCGCGCAGCCTTCTATTTCCAAGTGTACTATTGCCCCACATGACAAGAGTAAGTGGACGGAAGGGGACACAGCACAAGAACTGCTGGACAGAGATGTGGAATGCAGAGTCTTAGTGTTGAAAGGGTCTTGGCATTCCAACTTTCTGCCAAACTCAGAAAGTCTGTATAAGAAATAGACGTCTAGCTATTTTTTGAAAACTATTGGTGGAGCGCTTCCTATTTGGGAGCCAGAACACTTTGTGTTTAGAAAATCCAAATTGTTAGTGAACCTTTCCTTACATTGAGCCCCACATTTCTCCCAAGTAGAAATCTATTATGTCTGGTGCAAGTCTACGTCTTTCATCTGTGGATTGGGGTGGGCAGAGAGAGGCTAACAGTATGGGATTCTAATATTCCTGGGCTCAAATCCTTGTGAAATCATTAGCTGTTTGGATTCCAGGCAATGACAAAGGTTCTGTTCTCCCCTACATCCCTGTCCCACTCTCAACAAAGAGAAGATACACCGACTTGTAGGCAACCGTCTCAAGAACAATAATCAGTCCACATTACAAGGGGCTCTCAGTAGCATTATCAAATGAGATAGAGTTAACTTTCTATAAGCATTAACGAGAAATGACCTGTTTCTCCTCCTTTTGCTTAATGTGCTTTTCATTTTTAAGACTCATTGGAATCTTAGAAACCATAATCCTGGAATCCGGGCATGCGTTAGTTTAAAGCTAGTGAGGGATGCTTGTTGGGGCTATCCATTCCAATCTTTTTGAAGGGCAAGGTCTCAGCTCATTGTAATAGCTTTCATTTGTCTAGCTTGTTCTTTGTGCATGAATGACTTCTGAAGAATTCAGAAAATGGGGGACGGGGGTTGAATTTAGGGATCCTGGTCTGGGTCCCTGGGTTAAGTACTCAATTACTAACTGAAAGATCATTGATTCAAACACACCCAGCAGAATCTCAGTATAAATGTCTGATAATCTACATTTGAAAAATCAGCTGCAGAACACCCTATGAGATATAGTTCTACTCTGACATGCATGAGATCACTATGAGTGAGAATTGACTCTGTAATTGGTAAACTTCCTGGTCATCTGTCAATCACTGTTAACCTCTCTAAATATATCAAAATTTGCCTGTGTATAATATGGAGGTTACAATTTTACTTTGCAGAATTGTAAGAATTATAAATATTATATTAAGTACTGGGCATTGAGCTAATAATTATTATTCAAGTATATGAAGACAATCATTAGGGATTTTCTGCTTTATCTAGACTAAAATCATCACCATTTCTTCTTTTCATATGTCTTAACCAGACCCTTTCTCTGGCTAAATCCAAGTGTGACAATATCCTCATTAAAATTAGCCCATAGAATTAAAAACAGTAACTTCTAGTATTTGATAAATGCAGATGTCAATGGAAAAATATCATTTGTGTTTCAACTACCGCACAATGATTGCATTAACTTTATCAGCACTCAGTAACCATTGGCTTTTTATGATGAGTCTAAGATTAACCGAAGCTCTTGTCAGTCTTCTGACTAAATTCTCCACACTTGTCAGATCCTGTTCTAACTCAAATTTTCTGTAACCAAATTCTGCTGTCAAGATTTGTGTGCGTTTGGCATGCTGTACCCACAGAGAGCCTCACGGTCGCTAATCACAGTGCTCCAGAGTCGTCTTCGTTATGAACTCCTTCGTGGGGGGATCACACTTTGCAGTGATTGAAGGTTCTTCAATAGAAGCCAACAGGCACTGGATGAATGAAAACTTCAAATAAAATCCAAATGAGTCTTTGTTTTGGCAACAGGGTGATGCGCAGTCTATATAAGAGATCTCAAACTACAAGCCTACAAGATCACCATGTCCTCTAAGTAGGCTTTGTTTGGTACAGGTCAGTTTTAAATTGAGACTCTCCCCAAATCCTGTTTCAATGAGCCCATCTGGGTTCACAGTGACCCCGTGAGGCTGCGGAGAATTGCCCCGAGTGGGCTTCCTACGCTAGAAATCTTTGCCGACATAGGCTGCCAGTGACGGGGTTTAAAACTGCTGATCTTTCAGGAGCCAAGAGTCTATCCCTGGCACTATTAGGGTCCACAAAATTCAACCGTTTGCCACTATTTAAACATCCGTAGCTTGCATACAAAATTATGTTTACAACTTCCTTTGTATATGCTAACAGCTCCAAGTAAAAGGGACTATAGTTGGAACTGCTCCAAAGGGGATTTTAAAGAAATGTACGGTCCCACCTAATAAAACGCATTGAGCTCCTCGGGACTCAGGGCTACCAGAGTGAGAGCGAAGCTATGGAGGCATGGCGTGTGCCTGGGATGGATTAAGGTATTTGAGGGCCCTAAACACTGCCGTGTGTGGTGTTCCCTCCTCTGCTTACTTACACATTCGAATGGCACCTGTGAGTAATATGTGCGAGTACCCGGGTCTAAAGAGCTCTGGTGGTGTAGTAATTATGGGTAGGTCAGTTGGGGCAACAATTGATCACATATGATATCTCATTATACATCCATGGTCCCATAACGTTTTTGCCCTGTTTTTTGTAAAAGGCAATGTGGATCTCTTTTGTTTATTAATCCCCCCTCATGATTTTAAAGATTTCAAATCCAAAACCTTGCAGCATTAGAGCATGGGTGAATTGCGGGCAAGAGAGGCAGAGCGTGTTGGCTGGCTGTGAGCTCTTGGGCTTGGTGTGGAAAGCACACAGCAGGTGGAACACTGGCCAAGGCTGGCCCCACTCCGCTCCACTTCCTCACCGCTCACAGCCCTCCAGCTTCGGTGCGAGGACGATCACAAGCAAACTCCCGTAAGGTTTTAATAGGATGTTAGGACAATGTCCAAATACACAGCCTCTTTTCATCACAGAACATATAGCCGTTGAGTGACATACATCGGCCATCGAGTCAATTTCAGCTCACAGCGAGCCCACCTGGGGGTTTCTGAGGCTGTCCATCTTCACGGGAGCAAATGCCCTCCACTTTCTCCTGGGACATGTATACACATATATGCTATGATGAAAGTGAGCATTCTGTTGTGCAGCTTGTAATCAGTAAGCTAGAAATACGACTACAGCAGTTTCAACCTGGGAAAATACACATTTATTTTATCTTGTATTACGTAATCATACACACCTGCATGGATACAATTTGTCTTTCCTGAAGCTGTGAAAATAATGCTCACGTAAGAATGAAATGGTCACACATCTCTGCAGAGTTATGCCATCGGTATAAGCCTGCACTAATTTCTGGGATGAAGAACATATGAAGTGACTTCATACTCTGCTGCCATTCTTTTTAGGCATGATTCATGAATGTCAATGATGCGCAGTATCTGGTTATCCAGAATTGACCTCTGGCCCTCAGTGATACTGCTGAAACATTTCTGATTTACTTGTTTCTTTCTCATGCTTCCGTGAGGACGAACTGCTTGAAAATCAATTTTGGTATCATTTTATGTTTTCAAAATTTTCTAACATTCTCTTAAATTGATGTAAATACCCTGCTATGTTCATGTCTTTGTTTCTGAATCTTGGAAAGCTTGTCTCACCTGACAAAAACGATGCATTACATTATTTCATAGAACCCATAGGCAGGCATGCTGTAGTGTTTGCACTTTGTGGGCCATGTTTCACCTGTTCCCTTGGTATCTCATCTTCATGGCTGGTCTAAGCAACTTGTCATAAAGCATCTAGAATATAAGTGTACAATTCCAGAATTGCCCGAATCACTACAGCATGTGTAAGTGTGTTTTAAGAACTACCTATAAAATGTGTAGAGTAGCTGGGAAGTGGGAAAAAAACCAACTGCTTCTGAACAAAAATCATCTGTTCCACATCTTACTAGACTAAGTGAATACATGACATGATAATGGCATATTATGCTGTAGTCTTTTATAACGCCCTGACATATAAGCAGCATCACTATGGGGTGAGCCTTGAAATCAATTTGGCAAACTTTGCATAAATAGTGAAGTTCTCCATCTGTAATATCTTTACCAATATGACTTTTTAAATCACACAAGGTGTTTTCGTCTGTTGGAGATAATGTGTTTTAGCTGCTCTCTATGGAAGGAAATCTATGAACAACTGAAATATTGAGTTATGCTTATTTCACCAAAATTAGCTCATCGAATTGTATCACTTACTAAGTTTATTGATTCTTCACATGTCATTTAGAAATATATGATGGGTTGCCCTTTCCTGTGTTATCGTATTTTGAGATGTGAAATCCTAAAACACACTAAACTGACTAGTAAGTTCAAATAATGCCACCCTCCCCCAAATTTCCATTTTTGAAGAGCCAAATATTTCATTTCTTCCTTGGAAAGATAGTCTATGTCCAGTGTTTTGTTTGTTGTTGTTGTTGTTTTAGCACAACCAAGCATTATTATAAAACAAATTCTTTATCCCTTAGAAAACAGATCCATGACTGACAATTTAATTCCAAGTCCCAGTCACTCACACTGACATTGACAGCCTCCCAGAGGTGCTGGGGTATGTCCAGTGATTTTTTAAATGATAGCAACAATGCATTGTAAGATAGCTTTCCAATATTGGTGTTTTTTTCTTAATTTGTCTTTCTAGTTTATGAGTTAAGACAAAAATCATGTTTTCAGTTTAAATACAATCTTTATGAATTGAATTATTCTCATTTTAATCCATTATATTTGAGCTACCTCAATCTCTATATGCATGTGTAGCAAATAAGAAATTAAATGATGAATGGCTAAATAGTTTGCAAAGAAACATACAGAGCCAACTGATGGAGATTACAGTAGTCACTTCCTTTAACAATTTTCACCATTAGCTTCGTACCCTAGAAATGTCCTACAAAACCTTGTTTGCTTACCATCTAGAATTTTAAAATATAATTTTCAAATTATTTACTGTGATGTTGATAGTCACTTTTGATCCAATACTTTATATCATAAGAGAAAAATTATTTCACAAAGCAGGATCTAAATTTCTGCTTTTATGCTTCTGCAGACATTAAAATAATTCTGCTTTCTTCATAGTAGAATATAGAATCTATACCATTATTTCTTATTATTACAGGTAGAAATGACTGCAATATTTAGAACAAATCTTGTTATATTCATATTACTATTAGGAATTTTGATACTAGTGGGACTAATAAAATGATTTTCTTGCACTGACCATAGAAATTAACTGAAGAAGTTTCTTCTAATTGATTGCTTCTTAGAAAGTCAGTTAACTTTGGGATTGTCTTAGGGATTTACAAATTCTTCTCTTTGCATCTTCTGTGAGCTGTTATTTTCATACTCCACTTACTGCTTCTATTTCATATTACCTGAGTATAAATTTATGTCACCTACAAAATTGATTCTACCAAATAAATTTAAATAATAAAAATAAAATTCAAGAAACAAATTAAACTTATAAAATCTGTATTCCATTTGGCTATTAATGCAAAAAGTTGTATTGGAGAATCGCTGTTGTTAGGTGTCATCGAGTTGGTTCTGTCTCAGAGCACCCCGATGGTGAACCCAGTGCTGCAGCCCCCTCACCTGTGTTCTATGGAGAAGCCCATCATTGCAGCACGGTGTCAAGTCATCTTGTCCAAGAGTCTTCCTCTTGTTAGCCTCTCACCCACTTGACCAAGCATGATGCCCTTTGGCAAGGATATAGTGTCTCCTGACAACATGGCCAAAGCACAGGAGATGAAGTCTCAGCAGGCAGCATTCTGGCTGTGCTTCTAAGTCACATTGGTTTGATCTTTGGGCAGTCCATGATACTGGCAATATTCTTCGCCAGCACCTTTATTAAATGCATCAATTTTCGTCAGTCTTCCTTATTCAATATCTAGCATCTGCATGTGGGCCAATTGAAGATACCATGGTTCGGGTCAGGCGTACATGAGTCCTCAAAGTGGCATCTTTGCTTTGCCACACCTTAGAGCAGTCTTGAGCAGCACATTGACCCAAACCTAAGTCTTTGATCTCCTGGCGGCTGCTTCCTCGAGCATTGACGGTGCATCCAAGCAAGATAAAACCCTTCAGAACTTCAGTCCTTGTGATCATGATGCTTCCTCTTGGTCCAGTTGTGAGAACTGGGCTTTCTTTACATAGAGCTGTAAAAGCTGCAATTCTTGATCTTCATCAGCAGTGTTTCGAGTCCTCCTCACTTTCAGCCAATAAGGTTGTGTCATCTGCATGCCACAGGTTGTTAGTAAGCCCTCCTGCAGTCCTGGTGCCACATTCGTCATATAAGCCAGCTTCTCTGGTGATTTTGCATACAGATTGAGTAAGCATAGCCAGAGAACACAGCACGATGCACCCCTTCCCTGATTCTAAACCACGCAGGATTCCCTTTTTCTGTCGACACCACTGTCTCTTGATCCATGTATAGGTGCCCCATAAGCAAAATGAAGCATTCTTCTCGAGGTTATCCATAGTCTCTTACGATCCACATAGTCGATTGCTTTGCATAATCAATAAAACACAAGTAAACATCCTTTTTATTTTTTCTTCTTTCTGTTAAGATCCATCACACATCTGCAATAATATCCCTTATTCCACGTGCTCTTCTGAATCCAGCCTCAACTTCTGGTAGCTACTTATCACTTGTACTACTGCAACCATTGGTGGAGAGTTTTTAGTAAAATTTTACTTGCGTGGATGTTAATGATATTGTTCTATAATTTATTAATTATTTTGGATTGCCTTTCTTTGGAATGGGTATAAATGTGGATGAATCACTTCCATTTAGTTGACCAGGTAGGTGTCTTAGCATAGACAAGTGAGTGCTTCTTCAACCTATTGAAACATTTCAATTGGTCCATTAATTCCTGGAGCCTTGTTTTGGGTCAAAGTTTTCAGTGCAGTATGGACGTCTTCCTTCCAGATCACTGGTTCTTGAGCATATGCTAGCTCTTGCAATGATCGAATGTAGACTAGATTTTTTTGGTACAGTGACTCTGTGTCTTCTTTCCACCAGGCACCCTGGTGGCATAGTAGGGGAGCCCTGGTGGTGTAGTGGTTATGCATTGGGCTGCTAAAAACAAGCAATTTGAAACCACCGAACCACCAGCCCCTCCAGGAGGAAAGGATGAGGTTCTGACTCCCGGAAAGCGTCAGGGTCACAGAAGCCATGGGGAAGTTCTATTCTTTCCTACAAGGTCGTTACGAGGAGCAATCAACTTAATGGCAGTAGTTTAGGGTTTTTTTAATTAATAAGTTAGGTAAACTCACTTTGAACATATGATTTTATTCTTCAGGTCTGAAATAGTACTTGCAAGGCAGTTGGCAATAATTCATGTGTCATAAGATGCTTATTGGCAGATCTCCATAGGTCTACACCAGTGTAGACCTTTCTTGAAGTAATAATACTTAAAGCTTGCACACCCACTTTTCATTCTTTGATGTTGATGATTCCCAATGGAGACAAGTGATTACAAAGAGAGAAATACAAATACATAGATATACTCAATCTGAAGGCTGGTTTGTATTCGCTTTGAACTGATCCAGATACCTAACAGGGAAACATCATGTAAGTATAGTGGTTCTGGTGTGTTCTTATGTTGGTAATGAGACAGATTTAATATGAAGTTATGCCCAATTAATACAAAATGAAAAGGAGAATATAATTATCATATACAAAATTTATTAAATGGTATCAAATTTATTTAGTGTCAATTCCCTTCTACTGTAGTGCTCCATTTTTTGTGTGTGTGTTGTCTATAAGTGTTCACTTTGGGCTACTGTTTTGTTGGTATCACAAATGTGGCCCTATCTTGCTTATTGGGCAACCCATCACTGACATGTGCCGTGGGTACCCCTTGGAAGAAGATGCCACTAAGCGGTTTCTACTAACCATAGCAGTTCCTTCACCAGCTATGAGATCAGTCATGCTTTCCTATTTCAGAGCCTCCACAGGCCAAGACACACTATGAGCTCTTGCTTTGCTGAATATAGAAAGAGACTGAAAATAAAAGCACTTGAGCACCTGATAGACCCATTTTCATCAGTGAAAGCAGAGGGTACAGCTCTAATGTTATGTTCCATAGGGGTTACGTAAAAGATTAATGTACTCGACCCCTATTTCTGAGCTAATATTATGGCAAAGCTATCTAAAAGATGGATGTCAGATGTTTGAACGGTGGCACAATTTTAGTGCTTTCCATTGGAACGATTTTCCATAGATAAACCTGTGAGTGCTTCTTCTATGCTATGGAGTCTTCACAGTGTTAGCATCATGCGCAGACGACCAGTAAAAGGCAACAGATCACATCTAGGTATAAACCTATTCAGGCGAAGAAGTGAGAATTATTCTTTTGTGCCTCTTTGGGTGGGAGGTAGCAAAGAAATATTTCCTAGAAGACCCCAATGAAATGCCCTTATAACGCATAGCCCCCAATTGGGTCTTATGCCTACTCTGAAACATTGCAGACAAATAGACCTACTATGATAACCAACCAAGCTGTTGTTATTGGTATTTTTGACACATCTTCCACAGTAACACTGTATTTCAAATGATTTTCATTGGCTGATTTTTTAGAAGTAGATAATCGTGCCTTTCTTCCAAGGTGCTTCTGGGTGAACCAGAAACTCCAGCCTTTCGGTTAAAGCTGAGTACATTAACCATGTGTACCATCCAGTGACTCCTTACTGTCATTAGTTTGAACTAATTCTCTGACTGTAATGTATTCTCAGGACAGGGTGAGTCTATTTCTAGAATTTTCTATAATGCAGCAACTAGCGATTCTTAATCCACAGACCTTGCAAACAGTCCTCCGTTCACCATGGTCCCCACCTGCCTGGGCCAGCAACACTTATACTGAACCAAAGGGGAGAATATGCCTGGTACCAAGCTTCTAATAGGACACGTTGGACCTAGTTTCTATGCAGCCCTCGGTGACCCAGTCTGTGTGCCATAGACTACTGGTACTTTAGGACTGTGTTCTTTCAAGGTGCACAACATCCTTCATAGGAAACCCCAGAAGGCAACTCCACTAACTAAACTGAACTTTACCACAAACTCAACTGTAGCCTTTCAGGCTTAAGGCTGAAACTCCCTAATGTAAGAATAAGCACAAGGCTTCTATCCCAAGGGCGTGGGACTGGTGGACACTGAACTTTCGTTCCAATTGCTTGCCTTGAAGGTGCCCAATGAATGGTAGCCTGGGACTGCCATACACTTATTATCGCCATGCCCTCCTTGCTTCATTATGACATGGATAAATGTGGTAGCTGTGGTGCTGCCATTGTGAATGAACATTATAGAAAATTTTATCCTACCACCAACCTCCATTGTTTGTATACATAGTGTCCAGTCACTTGAGAGTTTCTTTTGTACAAGTCAATAGTTTAATGGTGGCTCATAGCTGGCCTATAATTACATAATTTCATTTTCTCAGCAGTGTTTTAAATTCCGTGTTATTAGCTAAACAAATGACACTATTAATGTGTAGTCATTGCACATTGGAGTGCTAACCACAAGGTCAGCAGTTTGAGACCAACAGCCAGCTTCGCTGGAGGGAGATGACGATTTCTTCTCCTGTAAAGGTTTGTGATCTCAGAAACCCACAGGGGCTGTTCTACACTGTCCTGTAGGGTCACGATGGTAGTGGAATTGATGCTCCAGTGGGATGATAAAAATAATGTCTCTAAGGTGGACCAGAGACAGCATCGCTACAGGAATGGATTTAGGGTTTGTACTCGATTCTAATCCCAATCAAAGAACAAAGAGTTCTTATGGCATGACCTTCTGAAGAGATCACTGAAGACATGGTGCTATAGCACAGTGTGGTGAAGAAAGTAGATGTGCCCAGCTGCCAGAAGGAATAACATCTGGAGTCTTCCAGGCTTGTTTTCCAAAGCAGTGAGGCATCAAAGAAGCACAAAAGTCTGTGCGGTCCAAGGATTGTTAAATAGTATAACCCAAACCCAAATGGTGCCAGAGCTTAAATAGTGAACGCCTGGTTTGCAGAAGGCTATGGGTGACAGTGGAGGCCCACATCCATTTGTAGGGTCCACACGTGGGTTAAGGCTCCAGTGAATCCCTTCTGATCACAGTTGAGGGATGGGAATAGCTTTGTTATCCGACAGGCAGCTTTTCAAAATCAATTATGGCAGACATATTCAGATTAAAATGTAATATCATTTGATCTCCCATTGGCCCCTTTTAAAGTTGCTTCTGTTTAAAAAAATTGTGGAGGGGAAGTACATACGGATTCAGCCTTGGGGAATCCTTTCTGAGCATAGATCAGAGGTATCCATAGCCTTGTCATCATGCAAAGTGCGCTGGAAAGCTGGATTATGGAAGATGCAGTAAGTTCATATTCAACACCCTATCATTTGATCTCCCTTATGATCCATTTTAATTTTTTCAAATTTTTAATATGTTCTGCTTCCTTTCTGATTAAAATTGTTATATGTTTTACTTTGTTTTTGTTGTTAGGTTTTTAAAAATGCTTTTCTGTGTATGAAATCCAGCATAGGAAAATCTATTGAAACCGTAACTGAATTAATGGTTCCTTGAGGGCAAAGCAGGGGAGGTTGAGGGGAAATGAGGCACTAATAACAATTAGTACAAGAATGAAGAAAATGTTCTAAAGCTGATTGTAGTGATGATTGTGCAACTCTTCTTGATGTGATTGAATTATTTAATGAATGATCTGTGAATTATATGTCAATAAATCTGTTTTAAAATGTCACAGAAATAAATATAATATAATGTCCAGAAGTCTCTGATATATCTAGAGGGGAAAAAGAAACTATACAGGTAAGAAACCAACAGGATGACATATATAAAAATGCCAATCAAGAATCACACACCCAGAAAGATTATTTCTCCACTATGATGATAAAATTAGGACATTTGCAGATAAACCGACATTAAAGGACATTCTAAAACCCAGACCAACCCTACAAGCAATGCTGAGGAGAGTTCTTCAGACAGAGAACTAACAACAGTAGCCACAAAGCTGAGACTGCCGTACATGACAGCATTGCCCAGATCAGCCAGGACAGATAGAGAAGCATCCAAGGTCAACTATAGCTGTAAGACTGAAAGCAAGGAACCAGAGCTATCAGATTGTCATGAAGACAAGGACAAAGCGGGGCTGGGGGAGGCGGGCGGTGTATAAATAGCATAGATGGAGAACTTCCAAATGGAGAGGAAGTCAAAGTTGGGTGAAGGGGCAGGCAAAATACAAGAATGAACTTGGCCACCAAAAATAAAAATTAAAAAACGGAGGGCTGAAAAGACACTGAGAGAAGAACACAAGTAAAAGGCAACAGAGGGAATTAATGTTATAGACCTGTGATCCGTGAGTACATGTATAGTAGACACACTGGTTGAACAAGGTGGGAGAAGGAGACTGGGAGTATACACATGAATATATGTATATTAATGTATACATATATGAGTATATTCAATATATTGACCCAATGTAAATTCAATCTGATATATATTCATGCATATATTTTCATATTTGTTTTACAAAGGATATTTATACATGTGCACTTACTTTATTGCAAATATATCCATGAATATGGTGAAGCATACAAGGGGCAAAGCTATGAAAACTTCTTAGACTACCTTGAGGAACGCGAGGATTGATGGTTATAACATAGTCCACATACACAGTATTCTAAATCCTACTTCAGTTTGTAGCACTTAGGGTCTTAAAAGCTCATAAACAGCCATCAAAGAAGCAAGTATTGGTTTCTTCCTGCCCAGAGGACAGAAGAGCAATGAACACAGAAGACACATGGAAACCATTAGTCTAACAGATGCATGGACCACACAGACATCAGTGTCCTTTACTGACACCAGAAGACAAAGATGATGCTCAGCTCCCACTGCAAACTACTCTGCAAGGGATCTCAGTAGAAGTCTTGGACAGAGTGAGAGAAGGATGCACAAGAAAACTCAACATCATGAGGGAGACTAGGCTTGCTCATCAGATAAAGACTCGAAGAACCCCCAACACTATGACTCTCCATCATGCTTCCAGTCTTTGGATTTGAATTCACCTCCATCGTACAATTTCAGTAAACATTTTTATAAGGGGAACAATACAGTACAGAGGTAGGTGCACCTTAGAATGACCAACCTTTTATATTCAAAATGGCAATATTTATCCAAGGACGAAGTTCAGAACAGTTTCGAAAAAAGAATGAACAAAAACTGGAAACAGGGAAAAGTGGGAGAAGAAATTATACACTGAGGGGAATGAAATGAAAGAAAATGTGTATAAATTTTAAAATGTTAAACCTGATCTGCTCTATAAATCTCCACTCAATAATAAGGTTTTCTTTTTTAAATTGCATACTAAATTAGTAATTCAGTGTATGGATTCTGGAGACATATCATCTACTGTTGAATGGAAATAGTTCTAGAGGTAATTAGATTAGTTATGCTATTCATAATTATATAACAAATTTCCCTACAAGTTATCAGAGCTTTAACCTAGTGCTGCTTCCCAGTTCAGTCTTGGCCAACAAATCAAAACTGAAACAGACCAAAATTTGTAAAATGTGGGTGTATCGGAACAATCACTCTCTTGAGAACTATTACAGGTCAGCACTTCCTGATTGAAACTTAAACTTCCTGCGTTTAAAATAAGCCAATCTTATGCAAATGTTAATTGGTCGGATTTGAAACAATGGTACCCAGCCCAAAGATGGAGTCCAACCACTCTGTCTGGATGCGTGCTGCTGTCCACTGCCCTGGCACTAATCCAGCCTCCCACATCAGACTCCTGTCATTGGGCCTCTTCCACACCTCCCATTCCAGAGCCTTGACCTGTTAGTTTCCGGTCATCATTCTGGTACACTCACCTTTTACGCATTCAGATCTAGTCCAACTTGGCTGCATTGGCCATGACTAAATAGGTTCAAATCAGCTATAACCTCTGCAATTTTGCAGCTTAACCCAATAGGCACGTATTATTTCACACACAGTTTCTGAAGTTCAGAAATCTGACGGCGATTCTATCTCACGGTCCCTGGTGAGGCTGCAGTCAGGAAGTCTGTGGGATGGCAGTCACCTGCAGGCTTGGCTGGGCAGGAGAATCTCTTCTAAAGGCTCCCATGAGCATCTCACAACCTGACACTGGTTTCTTCCAGAGTGAAGGCTCCAAGGGAGCAAACCTTGACCAAGAAGGGCTGCAAAGTCTTTAATAAATTAATCTCAGACGGGACATACTGCCGTAAGTAAGTGATGTGCTGAAATAAGCAGGAGAGGATCACATGTGGGTGGATATCAGGAAGTGGGGGGTCATGCAGGTCTCTTTGAGACTGACTGCCACCGCTGATGGTTTCTTCATTTGTTTGTTCGCTTTATCACAGTAATAAGGAGCCCTGGGGCACAATGGTTACGTGCTCAGCAGCTCCCTGAATGGTTAGCAGTTTGAATCCACTCAGCAGCTTCTGAGGAGATCTAGTGATCAGCTTTAGTAAAGACAGCCTAGGACCCACAATGGGGAGCCCATGCTGTCACATAGAATCACTATTAGCTGCGAATGGACTCGGTGGCCCCTCATCGCAACAACATCATCCTAGTGCTAAGCCATTTGTTGTTGTTGTTAGGTGCCATCCAGTCGGTTCTGACCCACGGTGACCCTATGCACAGCAGAACGAAGTCCTGCGCGGTCCGACGCCACCCTTAAGGTTGTTCTTACGCCTGAGCCCATGGTGTCAATTCAGCTCCTCTCTTTCACTGCCCCTGCACTTGACCAGGCACGATTCCTTCTCCAGGGGCTGGTCTCTCCTGAGAATATGTCCAAAGTATGGAAGACGGTAGGCCTTTCAGAAAGCACAAATGGTTAAATACGCTACGACTGCTCAAAATGTTTACAACCTGAACACACCACAGAAGACGAGCCTGGCAGTGAATACAAATATTCAGACTCCTGGGAGAGGATTAGTGTACCAGTTGCTTGATAAGCCTTAATGTGTCAACCAGCCTGGAATGATTAACATTTTAACAGAGCCCGAAGAATGCACGGCATGGACAAAGGAATTAAGGGATTTGGGGTATCCCCTGAACAGAGTCCCAGGGAAGGAAGACTGTGCATGAGAAATATATCTCCTGAAACTATATCTCTCATATCCATTAGCATATTGCTAAAGACAGAGCAACACAAACAACCATAGTTTAATTTGATGAGAAGATTACAAAACTTCTTCAGTTAAAGTATGCTCACAGTTAATAAAGGAAAACACCCCTGGAATTTCATTATGTAACCGAAATGCTATTCCTGTCCCAAACCTTAAGTGACACATATTTCTAATGCTTCCTACCCGCCCTCAGCCAGACAGAACCTCAGCACATAGTATGCACAATACAGCTATAAAAGGTAAGGCAAAAGCTGCTAGTGGAGCTGAACTCAGAAAGACTCTCTCCTTTGCCTGCTATGAAACGGTTACATTGTGAAGGACAGAGCGGTCATTTTGATACTGACTGATCGCTACAATTCTAAAACAGGAATTCATTGGCAGTATTTATAGCCGAGTTGTGCAATTAAAAAAAAGGGGGGCATGAAAACATGACGCTACCCCAGACGAGTCGTTATTTTTAGAAGGCTTATTAACCTCTACCCGCTGTAAAAAGTCTGGTTGTATGACTTCATGTGCTTTGCTATCAAATAGTCATCAGAAAGATGAAGCGTGGCCGGCTGGAAGCAAGAAAGACAGACCAAATAGCATCCGCTCTGTTGGAGACTGCAACTGCATCGGAGACGCTACACTGCAGCGAGGAGTCTACAATAAGACAGAGTAGCTTGCAAGGTTTTGTTCTGTAAGAGAGCGGTTGTTCGTGCAATGCACACGTCTTGTGGCATGCTTATCTTCATAAATACTTTAAGTAAATTATTTCAAAGTCAAAAATAACTTCCAATGACACTAACCTTTGGAGTATGACATGCTCAACCGGGCATATAATTAATGAGGCAGATGGAAGAGATCCAATGAGAAATAGTGATCCTGAGGTACAGTTTAACATGTTTTCACCTTGAAAATCAACCCAGAAACGTGGAAAGAGTTTTAAGACGGTAAACAATGCCACAATTTTCCGTTTGATAATGTGGCACAATAAGTGTTTGAAAGCTGTGATTTTGTGCCCTATAATTTTCTACAGTCTTTATTTCCAAAGTGTTTTTCAAAAAGACCTTTAAAAAGAGGAGAGAGAGAATAAAATTACTTTTAATGTACACTTAGCTGGAGAGACCAGTCCCTGGAAAAGGACATGACAATGAAGCAGGGGGTCAGGGAAAGAAGAAACCCTCAAGGAGATGGATTGGTACTGTGGCTGCAACAGAGCTCGAATGAATAACCGTGAGGCTGCGCAGGGCGGGGCGTCGCACCTGGGATCACCGTGGGAGGGACCTAACTCGACAATACCCAACCACAGTCCGCGGCACCACTTGATTGGCGGTGGATGAACTGATTTTTTCATAGTGAAGAGAATTTTTCTCAAGTAGTTGGATTTGCACTTACTGTATGTACTTTCCCTTATGGAGACAATGAGCCTTACTCACTTCTGGATCCTTCTACTTGGCATAAGCCCCTTGATAACCAGCTTTTACAGAATCTATCTCTAACCTTGTATCTGCTTCTCTTGATTGTCAGTGAATTAACTTTGTGAGATGTTTGGCTGGAGGGAAATGCACAGAATGCAGTACAATGGAAACTATTTTGCTCTCTGAATGGTTGACAGGGTGTTATAGAGGATATTAAAAAACTGACCTTATTTAGAATATTTTATTTTGGTCCAAATATGCAGTCTTTTATCTCCCCACAATAATGGGTTGCCTTTTACCAGTCTAAAGGCATTGATCTAGAGGAATTAGAACATACTCAGATGAATTTGAATCAACAGTAATTTTTTCTAATGTGCTCTTGTTGATAAGAGTAAGGTGTGCCACTGTGGAATCAAACAAGAACATCATGCGGTATATTTCTTTTTAACAAACACAGGACAATGCTGGAATTTTACTTTTTAAATGTAACTTCACTCTAGCTCTCGGGGCTCATGAAGTTGCAGGATATTTAACAGATTTTTTTTTGACAACGCAACACATATTCTAGTATTTAATTATAGTCAAGAGAAACGAATGAATCCAATATTTCATGATGTTGTACAGTTGAGGAAAAGGATGTTATTAATAAACCTGTTATGTGAGAAATTCTCATCATCTGCACTTAATAATTCATAAATCTTGATCACGATAAAGTAGTTGAGAACTTCTAGCATTGCTTCATTCTCGTTTCCAAAGAATAAAGCCAGTGCTGTTGTCTCTTATTAGGTATCTACCATGATGTGTTCCAAACTAAACTCTGTGGTACATGCTCCTTCAATCTCAGTTTGTTGCTGCTACTGCTTGGTGCCTTCAGACTGTTGCAACTCACAGTGACCCTGCGCCCAACCGAAGAACAGAATGAAATAGCCGCCCTGAGCATAACAGAGCGAAACACCGCCCAGTTCCGGACCATTCTTTGAACCGTTGTTATGTGTGAGCCTAGTGTTTTAGCCAGTGTCAATCCACTTTGCCAAGGGCCTTCCTCTTTCTCATTGACCTTCTCCAGGGACTGGATGTCCTTCTGCAGGGACTGGCTTCTCTGGATAACATAGCCAAAGAATATCAGACAAAGGCTTGCCATCTTTCCTTCTAAGAAACACTGACCCTATTTCTTTCAAGACAGATTTGTTTGCTTACTCATCTATAAACCGAAGAAAGCCATAATGCTTAACCCGGAAATAGTGTTTGATGATTAAATAGCACAGAAAAAAACAAAACTGAAATAAGTCCCTGAGGGGCACCAACAGTTAAACCCTCACCGAGTCACCCAAAGGTTGACACTTTGAATCCACCTATAAGCACTTTAAAGAAACTACAGTTAGTTCTAACCTACAGACAGATCCTACTTGATGGTAACTTTTTATAATTATTATTGATTTGGTATCGCATAGCCCATGAGCTCCTTGTACTTTCCTATCTGTACTCCGCTTAATGCTAACTTATTCTGGAATTTGGGCTTCATATGGGTGCTTATTGATAATGGATTGGTTATAAGGACTAAGGGAGGAAGCTTCACTGTCTTTTATGAGTGCCCTTCATTACCTTAGTGTACTAAAAGTAATTATTGACTCTTTACTGGAAGGTGGGAAAGTTCATATTTCACAATTATGTGATAAAATCAATTAATTTTGGCATACTTTCAGATCAAATACTTCAGTAAAAAACATAGTCAAGAGGGGGAAAAAACTAAGCACAGAATAAGAAATCTAAAAGTCAGGTAAAGTGGGGGGGCAAAAAACTTTGGCTCATCTCTAAAAGTTCAGTTCTTTCGTTTGAATTTGGCTACAGATTAGGCTACTAAACTATCCTCTGAGAACGAGGTAGGAGAGGTTTAATGAAGTGTCAAGTTTAAGATCACTTACACTCTGTCTTCCCAGGAGCCACATAGATGGCAAGTACTGTGATCTCCCTATAGCTGAGGCCCGAGAGACAACATAACAATCTTCTGTCAAGGGAACATATTGATCTATAACTGTAAAGATTATATGAATGAGGCCTTATATTCTGGGGCTTATTGAATCTGCAGCTCCGGGAGAGGGACATAACTGATCAGAGTACATGGGAGCAGATGAAGGGGGAGGAGGAGAGAGTGGAGCACATCCTGGCCCACCAAGCCTTGAGGACGATGACCACAATTAGAGCAGCCTGTCCACAGAGAGGACCATATGACCAGCCCCACTATGAGACGTGACGCCCCTCACTGCCCATAGCCCTATAGGGGACAGCACCAGAGACACAGTGTGGGAATTGCGCCCAATCTGATCCTGCCACCCCTAGGCAAAGCACTGGGGGAGTGCAGTGAAACAGCATGGGAATGGAGTGGCAAGGTCCCCAGGGAATTCTGAAAGTAGACTTTGGGGCCAGGGCATGATGCCTCACCAGACTGGACTGGAAAACAATCCTAAAGGCCAACAAATGATCCTTGAACTAACTACAAGCTTTTCTACCTTGTTGTGTTTTGTTTTGTTCTTTGTTGGTGGTTTGTTGTATATTGTTGCTTGGTTTTGCTCTGTCTTGCTTTTGTGCATGTTATTATCTCCACAGGTCTGTCTAAATAAGATAGGCTGGATGAACAATCTAGAGCAGAAAACAACGGGACCGACAATTCCAGGAGGAAATGGGATGAGGGGAGGTGGGGGTAAGGAAGTGGTGTTAACAAACCCAGGGACAAGGGAACAACAAGTGATCCAAATTGGTGGTGAGGTGGGTGTGGGAGGCCTGGTAGGGCATGATCAAGGATTGCTGAAACCCAGGTGGGGAAGGAGCATGATAGTGAGACAGGAGGAAAGTCAAGGGAAATAGAGGAAAGAGCTGGGAGGCAAAGGGCATTTATAGAGGTCTAGACAAAGACATGTACATATGCAAATATATATATATATATATATATATATATATATATATATACTTAGCATTAAGGTGGCAGAAGGACATTGGGCCTCCACTCAAATACTCCCTCAATGCAAGAATACTTTCTTCTATTAAATTGGCATTCTATGATGCTCACCCTCCCAACACAACCACTGAAGACAAAGTAGGTGCATAAGCAAATGTGAAGAAAGCTGATGGTACCCAACTATCAAAAGATATAGCATCTGGGGTCTTAAAGGCTTGAAGATAAACAAGTAGCCATCTAGCTCAGAAGCAACAAAGCCCACATGGAAGAACACACCAGCCTGTATGATCACAAGGTTCTGAAGGGATCAGTTATCAGGCATCAAAGAACAAAAAATCATATCATTGGGTGTACACCTCCATGATATGATCGCTGAGGACAAATGGGTGCATAAGCAAATGTGGCGAAGGAAGCTCGTGGTGCCTGGCTATCAAAAGTTATAGCATCTGGGGTCTTAAAGGTTTGAAGGTAATCAAGAGGCCATCTAGCTCAGAAGCAATAAAGCCCACATGGAAGAAGTACACCAGCCTGTGCAATCACAAGGTGTTGAAGGGATCAGGTATAAGGAATCATCAGAAGAAAAAAATCTTACCATAGTGAATGAAGGGGGAAATGCAGAGCGGAAACCCAAAGCCCATTTGTCGGCCACTGGAGATCCCCTTGCAGAGGGGTTTAGGGGAGGAGATGAGTCAGTCAGGGTGTGATGTAACACCGATGAAGAATACAGCTTTCCTCTAGTTCCTAAATGCTTCCTTCCCCCACCCCCACCCCCACTATCATGGTTCGAATTCTACCTTGCAAATCTGGCTAGACCAGAGTATGTACACTGGTGCAGATGGCAGCTGGAGGCACAGGGAATCCAGGGTGGATGATACCTTCAGGACCAGGGGTGTGAGTGGCGATACTGGGAGAGTAAAGGGAGGAAAGAGGGAACCGATTACAGGGATCTGCATATGACCTCCTCCCTGGGGGATGGACAACCGAAAAGGGGGTGAAGGGAGATGGAAAGGGCAGGATGTGACAAAATAATAATTTATAAATTATCAAGGGCTCATGAGGGATGGGGAGCAGGGAGGGAAGGGAGAAAAAGAGAACCTGATGCCAAGGGTTTAAGTGGAGAACAAATGCTTTGAAAATGATGAGGGCAATGAATGTACAAGGGTGCTTTACACAATTGATGTATGTATGAATTATGATAAGAGTTGTATGAGCCCCTAGTAAAATGTTTAAAAAGAGAGAGAGAAATCCACTCCTAGACACTCAATAGTGAAACTTTATCTCCAAGCCAATTTTTTTTAAATTGGAGAAATGACAGTTTATCTCCCAAAGAATGATGGCAAACATGTTCTCAGCAATAGACACCTGAAAGAGTGACATCCTATTTTTGTATCATGGATGAGAAATGATTTTCAGTCAATGATGCATAAATTAATGAACATTCCAGAGTGAGAGTAAATATGCATATACTTCAGATTTGTAAAGACTGAATTTTGTTGTATTTGTGGTTCCTTACTGAAACATTTAAAAAAAATACATATACTTCAACTAAAAAGATTTTGAATTTAAAAGAAAGAGAGTGATGAAATCGGAAGTCTCAGCTTAAATCTCTCTCTCTCTCTGTACTAAGTGATTGATAAACATAGATGATTGCATGTGAGATCTGAGGGTAAAATATTGTAAGATCTGATTTTATGAGTCCCTTGTTGGCGCATTAACTTGCTTACCGGCACATTGCAGATTTCAGGTTTAATTCTACACAGAGGTGACTAAGAAGAAGGTCCTGCTAATCTACTATTAAAATAGCTGCCATTGAAAACCCTATGGAGCATATTTTGACTCTGGCACACATGGGGTTCACATTTATTTGAAGTCAATGAGGTTTTATTACAAGAGAAGGAAAGAGCTACTAATCTACCACAAAACATACTGTTGAGTGTGTATTGATATTTAAGAGTCGCTATTAAAGCAATGGATGACTCACAACCTTAAAAAAAAGAGAAAGGGGGAAGAGAGAGCGAGAGCGAGAGAGAGAGCGCGAGCGCTTGAGCCTGTTCCTGAAAACGTAAGGTGCGCAGTTAGACTCTGAGATGGATTCCTGAAATAACAAGCACGAGTAATGAGAGGACAATCCCTTTCCTCGTTGTTGTCTGGGGATAGTGCTCCAAGCTTCCAGACGTGCTGCAGTGAGCTGGGGAGGGTCTTCTTGGCCCCTGCGCCCCCAGGCCGCCTCCAGCACAAAGGACCTTTGAAAGGTGGCCGGGACTTCACCTCTCAGCTTTCTAACAAACAGCTTGACCAGCTGGAGAAGGGGTGTTACGATTAAAGCGGCCGTTTTTTAGCAGAGTCCCCTAATGTGTCTTAACACTGATAAATAAGATTACTTTTCGGATTGCCATGACCCATTTAAACAGAAGGATATTACGTCCTGCATACCACGGGCCACCAGAAGCAAGCACAAACCTTTCTCGCAAAATGTAGAATCGAGGATGACGCGTTCCCGGTCGGCTTACTGTGGGTGTGTCATCACAAAAGGTCAGCCACTGGAAAGGACGGCAAAATGAGGACAACTGTCCGGGAGATGATTGACACATGGCGTCAGCAGTGGGCGCAGATCTACGCAACCGCATGGAGGTGGCGCGGGACCAGGCAACGCTTCGTTTGCGGTTTGACGTGATGCTGCTACGCGTCGCGTTGAGTCTGCGGCACTACCAACGGCTGCAGCATGCGGTGCAGTGTAAAATACGTAAAGACATAATGCCATAGTTTAATGAGCCGGTTGAAGGACCTCTGGTGGCACACTGGGTTAAGCATCTTGGGTTCACCCGAGGCCAGCCCTGTGCTCCTGCGAAGATTTAGCGTCTAAGAATTTGCAGTTTGACGCCGTCCTATAAAATCGCGGCGAGTTGGAATCCGCTCGCTAGAGCTAGGTTCAACCAGCCATTTAGCAGGGCAGCCCTTTGCTCGTTCATGTCTGTGGATGTCAGTGCCACTTCTCTGGTGTTGTGGTAACGATGTCTCACAAAATGCTGTGACTGTTTCTTTGGAGGCACTCAACAGATGGTATATGTATTTTTTCTGCTTATGCAAAGCTCAACATTTGCTCAATCGAATGAAAGAGTCAAAAGTTTGTCTCAGAGTAAAGCATGTTGAAGAAGCAGCTTCATAATCCAGACTCAAGTGGAAATGGTAATGAAAAGTTGTTGGTCTCTTGAGAACATGCTAATCTTCCCCCCTCCTTCCCCCATAAAACACCTCACCCAGTGTGAATTTGGGGCCCTGGAATCCAATAAAGAATAGATCATTAAAATCTCAGCATCTTGGGGAAGGAAATGAATGTTCTTTTAAATAGGTCCGTAAAGGTGATTAGACCAAATGGAAGTGGTGTTAGAGCCTGAAGCATAAACAAGTGAAATGCTACAGTGAACTAAGCCGGCAAGGGTCACTTGGCGTGTTCCTACATCTGAGTGTTCATTGTTCCGTTCTCTTTATTGAAAAAGTTAAAACACTTTGTTAGGTCATTGAATTGCATTTGCCATATAGCTTTTGATAAAATGATCATACCAGCGGTCTCACCTCCATATTCATCTCGATTTTAAACACTAATTATAGCAATGAGAGCATTCTCATCTAGGTTGGTCATTGAGATTTGCCTGGTCTAGAAAGGGGTACCAAAAAAAAAAGCTGGATTTTCTCAAAGCTATGTATTTCATTTATTTATTTTACAAAACAACCTCATCACCTTCAAAGTATTCTACACTACAATTAATACATTCGTCAAATCTGCAATTCCATTCTTGGAAATAACTTTCAAACTTGTCGGTTTAGACAACTGACAGCACCTCCCTGTTTTGTTTTGTTTTTCTTCACCTCTTCTACATCATCAAATCACTGTCCTTTCATGTCCCTCTTCATTCGTAGAAACAAAAAGAAATCCCACAAAGTGAGGTCAGGTGAGTCAGGTGTGTGAGACAAGAGAAGCATGTTGCTTTTGCCAAAAACTGGCACACTGAGATGGCTGTGTGAGCAGGTGCATTGTCATGGTGGCAAAACCACTCTCCCATCTGCCACAAACCAGGCATTTTTTGTGGCACACCGTTACACTATCTTTTCAGAACCTCTACAGAGAAAGCTTGATGAACAGTCTGACCTGCTGGAACGAACTACAAATGCACTACGAGCTGACATTTTTGTATGTTCATGAAGTTGACGGATGTCCCAGAATGAGGTTTGTCATCGATCAACATTTCACCTTTTTTGAAAGGAGAAAACCACTTGAGTTTTTTCCATAGTACTGTTCTTGTAAGCTGCGTGCAACATCACAACAGCTTCTGTGGCATTTTTCCCGAGTAGGAAACAAATTTCAGTCACACGCTGCTCTCTTAAAATCGGTCATCACAAAAAAAATAAATAAAAGGTTCAAGTGAAAGCACTTTTACAAAAAAATTCACTGTGAGCAGAGATTACTTTCCCAGGAGACACCACTGGACGCACTAACTCAGAGTCAGTTCTCCATGCTTGCCTACCAGGAAACATGCATACTAACAGTGTTCTCCTGTTTGTTTGTTTTGCAGTGGGGAATGACCCCTCATATGTTAAGCAGCACAGGGAGACAGTTTCCTCTTTCCTGGAGCACACAACTGCAGCTTGCTGTGGTGGATGTCGCTCGGACTTAGCTCTCTACCATTACAGAACACGAGCTCCTGGAACTGCCTTTCATATCAGAATAGAATGATCCTGGCTTAAGAGAGCTGGCTTTTCCCGTATCTTCTCCAGAACACAGTAGTCTTCAAGTTCAATCTTCCCTTCAGATTCTACTTACAATGAAAATAAGCTGTTTCTGTGAGGCCTGCCCTCCCATCTGTATGTTAAACCCAAGTCCTTTGTTTACTTTCCTGGGGCTCCGCTGTAGTTCTGCTCGTGGCAGGATTATGGTTTCATTGTGTCCCCCCCCTTACATGGGCTGCTTGCTCTCCGCTAATAATGTTCTTCATATGGACCTGCTTGTGACCAGCCCCTCATCTTGTGACCATCTCTTAGATCTCAAACAAAAAACCTCTTCAACAAGGCCTCTCAGCTCTTTATGCAGCAGCACACATGTCAGGGGAGCCTCACACCCTCAGGCCACACTCATCCCACTAGCCATTTCTCTTCCCTTCACAGCTCTCAGGAGATGGTTTTCCTTTCCCTGTGCCTATTGTCTAACTTCACCCTGGAAGGTTAGCCCCATTCAAGCAAGGGTCTCATGGCTCTCTCTCTTCACTACCGAATCCATACTGCCTGGAAAGGGGTCCAGGGGTGCTCTGTCAAGGTTCTTGAAAGAATAAATAAATGAATATCAACAACTCTCTGCTCCCTCTTCTCCATTCATCCAAATCTCAGCAATTCATCAAGGTCTATTTTCCCCTATTATAAACCCTCCCAGAATACTCTAGTATATGATGTTGTAGTAGATTCTAGTATATACTAGAATACTCTAGTATATGACAGCAGTCCTCATTTTAAAAAGCACTAAACTTGAAATTTTTCCAGAGTCTTGTTTGAAAGAGTTACAGGCAACAGAGGGAAATATTGTTATATACACAATCCTGCACACAGGCAGCACAGGTGTGATGAGGAGAGTGGGTGAGTAGATGTGTGTTTGATGGAAGATACGTGTCCATGTGTCTTTACCTTCATTGCAAATTCATCCATGAACGGGAGCAGATACACAGGAGCAAAGTTATGGACACTTCTTAAACATAATCAAATACCTTTAGGGAATGAGTTTCAGGGTGTGGGGGCTCAGGACCATTGTCTTCGAAGACACCAATGTCAATTGCATGACATAATCCATAAAGTATAGCCTGTCTATACTTTATAAATTATCAAGGATTCATGAGGGAGTGGGGAGAGGGGGGAAATTGAGGAGCTGATGTCAGGGGCTTACGTGGAGGGCAAATGTTTTGAGAATGATGAGGGTAATGAATGTACAAATGTGCTTTATACAATTGATGTGTGTATGGATTGTGATGAGTTGTATGAGCCCCCAATAAAATGAAAAGGAAAAAAAAGAAGAAAAGCAAAAAACACCGAAGAACAATGATTCCAGTGGACAATGGACCACACAAGCATCCATCTCCACAGCGCCAAGACCAAAAGTACTAGATGGCATTACCTCTACCAACTGTTCTGAGAAGATCGCTTTAAAAGGCCTCAGATAGAGTTGGAGACAAAGGTAGAACAAAACTCAAATCGTTAGATGCCAGGTTTACTGATTGGGCTCAGACGAGTAGAAACCCTTCAAGTCTGTTAATGAACTCTCAAACACAGCTCAATAATACATTGGTTTATAGTGGAAACAATATTAGTGAGGAACAATATGACTTAAAACAATCGTCCATTTAAGACCAAATAGGCAGAATTGACCGTAGGATGGAGTTCAGAAGGGTAACCAGAGGGAGTAATGGGAACCGGACGGGCAGGGAGGAAGTGAGGTAAGCGATGGTGCATTGACGGGACTGCAGTGAACGAGATAAGGCATGTACGAACTGTTGAATGTAACACTCATGATCTGATCTGGAAACCTTCATCCAATTCACATTTGAAGGAGTGGGAGTGGGGTTCTAGACTGTATTTTAGAAGTGCCTGCCTGGCAAAAAAGAAGTGCCTGCCTGGCAAATAAGTTAACCCCCAAGGACAGCGATTTGAAACAACCAGCGCCCTGAGAGAGAAAGACAGGGCTCTCTACTCCTGTAAAGAGTTACCGATTCAGAATACTCCATAGGGTAGCTACGGGACGGCATCGACTCCATGACAGGGAGTTTGTTTGAGGTTTGACTTGGCGAAGCTGGTGAAGTACTTGACTACTAAACCCGAAGTGGGTGGTTGTAGCTCAGCCAGAGGGGCCTCAGGAGAAAGAGCTGGGAATCAGAGAGTCTGCTTCCCAAAAGTCTATGGAAGAATGGAATATCCTTTTACTCTGCACAGACCTGGAGTGTCCTTGACTTGGAGTCGACTTGACAGCAGCTGTTTTTGAGATTAAAAAAAAATCTTTTGGGCAGGGGGTCAAGAGCTGATGTTAATGGTAAATATATAGGTAACAGGACATTTTCCATTTTAATAATCTTGTTCAATTACATACCACTCTGTCCTACGTGCCAGTCAAGCATAGCCAATGATCATCCCCACCAATCTGAATTGGTGCTAATCAAGCATGATCAAGCAAGTCAGTTCCCAAAGACTATTCGTGGGTTATGCAATCTCTTAATGTATTATCTCCAAAGCACAGTTCTGGGCCCACAAGAGTAGCCACTCCCCACCACATACTGAATTTTAGGAAGAGGGGCAGTATAATACTTCTTTTTCCATATTAGTCCATTGAAGACCAGAAGGAACCCATGCAGATCCATTCCAGCCTTGGGTTTCAATAGGCTTCACACCACAGCACACCCTACATAAAGAGACAAACCCCAAACCAAGCCTCTCGTGATCAAGTTAATTCCAACCCATAGAGACCCTAACAGACAGAATAGAACTGTCCCATAGAGTTACCAAGGCTGTACATCTCTATGGACGCAGACTGTCAGATTTTTCTCCCATGCAGCTGTTTTGAATCCCTAACATTTTGGCTCTCAGCTGAGTACATAAACATTATCCCACTTGGATTTCTTTTTCTTTTTTAACTGTGTTATTAGGGGCTCATACAACTCTTATCACAATCCATACATACATCAATTGTGTAAAGCACATTTGTACATTCATTGCCCTCATCATTCTCAAAACATTTGCTCTCCACTTAAGCCCCTGGCATCAGGTCCTCATTTTTCCCCTCTCTCCCCATTTCCCCCTCCCTCATGAACCCCTGATAAATTATTATTTTGTCATATCTTGCCCTGTCCGACATCTCCCTACACCCTCTTTTCTGTTGTCCATCCCCTAGGGAGGAGGTCACATGTAGATCCTTGTAATCGGTTCCCCCCTTTCCAACCCACTCTCTCTCTACTCTCCCAGTATCGCCACTCACACCACTAGTCCTGAAGGGATCATCCGCCATGGATTCCCTGTGTTTCAAGTTCCTATGGTCTAGCCAGATTTGAAAGGTAGAATTGGGATCATGATAGTGGGGTGGTGGGGAGGAAGCATTTAGGAACCAGAGGAAAGTTGTATTTTTCATTGTTGCTACATCACACTCTGAGTGGCTCGGTTCCTCTCAGAGACCTCCAGTGACCTACAAATGGGCTATGGGTC
Organism: Tenrec ecaudatus; assembly: GCF_050624435.1. Taxonomy (NCBI): domain Eukaryota; kingdom Metazoa; phylum Chordata; class Mammalia; order Afrosoricida; family Tenrecidae; genus Tenrec; species Tenrec ecaudatus. The sequence continues at coordinate 101,215,938 of NC_134532.1, read as the reverse complement.
TCCACCCCTCACTCCCCTCCTCATTCTCTATGGTAAGATTTTTTGTTCTGATGATGCCTGTCTGATACCTGATCCCTTCAACACCTTGTGATCGCACAGGCTGGTGTGCTTCTTCCATGTGGGCTTTGTTGCTTCTGAGCTAGATAGCCGCTTGTTTACCTTCAAGCCTTTAAGACCCCACAGGCTATATCTTTTGATAGCCAGGCACCATCAGCTTTCTTCACCACATTTGCTAATGCACCCATTTGTCTTCAGCAGTTGTTTCGGGAAGGTGAGCATCATAGAATGCCAATTTAATAGAAGAAAGTATTCTTGCATTGAGGGAATACTTGAGTGGAGGCCCAATGTCCTCCTGCTACCTTGATACTAAACCTATAAATATAGGCACATAGATCTATTTTCCCATCCTCATATATAAATACATTTGCATGTGTACATGTCTTTATCTAGACCTCTATACATGCCCTTTGCCTCCCAGCTCTTTCCTCTATTTCCCTTGACTTTCCTCCTGTCCCACTATCATGCTTAGTCCCCACCAGGGTTTCAGCAATTCCTCTTTGTTACATTACCCTTGATCATGCCCTACCAGGCCTCCCACACCCACCTCACCACCAATTTGGATCACTTTTTGTTCCCTTGACCCTGGGTTTGTTAACACCACTTCCTTTTCCCCACCTCTCCCTCTCTCATGTCCCCATGGAACTGTCAGTCCCGTTGTTTTCTCCTCTAGATTGTTCATCCAGCCGATCTTATTTAGACAGACCTACAGAGAAAATAACATGCACAAAAGCAAGACAGAGCAAAACCAAGCAACAATACACAACAAAACAACACCAAACCACTGACAAAAAAAACAAAAAACACAACAAGATAGAAAAGCTTGTAGTTAGTTCAAGGATCATTTGTTGACCTTTAGGAGTATTTTCCAGTCCAGTCTGATGAGGCACCATGCCCTGGCCCCTCAGTCCACCTTCAGCATTCCCTGGGGACCTCTCTGCTCCATTCCCTTGCTGCTTTGTTGCACCCCACCCCCACCCCAGTGCCTCGCCTAAGTGTGGCAGGATCACATCGGGTGCAATTCCCACACTGTGTCTCCAGTGTTGTCCCCTGTAGGGCTATGGGTCAGTGTGGGGCATCATGCCTCATAGGTCTCACTTGGGTTTTTTCCAGACAAATAAGTTATTGTTCAAAAATCTGTACTTGCGGCCATCGGGGTGTAGTCCTGCGGCCACCTCTGGGTAGGATTAGCTGAGCAGCACTGAGCCTGGGAGAGCAGGTGCCCAGGGCACAAGCTCCTAGAAAAAGCAAGTGGAGACCGATGTGTGCAGTGAGGAACAGGGAAAAGCAAGTATAGATTTTCTTTCTTTTTTATTAAATCATTTTATTGGGGGCTGGTACAACTCATCACAATCCACACATGCATCCATTGTGTCAAGCACACTGTACATTTGTTTCCCTCATCATTCTCAAAACATTTGCTATGACCCCTCAGGACCAGAGGTGAGAGTGGTGATACCGGGAGGGTGGAGGGAAGGTGGGGTGGAAAGGGGGAACAGATCACAAGGATCTACATATAACCTCCTCCCTGGGGGGCAGACAGCAGAAAAGTGGGTGAAGAGGAATGTCAGACAGTGTAAGATGTGGCAAAATAATCATTTATAAATTATCAAGGGTTCATGGGAGAGCGGGGAGTGAGGAGGGAGGGGGAAAATGAGGAGTGAATACCAGGGGCTTCCCAGGTGGGTGGCACCCAAAGGCACTCGAGAAGAGGTTACAATCCTCAGCCAGATAAGAAGGGAAGGCACAATAACAGGTTGAGAATGTTGAAGGTCTTTGAAGGGATGCTTGTTGAATCCTCCCGGGTATGTGGCCCACAACTTTCTCTCCATTTTCTGGAGTTTGGAATACATCCTCCTGGGGGTGGGGGGTAGGGGGGCATCTCATGAGCCACTGGACACACAGATTCTCTATAACTAAACACCAACTCTTTGCCAGCAACACGATTCCAGTCCATAGGACAGGCTAGAACTTTCCCCTGGAGTTTCCGAGACTCGCTCTACTGGAGTAGAAAGCCCCAATCGGTCTCCCACTGCGTGGCAGGTAGTTCTCTGAGGTGCTTCCCAAGCACCATGCTTCAGTATTGCTCCCCTTTCATTTTTTTTCAGCCATTTTTTCTCCTGAAGGCTCTCTTTGTCTCTTCCCAAATCCATTTCAGAGATGTTGTTAGCTTATGAGGCCTGCGAGGGTTCCCCACCCTGACTGACCCCCTTCCAGGTTCCTCTTCCACGTGTGTGCCGTGGCACTCTTTCAAAAGCCCCCTTCTGAAATCTGTAGCTTGTGTAGTGGACGTGCCATCTCTGAGAGTTTCTCCGCAGGGGTAGAATAAAAGGTAAACAGGAGGAAGAAAGGTGAAAGAAGCCCCGAATCCGTTTGTCATCTTCCTCTGTGGGGCTATGGGAAAGCCAGAAGCCCGCATGCGCTTTCCACAAACAACCTGCTAACGTAGGTCAGTCTCCTTGGTGACTCAGAGCTCTCCTTAGCTGCCTTAAGCCATCAGAAGGTGGAAAAACCAGTTCGCTTTCATTCATGTACTCACTGCCTCACGCACACTATCATGAATAATATTAGCCTTCCGTACTCTGTAAACTGGCCATAAATTTCCCATAACATTTTTTAAAAGGGAGCTGTAAAACCCCAACATATTCGGCAGTTAATAGAAATGTTGCATCTTTTGTGAGATATTCATTGGCTATTTTCTCCACAGACCCCACTGCCATCATATCGGTTCCTACTCCTGGTGACTGCAGATAGGATTTCCAAGATTTTGTAAATCTCCACTTGAGCAGACAGCCTCACCTTTCTCCTGCTCAGCAGCCGAGGCAGTTGGACTGCTGACCCCACAGCCTTGCTTTCCCATCTCACGGCCTCTGGGTGGATCAGGGCTCGCAATGACCCTGGAAGACAAGGCAGAGCTGCCGTAATGGGTTCCTGAGACTGAAACTGTGTCCAGGCGTAGAAAGACTTGCCGTTCCCCCTTCTTCTGTATAGTAGTGGATAAATATAAGAGATTCTAGGAAATTTATTACAATATAAACTTCCACTCAAATGTATAGTGACATTTATCAGTTTAGCTTAACTTTGAGGTTTAAGTGATAAAATGTGTGTGGTATGATTATAAAATCTTATCTCAACTTTTCTAGTAAACATGCAAAAAAATTGCAGCTGCATTTTGACCCCAGCGGCATTACAGTCAGTGGGTCGGTTGCTATGACAATCGAGCAGCCTTTGTCTCCATCAGTGAGCTCTGAAGAATGGCAATGTATTTCTTCAAGCAACTGAGGATTTGCCTGTCGCTAAAGAGACCTGACTTCCTCTGCAGCCAGGCTTAGTGAGTGGGGTAATGAAGGCACAAGAGCAAGTAACAACAACAGAAGGCAGCGGAATTTCAGCTAGAGAAAGAATTTCACTAAGATGAGCCATAGCTCACAAACATCAAGAGACAAAAGCTGGGGCTGGATGCTAGTCGCACAGAAGTAAAACGTAGTAAGAAATCAGTAGGAAGCACAAATGTGAAATAATTCAACTCAGAGTGCCAGGACAGCACTCCGTCCGAGCTCTCTGCTTAATGAGGAAGGTGTGAAGACACAGCTCCAAGGGATCACTTATTTTTTGGTGAAAGCACTTACTTCAAATACTTCTCAGACAGAGGCCATCTGAGGTCCATCCGAACCAGTGCCAGGTGTAAGAGTCAGTGTAGGCCAATGAGCAATGCATTTTTGTTGATGGGAATAGAAAGTGTGTGGATGTTTTTGTTGTTCCTGTTGCTAGGTACCATCTAATTGGTTCCAACTCAGAGCGACCCTCAGCACGACAGAAGGAAACACGGCCCAGCCCAGTGCCATACTCACAATTGTGCTCATGTTTAAGCCATGGTGTCCATCTCTCTTGTTGAAGGTCTTCTTACATTTTTTTCACGGCCCCACTACTTTACCAAAAATGATGTCCCTTTTCCAGGGACTGGTCTCTCCTGACACCCTGTCCACTGTGCGTGAGATGAAGTCTTCACATTTTTGCTTCTAACTTCTGACTGTACCTTTTGCAAAACAGTTCTGTTTATTCCCCTGGCAGTTCATGGTACTGGATATGGCAATAGATAATGGCAACCAACGATTGTCCAACGCGACTGCTCTAATCAGCTTCGTTACATGGTAAGTGACAATGGCTGAATTAGCAAGGATAGTGTTGCCTATGTTTTTCACAAAAAGAAAAAAAACTTGAGTTTTTCTATTGTGTCATTTGTATAACATTCCCTATTATTTGGTTAGTTACTGCCAATGATATATGTATTATTTTATTTTATTGTGTTATTTTATTTAATGAACCCAGCAATCCTTGCAAGGTAGAAGTTTTACCCAAGAATACCGAGGTAGCTTGCTGCAGAAAAATCCCCCCAAAATAAAAACAAAGTCAAGCTCCCTGTCATCAAGTCAATTCTGACTCACAGCGTCCCTGTATTGCAAGGTAGAACTGCCCCTGCGGGTTGCCAAGACTGCACCTCTTTACAGGAATTGGAAGTCTCTTTTTTCTCTCTCAGAGCGTCTGGAGCTTTCACACTTCTGACTTGGGTGGGTTGGCAGCGCAGTACACAACCACTACATCACCAGGGCTCCAACTTGCTGCACAGGGAGAGCTGGAAGCAAGACTCGAACCCAAGGCTTTCCTCAGTGCCAACAACGTGCTGGCATTTATTGCTCCCTGCTCTATCTTACCCCGTGTGAAAGGAAGTGTTAGGTTAGGGTATAGTAGGAAGGTTTCAAGGGCACTGCAAACCTTCAACCAGATGTGGACAGTACTTCTGATCTCACTAGTCAAAAACTAAAACAAAACAAAAATATGACAGCACAAACCTAAACAAAGCCAGTGGATTTCATAGTCTGAGCTTTGTCTGGTTTCTTTGTGAGGGTGATGAAATATAGTTGAACTTAAGAGCCTCTCCCAGAAAAAGGGAGACATTTGTGGAGGAAAATATGCAAAACATGATAATCGTTTGGATGGTTGTACTTATGAAATATAGCTTTCTTTCCCAGACAGCAACATTAGTCATGATCTGCACATTCTTGGTAAAAGACGTCACTGAGTCCATTTAAAGTTCCAAAGTTTGAGACTTGGTGCAGAAATAGAGTAACAGTTGTTGTGACCAAGACTCCTCTCAAATATTTCGCTTGTGGACAATACACTGGTCAGCAGGAACATCGACCCCTTTAGATGACAACGAAATGCTTTCATTCACAACCTAGTGGCTTTCTTAAGAAATAACGTTCAATGTATCAAACCAGTGTTTCTGATTTTGGGTTGATGATTATGTTTATAGATATTTTGTCTGCACTCTAGTCTAAAATTGATCACATTTCCTTTCATTATTTGCTTACGTCTTATTAGACTGGGAGATGCTGGTGTTGTGTATGCATATGCATGATTCCTCTTTCTGTACCAAGTGCCTTACACGCTCCACTGCAGGGCTGATTCTGAGTCATAGAACATTGCCCAGTTCCTAGCAATTAGCAGACCTTTAAATGTGTGCATGGAAGAGAGTTTCTCATCCTTAGCATTACTGACATTTGGAGCCAGGGACCTCTTCTTATGCAGTGTCACCAATAGGAACAATATTAAACTACTCTCCTAAAAGTCAGCAGTTTGAACAGACTCAGCTCCTCTGTGGGAAAACGACCTGGTGGTCCATTTCTATAAAGATCGCAGCAGTTGGACCACATGCAGCAGTTCTGCCATGTAAGGCCCCTGTGAGTCAGAGTCAACTGCATGGGCTGCAAGAGCACCCACCCAGGAAGTACAGCCTCCCCGAGCAAACCATCACTGCAAGTGTGACTTAAAGGAATGTATGTCCACATGTATAACAGCATAATGCTTTACATTTATAAGGAGACTTCCAAAAGTTCCTGGAAAAATAGAATTAAAAGATGATAGTTCCTTTTCCCTATGAATGTAAATAAAACGCACACAGTTAACACAGTGATACAAGAATGGAGTCAAATGCAGCAACAAGATCTACATATAACCTCCTCCCTGTGGGACAGACAACAGAAAAGTGGGTGAAGGGAGACGTCGGACAGGGCAAGATATGACAAAATAATAATTTATAAATTATCAAGGGTTCATGAGGGAGGGGGGGTGGGGAGGGAGGGAGGGGAAAATATGAGGACCTGATGCCAAGGGCTTAAGTGGAGAGCAAATGCTTAGAGAATGATGAGGGCAATGAATGTTCAAATGTGCTTTACACAATTAATGTATGTGTGGATTGTAATAAGAGTTGTATGAGCCCCCAATAAAATGACTTTAAAAATGTAGCAACAATTGTGAGGATGGTGTGTGACTGAGCAGTTGTGGAGTAGTCGATTACTTGGTATGGCTCTTTCTAGCCATTGTCTCACCAGATGACTAGGTTGCTGTTAGATGTGGTCAATTTGGTTGTGACTCACAGCGACCCTGTGTACAAGGGAAGGAAACACTGTTCAATCGGGTACCATTTTTACAATTGTCGTTCTGTTTGTGCCCACTGTTGACTGAATGCAAGCATGCACACAAGGTGCATAAGAATCTAATAGGAGGATTGGTCAGCTTTTCCATTCCACTGGGTATAAAGGGAGCTATCTCAGAAACGAGAATGGGGAGATCTCATGATCATCAAGGAGAGCCATGAGCAGTGAGGGTCCTCTGGAACCTGAGATCTGCAAGGAGGACGCAGGCGCTGCAGCTGAGGCAGTGGCACTGAGAGCACACGACAAAATCCTGGGCTTCCCTCTTCACAGAAGGACCCAACTGTCGTCAGGCAGGAGACCCAACTGTCTTCAGCCACTGTCAATTCAGCTCCTTCGGGGTCTTCCTCTCTTTCACTGTCCTTCCACTGTATCAAGCATGATGTGCTTCTCCATCTCTGAACATGCCCAAAGTATGGAAGATGAAGTCTTGCTAGCCTTGCCTCTAAGGAGCATTCTGGCCTTATTTCCTCCCAGACAGATTTGTTTGTCCTCTTAGCAGTCCATGGTACTTTCAATATTGTTCAATATCGTTCACCGGTACAAATACTGATCTCTTCCCATCAGTTTGCCAAATAATTATCTTCCAAATTTCCTGGCACAGACAAGTGAGTGCTTCCAATGCTTTATCAGCTTGCAGAAATATTTCAATCATGTAGCATGGCTCGTCAAAATTGGAACTTTTTGAATCGTGTTCTGCTTCCCCCAATATGTTTGTAAATCCTGGACCTGTGGTAAGGAGCCCTTAGTTTAGGGCTCTAAATAAACTCTGAATTTAGCTGCTAACGCTGGGTCAGAGGTTCAAATCTACCATATACTCTGTGGGGAAAAGATAAGGCTGTCTGTTCCCATAGAGATTTATAGTCCTGCGAAACCTAAGAGGGCATCTTGCCCTGTCCTATAGGGTCTCCATGGGTCCAAATTGACTCCATGAGAGTGGATTTGGTTTTTTATTTTATAGCTGTAAGCATCATCCCCTTTGGAAATGGATTTTCAAAATAGTGTTAAGGAAATCATATTAGTATAGAGTGTTTCTTGAGTCAAACTCTTTTGAGACATAGAGAGCAGAGTAAGTAAAAAGCACATGGAGATGGAGGAAAGACAGGGCCATTCCACGTGGCGCTCATCAGAGCTGAAGAAACAAGGACCATCCTTCCGGAACTGTCGCCCTGCATTCCGACTTCTAGCTTCCTAAACGGGAGAAATACTCCTCGAGCGGCTATAACCATATGGTATTTTGGTTACAGAAGTATTGCCTTAGCTCAGACACTTGGGCTTTGACTTGGAATGTGATACTCGAATCTCAATCATGTCTTGCCTCTGTTAAATTCCCCGAAAATATGTGAAAGGGAAGAAAATGCATAATGCCCAGCTCTTGTTTCTAAATTCCCTTCCCTGTAAAAATTCCATTCCCCTTTGGAGGCGGGGGGACGGCTTATTTCTAGGTCTGGATCAGGAAAGCACGCGCCTGAGTTGCGCTGAGGTGCCAGACACTAAGGGAAGGCCCCAACCACGAGGCGCCTTTGCAAAAAAGACACACTGGCCAGACTAGAAGGGGGAGCATATGCTGGCTAAATGTGAGCCCACTTGACCATGGGAAGGAAAATGGCAGTAACAGATGATAGAACATTGAATTTTTAAAGTACCCCATGATATTTTAATAACGCTTTAAATGTGGATGACACGTCTTAGAGAGAGAGAGACTCTTCTTTAGAGAAGAATGTCAGAGAATGAATTTAACACACACACACAATAATAGAGTTAGTAAATCCCCATTTAGGGAAGGCATGTCCGTGGATGTGAAAACCATCAGTGGTTAAAATGTCAGTAGGGAACCAGGTATTCCGAGCCTCAGAGCATCAACACATTATTTCTTTCCAGCGAGGTCTCTTTACAGTTGGGAAATCTGTCAGAAAGCACTTTAACCAAGTGGGTAAAACCTAATGTCAACAGCTGGTCCCTTCTTCCTTCTAGGGTACGTTGTCGGCTGAGATTTGCCAGGCACATCAAATGGGAGAGAAAACTTGCAGTGGCTGAAGACAATGATGTTATATCCCGCTCCTTTCTTCCTTCTTCCTCCTCCACTTAGCTCCTCCTCCTATACTTCATCAGGCTGAGTTTTCAGGGAGCACAGCTGAGGACTCCGGTCACATCCTCAAAAGGTTACGTGCAGGTCCTGGGAGCACAGAATGGGGACAAATCCTGTGCTGTGGGATTGGAAGTGTTGACATCTGTGTAAGGAGGACGGGTGGCCCGGGGCATTCAGCTGCCAACCGCAAGGGTGGTGGTTCAAAGCCACCATGTGTTCAGCAGACGAAAGGTGAGACTGGTAGCTCCCACAAAGAGAGGTTTCAGAAGCACTATGATTGGAATTTCTCTAATAGCAGTGGGGTGGTTTTGGGTTTATGTAAAGTCATGGTTTTAAATAAATTGATAACTCAGCATGTAAATAGATACAGATATACCTAACTAAATTGCTATGTTTCTTGGGGTTGCATCAAGAAAGGAATAAAGAATAACTGGGGGTGAACCTCAGAAGAATGAGGACTCATCCTGAATTGGCTTCACTCGATGAGTGTGGGGAAAATTGAGCAACAAAATAAACATTGATCTGAAGGTGAGGTTTGACAGATAAACGCCCCAGAAACAGTAGTGGGAATAGCGATACCATGAAGGTGGGGGGGATGGTCAGGTAGGGGGAAAGGGGAGAAAGGGGAACCCATCACAACGTTGAATATGTAGCCGCCACCATCCTACCCCCCAAAGGGGACAAATAACAGAAATGTGAGTGAAGGGAGACAATGGACAGTATAAGGTACGAAATAATAATAACAATATATAATCGATCGAGGAGGGTGGGAGGGTGGCAGAGGGAGGGGGAAAAAGAGGAGCTGATACCAAGAGCTTAAGTAGAAATTGTTTTGGAAATGTTGGTAACCTATATACAAATATGCTTGATACAATTGATGTATGGAATGTTTTTAAGACTTGTAAGATACCCCAATACAATGATTAAAAATAAATAAATAAAGGTGAGGTCTCATTTCAGTGTCTCTGAGAAGCTAAGGTATGATAGAAATGAGCTAGAACACACCTATTCACCCATCTCCTGAGGGAGGCTCTTCAGCTGCTTCCATATAAAGGAACCGCAGGTAGGCTCCAGCCTCCACAACCAGAAGTGCCAAGCTCTGCTTGAGGTCAGACTGGGCTCTAGAACAGATGATGCTGTAGAGTGAGATAAAAACCAGGTAGACAGACAGACAAGCAAGGGCAATAGTGGATTAAAACGCTGAGAGTAAAAGAGAAATTCATGCCTATAATAAAATTAATTAATTAGTAATTAAAGGACAATCTCTACATTGTCACCTAAAAATTCTATAACAAGTGATGCGATTAGAAAATCAGTATTTGGCTATTTTACATAATACTTTACTCAGGCAAGCATAAACAAAAATGTTAAAGTCAATGGGCAAAAGTATGTATGAGGGCAGGTAGAGCCTTTACATGGTCTCTGGGTAGCTTGTTAATTAAGTGGAGAAACCTGAAAGACACCCTTTTTTAAAAAAAAACATTTTATTAGGGGCTCATACAACTCTTATCACAATCCATACATATACATACATCAATTGTATAAAGCACATCTGTACATTCTTTGCCCTAATCACTTTCTTTTTTTTTTTTTTTTTTTACATTTTATTAGGGGCTCATACAACTCTTACCACAATCCATACATATATATACATCAATTCTATAAAGCACATCCGTAGACACCCTTTTTTTTAACAAAAATCATTTTATTGGGGGTTCACACAACTCATCACAATCCATCCATCCATCCATTGTGTCAAGCACATTTGTACATTTGTTGCCATTATCATTCTCAAAACAGTTGCTTTCTACTTGAGCCCTTGATAGCAGCTCCTCATTTTCCCCCTCCCTCCCTGCCCCTCCCTTATGAACCTTTGATAATTTATAACTTATTATTATTTTTTCATGTCTTACACTGACTGATGTCTCCCTTCACCCACTTTTCTGTTGTCCATCCCCAGGGAAGGGGTTATATGTAGATCCTTGTTATCGGTTCCCCCTTTCTACCCCACCTTCCCTCCACCCTCCCAGTATCGCCATTCTCACCACTGGTCCTGAGGGGTTCATCCTTCCTGGATTCCCTGTGTTTCCAGTTCCTATCTGTACCAGTGGACATCCTCTGATCTAGCCGGATTTGTAAGGTAGAATTGGGATCATGATAGTCGGAGAGGGGGGAGGGAGTAAGCATTTAGGAACTAGAGGAAAGTTGTATGTTTCATCATTGCTATGCTGCACCCTGACTGGCTGGTCTCCTCCTCATGATGCATCTGTAAGAGGATGTCCGTTTGCCTTCAGATGGGCTTCGGGTCTCTACTCCACATTCCCCCTCACTCACAATAATACGAGTTTTTGTTCTTGGATGCTTGATACCTGATCCCATCTACACCTCGTGATCACACAGGTTGGTGTGCTTATTCCATGTGGGCTTTGTTGCTTCTCAGCAATATGGCTGCTTGTTTACTTTCAAGCCTTTAAGACCCCAGATGCTGGGCACCATCAGCTTTCTTCACTACATTTGCTTCTGCACTGGCTTTGTCTTCAGCTATCGGAAAGACACCCTTTTAACTGTGTTATCCACTAGCATCATCAATGACAAATGGTTGTTTTTATTTTGTGCTCCTTGATAAGACATATTTGGAAGAGCACAATATTATTTATGTAGCTGCAGTGCAGTCTGCTTGCTATGACTCTTCCATCTGTAACCTTTGTAATTCCCATCCAGACAGTTTTCCAGTCATTACATACATTTTCCCTTTTGCCCCAAATAGTCTTTGCTCTTTCCAGATAGAATTAGGAAGAAGTCAGACCCATTGCAGACAAATCAATTCTGACTTATAATGACCCTGTAGGGCAGAGGAGGATTGCCCCACAGGGTTTCTAAACTTGAAATTCTACGCAGAGGCAGACTTCCAGTTTCCTTCCATTTGAGTGGCTGATGGGTTCTAAGTGCTGATCTATGTGTTCGCAACCACCTAAGTTCTACTCTTCTCTGTGGGCACTGTACATTTTAACAAATCCAAAGACACTTGAGGTGGTTTGGGATTTTGCATCTCTCTCTCTCTACCCTGCCTCCAGATTTTCTACTGTGGATTTTATTATTTCTTTAAATGAAGATGTCTTTTTACTCTTCAATAAGTATTTCTGAAAAATGAGTGACCTAAAAAGTCTTACTGTTGAAGACAATTGTTTCTCTATCCTATCGGGGATAAAGTAGCTTGGTTTGGTGATGTTTAGAAGAGAAAGATGTTCTCATGCACCATTAATGAAGACTGTAAATCGGTAGATCTTGTTGACAATACAGCAACGTGAATTAAAAATTTAAACATGCATAATCATGTTCTTGTTCTTATGTTCGGGCTTTCAAAACATATATAGACAGCTTTTAATTATCCATCAGAGGTGTGGAATAACAAGGATAAAACACACTAAAGCCCATTGAAAGTTCATTTATACATGCTCTTCGATCCTCGGATCCATTACGAATTGTGTTCGATCTGCTAATACTGGACCCAGCATCAACCTATGACAACATGAGCCTACGACTTCGCTCTGTCCCTAAGCTACTCTTAGCTGGCAAGGTAATGACTAGTGGAATAGCTAATCAGCAACATTAAGAAAGCGTAGAAACAAAATGTTTTTCTAGCCCCAAACAGAACAATCAGCCACCGAATAATTAAGATTTGCTTATGTAGTAGATGTAAATTACACCTAACAAATCCCTTCTGCTCAGCGCTGTCATTATCTCAAGCAGAATGAATAGTAGGGAGTCAATCTTCTCACAAATGTTCCACCACAAGAGTATATGCTCGAGTTCCATGGGAATTCTAAATGAATTAAATGGTCTAAACACAGACAAGAGGAACAAAGTCATTAAAAATATGCTATGTATTTGACCCAGCCTTGAGTGGAATGTCTCTTCAGAAATGGTAGCAAATCCAATAAATGAACTCCATTCACAGAAGGAATTTTACAATCATATAAGCATCCCTAAAGGGCAACTTAGGTAGAAGTAAATCAGAGCCTGTTACCTCTTAGTCAAAAGCCACAATTTTCTTGATATCCAAAACTGGTAATGAGTCATTACAGCTAGTTGTCCCCACTTCTAATCCCCCAGCACATGGAATGTCTCCTTCCTTGCAGCCTAGGAACAATTCTCCTGGTATACTTCCTAAAATTTTACCCTCAATATGGTCAAAATATTTTTTTACTCTGTGTGTGTGTGCATCTATGTACATGGAAGTGTGTTTCTCAGAGAAGGGTGACAAAACAGTAACAAGACATTCTCAAATATATTTCTAGTGTCTCACACTTGTTTGTCCAAGATTCCAAAAGTTCTACGGCAAGACATCAGCTTTAATGCTACTCTTTACACCGAGACATCTCTTTCATAGTTACATGGGATTATCAATTTAGATAAGGCTTATAAATGCCATAGATCAGACTCTTTTTGCTCCTAAGGCTATTAATGTACTTCAATTTATTATGCAAATCATTCTTTTTAAATAGCACATGCTACTTTAAAGTATTAATATATTTTCTGAATGTACTAAATTATGTCCAGATAATGAGCAGCTGATTTATTGACAATATTCAGCATAAACAATGAGAATGATTCATAAGTTTTAGACAGTTGGTTGACTGAGATAGTTTGTTTATTGTGTCAGCCTGGCCAATAAACACATGTGGGATCAATTGAAGGGCAGAGAGATAAATGGCTTGGTGAGCCTTGCCTTCCTTGTCTCTCGCTCTTTGATCATCAGACCAGTGTACAGCTGCCTTGCTTGTTCTGTGCCTCAATTTGCAAGCTACACTACCTGTGGGACACCTAACCTGTAGACTGTGTCACTGGAATTGAGGTCGTCTTAAGACCTGCTTCACCACACAATTGGAATTTACATCTCTTGAGCTGGGGACTGACTGTCGGTGACCTGGCTGACTGTTGGTGACCTGCCTTGCTGTTAGCTGCCTGTGCTGGGATAGCCTGAATCTCTCTACAGAGGACTACCTGGCGGCCCTCAATACTTGAAGGACTGCCAGTGTCTCACCACTCTCTAACACATTTGAATTGTACTGAGCCATTTGTACTGCTTTATAATTTAACTGTTTATTTCTTGTGTTATCTATCTAGCTATATAAATATATGTATAATTATTAGCAATCTGGTTTGGTCTCTCTAGAGAGCCCTAACACAGCTGACTCATAATTAAATATAACAGTTTTCAATTTGACAGATCGATTATTTCCTTTTTTAAACATGGCTTCTTGTCCTACTACACAGAATTTATTCTCCCCTCCCCCAGAAAGTAGGCATTGCTATATTATATTTCTTTCCCCCTAAGAGACCAACACAAAAATCCAACAAGTGTTTAGTGAACATCAACTACTTGTCTTGACTAATTAGTCAGTCAGTCAGGTGCCATTGGGTAAATCCCAACTCATACCAATCCTACGTACAACAGAACAAAACATTGCCCGGTGCTGTGACATCCACGCAATTTTGCTTATGTTTGAGTCCATTGTTGCAGCCACTGTGTCAATCTATCTTGTCATCTTGACCAGAGTTAAGGAAAGTTTTGTATATCTGTTTTAGAGTACAAAAGCAACTCTAAATCTCAAATACAATTTAAGGAGAAAGATTATTAATCTGAAACAGGAAACGAGAAGACAAAGATACCCTCCAGACAAGAAAAACCACTAGCACAAGATTCCTAATGACGTCCACGGGTTTCCAGAGTATTAGAGGCTGAAATGAGACAGGAAATATCAAAGGAAGTAATCACAAAAGCCTAATTCATGGCAGATGAATACAGCACAATTCCGAGGGGTACTGTAGAAATGGCAATGGATCCGTTATTCGAACATGTACATTAAACTATACAGAAAAGCTTACAGTGGCCTCTAATCAAAACAAGAGGAACGTCTATGCAACTTCAGTATGACAATGCCATTCACAAGCGTCTAAGGGAGAATGCCCCTTCCAGGGCAGCTGAAGGAGTGGCTATGGTTGTTATTTGGTACCATCAAGTCAGTTCTGATCCATAGTGACCCTGTGCAAACTACACTAAAATACTGTGCCGCCCTCACAATTGTCCCCAGGCTTGCGCCACAGTATCAATCCATCTCATTGAGGGCCATTCCCTCCTTCTCTGCCCCTCTAGTTTACCAAACATGTTGTTCTCCTCGAGAGACTGTCTCTCCTGAGAACGTGTCTAAAGCATGTAAGACAAAATCTCACCATTCTTGCCTCTAAAGACAAGGACTTCTAAGATAGATCAGTTTGTCCCTTTGGCAGCCCATGGTACCTTCAACATTCTTCTCCAGCACCACAATTCAAATGCACTGATTCTTCTTTGAGCTTCCTTATTATGTGCAACTTTCACATGCATATGAGGCAATAGAAAAGACCATGGTGTGAGTCAGGTAAACCTTAGTCCACAAAGTAACATCTGTGTTTTTCAATACTCTAAAGAGGTCTTGTGCAGCCAATTTAAAAAATGCAACATCTCTTTTAATCTCTTGACTACTGTTTCCATGGACATTGATTGTGGATCAAAGCAAGCTGAATCCTTGACAACTTCAATCTTTTCTCCATTTATTAAGAGGTTACCTATTGGTCCAGTCGTGGCGATTTTGGCCTTCTTTACACTGAGTTGTCATCCAGACTGAAGACTGAAATCCTTGACCTTCAGCAGCACGTGCTTCAATTCCTCCTCACTTTCAGCTAGCAAGATTGTGTCATCTGCATATTGCAGATTGATAGTAAGGCTTCCTCCAATCCTGATGCCACATTCTTCATATACGTCAGTTTCCTGATGATTTTCTCTGCATACAGATTGAATAAATAAGGTGAAAGGAAGAATACAACCTTGACACCACCACTGCTGATTTTAAACCATGAAGTATTCCCTGGATCTCTGCACACAGCTACCTCATGATCCATGTACAAATTACACATAATCAAAAGGAAGTGTTCTGGAATTCCCATTCTTCTCAAGGTTATCCACAGTTTGTTATGATCCACACAGTCAGACGCCTTGGCACAGTCAATAAAATACAAATAAACATCTTTCTGGTATTTTCTGCTTTGATCCAAGATCCATCTGATATCATTAATGATATAGCTTGTTCCACACTCTCTTCTGAACCACTGGCAGCTCCCTGTCTATGTACTGCTGCAATTGTTGGATGATCTTCAGCAAAATTTTACTGGCATGTGAGATCAGTGATATGATACTATAGTTTAAGCATTCTGTTGGGTCACCTTTCTTTGGGATGGGTACATATATGGATCTTCTCCAGTCAGCTGGACAAGAAACTATCTTCCAAATTTACTGGCTTCAATAAGTGAGCGTTTCCAGTGCTCCCTCAGCTTTCTGAAATATTTCAGTGGGTGTCCCATCATTCCTGGAGCCTTGTTTTTGGAGAATGCAATCAGTGCAGTTTGAACTTCTTCCTTCAGCTCCATTGGTTTGCTCACATGCCACCTCCTGAAATAGTGGAATGGTGACTAGTTATCCTCGGCGCAGCGACTCTGTGCATTCTTTCCATCTTCTCTTGATGTTGATGCTTCCTGCATCATTTAATATTTTGCCTACAGAATCTTTCAGAATCAATCGTTGCTGACAAGAGTGCAACATTATACTCCATGTTCAATATATGAAAAATGGAGTATAATATTTTCCCCATAGAATACTTCAAGATTACACTCAAGGCTTGAATTTTTTCTTGAGTTCTTTGTTTAAGATATTCTGAACATGTTCCTTTTTGGTTTTCTAATTCTAGGTCTTTGCACATTTCTTTATAATATTTACCTTTGTCCTCTCAAGCTGGCCTTTAAGTTTTTCTACGGAGTTCTTTGATTTCATCATTTCTTCCATTTGCTTTTGCTAATCTATGATCAAGAGCAAGTTTCAGAGTTTCTTCTGACATCCTTTTTGATCTTTTCTTTCTTTCCTGTCTTTTTATTGACCTTTTGCTCTCTTCATGCCTGATGTTCTTGATGTCCCCCCAGAGCCCATCAGGTCTCCTGTCATTAGTGTTAAAGGAAATCTGTTCTTGAGGCTTTCTCAAAGTTGAAGTGGGATAGACTCAAGGCTGTATTTTGGCTCTCACACACTTGTTTCAATTTTCTTCACCTGTAATCTGAACTTACCTATGAGCAATTGATGGCCAGTCCCACAGACAGCCCTTGGCCTGGTTTAGCTGCTGATTTTGAGCTTCTCCATCGTCTCTTCCCACAGCTGTAGTCAATTTGATTTCTGTGTCTCCTATCTGGGCATGTTAGTTGCCATTTGTGTTGTATCTGTGATGAGAAGGTTGTTCTTCTTGCAATATTCTATCATGCGATCTCCAGCTCACGTCTATCGCCAAGTCCATATTTTCCACTACTGTTCCTTCCTCTGTGTCGCCAGCTTTTGCATTCCAATCACCATTAACTATCAATGCATCTTGATTGCAGGTTTGATCAATGTCCAACTGAAGTCGTGGGTAGAATTCTCCCATTTATGTATCACTAGCTTTTGTGGTTGGTGCATAAATTTGAATAACAGTTGTATGGACTGGATTTCCTTGAAGGTGGATAAAATCCCATAAGAGACAACGTTATACTTTATGCTGATTTTTCAATGTCCTTTTTTGACAATGAGTATCATGCCATTTCTTTTTATTGTGCTATTCCTGGCATAGTAAACAATAGGATTTTTTTATTCAAAATGACCAATACCAGTCCATTTCAGCTCATTGATGCCTAGGATTGTTGATCTTCATGCCTTCCATTTCATTTTTGATCACTTCTACTTTTCCTAAATTCATACTTCACACCGTCCAAGTTCCAATTGTTAGGTCTGTGCAGCTGTTTCCCTTTCCTTTGAGTCCTGCCCCATTAGCAAATGAAGACCCCAAGTCTCCACTCTCGCTCACATCACCATGATTGACTCCCCTCCAAGAAACGAGCTTCTCTCCAGTCACATTTAGTGTCCTCGGACCTGAGGGACTCATCCTCAGGCAATCTTCTGCTTCCTTTGTTTAGGGTTTCAGTGTTGGAAAATGCTTCAAAATTAAGCATATGGTTTTCAGCAGCTTCTCCTTCTGAAGTGAGGAGCCAAGTTCTTCATTTTTTTGTTCTTATTCTGGAAGCTCTGCTGAAACCTGTTGACTTTGAGTGACCCTGCTGGCATTTGAAAAAGCATGACATAGTTTCCCATATCACAGCAACACACAAGCCACCATAATATGACAAACTGACAGACAGTTTGCCAGAAGCTGAAGTTAAGCCTCGGTAAAAGGGCAAATTAGCAACGGTTACCCCGCTAGCTCGAGTAGAGCAAAGCCTATCCTGGGAATTCGTGAAAAGAAAGTATTAGTCTCAGTAAGGAGAATGACCTTGTATTCATATCACCTTCTGTCACGGTGATCGGCCATTGGCAGAATTGTTCTAAAGAACCATTGTAATCAGGTCCTCTATAAAGATACCTTGACAACTATCAACCTTCGGATTGATGGAATGACATGGGGTCCCACATCTGGTCTCCTTTGGCTCCAGCAAGGAAAGGGAGAATCCAACTCCACATCTGCTTAATTCCCACAAGGCAGAGGTTAGACATGCTGAGAAAACAGCATGGAGATCACATCTGACCTCCTGTGACTACATAATGGGGGAGAAAAATCTCGCTGCGAACCACGCCAAGCCCACTCACCTCCGGCAGGGAGCAGACTGGCCTCCCTTCTTCCTTCACTTTTTCCGCACAGCGACCATTCCCACAGAACACTCCCTTTGCTGGGTCCAACGACCCATTGCAATGGCTACAGGAACTCACAGATAACACTCCAAATGTGGGGAGTTTGTAAGGGCAGTTTGTTATTGTTAGGTGTCGTTGAGTTATTTCTGCCTTACAGCGACCTCGCGTACATGAGAAGGAGACACCGCCCAGTCCTGCACCAACCTTACCCTTGCTCTTTGGTGAGAGCTCATGGTTGCAGCCACAGGGCCAGTCCATCTCATAGAAGGCCTTCCTCTTTTCTGTTGCCCCTCCACTTTACCAAGCACGATGTCCTTGTTCAGGGACTGCTCTCTTCTGATAACAGGTCCAAACTGCCTCAGAGGGAGTCTCGCCACAAGGAGCATTCAAGTACTTCTTCCAAGACAAATCCATTTTTTTATTAGGGAAGTTAAGAGGATAGAATCAGAAAAGAATAGGGATGCACAAAGAACAAAAAATCACACCATCATGTGCCCACCTTCCCGATATGCTCACTGAAGACAAAGGTGTGCATAAGCAAATGTGGTGAAGAAAGCTGATGGTACCCGGCTATCAAAAGATATAGTGACTGCGGTCCTAAAGGCTTGAAGATAAACAAGCGGCCATCTAACCTAGAAGCAACAAAGCCCACATGGAAGAAGCACACCAGCCTGTGAGATCACAAGGTGTCTAAGGAATCAGGTATTAGGCATCAAAGAACAAAATGTCATATCATCGTAAATGAGAGGGAGTGCCAAGTGGATACCCAAAGCCCATCTATCGGTAATGGGACAGCCCCTTACAGAAGGGTTGCAGGGAGGAGATGAGCCAGTCAGAGTGCAGTATAGTAACAATGAAACATACAACTTTCCTCTAATTGTTTTTTTTTTTATTTTTGCAGCTCTATAACTTTTTTTTTGGACTGAGTCAGTTTTCTCTTTGTACCATGGAATATTTCTGCTGGATAATAACTAGATTTACTTTAGAGTACGGTAGGTACATGCTTCTTCTTTTTTTATTAAATCATTTTATTGGGGGCTCATACAATTCTTATCACAATCCATACATACGTCCATTGTATCAAGCACAAGTGTACATTTGTTGCCATCATCATTCTCAAAACATTTGCCTTCTACTTGCGCCCCTAATATCGGTTGCTCATTTTCTCCTTCCCTCCCCACTCCCTCCTACCTCATGAACCCTTCATAATTCATAAATCACTATTATTTTGTCATATGTTACACTGTCCAACGTCCCCTCCCCCCGCCCTCTTCTCTGCTGTCCATCCCCCAGGGAGGAGGCTATACGTAGATTCTTGTAATCAGTTCCCCCTTTCTACCCTACATTCCCTCCTCCCTCCAGGCATCGCCACTCTCACCACTGGCCCTGAATGAGTCATCTGTCCTGGATTCCCTGTGTTTCCAGTTGCTATCTGTACGAATGTACATCCTCTGGTCTAGCCAGATTTGTAAGGTAGAATTGGGATCATGATAGTGGGGTGGGGGTGGAGGAAGCATTTAAGAACTAGAGTAAAGTTATATGCTTAATCGTTGCTACCCTGCACCCTGACTGGTGCTCATCTCCTCCCCCCAACCTTCAGTAAGGAGGTGTCCAGTTGCCTACCGATGGGCTTTGAGTCTCCACTCTGCACTCATCTACATTTACAATGATGATTTTTTTGTTCTTTGATGCTTGATACCTGATCCCTTTGACAGCTCATGGTCACACAGGCTGGTGTGCTTCTTCCATGTGGGCTTTGTTGCTTCTAGGTTAGATGGCCGCTTGTCTATCTTCAAGTCTTTAAGACCCCAGATACTATATCTTTTGATAGCTGGGCACCTTCAGCTTTCTTCACTTTCCACCAATTCTTAAATGCTTCCTCCCCCCACTATCATGATCCCAATTCTACCTTACAAAATCTGGCTGGTACAGATAGGAACCGGAAACTGGTCCCTACACTGGCATGTACACTGACACAGATAGGAACCGGAAACACAGGGACAGATGATCCCTTCAGGACCAGCGGTGAGAGTGGCAATACCGGGAGGGAGGAGGGAAGGTGGGGTAGAGAGTGGGAACCAATTATAAGGATCTGCATATAACCTCCTCTGTGGGGGAGAGACAACAGAAAAGTGGGTGAAGGGAGACATCGGACAGTGTAAGATATGACAAAATAATAATAATTTATAAATTATCAAGGGTTTATGAGGGAAGGGGGCAGGGAGGAAGGGGAAAATGAGGAGCTGATACAAAGGGCTTATGTGGCGAGCAAATATTTTGAGAATGATGAGGGCAACAAATGTACAAATGTGCTTGACACAATTGATGTATGTATGGATTGTGATAAGAGTTGTATGAGCCCCCAATAAAATGATTAAAAAATAAATAAAAGAGTTGTATGAGCCCCAATGATTTTTTTTTTTAAAGAAGAATAGGATGCAGTCTTTTGTCACAGCAGTGCCTCTTCTCAGCCAGTAGCCACATCTTTTTTCTGGTTCTCAGCCTCTCAGCCACATGATCCCTGGACCTCTGCCTTGTTCTCTGGACTGAGAAGGCCACACATGCTCTGACTCATGATACCAGGACTGCTCCTCTGCTCTGCCTTGATGTCTTAGTTTGGCTCCTCTGCTCTGTCTCTTGGTCTCGGTGTGGTGCAGCCTCTCTCTCTCTCTCTTTCTCTTCTGCCTCCACAAATTCAAGTGCAGGCCCCCAAAGGAGGCTCTTCTTGCTTGATACTCACAGGGTTCTTTCAGGACCTACAGCTCTGATGTCTCTCTTACACCTAACGGAATGGCACAGCTGACCAGTTCCCTCCATTAATGTTTCACACTCCTTGTTTTCATGGTCCCACCCAATAATTTGGTTGGCATTGCAGAGAAGGGAATAGGACCTTTCTTAAAACTATTTCACTTCACCACAAGGACTACAGCTTTACTATAGACAAAGCTGTGCTTATTGGTGAGTTGAGTGAAGGTGTTGGGAGAATGTGATAGTTACATATTTTCATGTCAACTTGATATATAAAAGTGTAGGAGTGGAGTCAAGTCTGCCAATCAGGTCATGGCCTGATAGTGACTCCTTGTGGGCCTTCTCATAAGCAGGCTCCTGGGAGTGTTCCCCTCCCTCTCTACCTTCACCTTCTTGCTGATTGGTCATGCTGAAACCTGAGCAAACCCAGTGACAAAGCCACCTCCATTGGATCCTCACGACTCTGCACCCACCAGCCTGTGATCTTCCTGCATTCTGCATCATTGTATGTGGTTGCGTGAGTCTGAGGAGGGACTTATGGACTAGTATCGGACTTATGGACTTGATCCAGACTAGACTGGGATGTTTGCTTGATATATATTTACTTCTTAATAGAAAGCTCTCTCTGACAGATCTAGGAGTGCTACTGCATTGTTTCTCGAGTAGTCAACCCAGCCTACCATGAGAGGTAAGAAAGGGCTGGAGAAGGAGGTCTGGAGAGTGGCGGAGACAGAGAGGAGAACCCAGTGGCAATGTGCAAGGGCATCGCATGTTAGCTCGTTTGCACTCAACAATGCAGTCAAAGGCTTCTTCTGCTGACAGGCGAATTAAGGTTGATGATTTGGGTCTTTCCCTATTGTTTCCAAGCTCATTTGTCATTTCTTTTATAAACTTAAACAAGACAAAACAAAAATTATTCCTGTTACTGGGGTTTTAATCCATTCTTCTACTGGGGAGGTCCAGTGAGCGGAAACAAAGACAGTTGTGGATTTTAATAAATAGTTGTTTAAGGTCTGTTCTATTACCCCACTGCCACCATTTAACTTTGAGAATTTCTGTTAAGCGTTTTAGTAAATATGTTTCTATACCTAAGAATTGTTGGAGAACAAATGCAGATTAGATGTGAGACTCTGATTATTTTATTATTTGGTGGGGAGGCAGGGGGTAACTTTTTCCATACTAGAAATGATTAAAAAGTTAATCTCTAAATTTTCAACAATTCTTACTTCTTGAAGGTTTGAATTATATTTTATTCACTGTCAAAGCGTAATTTTTATAGTGAGGTAGTTTAATTGATGTACTTAAAGGCTAGCAAGTTAAGTCTGTTGTAAATGGAAACCCTATTTATGACTGTCCTTAAATGGCATGGCAACAGCATTCTAAAATCATTAGCAAGGCCACTTTGTGTAAATCTCCTAGTCTCATGTTCTCTCTCTTTTTTAAGGCAAAACGCTCATTTACTTGGGAAGGAAAAGAGACACTGTTTTTCTGTGTATGTGGTTTTTAGTGTTTTTTTCCTGTAGGCTTTGGGCTTCATATTTCTTTCCTGTACAGATTTAAACAAAGATTTGACCTTGTCAGTTTTTATGGAATAGTAAGAAACATGATACTTGTAAGTTATTTAAGGTGGGCCTATGTGGAGAATTTTCTATCTTTTTCTGTATATTATTTATATGCTACCAAGTCTGAAAACAAAGACGCCACTGTTGACTCACTCATATGAGGCATTCTCCTTCATTGAACACCTACCACCTGCCAGGCAGTGAATACAGAGAGAGGGGAGGAAATAATCGGCTCTCCTGGTGCTCAAAGGTACGCTTAGACATTTACATATATGAAAATATTTATAAACCAGATGGCGTTAAATATTACGAAGAAAACAAAAGCAGAATAAGAGAACAGCAAGCAAAAGAGACCACTATTCTCTTTTCCTTAATTTGCTCAAGATCTTTACTGTTGGGCCTTATAATCTCATGTTGAAGATCAACATGATTTAAGGATCATGTAAGAATTTTCTGTTTCAAATAATCTAGCATATCTAATACCTAACACACATCTGATAAAAAGACAGTATTCATATTTCATGGGATGATGAAATACGTATCTAAGTACATTGTTATTTGGCGATGTGTGTGTTATGACATATGAGGCCAAACAAGTATATGTTACTGTTCTAGATAGTGGGAGTCCTTTACTTATGAGCAAATTACATTCCTAAAAGTTTATTTGTAACTGCATTTAAAATGTCTAAACAAAACATTTACATTTAAGAAACAATATTAAGTATGTATATTCAACTAATATTTCGTTGAAATGCAACGCTTACAAGAGTAGGAGTTAATATTATTTCTAATTAAAACATGAAATAAATGAAAAATCAACACAAATGTTTTCTTTTTCTTAAAGGCTAATACTGAAGAGAACCAGGTTCATTAGAGGAAAGTGACCATTCATTTTTTTAGGACATTGAAGAGAGCACAGGGCATTTTCAAGGGATCTTGAGATTCCTGGAATTGATTATTTCTTGCATCTAATTACATTTTAAAGTTATAATTTTCCTTTATTTATGAGAAATCACATCATTAGTACCACTTATGTAAGTCATAATTAAAGTTGATTTTGCCCCCTTCTCACAAATTAAGATGAGAGCAGAAACAGATGAACTTTTTTTCTTAGGGTTGGAAAATAATCAAAGATACAAAGGAAAAGGATGGGGTTTATTTTAAGAGTCTGAACACTTTTTTTCCTCTTTATTTGAAATAACAAAACTTTGAGAATATATTCATTGTCCAATATTAATAAAGTAATAACAAAATTTAACCTTAGAGTGTGTTGCTGCCACCAAAGATTATTTAATGGAGTAGGAAGAAAATGAAATGTACTCACTAAAAGCAAAATCAAAAAGCTGATGACAAATATACAAATGTTCTATAATTATTAACCAAAAGCATTGAAAGTGTGTCTGGGTGATAAAATAAATAGTATTGTTTATTTTCTTCTTTACACTTAAACTTTTTTTCTAAAATGTGCATTATGAATTTATAATGTTAAAGGTATTTTTCTGAGGATGAATTGATTAGGAAAAGCAAATAAGGAAAAAGGTCTTAAACATACTCTTTAAAACATACTTTAAAGGTTTTATGTAGGAAATAAATTCTTTAAGCATCCTGTGTTAAACCTACTTTAGAGACTGTATGAGGAATATAATATTGCTAACAAAACAAACCGGTTTCAGTCCTCCTTCCCTAGAGCTGGAAATAAGTTGATACTAAAGATACTATGTAGCAGAAACTCAACATATATCCCTGTATCAGGACTGCTGTAAGATGTTCCTATATTAAATTCCCTCTACTGAGGTCTCCTGGTAGCATAGTGGTTATACATTGGTCTGCTACCTGCAAGCTCAGCAGTTCAAGACCACCATCCACTCCCGGGGAGAAAGAAGGGCTTTCTACTCCCGTAAACAGTCGGTCTCAGAAATTCCCAGAAGCAGTTCTGCCTTGTCACTATGCGTCGGCATTGACTTGATGAAAGTGAGTTTAATTTGTTTGTTTTAGTTTTATTGAGCTACATAGGTCCCCTGGAGATGCAAGCAATAATGAATCAATTGGCTACTAACTGAAAAATCAGTGGTTCAAACCTACCAGCACAAGAATCTGTGTCTTTGAAGATTGTTAGTCTCAAGAACTCAGTGGGATAATTGTAGTCTATCCTCTACGATCACTGTGAGTTGACTTGATGGCAACAGGTGTGATTACTTTTTCTTCTATTGAGCTACCTAAAGGGACTCTAGTGGCATCGGTGGTTAGGTGTGGGACTTCAACCGCCACCAACAGCTCTAGTTGTTTGTTCCAGTCATTCTCTGTCCTATATGGTTGCGAAGAGTTGGAATTGACTTGATGGCATTGAGTTTGGTTTATTGAGCTACCTGGTGACAGCCACCAGGTGCAAGTCAAGGAAGCAGACAGCTGAGTCCTTGATAGAGCAATTCAGGCTATCCAGCCATAGGCAGCAAAGAGCAAGGCAAGTCACCAACAGTCAGCCAGATGACAGGGTCCAACAGTCCCCAGCTCAAGCAATGTATACTCCAGTAGCATGGCGAAGCAGGTTTGAAGGAACCTCAAACTACAGCAACACAGTCCAGGGGTTAGGGATCCCACAGGTAGTGTGTGGCTTGCAAATTGAGGCAGAGAACAAGTTAAGGTAGCCGCACACTGGGCCAATCATCAAAGAGGAAGAGACAAGAAAGGAGAGGCTCACCGAGCCATTTATCTCTCCGCCCTTCAATACATCCCACAAGTGTTCATTGGCCAGGTTGGCACAATAAACCTACCTATCAAAGTAGTAATCAAATAATTTTGAGCCACGAGTGAAGCCCACACTGGGAGCAATAAGAGGTTGAGTCTATCTTAGTTGAGTCTATCTTAGGTAGAAGATGATTAGGGAAGGGTCTTCATTTTAAAGTTGTCAGAAATTCAAAATAGAAGCATTCTGTTCCACAATTCTGTTCCAGAATGCAGAATGTATTCTCACACACAGATCATCTGGACCATCTAGTCCAGGGTCTACATTTCCTCTGGGCAGCAGGAATTGTGCCAGCTCTTTGATCTTCATGAATCCTTCCATGATGCAGGAATCATAGACTCATTGTCATACATTTCCTTACATTTTAGAGTTTCTGAGACCTAAGATACAGAAAACATTGTGGGTTTTTTTTTTTCAACTCACGTGGGTGGCTTTTTAAAAAATGTCAGACTCAATAGATTGCTTTGTTCAAAACATTGCAATAGAAGCAGTTTCCCTTAAAATTCTTTCTCTTATTATCTTTCTAAATTGAATACAAAGGAGATACAATATTAAAAAATATTAGTTACAGCAAAAGATGAAAGTATGAAAGCACTGCCCTTCATTTTGTGCCACACATACACAGAGAACCACATGTCCCCGTTGGTGATGCGTGTAAGAGAGATGGGATTCAAATTCCCTCTTGTGTCTAAGAAAGTGCTGCCTCAACACAATCATCACCCCTGAGGGCTCGGCTGGGAAACCGTCAACAATCGCATTTATGGTCAAGTCTAATAGAACCAGAGAGAAACATTTCTAGAACTGAGATTTAAAAGGAGGCATGCTTAGAGACTTGCCTCTTTGAACTAACTGGAACAATAGTGACCTTGTCTCAGTGGATACAAGCAGTAGAACTCGGGCCACTGCCATAAAATGCTTAGCTTCTTTCTGTAAAAGGCAGATAGACATGAGAAAGAGGAGACTCATTGTCTCACCAGTTACTAAGGACGGCTTTAGGGTTTTTACTGTTGTTCTATTTCCCTCAAGATTTTCCAAACTTTAATCCTCGGAATCGATAGTGTTGGTAGCAAAATATTGTTTTCTGGGTTCAAGCCTCACCCTATGCGTACACACACACACACACACACACACACACACACACTCAAACATCCCAAGGATTTAAATGTGAAAACAAAACAAAATCTTAGGAGAAAATAAAGACTGGAGACAGTGGGGCCCACTGTGTAGTGATAGAATGTCAGCAAGGACAACAAAAGAATGAGAGCAACAAAAGGGAAATTCAATAAATGAAAGATTTTGTTCACCAAAATACCAAAAGACGTCGTACAGGCTGGGGACATTGTCTGGAAAACCAGGAGGAGCTTTGGTGGCACTGGCATTTCAGTGCCAGGCTACTAACCACAAGATCTTTGGTACGATGAGGCTGTTTGCTACTGTAAAGACTGACAGCCTCAACAGTGGAATCCCACAATCCATTTACAGAGCCCCCGCGTGGACTGTGTCTATTGAATCCCCTTGGTCCATTGACCAAGAATAGCAATAGACAAAAAAAATAAAGAATAAAGTGTTGAATTAAAAAAAAAAGGTAAAGGAATAGTCTAGCCCCCAAACAGAGTGCTCTGGAGTGTGGATTTACTGCAGCTATGGTTCTATAACAATTAACATCTTACCATTTGTTTTTCCTCTTAATCCATTTTCAATTCAGTCTGATTTTTACTGCATTCTGCTAGCTTTTGGATTGAGGTTCTTCTGTGCTTTATTCTGTTGTAGTTGTTGGTTTTATTGGTTTGTTTTTACTTGAATTATTTTCTTTACATGAAACTCACAATAGGCAAATCTATAGAGACAGCAACTTCAAGAAAGGTTGAAGGGAAATGGGGAACTAATAATAACAGATACAAGAATAACCATATTAATGGATACAAGAATGTAGACGATGTTCTAAAATTGATTGGGGTGATGAATACACAACTCTCTTTAATGTACTTAAACACTGAGTGTATGTTACATGAATTATATTTTAATAAACTGTTAAAATGTTTTTTAAATGAAGAAAGTATAAGCACTTATAAACAGGAGGTGGGAGAAAGAAGGTGGGATGTGTGTGGAGGAATTTATGCAAGCAATATTGCTGAAAATAAATGAAAACTGACCACAGGACAAAAGCTAACAAGAAGACTAAAACATGGATGGAAGTCTATTGTACATTAACTTCATTCTCTCCCCTATACAATGTTGCCAGATACGAAAAACGGGGAATCCAGGGAGGATGATCCCTTCAGGACCAGGGGTGTGAGTGGAGATACTGGGAGGGTAGAGGGAGGGTGGGTTGGAAAGGGGGAATCAATTACAAGGATCTACATGTGACCTCCTCCCTGGGGGACGGATAACAGAAAAGTGGATGAAGGGAGACGTCAGACAGGGCAAGATATGACAAAATAATAATTTATAAATTATCGAGGGTTCTTGAAGGGTGGGGAATGGCGAAGGAGGGGAAAAATGAGGACCTGATTCCAGGGGCTTAAGTGGAGAGCAAATGTTTTGAGAATGATGAGGGCAATGAATATACAAATGTGCTTTACACAATTAATGTATGTATGGATTGTGATAAGAGTTGTATGAGCCCCTAATAAAACAATTAAAAAACAATGCTGCCAGATACTCAGCTTTAATAGCAGTGAGAGATAGTTCTTGCCTTCCAAAAGTAGACAAATTATAAGAAGAGAGAAGATACACATGGAAGAGGGGGGTAAGACAATTTGCCAACTGTATATAAAAGACATAATTTAAAGAAACTAAGGATTAAGGTATCAGTGTTTTTAAAAAGTGATCATAAGACCTTGGAATTGACTTGATGGCAATGAGTTTGGGGCTTTTTTGTTGTTGTGTTTTTGTTTTGCTCATTTAGCCAAGAAGGAATAGATCAGAGCCCCAGGGAGAGGCCCCGACCAGTGTAGTTCATTGTGAACACATTGACCTTGAAGAAGTACTGCAAAGACTCCCTTGGAAGACAGCTTCTTGGCCAACTGACTGGAAGAGATCCATACGTGTGCCCATTCCAAAGAAAGGTGACCCAACAGAATGCTCGAACTACAAAACGATAGCATTGATGTCGCATGAAAGGAAAATCTTGCTGAAGATCCTCCAACAGCGGTCAGAGTGTACATTGCCAGGGAACAGCCAGTGGTTCGGGCCGGATTCATAAGAGGATGTGGAATAAGGGATATCATTGCTGATGCCAGATGGATCTTGGCTCAAAACAGAGAATGCCAGAAAGATGTTTACTTGTGTTTTATTGACTGTGCAATGGTATTTGACTGTGTGGATAACCTTGAAAAGAATTGGAATTTCAGAATACTTTATTGTGTCCTTGAGGAACTTATCCATGGATCAGGAGGCAGTGGCGTGAACAGAACGAAGTTTAAGATCAGGGAAAGGTGTTATCAGGGTGGTACCCTCTCATCCTACTTGTCCAATCTAAGCAGTGCTGAGCGGATCATCAGAGAAGCTGACTCATATGAAAAAGAAAGCGCCATCAGGATGGAAGGAAGTCTTATTAACAACCTGCAATATGCAAGTCATACAACCTTGCTTGCTGAGAGGGAGGAGGAACTGAAGCAGTCACTGATGAAGATCAAAGGTGGTCGCCTTTGTATGCCATATACCTCAGCAGAAAAGGAAAATTCTCCCAACTGGATCAATAAGCCACATCATGACAAACGGAGAAGCCATTGAAATAGTCATGGATTTCCTTTTCATTGATCCACCATCACCACGCAGGAATGCGCCGTCAAGAATTCAGATGACGTTGGGCGAATCTGCTGCCACAGACCCTTGAAAGGGTTCAGAAGCAAAGATGGCACTTTGAATACTGAGTGCACCTGACTCAAGCCGTGGTCTTTTCAACTGCCCTCTAAACAGGTGACAACTGGACAATGAATAATGGACACTGAAGAAGAATCTATGCCTTTGAATTAAGGTGTTGGTCAAGAATATTAAATATACCATGGACTGCCAGAACGATCAACTATCAGAAGTAAAGCCAAATGGTGCTTCAGAGCAAAAATACCAAATTCATTGTCACCGAGTCAGCTTTTACTTATAGAAACAGCATTATAGGGCAGAGTAGAGATGTCCCTTTGCGTTTCCAAGGCTGTAATCTTTACAGGAGCAAAAGGGCTCATCTTCCTCCTACGAAGAGGCCGGTGGACTTGAACTGCTGACCTTACAGCTAGCAGCACAGCTAGAAATGCACTATGCCACCAAGGTTCCTTATAATGGTCCTTAGAAGAGAGAATATCAAGACTTCATCTCACAAAATGTAGATGTGTTATCAAGTGGGACCAAACCAAAACAACAACCACTCATGGGCCCTCCCTAGACAGAGTGGATCTGCCCTTGTGAGTTTCCCAGACTGTAACTCTTCACAGGAGTCAAACGCCCCAACTTTCTCTCATGGAGGGCTGCTGGCTTTGAAGAGTGAATCTTGCCATTTGCAGCCCAATGTATAAACGCAACACCACCAGGGCTCCTTACTCAGGAAGGCCCTGTCCCTGGAAAATGACTTCATACTTCATGGAGCACAGTGTCAGCCCCCAAAGAGGGAGACCCTCAAAGAGATGGATTGGCGGATGCGCGGCAGCAATGGGCCCAACATGAGAACCATGTGAAGAAGGTTCAGGACGGTGTGGTGTTTCCTTCTGTTCCGGCGTCTCACAACAACAGCATTTTATAGGGCAGTTTCCGGATAACAGAAAACTGAGCCAAGGGTTTCCATTTAACCTCGGAGGAAATGGCACGTGGGCCACACCTGGCTTCCTCTGGCTACACCAGCAGGAAGGAGAATCCAACGCCCAAGGGTGGGTCCTCTGAGACACAGGGGGCCTGACAACAGAGTGGGCCCTGCCCTGGGCTGATCACCACCAGGTTAGCGTGGGAAACCGCAGCGCTGCGCAGGAGAAAGTAAAGATGCGCTGTCTTGGAAACTCACAGGGCAGTTCCACCCTGGCCTCCAGGGTCAGCCTGAGTCAGATTGACTCGGTGGCAGGGAGTTTTTGTGTGAGAGATCACACATGCTTCCACCCTCCAGCAGCGAGGTGCTATGGTAGACCCGATCTTATTTCAGGGAAACACTCTAGCTCTGGCAGAGGTAGTATTTTGAGAAAAAATAAAGAAATGCTTAAATTTAGAAGTGTACCTGACCAAAGCATGTTTGAGAAAAATGGTATATTATACTCTCCTCTCAGAAACACATAAAGAATACCAACATACTAAAGACTAAGAAGTCCCACAGTAAAGAAATCTATCTACTTTTGTTATTTTCTCAAATGTATTTAATATAGAGATTCTCCCCTTGAGAAATGCAGATAGGCCCATCAGTGCCTGCCTGGACTCTCAGCCCATGGTCTTGATTGTAGGGACTGAACTCGAGTCTCTCACAGGGAAAGTAAGAATGTCTCCCTTAAGGTAAGTGAGTTAGTTTATTGTGCCAACCTGGCCCATAAACACATGTGGGATTAATAGAAGGATAGAGGGATAAATGGTTCAGTGAGCCTCACCTTTCTAGTTCTCAGGTCTCTCGCTTTCTGATGGTCGGACCAAGGTGCAGCTGCCTTAGCAGTTCCCTGCTTCAGCTGGCAAGGCTCACTTCCTGCAAGACATCCCCAAGGAGAAGCTGCATGGACTTACCCCGATGCAGCCCTGGGTGCTGGAGCAGCCGTGTGGAGACCCCTGCCAGCGCTGAGATGCTTACACATTCACTGACTCAGCTTCCTCCTGCAGTTGTCGTCACTGCATTTGTTTTGTGAGATGGAGGAGGACTTTGTGGATTGGTGTCGGACATATGGGTTAATGTTGGACTTGTGGGCTTGGGCAACACTGGGTTGGGATGTTTTCTTGATGCGCTGTTACCCTTTATACATTAGTTTCTGTAGATTTGTTTCTCTAAAGTACCCAAACTAACACAGTAAGCGTCCTCTACCGCGGGCCTGTTGCTTGTCTATACCTGTCCAAACCCTTAGCACCCTTAAGTAATAATAAATCCACAAAGACGTGAGTTCACAATTCCAACTATCAATCATGCCCACACAATAGATATAATAACAGTAGCAGTAGTGAGTTGTGAGACATTCTCCAGAGATCTCTGCAGAGTCTCCACCCTCGGAAGGGTCACACTAGGTGGCCATCTTTAATTTCTCCTGCTTCCTTCAGAAAAGGAGAAAGGCTCGGTATGTTGTAGAACCAGCCTCACTTCTAGAAGCTGGAAGAGAAACTCTTTCTTTTGAAAAAAAAAATCAGAACGTTGATTCAGAGCTTTGCAACCAGGGTGCTGGGGGGGAGGCAGGAGTGTCTAGCGTGCCCCCCCCCCCAGCACTTACAGCCATGGGGTGGGGCCAGAAAAGTACGGCGGGTGCCTCTAGCTACACACAGGTTTTCTCAGGGTGTGTTACAAATAGCATGCTATTTCATGGTGCCAGGGCATGAGAAAGATCGAGAAGCACCCTGATGTACTCAGGATCTTTGTGCACGGACTCACTCTTCTTCAGCTGCAAAATAACTGCAGAGGTAGAATCAACAACTTCTCAAAAAATGAACATGAAACACATTTTAAACAACATTATAAATAATGTGTGTGAGATCAAAAACATTTTAGTATAGTTATTTAATTACATTATAAGGAATATATAAAATATTTGTAAAAGGGATCATTTTATTCCTAAAATAAGTGTGAAAGGGTACCATAATAAAAGGTGACAATCCCGAACCCTTTCATCTTAAACCAAAAGAAATATCCATGAAAACTTCTATATGTCACTGGGCTATTAAAAAGCCTTTATTTAATATCATTTAATTGGGGATTGTACAACACTTATCACAATCCATACACACATCCATTGTGTCAAGCACTTTTGTACATTTGTTGCATCATCATTCTCAAACATTTGTTTTTCACTTGAGTCCTTGGTATCAGCGCCTTATTTTCCCCTCCCTCCCTCCCCGCTCCCCCCTCCATCATGTACCCTTGATAATTTGTAAATTATTATTATTTTGTTATACCTTACACTGTCGGACTTCTCCCTTCACCCACTTTTCTGTTGTCCATCCCCCAGGGAGGAGGTTATATGTAGATCCTTGTAATCGGTTCTTCCTTTCTACCCCACCTTCACTTCACCCTCCCGGTATTGCCACTCTCACCACTGGTCCTAAAAGGTTTATCGGTCCTGGATTCCCTGTTTCCAATTCCTATCTGTACCAGTGTACATCCCCTGACCTAGCCGGATTTGTAGGGTAGAATTTGGGTCATGATAGTGGGGAGTGGGGAAGCATTTAAGAACTAGATTGAAAAGTCTTTTGAATATTATAGTGCATAGAAGTCAACCTGAATTTGGTTATATATTAAGATTTATTAAGTACAATATTGGCAGAAATAGCATGTTACCTGGAGGATACCATTAAAAAGCCTAAGATTATTACCAAGCACACAAAAGTTGTGTGTTTGGTACATTGTGCATGATAGAACAGCATTTTAAAGCTAGAATTGATAGTATGTTGTTCACACAAGAATTAATGATAGGGGAATATTTATTGATTAGTAAAAGGCTAAGTCAGTGAGCATGTCTAATGGGATTATGTTATCAGAAGAGTCAAATGGATGCTTTTCAATTACTGTCTTATAGTGTATGTGAAATTCAATCTATCAAAGAGGCACACTTTTGACAAGCTATCTGCATTTTTCAAGTTTACAGAACAATTCTCCCTGCATATTAAATTCCACATTTACAGATTTTCACTCATTTCCTACACTGGTTGCTAGAGGCAAATTTCTGACTTATTTCTAACACTTTTGGTGAAGAAATATATTAAAAGCAAGAATTTATATTCATCAAATATCCATCTGTCTTCTATATTAGGTATTCAAATCTTCCCTAAAACATGTACATCTTTTTGCTGAGAACATTATTTAGATATTCAGCCTTAAAATTAAGACATGTGTAGGGAACTGGGGGTCCCCCCCACCCTGGATTTAAGCCATGTACGACCTTTATGCATTTACTCTCAGTTTACTGCTATACAAACTGCCCTGAGGTTTTACTGCCCTTTGTTCCTTTCCCGCCAGAGGGTGGCTGCCTTGACCCTTGCTAGGATTGGTGCTCTTTCACTAGCAGCTGCTATGTTCATTGGTCAATACATGACTGGTGGCATCTCCCCCCAGACTCTCCAGGTATGCTTCATTAGCATACTTACCTGTTTGATCAGTTGCCCGCCATTCCTTCCTTGTTTGGAGATGCACGACTATTGGCTACCTCAGCTGTACCTTATTTTACATGTGACGTAATGGTGCCAGCCCATCGCTGGCTATTTAAACCTCTGCTCTCAACTCAATAAATGAGGCTTGATCAGATTCCTGTCTTGCCTCCATTTCTCACGCCCTTGCCCATCTTCATTCCCAGTCCCTCTTTCAGGTACCCATGCTGTTGATGTCCCGTGGGACAGGACAGATATGTATGCATTACCCATGCTTGTACAGCCATATGTACACAGATATCACATTGCCCTGTTTTTTATGGACTTGGGCAATGCTCTTATTTTATTTCATTAGTTTCCCTTGAGCTTCATCCATTCCCATTTACATTGCCCTCTCCATAGGAGATATCTACTCAAGCATACCTAATGAATGTCCCAAAGTACATGAATTATACTCAGAAAAATAATACGATTTTTGTTTTTAAGTGTATATAAATTACATTGTCCTATAGAACTCATTCTCTCATTCTAAGAGCTATCCTTATTGCAATATTAATGATTAGCTACTTCTTATCACTATGTTATATTTTGTTGAATGTTCACAACAACATTCTGATTATGCATTTCCCAAGGTGAATATCCAAATTGCCTGCAACTTTTTAATCCAAATAATGCCATGATATATCATATACATGCTCGAAATATGCAAGGTTTCTCCTGCAAAATTCCAGATGCAAGTTCAGGTTCTGATGTCACAGTTCTAATGGATCCTTGAAGACATCAACAGGAAAGCTGTGTAAGTCTTAATCGGCCCGGTTTGGGAATTAGAGCAGAGGTCTACTCTGCTGAGCTACGCTTGTCTGGTGGAGGTCCTGGCTTCTTTTTATTTTTTTTCCTCAACTGCTCCTTAATTTTGAGAAGCCAGTTCCATTTGTCCAAGCAAATAGATTGACAGGAAAAGCGTCTTGATTTATCCATGCTAGCAATAAAATTACCATTAGCATCCACAGGAAAAAAAAACCCCAAAACCTCATTAATATCAACTCTTAATGACCCTACTGGTCTGAGTACAACTGCCCCAGTGGGGTTTCAAGACTGTCATTCTTTTCATATTTTTATTGACTGTCACTTTTTTGTTAATAAGTCATTTTATTGCGGGCTCTTACAACACATAACAATCCATACATCAATTGCATCAAGCACATTTGTACATATGTTGCCATCATCATTTCCAAAACACTTTCTACTTCAGCCCTTGGCAGGGCTCCTCTTTTTTACCCTCTCTCACCCCTTCCACCTTCGTGAACCCTTGATAAATTGTAAATTATTATACTTTCAAATCTTACACCGTCCGCTGTCTCCCTTCACCCACATTTCTGTTGTTCATCCCCCTAGGGCGGGTAATGTTTCAATCATTGTGATCGGTTCCCCTTTCTCCCTGTGCTCCCCCACCTCCCCCTGCTCTCATAATATCGCTACTCCTATTATCGTTCCTGAGGGGGTTATTTGTCCTGGATCCCATGTGTCAAGAATTTTTATCAGTGCACATGCTCCAGTCTAGCTGGATTTGTAAGGTAAAACTGGAGTGATAATAGTGTCAGGGGAGGAAGCATTAAAGAACAAGAGGAATGTTGTGTGTTTCATCAGTGCTCTACTGTGACCTGGCTGGCTCATCCCTTCCTTGTGACCCTTCTGTGAGGGGAGGTCCAATTGTCTACCAATGGGCTTTGGGTCTTCACTCCGGCTCCCCTCATTCAATATCAGACTGTAATTCTTTATGGGAGTCGAAAGCTGCGGAGCCTCATCTTTCTCCTGTAGTACAGCTGGTAGCTGCCAACTACACACCTTGCAGATAGCAACCCAGTGTGCGACCCACTACACCACCAGGGCTCCTGGGTCATTTCCAAAGAGTCGTGGGAAACTGTAAGCCTCCTCCCGTCAGACTGGCCAACTAACCCACCCAATTGACTGACTCACAGAACTGGTCCGGTTGAGTGTGAGCAGGAGTCATGGGTATGATTTCCCATCCACGACCTTTGGAAATTTGTTTTGGGTTTTACGCTGTGACAGCAAATTCCACCACCTGGAAAACCACATTCTGGGGCATTTCTGCCATGCTTATCAGTCATCCTACTCAAAACGCACTGCCATCCAGTCCATTCTGGGCGCATGGGCATTTTAAGTAGACTCCCCTGGGTCATCTTTGGTGAAATTTTAGATACACCTGCAACAAGTCAGATGTGACTGTGGGGGTTAATAGGAGGAATTACAAAGTCTATAATAGAAGAACCATGTCATGTAATTAACTGAGTCATACACTTAGTGATAGGTAGGTTAATTGTACCAGCCTAGCCAACAGCCATATGGGATTGATAAGAGTGCAGTTTAATTGTAGGGCACAGAGATAAATGGTTCGGTGAGCCTTGCCTGTCCGACTCTTGCACTCTGACGATCAGACCAGTGTGCGGCTGCCTTAGCTAGTCCTCTGCCTCAACTTGGGAACTACACTACCTTGGGACCCCTAACCCGTGGACCCTGTCACTATAGTTTGAGGTTACTTCAAGACCTGCTTCGCCACACTGCTGGTGTGTACATCACTTGAGCTGGGGACTGTCAGACCCTGTCGTCTGACTGACTATTGGTGACCTGCCCTGCTGTTTACTGGCAGTGGCTAGACTGCCTATATTTCTCTACAGAAGACTCAGCTGTCTGCTTCCTTGGCTTGCACTCAACAGCCCTCGTGAGTTGAAGGACTACCAATATATTAACTATCTCACAGAAGTTAGATAGTTCAACTGAGCCCTCTGTACTGTTCTGTGGACCAATCAGCTGTTTATTTCGTTGTGTTATATTTATCTATATCTATAGCTATATCTAGATACAAAATCATAAGTGTCCTGGTTTTATTTCTCTAGAGAATGCTGTCTAACACAGACCGCAACCATGAAACTCAGAAACCTAGGTAATGATCTTCTGCAGAGCTGCCTGTAGGTTTTTGTTGGCCCATAAAGAGGCAGCCCTGGGCTACAAAATCCAAAGGGGATACAAAAGTAACCCATGTATCTCTTTGGGGGGGAAAGTCTCTTTTAGGAAATATAATTATTATTTCTGATGTTATATTATTAATCCAATGTGAAAATTTCTGTCCTGTCTTACATTTATTTCTTCCTTGTATTTTGCAGCTTTTGCAAATTTTACTTTGCCAAGTTTAAAAGATACATAGTGTATTATTTTTTATTATCCCTTCCTAAAGCCCATAGGGCTTTCCCTCTATAATTTTTTAATCAGTCATTTGTCAAATAATATCAGCACCTTAGCATTGGCTCACCTCTTTTTGTTCTCTTGTGGTCCTTTACACTTTCCATATTGGTATCATCTAACATCTCATTTCTAAATTTTGGGATCGATGTAGCTCATTGATTTTGTTGATCCTTTTTCTTAAAACTCTCATTCTTTTACTTAGATAGCAAAAACTCCATAAATTCATTGATTATTCCTAAAAACAAAACAAAACTTGGTTCCTTTCTCTAAGACTTATTTCTCTCTTGCTGAAATATTTCCTATAACACTCCTTCAAAATAATTTTGGGGGTTGATAAACTTTATTATCTTTTATTATTCATGTTTCACTCTGACCCATAAATGTAGTTATGGTTCCATTTTGTAAATAAGACTTGCTATACTTTCTTTCGTCCAAATTTGCTAATGAAAAGACTGGTGTCAACTTGGTTCATGATTGTCTGTGTGTCCTATCTCTCAGAAATCTAAAACTCTGTGTTGTAGTCTGGGCTTGACTATCTCGGTAACTAACATTCCACCCCCCAGGCAACTTTGCCCCTTAGAAACCTCCCTGGGATTTCACCAGCCTGGTTGTCACCTAGCAGATCACCAAGCCTTTCCTCCACAGAGCCTACAGGACGGGTTTGAACTGCCAGTGTTTTGACTGAGTGCTTCACTGTTAGCACTAGCCACAGCCTTGTAAGGAATGGTGACATGCTAAGCTCCCATGTAGTGCCAAAGAACATCTGCAATTATTTTTTGATCATGTAAAATTTTCTTTTATAATTCTATTACTTTGTTGAACTCCCCAGGGTCTTAGATAATTGAATATTAATAATATCATAACATTTTTATTTCAAAATAAGGAATATACTGCAATACTCCATTTGCATTTTACAAACACACATTCATAAACCTACTGAGACATTTTACTGGTTTTCTACTAAAATGTTTAGCTTATCTTGAGATATGTAAGCATCATCTTCCAGGAAAACAATGAAAAATTATTTGAGACAACATTCTATTTTCAGGTTTAATTATAACTTAATTTGATGTATGCACCCTAATTTTCAATTATTTCTGAGAAGGTGATGTTCATTACTATGCGGTATTTTCATACAGCCTTGTAATCGTGGACTGTTTCCTCACCAGTAAAGACACAAAAATAACTTAGGACTTTCAATAAATAGAAACGGTTCTGCATGGCAGCTTTGTGTTTTCAATGATCTTAATAGAATGGGAAATGAAGCTTTAACGACCTGTGCAGACTTGCGTATGGTAAGTAACAGGATGACTGGCGAAGCTGAAAGTAAGAATTGACAAGGATTTTTGAACCGGTAACAACATGGTAATAGTATCTTCTCTACCGTAAGCTCCAGACACCCTTGACGAGCATTTGTTCTGCATTATGTTTGTGTACTTCAGACAGCAGGGACAAAGGTTGCGACTTGACAATATGAGTTCACATTTCAGAAACCAGAACACGCTTTTCTATGCTCCTCTGATTAAGTAACTAACATCACTATAAGTACCTGACAAGGGCACACGAGATTCTACCCATAACATTCTTTTGAATACTCAAAATGAAATTTCTTTTTTGAAAACAAAATGGAAATGTTCAAATCTTAATAAATTTTAACCAAGTTACCTCTGCATGTTGAGTGTTAGGTAGGTAGTGAGGAGCTGTTCTTATAGAGATTATATTTAAAAGGGATCAGGCAAACTAAGCAGGTAACTTTGGCTAATAAACTTCTATTAAAAATAAAATAAAACAGCAATGATAAAATAACGAGGGAATGGTGGATTTCTTTAAATAGGGTGATCAGTAACGGCATCTTGAGATAGTTGTATCATTTGAAACAAATGCAGTTGAAATAAATGGTAGTTGTATCATTTGAAATAAATGCAGAGAAACACTGAGAATAAACAAAAACAAAAGAACAAACTCTCACAGAGACCCGATTGTACAGAGTAGAACTGTCCCTTCAGGTTTGCAGGACACTACATATAGGGACAGACAGACGTACCTTTCTCCTAAAATGCAGCTGGTGGACTTCAACCACTGACCTTGCAGTTAGCAGCCCAATGCTTAATTTACTGTATCACCTTCCTCCTTAAACCTTATGGAAAAAACACAAAAATCAAACCCACTGCTCTAGAGTTGATGTTGACTCATAGAAACCCTATAGGGCAAGGTAGAACAGCCCCTGTGAGTTTCCAAGACTACAACTATTTATAGGAGTAGAAAGTCTTTCTAGAAAGGAGTAGAAAGTGGAAAGGAATAGAAAGTCCTCCCATGTAGTGGTTGGTTGTTTCAAACTGCTGACCTTACAGTTACCCACCCAATGCAGAACCACTATGATAGCAAGGTTCCTTAGGGGAAAAAAACTGCAAATGGAAAGGCCTGAGGTGTGAGAGAGCTTCTTGTGTTGGAGGGACAAACAGGGCTGTAGTTTAGTGTATAGTGCACCCAGATGAGATGGAGGAGAGCCAGCCCTTTAATGTTCCAAGGTCAAGTCAGATGCAGCTGGGGCAGGTTCTTGAAGGCTGGGTAACATTTAGAGTTTCTGCTGCGTGCAATGGGAGACTCCGTAAGATTCTGAGCTAAAGGTGACACAACATCTTTGATAGTTTTAAAAGAGGCAAGAAGTGACACGCCAACTGGGTGAATCAAGATGGAGGTTTGAACCCAGGTAATCGTTGAAGAAAGAAAGGACAAAGAGGATCAGTTGGAGTAAATATATTTAGGAGACATTTTGGAAGTTATATGATGACTCACTCACTGTCATGGAGTCAACACTGACTCAGCAGAATGTCCCTTTGGGTTTCTGAGACTGAATTGGACATGGGAAGTCAGATAGATAGAGCCAGAGAGAATGGATTCATGTCTGCACATAAAATGTTAACAGTTACTTCACACCAGAAGTGGGATCTAAAAAAGAAAACAGTGATAAAGTAGATTTTGTCAAATTTGGAAACCCTGGCTTTAACAAAGACCCGCTTAAGAGAGTGAGAAACAAGAAGCTACAACGTGGGAGACAATGTTCACAAACCGCATCTTTAACAAAGGACTAGTATTTAAAGTATATAGTGTTTTCAAGCACCAGAACAAAACATCTAACCATCCAATTAGAACCTTGACCAACTGAAACACTTCACGGAAGAAGGTACACAGAGGGCAAATAAGCATGGGGAAATGTTGTGTTATTAGCCCTTAGAGAAGTACAAATTAAACCCCCCGTGAGCTATCACCACCCATTTTTCTAAACATTGTTCAGTGCCTTCAGGTCAGTTAGACCCTATGTGCAGCAGAACGAGCACTGCCCTGTCCGGCGCCTCCTCCCAGTTGTTCTGATGTTTAAGCCCATCATTGCAGCCACATGTCAACCCATCTCCTGAGAGGCTGCCTCTACTTTGTTGCCCTTCCGCTTTCCCGGCCATGATGTCGTTTCCAAGACGATTCTCTCCTGATAGCATGCACAAAGTACGTTAGATGAAGCCTTGCCAGCCTGGCCTTTAAGAACATTCCTACATAGTTCAAATTAAAAGTAGTGACAGCACTGATTTGGCGAGGATGTGGAAAAACTGGATTGGTCATATATTGCTGGTGGGAATGTAAAATGGGAAAGCCGCTCTGTGGTAAATGGTAAACGCACAGTGATACGTCCACACAGAAATTACTACGTAGCGTTAAGAAAGAATGAACGGTGGATGCCTGCAACAAGCTGGATCACTCGTCAGAAAGTTAAACTGAAAGAGGAAAAAGGTTACGTGCTGTCTCATTCCATTTATATGATATTATTGAAATGAAAAATTCTAACAACTATATATAATGGTTGACAGAAATTTAGGAGAGGGTTTGAGCAAAAGGGTAGGAGTTTGACTGTGCAAGGACAGCACTGGAGATCTTCGTGGTGAAGGAAATGTCCTGTCCCATTAATGTACCAATGCCTACATCCTGGTGAAATCTTGTACTCTAGTTTTTTAATAGGTTAGGGGAAAGTGTTCTTGTGTTAAGGGAGGCCTTGAGTAGAGGCTCATAGCTTAATAACCATCATATAAATATGTGTACATTGCCTTCTATCCCTTTCATTATAAATTAATATATTTACATATATACTTGATACAATTGATGTATGAAATGTTATAAGATCTGGAAGAGGTCATAATAAAATGATTTTTTAAAAGGACCAATGTGTTCAGATAGTGCTTAAGGTTTTCAGCGGCTAATCTCTCAGAATTGGACAGTCTTTTCCTTCTTCATAATATACTTTTAGTCTAGAAACTTCCACTGAAACCTGTTCACCTGGGTTGCATATTGTGGGTCTTCCAATATCCTAGTAACATGGAAGCCACCTGCTGCAACTTGGCACATGGTGGTGGACTTCACCACATACTCCTGGAGGAAGTCTGCAAGTCTATGGTGAAACTGTTTCCTCAGCTCAAATCGATGCCTATTTGATTCATAACATTCGAAAAATGGCTATTGAGATCAGTTTGTTAAAGATTTCTTCATCTTCCTGCTCTGAGCACGCTCTTCAAGAGATCTATAATTTCCCAGTTTTCCAAGGGAGGTTACAATGTATCTAAAGGCCCTGTAACCCAGACCATATCTATGGATAAAATTATTGTTGCTGTTAGGGGTCACTGAGTCTATAGACTCAGAGTGACCCTGCACTAAGAGCGTAAAAGGCCACTCATATGGTTTTCTAGGCTGTAATCCTTATGGGGTGACCTGATGGCACAGTGGTTTTAAGTTGGGCTACTAACTGCCAGGTCAGCAGTTTGCCACCACCAGCTTCTCTGTGGGAGAAAGATGGGGTTTTCTACTCCCATAAAGAGGTAAGGTCTCAGAAACTCACAGGGGCAGTTCGGCTCTGGCCTCTTGGGTCCCTGTGAGTTGACATCCACTTGATCTTTATGGGAGCAAATCAGTAGGTCTTCATCTCATAAAGACATCAAAACACCATCCTCCTGGTTAGTACCTAAGTTCTTAAACGATGGGCCACCAAGACTCCTCTGGGATAAAATTAAAGACTGTAACTAGAAGATATCTTAAGAAAAATGTAAATAACTGGATTAGAGAACCCACCAATGGATGGCCACCAAACTAGGAGTTTGATAGCAAGTGGGAATCATAGGCCTTTACAGTGATTGAAGATTTTCCTCTCAAATAGAAGGACAATGATACCTTCATGATACACACAGGCTCTTTCTTGGAATGACTACTTCACTGTCATTGAGTCAATTCCGACTCATAGCGGCACTAATGGACAGCACAGACCTGCCCCTGTGGGTTTCTGAGACAGTTTGTCTCTATGGGAGCAGACAACCTCTTCTTTCTGCCACACAGATGGCGTATTTGAACTGGCCTTGGAGTCAACGGTGCAATGCGTAATGCACAAAACCTCCAAAACTCCCTTCTGGAAAGAAATAGCTATAGAAGAAATACTTTAATGTAATGGTACGATTTGGAATGCTAAGCATTTATCTAATGAAATCTATTGAGTCCTTAAGTGAAAATATGAATGAATCTCTGATATGTTGAAATTTGGATGGTCAGAATAATAAAATTTCAGATAACACCGAATAATATACTTTAAGAGATAATGTAATCACTAGGTCTAAACTCACTGGGAAAGGAAGAAAGTTATGGGCTTATGAGTTCTAGTTACCTAGGGAAAACAGAGATGATATGTATCTTTTGCATAGCTACATGTAGAATAAATGAGTCTGTGATCATACTAACACACACACTTCCCATTTCATTCCAATAGCACTTTGTAAGGTAAAATTGACTCTAAAGCAGAGATTATTTATATTCCCTTTAATTTTCAAATAACTTTTAATAATTTAAAATACTTATAAAATTTTAAGTAGCCTTGGATGCTTTAAAATTGTGTCTCTTATTGACCACTATCAATTTTTTCCAGTTGACATCACCTACATGTTTCCTATGAATTGAGTAAACAACTATATACTGGTTATATGTTTTATTTACATCCATTTAGCTAAAATTTTTACTTAAATTTGTTTATGGAGCTTTTTGCAATGTAAAACATAAAGGAAATCACCTTCATCTCTTAAACACCAACTTCACTGAAGCTCAAAATCCTGAATTGTCATGTTTTTATAATAGTGTGCATAATCCAGAAACAAAACCTGTATCACAATGTGTGTTGTTATATAACATGCATGTCATACTTACTATATTCACATCTACATAAGGCTAAGTGTGCATGAGGAGAGAGGGGATGGGTGGTATTGGATGACAGTAGGAAAAATGATTGCTGTCTTCATGATTCGGGGGTAAGTTTGAATGTGATTATTCAGATGTTTGAAATAATTTGGCGAGGGGAAACGCTAAGGGCATGCCACAGAACAGAAAGTGGAACAGAGCAACAAAGTCCCCAGGAAATATCAGAAATAGACTTTGGGTCCAGGGCTTGGCCCCATCGGACCCAACCAGAAAAACTCCTAAAGGTCAACAACCAGACTTTGAACTATTTACAGGCTTTCTTTCTTTTTTTTTTTTTTGTCATTGTTTTTTCTTTTGCTCTGTATTGTTTTGGGGGCATATTATTATCCCTGCAGGTCTATCTAGATTAGCTAGGCAGGAAAAACAATCTGAAGAAGAAAACAATGGACCTGGCAGTTCCAGGGGGACATGGGGGAGGAGTAGGCAGGGTGGGGGTGAGGCGGGGAAGGAAGTTGGTGTTAACAAACCCAGGGACAAGGGAACCACAAGTGATCCAAAATTGATGGTGAGGAGGATGTAGGAAAGCCTAGTATGTCTTGATCAGAGGCAATGTAACCGGGAGGCCTTACTAAAACTTAAATGAAGGCTGAACATGATAGTGGGACAAGAGAAAAGTTTAAGGAAATAGAAGAAAGAACTAGGAGGCAAAGGATATTTATAGAGGTCTAAATACAGGCATGTACATAGGTAAATATATTTATATATGACAATGGGGAAATAGATCTATGTGCATATATTTATAGGTTTAGTACTAAGGTAGCAGATAGACATTGGGCCTCTACTCAAAGTACTCCCTCAATGTAAGAACACTTTGTTCTAGTAGCCTGGCATTCCCTGATGCTCACCTTCCTAACACGATCACTGAAGACAAAGGAGGTGCATAAGCAGATGTGAAGAAAGCTCGATGGTTCCCGGCTATCAAAAGATATAGGGTCTGGATTTTAAAGGCTTGATGATAAATAAGCAGCCATCTAGCTGAGAAGCAACAAAGCCCACATGGAAGAAGCACACCATCCTGTGTGATCACAAGGTGTCAATGGGGTGAAGTATCAGGCATCAAAGAACAAAAACTCATATAATTGTGAATGAGAGGGAGGGCAGAGTGGAGATCCAAAACCCATTTGTA
The DNA here is from genome assembly GCF_050624435.1 of Tenrec ecaudatus. NCBI lineage: Eukaryota > Metazoa > Chordata > Mammalia > Afrosoricida > Tenrecidae > Tenrec > Tenrec ecaudatus. Next base: position 101,171,602 of record NC_134532.1, on the reverse strand, counting down.
GGCAACAGGACATCCCCTTACAGAAGGGTCGTGGGGAGGAGAGCAGCCAGTCAGGGTACAGTGTAGCAATGATGAAACACGACTTTCCTCTAGTTCTTTAATGCTTCTCCCCTGACCCTGCACCCCCACTATCATGATCCCAATTCTACCTTACAAATCCAGCTAGACCAGAGGATGTTCACTGGTACAGATCAGAGCTGGAAACACAGGGAATCCAAGACAGATAAACCCCTCAGGACCAATAATGAAAGTAGAGATATCAGGAGGGGAAGGAGAAGGTGGGCTAGAAAGGGGGAACAGATAAAAATGATCTACATATAACCCCCTCCCTGGGGGATGCATAACAGAAAAGTGGGTGAAGGGAGACATCAGACAGTGTAAGACATGAAAAAATAATAATTTATAAATTATCAAGGGTTTGTGAGAGAGGGAGGGGGGAAAATGAGGAGCTGATACCAAGGGCTCAAGTAGAAAGCAAATGTTTTGAGAATGATGGTGGCAACAAATGTACAAATGTGCTTGACACCATGGATGGATGGATGGATTGTGATAAGAATTATATGAGCCCCCAATAAAATAATTTAAAATAATAATAATTTGGCAAAATATCCCAACAGACTGACCACTAGATGTAGCTTCTAGTCAGGTTTACTACAAATATATTTGTCCTTGTGTAATTGCATTTTCAGCAAATAAGCTACATTTTATCTTGTTGCGTCACTGACCTTTGAAGAAAATCAGTTTTACGAAACTCATCTTGAAAATGTAGACATGGCCTATCTTTGGAAAGGGTCAGTAATGGCTAAAAGTTATGAATTTCATAGTCATCTGCAATCTGTAGGAGAATGCATGCTAAAAATAATTATAGTTTGACGTTTTAAATCATTCTCTTTGTACCTCCGTATGAATATATCAGCTTTCAATGATCACCAATCTAAATCTAGATACAAGGTATGGAAGAGTTGTTTTCTCATAATATGAAGATGCCCAGTTTTCATGAAATAAATAATTTACGGAGACATAACACAGTGCTGCAAATGTGAAACCGTGCCGTTTGGATGACATAACTCTTGCGTGTTCTGGTTCAGATTTAAGGAATAACACGATTGCACTTGAAAGTTTACGTTGGCATTCGACTCCTAATCAAGATGAAAAAAATGTCCAGTGGTTGTCCTTCAGGAAACCTGATAAGCTGCTGTGGCCACTAGCCATAGGGGCTGTGTTTTTTTCTCGAAATTTTGCCCAGATCAATTATGTCTTGGCTTAGTGTACATTTGAATATGGAAGGGAGACAAAAGAGTTGAGATCATTTGAGTCAGAGAGAATGCTGAAGAATCAATGGCTGGCCAGTGAGCACTAATTCTCTATCGCTCATCAGTCATCTGACATAAATGCCCAGAGGAGAATTCTGGGAAGCCCACACTGGAGGCCGAATCCAGCAATTTCTTTGGATGCATTCACTCATAATCTGAAACAGATTGAGCATATTAGACATAATTTGTCTTTAATAACTGTCTTTGAGCAGCCCTAGGGTTGTTTTTTTTTAAATATTCATTTGAAATTTAATTCTTTGGGGGTTGGGAAAGTACCGAATTTGTCTTGGCTACAATAATATGCCATATGCTTGAAGAATATGTTGAACTAAATGCATCTTTATGGTAGTTTGATATAAAGTAGCTACACTGTTTAGTACTTTTCTGATCCAAACAGTTATAAAATTCACTAAACACTCAAAACCAAACCACGGTCAGTTGAACCAATTCAGACTTATAGCGATATTGTATAAGGTCTGAGGCTGTATATTTTACAAGAGCAAATAGCCTCATCTTCCTGGAGTTACAGTTGGTGGGTTTGAACCATGGACCTTGTGGTTATCCATTCAAAGCTTACTCTACAGTGCCTGAGAACAAATCTAGTGTTTTCCTTTGGTTCTACTGTGTTATAACTATTTAAAACCCAAACAGATTTTTTTTCTTTCCTTAAGTAGCAGTTCAATGCATATCTCTTGTCTATCAGTTTGACGTCCTGTGCTGGTTTGTATGTTGCTACGATTCTGAAAGCTGTGTCTCAGATGTTTGAAATTCCAGCAGGCGTGACGACGGTCTGAGGCATAAGTAGCCAATTAAAGTCAGGTAGATCATCATAGAATACTGTTCAATCTAGTGCTGGTAGATTAGCTCCTCAGGTTAGAAGACATCCAAATCATAAACATACAGTGCCTGCACCATCCATGGTGAAGATGATGGAGTACTGGACAGCACTTGTACTGGGACACTCTGTTGTCCTAGGTCACCATGAGTCGGAGCCAAGCCTACAGCAACTAATCACGACCAGGATGATCTCATTCTACTACCAAGCTCTCCTTGAAGGCAGGCTTTGCTTTTTACTCGTTACAGCAAACACATACTTTTACTAATCATTTCAATATTTCAAATTTAACTTGAGAAGGGAAAGAACACTCTCTTGAAAGCAAGAATTAAGTTGTAAAATTAAGCAAACAAGTTTAAAAAAAGGCATAAAGGATTAAAGACAGAGGTGTCCTGGTGGCAGAGTGTTTATGAGTTGGGTTGCTAACTGCAAGGTCAGCAGTTTGAAACCACTAACTACTCTTTGGGGAAAGACAGGGTTTTCTACTCCCATAAAGAGTTACAGTTTCAAACACCCACAGGGGCCATTCTACCCATTCCCATAGGGTCACTGAGTCCACATAGACTTGTTGGCAATGAGTTTGAGAGTTTTTAAGAAAGGATTGAAGCTGAAAATTAATTTGGATGACATACATTGCAAAATTTCATATTCTTTTTTAAAAAATTGTTAAAACCTCAGAGTAAGTCCATCATGCATTTGATACAGAAATGAATTGTTTTCTTTTTTAAAATTAAAAAAAAATTTTTAAACATTTTATTAGGAGCTCATACAATTCTTATCACAATCCATACATATACATACATCAATTGTATAAAGCACATCAGTACATTCTTTGCCCTAATCATTTTCAAAGCATTTGCTCTCCACTTAAGCCCTTTGCATCAGGTCCTCTTTTTCCCCCTCCCTTCCTGCTCCCCCCTCATTCCTGAGCCCTGGATAAATGAATTGTTTTCTAAAACAGACATTTCTTTAAACTATCCACATTTTTTATTTAAAGGCATTTCTCCTATCTTAAAAGTGTTTAACTCAACATTTTCTGTAATACACAGAGAGAAAATGATCAATTAAAGAATGAACTTTTTAAGAGATAAATTACTGTAAGTTCAGAGTAAAAAAGGAGTGTTTATTTTACTAAATCTTTCTTCTCCCAAATCTTTAAAATAGTTGTAGTATTAGTGCTTCTTAAATATGAACGGAGCTACAAGGAATGTTTCAGGAATTGTATGAAAACAAGTTTTTAAAAGTTTTCTAGAAAGTAGAGCTTTATAAAAATCTACTTCTATTATCTGTAAATATGTTTGGTTTTTTGTAATGTAGAAAGTATGTATTTTACTAAATAGTGTTTTCAAATCAATCCAATCTCCAAATTGTAAATGTATATTACTTATAAAATTTCCATCAAAAAGCATACATATATGAAGGTGAACAAGTGGCCATCTAGCTCAGAAGCAACAAAGCCCACATGGAAGAAGCACACCAGCCTGTATGATCATGAGGTGCCAAAGGGACCAAGTATAAGGCATCATACAAATATATATATATATATATCTCATAGCAGAGTGGAGACCCAAAGCCATTTGTTGGCCACTGGAGATCCCCTCACAGAGGAGTTTAGGAGAGAAGATGGGTCAGTCAGGGTGCGATGTAGTACCGATGAAGAACACAGCTCTCGCCCAGATCCTGGATGCTTCCTCCCCTGAACTACCATGATCCGAATTCTACCTTGCAAGACTGGATAGGGCAGAGGTGGTACACTGGTGCATATGGGAGCTGGAGGCACAGGGAATCCAGGGTGGATGATACCTTCAGGACCAGGGATGTGAGGGGCGATACTGGGAGAGTAGAGGGTGAGTGGGTTGGAAAGGGGGAACTGATTACAAGGATCTACATGTGACCTCCTCCCTGGGAGATGGACGGCAGAGAAGGGGGGAAAGGGAGACTCCGGATAGGGCAAGATATGACAAAATAACAATCTATAAATTATCAAGGGCTCATGAGGGAGGGGGGAGTGGGGAGCAAGGGGGGAAAAAAGAGGACCAGATGCAAAGGGCTTAAGTGAAGAGCAAATGCTTTGAAAATGATTAGGGCAAAGAATGTACGGATATTCTTTATACAATTGATGTCAGTATATGTATGGATTGTGATAAGAGTTGTATGAGCCCCTAATAAAATGTAATAAATAAATATTTTTTAAAGCATACATATTTTGGGAACTTTTTGTTAGGTTTGCAACTCTATTCAGATTATACTCTAAAGAGATAACTTTATTTTACATTTGAAGTTTAAAGTCTTTTCTCTTCTAGATGGCTTGTGTACTTCAAAATGGAATAAACTTCCATCACCATTTTAAAAAACTAAAGTGAAACTGTAGAAATGGTGTGTAAAGTCAGTCGAGTCAGTTCTGACTCATCGCAACACCAGCTGCCCGCTTATCTCCATCCTCACAATCCCTGCTCCGCTGGCGTCCTTGTTTCAGCCACTGCATCCGCCTGTCTTGTTTAGGGTCTTCCTTTTTTGGATGACCTTTTACTGCCCAAGCATGCGCTACTCCAAGGGCTGGTCCCTTGTGATAACGTGACCATGTATGTGAAACAAAGTCTTGTCATCCTTCTTACTAAGGATCACCCTGGTACTTTTCCCAAGATAGGCTCTGCATTCTTCTCACAGCCCTTGGTATATTTAATATTCTTTGACAACGCTGAAATCCACAAGCATCAATGATTCGATCTTCTCTATTCATTGTCTAGCTTCCACATGCATCAAAGACCATTGAAAAGATCATGGTTTTGAGGGAGTGCATCTTACTCCTCCAGCGACATCGTTGCTCTTGAGCCCAAAGAGGAGGTCAGACTAGTCTCACCTTGAGCACAAAGAGGAGGTCATTGCAGCAGACTAGTTCAGGGCAGCACGGCCTTTTGACTTTCTGACGGCTGTTCTGACAGGCGCTGCCACAGTGGCTGCACCGTTGGGCTCAACCCCTGGAAGGAGTATGAAGATGTTGCAGGGCCAGGCTGCATTTTGTCCTGTTGTGCGTGGGGTCACTGTGAATCAGAACCAACTGGACTGTAGCTAACAACAACAGAAAGTGATAGTGATTCTCCTTTGTTCCCTCTACCCTCCCCAGTAGCCACCAAAGAACACTGCTTTCTGGGTATCTATGTATTCTTATCTTTTTAAAAATCATTTTATTGGGGCTCATACAACTCTTATCACAATCCATACAAACATCAATTGTATAAAGTACACTTACACATTTGTTGCCCTCATCATTCTCAAAGTTCGCTCTCCATTTGGGTTCCTGGAATCAGCTCATTTTCCTTTCTCCCCTCCACCTCCCTCCCCGCTTCCCCTCCCTCATGAACCCTTAATAATTTATAAATTATTATTTTATCTTATCTTACACTGCCAGGCGTCTCCCTTCACCCACCTTTCTGTTGCCCACCCCCCAGAGAGGAGGTTATATGTAAATTCTTGGGATCAGTTCCCCCTTTCTACTCCCCTTCCCTCCCGGTATCGCCACTCTCACTGCTGGTCCTGAGGGCTTCATCTGTCCTAGATTCCCTGTGTTTCTAAAATGAGTCCAGGATTGATTAGTGTAGTTCACTCAGCATAATAACCTTCACATTATACTTCCAGAACTTATCATTATTCCTGATCATTTTAGAGTATTTCATTATATGTATCACAATCTGTTTACTCAATCATCCACTGCTGGGCACTTAAGTTGTTTCCATCTTTTTGCTCTTGCGAGTGGGGCTGCAGTGGATTTAGATGTGCACGGGTCTGTTCATGTCACTACTCTTAGATTTTGAGGGTATAAGGAAGGAATAAAACTGCTAGGTCATAAGGTATGTATTTTTAAGATTTTGAGAGATAGCCATAACATTTTCCACAGTGTTTATATTATTCCATAATCCCACTAGCAGTGTATAAGGTTCCAGTTCCCCCACAATCTTACCAGTATTTGTTGTTTCTTGTTTTTCAGAATAGTGCCAGTTTGGAAGAGGTGAGAAGGTATCTCATTGAAGTTTGGATTTGCATCTCTCTAATTGCTAATGATCATGAGCATCTTCACATGTTTTTGTTAACAGCCTGTTCTCTTTGAAGAAATGCACGTTCCTTTGCCCATTTTTATTAGATTGCCATTTTGTTGAACTTTTCTATGTCTTTTGAAAATTGTATCCTTATCATCAATATGATTTTTTACCCTAGTGTGTGGGTTTTTTGATGAAATCTTTTAATGAGGACAATTAATTTTTATGACTTCTCTGCTAATTTGCATTATGTTCTTAGAGCATTTGTAATTGTGTTTGGTAGTCTATTCTCTACAAAAGCATATCCCATTAACTTTGTCCCTATGTTATCTTCCAGAAACTTTAGAATTTTAGTTTTAACATTTAGGTCTTTAATCCATTTTGAATTATTTTTGTATATATTGAGAAGCATGTAATCACTTTCATTTTTCTACACAGAGATATCCAGTTTTGTCAGCACCATTTGGTAAGGAGACTATTTCTATCCTAGTAAATAGCATTTGATCCCTTGTCGAATATTAGCTGCCTGCAGATGGATATACTTCTTTCTGTATTCTCAGTCATCTTCCACTATTCTGTTTCTGTCATTATACCAGAACAAGGCAGTTGTATTATTAGATTTACTACATGTTTTGAGATCAGAAGTCCTCTTTGTTGTTCTTCAGTGCTGCTTTGGCTATTCAGGATCCCTATCCTTTCCATGTAAAGTTAGTGATAAATATTTCCATTTTAATAAAGAACATTATTGCATTATATCTATAGACTGATTTGAGTAGTCCTGACATTTTCAAAGTGTTAAGTCTTCCAGCCCATGAGCATGACCTGTTTTCCCATTAATTTTATTCTCTTTTTGTTTCTTATGTATTATTTAATAGTCTTATCTTGTACAGAACTTTTATAACCCTGGTCGTATTGATTTCTAGGTATTTGATCCTCTTGAGGGCTATTGTAAGTGGTATTTTTTTTTAATTTTCAAAATTCCCTTTGCTGGTATAAAAGAAGCCAACCAATATACAAAGGAAAAATGTGGAAGACAAAAGTTAAAACTGGCAGAAGAAACAAACAAACAAAAAAAAGAATAGAGTGGTGACAAATAAAATGGAGGATAGAGAAAAAAGAGAAAATCAATAAAACCAAAACTTGGTTCTTTGAAGTGTAAAATATTGATAAAACTTTAAACTTATTTAAAAATTTCTAATTAGTGACATTTCACCGGATCAGATTGGAAAACATTCAGAAGGGGCAGCAGAGCAACCTGAAACACTTTAAAGGTTGTGTTTTTTCTCTTTTTTTCCTTTTTCTTTCTTTTCGCTTATTCCTTTTTTCATGTCTATCCATATAGGATAGGCAGGATAACCAATCCCAAGGAGAAAATAATGGGGCCAATCGCTCTGGGGGACATAGAGAGGAGGAGGTGGGAGAAAGGGAATAGGGAGCCAATAAACCCAGGGAACAGGGAACAGTAAGAGATCTAAATTCGATGGCGAGGGTGTAGAATGCCTGATATGGCTTGATCAAGTGCAATGTAGCCGAGAGAAAGCACTTAGAGTCGAATGAAGGTCAGACATGATAGTGGGACAGGAGGAAAATAAAAAGAAATAGAGGAAAGAACCAGGAGGCAAAAAACATTCATAGAGGTATAAATATAGGCATGCCTATGTATAAACACATTACTATATAATGATAGGGATATAGGGCTATATACACATAATTAAATGTCAAGTATTAAGGTAGAAGATGGGCACTGGGTCTCTAGTCAAGTACTCCTTCAATGCAAGAACACTTTGTCCTAATGACCCAACATGCTATGTTGCTCACCTTCCCACCACAATCACTGGAGACAAAATGGGTGCATAAACAAATGTGGTGAAGAAAGCTGATGGCACCTGGCTATTACAAGATATAGCATCTGGGGTCTTAAAGACTTGAAGGTAAACAAGCTGCCATCTAGCAGGGAAGCAACAAAGCCTGCATGGAAGCACACCAGCCTGTGTGATCACACAGTGTCGACAGGATATGGTATCAGGCTTCTGAAGACCCAAAACAAATAAATACAATGCAAAGGATGGGGGATCAGAGTGGAGACCCAAAGCCCATATGTAGATAATAGGACATTGTCTCACAGACGGATCACAAAAAAGTACGAGACAGATGGGGTGCATCATGGCACCAATGGAACACACAACATTCCTCTAGTTCTTTAACGTTTCCACCCCCCTACCCCCCACTATCATGACCCCAGTTCTACCTTACAAATATGGCTAGACTACAGCATGTACACTGGCACAGATAAGAGCTGACACATGGAATCCAGGACAGATAAACTCCTCAGGAACAGCAATGGAATAGTGATACCATGAGGGTAGGGGGATAAGGGGGAGAAACAGGGAACCAACTACAATGACCAACATATAATCCCACCACCACCCGCTCCACAGGAGGATGAACAACAGTAATGTGGATAAAGGGAAACAGTGGGTGGTGTAAGATATCAAAATAAAAATTTTATAATTTATTAGGGGTCCATGAGGGTGGGAGTGTGGGGAAGGGAGGTGAAAAAGGAGGAGTTGATACCAAGGGCTCAAATAGAAAGGAAATATTTTGAAAATAATGATGGCAACACATGTACAAATGTGCTTGATACAACTGATATATGGATTGTTATAAGAGTTCTAAGAGCCCTGTGTTAGTCTGGGTTGGCTAGAGAAATGAATTAATACACCCTCATATGTGTATAAGAAAGAACTTTATGTAAAAGAGTGATTGTATATTAAGAATGCCTTGAGAATGATTGGGGCAGGGAATGTATGGATGTGCTTTATACAATTGATGTATGTATATGTATGGATGGTGATAAGGGTTGTATGAGTCCCTAATAAAATGTAAAAAAAGAAAAGAGGAGAAAAAAATGATTAGGGCAAAGGCTGTACAGATGTGCTTTATACAATTGATATATGTATATGTATGAACTGTGATAAGAATTGTATGAGCCCCTAATAAATTGTTAAAATTAAAATAAATAAATATTTCACTATTAAAAAAAAAAGAATACATCCCAGCCCAGTCCAGATCAAGTCCATAGTTCGATATTAGCCCATGTGTCCAATACCAGTCTATAAATTCTTCTTCAGACTCATGCAACACATGCAATAATGCTGAATGCGGGAAGATCACGGGTCAGTGGGTAGAAAGTCTTGCATATCCAGTGGTGGTGGAAGCATCTCAGCACTGGTATGGGTCTCCATGTGGCTCCTTCAGCTCCAGGACTCTGACTCCATCAGCATAACTCAATGTGGCTTGTCAACAGGAATGTGAAGCAGAGAGTTTGTGCTTGCCCCGCCTCCACAGAGAAAGACAGGAGTTCTCAGAATCCTTAGAAGGCCATGCCTCATTCATTGGCTGTGACCTGATTGACAGGCTAGCCTCCACCCTTCACAAGTTGACAGATTATGTAATTGCAACAAGCCCCCCCCCAAATGATTTATTAAAATAAAATAATAATTTATCATTTAAAAAGCATGAAAAAGCTCAAATTATGAAAACTCAAAATAAAAGTAAAGACATCACTCTCAATTGCAAAGAAAAATTAAAAAGAACACTGTAAGAACATACTAGTAACAATTATATGCCAACAAGTCAGACAAATCAGAAAAAAATGAACAAATACCAAGAAACAGACAAACTACCAAAACAGACTAAAGAAGATGGTGTTATGCTGAGTTGTCTAGAGAGACAAGTCACTGACACTCTATGTACAAGAAAGAACTTTATATCAAGAAGCAACTTTACATTCAAGGATGTACCTCAGTCCAACTCAAGTCCATGGGTCTGATGGCCCTCTTCAGACTCATGTAGCTGCAGGCTTATGACGAAGAAAAGTGAAGTGGGAAGCAAGGGCATCACAGGCTGGTGAGCAGTCATGTTGATCCAATGGCAGTGGAAACATGTCAGGGTGCCAACAGCTGTCAGGGTCAGGTAACCCATAAGGGGGCTGCCCATAGAAGCAGGAACAGAGTCCCAGCACACTAGAAGGCACAAGGGAAAAGAGATAGGTAGTAGGGGTCCCTGACTTCTCTCTTATAAAAAGGTCACAGATCTCTGGAGGCATCTTAAAGCTATGACCTGATTGACAGGTTGGACTCCACCCTCCACAAGTGTAAGCTGGTATAAAATCTAACTACCACAAAGTTATAATTGAAGTTGGAATTGACCTATACAAGAGATTAAATCCATAATAAAAACATAATGAAATTCCTAGGACTGTGGTTTCATAATTTAGAAAATTCTACCAAGCATTTACTGAGAAATTAATGGCAATTCTTTTTCAAATTCTACTCCCCCCAAAGCCAGATATATTAAAAAAAAAAAAAGAAAAAAGAAAACTACCGGTCAATATCAGGAGTGTAAAAACTATCTACAAAACAACGGGAGAACAAATTCAGTAGCATATTAAAGGGACTATAAGAAGGACTTAATCCCACAAATACAAAGTTGGGTCAAAATAATGAAAATAAATTAATGTAATGTACAAGTTACTAGCATGAAGGGAAAAAATTACATAGAGAAAGCATTAGATATAATCTAGCACTTTTCCATGATAAAAAATAAAGGCAATTTCAATGGTGTATCTGTTTGTTCTTATATTTTTGTTTGTTTGTTGTTATATTTTTATCTGAGGATTAAAGGGCTTGTGCCTGCAAGTTTTCCTTCTCTAAAACAAAGCCAAGTTTACAGTTATTTAAAAGGATTAAAGGTGGGTGGTTGCTGTCATTATTACTCATGGACATCCAATTCTAAAAAAAAGATACTTATTAATATCTAAAATGAAATTTTTGATAGAACCCCATTTGACAAGAAAAATGAGGCAAATGAACAGAGCAATTCAAAACCACAGAATTCCTGGATTTCCAAGCTGGGCGGGACCTGTGTACTGAGCACAATTCCTATTCCAATGGACACCTGACCCTGACCCCGCCAGGTGAGGGTTCCTATCTTATTCATGTGTGTGACTCCTGTGCACACAGCTCCGCACGTGCTGGTCACTTGATAAATACATTTGAAATAAACTACTACTGTCTGTTGGATGAATGAAATTCATTCTAATGTAACAATTTATAATCTCAGAATGGAAGACTTCTGGCCCTGGTCCCTCTGCAAATAAATGGTTTATTGTTCATTTATATATTAGAAATGAACAAAAGCCTCAATGGGAGAACACTAATGGCCATCCCAAACTAACAGAAAGGTTGAAATCCAAAAGTGTGTATGTAAATAGGTTCACTTCAGCTTGGAATACATTTTTCCAGAGAAACAATGTCACACATTATGATTTCCTTCTCTGGCCAACTGATAGGAACCACCAAGCAGGACCTTTCAAGGTTTGAACTGGGTGACATTCCAACTAGGCAATGTAAGGAAGGGGCAGAAGAAAGGGAAGTAAAAATAATGTGGTCAGGAGCAAAATGGTAGCCTGCTTGCCTTCCTCGTCACATTCGTTCACCAAACAAGCATGTTTTGGGTGGCAGGCACTGAGTGACACAGCAGAAATGGAAACAGATATCATGGTCTATATCCTTCCTAAGCGTATGTTCTACCCAGACAGCCATTCTTGGGCTACCGGGGGAATGGGGAGAGGAGGGGATGGGACGGGAGGAGAGAGGACCAGAAGGTGGGAGGAGGGAGGAAGGAGGACAAGGAGGAGGAGGAGATGGTAGAGGGATACAATGAACAGAAGAGGTAAATATGAAGGTATGAAATACCATTTTCTCCTTTTCTACTCACTTTATTGTTCATGTGAGAGGCAATGAGAGAGAAACAAAGACCTAAGTGGCAGATGAAAGAGTGCTTTTATTTTCACCTCCCTTATTCTTGCCTCTTTTTCACAGACCTCGACACCACTAGGCAGGGCGGAGATATGTATGGATTGTGATAAGAGTTGTATGAGCCCCTAATAAAATGTTAAAAAAAATAATAAAGGCATCCAAATTGGAAAGGAAGTAAAACTTTATTTGTTCACTCCTGATATAATCTTTTATGTAAAAAGAATACACACACAAACTGTTAGAATTCAAAACAAATTCAACAAATTTCCAATATCCAAAGTCAACACAAAAAAAATTGTATTTCAGTACACTCACAATTAGAAAATTTACAATTCCTTTTACAGCAGTATAAAACATACATACATTTAGGCATCATTTTAATCAAAGAGGTGGAAGATTTGTACATTGAAAAGTATAAAACATTGAGTGAAAGAAACTAAGACTTATAGGAAAGATACTAGATTCATACACTAAAAATATACAGTTAAAATGGCCCGACCCAGAATAATACATAAATTCAATAGGATTCCTGTCAAAGTCTTAATGGTGTTTTTCATAATAATAGAGACATCCAAAATTCAGGTGGAATTTCAAGGGACCCGGAGAAGTCAAATGACGTCGAAGAAGAGAAACAAGGTTGGAAGTTCACGCTGTGAGGGCGGCAAAGGGCCTGGTGGTGCTCTATTCTGTCCAACTGACCGGGCAGCACCTAACAGTCTCGCCCACTTTGGGCAGAACCTGACTCGCTTGACTTTAAGTTTAAGCGGAAAGATTTATCATTATTTTAAAAATTAAATGCTCTCTCAAGGAATAAAATTTGTTAATTTGGGCTAGTACCTGAAATGCTTAGTCCACCTTCACCACACTGGATCGGGAGTAAAATGAGAAAAGTGGTGAAGAAGGAGCAGTGTTAATAATTTAGCAAGGTGGCCCAGAAGAACGGACTTCTAGGACACAAACCAAGGCACACCGTTAAATGTTGCACCCCATCTTTCAGGGAAGCCTCCATAGAATACAATATAATAAATCCCTTACGTTCTAGCTTCTTTAGTGCTTTGTGCCTGCTACATTATTAACAGAAACCACTGCCATTTATTCGATTTTGACTCACAGCCATTCTAGGTTTGGGAGACTAAACCTTTACTGAGCTGTCACTGCCTCACTGCCCAACCGGTTGCTTTTAAACTATCGACCTTCATATTCGCAGCCTAGAGTCTACCTTACAGCGCCCAAATGGTTATTATTTCAGTCTTGACAACAACTCTGGGAAGTAGGGGCTCTTAACCTATTTTTATTTCACAAGGGAGAAAACAGATATTTAAGGTGGCTCACCAGCCAAGGTCACTCAGCTAGCGAGATGCCAGGGTTCAAATCTAAGCAATCTGGCGGGAGCCTGGTCTCAGGAAAAAGGAGCTGTCTGGCGAGTTTAAAGAAGCAACTAGGGGACGAATGGGAAAAAAAGAGGCAGCAGAGTCCACATTTCAGGAAAGGTTCGGCTTTCCTAAGGGAGACACCGCGGGGCGCGCGGAAGGGCTCTGGAGACCGCCTCCTCGCACACTAGAGGCCCCCATTGGGCACCTTCCAAGAAGCGTCAAATCGCCGGCGCCCAGTGGGAGGCGGGACTTCCGGGCAAGAGGAGCGACTTCCGGATGAGCCGGAAGTACCGGGGATATTCGCCCGCCCGAAGGTCTAAGGCGAGTTGCGTGTTCCACAGACGCGAAAGCAAGATTGGGCGTGGGCTGTTCCGCACGTGGACACGTTTTCAGGGCAGAGGAACTCAGGAGTTGGGACATGGACAGTCGCTTGCAGGAGATCCGGGAGCGGCAGAAACTACGGCGACAGCTCCTCGCGCAGCAGGTCCGCGGCCCCGAGTGGCCAATGCGGGGAGGGCTTGCGAATGCGCGTGCGCGACCGCCCTCTCCTCTCCTCTCCTCCCTCCCCTTCCCTTCTCCCTCCCGTCTTCTTCTCGGTTGCCCTTCGCCCCCGCCACACCTGCCCAGCCCCTGGCTGTACCCAGTTTTCCCTGGCTTTTGGTTCCTACCTTGTTCTCAGTACTCCCACCGGGCCCCGAGTACTCCGCGATCCCTGCCACCCCAGCGCCTGCCACTGTGCTAGATGATGGGGATACAGAGCTTTGTAAATAGTTATCGCAGTTCATGCAGTTACTCCCAAAATTTCATTTCACTGTTTCGTTGCTCTTCTGTGTCTTGCCATTCCTCCGGGTCCACACGGTAAATCATGACAGTGTGGCTTCATTGTGGAATGGGATTATCTCGGAGGAGAGTCAGCCCCTCTAAAGACTGCCGTGGAAGAAGCCCCTTCGTAAGCAATAGGTTGCCGCATTGTTACCACCCACTGCTAAGATTTGTATTCAAACTGCTCAGTCAACCACCCGGTGTTCGTAATAGTGTTCTCGTCCCTTAATCAATACCGAGGCACCCTTGTGGCGCTGTGGGTTCGGGCAAGGTCGGTCATTCAAACTCACCTGCCTTTTAAGGAGAAAGATGAGGTTATCAGTTCCGTGGAGCGTGACAGTCTCAGAAACCCTAGACTAGAGTCACAGTGAGGGAGAATCCACGCGATGCCGGTGGGTTTTAGCCAATCGAAACGAGCTCCAGCTATTAAGGGAATTTGGCCCAAGACTCTCACAACTGGTCCATGAAATTATATCCAGGTTTGTCTCTCCAAAGCTTACTCTCTAGGCTGCTCTTATTTAAGCACTTCTTGGTTATGGGTACCTTCAACAGGAGAACGTGCTAATCTTGCTGACAATGGAGGATGCATGTGAAGAATTCAGACAATACCAGTTCTGCATAACAGCGGCTGTGTTGGCCTTTCTGCTGCTAAGTACAGGGATGGAGAAATGCTGCGTCCACTTACAGAGGCATTTTGCTGTCATTTTGTAATAGTAAATCTTGATCTTAGTCAACTAGAGATCTGAAAGACATCCTCATGAATTGAAAGGGTTTCTGATTTGGTGTTTAAAATGTAATTTGGAATCAAATCTAGCCCTGCCCTGTACAATCCTAGACATGTGGGGCCTTCTTTCTAAGTGGTCTTATTCTCGTTCTCTCTTACTACGGTATTTTCAAAATAGTCAGTAGATCTTTGTTGCCATTGATAGTTTTTACTCCTCAGTTTTGAATTCAGATCTCTAGAGGGTTTGGTTCAAAATACATTTGTAGAACAAATATTTGTTGAGTCTCTGTGCTCTAGTAGGCCTTAGCAGTGCGACTATGAACAATGCCTCTGACCCTCAGAGCTTACAGAGTATGTTGTTACGTACCATCTAGTTGGTTCCAACTCATAGACTGTGTGTACAACAGAACGAAACATCACCCAGTTACGAGCCATCCTCCCAATACATACATGAAATATAACAACAGATATATACATACACACAGAGGTTGTCTTGTTTCTGACTCATACTGACCCTATTGGACAATATAATGTCCCCATAGGATTTCTAGGTTAGCTTCCTAGGAGAGAAATGAGACTTTCTACTCTTGGAAAGATTTACACCCTCAGAAATCCACAGAGGCAGTTCTACTCTGCCCTGAAGGAGGACTGAGTCAGAATTGACTTGATGGCAGTGAGCTTCAGAGTGCTTCACTGAGCAGCTGCTGAGTTTGAACTGCTCCTTTACAAATACGTGTAATTTAATAATGGCAGTTATGTTAAGCCCCTCCTATCAATGGGTCATGCTCTGTGCTAGGTCTCCCTGCTAGTTACACATCTTCAGTCCTACAAGTCCGATGCAATCTGAATTGTCAGATGACAAAAACCGCTCAAAGAACCTGTTACTTGCCAAAGACCACATAGCTGTTAAGTGTGTGAGCTGGGATTTAAATGTAGGCCTCCCCATGCATTTTCCAGTATGGCTAACTGCCTCCTGAAAATGTTTACAAACCTTCCACCCAAATAAGGATGCTTGATGTAATCAAGACAAACGGCTTCCTCACCTACTAGTTACAGACCCTCTCTGGGTGAACAAGGAAGATGTGTTTACTTCCAGAAATTGATTTGTGCTTTATTATTATTTTTGTAAAGTCCTTATCCTCCTTCCTGTCAAAATGCTGTTTACCCTTCCATGGGCAATTTAGCTTGGAAATAGGTGATGGGACCTGTCCTCATCTCCTTGGGTTAGACTCTGTCTCCAAGCTATCATTGCACTTAGTCCTTTACTATCTGAGGGAACTTCAAACTTTTCATGGGGGGAAAAAAAAAATCAATTTTCTTTTCCATGAATTTTTTTAATCCTCGCATAGATGGTGTGAATTGTCGTGTTTTGTTGTTGTTAAATTGAAATTGACACGGAGACATTACATACAGAGTAGAATTGCTCCAAAAGGTTTTTAAGACTGACATTGAAGCCTTTCTTCTGAGGTGCTTCTGGTTGGGTTCAACTACCCTGTTTCCCCGAAAATAAGACAATGTCTTATATTAAGTTTTGCTCCAAAAAATGCGCTAGGTCTTATTTTCAGGGGATGTCTTATTTTTCCCATGAAGAAGACGGTACACATTTATTGCTTATAGTTTTAGGAAGAGATCTAGCACCTCTTGTCTGCTCCGGCTGCGCTGCGGCCAACAGTGAGCTGTGCAGTAGCCTGCCACTACGGTTCAGAGTCCAGAGTTACCATAGCTTCGGGGGACCTTATTTTTGGGGAGGTCTTAGAGAAAAAACTGTAAGTAGGTCTTATTTTCGGGGAATGTCTTACTTTCCGGGAAACAGGGTGCCAACCTTTTGGCTAATAGCTGAGCACTTAACCATTTTACCACCCAAGCACTCCAGAATTGTCCTGTAGAATACAAGTAGCTGGAGGACAAAGCCTTTGTATATAACTCTTGTTAGGTAATCTCTCCTACCCTCGAATTGTTTCTTTCACAAAATAAGATTTTAATGAATATTTGTTAAGTGATGAAATAGCAGAACAGAGCTCAACCCTCATGCATAGCTTGCTTGAATTTGCCTTTGTTTGCCTAGGAAAAGCCGTTGGAGACAGTTAAGTCAGCAGGGGCCTTCATGGCAATTTATACTTCCTGTTTATTTAAGGTAAAGCAGCCAGCTTCATCCTGAGCAGTAGCTTTATTTCAGAAAAGTAAACATGCCTCCAAAGTTAGCAAGTTATCAAAGTTATCAAATATACAGTTTCAACAGAGTGGAAAGTCTTGTCAACATGATGTAGTCACTCAGATTTAAAAATAAAGAAAAGTTGAATCATGAGCAGGCAATTCTATAGGCACAAGTTTAACTTAAAGCATTTTCCTGACTGTTATAGATGAATAGACTAGGCTATGGCACATACAGATGTTAGCAGGGCAGGCAGGATTCTTACCCTCAGAGGCTTTGTATTTCAGTGGGGAAAAGAAAAAGTAAACTGATAAAAATATTTGGAAGTTGTAATGGAGACAACGAAAGGATGATATAGAAAGAATGCAAATGATAGTCACTGAAAGTTATATTAAATATTATGAAGTTTATAAGGAAATATAGCAATTGTTAGAAAAAACACAAAAAACAACTCACTGCCATTGAGTCAATACTGGCCCATAGCACTCTATAGGACAGGGTAGAGCTGCCCCTGTGAGTTTCCTAGGCTGTAAGTGTTTATGGGAGTAGAAAGCCCTGTCTTTCTGCCACTGAGCTACTGGTGATTTACGAACTGCTGACCTTGGGGATCGCAGCCCCTATGCCACCACATCTCTCTGTTCCAAATGTGCTGTTTATGGGAGAATTCTGAAGAAAAGCTTGTACTTACCTGATACGTGAAAGGAGGGTGAGATGGGGATTTAGCCATGCCAAGAAAGTTAGAAACCTTCTAGTTATAGAAAACAGATGTGTTGTCTCCTGACTTTTAAAAAAATAGGGGTCAAGGAAATGTGTAGAATAGTTGAAATTTCAGAAAGAGTTGATATATTGAAGACTATTTATCACTAGAGAAAACTGAAGGGAGTGTTTTGAAAGCATGTAGACTAAAAAGGCAGAAGGTAATGATTCAAGATCAAGGCCAGTAACACAATGTTCTCATATGTTATCTTAACTTCCCCCCTTTCCAAGCTTAAGGGACCATTTAATGCAGAGTTCCTTATGCCCTTTGTGTGCTTAAAAATATGAATGGATTTCCATGGCATATAAATTGCATTGCATACTTCTTAGTCTGGATCTTATCGCTTTCCATGAAGCAGTCTCGCTCCAGGTAGTCAGCTCATCTCATCTCAATCAATAGTTTACTTCCTTAGTTAATGCCTGCACTGTTACACGCCCATGTTATTAGTGAAATTCAGTACTGTGCCTATGAAGGTTTGAATCAAACTGACTGAAACCTGGGGTAAAGAAAGCACTCAGTAGCCTGCAAAGGGGTTAACATAGTGCTGCCACTGTGAACACTGCTTTCTTGTTGCTTCTGCTACGAAGTCATTCACTTTCAAAATGAAGAGTTTGACCAAAATTAAGTGTCATTTCAAACAAAAGCACAAATACTTTTCCAGCTGTTGCAAATCATTCTTAATTAACCTCGCTTTGTTTAAAGTATTTCCATTTTGGCTAATTGATTGGTTTGCTGTGATGGTTAGAGGTTTGTTTCCGTAACTCTTGGTGGCTCATGATTAAGTGCTTAGCTGCTAACAGGAAGGTTGGCAACTTGAACCTACCAAGGGACTCCTTGAGAGAGAACTGGCAACCTGCTGCCTTGAAGATGGCAAACTCGAAAAGCCTATGGGGCAGTTCTCCTCTGTTGCAGAGATTCTGCACAGGCCATACATTGATCTGATGACATGACATGACACTTAGCAACATAAAGGGTCACTCTGCAGTCCCCGGAGGAAAAGGCCATCATATTTGGCAAAATAGAGGGGCAGCAAAAAGAGGAGGGTCCTCAGCAAGATGGATTAACAAAGCAGCTGCAACAAGACTCAAGCCTAGGAACCATGGTGAGGATGGTGCAGGACCAGGCAGTGTTTTGTTCTGTTGTGCATAATGTTGCTATGGTTCGGAACCAACTCTGTGGTACCTAACAACAACAGGGTTGCTAGGACTCCGTGGCAGAGGGAATTTTTTCTTTTCTGTTTGTCCCAGCATATTAATGGTAGCATACGAATGGATGGAAAGATTAACTAGTACATTGTGATCTGTCTTTTCTCAGTTGGGAGCTGAAAATGCTGACAGCATTGGTGCTGTGTTGAATAGCAAAGATGAGCAGAGAGAAATTGCTGAAACAAGGGAAACTTGCAGGTCAGTTGAGTAATTTGCTTTTTTAAAGTGATATGTTAATATTGTGAAAGGATTGTTGTTGTAATAAATAAAATAGGCATGAAGCGTTTTGTTATGAAAAACCCCCCAAATAAAGACACAAGCACCTGGTGTTTACTGTTAATTCTCAAGTTAGTAAATATCTATATTTCTAAATAGAATAAGTTCTCACTTATAAATTAGTTAGAAAATGGGATGCTCGACTAAGAATTAGTGTATGTGTAGTGAATATATTTCCTAAGAACATGTACTTGACTATGAAAGTGGTATTCATTTGATAGTTCAGAAACCATTTGACTGAGACCCTGAGTTACAAACGAGATGGGTTCCACTGGATGCCTTGCTGTCAGATTTGCAGGGAGAGTGCAACATGCACATGTGGTTCTCATTTAGCCTCAGAGCCTTTTCAGTGGGTTGAAAGTTGCACATGTAGCAATTGAGTGTCAGGAGTGATTCAGTCTTTATCAAAACGAGAATAGTTTTATAGAACATGGAAGGGCAAGTACATTGTTGTTTGTTGCTCCTAAGTCAAAGCTTAATAGTATGTTGTTTCCAACCCGAGACTTAGTATGTTCTAGTTACTTTTTATCATGACTGTAGAGTGAGATTCAGTTGCTGTGTAATGTAGAAGTTTCTTGTTACGGTATACCCCGTGAACAATTGCTTTTGTCCTCTAGTAGCTTTCTCCCTAAAAATAAAATGCAGAATTATGAATATAAGAACTGTGACTTTCTTGATGGTGTATAAAGTGAGTGAATAGATACTTAGTAATCAAAAACTGACTCAACAGCACCCAAAGACAACAAAAAATTTAAAACTTTTCCTTCTATTATTAAGAAATATTATATAGGGGGAAAGGGGAGGGAGGGGAAAAAAAAAGAGGACCTGATGCAAGGGGCTTAAGTGGAGAGCAAATGCCTTGAGAATGATTGGGGCAGGGAATGTGTGGATGTGCTTTATACAATTGATGTATGTATATGTATGGATTGTGATAAGAGTTGTATGAGCCCCTAATAAAATGTAAAAAAAGAAAAGAGAAAAAAATGATTAGGGCAAAGACTGTACAGATGTGCTTTATACAATTGATGTATGTATCTGTATGAACTGTGATAAGAATTGTATGAGTCCCAATAAATTGTTAAAAAAATAAATATTATATATAAGATATATACTTATGTACTTCTTGCATACCGTGAGTGATATATACATTGTAATTTTCAGAGCTTCCTATGATACCTCTGCTCCAAATGCAAAACGTAAGTGTCTAGATGAAGGAGAGACCGATGAAGACAAAATGGAAGAATACAAGGCAAGTAGAGAATGAAGCTATTTTATAGACAAGCAAAAATAATTCCTTACCATCACAAATCCTTCAAGAAAACAAAGCTAAGGGAAGGCTGAATTTTAAAATGTGTTAAAATAATGATCATAATGTATATCCTACCAGTTAGAACTTTCACTCACTATTAGTTTCCTCGTCCTAAATTAAAAGTTGTATGAAATAAATTAGGTTGCTTGTTTGTAACACTTAACATAATGCCTAATAATCACTAGGTAATGATATTCTTCAAGAATATGTGGAGGTAAATGCCTCAGAAATGTTCGATGGGCAATCAAGTCAAATTTAAAAGAGATTAAAATACTGTCTTTTAGAGTTCTGTTATCTCGTGTTACGATTTGAAATTTTGAGACTTCATGGACTGGACAACATGTCGAATCATTGTTGAAGGAGGAGGCCAAGTAGCTACCCAACTTCTGTACTTAGAATTGCAGACTGAAAAGACTTAGCTAGAAAGAAAAAATCTAGCTCCATATTTTCAAGTTAATTGTACATTTACTAAAGGACAGAATGCATGGTATTAATAAATCTTGAGGAAATTTAAATCCTTTGGATATAAAACCTCAATACTGTCTTGTGTGTGTTTTACATTTTAGTATGAACTAGTGTATAATTTATATATAATTGTTTCATTGAACTATGTGAAATTACTGATATGCTAACAATATTTTTTAATTTTAGCAGCAATTCTAATAGAGATTTATCTAGAATAAAATTGCCCCTTAGTGGTCATTCTCTTTCATGATTAGAGATAAATTCTGATATTTGTGGTATCATATGTGACATAACTTTAGACAACTTAGTCAACCAAAAATTAATTTCAGGGAACTATTTCTGAAGATACATAAGCAATACATATAATTAACCAGTGAGATCTAATGATAGATTAAAAAGTAAAGAGTTCAGTATTTGACTTTTAATAGTGATTTGAAACATTTATTATATACTAGGGAAATAAAATGCTTACGCTGAGTCCTGATTTAGATGTCAAAATCTGAAAAATATTTTCCCTAGATCCATTGATTATTTGATTCCCCCTCCCCAGGATGAACTAGAAGTGCAACAGGAGGAGGAGAATCTGCCATATGAGGAAGAGATTTATAAAGATTCTAGTACTTTTCTTAAGGTAAACAAGTCATTTCCAAATCTTGTAACTCTTTATATTTTAGCTTTGTGCCTGAAAATATTTAAAAATCAACCTTTAGAGAGTTTTTCAAGTTTTTATGGATCATTATTATAAAATAATGATCACTTGGAATTTACTCGTGGAATTTTCTTTTGTGTTGACATTTTAGGTTGAGATAATGGCTTTTTAACATCTGTAGTTCCTGAAGTATTACACTTAAAGTTTTGTTCTGGTGTTTTAAATAATACTAATTTAAAAAATCAATTGATTTGTTTATATTTTGTATGACCTCATAATAAAATTTTTTAAAGGATGGGGTTAATCCACTTTGCATTTTGTTAATTTTGACTTTTTTTAGGGGACACAAAGCTTAAATCCTCATAATGATTACTGTCAGCATTTTGTAGACACTGGACATCGACCTCAGAACTTTATCCGGGATGTAGGTATGTCCTGTTTCCTGAGATTGTAGTATACTCTTTAATGATGTGTGTGCAGTTCATTCATTTCTAGACACCACTAATAAAATTGCATCTCTCACTTGGCATCCCCTTTCTGTTCTCAGTACTTACCTACAGTACACCTTTGTCTTCCATGGACCGCTGCTGGTGATGCGCTGTTGACTGCTGGGTGTCATTGAGTCCTTTTTAACTCACAGTGGGCCTAGTCAGAACAGACCTGCCCTGCTTGGGGCTGGACTCTACACAGGGCAGATTGCCGGGCTTGTCTCCTCTGGAGCTGCTGGATGGGCTCCAACCGCCCATCTTCTGTGAGGCGCTGCCTGTTTCACTGCTGTGCCGCCAGCACTCCTGTCCAGATGTCCCGCTTCTGTTGTTTTCCTCCTCTTCTCCCTTCTCCCCTGCCCTTCTTGCTTTTTCTTCTTTTCACATCCTTTGCTTCCGTTGGGTCCTATGATTAGCCTTTAAACGTATATATATAATATATATTATAATATCTATCTATCTATAGCTATAAGTTATGATCAACTTGATGGCAGTGGGTTTTAAGAAAAGTTTTTGAGATTTATACCATACAGTTCACCCATTGGAAGTTATGAATAAGTATGTTTTGTTTTGTTTTCACAGTATTTCACTCTGTTGTCAGTAGTTTTTCATCTCTTCTAAAGAAACACTGTAACCTTTCATTAGTCTCCCTTCTCTGGACATTTTATATAAATGAAATTACACAGTATGTGGCCTTTTCTGATTGGCTTCTTTCATTTAGCTTAATGATTTCAAGCATCATCAATTCCACTTGTGTGTCAGGACTTGATTTCTTTTTATTGCTGAATCCTACTCTATTGTATGTATATATTACATTTTGTTGATCCATTCATCTCTTAATGAACATTCATTAGGATTTTTTCTATCTTTTGGCTGTTAGGAACAACATTGTTGTGAGCATTCACAGACAGGATTTTATATGGGTCTCTGAGTGTCTGTTGCGTATGCTGTATTCTATGCAAATAACATGAATTATGTGATTTTCTGAAAACTGCTTGCCCACCTCCACATTACCCTTTTATGCATACTATATGAGTTATATACAAAAATACAGTATATCAAGGAGTTGACTTGTTCAGTCATGTGATAACTCTCTGTTTAAGTTTTTGAGAATCTGCCGCATTGTTAGCCAAGCAGCTGCACTACTTTATACTCCTGCCAGCATGTGTGGGAGTCTTGGTGGCATAGAGAATTACTCATTAGACTGCTAACAACAAGGTCAGCAGTTTGAAACCCCCAGAGTATGGTAAGGCTTTCTATTCCCAGAAAGATTTATAGTCTTGTAAAACAAAGGGCAATTCTGCTGTGACCTCTCGGGTCGCTGTGAGCTGGCATGGTGTCCATGACAGTGAGCGTGCTTCGGCGGAGATCAGCGTGCATAGGCCTTCAATGGTGTCAGGTCTTTGCCTCTTGTAACCAGCTTTCTGTTCAGTGTAGACACTTGCATTAGATTGCTAGCGCTGCTTTAACAAATACCACAAGTGAGTGGCTTTTTTAAAAAATCAATTTTTTTTTCTTTCTCTCAGTTTAGGAAGGCTAGCCTGAAGTCAGGCTGATAGTTTTACCTGAAAGTTCTTTCTGTCCCCTGGGGAAAATCTATATCTCAGCTTCTTCTACTTTGTTCCTTTGTAATCTCCACATAATATCTTTCCTCATTTATGTTTCCCTCTGTGCATTCTGTTTTTATATTTCAAAAGTGATTGGTTTAAAACACATTGTGTTTCTATAGCATATTTCAGACTTTTTCATAATGCTATTTTGTACAAATAATAGACTACCAAAAACCCATTGCTATCAAGTCAATTCCAACTCAAAGTGATTTTAGATGGAATTGTTACAGGAAGAGATAGCCTTTATCTTTCTCCTGTGCAGTGACTGATGGGTTTGAACCACTCACCTTGCAGTTAACAGTCCAAAGCCCAACCCATAGTGCCACCAGGGCTCCGTCAGTAGACTGCAACATAGTGTAAGCATAACTTTTAGCTTTAAAAAGCCAAAAAAACTGTTTTATGCATTGAGAAACCAAGAAATCCTTGTGACTTGTTTTAGTGCAATGTTCAGTTTACTGCAGTGTTTTGCAACTGAATCCACATTATCTCTGAGGTATGCCTATGTGTACCGAATTATTACACATTGAGGAAAAGCACTTTCTATTTAATAGATAATTAAGAACTGACTCTGTTGTGATTGAGGCCTGACTATAACAAAATCTTAAAATATGGTTTATTTGAAATTTCATCTCCAACAAAGTGAGATGGCTTTCGAAGATCTTTCATTATTACTCTTTGAAATTAAGATTATTGATATATTTTAGTTTTTAAATGAAGCTTATATAACATTTGTTTTTATGACTATGTTTCCTGCACAGGGAATGAAAGCCCAGTAATAACTGTTTGGGATCTTTGATACTTCCATACTTAACTGTTACTTAAACTGGCACTGTGCAGTTTTACATAGAATCTCATCCGAGGTGTAAAGATTCAAAATATGTTGTTTTTTTTAAGACATGGAGAAAAATGAGTCTCCTGTCTTCAGTATCCTTTGTAGGATTTGTGAGGAGCCCTGGTGACATAATTGGTTGTGCATTAGACTTTAACTTCCAGATCAGAAGTTCCATAAAGATTTATAGCCCTGGAAATCCGAGGGAACAATTTTATTCTTCCTATAGGGGTCGGTATGAGTCAGAACTGATTTGAGGACATTAGGTTTTGTTTGTTTGTTTACATTCGTGGGACTTAGATTTTTCTCAAGATCCTAAACGGGGAATATATTGCATAGTTGCGATATAATAATGTACAGCTATAAGATCTCTAAAACTATTCACATTTGTTTGAGATCATTGGTATAGCTACTATGTCAATGTAGTCTTCATATTTTTTGCTAATCCGCTACTGAGCATAATATCCTTCTCTAGCGACTGGTTTCTCCTGGTAGCGTGACCACAGAACATGAAGTAGTCTTGCCCTACTCACCTCCAAGGAACATTCTGGCTGCATTTCTTCCAAGACATAAATGTGTTCATTCTTCTAGCTGTCCATGGCATAGTTAGTGATATTTTTCACCAGCTTCATGATTCAAAGGCATCAATTCTGCAGTCTGTATTATCCAACATGCCCATGCATTGCATATGAAGGGATTTAAAATACCCTGGCTTGGGTCAGAAACATGTCCTTAAAGCTACATCTTTACTTTTTAAGGACTTTTAGTGAGGTTTGTACTAGAGATTAGCGACAGCAGTGCATCATTTTGATTTTTTGATGACTGCTAATATAAGCATTGATTGTGGATCCAAAGAAAATGCAATCCTTGGTAGCTTCACTTTTTTCTCCATTTACAATGTTTGTTGTCTTGTTTGTTTGTTGTCTTTTGGTCCAGTTGTGAGAATTTTTTATTCTCTTTACATTGAGTTATAATCCATAGTGAAGACTAGTCCTTGGTCTTTATCTGCAAGGCCTTAAAAAGTCCTTTTCAAAATAGAGGAAAGAACTAGGAGGCAAAGGACATTTATAGAGATGTAAATACAGGCATGTATATATGTAAATACATATATAATGATAGGGAAATAGATCTGTGTACATATATTTATATGTTAAGTATTCAGGTAGCAGACGGACATTGGGCCTCGACTCAAGCACTCCCTCAATGCAAGAACAATTTGTTCTAATAACCCACCATTTTGTGATGCTCACCTTCCCTGACCCGATTGCTGAAGACAAAATGGGTGCAGAAGAAAAGGTGGTGAAAAAAGCTGATGGTGCCCGGCTATCAAAAGATACAGCGTTTGGGTCTTAAAGGCTTGAAGGTAAGCAAGCGGCCATCTAACTCAGAAGCAACAAAGCCCACATTGGAAGAAGCACACCAGCCTGCGTGATCACGAGGTGCCGAAGGGATCAGTCATCAGGCATCAAAGAACAAAAAATCATATCATTGAGTGCTCACCTCCCTGATATGATCGCTGAAGAAAAATGGGGTGCATAAGCAAATGTGGCGAAGAAAGCTGATGGTGCCCAGCTATCAAAAGTTATAACACCTGAGGTCTTAAAGACTTGAAGGTAAACAAGCAGCCGTCTGGCTCAGAAGCAACAAAGCCCACATGGAAGAAGCACAGCAGCCTGTGCAATCATGAGGTTCGTCGAAGGGATCAGGTATCATCAGAACAAAAAAATCATATCGTTGTGAATGAGCGGGAGGGAGTGCGGAGTGGAGACGCAAAGCCCATTTGTAGGCCACTGGAAATCCCCTTACCGAAGGGTCTCGGGGAGGAGATGAGGCAGTCAAGGTGCGATGTAGCAACGATGAAAAATATAACTTTCCTCTAGTTCCTAAATGCTTCTTACCCTTACTCTTCCCCGCTCCCCCCACTATCATGATCCCAATACTGGGAGGGTGGAGGGAGGGTAGGTTGGAAACGGGGAACCGATTACAAGGATCTACATGGGACCTCCTCCCTGGGGGACGGACAACAGAAAAGTGGGTGAAGGGGGATGTTGGACAGGGCAAGATATGACAAAATAATAATTTATAAATTATCAAGGGTTCATGAGGGAGGGGGTAGCGTGGAGGGAGGGGAGAATTAGCTGATGCCAGGGGCTTAGTTGGAGAGCAAATGTTTTGAGAATGATGAGAGCAATGAATGTACAAATGTGCTTTACACAATTGATGTATGTATGGATTGTGGTGAGAGTTGTATGAGCTCCTAATAAAATGATATAGCAAAAAAAAGAGCGTCTGGAGTCTTAAAGGCTTGAAGGTAAATAAGCAGCCATCTAGTTGCGAAGCAACAAAGCCCACATGGAAGATGCATACCAGCCTGATCATGAAGTATCTATGGGATCAGGTATAGGGAATCAAACACCCAGAACAAAAAAATCATAACGATGTGAATGAGGGGGAGGGCGAAGTGGAGACCCAAAGCCCATCTGTAGACAATTGGACATCCCCTTACGGAAGGGTTACAAGGAAGAGACAGCCAGTCAGGGTTCAGTATAGCACCAACAAAACATAGTTTTTTTAATGCTTCTTCCCTCCCTCTTTTATGACCCCAATCTATCTTACAAATCTGGCTAGACCAGAGCATGTACACTGGTACAAATAAGAGCTCACAACACAGAGAATCCAGGACAAATAAACGCCACAGGACCAATAGTGAGAGTAGAGATACCAAGAGAGCAAGGGGAAAGTAGGGGTGAAAGAGAGAACTGATCACAATCTTCGACATATAACCCCCTTCAGGGGAACGGACAACAGAAAAGTGGGTGAAGGGGGACAGTGGTCACTGTAAGCCATGAAAAAAATAATTTATAAACTGTCAAGGGTTCATGAGGGAGGGAGGGTGGGGAAGGGGCTGGGGATGAGCTGATACCAAGGGCTCAAGTAAAAAAATGTTTTGAATAGGTTGATGGCAACATGTACAAATGTGCTTGACACAATGGATGTATGTATGGATTGTGGTAAGAGCTGTAAGAGCCCCAATAAAATGATTTTTTTAAAAAAAGTCCTTTTCTCTTTCAGTAAGCAAATTTGTGTCATGCATATTTCCGGTTACAAATCAGCCTCCTTTACTCATAATGCTAAGAGCCCTTATGGTGTGTAGTGGGTTACACCTCAAGGTTAGTAGTTCAAAACCATCAGTTATTCCGAGGAAGAAAGATGATTCTTTCTACTTCCATAAAGAGTTGTAGTCTTGGAAACTCACAAAGGCAGTTCTACTCTGTCCTATAGGGTGGCTGTAAGTCATGCTCAACTTGATGGCAGTGAGTCTGTGAGTTTACCTCATGCTGCTTCTCCAGCATCGGATTGTTGCGGAGCTTGCCATTTGAATAAATAAATAGGGTGAAAGGGTATGATCCTGGTGCACGCCTTTCCTGATTTCAAACCACTCGCTGTCCCCTCATTATGTCTATGTACAGGTTCCTAATGAAGTGTTCTGGGACTCCTAGTCTTTACAATGCTGTCCATAATTTGGGATGCTCCACACAGTCGATGCCTTTGCATAATCAGTACAACAGGTAAACAGCCTTCTGGTAGTTTCTTTCTGTCGAGATCCATCTGATGTCAGCAACGATGGCCCTCGTTCCATGCCCTCTGGATTTCAGTTGAACGTTTGTCAGTTCTCTGGCTAGATACCGCTCTGACCATTTTTGAGTTATTTTTGGCAGACTTTTACTTGCATGTGATACTGACTTCTGTGCTGTTCAGAATGGGCACAAACACAGATCTCTTCCAGTTGGATGGATAGGTCTCTTGGCCTAGATGAGTGGTGTCGCCAGTGTTGCATCCATTTATGTACAATACCTCCATTTGTATTCCACAGCTTCTCTGAGCCTTGCTGTTTGCCACTCTCTTCAGTACAGGTTGGACTTTGGTTTTCATTACAGTTGATGCTCCTAAAATGGTTGAATACTGACCAATTATTTTTGGTACAGTGACTTTGTGTATTCCTTCCTTCTTCTGATTCTTCATGCATCAGTTGCCTTTGGAAGTCTTGAATATTGTAACTTGAGACTTGACTTTTTTTTCTTTCAGTTCTTTTATCTTGAGAAATGCAGTGTTTAGGCTTTTATTTATCTGATTTCAGATCTTTGCACTTTCATTAAAGTACTTTGCCTTCTTGAGTCCTCACAATCTTCTCTTCAGCTTTTACTTCATCATCATCTCCATTCTTGTTAGCTACTCTACATTTAAGAACAGGCTTCAGAGTCCTCTGATACCCATTTCAACCATTTTTTCCCCGTCTCCTTAATGACCTTTTATTTTTTCCTGTATGGGTGTTCTTAATGTCATCCCAATACTTATTTGGCTTTTGGTCTTTAGTGTTTACTGAATGAAATCTATTTTTGAGGTGGTCTCTGAAGCCAGATAGGAAATGCTCAAAGAAAAATTCTCGTGGACTTCTTTTGATTGTCTTTAGGTTCAACTTGAACTTGCATAGGAGCAAGTTGAACGTAAAGACAATCAAAAGAAGTTGACGAGAACCAAAAACTATCAGTTCCTCAGTTAGGCCTAAGCATTTTTTTTCTGACTGAAGATATTAATCTTCTTCATCATCTCTTCCACACATGTAGTTGACTTCACATCTTTTATGTAGTTGAAAAAAAGATCTTTTCATCGATTAGATCATTGATCTTTCAACATATATCATGTGATCTATATGGTGTTCAATCACAAAATCCCTGCTTTCCAACTAATGATCCTTCTGTTTCCAACTTTTGTGCTCCAGTTATCAGTAATTGTCAATACATCCTACTTGCATGTATAAACAATTTTGCAATCAGACTTGGTGAAAGTCTTGAGGGGTTTCATCTTTGGCATTAGTGATTGGTACGGAAATGTGAAAATAGTACTCACATTAAATGGATAGTTGTCACTTTATTACAACGTGTAGCTCAGGATAGATCTTGAAGTGTTCGCTTTGACTGTGACTGCAATGGGATTCCTTTTCAGCGTATTCTCCTGGCCCGGTGGGCTGTATGACTGTCTGATTCAGAATAGCCGATATCAAACCCTTTTAGCTCACTTAGGTCTAAGATGTCTGTTGCGAAGTGTTCCGTTCCATTCTGGCAGCTTCCAGTTTTCCTAGAGTCATAGACTTCATACTTCTGTGTTCGGATTATTAATGGATGTTTGCAGCTATTTTTCCCTCATTTGAGGGAGAAGGGCCAGAAATCTGCTTCTAATAATTGGCCAGTGAGACCGTAATGGATAGCAGCAGAACACTGTGTGATAAGACGCCAGAAGACAAGCCTGTCGGGGTGGCACGTATTCAGAACACGACAGGGCAAAGCTACTGCGCACAGCGGAGTCTGCCTTAATGACACGCACGCCCTGACGTTGTGGGTGCATTCTTCTGCCGATGGGGCACCACCACTCAGAGTGAGAGCACACATCTGCAAACATCCAGTTAATAAATGTGCGAGATAGAGAATATAGATTTAGAATGTGTGGATTTTTACCTGCAGGGTGATCAAGTATGAAGTGTTTGTAAACACTCAGAATTGCCTTTAAAAAGTAAATGAGAATAAAATGTAATGTATGTTGTTTTGTAGAGAGTGCTCATAACCTTTTAATTCCTTGATATTTTCCTCAGGTTTAGCTGACAGATTTGAAGAATACCCTAAACTGAGGGAGCTCATTCGGCTGAAAGATGAGTTAATAGCTAAATCCAACACCCCTCCTATGTGAGTGTTTTTACTGATTTATTTTTGTTTCTCGTGTTGTTTAAAACATCTTATTATCGCTTCTCGGCCTTTTGGCTAAGATCAAGTGTAGTATCTGTTCTTATCAGTTTAATATCTGATATGTCCTCTATCCGAGGACAATATATTAAATGGATTTTTGGAGCAGGGAGTTGGAATAGGAGCTTGCTCCGTCCACTCCACGCATCGACCTGGTATTGCAGTACCTCCGGGAACGGTGCACCCCCTCGGGGGATTCCTTAAAAAAAACAACAACAAAAAACCCATCTTCTTATAACATTCTTTTTAAAAAACATGTCAATGCCTATAGAAGATAAGAATTTTCTGCTTCTTTGTAATAAAATATGTTAATTCAAAGCTATAATTTTGAATACATAATAAATACTCTTTCAATATTGACAGCTTTATGGATAGTTTTCTTAGTATCTTTAAATAATGCTTTCTTCTTAAAAAGTTATGCATGTCTGTTCTATTCCTGATAACTAAAAAAATATCTTAGATATAATTTTCTTTTCAATAAGTAATTTGTTTAATGTGGAAAACTTATACAGTTTACGTGAATAAGAAAACAAAAGAAAAACAAATTTGATCTCAGTGTAAGTGACAAATATTCTTAATATTTTAGACTATGAAATGATGAGCCTTTCTCTAAGAGCCTATGGTAATTTATATTGGGCAGCTAGCTAAGCCAATTGAAAGAAACCATTTTACTAATGAACAGCCTAATAACAAAATGCATGCCATATTTCCTCCCGACTCGCTGGTGCCACGCTGATTTCCATGGGACAGTGGTCGCATGGGCTCGAGCATGGAGGATTTCTGGCCCTGTCGCGCCCTGCAGGAGCAGACAGCCCCCTCTGTCTGCTGTGGAGCAGGTGGCGGGCTCACACGGTTGGCCCCTCTAGCAGAGCTCCACTCCATAGTTGGAAATTGTTTTTTAGAGGGAGGATTTTAAATCTTAGAGTGTAAAAATTAGAGGTCTATATTTTGAATGTTGTGTGGAATATGGTTTTACGTTGCAGTGTAATTCCTAGAAATGGCTTACCGTCTATTTTGTACAGAAGAAAGACAACACTCCATTAAAATAGGCATTTAGTAGTTACCTCATTACTACCTTGTAAATGGGGTTAATGAACATTAAGTAGTTTGTTTCATTATTGTCTAGCAGGGATTTGAATATCTCTTATTTGTTTTTAATATTTGAATCAAATAGGTACTTACAAGCAGATATAGAAGCTTTTGACATCAGAGAACTAACGCCCAAATTTGATGTGATTCTCCTGGAGCCCCCTTTAGAAGAATATTACAGAGAAACAGGAATCACTGCTAATGAAAAATGCTGGACTTGGGATGATGTATGATTAAACTTTCTATATTATCATGAATTATTGATTTTTAAATGCTCTTTGTTGGATTGGAAAATGGAATTACAAATATCCCTATTTGGTAGTTTATAAATAATGATTTCTAATCTATACTGTGACTAAGTCTTCAAGGTACATTGAGAGATATTTCTGTTGAGTCTCTTACATTGCAAAAATTGAACAGACAGTGAGTAGACTGAAGACTCCTACTCTCTGCCTTACATTCTTTGGATATTAGCTAGAAAAGTCTACGAACAGAATGATTTGTAACTCATTTTGTATTTTGTTAGATTCGGTAAAAGTCAGAGTATAATGATATATAACAGGATCCCTGTTCTTCAAGAAGCTTACAGTATAGTGGATTAAAAGGATGCACGTATACATGATTTCAGTAAAATGTTATTATTGTGATACAGTTATATTTTCCTAAATAATATTGTGTAAGCTAATGGCTTTAGTTACATAAAATACTGTAGCAATCAGTAACAAGATTAGCCAGTGGTTTCTGTTGAGAAACCACTATGTACTGGCAGTGTACTAGGAATTCAAACTGAAGTAAAACTTGATAATTACCCTTAAGGAGCACACAGTTTAACGAGACTAACATTGATCTTCACTAATGATTACATTTTGATTTTGTTGGTTTATAACAGAGAAAGTTAGAAGGTGGGGAGAACCATTGACTAAGCCTTGGGAGATAGGACATATGAATATAGATCAGGTGACATGTGAACTACATAGTAGAAATAGATTAGTTGGAATTTTTCTCATGAAGAAAGGTGGGGGGGGTATACTATAAATAGAAAGAACAGCAAGAGCAGAAAACCACAACTGGACCCACTATTAGGTGGACTCAGACCCATGGTGACTATAAGCAGGGGTCCTCAAACTTTTTAAACCGGGGGCCAGTTCACTGTCGCTCAGACCCGTTGGAGGGCCGGACTATAGATTAAAAAGCTATGAACAAATTCCTATGCACACTGCCCTTGTCTTATTTTGAAGTAAAAAACAAAGGGGCAAAAACACCCGGCGGGCCGGATAAATGTCCTCAGCAGACCGCATGTGGCCCGCGGGCCGTAGTTTCAGGACGCCTGCTAGAGTTTCCAAGACTAAATCTTTATATGGGAGCAGACAACCTCAGCTTTCTCCTAGCGCAGCTGGTAGATTTGAACTGCCAGCCATGCAGGTAGCAGAAAGCATGGAGGGTAAAAAGAGGAAAGTTGCTTGGTTTGTGGTATGTGGAAGGTATAGCCCATATTGCTGTTGGAACACACAGTATTTACTCACGTAGAAGCCGAGTTTCTCCGCACATTTTTAATGCCGTTTTGTGGTAAAATTAGGTGCCTTGGCTGATATTTCGGTTGGCTTATACTTGAGTCTATGCGGTAGATTGGAACCACTTATTACGTCATTTTAGAAGCTTAGCCTTTTACCCGGGAGGCATTAGAGTCGTTGAAAAGTTTTAATCCAGTGAATAGCCCGATCAAATTACTGTATGGAGACTGACTAACGAGAGAGAAGTTTGGAAAGAAAGGATTCTCGGCTTTGTTTGGTAGTTCAGCTGAACTGTGATTTGATAGCCAGTCTGCGGTTTCACAGTGAAGGTACAAGTGCTTCCATTTTTCAGGTATATGACAAATAAACTATGGGTTTTTGAAATAAAATAACTTTTATAGGCATATCCCTCAGTTCAGTTCAGTGAACTTAAGCTCTAACTGGTATTTTGAAAACTTTTTACTGACCTAGAGTCCTAAGCACTCAACCTTGTTTATGATGCTTTTGTGTGCCTTAGTTTCAGTGCATTGTGACCACAGAGGACAAAGTAGTGAGAACCCTATGGGGTGGCTAGGCTGAAATTTGTGGGAGCACATCACCAGGAGTTTCTTCTTTGGAGTGACTAATGGGTTGTAATTGCCAGCCTTGTAGTTAGCAGCTGAATAGTAAGGGTTACCATCATCCGTGTATGCTTTCTCCCACACAGCAGCTGGTGGGGTTTCAACTCCCGACCTTGTGGCTAGCAACCCCGTCAGTGCCTACCCTACACACATACATGACTCCTCCTTTTATATAATAACTCACCCAAACCTACTGCCTTAGAGTTGATTCCAGTTTATAGTGACACTGTGGGGTAGTTTGCGCTCTATGATTTCAGAGGTTTTTAATCACAAGGCCAGGCAGACTGATAGACTCAAACTACTGATCTTGCCATTAACAGCCCAACAGATAATGCACTTAGCCACCTGGGCGCGTCCTTTATATGATACTATACCTACACAGAGTCTTTATAGCTGACATAATAAATGATAAAGATAAAGTGTTTGGGTTTTACAAAGTAATTTTTGAAGAGTATGTTTTGGTTAAGGACATAAACATTTATTTTAAATGCAATGTAAATACTAATTAATTTGTTTAATTTTTTCTGATGTATGCTTTGTTATTTTTAGCTATAACACATATAAACTTGTGCATATATATGCATTCATATATATATATATATTTGTACCATTGAAAAAAATGATTGTTACTATACTATGAAAATAATTGATAAAGAGCTCTCAAGTCTTAAGGTAGGGGGGAAAGGTAGTAGTGTTAACAAACTCAGGGACAATGGAACATCAAGTGATCCAAATCAGTGGTAAGGAGGGTGTGGTAGACCTGGTAGGACATGATCAAAGTTAATGTAACCAAGAATTGCTGAAACCCTGGTTGGGACTGAGCATGATAGTGGGACAGGAGGAAAGTCAAAGGAAATAGAGGAAAGAGCTGGGAGGCAAAGGGCATTTATAGAGGTCTAGATAAAGACATGTACATATGCAATTATATTTATATATGAGGATGGGGAAATTGATCTATGTAAATATATTTATAGGTTTAGTACTAAGGTAGCAGAAGGACATTGGGCCTCCACTCAAGTACTCCCTTAATGCAAGAATACTTTCTTCTATTAAATTGGCATTCTATGATGCTCACCTTCCCGAAACAACCACTGAAGACAAAGTGGGTGCATAAGCAAATGTGGTGAAGAAAGCTGATGGTGCCCAGCTATCAAAAGATATAGCGTGTGGGGTCTTAAATGCTTGAAGGTAAACAAGTGGCCATCTAGCTCAGAAGCAACAAAGCCCACATGGAAGAAGCACACCAGCCTGTGTGATCACGAAGTCTTGAAGGCATCAGGTATCAGGCATCAAAGAACCAAAAAAAATCATATAATTGGGTGCTCACCTTCCTGATACGATTGCTGAAGACAAATGGGTGCATAAGCAAATGTGGCAAAGAAAGTTGATGGTGCCCGGCTATCAAAAGATATAGCATCTGGAGTCTTAAAGGCTTGAAGGTAAACAAGCGGCCATCTAGCTCAGAAGCAACAAAGCCCACGTGGAAGAAGCACACCAGCCTGTGCGATCACGAAGTCTTGAAGGCATCAGGTATTAGGCATCATCAGAAGAAAAAATCATATCATTGTGAATAAGGGTGAGTGGAGTGCAGACCCAAGCCCATTTGTAGGCAATTGGACATCCCCTTATGGAAGGGTCGTGGGGAGGAGATGAGCCAGTCAGGGTGTGATGTAGCAACGATGAAAAATGCAACTTACCTCTAGTTCCTAAAGCTTCCTCTTCCCACACTATCATGATCCCATTCTACCTTGCAAGTCTGGCTAGACCATAGGATGGACACTGGTACAGATAGGTACTGGGAATCCAGGGCGGATGATCCCTTCAGGACCAGTGGTGTGAGTGGCGATATTGGGAAGGTGGAGGGAGAGTGGGTTGGAAAGGGGGAACCGATGACAAGGATGTACATGTGACCTCCTCCCTGGGGGACGGACAACAGAAAAGTGGATGAAGGGAGATGTCGGACAGGGCAAGATATGACAAAACGATCATTTATAAATTATCGGGTTAATGAGGGAAGACGGAGCGGTGGGAGGAAATGAGGACCTGATGCCAGGGGCTTAAGTGGAGAGCAAATGCTTTGAGAATGATGAGGGCAATGAATACAAATGTGCTTGACACAATTGATGTGTATATGGATTATGATAAGATTTGTATGAGCCCCTAATAGAACAATTTAAAAAATCTTAAATATAAGGCTATATAGATTTATTTTTATATAGTGTAGATTATTTTCAGTATTATTAGATTTTTTTTAACCTATATACATTAGGGATGATATGACTGTAACGTGTGCCTCTGATACTTAGGAGTTAACTAGAGAAGTTTAAAAAAATTCGTAATAAATGAAACTAATAAATTCTTGTTTGAACTGTGGTTTCTGAAGCTTGCTAACTTTTAAAGGAACTGGAAAAAAAATTATATAAAATGGTTTTGTCTGCAATCTTTTATAGGAAAATATGGTATTTCCAAAATTTTAAATTTTAATTATTAATGAACTTTAAAAATGTGACACACTTAACATACAAGGCAAACAAAAGTTATAGATTACATCGAGTTTTTTATATTACAGATTTCATTATATATTTTAATAAATTGTGCACATTGATTTATCTCTAACTAAATACTAATATTTCATGTTTGTGTGGCCCTAACTATGGGCCATTTCATTTCATTCTTTGCATGTCAGTTTTTGTTTTCATAGTATAGTATTTACATTAAAGTAACTCTTAAACTGTACTTTACAAAATTCCCTAATTCTGCAAATGTTTTCCTATCAACGCTACATTAGGAATAAGTACCTATAGAACTGTATGTGTACATAAATGTACCTGTTGTTTGCATATGACAAACAAGCAGCTTTAGAATCAATAAATTTTAAAGATAAAATTGATTTCCTATTATGTTTTCTAATTAAAAGACCATATATTTTGAGAGTACTGATAAAGTTTAGGATGAATGGGAAATGAGATTTCGTACAGCATTGTCTTTGTTTCTTTTAGATCATGAAGTTAGAAATTGATGAAATTGCAGCACCTCGTTCGTTTATTTTTCTGTGGTGTGGTTCTGGGGAGGGATTGGACCTGGGAAGAGTGGTAAGTTGATGCATTTTTTACTAAGGTGGATTTTTAAATGTATAAGAAAAAATGTTGCATATATGGTTTTTAGATCTACTGTATATGCTTGTGTATAAGCTGAGTTTTTCGGCACATTTTTAGTGCAGTTTTTGTGGTAAAATTAGGTGCCTCCGCTGATATTCGGGTTTGGCTTATACTCGAGTATATATGGTATATCATTTTACCCTTCGCCTCTTTTTTTAAAGAAAACATAAGGGTTTTTTTATCATCCTATTGGGAGCTCATACAACTCTTATCACAATCCATACATACATCGATTGTCTCAAGCACATTTGTACATTCGTTGCCCTCATCATTCTCAAAACATTTGTTCTCCACTTAGCCCCTGGCATCAGCTCCTCATTTATCTTCCTCCCTCCCCGCTCACCCCTCCCTCACGAACCCTTGATAATTTATAAATTATTATTTTGTCATTACCCTTTGCCTCTTCAATAATAAAATAGAAGTTCTGTTCAGAAGAGGCTAGTAGAAAGGTAGTACCACTAAGTCAGTGAACTAGCACTGGAGATAGACTCAGCTCCTTTAAAAGGAATATTTTTATAACTTCAGGAAGAGTACAGGTTAGAAATGAGAAACTAAATTGCACTTCATTAATTAGTATCATTTTTTTGCCCATTATGAGCAGCTAAAAAGGTGTTCAGAATAGGATTCAGTCCTGAATAACCATTGGGAGCCCATTCAGACTGAAAAATTACCGTATATACTCGCGTATAAGCAGAGTTTTTCAGCATACTTTTAATGGGTTTTTTTGTAAAATTAGTTGCCTTCGCTGATATTTGGGCCAGCTTATACTCGAGTGTACATGGTAACTTAGCACCTGTTTGAATGAGAAAACAATTTTTCAGTAAGTATTTTAGATTTCAAAATGGAAGGCTAAAGGGAGCTTCAGAAAATGAAATGTGCTGTTATGTCCAAGAATACGAATGGAGGAGTTTTCCGTTTTGGTCTCAGTTTTGCTGCTGATAGTGAGAGTTTCCACAAGAAGGTAGTGTTACTATTGGGGGTTTCAGTTTCCTCAATCCTCATTGCATACCTTCTATTTTTAGAATGTGTTACATAGTAATACACAACTGACCTCTTTTAATTATGCTAATTTGAGCCTCTTTGAGAGAAGGGTTTACATAACATTAGACAATAATTGAGTAGGAGTATATTGAAATGAATGTGTTCGTATTATAAAATTGTATGATTGATGACTACATCTGTTCTGTCATCGGTTAGGGCCAGTTGGGTACTCTCACTGTTTCAGTCATTTATCACAAGCACTGACCGATTTGGAAAGCTCCATTCTTTTGGTTACAGCTGGCCAAGGAGCTATGGAAAAGCTAAGAAAAAGCTAGGAAGAAAGAAACACAATGGGTTTTTTTTTAAGTTTGTGAGAAAATTCCATTTTTTTAAATCCCGTTTTTCCACAAACTTTTTGAAGCCCTTTTATATAATGCATGTAATACAGGCATATGGATACTTACCTTTTTAAAAATCTTTATCTTTTGGATTTTCTTCCCATACCCCAGATTAGGTTGCAAATTAAGGTTTTGGGTTTTTTTGGTCTTAAACTGCTTATGCAGTTGTGTGAAAGCAGATTTTACAAAAGGGAAGTGATGCATGATTCATGGATGGGACGTAGCCTCTTTTCCTTTTGTTCAGGAATTGGTTCCTAATATTTGTTTAATTGGTGGTTCTTCTTATGATAGTGAACTCAATATAATACTTGCCCTTTTGCGATGGACTTACTTCACTCAGCATAATGGTTTCCAGGTTCTTTCATGGCATGGGGTGCTTCCTTGTTTTTTAGGGATGCATAGTATTCCATTGTGTATCTACCATAGTTTCTTTATCCATTCTTACCTGTTGGGCATCTGGGCTGCTTCCAGTTTCTCACTATTGTGAATGAATTGTACTTCTGTGAACATGGGAGAGCATGCCTCCGCTTGTATTTTGTCTCTTACTTCCTTTAGGGTATATTTCCAATAGTGGTGTTGCTGGATCATACGAGATTTCAGTTTCCAGTTGCTTTAAGTATCGCCATATTGCCTGAAGTTTTCCAGTGGCCTCTCCAGCATTTGTTTTTTCTGTTTTTTTTCATATGTGCTGGCATTATAGGTGTAAAGTAGAATCTCATTTGGGTTTTAATTGGCATCTCCCTGATGGCTACTGATCGTGAGCATTTTTTCATGCGTTTGTTAGCCATTTTGTACTTCATTTTTGGTGAACTGTCTGTTCATGTCTTTTTCCCATTTCTTAATTGGTTCTCTTGTTATTTTCTTATTGAGCTGTTGTTATGAAAGCAGATTTTAATGGAAAAAGAAATAACAGAAACTTTCTACATGAGAAACTTTTTTTCTTTTTGTAAATTTGTGCTTTAGGTCATGCAAAAATGAGGTCTTTATGATGTATATTGAGCATGTAGTGTGAAATAAGAATAGACATTAATATCTATTTTTGAGATTTTAAAGCAAAAATTGGCATTTTGAGATGTCTCTCATGTTACCAATGAAAACATTTCTGAAAAGCACATATATTTATCTTCCACTATCACATGTACTAGCTCAGAGCACCATCAATATTTTGCAGTATTTTCTTCCTACATTGCTCTTAAATTGACTAAAGGTAAGTATAATGCTTTATTCATAGTTTTACTCCCTGAAACTAGCTGTATGTTGTCAAAAATGCCACTTCAAGGAGATTAGTGTGTTACTAATATCTATCACCTACTTACAGCTTGATTCAAAACTCTGTCTTCTAAGCTGTGTGAAGATAAAAGTCTTAACCTATAAAGTTTATCTCTAATAAAGAGTTATACATACATAAGTGTCTGTGAAGTTTTTCAAGTTGATGCTATCTTACATTAAAATAAAATTTTATTAGACTATTTTCACTTGGAAATAAGTTATAAATTAGAAATATTTCAACATTAGTTAGCTTTGTCAGAGAATGTAAAATTGAAGAACCTATTATTTTTGAATTGTTGAATAATTATAGAAGGGTTGTGTGTCACCATAGTTTAAAAGCCAATCACAAAGGACCAGATATTGTAGGCTTCCATTTATATGACAGGTTCAAAGTAGACAAATGAACAGAGACAGAACAATAGATTATTGGTTGGCTGCCAATGTGGAGTTGGGGCTGATGGCCAAACGGTTTACTTAAGGGCCAGTGGGGATATTTTAAAATTAATTGTGATCATGGGTGCTCAATTCTGTGAATATAATAAAGTCATTAAATTCTGTATTTTAAATGAGTAAATTGGAGGATATGTGATACATTTATACAATGTGTGATTTTTTTTTCCAATGGAGCTGTTAAAATAATTTTAAAAATGTAAAACTAGCATCTGTTGATGAAAACAACAACTCACTGCCCTCATGTCACTTGTAATTCATAGTGGCCCTGTTCATGGTTTCTGAGACATAAATCTTTATAGGAGCAAACAGCCTGAGCTTTCTCCCAAGGAGCAGCTGGTAGGTTTGAACCCCTGACCTTCTGATTAGCTGCCAACATCTGGTCCACACTACCACTTGGCCTCTTTATTGGTAATAATAGACAGTAGTATTAAAGCATTGTAGCATCATGCACTCTTTATATATTTTTAATTTATTAACTGCATATTATTCAAAATATTTCTATCATTTTGTGTAATTGCTGTGTATTTCAAGACTAGCATGTCTTCTTTTCTGTGTCTGCACCAACTAAAATAAAATTACCTTGCCTCATTGCACTTTAGAATCCCAAACAGAATCTTTTATCCCCCTTTCATTTCTAGTGTTTACGTAAGTGGGGTTATAGAAGATGTGAAGATATATGTTGGATTAAAACCAACAAAAACAATCCTGGGAAGACTAAAACTTTAGACCCAAAGGCTGTTTTCCAACGAACAAAGGTATTGTTCTTACTTTATAATTTTCTGTTTTTATTGTTTTCTCTTGTTTACTCACATTATTATACTTCTCAGTTTTCTTTGGCTTGTAAGAATGTCATTATTTTAGAAATTCATTTGAATTAATTTTAAGATTTTTTATTTACTATGTTGGATTGCCTTCCAAGTTAGAGAAGGAACCCATTATCTTTTAGTCCCATTTTTTTCATAGATTCTTTGAAGTTCCCTATGTAGTTCTATGTCAGATAAAGGCTTTTGTTACTTTGACTCCCACATGTTTTCCTTTTCTCTAGGACCACAAAGAAGAGATGTTAATCAGACCGAAAAGTTGCTCTAACTTCAAGGCCTTTGTCTCTCTCCTTCCCTTCTCTTGTCCTTCTTTCTACTTAGTAACCCTGAGGCCCTGCACAAGGAGACCGGAGAGTCTTCTTCACATGACTTATCTCTGCTAGTATCAGTCCTTCAGTCTCATTAAGTGGGAGATTTAATTTCTTATTAAATCTTTCTTGAAATGGAAAAGTCTTTTGAGGCTGTATTAGTTATATAGTACTGCAATAACAAACACCATAAGTAGTTGACTTTAACAGACAGAAGTTTTGTTTCTCACGGTTCAAGATGTCTGAAGTCAAAATGCAGAGCACCAGCTCTGGGGGAGGGAGGGCTTTCTGTATCAGCTCTGGAGGAAGGAGCAAACTTGTCTCATATGCTTATGCTTTGGTTGATCTTTAGGTGAATTGGCATCTCCCATCTCTGATTCTTTTGTTTGTTCATTTCTTTTATATCACTTCATCACAAAATCTTAAATCAACTCCAAGTCCAAAGTCTTATCTTCTGAATCATTTAAGTCAAACGCGAGTGAGACTTCAGCTCTATTCCAGCCTGGGCTGACATGTTTCTTCATCCACGAACCTGTGAAATCTAGACCACACGTTCATGGTGAAACAGGCACAGGGGAGACATTGTAGGGAAAGATAGGCTAACAGCAGCTAGCAAGCCCAGAGCTCAGCAGAACAAGTAGAATTAGCTCTCAAGGCTTGAAAGCAATCCTCTGTTCTCTGAGACTAGCTGAATAATGGCCCTGCCCTCCACTTTCTGGATGTTGGCACGCTCGCAGGTTTCTAGGTGGAGGCTCCTTGACCGGTCACTTCAGCTCTGCTTCGAGAATGGCATTTCTGCTGCAACAGTTTCTAGGCAGTTCTGTTTCCCTAGTCTATTTGAATGGCAGCTTCACAGCCTGGGCCTTAAAGTTAACATTCTTCTGTCCCTTGAGCATGACAGCCCTACCCACTGAGCTTTGGGTGCCAGCTCCAATCCCTCGGGCACACCTTAACTGCACCCCATACTCTTACACTTAACTGCACCCCATACTCTTACTCTTACTGAAACCCAGGAGGCTGTGGTCTTATCCTTTGAAACCATGAAGCCCCTGCTTTCTGTGCCCCTTTCAACAGTTGTACTGATCTGCAAACTGTACCAGGGATGGGCGTTTTGTTTTGCCCCCTTGAGCAAACTGGTGTAGTGTCTTTGGCCCATTTCCTTGCTGTAGAATTCTAAGAGGCAGGTGTTCTTTCTCGCTCCTCTTCTCTCTAAACGGATGGCTTCTCTGAAGTGGTAGTTGGTTAGCTCCATCATTCACAAGCTTGATCTCTCCAACAAGTGATTGTGTAGCCACTCTGTTGGTGAAAATCAGAACACATATCTTTAGTATGTCCAGCAAAATTTTCCAAATCTTTTAAGTTCTGTTTTTCATTTTGCATGGTTCCTTTTTAAGCCCATCTCTTTCCTCTTGCATTTTACTTTAAGTAACAAGGTGAAACCATGCAGCTGTTAGAAGCTCATGCCTAGAAATCTCCTCAGTCAGCCAAGTTCGTGTTCAGTCATCTGTTCATCGTTTTCTTTTAAAGCCTTGCCAGAAGTCATTTAATGCCTGTGTTTGTAGCCGTGCTCTGCTGCTGGCACCTTATGTGCTCTCTCAGACAAGAGACCCTTCCTCGCCTCACTGCCTCCTGAGTGTCTCCAGCATTAGCTGTGAAGTTAGTAATCTCAGCAACAGCCTCGCCAAGGACATCTAGGCTGTAACTCTGAGGCACACTAAACCTCTTCCGGCCTGTCCCCATGACCCACTTCCAAACTATGTCCACAGTTTGTTCCCGCAGCATCCTACCCGCCCCGTGCCAAGTCTGCCTCTTTATCTAGACATAGAAGTTAGGATTTACAGCAGGTATTTCTAGGGGCCATAATTCAATCTGTAAAATCTATAACAGAAGGAAACCTAAACTACCTTTGTTCTTAGTGCCTCCTGGAGTCACATGACAGATCTGTTTCACATTCTGCCCCGCCTCCTCCTAGCAGAAAGACGTAGATTTAGTAAAGGAGGCCAGATGACGAAAGTGCTCTCTGTTTTGAGCACTCTTAAGTCCCCACTTGTGTTTAATGTGCCCTTTCACTATATCCAGGAACCCTTGTACAATGGAACACACCCACTGCCCTCTGAAAGGTTGGCCTTTTGAACCCGTCCATCAGCCACTCCATGGAAGAAAGCTGTGGCAGTCTCTCTGTCAACACTACATCCTCGGAAACCTTATGGGGCGGGGCAGTTCTACTCTGTCCTATAGGGTTAGTGTGAGTCAGAATCAACTCAGTGGCAATGGTCTCCTTGAATTTGTTCTATACGAAGCCCAAAGTGACATTATTTTAAGATCCCAAGGCGGAGAGTCATGTTTCCAAAACCAGTAAAAATAAGTTCTTTACAAGTGTTCATGGAGAAAAGACTGCCAGTTCTGTTCTAAAATCTGACAGTCCAATTGTAATAATACTTTTCATCTTAGGTTCTCTGGCAACCTTCTTACATCCAGAGAGCCAATCATTCCAGTTTTGTTTTACCCATAAAACTATATCCCGGAGTCAACGAAGGGAGGATGGTTTTGGAACTGGGGACGTCAGAAATGTAAGCTGTCGTGAAATCGGACTCTTGGTGGAAAGAGAGAGGTTAACCGCTCCACTCTTGCTG
This sequence comes from Tenrec ecaudatus, assembly GCF_050624435.1. Classification (NCBI taxonomy): domain Eukaryota; kingdom Metazoa; phylum Chordata; class Mammalia; order Afrosoricida; family Tenrecidae; genus Tenrec; species Tenrec ecaudatus. The sequence continues at coordinate 101,127,906 of NC_134532.1, read as the reverse complement.
TTACTTAGGAACACTGCCTCATGGGGATCAAAGGGACTGTTAAGCGCAGCACCGACGGAGACTTCATTCATGCTAATGTTGACATTGACTTAATCATCACAGAAGAACCTGAAATCGGCAATATAGAAAAACCTGTGGAAATTTTTCATATAATTGAACATTTTTGTCTCGGAAGAAGAAGGCTTCATCTTTTCGGAAGAGACAGTACAATTCGACCAGGTAGGACCTTGCTGTGAAAACAAAAGGTTTGTGGTTCTTTGGAACATGGGCTAGATGCAAAAAGAGCACTGTGTAAAACAACAGTCCTTTGCTGCATTTGACACCTCTTGCAGTCCGTCATGTACACAAAGCTCAGCCTTGCCCGTGCCCTTCCGTGGTTCTTTCTCCTTTCACTTGAAGACTTGCTCAGATAGCCCCTTCTTAGGCAAGCCTTTTCTCTCGGCTCTCAGTAAATTAGCCAACTTCCCACTTTGCTCCCCTCTTCCCGTCGCTCTGTCCGCTTACTCTGGTTTCTTTTTCTTGGTGGCGCTCATCACTGTCTGAATTACAGGTGCACGTGGGCACATGCTTGTAGTCAGTATTTCTCGCATGCCTGACAGGCAAAGACTGTCATTCGTTATTCTACCCCCAGCATTTAGATCACTCAGTAAATAGTGTATTAGATGAAGGGATGTATGAGTGGATCGTAGAATAGTTGTTTGTGAAATGCAAGTCAGTATCTTGCTTTTATTAGGGACTAAAAAGCATGGCGCTTTTATCCATGTATAATAGTATTGTCTTTACAGAATTGTCATTTTTTTACTAAGTAAAATGTGCATTTATTATTAGGGAAAAATAATTAGGTTATTATGGAATAGGATTTTCTTTCAATTGGGCACCACATTAATTAACAGCATAGTGCTGAATTATCATACATTTGTATACTTTTTCAGAAACTATGCAAGTAACTGTGTTAGTATTGAAAATTACTTCAGCCTTAATATAATAAGAGAAAGAGTGAAAATTGATCTCTGACCTTACCACATAGTAGGAGAGTAAAATACAATGTAAGGATTGAATGAACCAGACTCTTAGCTTTTCTTTTTTTAAGCAGTCTACATTTTATAAAAAGATAGTAAGAAAAGTCGATTCTACAGAAGAATAACCCTAAAAGCGAGAATTTATGAAAACTTCTAATGTTAATTTAAAAAAGAGTTATTCTTGAAGTTCCTTAATGTATATTTACAACGGAACTCCCATCCCTTGCTAGTTGCTTCTTTGTTACTGTGTTTGGTGAAAACAAAGATTGGAAAATAACTCAGCTGTGGAAACTCCTTTGTAGTTGCCGTGCAGTCAGTTGGTTCAGAGGATTTTCTTCACTGTAATCTCAGTGGATGCAAGAAGCCGCCAGGGCTTTCCTCATTGGTACTCTTGGGTGGGTGGGGTTGAATCTGACCTTTCGGTTAGCTGTCCAGTGCAAACCGCCTGTGGCACCCAAGGACCTTCATTAGCTTGTGTACAATAATAAAACTGGAGTCATTTCCAAAGGAGTGTTTTGTATGTGGAATCTGTAGTGTACAACCGGTTTGGCTTTACAAAGACTGTTCCCTATTTTAAAGTGTTATTTCTCAGAACAATTTGCTAACATTCATGCTATAAAGTATTTAATGTGAGCAGCTCAATAAAGTTTCACAAGGTCACACATCTGTCATTACTTAGGTTAAGAAATAAACATTTTGAGCATTCCTTACCCCACTCTCTTGACCTAAAATGCTAGATTACTTCTGGATCTTTAAAAATATTGGCCAGGATAAAATAATGTATTGATTCTGATAATTTACTTATTAATTCTTTTTTCCCCTGTGTATATTATTGTGCCAGCTGCCGGTCTCCTTCCCCACCCTACCCCTACCCCTCCCCCAAAAGGTAGCATGTTTTTTCTTTCTGGTCTTTATTCCTTTTATTTCATTTTCGTGCCTTGCTGCCCTGGTAGCATCTACCCCAGCGATGGTTGAAGAGGTGATGGCAGACCCCATCTTCTCGGTCCTGCTCTCTGCATTGCTCCCTGAAGCGTGCCATTTACATAGTTCAGTGCTGCTTTCTTAGAGGAAGTTCCTCTTTAGTTTCAACTTCACGGCAACTAGCAACTTTTTCTTTTAGCTTTCTAAGAGATTTTTTTTTAAGTCATGTATAGAAGTTGACTTTTATCAAATTCTTTTTGTTCATCCATTTAAATAGAGGTTAGTAGAATTACTTTATAAAGCGCCACATAGCCAGTGCTTTCGCTTACCAACAATACAGTCTCTTGCTCTCTGCCGTTTTGCCATTCCGGCTTGCGAAAGCAGCCCTGGGCGAGTCTTATACCAGAGTCATACCGTATTCCCGTGAAACTTTGTTCTTATCAACAGACCGCTGGATTTGACTTGCAGGCTATAGTTTGCCAACCCCGTGAAGGTCAGACATATCATCGTTGGTGAAGCATTGTCTGTTAAGCAGCTGTCTGCTTCCATAAAGATGTACGGCCTCTGAAACCATACTATACCCTGCAGGGTCTTTATGAGTCCAGTCTGATTTGATGGCGGTGCTTTTAGTGATTTTGCCGTTATTCTGCAAGTGTGATGAACTATATGAAACGATTTTCCAGTGTTTGGACCTGTTAACGATTTGTTCCTCTCTGGTTGCAGTTTGTGATTTTGTTTTCTCACTCTCGCATCTGTATTACTGAGAAAGACTGGGCTGGGACATTTGAGGTTTGGGTACCCCATCTGGTTGCTTAGCCTCATCAAACTCTCCTCTGGAAGACTTTGTACAATGTTGATGTCATTTCTTGCCAGCATAGTTATAATTCACCAGTGAAGCCATCTGGGCCTCGGGTATTCTTTCTTTAACATGAGAGATTTTAAAATTGTGAATTCGATTTTCTTATTGGTAAGATCTCCTGTTACTTTTTATCTTCTAGCAGGTGGTTTTGCTCCTCTTGATTAGTTTAATCACTTTTCAAACTGTGCATTTTTGTTCTTTTGGTGAACTCTATTGCATATTTACTATTATTTCATTATTTCCTCGGCTTACTTTGCTATTTTTTGTATCTGAGACATGTTTAGTTAATGGTTACTCAGCTTTCTGTATTGCATTGAATTGTACTGTATAGATTTGAATTTCTTTAAGGATGGCTTTATTACAGTCTAAAATTTGATCTATAGTATTTTTATGGGTATTGATTTCAAAATAGTTTTTAAATTCTTCATGTGACTTCTTATTTAACTCTTGATTCATCACAATGTGTTATCTTGAAATTATCACTTTTTTGTTATTTGTTTGAGTATATGTGCTAATTTGGGTAGACTAGAGAAACAAATTCCTAGGTGCTCATATGTGTATAAGGAAGAGCTTTATATACAAGAGCAATTGAATATAAAGAAAACATCCCAGTCCAGATCAAGTCCATAAGTCCAATATTAGCCCATATGTCTGATACCAATCTATGAATTCCTCTTCAGACTCACACAATACATGCAATGGTGCTGAATGCAGATGATCACAGGCCAGTGGGTGGAAAGTCTTGTGGATCCAGTGCAGTGGAAGCATCTCAGCGCTGGCAGGGGCCTCCACGTGGCTCCTCCAGCTCCAGGGTTCTAGTGTACTTCCATGTGAGACAGGAATGCCTAGCAGGAAGTGTCTGTGCCCCATCTCCAGCAAGCTATTTATCTCCATAACGCCTCCACATGAGGTCATCAAGCTGCGCCCTGATAGGCTAACTCCACCCCTTCACTCCTAATTGTCTCAAGGTGGTACCAGATTATGTAATTACCACATTATCATTGTGGCCAAATGACATACAATGTAATGTTTCACTCCTTTGTAATTCGTTTAGATTTGCTTTATGCCCCAACTTTGATAAATGTTCTAAGTGCAATTGAAAATAATAGGCATTTGTTTTGGACTTTGGTTGTATAGTTTATTAATTTAAAAAGTCTTTGTGGAAAATCCTTTATGTGGAAGGTCTGTTAAAATCTATTGTGATCGTGCATTTATTATTTAGTTACTTGAGGAGTCCTGGTAGCCTAAAGGGTTATATGTTAGGCTGCTAACAGTCAGCAGTTCAAAACCACCAGCCATTCCTCAGGAGAAAGATGAGGCTTTTACTCCCATAAAGAGTTTCAGTCTTAGAAACCCCCGGGATAGTTCTCCCCTGGCCTGTGGGTTGCCATGAGTTGGACTAGACCAGGTAGCAGTGAGCTAAGCTGATTTATGTGTTAAGTTTTAATTTGTTTATATATTTGAGGCTTTGTTGTTTCATGCGTATAAAATAGTTTGTTTTAAGTTTTGTGGTTGCATGGCATATTTCTGTCCTTTCATGTTAAATTGGTGATGCTCCTACATTTAAGATGTGTCTTTTGTGATTGCTTTTTCATCTAATCTGACAATCTTTATCTTTTCATTAGACAACAATGCAATTTCTGATATATTTGAACAGAAATTGCCATCTTGCTATTGTTTACATTGATGCCAGCTGTTCTCTGTTCCTTTTTCTCCTTTGTGGGGTAGAATGGGGGCCGTTGATTAAATATTCTTTTATTCCATTTTTTCTCTCTATTAGTTTGTTAATTAAATATTCTTTAATTGTTTCTTTTGAGGTTGTTCTAAAGATTATAATAACATGTACCTTTGAATTATTAAAATTCAAATTTAAATAGAATATTGATTTTTAAAGAGTGGGAATGCAATTATTTAAACTTTCTACTTTCCTGAATTTTTTCAAAATAATTTTTCCTCAATGTAGTTTAGGCCATGTGTTATTTTGTACATAATATATAAACAACTCTAGGATGAATTCTGGGGGTGATTTAGAGTTCTTTTGCAAATATACACGAACATCTTGCTTAAAAATTCCTACGGATGTTTTACTTTTTCATCAGAATGAAAATATTTTGACAGCACAGCTTGTGGCAGGCAAACGTTCATGTTCACTGGCTTAAAAGAAAGTAACATCCCTTGAGTATTCAATGAAAGATTGTTTGTTCAGAGCATGTTTCTGCCCATATAGATTGAATATTAAGCTTATGGCTCTAGTGTTTGAGTAAATACAGAACAGATTTTTCTCTTCCATCATTAACCTGTCCTGCCCCCAAATCGCTGTTGAATCTGGGAACAGTCTTCCGTGTCCAGTGCTGTTTTATAGAAGGAGAAAACTTAAAAATAAAACGAGGACTTTCTGAAGAGTAAAAGCAAACATCAAACAGATGCTAATCTCTTAATAATTGAAATTCATTGTAACAACAAAAGATGCATAATCTCACTACCACCAAGAATTATTTTTATCTTGTACAGAATACTTTCAAGTAGCCCTGCATATAATTTTTTTCATAATTACAGTCAATTTTTATATTTTTTTTCTCAGGAACGGACTTCAAAAGTTCTTGGAAAAATGGAATTAAAAGATTAAAAATATGATCTTTATTTCTAATCATGCGCTCCATCAGGTTCATGACACGTTTGTAAGCAGTGATACCAGCCGTTTTGTCCATCCCTAAATAATTGAGGATCCTGGCAACTTAACCATATCAGTGTGATCTTTGTAACATTGTAAACGGAAGAAAAATGAGTTCCCTTAATTTTTTTTTTTTTTTTTTTAGTTAGAACAAAACAAAAAGGAGCAGAGGGAGCCAATTCAAGACAAGGCGGATACCCAAAGATTTCACATGAAAGCTCTGGCAAAATTGCCCTTCTTTGAGGGAAGGAATGAGCAGGAACTTAGCCCTGGATGAGAAGGACACTGGGGAAACTTTCCAGGGCGTGTTTCTGCTAAAACTTTAACTTTCTCAAAACCCTCTCATCATAAGCAGATGTTATTATTCTTTAATCCTCCAGCAAGCGTCACAGAAAGTTTTCTCGTGCTTGTGCTTTGACTGGCCCACTTCCGCCTCTTGGTCGCCATCTCTTTAATGGTCTTTGGTCTCTGGGACCATGCAGTAAAACTTCTATTGCAGTTCTTCCAGGGAACGCTTCGGGATCCCAGTCGCGCTGGTTTCAAATTTCCATCGAAAGCTCGCTCGGTTCTTGTATGCAGAGGAATTGAGTGCAAGTTTGGCACCGAGCCACGCGGAGCTGGCTCAATTTTGAGTTCTCCGTCGGGCCCCCTGAGGTGTCTGTGCCCGTCGGGCCGCAGCAGGGCAGCGCCGCCCTGTGAGCGTGGCCCCGACAGCTGACGGACGCCGTGCTGTGTCCTCAGCAGCAGCTCTTCTTTCCACCGGGCTTTCGTGGGGCGTCGTCCCCATTCGTGTTTATAAATCAAGAACCATCCCCATTTTCCCACGCAGACTTCATCCTCATCCGTTGATGTGTGCTCTTGCTTCACTTTTAGCAGAAACCGTGTTTCTCTGATCGGGCCTCTTTCAAATGATGTCTTATCCTTCTTAGTGCTTCAGACTAGAGTCCTAGCTTCTGTTCACATATAAGGTTATACACATTTATTTTCGTGCAAAAAATAATTGGATAGTTTTTTTAATAATAGACATTTTCCATGAACAAGACCCCCTGGAATTTTGTCAAATATCTTTTGACATTTTAAGTCATTATTCATAATCTTCTTGGATGGCTTGATAGCAGTTTTAATGAGTTTATTATTAAACATGAGTAGTGATGGAAGTGAGTTTGGTTTTGGGGGGTGATATTTTTCATACAGTACATCCTCTATTTTTATTTGTAGCAAGCAGTTGAATAAACCTTAGAAATATGCATTTTTTTTGTTTAGAAAATACCATAGGGATTCTTTATTACTGCTCATTCAAAAATTAGTATAATGAACTATAATTTGGATAGAAAATCTGCCAGGGCAAAGTATAGGTCCTTTGGGGGTGGACCACCCAAGTAATAATATGGAGAGAGGCCTGCTCAAAGGGTATTAACTTATTTGGGTTGAGTCTGCAAATATACTTCTTCCTCAAGAAGGCCATCTTAAGCTAGATCACATAGGTGCCACCTATGAATAGCTCTGATTCATATTGAGTTTATAACAGAACAAAATATTGCCTAGTCCTTTGCCACTTAATGAGTGCTGGTAAGTTTGAGCCCATTGTCTCAGCCACTGTGCCCATCCACTTCTGCGAGGTTTTCATCGGCCCTCTGCTGTACTAATACACGTCTTTTTCTGGAAGGTGTCATTTCTGGTGATGTGTCCGAAATAAGCGAGATTCTCCTCCCCCTTGCTACTGCTTTAAAAAAAATCATTTTATTGGGGTTCATACAACTCTTACCACAATCCATACATCCACCCATTGTGTCAAGCACAATTGTACATTTGTTGCCATCACCATTTCAGAATATTTTCTTTCTACTGAGCCCTTGGTATCAGTTCATTTTTCCCCAGCCTCCCTCACCCTTGATAATGTATAAATTACTATTATTTTTTCATGTCTTACACTGACCAATATCTCCCTTGACCCACTTTTCTGCTGTCCATCCCCCTGGGAGGGGGTTATATTACAGATTGTTGATCTGTTTCCGCCCGTCCCCTCCTTCTCCCCCCTCCCCACCTTCCCCTTCGCCTCCTGGTATGGCTACTCTCAATATTAGTCCTGAGGGGTTTATCTGTCCTGGATTCCCTGTTTTTCCAGCACTTATCTGTACCCATGTATGTGCTCTGGTCTAGCCAGATTTGTAAGATAGAATTGGGATCATGATAGTAGGGGGGAGGGAGCAATAAAGAATTAGAGGAAAGTTGTATGTTTCATCGTTGCTATATTGCAGCCTGACTGGCTCATCTCCTCCCCGTGGCCCTTTATGTTGATGTCCAATTGCCTACAGATAAGCTTTGGGTCTCCACTCTGCCCTCCCCCTCATTCACAATGCTATGACTTTTTATTCTTTGATGCCTGATACCTGATCTTATGGACACCTCGTGATCACACAGGCTGGCGTGCTTCTTCCATGTGGGCTTTGTTGTTTCTCAGTTAGATGGCCACTTGTTTATCTTCAAGCCTTTAAGAACCCAGATATTATATCTTTTAATAGTTGGGCACATCAGCTTTCTTCACCACATTTGCTTATGCATCTGCTTTGTCTTCAGCGATCGTGTCAGGAAGGTGAGCATCAGGGAATGCCAGGTTAATAGAACAAAGTGTTCCTGCATTGAACAAAGTGTTCCTGCATTGAGGGAGTACTTGAGTAGAGGCCCAATGTCCATCCGCTACCTTAATAATAAACCTATAACTATATGTACATAGATCTATTCCCCCATCGTCATGTGTAAATATATTTACATATGCACATGCCTGTATTTGGACCTCTATAAATGCCTTTGCCTCCTAGTTCTTTCCTCTATTTCTTTTGACTTTCCTCTTGACCCACTGTCTTGTTCAGCCTGCTTTTGTGTTTCAGTAATGTCTCGGTTACATTGCCCCTGATCAAGCCCTACTAGGCTTTCCTACATCCTCACCTTCAATTTTGGATCACTTGTTGTTCCCTTGTCCCTGGGCTAATACTCACTTCCTTTCCCCTGCTTCCCCGTCCTCCCTGGAGCCATCAGTCCAGTTTTCTCTTCCAGATCGTGTATCCCACCTATCTTATCTAGATAGACATGCAGAGATAATAATATGCACAGAATCAAGGCAGAGCAAAACAAAGCAACAAAAGAAAACAACAACCACCCCAAAAAAATGACAGAAAAAGAGAAAAGCCTATAGATAGTTCAAGGTCTGTTTATTGACCTTTACGAGTGTTGTCTGGCTGAGTCTGATGGGGTGCCATGCCCTGACCCCACAGTCTATTTTTGGTATTCCCTGAGGACGTCATTGCTCTGCTCCCCTTGCTGTTCTGTTACATGCCCTTAGTATTTCTCCTTGGTGTGGTGGGGTCAGCTCGAGCAGAATTCCCGCACTGTGTCTCCAATGTTGTGTCCTGTAGGGCTATGGGTCAGTGAGGCATGGCGTGCCTTGTGGTGGGGCCGGCCTCATCATCCTCTTTGTGCATTGGTTGCTCTGAGCAGGAATACAATCCTTTGGGCTTGGTGGGCCAGGACTTGTTCCACTCTCTTCCTCCCCCTTCATTTGTTCCTGTGTTGTCTGATCAGACATGTCCCTCTCCCTGAGCTGTAGCTTCAGTGCTGTCCTCTGAAGTGAATTCTTCTTGGGGGGAGGAGTGGCTCTCCATGTAGTGGGGATTGGGGCTGGCCCCTCAGATGTATCTTGGAGCACCAGGTTGAAGATTGGTCCCTCTTTCCCTGTGGAGACCCCCTAGCTTCTAAAGAACATTCTAGTCATGTATTCTAAGACTGATTTGTTTTAAATAGTCTTGATTGTGTTTTTGTATTCTTCCCTAAGATCATAGTTGGAATGTATTCGTTATTCTTTTTCACTATCCAACTTTATGTATTCATAGATGAGGTGACTGAGATAAAAGAGAGCTTGGCTTGGTTAAGATATAGAGTAATTATCAAATGGTACCTTTGCTTTTTAAAAATTTAAAAGAGGTCTTTTGTAGCTGATTTATTGGGCAGTGGGGGGTGTGGGGGAGAAATAGCCTATATTACATATACCTTAGGAATTTTACTTAACCATTTCTTTAACTGTTTTAGAAATCACTGTGGTAGTTAAATGTAGTCTTAGGCCAGGCTATTTAAAACATACTATGTTCTGAAATACTTTCAGAAGCTTATAATAAGACACTGTTACAATGAAGAATTTGGGAGGGGAAAATATTTCTTAGGCTTCTGTAACCAATACACTTCCCCAAGATTTGCATATATTATTTGAAAGATGGTATGTCATGAATGATACCCTATTAGCTACTTTCCTTATATCTTTAAGTTTTTTAATTTCTCATCCCTGTGTGTGCTGTTTTCTTGACACCACCACCATGTCAAGGAGAAACAAGAGATTGGAAGTACGCACATCAATGCCTGATGGACTTTGGGTGGTGTGAACACACACATAAAATGTACTCATTAACCTTTGCTACCTGTCAAAGTGTCAAGAGGTGACAGGTAAATGGTGTATAGAAGCTCCCTGGTATTTTTTTCCTTCACATAGTATATTTCATATATGTATATAAAAACCTGCTATATGAAAATAGGTACATATGTGTATATAAGTATAAATGAGATGGATTGACACCGTGGCTACAAGTTTAACAATGATGGAGATAGTACAAGACTAGGCAGTGGTTTATTATGTTATACATCGGGTCTCTGTGAGTCAGAACCAACCGGGCAGCACCTAACAACCACAACATATAAACTATGTGAAAGAAGGGATTGCTAATAAATCATACTCTGCCTTTTGCATATCACCTATTAACCCCGTGGTGGGTAGGAAAGGTTAATAAATACCTTTTACAAACTGTGTGGTGTGTATATATTTATTCCTGTAAATCATTCAAAGAGGGGTATGATTCTGGGTAATCTGTGAGACTATAATTCTGTGAAAGAGGTCAACCTTGAGTGAGGGGCAGCTTTGGGAATGTGGTGGGAATTGGAGGGGAGTTGGGAAAGAGGATAAGGATAACCTGGTTTGTCTCCGTTTCAGGCTGGCTAACAGTTGGACCAACTCTTACAAATAGTAACTACAATGCGGAGACTTATGCATCCTATTTCACCGCTCCAAATTCCTACTTGACTGGATGTACAGAAGAGATCGAGAGACTGCGACCCAAATCCCCACCCCCCAAATCTAAATCTGATCGGGGAGGTGGAGCGCCCAGGGGCGGAGGAAGAGGCGGAACTTCTGCTGGCCGTGGACGGGAAAGAAACCGGTCAAACTTCCGAGGAGAAAGGGGGGGCTTTCGGGGGGGCCGGGGAGGTGCGCACAGGGGTGGCTTTCCACCTCGGTAATTCCGGAAGACACTGATCTTATTGATGCCCCGCCCCCTTCCATGCATTTTGACTTTCTATTAGACGACTTTGGAATTCAATCCCCTAACCTCCCCATCCCCCAAGAGGAATAGTATTTTGGTTTTAGTTTTTCTAAACTGCTGGAATGTTTTGCCAACCTTGCTCACAGTTGTCACACGCACACTTACCTAGTTTCTTCCCCGGAATAAGCAAGAGGGCTGCTTCTTTGTCATGTGCGTGTGGCCGAAGAGAATGGACCACGAATGCCTTCACCTTCATAGACTCTGTATTCCTACTAATTACAAAGGCTGTTGCTTTTTTACATTCTTTTCTTCTCTTTCTTCCCAAACCATTGCAGTAGGCTGACCCAGGCAGAGGGTTGGGAGGACTCGGAGCAAAGGCCCGCCGTGTAGCATGTTAGTGCCGCAGAAGCTGCGAGATCGCTGCCGTCTCCCCACGTGGGGCCCTGGGAGCCTTGCTAGCCTGGCAGAGAGACAGATGGTAAGCGTCTGCCAGGGCTACAGCATGTCCTTGATGGAACAATAAAAAGAGGAAGACATCTGCTTTTCTTTTTAGTCTTATAAATTCAGATATAATTTAATTATTCTAGTATACTAAAAGCCACCGAGAAATTCAAAGAGCTCATCATCATCACCTCCATTGTGCAGCTAAAGATGACTCAAGCACCCTTCCCATAAAGCGAACAAAGACAAGTATCCAATGTTAGGACTTTGGAATGGGCTTGAACTTGAATTGACCCTTGAAGCAGTTTCATATTACTTGGCAAAACAGAAGAACAGACACACCTGGCTGTGCAGTGTGCGCTTTAAACATTTGGGGAATAAAGTATTTGGTGATTGAGGAAATGACATATATCTTGAAGCTTGGAATAGTGAAAACTTAAATGTCTAGCCCATTATGGAAAAGCCTCACTTGGAGCTGACAGCCTGGAAGATGGGGCTACAGCTGTCCTGCAGGGAAAGCACATGGGCGTTCATCTTTAAGGGGCCGCGTTTGCAGCGCTGGTTGTTGTCGAAGACTCTGCCGTCACTTCTCTTTCCACACTAACCCGTGCGGAAAATGAATTTGCCAACCGAAACAGTCTTGATAGGTTTTTTACTTTTGTGTATGATTTTTCTAATAAAACTTTAAACCCTGGAAATGCAGAGTGTGTTTCCTATAAGCTGAGTTACTGTTGCTGCAACTGAAAGCAGAATCGACATGGAAAGCAAGCTCTGCGTTGGGTCTCTGAGGCACTGTAGTGGCCTTTCGGTGCTTTCTACTGACTCGCGTTCCACCTACGACAGGCTTGTGTTACACTCACTAAAGACTGAGTTTGGAGATAGAGATTGAGTGTTAGAAACAGAGTTTGGCCTTTAAAAATCTGATGAATCTGATGAATTTAGCATCTGGTCCAAGTTGGTAGTACTTCCAAATGCAGATAGCATTTCACTAGCTTGCATATTCTGTGATAAAATGTGTGTCACAGATACTTGGCTAAAGCGATTTGCCACATAATTGCAAGTCATCTAGAAGCAGAGCTACATTAAAGAGGATAGATGTCCATGATAGGTCGTTCGTTAGGAGTGTTAGTTGACAAATCCCATGCCCAGGACTCTGGTTTGTTCCACATCCTGGGCTTATCTGGTGTTTACCTAGCCTCCTTGCCTATGAGATGTTTATCACAAGATCACCTTGCAAGTGGAGAGAAGCCACTGCCCGCTGTATTGAGAAAAGAGCAGAGAAGAAGTGAGGCAGTGGAAAGGTGCCAGGTCCTTGAGATGTCCGTTCCAGTCCACAGAAGGCATTGGCCCTGGCTTTGCTCCCCTCAGTGTCAGTGAAGATTGGGGTATGTATTCTTGCTGCAGTGGCACATATATCCATCGAGAAAAGGTTTCTCATGAAAATTCATCATGTCTTCAATTTTTTTAAAATCTGAAGCCACCAAAAATAATTTTAGCTCAACTATTTCTATCATGTACGTATATTTATTTCACTTAATGCTTTCATAATATATACCATATATATTCAGTATAAGCCAACCCGAATATCAGCCGAGGCACCTAATTTTACCACAAAAACTGCGTAAAAATGTGCTGAAAACTCAGCTTATATATGAGTATATATGGTGTGTGTTGTGTAGAGCTGATTCTAGGATAACCCTGGTTTCAGTTAATAAGTTTTAGATCGGCATGACAGATGATCTAGAATTGCAGTTCCAGGTATGACAAGGTCAAGTGGAGACCAGGTTTGGACATTTGTATTGTTGATTTCAGTGGGAGCTGTTCTCCAAGTTAGGTTTTTCCTTCCAGAGCATGAGGATTTGGAAACCCCAAACCCACTGTCACTGTGTTGATTCTAACTTACAGTGGCCCTCCAGGGCAGAGCAGACCTCCATCGGGATTCTCAAGCAGTGAGTCCTTACGGGAGCAGATGCCTCCCCTTCTCTCGAGGAGCACCATGGACTCTGGTTAGCTGCCTAACAGCTCCGCCAGAGCTCCTTGGAGGCTCAACCAAACCAAATCCACTGCCATCACGTTGATTCTGACTCATCGCATGCTTTCTAAGGTTTCCGAAGCTGAATCTTTGCCTGGACAGCCTCACTGTTCTCTGTCAGAGTGCTGGTGGTTACAAGCAGGCCTGTATTTATCCCAGACGGAAAGGATGAGGGTTTCTATTGCCGTAGAGAGCCTCAGGAACCCACAAGGGCAGGTCTGCTGTGCCTTAAAGGTTGACCATGAATCAGGTGTCCATAGCACTGGGGGTTTGGGTCTAATCCCACAGGGCCACCAGAGCTCTGTATGCCGCCTCACAAGGAATTCTTCCTGTGGACCGTCTCATAGCCAAATAGCAACGAGCCCAGTTAGACCAAGGATTCGGACGCTGCATCCAAGGGGTGGAAGAGTCACCACGAAGCAACCCAGGGTAAAGTGTAATGCTCCCGGGAAGAGGGACACTCCAGCCTGGAGTCAGCTCAGTTGCCAGGGCACCCTCAGAGTTAGAAAGGACGGTGTTTACAGCAGCGATCGGTTCGGATGCCTTTGGTAAAGAGAGGAATTGCCTTTTGCGTCGTTGGCTCATAAAGTTAGAAAAATCAGTACAGTGGAGGCCTATGGCTCAGAGTCATTGTAAGTTACTGGTGGTATAATGATAAAATTATACCTCCAGGGAGTCGTTACACTATCTTCAGCTGAGATCCTGTGTCGTGGCAGTTACTAAGAACAATTCCTTTTAATGTCTTCAAAAATATTTTCTGCCCATCTTAATTGCTAAATAATACTGTTCTGATTACTCACAAGAGCTTATTTTAAGACCTGTACTGTTTGCATCTGAACTTAACATGAGGTTGGGTCTTTAAAGCCCAGCTTCAGACTTTACTAATTCGTTTAATGTAATTGACTTGACAAAATGATAGCCCAATTGGGACTCATTCTAAACAGTAGTCTTTGATCTGAAAAGTGTCTCATATTTTTGCACTCTGTTAAAAACATAAATCTTTGTCAATAAGAAAGGCCTTTCTGAGTACAATCCTTTAATCTTGTGGTCCATGTAGGACGTTTACCATTATCCTGTCTTTGATGTTTGGTAATAAGGATTGAACTTGAGTGAGGCTCTCACTTGCAGGCAATCAGTCTTGAAGCTATACATCTGAGGCCTTCCCCAAAGAGAACATCTATTTGATAAACTGAACCCACTGAAAAAGACTCCATTTCTCAATCTCAAAATACTTGGAAACGCCACATTGCATCTGCTCCCAATGTCCCCACTGCTTCTCCATTCAATACGATGCACCCTCTTCAAAACAACTGCCCAGTGCCATTGGGTCAAGTCTGACAGAGTAAAACTGCCCTTGTGGATTTCCAAAGCAGAAAACCTCATCTTTTTCCTTCAGAGAAACTAGTGGTTTGAACTGCTGACCTGGCAGTGAGCTACCCGATTCAGGGCTCGTCTACGAAAAATCCACTTTAACCTCATTTGGGTGGACAATACGATAAAAGTGACTGGTCTGAGTATGGGTTCTAGTTCTTCCTCTCGAACAGGAATAGCAACCAGCAGTGAACTTGGCTCCAATGTCCGCAGTGAAATGCGCAGAGGAGCCAGTGGATAACAATAGCCAGGGAAGCAGGCCAGCTGTTACTGTATTGTGTTTTTAGACACATTTGTGCACAGATTAAATACACGGGAATATTTACATTCAATTACTTCTCACCATTTGGAGCAGCACACAGTGCCTTAATATGGCCACTCACATGTATAGAGAGAATAACTGATGTAATGACTTACTGGGGTTACGGGCAGGAGGAGTTTGGAGGGAAATTGGCAGCAGATAATACAGGAGCAGGGAGGATGTTCTGGAACTGGTTGTGGTGATGTACATGCAGCTCTCATACAGCTGAACTATGGAAGTGCGTGGTATGTGAATTATACCTCAGTAAACGATTGGAAAATAAGTGGCTATGGACTCTTGGCCTTGCAGGGGCCTGGGAGACAGTGTAGGGAGGGGTGGACACAAGCTCCATAAATGTGCGAGTCGGATAGACACCACTCATCAGCGACAGATACTTGTCACCATGGAGGGAAGAGGACAAGTCTGCGATTGGCCCAGGAAATGGTCCTAATTTGTGGTAGTCACCTAATCTGGTGTCAATATAAGGATTAAGAATGTAGGGGTGGAGTTTAGGCTGTCAGTCTGGAGATAGCCAAGGAGACTTCTATGTGGGCATGGCTTTCTCCTGAGAATTCTGGGGAATCTGGTACTTCCTCCTTGGAGGCAAGAGACACTTCGTTCTCTGCAGACTTCCCTGGGAGACATTGCAGCTGACAAGACCTCTGAAGCCGGAGAAGCCACAGAGAGATCCCTGCCAGCGCTGAGATGCTTACAACACCACCGGATCCAAAGACTTCCCACTCCCTGGCCTGTGGTCGTCCTGCATGCGGCATCATTGCATGTGTTTTGTGAGTCTGAAGAGGGCTTTCTAGACTGCTGTCGGACATATGGGCTACTGTCGGACTTACGGACTTGATCTGGACTGGGCTGGGATGTTTTCTCAATGTTCAGTTGCTCTTGTACATAAACCTCTCCCTTATATACATAAATACGTGTGTCCATGGATTTGTTTCTCTAGTCGACCCGGACTATCACATAACTCTTAGGTAGTATCAATTAAAATGATTCACTTCTTCAAAAATGATTCACTTCTTCAGCTTTTATGTGCTTTTCACAGAATGAAAATTTCTTAACATTAGTTTGGCTACCTAAATATTTCAAAAATTTGGGGAAATGGAACTAAAGGGTGACAGTCACCCCCCCCCCACACACACACACACATAATTTTTGAAGCCCCCTCACACTTTGTGACATTTTAAATTCTGGCCTCTAAGTAGTAACATAGTTCTGAGTGGGGTCAACTAATAACAACAAATACTTTGTCACCACTTCAAATGAAGAGGGGCAAAGGGATACTCGAAACAGGAAGCCATTGCCTTTGGAAGAACACACTGGCAAAACGAAACACGCTCTTGTTCAGAGACAACCAGTTTAACAGAGCTGAACTATCAAGGCAATTGCTAAAGTGTCCTGTGAAATTGCTGTCATTTTATGATCGGTCAACTTCTGGGTAGGTATATACATTTAGCTAAGACTTCACCATAATTAAGGAGCCCTGGGGGCATTGTCAGAATAGCATTCGGCTGCAAAGCACAAAGTTAACAGTTCAAACCCAAGGCCACTCCTCCGCGGAAAGATGAGGCTGTTTGCACCCTGAAAGATCCACAGCCTCAGAACCCCTGCCTGCGATCACTGCGACTCAGAAATGACTCGCTGGCGGGGCTTGGACTGCCCATAATTAAGATACGATAACCACCCCACAGAGCAAGCCCCTGGTCTCGGATCACATTCCACCCACAGTGACTCCTGTTTCAGGATAGAACATAGTTCCCTGGGGTTCCCACAGCATGTCCGAGTGACATTTGGAAGCCGGTCACAAGTTTCTGAGATTCCTCTGGGTACGTTTGAACTGCCAGCCGTCAGGGCCTCCACCCCAGCATTTGACCTTGTCTAAGAGGCATGTGTGAGGCTAAGGTACTAGAGAAACAAATGCAGAGACTCGTTAGTATGTGTAACAAAGTTTATATCAAGAAGTAGTTACTGTATTACTCATGTATAAGCCCAATTTTTCAGCACATTTTAAATGCACTTTTTGTGGTAAAATTAGGTGCCTTAGCTGATATTCGGGTCAGCTTATACTTGAGCACATACAGTATACAAGGGGTACCCCCCAAAAAGAATTTTTTAAAGCGATGTATAGGGTGCTACCCTCCCCACACAAAAAAATCTTTTTTTCAAAGCTATGTATTTTTTTTTTTTAAATAACCTTATCACCTTCAAAGTACTCTCCATTGCACTTAACACACGTCAAATCTGAGATTCCATTCTTGGAAACATTTTTCAAATTCATCTGTTTGGATAGCTGACAGCACCTTGTTTTTTTCTTCACCTCTTCTACAGCGTCAAATCACTGTCCTTTCATGTCCCTCTTAATTTGTAAAAACAAAAGGAAGTCACACAGAGCAAGAACAGGTGAGTAAGACGCATGGGACAAGAGAGCCATGCTGGTTTTTCCCCAAAACTGGTGCACTCAGATGGCTGCATGAGCAGGTGAATTGTCATGTCAAAACCAGTCCCCTATCTGCCACAAATCAGGCTTTTTTTTGTCACACCCTGTTAAACAATCTTTTTGGAACTTTTAAAAAGAATTTGGTTACTAGTCTGAGCTTATGGAACGAACTCCAAATGTACTAAAAGTCAACATTTTCATCTGTTCATGAAGTTGATGGACTTCCAGAACGAGGTTTGTAATCGATCAAAGTGTTTTTGAAATGAGAAAACACTTGGATACTTGATTTTTTCCCGTAGCACAGCCCTTGTAAGCTGAGTTCAACATCACAACAGTTTCTGCAGTATTTTTCCCAAGTAGGACACAAAATTTCACAGTCATACACCATTCTCTTAAATTGACCATGACAGAAAATGAGATTAGAGCAAAACTACTTTTACAAAAGCATTCACTGTGACCCGAGAGAACCTTCCCAGGCAATGCCACTGGGTGCACTAACTCAAAGCGAGTTGCTTGATACCTGCCTAGTGGGGAAAATTCATACTACAAAAGCTCTGCCCAGTGTATCTTTTTCCTGATTTTGGTTTGTGTTTTTTTTTTTTGGTACCCCTTCACATATCAAGACAACATTCCAGTCCAGTCCCAACTCAAGTCCGTAAGTGTGATAACAGTCCTTAAGACCCTGGTCAGACTCGCACAGCCACATACAATGATGCGGAGTGCAGGAAGATCACAGACTGGTGAGTGCAGAGTCCTGTGGATACAATGGTGGTAGAAGCATCAGGTCTCAGAGTGGCCCACCAGCAGGAAGGTGAAGGCAGAGAGGGCAGGAGAAGTTCCTAGGACCCTGTTTAGGGAAAGCCACGCCCACAGGAGCCACCATTGGTCCATGACCTGATTGACAGGCTAATCCACACCCATACACTTTTATCTTCAAGTTGACATGAAATTATGTAATGATCACAGCATGTTAAATGGGAGTTCAAGATTCTAAGTAAATTTTCAAAAGTTGTGAGAAAGGGGGAACCGATCGCAATGATAACTGTACAATACCTCCACCCACCCACCTAGGGACAAACAACGAAACATGGGTGAGGGGAGACAGTGGACGGTGTACAATATGAAAATAATAATTCATAATTGATCAAGTGTTCAAGAGGGTTGGGGCTGGGGTGGAGGAGGGAGGGGTAAAAAGAGGGGCTTCTACCAAGGATTCAAGTAGAAAGAAAATATTTTGGAAATGATGGCAACATGTACAAATGTGCTTGATCTAATGGATGTGTGGATTGTTATAAGAGCTGTAAGAGCTCCCAATAAAATGATTTATTAAAATTAAATAATTTTCCAAACTTAAGTCTAATTGAAAAAATAAACACATTACATGCATGTAAACATTATTAAGAATGCTGCATCAATCAAAATAACCGCAGAGCAAAATTTAAGAAAGCATAAGCTTAAACACAGAGGGCAGTGAAGGTTCAGGGGTAGATTTTTCGCTTTCCACGTGGAACCTCTGGTTAGGTAGTGGTTACTCAATGGGCTGCTAACTTCTAGGTCAGCAGTTCGAAAACACCGCATGCTCTTTGGGAGACACGCTGGCTCTTCTAATCCAGTAAGCAGTTACATTCTCGGAAACTCACTGGGGCAGTTCGTTTCTGCTCTTTATAGGGTCTCTATGGGTCAGAATCACCTTGATGGTGGTAGGTTTTTATGTGGGAGGTCTGGGTTTGACTCGGACCAATGCGCTGCCATCCTCTGTCAGTGGAGGTTGTGTGTCGCTATGATGCTGAACAGGTGACAGTGGAGCCGGGCTACCCTGCACTAAGAAGAAAGGTCTGGCAACCTGCTTGTGAAAAAGGAGCCAGTGAAAAGCCCATGGATCAGTGTTCACTGTGCGTGAGGCCATGCGTCACAGCCTCAACCACCACCAAAACATTCAACCCCGTTGCGGAGGGCTGAATCGTGACACGTGCCGACTCCACAGGAGAGTGCAGAACTGTTTCACAGGCATTTCTGGGTTGCAACCTTTAAGGAAGCAGAGTGCCGGGCCTTTCTGTCAAGGTGCCCCCAGGTGGATCCGAACCCTCAATATGAAGATTGGTTGGTATCTAAGAAAACCAGTAGGTGACTCTGCCATCTTTTTTACAGCAGCGGCCATGAAATATAAGCTTGTCAGGTCAACTAACTTCCTGAAACTGAAGTCTCGACTTCTTCCCAAGCGGGGGCTGACAAGAAATTGGATCGGGATTGGCGTGGCATTGGAACTTCTTTGGGCACAAGGCCCGCTCTTCTCAGCTTTCACTTATCCTTGTGCAGGGAAGACTGGTCATTTCATGTAAATCAGCCTTTGGCTCATAATTGCATCTGCGCCAATGACACGGGCTTGGTCTCCTGTCATTTGCTGCACCAGGAGTGGAATATGCTTCCTTCCCCAGCTTCTGAGGCCCGGCATGGACGCAGAGCCTGGAGCCCACTCCGAGGCGGCCTTTGGCCGGTGCAGCCTTGACCCTTGGCTCCTTCATCTTGTAGTTGGAAGGATCTGATGGTCCTTTTCAGACAGGTTTCTGATTCATACCGCCTTTGGCTTCAAGGATCTTACTGCAGTAAGCATGCACTGGATTCGCTGCTGCTTAATAATTCCCAACGGATTTTTCACACTCTTTTGAGTTCTTCTCTGCTGTTGATTTTTCTGCGCACAAGGCAGCTCTTTATCCATCACATGAGTTTGCGCTCGTCTCTCTCTCTCAAGTCAGAGAACAATGTTCTCAGAGGCTCAGCAAACACAGGTACTTTCCACCGAATCATCATTTATCCATGGTTTGAGCAGCATCAGCTTCCTCTGGGCTGACTTTCCTCAGGACATACATTTTTAAGTACTTTTCTACTGAACGCAACTGATTAAAGCAAGGAAAGTGATTTACCCACATCCATTTCACCTTGTTTAATGGCAGTGTAAGTGGAAGATTAGACTGCTTTGCTCTTATAAGTTAATAGCGGGCCTGAGGGCCTGGACGCCAAGAGGGAGTGGGAGGCGGAGGGGGCTGTGGCTGGAACCTGGAATCATAGTGAACTATTCCTGACCAGCGACCAGGCCCCCGGCAGGAATGACCCCACGGAGAAATAGCACCTGGGAAAGCATTAAGCACAACGTCTTCAGGTAATAGATTCATGCAGAATCTAAATGTGATACAGAAACAGGAGGACATGGGGTGGGGTGGGATGGGGGGAGGAGGTTGGTGGCTGGCTGGAATGATCCGTGTAAACCAAAGATTATAGTTTGCACACCAGTTTGTTGTAGAGTCCTATCTATTGAATTGAGTTTCTTCTAATTCATAAATGTGACCCCCCCACCCCCACACACATAGGCATCTTTGGCTCCTGAAATCCAGGTTAGGTGTTGGAGTCCGTGGGTGGTCTATGCTGCCTGCTTGGAAAGAAAGGGAGGTGGTTGCCAACGCTTTCCCAGAGGTGACTCAGAAGAAAGGCTTGGCTATCTACTTCCGAAAACTCAGTCACGGAAAACCCTGTAGAGCACACAGTTCTACTCTGACGTTCATGGGACACCACACACCAACACTTAACTCAATGGTGGGGCAAACCATTTACCCAGATTGCAGGGGCTCCTCAAACTGTATTTTCAATTGTGAAAATTTCCAAGAGAATTTTCTGTGGCTTCCTGGAAAACCTGTTTAAAAAATACTGATTTAAACTAAAATATTATCCTCTAAAAAGCCTTAACATTTCAAATTATTACTGAACACTGAAAAGGTGTTTTTGTGACACCAGGAAAAATAATTTTTTAAATATCAAAACTGTGTGAGGCTGGGTTGTCTAGAGACACAAATCCAGTGACAGTGATATAGGTATAGGAAAGAGCTTTGTATCAAGAAGTGATTTTAAATCAAGAAGATGTCCCAGCCCAGTCTAACTAAGTCCATGCGTCTGATGCTAAGACAAGGCCCTCATCAGACTCATGTAACTGAGGCAGAAAGGTGAACTGGGATGCAGGAAGATCCCTGTGGCTGTTATATAATCTCCTGTCAACTTCAGCAAAGGGGTGGAGTCTAGCCTGTCAATCAGGTCATAGCCAATGAAGCCTTTGTGTGGGAATGGCCTTCTCCTGAGAATTCTGGGAAATCCTGTATTCCTTCTCAGAGGTTGCAGACACTATCTCTCTCTGCTCACACCCTGGGAGAAATTGCAGCTGACAAGACACATGGAACTACTATAGTGCCCTGAGCTGAAGAAGCCACATGAACTTATCCTGGTGCAACCAGACCTCTGAAGCCAGAGAGACTCCTGCCAGTGCTGAGATGCTTAAAACACCACTGGATTCAAAGACTTTCTACCCACTGGCCTGTGGCCATCCTGCATTTGGTGTCATTGCATGTGTTTTGTGAGTCTGAAGAGGACCTTATAGATTGTTATTGGACATATGGGCTAATATCGGACTTATGGACTTGATCTGCATTGGGCTGGGATATTTTCTCAATATTCAATTGTTCTTGTACATAAATCTCTTTGTTTTTAAAAATCATTTTATTGGGGGCTCATACAACTCATCACAATCCATGCATATATCCATTGTGTCCAGCACGTTTGTACCTTTGTTGCCATCATCATTCTCAAAACATTTGCTTTCCACTTGAGCCCTTAGTATCAGCTCCTCATTTTCCCCTCCCATCCCATGCCCCTCTCACAAACCCTTGAGTAATTTATAAATTATTATTTTGTCACATTTTACACTGTCCAACATCTCCCTTCACCTACTTTTCTGTTGTCCATCCCCCAGGGAGGGGGCTATACATAGATCCTTGTAATCAGGTCCCCCTTTCTACCCCACCTTCCTTCTATCCTCCCCGGTATTGCCACTCTCACCACTGGTCCTGCAGGGTTCATCTGTCCTGGATTCCCTGTGTTGTCAGTTCCTATCTGTATCAGTGTACATCCTGGTCTAGCTAGATGTGTAAGGTAGAATTGGGATCATGATAGTGGGGGGTGAGGAAGCATTAAAGAACTAGAGGAAAGTTGTATGTTTCATCGCTGCTACACTGCACCCTGACTGGCTTATCTCTTCCCCATGACCCTTCTGTAAGGGGATGTCCAGTTGCCTACAGATGGGCTTTGGGTCCCCATTCCACACATAAACCTCTTTCTTATACACATATGAGTTTCTATGAATTTGTTTCTCTAGTCTGCCTGGACTAACATATTACCATAGGCAAAGGCGAAAGAATTGTTGTGTAAGGGGCATTGAGTGTATGTGGCAGTCACCAAATCTGACGTCAATTTAAGGATTAAGACTGTAGGGGTGGAGTCTAGGCTGTCAATCTGGAGATAGCCAATGAGACTTCTGTGTGGGCATGGCCTTCTCCTGAGAATTCTGGAACTTCCTCCTTGGAGGCAGAAGACTATGACTCTCTGAGTCTCTGACACACTCTCTCTCTCTCTCTCTCTCTGCCATGCCCTGGGAGACATTGCAGAAGACAAGCTCCATGGATGCAACCAGATCTCTGAAGCTGAAGAAGCCACAGAGAGACCCCTGCCAGCACTGAGATGCTTACAGTGCCACTGGATCCAAAGACTTTCTACCCACTGGCTTGTGATCATCCTGTATTCAGTATCATTGCATGTGTTTCGTGAGTCTGAAGAGGACTTTATAGATTGGTATCAGACATATGGGCTAATATCAGACTTATGGACTTGGGCTGGACTGGTTTGGGATGTTTTCTCAATGTTCAATTGCTCTTGTGTATAAATCTCTTTCTTATACACATATGTGTGTCCATGGATTTGTTTCTCTAGTCTACCCGGACTAACACAGTGTATGTCAACAGTGGTAGAATAATTTGGAAAAGGATATCAATAACAGTTATACAACATGAAGAGTATCACCAATGACACCAAATTATACAAGTAGAAGTTATGGAATTGGACAATGTTCTGTTGTGTATATTGTGCCACAATTAGAAAAAAAATGACATGAATAACAATGACTACAAGGAAGAAGAAAATGTTCGAGGATTGAATATGGTGACAATTGTACAGTTCTTCTGATATGATTGAATTAGTGAATTATATGACATGTGGATGAAGTGCTATTAAAACTGTTAAAAAATAAAGTTCTTCCAAGTCAAACAAACAAAAACCCAAAGACCACAACCCCTCAGGAGCAATAAGCTGTGCCCCGGTTGATAGTTTGGATGTCCCTCTACAAGTGCCGATTGACATAAAATCTAACGCCTCAAAGAGGAAAATGGATACCCTACAATCAGTAGTCAACTCTTACACTCTTTAGATTGGACCTGCAGCCATTATTGTTCGATTGAGTTTTCTGGGCATTAGTAATGTCCCTTCAAATGGGCTTTTCTTTATGTAATTTAAAACGGGGTTTTTGTGTATTAACTTTGGTTTGACATGGCGCTAGAGCTCATGCTTGGGAGCATATGTGTTGGGGATGGGGGTAGTTTATCCTCGAAAGAGGGCAACCACAGCTTTTGAAATACCTGACAACTCCTTACCCATGGGGAAGAGGCTGCAGGGCGTCAAACACAGGGAAAGCCAGGCGTCAAACAGGTGCGTAGCCAATCGAAATCAATGATCAAAGGCTGTTTGGGAGGAATCAGAGAATCAGGCTCTCCCGCAGCTGCAGCCAGGGAAACAGTCATGAGACGTTGACTAGGGACATGCTGCCTCTGCCAACTAAGGTTTTTTCTTTTTATCGACATTCGTCAGTAGCAAGTTGTGCTTTCAGCATTAACTTCTGTTTACCCCCCAACCATATGCCTCCTCTGGAAGATTAACAACCTTTAACCTCTCTGGCAGGTTTCCGACACTGAGTGTGTAATGCCTCCTAGTGGAGTGGAGCTGAAGGTCAATATTAGATTACCTTTCCACGTTGGAGACACCGCTATCGCCCCAGGAAGGATTTACAATATCGGGTCCCTAGGAGCCAGGATTGACCCCATGGCAGGGGTTTGGAGTCCTTTTGGTATTTATTTGTGGTCTTCCAAAGATTCGTTTTTTTTTTCTTCCTGAGTATTAAATCCTTTTATGTCTTTAATCTTCAACATGGTTATATTCCCTTCAGTCTTCTATGGAGTGTTTTTTAGAGAATTACAACTTCTGAGTAGTCTTCGGTTTTAGATTTTAATCATCAACAGTCTTCTGAGTACAGTTCTTTTACTTTTTTTTTTTCTTTCTTCTCCCAGCACAATCCTGGCTTCTTCCCATGAGCATCTAAATGTCGAATCCCTGGCTATCTTCCAATCCCACACCCTCCCCTCCATCGTTAACCCTCTCATCTTGGGTCGTTTCCTCTCCCTTTTTCCAAACGAGCGTGCGCACGCTCACTGACCTGATGGACTGCTCCGCTCCAACAGACCTTCTAGCCTTTATTTGAACTTTCCTCTTGTAAGCCCATAAGCTGCCTGTCCACGCTCTCCACGCCTTGAACCTTCTTCCCGCCTCTCTGGCCCTTCCCTCCCAGCCTCCTGGATGGCTTCTATTTTCCTGTAGGCCTCCAGGACCTGCTCCCCCTCCTTCTGCACAGGTGCCCTAGCCTATTTCATCCCCGAGTGGCTTCCCTCTCATTCATACACATACAGATGGCTTTGCATCATGAGCTCAGATCTGCTTTTGAGCCTCAGAACCATATTTTGGACCCTCTTGTTTATCTCACTTGGATATCATGCAGGTCATCTCATATTAGGACCCAACACTTTCCTTGTACCTTTTGCGCACGCGTACACAAACACACACACACACACACACACACACACACAGCCTCTACTCTTGTGTTCTTTCATTTCTGTAGGGAATGACCTCACGTTGTCCACCCAGCTGCCCAAAGCAGACACCTGAATATTATTTTCATTTTTGGATACTTCTGTTTCTCTTACTAACCCCACCTTCCCACCAACACCATTACCACTAGTCCTCCATAGTCCACAGGTTCTGCATCTGTGGACTCAATCAGCTGTGCATAGTGTAAGATATGAAGACAATAACTTATAATTTGTTAAGAGTTCACGAGGGTAGCTCCAGGGAGGGAGAGGAAAAAGGTGGAGCTGATACCAAGGGCTCAAGTAGAAAGAAAATGTTTTGAAAAGGATAATGGCAACATATGCACAAATGTGCTTGACACAATGGATGGATGGATGGTTCTAAGAGCTGAACGAACCCCCAATAAAACGATTTATAAAGAAAGAATGAAAATATTTTGGAGACAAAAACAAAGAGGCTCCTATAAAGCAATTGGAGTCTTAGAGGCATAGTGATAACTCATTGGGCAACTAATCATAAGGTTAGCAGTTCAAAACCACCAGCAGCTGTGAGGAAGAGACTAGGCTCTCTGCTGCCATAAAGAGTTAGTCTTGGAAACTTACAGGGGCAATTCTACCTTGCCCTATAGGTCTTTGTGTGTTGGAATCAAGGCTATGGTAGTGATTATGGTTTTTGGAGAAAAACGTAGTTAAATGATCAAAGCACTCCTTCCAAGCCTAAGAGGGACTGTAAAATGTAATTTACATAGCACTGACATTGCATTGTGTATCACAATAGAGGAATCTGCAGTAGGAAGTGGATGGGTTACATGCAGATATGATGACATTTTAGAAAGGGACTGGAGCATCGTGGATTGTGGTCCTTTAGAACAACGATGCACACTCTGACGCCCTTTTAATGACCTTTCTGCCTCTGCTTCTGCCGCCTAACAGGCTTCAGGGGACCTTGAGGGTGGGAAACACCTCGGTTGCTGGCTTTACACAAGAAAGAATTCATGCAGATGCCTGCTTTGTGATCCAAGTGGAGTTTAAAAAAATAACAAAAAACAGAAGTTTCAGTATAGAACTGAAGTTTCCGTTTTATAGTCTTAAAAGAGTACACGCTATTTTAGAGAAGCGCGCCAAACCGCGCATAAGCCGCGCTGGGGCTCACCACTGAACACGGGCGACTTCGTGGATGGCGCACCCACAAAGAGTGACCTGAGGTCCGAGTCTGTGGCACAGCCAAGCAGGGCAGGAGCAGGGTCAGGGGGAGAAGGGAAGGCTGTCCTGCCGCAAGGTATTTTAAACCTCCGGCTGGGGAGGCGTGGTCAAAGGTACTGGTTGACCCCATTGGCTGAATGAAGCCCACCTGGTTAGGGGGTCCTGAATTGGAGCATGCCCGGTTAAAGGGTCCTCATCAGGTATTTAATGCTTGCCGGACTCGTTCCCAGTCTCCTGTGGGGGGCCTGTGCAGGCATGGGAGCGACGACCCTCCTGGTCCCTGTCTTGGGACCCTCTTGCTTAAAGAACTGTCTTCACTTTGACTGTCATTAGGATTAAGTTGAAACTCCATCTGAACCACGAGTCCTCTGCCCAGTCCTCCAGCTGTATCTTTGGCCACTTTGGTGCTTTTTAGTTGTTGCTGTTAGCGGGGCCAGAGTCTGTTCCGACCCACAGCCACCCTATGCGTTCTAGGAAGCTTATGCGCTTTTTAAAATGTAAGTGTAATGCGAGCATCTCACGCCGGCCTTCCTGGAGGTTTTTCGGTTCTGATGGGATATTTACTACAGCCCTCCGTGACCAGGCTAATGGCCTCTCATTTCCTCCGGCCTCAGCTTCAGCATAATTTCCTCTAGGAAATCCCTACTGTGGCCAAGCGACCTTTCTTAACACACGTCTTCTAGCCACATCTCTGCAATGCACACCGAATGACTGGCTGGGCCTATGCAAATAGGGCATGTGTAACACGTAAGGGGATTGGTCAGTTTTAAGTGCCCCCCCCCCCCCCAGAAGGATGAGCAGTTTCGTCAGGAGGAGAGGGCAACCTAGGACCATGGGAAGAAGTGCCCCCCGCCCCCAGCAGCACAGCAGCCTCGGTGAGTCAGAGACCCCGGGGCCAGCAGATGGCCGGTGCTGAGACTAACGGGGCAGCGGGCAGGCAGAGGCCCAAGGCCCACGTGGCTGACATGCTGAGGATTCTGCCAGCGACCTGGCTACAGGCTGGTGAGAAGTGATGCTGTGAGCAATAACTGTATCCTTACTGTTTGCCTACCCCCCACCCCCCGGAAGCCTCTAATTGAGAGCACTGTGGGCGTGAGTGCTGTGTGGCCATTGCGTCGCGCTGTCAAGGCCGCCGGCAGGGAGGAGCAGTGGTGTCAGGACAGGTGGAGGCCCACGAGGGCGGAGGGCTGTCTGACCTCTGCCGCAGGGTAACAGGGAAGCCAGAGGCCATGCCTGCTTCTCTCACACCTTCTCTCTCACTCTCTCACACCTGCTTCTCTCACTCCTGCTTCTCTCACACCTGCTGTTAGGGGCAGAACAGGGGCTTCTGCTCTGCCTGCTGAGGGAGCGAACAAAGGAGCCAGGGAAAACATGCTATCCGCAAAGGACCCTGCAAAACCAGGCTTGGTAAACACCTTCACCTTGAAGCCGGGTCCTGGTGAATATCCCGGCACAGGACTGTCCTGGGAGATAATTCTGAAACATGCTGACCCAGAACCTTGGCTGGGATCAACTTGAAAAAAGAAAAGCATGTGATCCAAGGACGAATTGCGTAACTAATTAGCCGCGCGAGCATCTGCAGAGTGGCAAGCACCGCCCTATGAAAAGTACAGTTTAAAACCGAGGAGCCTTCCCCGGACCACGTCCCTTCTCCATTTGCGAGCTGGGAGCCCCTTTCTGCTGGAGCCAAGGGCAAACTCTCTGCTTCAAATGTCATTCGCTCCTCCAAGAAGGACCTGCTTCGTTTCTTTTGAAGTGACCCAGTGCTTTGATCAAACTCTGGCTTAACTCTGCATGCGTGTGTGTGTACACTCAGCTTATATCTTGATGTTTACAAAGCACATGAGATTGGAACTTGCTAGTTCCCCCATGGGTGACAGCCGGCGCTGAACTTCACGGTCCCCACCTAAACTAGGTCAAACATCTGTTATGTGCTTCCCTGGCAAAGCCTGAAGCAGCACTGGTGGCACAGCGGGCTAAGCATCGGGCTACTTAACAAGGTCTTGGTTTAAACCCACCAGCCAGGCCATGAGAGAATGGTGAGGCTGTCTGTCTCCACAGAGGTTGATAATCTCTGAAACTCGCGAGCAGGACAGTCCTGTAGCGGAATCAACGCGAAGGCAGTGGGTTTGGGGTAGAAGCCCCGATGGACTCGCGTGTGCTGCTCACGGCTGTCTATGCCACTGCCGGCACATAGGAGGTTGTGGCCAATCTTTGTCGAGGGAAAACATACCCCTCCTAGTACGAGTATACCTTAGCAACTGTTGGGCTTCCTGGCAACTTAGAAAGTTCATTTGTTTGCAAACGAGTGGACCCTTGTCCCTTCTAGTAAATGGTTTGAGTTCTACAAGGGAACACAGAGCCAAGGATGACATTCCCTTCCAGTGAATGAAGGCGTGTGCTCTGTGCCTCTGTCCCACATGGCGCGTGCTGCCTGGAAAGTCAGTCCCGTGGGAGCAGCACGGAGGTGCTCCGCTGCAGGCAGGCCTTGTAGGAAAACGGCTGGAGACCACGTGTACTTTTAGCCACTAATGATTCAGATGGACAGACTCCCTACATTCTTTCCCACCCGTGCCATGGCCCAGCACATGATCCAGTGGGTGGGGACAGTGGACACACTTGGCTGCGAACTGCAAGGTTGGACTTACAAGTCCACCCAGAAGTACGTGGGCAGAAAGGCTGAAGGATCTACTTTTAAAAGCCCTCCGTGCTGAAAATGCTACCGTGCACAGTGCCTCTCTGACATACATGGGATCTAGGGAGTCGGAATCGGCTCGGTGGCAACTGACAACTCGCTTCCAAGAAGTGATTTCGCTCACCCCTGCACGCATGCATTGGTTTGGGGTACCAACAGCTCTACAGCTGTCTATCCATCTACATGCATATGGGAGGGGGTGTGCAAAAAACTGGAAAAAGCTTCCACTGGCAGACATTTCATAGAGCACCTTTTCCCCGCCAGGTGAGTATGAAGCAACTTGCTCTAAGTTAGTGCACCCAATGGCATTGCCTGGGAAGGTTCTCTCTGGTCACAGTGAATTTTTTTTTCATAAAACCATTTCACTTGAACCTCATTTTTGTGATGGCTGATTTAAGAGAACAGTGTGTGGCTGTGAAATTTTATTTCCTGCTCAGGAAAAATGCCGCAGAGACTGTTGTGATGTTGAACACCGCTAACAAGGACAGCGCTATGGGAAAAACTTAAGTGTATGAGTGGTTTTCTCATTTCAAAAAAAGGTGAAATGTCAGTTGATGACAAACCTCGTTCTGGATGTCTGGTCAACTTCCCAAATGGATGAAAATATTGACAAAACTCATGCAGTTGTGCTCGAGGACCGACAACACACCATGAAGAGACGGGCAGTTCTCTGGAGTAGCTTGGAGCTCGGTGGAGTGAATGTTAACGGAAGGTTTGGGGTTGAGAGGGGCTGCTGTGAAATTTGTGCCTCGGGCTCTGAGCCGGAAAGAGTCTAGTGCAGCGGTTCTTGACCTGTGGGTTCTCAACCCAGGGTTGCCCGATTCATAACAGTAGCAAAATTACAGTTATGAAGTAGCGACGAAAATAATTTTACGGTTGGGGGGGGGTCACATGAGGAACTGTATTGAAGGGTGGTGGCATTAGGAAGGTTGAGAGCCACTGGCCTAGTGGAAACTTGCCAAGCTTTGAAAGAACAGCTCCAAAGTGACCCAGACTTTTTTTTTTACCAAGGTCATTACTGGTGACAAGACATGGTGCTATTCTTAAAAGCCCGAAAGAAAGCATTAATCAAGCCACCGTCACCTCGCCCAAAAAACCTTGTCAAGTGAAATCAAAGATCAAGATGATGCCCATTTGTTATTTGGTGTGAAGGGGATAGTACATTTGGAGTTTGTTCCACTAGGTCAGAATGATAATCAAGCTTTCTCATAGAGATTCTGAAAATATTCTCACGCACATTGTGTGTGACAAAAAATGGCCCAATTTATGGCAGCGGGGGTACTGGTTTTGCCACCAGGACAATGCACCTGCTCACGCCACCATTTCAGTGTGCCAGTTTGGGGCAAAAAACAGCCTTGCTCTCTTGCCTCATTCACCTTACTCACCAGACCTCGCTCCGTGCGACTTGTTTCTGCGAATGAAGAGGGACACGAAAGGACAGCAATTTGGCGATATAGAAGAGGGGAGGAAAAAAAAGGAGGTGCTGTCAGCCATCCAAACAGATGAATTTGAGAAATGTTTCCAGAATGGAATTGCAGATTTGTCAAATGTATTAAGCGTAATGGAGAGAACTTTGAATAAAAATTTAAATACATAGCTTTTGGGGAAAAATGAAATTCCGGTTTATTTTGGGTACCCCCTTTATATATATTTATTAATTTGTCTGAGTCATCTCGAAACATCAAGCCAGTTGGCTAACATGTGCAGGAGATTTAGTCCTGTGTGTGTTTGTTATGCAACTCAGTTTCATGATTTAATAAACAAGCCTGGCCATGTAGTCACGGACAGGGCGGGTAACCACCTCAAGCCTGTTTCTGCATGTGTGCAACAGGGCTGATGATAGGACTAGGGTTGCTGAGAAGACGAAATGTGGCCGTTTTCACAGAGCAGAGGGAAGCTCGTGGGCGTATGCTGACTGTGCTTGAGGTTTTATAACTGATAACAAGTTGAACAAAGCAGATGTAGGGTTGATGCCTATGCCCCCTCCCAAAGCCACTCTCGGTGCTGAGATACAAGAGCGGGCGGCAAGGTGCTTCAAATGCGTCAGCCACTTCATGCGAGACAGGTGTGGCAGTCTGCTCTGTCAAGAGCACAGCCTTGGAAACCCTATATGGGTGACAGTTTACTATTGTAGCAGGGTTGCCAGGCGTTGGAAGCGACTTGGCATGAGGGTTACCAGGGTAGCGGTGGATTTCATAATAATTTAGTGACCTCCTGTAGCATGTTTCCACTTACCTTAGCCTCAAAGAATTTTTTTTCCCCAAAGAAACTGTTCTCTATTCCTCTTCCTCCTCCTCCTCCTCTTCATCTTCCTCTTCCACCCTTTTCCAGGTAACACTGGCAGGACCCTTCGCACCATCAAACTTGGCTTTGGACTTAAAGTCCACGACATCCTTTTCATGCTTCTCCTCCAGCTTTGCCGCCTTGTTGATGTAAGGCTGCTTCTCACGGTCCCTCAAGTTACTCCACATCTCACCCAGCTTTTGGGCCCCATCACCAATGGAGATGCCAGGGTTTGTCGATCTCATCTTGGGGCGGAATTCAGAACAGAAGAGGAAGAATCCTGGCGGCGGTCGTTTGGGCGCGTTGGAGTCCTTCTTCTTGCCGCCCTTAGCTGGCCCACAACCCTTCATTTCCCATTGTCTGCCTTTGCCATCCCAGCAAATTTGGATTTCTCCTTCCCAGACATGGTCTTCCACCTTTCAGAACACTTCTTGGAAAATTCTGCAAAATTGACAGGGACTTACAGGTTTTTTCCCTTATGTTCCTCTGTGCACGTCTGCACACAGACATCTTGCCCTTTGGTTTCTCGGGGTCACCTTTCAGCGTCCTGACTGTACTGTTCGGCTCTCCACAAAGAACTTTTCAAAGAGTCTTTCTCAAGCTCAGACTCTCATAGCTCCTCAGTTTGCTTATTACGTAAGATTCTGCAATCTTTAAATTCCTTTTTATTTTAAAACAAAAATAATTGTTTTCTTAATTTTTTCTTAGTGATCCCACCCAATCAACTTTTGGCCATGGACACTGTGAGGAACACTCGTTTCTTTCCCAAACATTATAAAACAAAACCAAAACCGAGTAATTTCACTGGTTAAGAGCATATGAAGTGATTTATTGGTACTGGTTAAGATCCATTATATACAGGTAGAAACCTTCAAAATTGTACAAAGAATCATTAGGAATGTTGATACAGTTTTATAGACAAAACAACTGGAAAACAGTTTAAACATACACAACATATAATTATGGGGGGGGGGAGGTAGAACAATGCCAGCTCTACCAGATAAGATTCCAAGGTTATTAAAAGTCTGCAATGCAAACTTTAAGTTGAAAAATGTATTCAATGGGGTTACATGGTTTTAAAAATTAGGTATAATGTAAAAATTAAGGTTTTTTTCTCACTGCAAATGGGAGAGGAACCAAGACAACTTTTTACTCCAAATCTATACAATTTGAAAAATAATTTATATGTCTAGCACAGAGAAAGAAAATGGAGAATGTTTACAGTTCTGTAAACGCTTCCGTGAAATGTCAACGGAATCAGTTTTAAACGTTAAAAATTGTGCCATCAGAAATAGACTGTTCCCTTTAAGGTACGGCGCGTACCTTCACTGGCTTTTTACCTGAGCACCGAAGCCGAAGTTCTAAATGCCGTCTTGGAAAGAAAGCTATTCTGAAAGTGAGCAAGAAATCAAAACGAGCTACTCTGGAGAATTAGGCACCGAGGAGGGGATGCTCTCCTAGACACGCAGGGCCGCTCCATTAATGCAGCAGCTGGCAGATCTCCTTGTGGACGCAGCAAAGGAAATCCACGTAGGAGGCGCCCCCGTAGAGGCCCTTGTCTTCTACCAGAAACTGCCGGAAAACCATCTCGGGCTGCTCTCGCTGCTTGACTACTGTGAGCTGCGGGCGGAGACAGAAAAGCAACAAGGGATCAGCTGTGACGGTGTCCTCTGCGCGCTGCAGCGCACCAGGGGCGCCAATTGGCTGTGTCCCCAAGCGGAGAGAAGCGGGAATCGCAAGCCAGGGCCACAGGGAAACCTGCGCGGAGGGCGGTGGGAAAGGTTCACAATGGCAGCGAGGAAAGGCTTTCCCGAATGAGTGCGTGCGTGTTTTCGGAGAACATTCCATATACCGCTGGCGTGTGAATTAACACAGGCTTCGAAAGAGCAGGCGGCAATGAGGAACAAACTGCCGTGATACTAAGTGTGAGATTTCAGTAGCAAATTGGCTTCAGTGAAGGTGTTACTGTGAAGAGACAGCTGCGGGCGGCAGGCGGGAGATGGGGGCACCAGACAGGCAGCTATAGGAATCTTCCAGGTGGGAGGTGGTCACGATGGGAATTGGGGCAGATGCTCCAAACTCCAAACTCACTGCCAGAGTCTATTGGGACTGGTAGTGACAGAGCACAGAACTGCCCCCTGGCGAGTTTCTGAGATGTGAATCGTCCCAGGACTACAAAGTCTCATTTTTTCTCCCAGGGAACAGCTAGTAGATTTGACCTAATGACCTTGCAGTTAGCAGCCCAACACAGAAGCTACTCCACCACCAGAAAGGGCTCCTTACCTATGCAGTGAGCCCAGACAGCTTTCCCCCTGGTCAGGGGAAGCCACACAACCTCATGAGGGCTATTTGTTCAATGGAGTTTGGACTGGCCTCCTGGTAGACCTGCAATGGAAGCTGTTTTCTCCTTAAACGTGTTTTGATTGCTGCTACAATTTGGCTATGACCAGTCTCGGGTCACGGCAGTGAGGGTCTGGGCCCAGCGATACCACAGGAGGTGCAGAGAGAAATCATGGAGGGCCGGCGCTGAGACTAATTTCTTTTGTGTGTGGAAATTAAGTGGGAGGAGGCTCCCCCTTTGTGAGGCATTCTCTCGGGTTAGCTTCTTGGTTTGCGCGTGGTGCTCACTGTACCCCTTCCTCTGTCAGGTGTGCCTGGGCACCACCAGGCGTGGGAATGCAGCATTGAGAGATTCTTGGCTCCAAGGGAAATGTCTTTCTCTGCCGCTCTCAGCTCTGTAGAGAGCAATGGAAATCCCAGTACTTTCTTCAGAAGGGGCAAAGAAAGGAAGAGTCGCATGGAGGTGGTGGTCAGGCTGCCTGGACGCAGAAATAGCTTTCTCCGCAGGGGCCACAGCCACACAAGTCAGAGGAAGAAATATGGGGTAGGACTGAGACTATTCGGTTTCCCTCATTCACAGGTCTCTAGGGGGTCACCTCTGGTCATGCGGCATTGGGGGAATTATTCAAATGGCCATTGCTGGTCCCGTATCATGTTCGGGGATTGAGTGATGGGGCAGCCCAGGGAAAACTGGAGCAATGGGAAGAAAGAAACACATGCAGGGAACACAGGCTTTTTATCCTCCTGAGAAGCAAGGTGTCGAAACATCTGGCATGTCTCGAGTGTCCAATACATATTTGTAGATTGAAAGAAAGAACGAGCAGAAACGGCATGGAGCAAGGTATGCTTGACCTTTGTGAAGACTGAAAAGGAGCCTGTGCGAAGAGTACACTAGGGGTGCTGGTGGGGCCACGGTTTAAAGCACTTGACTGCTAAACCAAAGGGTAAGTGGATCAACACACACACACACACACACACACACACACCACACGCCCCCCCCCCCCAGGTAGAAAGACTGACTGACAGCCCTGGAGGCACTGTGGTGGCATTTCAACTCTGCCCTTTACAGTGCCTATGTTTCCACTGCAGGTGATGACAGTGGGGTTTGTTGATTTTGTTTGCCGCGACTACTCTGGAAAACCAAGAGGAAGTAAGGAATGATAATTGGCACACGTGGAACCAATCGATTTTACCAAAAAGACTTGGTAGTATGGAAACACAATGTGGAAGAAATCTGTGTTGTTGCTGCTGCTGTTTGCTTGCTAGCACGTATAAGCTCGCAGGGATGGTTCTCTGGAAAACCAGCCAGCATTGTTTGGATCAGCAACTGCGGCTTCTGGATTTGCCCTTGCTCTCCCTGACTATGCATTCCGGCTCTGCTTCCTTGGCTTGATTCTTTAAAGGCCTGCTTCCACTGCTTCCTTTCTGTGGCCCCTTATCAAAGGCCGAGGACAAAGCGATGCTGGGACTAAGTAGGGGATCGGTCCCAATGGAGTTGTGTGGCGCTGACTAATAGGCGGATCCTCTGGGCCTCCATTTCATATTTGTTCATGGGAAGCAGGAGAAAGTGAAGTCAAGGTACCTCCTAGATTCTTTCTCTGATGACATTCAGAAAGTTGAGCATGTCAAATTATGGAGAGAGCTTACAAACAAAAGGCAAACACCCAAGCAAACCCATCCATTGCCATCGGGTCCATTCAGAGAGAGCGACCTTAGAGGACAGAGCAGAACCGCCCATACGGTCTCCATAAGAAAGGACGCGTCCTTAGCCATGCAAGCTCTACTGATTTCACTGTGCAATTGCTTATACTTTGTCTACATATTACTATCCGGAGTTTCCTCCAGGTATGTTTACCACCAAGCTGACAGGATCTTGGTAAGGGCTTACTGGAGCAAGGGTGAGAACAGAAAACAGAGTAGGGAAGAGCTTTTGCTTTATGTTTTCCTTGAAGGAGAGGCTGGTGAGTATAGGGATGACCTCTGCTTTCAGTCTCATCTCTGCTTCCGGAGCCGGTGGCAGGCACTCCGTGGCCACAGTTGGGCACAAAGCTGGACCACCATAAGTTCTGCCAGAAAGTCCAAGTTTTCAGTTTGTGTTTCATGGGAGCCTCGGATCTCCTGACCCTACCTCGGAGCATGCGCAGTAGAGACCATGTTTAGTTTGGAAAGATACTTGCACAGTTCGGTAATTTTAAGCTCCTAAGGAAAAGTCATCCCACACCTACTGTTGCTATCAATTGCTCTTAAGCCAGCCAGGGAATCTTCGTGATTATCAAGGTAACAGTCTTTGAAAATGACCTGTGCTGTTATGTTTGCGTCTGTCTAACGAGCTAGTCTTGGAAACCCCAGGGGCAGTTCTACTCTGTGTCATAATTGACTCGATGGCAGGGAGTTTGGTTTATGTCTAATTATGGTGAATACTGTCTATGTCTAGCTCTTGTGCACACCTAATAATTAGGAGTGCCTGTTCATTCCTATAGGAGCCTCAGTGGGTTGGGCTGCTACCACATAGTCAGTGGTTTGAACCCACCACCTACTCTGCAGGAGAAGCATGCGGCTTTCAGTTCCTGGAAAGACTGACAGCTCAGAAACCCACAGGGGCAATCTCCTGGAGGGCGGCTATGGGTCAGCATTGACCTGACAGTGCAGAGTTTGTTTTCGATCCTGAGTATGCTTCCAAGGACAGTGGGAGTTCTGATATCAAAGACAGCCTCATAAATATATCAAACATGCATTTAAAAAATCTTTAATAAAATAAGAGAAACCCTTGAAGAAAGCGGAGGAGAAAAACTATGTCATTCTCACCTTCATTGAATATGGCCTCTTCTGTTGGAGAGTACTCATTATCATCCTGAGTTTCTGAGAGTACAGGCTCCCGACCTCAGGCAGTAATGTCTAGATTTAAGAAAATCTGAGTTTAAGGTTCATTATAGTTAATGGCATGCAGACAGAAGCAACAGTGCCAGGGAGTCAGATCTGAAAACATACCTTGATGACTGGTTTCGTTCATTTCCCTGAAAACCGAAAATGGGGCCGGGGGACATCTCTACAAGCGTTCGTTCGTACGGACATACATTTCTATCGACAAACCACTCAATTGTCAGGTGAAAATAAAAACCCTTTGCTGGCATTTGGCCCAGGCCCAGCAGCACGCAGACACAATGCGTGCCTGTTTACGCGGGGGTGCTCTGGCCCCTTCCCAGGAAGCCTTCATCCCTTTTCAAGACGCGGGTGTCCGGGTTGTGTGGAGAGAAAGAAAAAGAATGCACTTCATTCAGCCGTAGAACCAGTTGCAGCCCCTGAGGCATGATCACATACATTCCCAAACACCAGGAAGCACCGGTTCGGATCGACCCGCAACCTGGTGAATGGTCTGCGAAGAAAAGGCTCTTCTTGCACACAGCAGCCTGGGGGGTGGTGGTGGGCATGTCTTCAACTAAGACAGACTGAATGGCAGGGCTCAAGAAGATGCCAAGAGATAACAGATCACCTGGGAATGAGCCACAGCCAAGGGGAGCTAGACGCTTCACCAGGAAGCCACGGCTCTCAGGAAGAAATCGTGACCAACGTTTTCCACAGGACTTGTCAGAAGAGCGGGACATTCATCATGGTTCACGTTGCATCTCTCTACTGCCTTCTCTGGCATTCAGGTTCCTCCTTTCCTTAGCAACCAAATGCACTTCCTGTGTTTCCCAGGTGCCTGGGTGGTAGAAGCAGTTAAGCACCAGGAGCTATGGAAAGACTGGCTGTTTGAAACCAGCCCCGGGCGCCAGAGCTCCAGGCTTGGAAACTTGCAGGGCTGTTCTACCCTCTCCTTCCCGTCCTTCTGAGTTAGAATCGACTCGATGACAGTGAGGGACAGAGGAGAGGGCTCCTTCCAAGGACACACAGGGTGGGCTGCTCCCCGAGACACTGAAACCCCAGCCAAAAGAGCCGTAGGCCTGTGAACACCAACTTGGAGCCAACTTGTAGTGGACTGATAATAAATGAAATGCAAATAAATAGTAGTAAAGATAACCACATACAAAATGCTCTGGGGAACTTCTACTCTGCTACACTGGGTTCCTACGAGGCAAAACGCCCGGACAGGTAAACACCTGCTTCATGGTCCTTACTGCCTCCAGCACGAACATGGCCACGCTTTTCTGTGGTTGTTTTAGCTCTTGAAGAGAGTGCAGAGAGCGCAAACCTATCGGCCTGCTAACTTGTGAGGGAGCGGCTCTGGCTCGTCTGTGTGGATAGTCCCTTAAAAAGCATGGCTACCGAGGTTCCCGCCGATCCAGGCAGGGGACGGCTGCGGACAAGGTCTCTCCGGAATGTACTGGCCTGAGCTTTGTGAAGGTGCCTTCAATAAAAGGTCCAACCAGACAGTAGCTTCTGAGGGATCACCTGGGCCTGAGAGGTCAGTTCAGAAGGTCATGGCAAATGTTATTTGGGACTTATACAGATTTTTCTTGCAGAACACAGGGCAACCACAGGGGCTTTTAGGAAGAAGTTTTACAAAAATTTAAAAGTACACTGGTGAGGAAAAGGCCAGGGAAGTTGTGTTAGGGAATTTCCCCACTCCATCACAACAATGTACCTGTTCATTCTCTGAGGGTAACAGGGCTGTACTGTAAAAATGTCAGGGGAGTCTATATTCCATCCATGACAGCCTTGATCTTGCCCCTTCAGATTTCTCAACGCCCACCCCCACCCCCGCACACACATCACCCCGGGCCCCACTCAAAGAAAGGTATTGAAGCAGCATGCGATTTAAGTCTCCAGGATGCCCACACGTCCACATTGCTGTGGTGTGCAGCTAAGAGCACAGGATTTGGGGGGATTGGTTAGAGAGATGGAAACCCTGCCCAGAACTGCGTAGATCTAGATGGAGAATATACTGAGAAACAACAGCTTCAGATTTTGACATTTAAAAAAATTAAGGCTTTTTAAGGAAATGATTTTGCAGCAATACTTTTTAACTTACTCTTTTGGCTCTTACATTCAACTCATCAAGTATCGTTAAGCTGTTAACTGCAACGTCAGCAGTTCAGAGAGTCACCAACTGTTCCATGGGAAAAAGATGAGGCTTTCTTCTCCTGCTACGAGTCCCAGTGCAGACACCCACGGGGAGAGCTGCACTCTGTTCGACAGGGTGACTTGGGGTTGGAATTGACTCTATGGCAGTGAGTTGGGTCCCCCCCCCCCAGAGGTAAATACTAGTAGTCCTGTAGTTATAATAGTTAAGTATTTGGTTCCTAACCAAAAGGCTAGCAGCGGAGTCCATCGGGAGGTGCTTTGAAAGAAAGCCCTGGCAGCCATCTACCTGCAGAAATCAGTCCCTGAAGAGCCAGCCCTGACATACATCAAGTGGTCATCATGACTTGTCGTCAACGGCAACGGGCGCACAGAGCATGTCAATACATTATAATGTAGAAGGAAGCTTTCTAAAGCTTATGAAAACCTTCTTCAGACTCAGAGTTCTTTGTCTACTCAATATTTGTATTTTGTTTTGTTTTAAAAAATAACATTTCTGAAAAGAAAAAAAATAACATTTCTAAGGAGCTGATACCAAGAGCTCAAATAGAAAGTTAATGTTTAGAAAATATTGATGGCAATCTCTGTACAAATATGCTTCATCACACCAGCCAGTGCAATCATGAGGTATCGAAGGGATCAGGTATAAGGCATCATCAGAACAAAAAAATCTTACCATAGTGAATGGGGGGTGGGTAGTACGGAGTGGAGACCCAAAGCCCATTTGTAGGCCACTGGACATCCCCTTACAGAAGGGTCTCGGGGAGGAGAGGAACCAGTCAGGGTGCGATGTAGCAATGATGAAAAATACAACTTTCCTCTAGTTCCTAAATGCTCCCTCTCCCCCACTATCATGATCCGAATTCTACCTTGCAAGTCTGGCTAGACAAGAGGATGTACACTGGTGCAGATAGGAACTGGAAACACAGGGAATACAGGGTGATGATACCTTCAGGACCAGGGGTGTGAGTAGTGATACTGGGAGGAGGGTAGAGGGAGAGTGGGTTGGAAAGAGAGAACTGATTATAAGGATCTACGTGACCTCCTCCCTGGGGGATGGACAACAGAAAAGGGGGTAAAGGGAGACATCAGGCAGGGCAAGATATGACAAAATAATACATTATAAATTATCAAGGGCTCATGAGGGAGGGGGAAGCGGGGAGGGAGGGAAAAAAATGAGGACCTGATGCCAGGGGCTTAAATGGAGAGCAAATGTTTTGAGAATGATAAGGGCAATGAATGTATATATATGCTTTACACAACTGATGTATGTATGGATTGTGATAAGAGTTGTATGAGCCCCTAATAAAACGATTTTAAAAAAAGATTACAAAGACACTCACACAAAAAAATCCCAAATATGCTTCATACAATTGATGTGTGGGTTGTTATAAGAGATGTAAGAGCCCCCAATAAAATGATCTTTCAATAAAAAATTAATAACATTTCTAATCATTCTTTAATTTCCACGGCTAGGAAGCAGACATCCTGCCATTTCTGGCACGTTAACAGACACCACAGCAATGAATGAAAACAGTCTTAAAACTAGTCTCTTTGTGAGACAGACACACCTTTACAATGGTAAATTCCCTTAAGCATATACTGTTGACCTTCAAATGGACACGAAGCCCTCCAAACTGGCCATCTATCTATGCAGGCGGAGAGTTAGTCCGGGCCCTTGCTCCAACATGCTATGTAGTTACAAATGTTGGTTCCTGCATACCAGAAATTAGGGGCCTGGGGTAGCCGGAAGCATGTGGACATCAGAGAAGGGAGGCTCGGGGCACAGCCGGTCTGCTGGGCTCTCCTTGTGAACTAAGGAACACACCGTCCGTAGCAGAGTCACACTCAGCCCCACCATCGCAGGGAGGTTCATGCAAATAAGGCCTGCCTATGAGGTTGACAATAAGTTGATTCTCAAATAATAATCACTAGTTTTCCCCGAGACACTTTTAAAAAGTCAATTACATTCATCTATTACATTCATCTAATTCTAACCACCCACCTCTTCTGTTACGATTGCATCAGGGTATACTCTGTTCTTGTGGGAATTATTTTCTAACTCATGCATCATGCTCAGCCTGCCGCAGAACACCCAGAATGGGTTTCTGCCCATTCTTTTGGGTCTGCAGTTCAGCACCAGGAATGAGCTCCGTGGAGAGACACTGGCATTCAGTTCTGCCTCGTCAATGGCTGCCTGCACCAGCCCCCGAGCCTCAACTATTCACCCGCAGAAGGTCGATGCCTTGGCTTGCTCGTGAGAACGAATTGAAGCTGAAGAGTTTCCAGAGCACAGAGACTGGCACAGAGGACCCGACGCGGAATGTCTAGGAAAGTCACCTCGTAACTTTACACTGACAACTCCAAACCGGCTGGTTAGGTCAACGCACAAAATAATTTCAACCTGAAACAAAACTATACGCTTTCTTGTTCCTTCTTCTTTGTTAACTATAAGTACACAGTTGATACAGGGTTGTACGTGAACAACAATAACAAAAATCTCAATTCTGTTTTGAATATTACCCACCCACCCTACACCACTCCCCCCCACCCCCCCAAACCAATGGGGGTAAAAAAAAGGTACTTGCCATATCTGTGTTGATATGTGCGAAAGATGGCACGTTGAAGATTCCCTGGATCACCTCGGGCGGGCTGCTTACCCCCAACCATAAGAACATATTCAGACCGTTGGCCAGGAGGAATATTCCTTCTTCCGAAAGGCGAGACTCCGAGCACCGGACAGCAGCAGGCAGGGTTGTACTCTTGACATCTAAAGTGTGCTGGGTTGGCAAAGGCAGGAGAGTCAGAGGCCGCCTCTTTCCCCTCCTTCCCTTCCTTGTAGCGCATATTCAGTGAGTGCCTCCTGCCCGCCAGGCATCCTTCTGGCCCTCAGACAACGCCCTTTCTCCTGCCTGTGCAGCTGATGGTTTTGAGAGAGCTGAGGGACCCCAGGTAAGTCAAACACACAGACTGTTAGAGGGTGTGAAATTCTAGGAAGACGAGGGAAGCAGGAGAATGGGGTAGGGCACATTGGGGGTGCGGGGTGGCAGCGGGGATGGGTATTACAAATTTAAACCAGGTAGTTTTACGGAAGGTTTTGCCGAGAGGGCACAGATTTAAATTTGAGATCTGAAGAGATGAGAGATGGAGTCATGGAGCTACCTGGGGAAAGAGCCTTCCGTCTGAACAGAACAGTTTAGTGCACAGGTCCTGCCTGGGACAAGAGCCTGCCCGAGGCATCGGAGGTCAGCGAGGGAGCCAGCCTGGCTGCAGTGAAGTGAGACCAGGGAGCGTAATAGGATGGCATTGGGCAGAGAACAGTGGCAAGAACTTAACGCTTTTTCACCTCAAGTGAAATGTTTGTTTGTTTTTCCTGGATTTTTCTCAGTCAAGAAGTGGCATGAGCTAACAAATATTTTAATAGGCTTTAACAAGATCACTTTAACGTCGGTGTTGAAAATAGGTGGCAGGAGGCTTGCTGGGAGGCTGGGGCAACATTCCAGGGAGGGCTCATTAGGCTTGGATCTGGGAGATGGCAGGAGAGACGGCGAGGTGTGGGCAGAGCCAGAAAGGAGAGGTGACTTGCACGTGCTGACAGGGAGATGTGGCACACAGGAGAAAGCAAGAAGGACGGCCAGGAGAGAGATGTCTGAGGTGAAGCCCTGGAAGGTGATGGTGAGAAGACCAGGGGAGCCTCACATTTAGGAGGTAAGAGCTGGGCTTGGGTTAGAACGTCCAGTTCACATTCAAGGAGAGACGTTCTCAGCAGGGGACAGGGCAGGGGATATGCACTTGGGAATCACGTGTTTGTAAAGGGAATCTGAAGGCATGAGGACATTGCAAGGGAATGTGTGTCTAGAAGGGGAGAGTAGACAGAGAGTGGATGGGGTAAGTTGGTGGGGTCAGCTAGTGAAGGGACCAGGAGGAGGAGCCGGGAAGGCACCCTCCAATGGCTCAAGTCATGTGCTGAAGCTGTTTCCAGAGAGGGGGAGTGACCGACTCTGTCAGCTGCTGTTGACAGGCCAGAAAAGACAAGGGCTGAGGGCCACCCAATGGATGCAGACCCATGCTGGCCACGGGTGACCCTGCCAGAGAAGTTCAGAGCAGTGGCAATGCGCTTGTCCCTGGGAACCCCGGCTTCTCTGCTTAGAGGTGTTTGATAACCCAATTCTATCTGGAAAGCTGCCGTGTGCAAGAGTTCACAGCTGATGCTCATATTATTCCAAAGAATTAATAGCGTTTTCCCTAACCTATTCAGCAGTGATGGTTTGTTATGGAGAGTTCAAGTATCAAGAAGCTATAAGTTCACTCGCTTTCCTCGGTCATCTCCCTCAACGGAAAC
Source organism: Tenrec ecaudatus (assembly GCF_050624435.1). Classification (NCBI taxonomy): domain Eukaryota; kingdom Metazoa; phylum Chordata; class Mammalia; order Afrosoricida; family Tenrecidae; genus Tenrec; species Tenrec ecaudatus. Next base: position 101,084,816 of record NC_134532.1, on the reverse strand, counting down.
CTAGTAGGCCTCCAGGAAAAGGCCCCATTCCCAGAGTGCAGTGGCCTGCCAGAGATACAGGGTTGACACCCCTCTTAGGACAACAGGGTGGCAGCTGGCTTGGGAGGTGACTGAGTCACGGAGACCTTATGTCCATGAGAACAAACTGCTGCCCTGTCCTCTGCCACCTTCCTGCGTGGTGCTTGGTGTGAGTCCCCTCTGGGACTCACGTGGAGGGGCTTGCTGCTCTCCCCCAGCCCGCGGCTGGAGCAAGCACGCTGCGCTGCGGTGGCTGCTAGGTGCCAGGGAGGAAGTTCCACACGCGCAGCTCAGTCTCCGCAAACGGATGCTGACGTGGAAACCTCTCATTGCACACGGGCACGGCTGACTGACTCAGTGGCTACCCCACTGGGCCCAAACAACTGTGAGCTGGAACGGACTCAACAGCACCTCACAAAACAACAACCCGAGCCATTCTGATTGTAAGTGGTAACAACTAGACACGCGCACATGGATGAAAAATAAATACACGCACGCACGCCTACCTCTGTCTGGGATCTTAGAGACACACATGCATTTTAATGTCAGAGAGCAGCTTTCTCAGCTGATTCCTGACTTTTCTAGCTGCCAGCTCCACTGAAGACGGGCCAGTTGTGGAAGAAGGACCGACAGCAAGTATCTCAAAAAACCAGTCAGCCCGGAACCCTTCATATCCCCACCCCACCCCCGCCATATGGAACACATGTGACACACGCATGTGACATATTCAGAGGCTCAGTGCCGATCCTACACCACAAGCTCTGAAGGTGCTTGAGATTTCAAACCCCTTCGTTTGATCCCTTCCCAGACGCTCCTGGGGTACGGGCCATGGCCGCGTGCTTACGATTGGCAGCAGTTTCGGGTAGAAAAAAAGCTGAGAGTCGGCTACATCCATGGTCATGACCAGCTGTCTGTGAAACGTCCGCTCGTCTGTTGAGATCTCTGGTCTGCTGAGCAGCACACAGCTTTTTAACAGACAATTCATGTACACCGGCAACACTTTCATGGAATCTGGCAGGATAAGCTGAAAAAGACACAGGCGATCCTCTGAATGGCATGGCTTGGTGTGGGTGAGAACACCCACAGAGACACCTGCACGAGCTCCACCTTTTCTCCGTGCACAATCCAGCGGCACAGAGCACATTCGTCCAGTCGCGGGACAATTGCCACCCAACTCCCTGAGCTGTCGCTCCCACAGCACAAAGATCCGCTGCCCCCTCCTGTTCCTGTGTAATCTTTAAGTTTCTGTTACTAACTTGATCCCAGATAGACACTTCTTAAAAGAACATAATGCTCAATGCAGGAAGCACAGCAGCCTGTGTGATCATGAGGTATCGCTAGGATCAGGTATCAGGCATCAAAAATAGAGAAATATCACATCAGGGTGAATGACGGAGGGTGCAGATTGGGGACCCAAAGCCTCTCTCTAGGCAATTGGACATCCCCTTAAAGAAGGGTCATGGGGAAGTGATGAGCAAGTCAGGGTGCAATGTAGCAATGATGAAACATACAACTATCCTCTAGTTCTTTAATGCTTCCTCCCCACCACTATCATGATCCCAATTATACCTTCCAAATCTGGCTAGACCAGAGCATGTATATGGGTAAAGATAAGAGCTGGAAACACAGGGAATCTAGGACAGATAAACCCCTCAGGACCAATAATGAGAGTAGTGATACCAGAAGGGTAAGGTTAAGGTAGGGAGAGAAAGGGAGAACCGATCACAATTATCTACATATAACCTCCACCCTGGGGGATGGACATCAGAAAAGTGGTTCAAGGGAGACATAGGTCAGTGTAAGACGTGATAAATAATAATAATTTTAAAATTATCAAGGGATAGGGAGAAAGGGTTGGGGAGGGAGGGGGAAAATGAGGAGCTCATACCAAGGACTCAAGTAGAAAGCGAATGTTTGGAGAATGATGATGGCAACAAATGTACAAATGTGGTTGACACGATGGATGGATGGATTGTGATAAGAGCTGTACGAGCCCCCAATAAAATGATTTTTTTTTAAAGTCTGGCTTGATTCTAAAGAATTCTTGTTTGGGTTTTAAGATGACATAAGTGGCAATGGATTTTTAAAAGCACAAGTACTACTATAGTTAAGGTCACTGAGCTTTATCATTTGAAGTCACAACACTCCCAAAGTGTGTAGTAGATTGAAGCTTGGTACAGTTAATAGAGATTTAATGTGAAAAAATAAAATCTACCTTGCAGGAGCTTACAAGCATATTTAACTTTTTTTTTTTTTTAAGCATTTGCCGTAGAACCCTGAAAGGGAGGACCTCTTTCTACTCTGTTTCGTGCCCTTGTAACCTCTCCGCTCTCCACCAGCTGCCGGCCCTGGCTGTCGACAAAGGGCTGTCCTTCTGAGGTCCAGAGACATATAACCCCAGCACGGAGCTCTTTCTTTAACGGCCTTGCTCGGACCAAGGAAACATGAGATTCCACAGTCAAACAGTGGAGTTCCCAGAAGAATCCCTCCATGTATACTTGTGGAGGGCACCGCATGTGAAGTTATAGTCCCTGAGGGAAGTCGGAGACTAGCTATTCTCTGTTTTCCATTAACTAAGGGTATATTTTAATATCACGCTTCCCAGTGGCTTCTTAATCTCTCTAACTTACAGACTACATGTGAATACTGGATCATTTTTTAAAGCACGGCTGTTGGTGATGGAGAAGCATGCTTTTAAAAGTCTGTAAGTCCTGCACATGAGCTTTGCTGGTGGAGAACGAAACATCTCATCCTAAGATGTAGACTAATAGGCAACAACTTTTTCAGAGAAAAGAAGGCACGGTCATGATTTCATAGAAGAAACACATATAATGGGTTAACGATGAGCTAGTAGCAGAGACAAAGAGTTTAACTTTTAAACCCGAAGGAAATGACTGGTTGGCTCTCCGCTCCCCCCCCCACTCCATTTAAATAGGCAACAGAGTTGTTTTTGACTCTTCGATCTGTTTAACATTAGCAAATAAACTTCCAGGGAGGAGGTTAACTGGAGCTTCTCTCCTTCAAGGAGTGCTTGTGAAGTGTGAGACACTCCAGAGACAGCCCAGAGATCTAAGAGCCACAGTAAAACCGAGGTTCAAAGCATTCACAACTGACGGACATTCAGGCTGGACCCCGGGGGCTCCTGGTGGGTGCAATGGGACCAAACAGGCACCTTGGGGAAGGGAGCTGCCCGAGGTCAGTGAAGTGGCAACACTCCGGGCAGGACGATGATGAGGTTCACCAGGTGCTTACGTGATTATGGACACGGGCGGCAGAAAATCGAATGACCCATCTCAGCGATTGGACGGCACAGAAAGGAGGTTTTTAGGAAAACAATCACGCCAATAAAAGTGCGGCTTAAAAAAAAATGTTTCCCCTCCTGAGCCTAGAGTATGAATTTGGCTCCTCACACTTATTTACATTATGTTTACTGCTGACAGCCGACTTTTTGGTGGGGTTTCAGACGTACTCTCAAGCATCCCCTCCTGGCGGGAATGAGCCCCAAAGCATCCCCATCGGCCGCCGTCTTCTAATCAACATTCCACCCTCAGAGCGTCCACACACAACTCTGGAGAGGGCGTCTAACTTTGATGGGCAGAGGCTAGAGGGGCTGTGACAACAGACCTCAAATCAGTGGCACCCGAGGCTTTGCTTTTTCTGCTCCACCGAGAGGTGTATGGAAAAGGACCACCCCTTTCAAAATCCCAGCTGATCCCCCAGGGAGAATTATTTTAAAACTCTTCTTCTGATCTATGAATCGCTTCCAAGTAAACACGGATGGTACTGTTGGTGTGTTTCAGTTCTGTCTGTTTATCGAACTTAAAGGGTGCTGTTGCTGCCATCAGCATCTTGACTCTGTTAGTGTGTCCCCACAGGATGTAAACACGCACAGTTCACAACCAAATGTGCGTCTCTGTGAGGGGAGAATCCTGTTGAGGTTGTGACCCTGATTTTATGGAACATTCTTTTGTCTGCACATCATGTAGGGGCTGTCAACACAATGTACACACACTTTTGGATTCAGGCATTTCCTAAAGCCATTCATCTTTAAAGTATTTTTTTAAGGTTGGCTAAAAATACCACAGCACCCACAAACGGCCCTCTCTGCCTTCTTGGTTGGTGTAGGGCGCTCGACAGCTTTTACGGGAGGGCCTCAACAAGTTGTGGAAGAAGTGCATTCATTACCTTTTAGTTCAATTGTCCCACAGTCGTTGTTGGAGCCCCTCGTGCCTGGACCATCGCCCAAGGCGCCACCCGTAGCATATGCTGGAGGGACGGGTAGCTATTTGTAAGCCTTTAGCAAATCAGTACAGTAGGCAGCTCACCTGGCTTGCTGCAGACGGACTGGCACAATTCTTCCGGTAGCACGCCAACATATGGGCAGTTTGATTAACCAGGATTTCCCGGATGACCTTCAAGGGCTGGTGTAGAATTGCTTTAAAAGCTATGTGAACAACAACAAGGGAAAGAGTATCAGAAGTTTTAGCTCAGAGATGGAGCCCATTTCAACGAATTCTGGAAAACCAACACACATGTTGCTATTGTCTTCAGACTACCCAGCAAGGAGTAACAGGGCTCAGAAAAACCCCACATCCTCTGTTAATGGTCCCTTTTAACTAATGATGGTGATCGCCATACGGAGAACAACGGTTTCCGGACAACACAGAGGGCTCTAGAGTTTTCCTCAGGTACGAAAACAGATCTTTACACCCAGAGGAAAGAGGCGACTTCACCATCATCTGATAGCCTGCACTCCAGCAGGTGGGACTGCTGCTCTTCCTAAAGCTTGGGATAGAACCTCAGGAGGAAAGCCGGAGGCAATTTAGCCAGAATGTCCCTCCCATTGCACAGTCATCCGGAGTGGATAAGGCGCTCACTCTGATGATTAGGGACAGCAGTCCATTCAAATGTCACAAGAAGTAGCTAAGCATCACTTGCTACATTTTAACTCGCCTCTCTTTTGGAGGAAACAGTAAAGAGAACTTCCCCGTCATTAACCTGGAGTCAGAGAGGAGGACTGTACTCCTTAGCCCCTGCTAGGGTAAGGATCTGAATTTACCCCACCACGTGGGGCTTTCATACACCCACCTAAACTAACCAACACGGCTCGCCTCAGCGAGTGGACCCCCAAGGCACACTGGCCACAGGATGAGCGGAGAGGTACCTGACTTGGCAAAGAAGTTGATGAGAGCATCTGTCTCGCAGCTCTTATAGAGATCCCCGAGCTGGGAGCTGCAGTTTAACCCAAGATTGTGAATCCGAAGTCTTCGCTGGCCGCTGATGGTGGTGTACAGCACAGCGCACTGCAGAGGCAACAGGGGGCCGCGTGTGTGGCTGGTTAACAAGTTGCTGACATGATTTACATTTACATTACACGCTTCTGCATGGTGTGTCTCGCTAAAGACATCAAGCTTCCTTTTTTTAAAAAAATCAAGATTTCTTTTTTTCTATTATTGCTGAAGACGAACAACCACACAGAAGAAGAACAATGACTACTCCCTAACTAGGTTTCGGTGTAGTTCACTGATTTAAGTGACTGAGCCATTCATGTCTAAATATTGATTCGCATGTCTACAGGTGAGCATTTTGCCTATCCCCAATTTTGCTACCAGGGAGGTAGGTGCAGAAAACAAACCTTCTCGTCTCAGAGCCTAACAGAAGGCGCACTTCCCTTAGAAACACAATTCTTGTGAGGACAAGGACCTACTCAGATCTTTCGCTGTTATGCAGTTCAAGAGCCCAAAGATGCAATCAATTATCTGTGATAGAAAAGAAACATGGAGCTCTTCCTCAATTTAACACTGCCTTCTATATTTTTAAAGGGTGATATCAATGTTTGAAAATGAAAGCCACGGGGGGAGGGAGGGGAAAAAAAAAGAGGACCTGATGCAAAGGGCTTAAGTGGAGAGCAAATGCTTTGAGAGTGATTAGGGCAAAGAATGTGTGGATGTGCTTTATACAACTGATGTATGTATATGTGTGGATTGTGATAAGAGTTGTATGACCCCTAATGAAAGAGTTGTATGTCCCCTAATGAAATGTAAAAAAAGAAAAGAAAAAAAGAAAGAAAATGTTTAGGGCAAAGAATGTACAGATGTGCTTTATACAACTGATGTATGTATATGTGTGGATTGTGATAAGAGTTGTATGACCCCTAATGAAAGAGTTGTATGTCCCCTAATGAAATGTAAAAAAAGAAAAGAAAAAAAGAAAGAAAATGTTTAGGGCAAAGAATGTACGGATGTGCTTTATACAATTGATGTATGTATAGGTATGAATTGTGATAAGAGTTGTATGAGCCCCTAATAAAATGTTTTAAAAAAAAAGAAAAGAAAACGATAGTCACTAGATAAAAAATTTCCTGGTTTTCTCCCCCAAACCCCATGGTTCCTAGAACAAAATCCAATGCCATTTCCACGTGCTTAACACGGGGGGCGGACCTGGAGAGGGAGCGCAACAAACGAATGAATGGCTGGCTGGTGTCTGCAAGCACACCCCCTTGCCAGACTCCGTTTGCTGGTGCCCATGCACGACCCCCAAGTTTGCTGGCTCTCGTGCCAGGAAGTGCCCACGAGGAACCAGTGTGCAGAGGAAAAGATGGACGGCAGCCTTTGCAGCAAAAGAATGAAGTCTTTCAGGAAGAGGCTAGCGACGGACACATCCGATGGTGTCTGAGCTCCCCACCGCTCACTGTCAGAAACGAGCAGAGAAGCAGAATCGGGAGTGCACGCGGAATCACCTGGATTAAGGCCCCACTGTCTTCTCCAAGCTTGTCGTCGTGCTTGAACTCTACGGTGACGGCCTTGTCACAGTCAATCGCTGCCATTTCGACATCCGTGGTGTTGTTCATGAAAATCCCGCCAAAGAAATCCGTGGCTCTGAAACCTACGGGTGAGATAAAAGGAGAGTTTTTGCCTTTCCTTATTTTCTTGGCATTTTCTCTGTAGGCTCGTCACCGATTTGAGGCGGGACGCTTCAGGATTAAGGATGAGAATCAGGTAGAAATGATAATTACCTGTGCTGGTTCGAACTCTCATAATAGCATCAAATCCTATTTTCTTCTCAATGTCCTTTCTAAGGTCGGTCAAAAATTGGTGGCTATCCAGGTGCAACTGAAAAACAACAAACGGTATCGTCAGTGTCCACCAGGTGGCAGTAAACGTACTTAAACTAACACAGCGTCCTTTGTATCTGTTCACCCTGATTCAGCATACTTCTGTCAGATCTTGCAGTCCCCTGTTAAAGAAGACACGGGGTCGAGCGCCCGCCCAGGCGTCTTACCTTTTCAAATCGCACCCACATCTCTATCGCTTCCACTATGCTTGCATGGAGAAAAGACAGGCATTGGCTTGGACACCAACTCAGCACATGGCACGTGCCCAAGGACCACCAGGGAGGCTGGGGCACACCCTGGAGTTGCGTGCTGGATTTCTTTCATTGGACACAGTCTGCGCTCGGGCCAAGGGAGAGTCTGTGGAACCTTCTCCCAGCCTCAGGAAGGGCCCTGCCATGACTGCGTTTCTGAATCATGTTCACGCCTCACCTGAGCGGCATTTACTCAACCTGCACGCATGCTCGCTGAAGAGCATGCACAGAGTGAGAACCATCGTCTAAAAAGCATCCCATCACACCTGGTTGGTAAGCGATCTGTGAGCGACTGTCACAGTTCCTAGCGCAACCAGTGTGAAGCCACCTCAGCAGGGGGTAATGGTCCTTTGGTTACCATGGGGTCGCCCCTGGGGCGGAGTGGACTCCACAGTACCGAACAACTGTGTGAAAGAGAAGAAGCGGACACACACATTTCCCCTCTTGCCCTCCCTAAGCGCAGGAAGGAGGGAGGAATGGGAAGAGAGAAATCAATGGCACAATCTCTTACAACCTTTGTAGCACTTACAGACCAACTAGGTGTCTGCAAAGTTCTTGGTCATCCTTTTTCATCACGTCTCCTTTACAGTATCATCGAATTACTGTAATGTTGAAGACAAGAAAGGCATGCAGTGTGACATGATTTAATGCAGCATCCATGTGAAATACACAGCCAAAGATGAGTGGCGTGATAGCCAAACTGAGCCTTTTTGGTTACATTTTACTCCCTGATCCCATCTTAAGAAAAGGGTTTTTATTGCAGCTGTCCTTAGATGACTACAATATTTCTTTTTTTAGCATCACCTTGAAGCCATCCATGATAATTACTGCTATAGTCAAATGCAAGTAAACATCCCTTATAATACCAGAAATGACATAGGGTGGCCGGTAGCTCAAACCCTTTCAAGAAGCAAACAAAGGCAGACTATTCGGATGGCCCATTGCATACCCATCACTTGGCGGCATGGTTTGGGGGATAAGTCACAGGGATGCAGGTGATCACACCAATGCATGGCTTCATAAGGCCATGGTATCCTCATCTGCCAGGATCTTAATAATTGGAGTGGAAGAGACAATGTACTTTGGGGAAAGTGAAAAAGTTTCAGATAGCATGAATTTCCTTAGTTGGGCATTGGTCAAGACAGGCAGAATGAAGAAGAGAAAGAATTCTAAAGACTATGAAAAGTCTGTTCTTCTGGAGTGTGCTTGAAACAACCTACTTTAAGCCAGAACTCTAGGGAAAGGTTCCTAAAGCTGTTTTAATTTTATTTCAATTGCAACCTTTGGTGTTATTAAATCGCTGAATATCTACACTATTACAACTCCGTGTCTCTATGATGAATACCATTTGCCATTTATGTTGGGGGAGAACTCCTCACTATTTCCAAGTGCAGAGTCACACATTAGAGGCTCCCTCCCAGTCCCTCCTCACTTCTCTCAGGGAGGAGGAGACGGAGGCTTATCGACTAGTAAGTTAGGAAAAAGGAGATCCCTGTACACAGTTCTGGGTCCTATTTTGGGGGAGGTAGTTTTCAAGTTGCAGATGACTGAAGGAGTTTATGACTGCTCACTCAATCCCAAGGTGCGTAAATTTGTCAAATTCTGGAGTGAGGCATCCGTGAGTCTGTTTTTCTATGATCTGTGCCAGTGACAACGAATGCCAATATTTTAGTCACCCCTTGCATCTGTCTGTGAGTTCACGCTTGGAAGAAAGGGGGTGTAATGAACTGAGCCCCTTAAATGAACTGACTCCAACAAAGTAAAAGAATATATATTTTAAAAATTTAAGGTATTTTTTAAGACATACCTAAAATGTATTTTATACAATCTCTGTCCCCCCCCCCCATATGGTGGATTACAGGAGCCTTGGTTAAGCATTAGGCTGCTACCTGAAAGGTCATCAGTTCAAACCTACCAGCCACTCATAGGTCAAAGCGGAGGTACTCTTTTTCCACAAGGACTTCTCAAAACTCAAACGTACTGCCATCAAGTCGATCCCAACTCAGAGCGACCCCAAATGACACAATAGAACCCCCCTTGTCCCACCCCCGTGGGTTCCTAAGACTTTACTTTTTAGGGGACTGGAAAGCCTCATCTTTCTTCCAGGGAGTGGCTGGAAGTTTTGAACTGCTGACCTTGCAGGTATTAGCCCAACTCATACTCCCGACATCACCAGAGCTCCTCCATGCCCATGTGCAGCCTTGGACGTGCTATGGAGAAATTCTACTCTGCCCTCCACGGTGGCTAAGGGTCCGTTGGAATTGGCTCAACCACACTGGGTTCTCATAGCCTTCAGGTCAATTCTGACTTAGAGAAATTCTACAGGGTCTCCAAAACTGTACATTTTTATGGGAGTAGAAAGCCTAGTCATTCTCCTTCCACGCTGACGGTGGTTTCAAACTGGTGACCTCGAGGTTATCAGTGCAATGCATAACCACTACACCTCCGGGGCTAGTTTCCCCTCTGCGCTGTTCATTTTTGTCAACCGCCCACAAGGGGGCGTAGCTTTCATAACCTATGAGCTGCGTTCCAAAGTCAATGGGACTAGCACAGCAGGCGAGGATGCACACTGAGAGGAACTGATACCAGGGGTTACAGGGGATACAGGGACGGAGGGGGAGTAGCTGACAGGGAGGGAAGGGGATCTGGGGAGTCAGAGGTGGCGACGGGAGGGGGAGGGAGCACGAGGATGGACTGTGAATGCATAACTCATCCTGGAGGCAATTTAACCATGGGAGGGGAATGTTCTAGAAAAACTGACGCGGGAGTGATTGCACATTTCTCCTTCGAATGACTGAATCATTGAACTATTGAATTCTATAGTATGTAAATTACTTGCCAAAAATACTATTGGAAAGAAAATCCAGAACGAACAAACTGCTGCCTTTACCTGGAAATTGTTGTATTTGTACAAGGTCCCTCCGGTGAGCTGAGGCACGAGACCCATCGAGGCCACATCCACGTACTGACTGGGAAAGAGGAAGAGCGTCACCGAACAGCCGTGCGCCACGCAGTCCTTGGCCAGCGTCTCGTAGATGCCGGTCTGGGGCTGGAAGAGAATCTGAAGGAAAGGGTTCTTTAAAGGTACGGGACATTACAAACGCACTGTTGGTTTAAAATGTAATTTTCGATTGAGTTTCCATTGAATTATTATATGAAAATACTGCACTCAGACATATAAAGGGGCTTTTAAAAGTTTGTGAAAAACAAAAACAAAAACAAACCATTATATTTTAATTCACCGTTTCCACAGATTTTTGAAGCCCCCTCTCTCTTACACACACACACACACACACACACACACACACACACACACGTATATATTAATTCCAGGAATGTGAAGTGGGTTAATACCTCAGTCTGTGGTAGGCTTGTGCTGTGTAAAATACATGTATGTGGACTATTTACTTTAACCCCCAAACAGCCCTAATGCAGCCGGTATTGCTACCCTGGCCTTTCTAGAATCGATGCCATTCCGGGAGTTAGTGACGTGCGGTGTCCAGGTCCCTGTCCTCCTCTGTGACTTCTCTTCCATCCCTCCCATTGTCTGAGGGTTTCCAGAAAGGCCTATTTCGAGCAACAGGAACCTGTGGTGCCTGCCTCAGGCCTCCACCACCGCAATCTTACACAGGTCACTCGTGAAGAACACCCAGGGCCTTATGCTAATTCTGATATGTTAAAACATTTATTTCCCAAGGGATATAAAACTTTCTTAAATTATACTCTAATTCAATTTACAGAGTCCAGGATTTAAATATGAGATATGACTTCCTCTCCCTGCCTCTCTCCCCTTTTCCACAAAGGTTATAGTCTCTATTCCTGACCTACGGGCCCCTCAGAGGGAAACTGGACACACGTACCTTCTCCTTGTCCGTATTAACCAGCTTTTTGTCGTCTCTGTTTTTGAGCTTCCCCGGCGCTTCTGCAGTCGGCAAGGAGGAGTGGAAGATGAACAGCTTCCCTGGGCAGTCGGCGGCCTTTAATAAATCACAGCAAATGACTTGGGTGGGAAGGCTTCGTTTTACGGGAAATAAATGAGAATGTAAGTAACTCCCAGAAGCCAGGTGTTGCATTCACCTCATTTCATCCTCAGGGTAACCTGTGTGTCCGTGGGCAGGTACTATTCTCTCCATTTTCTAGGTGGAAAGGCTTAGTGAAGATAATTTGCCCCAAGGTGTGCGCGTTAGAAATGAAAGATATATTTTAATATGCCTGTGCACCATGATACGTTCGAGAAGGATTAAAATTATGTGTCACCGTCAAACCGCATTCTGGTTGAGCCTACAAACTAGAAGGACGGTGAATCCTGCCATACCAACAAGCGTATGTGACAGCCTTCCCAGGATGAGGACCAAACTGGAGCTCCTGATGCAGCTCTTGAGTAAACTTGAACTCCTGTTGCAGGGAAGCATGCGTGAGAATGGCGTGGCGCTGCGGCACCAGCAGACACCGAGTAGCTAGCAGGCATGATGCCCAAAGGGGAAGAACATGTGGCCAAGACGAGACCCATCGTCCTTTGGTAGTCAGAGATTTCAGGACCCACCAAAGTCAGCTCAGCCTTTAGCATATTTAAAACCCTATTAATGGAACAAAGAAATAGTCTACCAAGCAACGTGGACTAAAATTAAATGCGAGTCACTATATTAGCCGACTCTCTAATCTCTCCTTTCTTGAACCCACCCTCAACACTGGCTCCAGGACACACTCTGAAATAGAAATGATCCAGTTTCCCCCAAAGTGGGTGATTCAACCGCTGGGGGAGCTGGAACGGTGGAGATGGGGTGGCAAAAGCAGCCAGCATCCTGGGTTATGGGCTACAGTATAAAAGTTATTAACTTCCAGGGGGATCATGGGTAATTTTTATTTTCCTGAACAGGGGGCAGTAAGCCAAGTTCGGAGACCTATGGTCTTGACCTTGTGGCTTTTCTCCTCAAGAGCCCTGAAGGCTTCCAAGTCCTTCCTCTGCATGAGAGCGGGTGAGGAAGAAGGGCCGAGGCAAGTGGCTAAAATCCCTGCTCCGTGAAGTTCTGGGCAAGGCCCTTCACACAGGCTTTCTTACTGAACCCAGAGAGGCAGCTAAAATGATCTGTATCTGAAGGGTGGGAAAACCGAGGTTCCGAGAACACGTGGATCATGGATCCCACTGCCAGTAAAAGACAACTTAGACTCCCCCTAAAGAAAAGGAGACAAAAAGCCAGCTGCATTGCTACCATGTTGATTCTAACTCAACAACAAAGCCCCAAATTCACTGCCATCGCGTTCATGTCAATTCATAGTGACTTTACAGGACAGGGTAGAACTGCCCCTGAGTTTCCGAGACTGTAACTCTTTTAAAAAAATCATTTTATTGGAGGCTGTTAAAGCTTTTATAACATTCCATACATTAATTGTGTCCAGCATATTTGTACATGTTGCCATCATTTCCAAAACATTTTCTTTCTACTTAAGTCCTTGGTATAAGTTCTTCCTCCTGCCCCCTCCCCCAACACATACACACAGGGGACGAGTAACAGAAATGTGGGTGAAGGGAGACAACAGACAGTGTAAGATACAAAATAATAATAGTAAAATATAATTGATCAAGGATTCACAAGGGTGGGAGAGGGAGGGGTAAAAAGAGGGGAAAAAAGAGAGACTAACTCTTGGCAAGAGTAGAAAGACTTGTCTTTCTCCCACAGGGCAGCTCATGGTTTCAAACTGCTGACCTTGCTGTTAGCGGCCCAATGTGTTCCCAATACACCACCAGGGCTCCTACAACTCCTGCCCAGCATAGGGTTTCTGAGGATAAACATCTTACTGGGAGCAGACAGCCTCCCTCTCTCTACCATGGAGCCACTGGTGCGCTTCCGCCGCAAACCTGGTGGTTACCAGCCCTCCAGGGCTCCTTCAAGGCCAGAGCTCAGTCTACATCTACCTTTCCGTTTTCACCTCCAGCATTCCCTCACCCCTGGCAGTGCTTGCACTGGAAGCTGTGATTCAACAAATGCCTTACTTTCTCGGAATGATCTGCGTGCGTGCATTCTCCATGTCTGCAGAGTCTCTTCTCTCCCCTCGATTCCTGTCTCCTTTTTCTCTGCATGGGGCTTCCATTGCCAGGGCTAGATCTAGTGACCCACCGGTATGCCCAAACCAGCTGTAGGAGGTGCTGCGAGCTCCTGGCTACTACTTACAAGATACTTCCGTCTGGGAATTAAGTGCCCTAAAGTTAATTCTGGGAGCAGACAGCCTCCCTCTCTCTACCACGGAGCAACTGGTGGTGGGTTTAAATGGACGACCCCCAAGTGGGGAGAGTTCAAGGGGGTGGTTGCCTGGCTTGCCTCGAGCGGATTCCGACTCACGGCACCATCATATGCACAGAGCAGAACTGCCCCACGTGGCTTCACGCCATGACCTTTCGGAAGCAGGCGACCAGGCCCTTGCTCCACCCAGGCAGCCCTGGCCTTGCTCAGCGACTGTCTTCCACTACAGCGCCTGGGAAGTACACAGATGCATTCTGGGAAGGTGTGCAACCTGGGACCTGCCTCAGCTTTGCTGCGGCTTGCAGAGAGTATGTGTTGTGATTTTATTGTTATGTGAGCTTTCTATCGAAGAGCACAGATGGATGTAACATTGAGAAGAAGGTGGCAAGGCTGGTTAAAGAAGTACAGGTAGTAAGCCTAAGGCTATATCTACATCACTTAAATGGAAGATACTATCAACTTTGGCCATTAAAAGACATCATCTTCAGCTACCAAATCAGAGGGAAATCGATGGTAATATTGGCCATAGCATGTTAAACATGTTTTTAAAAATCTCAAAACTCGATGAATGTGCTTTTTCATTTCTATTCTTTTTATTACTATAAAGTCCTTTTTGGTTTTTAAAAAAGTCAAAAAGGCATCAAGTGTGCTTAAATTCCGAGCGCCCATTTGCAGATGGTGATGGATGGCAGTGAAAGCTGAAACCCCACTTGCAGAGTCCCATTCAAAGTAAGCCTCCCCGAACTCTCTCAGACGGTGTGTGGACAGCCCTGCCCGCACACCAAATGCACTGGACGGAGATTACGGTAGAGACTGCGAGTGAAAATTTCAACACATTACCACTTGTTTTTCCTTTGGAATTTGTTCTAGACTCTATCATGCTCTGCTTTCTCTTGAAGTTTTTCAGGGTTTTATTTTGTTGTTCTGTATGATTTTCTTTATATGAAATCTAGGAGCTGTCATTCATAGAGACAGTAACTAGATTAATAGTCCTTAGGATTATGGGAAGGGAGGTGAGAGGTTAACACACATACAATGGACGGAACCGGTGAGGAGATATAAAAGTTCTGGCACAGAGGACCTCGCATATACTGTGCATTGCTTGTGACATTTCCAGATGTGAATGTGGGCCTCCTTTGATATTCAGACAAATGTTCCTTTTGATTCTATTTCTATAATAAGGCTGTAAGCCAAAGTCCAGAAATCATGGCTTGAGTTTGGTGGTGCTCCAGTAACTGGAAAAGAAACGACTGAAACAGTGTGTGCGCCGGGGCAGTTGCGGCTGGCCCCGAGGGCAGTGCAGTGGCTCGTAGCCTCTCGGCATCACGGTAGGTACGTCCACTGGGCAGGCCATGGGGAGGAGTTTGGGTGAAAGACTATGCAGAACTGCAACAGCCTGAGCTCGGCTGCTCCCAGGGTGGGCACAGGCCGGTGTCGGTGGGCATCCAGGTGCAACGGTGCTGACCTCATAGATAGCTAGGAGGCAGAAGAGTGGGTGTGCTTACTGCCTCTGCCTCATGGGGTCCTGGGCAGCCAGTCAAATCCATCCTTGTGCGAGCAAGGGGGTGCTGGACCCCTGGGAGCCCACGGCTTTCACAACCACCCCAGCATGGCAGCCGTCCAGCCACATGGCAGAATGTGTGGGGCTGTGGGGTGTTGGCCTGGTCCACTTGAGTGGCTACTGCACCCTGGGGTATGCAGACTCATGCACCTCCTGGGCCGGGGTCAGCTGACCTCCTGAGAATGATTTCCTAAACAGAGTCAGTGATTTCTTCCTGTGCTGGAAAAGGCAGTTTGCAAAGCAGGGAAGGAATCCTGCCGGGGAAGGAACTGCTTTAGAAACTCCAGAGTAGGCTGACGGGGGGTTGCTCCTGGGAACCAAATCTCTGGGTCAAGAGGCACCCGGTTGGAGGCTTACCACAGGGGTGGGGATGAAATTGAAGCCAGCAATATGTAAAAAACAAAAATTGGTATAATCGTTATGTTTATAAAAATAATGCATGGGGTTGAACGGTATGCAAAACATAGTTCAAGTGTTCATGTGTGTTACACTATGGTCTTGTCTTAATGATCCCCCTGAAGCAGCAGAGTACCCATCTGCCTCTGTATGACGACTGGGCTCCTGGGGAGAGCCAACCAGTCTACTCTGCATCCTCGCAGAGAGGGGATAATAGTCACTGAAGTGACAGTGTCCCCAAGTGTCACTTCAGAGACACACAGCTCCCTGTTTTAGCTGGAATCTATTCGGTGGCACTTTTTATAAAGGCATTTCTTGATCTCTTATAAAGAGTTCATTCCTCTCTGTAAGAATGATACTGGTCACTACCTTTGATATGTACCAACTTCACTTATTTCTGAGTTGCTTACACTTGATGTGGGCTCCATGCCACTTTCAGACATCCAGGGTCCATCCAATGACACACTATTCTAACAGAACAAGGCAAATGGAACCCCAACAAATAACGCGCGATGAAGGCACTGCTGTGCACGGGACGTGAACAGAACTGTGCAGAAACGTGAGGGCTGCAGGCCCCGCAGCACGTGAGCAGCCTTGGGAACCACAGCGGTGACTAAGCGCACAGTGGGTGGCTTCCCAGCAACGTACCACACTGAGCACCATGTTCACACCCGTGGGACGCATGCCCAGACTTGCTTCATACGTTCCTTCTTTCAAAGCTGCCGAGCAGCCCATACA
The DNA here is from genome assembly GCF_050624435.1 of Tenrec ecaudatus. Classification (NCBI taxonomy): domain Eukaryota; kingdom Metazoa; phylum Chordata; class Mammalia; order Afrosoricida; family Tenrecidae; genus Tenrec; species Tenrec ecaudatus. The sequence continues at coordinate 101,068,499 of NC_134532.1, read as the reverse complement.
TAGACGTCTTGCTGACTGCCAACGTGAAAGCCCATGCTACGGTCCTGTTCCCTTTCGGGAGGGGTGCAGCGGGACGCCGCCTCTGGAAGCTGTACTCTTCGACCCACTTCCATATGCTCTTCACTGCTGTCAATTTGGCTTTGTGAGAGCTTCTCATGCCTCCCCTCCGGCCGACCGTGTTTAGGTTTCATTAAACCAGCAGTGCTCGCACACGGCATTAGTCCCAGTCCTGACGTCCGAGAGGAGGAAGAGTGGCAGGGCCCCAGGGAAAACGTACATGTGGATCTCTGCACCCCTTACCGGGAGAGGAAACAGCAGCAGAAGCAAGAGCCCTCTCCGCCAGAACTGGAAGAGCCACACTTGCGTTAGCAACGTGAGGAACCAAAGGGGATTTCCAAGTCTGAAACCCAATCTGTTTTCACCATTGGCTTCCACGGACTTTCCTACTGACATGGCTCCCTCACTGTTGGTGTAGATTAATTTTTAAATATAGCTTAATTTCCTATGTGCTATGACTTTTTTTGAGAAACATCCACAATAGTGTTTGATCTGCTATGAGATTACACATCAAACAAATCCCAAAACCAAACTCACTGCCATCGATTTAATACCGACGCCTCACCTCGACCCTGTAGGACAGGGTAGAACTGCCCCTTTGGGTTTCTGAGATCGTAACTCTTTATGGAAGTAGGAAACTTCATGTTTCTCCTGTGGAGCAGCTGGTGGTCTTAAACTGCTGACCTGGCTGTTAGCAATCCAGTGCATAACTATTACACCACCAGGGCTCCTTACGAACAAACAATCCAGGCAGAACCATGTTCTGAGGTTAGACAGTAATTTACATACACGTGCTTCATAAATTCAGCCCCCCGGTGTTGTAGTTCTCTGTTACTATCATTATCACTACATTACAGTTTCAAAGTTCACATTGACCTCAATAAAAACGGCAAACTCATTTTCTGCACGACTTGTTGAGCCAAAGTGGTTTGATTCTGGGGCAAAGGTCATCATTAGGAACAGGTGCTTTCACATCCTTTTATCTTCTTCCGATGACCTTCTTTAGAACTATGAACACAGACTCACGCAGGCTCAGCTTCTCAGCCGGAAACCCGGCCAGCCTGGCATCTCCCTTTGGCCTTCAGCTGGGCCCAGGTGTGGCACTCACATCTCTGCCACAGGCTATCACGAGCCCCTGCTCATCATCTCTGACAAATCCCAAGGTATGCTGGGGATTTCCCCCTCACATCTCCTGGTTCAGATATCACAGGACTCATTTTAAAGTAAATCAGCTCAGGTTCATCCAAAAACCGAGGGGAGGAGCTGAGCTGGAAACCTTGGCAAAATCAGTCGTTCAACTGCTAATGATAATGGAATGTAAATGCTGAGGGCATTGGGGGCCTGGGCCGTTTCCTCCCAGGAATTTGTGGGGCAGTTTGAAACCGCCTTTAGCAACCAAGATGCTTAACTGTTTATTGTACGATGCATTTCCCTTCAGAGATTAAAAGTTGCATTAAAACATTTTTTTTAAGTCCTCTTCTTTTTAAAGTGGAGCTCTGGCGGCAAAGTGGGCTGCTAACCGCAAGGTCAGCAGTTCTAAACCACCAGCTTGCTGCCAGGGAGAAAGACGGGGCTTTCTATTCTGGTAGAGTTACAGTCTCCGAGGCTCACAAGGGGCAGTTCTACCCTGTCCTGCAGGGTCATTATAAGTCAGCATCGACTCGATGGCAGTGGGTTTGTTTTTGTTTTTAAAGGTCCTTTGAGAGCCGCAGGTGAAGTGGTTACGTGTTGGGCTGCGATCAGCAAAGTCAGCAATTCGAAACCAGCAGCAGCTCCCAGGGAGAAAGACGGGGCTTACTCGTCCCCCGTCAACTGGCTCAGAAACCGAGGGGGGTTGCGATGAGTCAGCAGTGACTCGATGGCAGTGAGTCTGGTTTGGCTTCCTAGCCGCGAGACAGACTGCCTCTCACCTTCAGAGCTTCCATGCCAGCCTGGATGACAGGAGCAAAGACCGTCTCGTTTTCGTTAGAGTCCGCAAACATCTCTGGAATCTGGTCCAATAAACTGTGAGAAATTAGTGGGCAAAAGGTTTAACTGGTTAGCATATTTGTAATACACTTCAAGGAATAAATCACTGACATTTCAAGCCTGAACATATGCGGCATGTACTTGATGTCCCACACCGGTGGGTGAGTTTGAGAGGCCGTGGTGTGACATGTAGGCTTTGGTTGGAACAGTTTCAAAGTCACACCCTTGGGAGAAACTCCTCTGCTCGCTCTATTACTGAGCTCGCAGACTATGAAGTCTTGGAACAGTGGCTGTATCTTGGGCTGTTACAGTCATTACTGAGTAAACGGAATCACAGTGGGAACCACCTTTCCTAAGGCACCTGGCATTACCTTTCTAGCAAAAAAGAGATGGTTGAATAGGGCTGAAAGCTGAGTATAAAAATCCTTCCTCTGAGATCCAGTTCTGTGTTAAAAAAGAGCCAGCTGCTGTTCAACCAATTCCGGTTCTCGGCGATCCCGGGAGCACCAGAGAATAACTGAGCTCCACGGGGATTTTAGTGGCTGGATTTGGGGGAAGCAAATCACCAGGCCTTTCTTCTGAGGCACCTCTGAGTGGGTCTGGCATTTTGGTTAGCAGCCGAGCACCTTGACTGTTTTCACCACCCATGGACTTCTACAAAGAGACAGACCTAACAGGTGCAATGGTTTTACAAAATCCCCTTGCCACTGACAAGACAAAACCGCCTGCGACTGAATCCAAATGAAAACAGATATCTCATTTGTCATTTAAATGATAAAGCACATAATATTTACTTGTGAATCACAGATTGAGATTCTTGATAGTTGACAAGGAAGCCATCCAACAAAGGAACAAAGACTTCGCCTACGTCGGTCACCACCATCATCTGAGGCTGGGCCAAATTGCTCTTTACATTAAAGAAATGGAGAACTTTGTTATAGGTGATAAACCCCACTCGGATCGCCGACGTGTCTTCTTGCTCTTCCCTACGAGGGGGGAAAAAGTGGTTGAGTTCTTTTTGAAAGTTCAGAAGGACAGGGAAGTTGCTACTTGACATTCAATAGGGTGCCTTTCATCAACACCTATGGAGATCATGTTGAAAGGTTTGGTCCTCACGTCTGCTATGAAATGTCAACAGTACCGACCGAGGGGGTAGAGGCGTGGCTATTTTGCTATCACAAAAAACAGACAAGTTGGGAAAGGAAAATAATTCTTAAAGTTCTATGCAAAAATGGAAACAAGCAAGATGACCACATTCACGCATATATTTCTAATGTATTTACCCTCAATCCATAGCAAATGACAAGGCTCTAAGCTTCTTCCCTGAGCAAGCCAGGCTTAATCGCGCGATCTTCATAAAGTAGGCTGCGTTCCCTCAGATGTCCCCAGGAGGCCAGAAGAACCAATGGAACCCGAGGCAAGAGACAGGCCTGCGCGGGTTGCCGACAGGACAGCTATCGTGGTCAACAAAGGGCTTGCGCTGCCTGTCTGCGTGTTTTTCTTATACGTCCACGAGCATTTCAACAGAAAATGGGCTAGATTTTGAGAGCTGTATACTATAAAAACATCTCAACGATAGACTATAAAAACACAGGAATTGGATTTATTCATCGATGATATTCTTATTGGTGACCATTTGTGATGGACACAGCTAGGCAGCCGAAACAATGAAAGCTCCAAATGACAACAAAAAAGGAAGTGTATCCTTCTCCTCCCTTCTACCCTCCCTTCCTTTCTTTTCTGAAAGATTCCAAAACAAGTCCTTGATCTTCCTAAAAGGACTATAAAGACAAGGATATGTTCAATCCAGTTGTATACAAAGTATACTTGAAATCAGTGCACTAATTTTCTATGTTTGCCAGAGTATATGACACGGTTGTAGTTTTTTCTCTTCACACACAAAAAATATAACTGAGGATCTTACTAACTCTCAGTCAGATAGCATTCAGTTGTTGAGTGGAAATCACAAAAGAAATAAACCACTTCATTTGTCCTTTCAGGAAAGTAAAGTTTATTTATTTATTTTTGCTCAGGGGACACACACACACACACACACGAACTTGGTTTATCCAGGTTCTAAATTTTGCACATGGCAGATGCAGTTGGGTGCAAGAGAAAGGGAAAGTGAGGCATCCAGAGGTCACGTCTCGAAGTTCAAGTGGCCCAACCCACCGCAAACGTGACAGTTAAGCCCTGCACAGCTGGCGAAGCCACACCACCAAACTCGCCGCCCTGGAGTCCGAGCTGACCACGGTGACCCCGCAGGGCAGGGGAGAGCTGGCCCTGTGGGTTTCTGAGGCTGTCACTCTCCCCAGGGGAGTAAAAAGCCTCATCTTTCTCCTGAGGAGCGGCTGGTGGTTAAGTGACTCGGAACTCTGATCTATTTCTTCTCCAGGTCCTTTGCTGTCTGAGGGTATTGGCCCTTCATTGTGGCCTTGACATATGTGGGGATGGGTGGAGAGGACACTTAAAATAGACTCTCATCACCCTTTCAAAAATCACCTGGTAAATGTTTATATGCTCAAGTCTCATGCAGTTTTCAGAAGTAGGGATCATGATCCTTTGTCATCTCGCGCTCTCACACACACCCCTCCATGGCTGTGTGATCCCACTGCCTGCGTGCTGCCCCCTTCTCTTACCTCCTTAGGAAAAGGACCCAGCACAAAGCTTGGTTCTTCTATAAAACTTTCTCTGATACTGCCAACCAGAAGTTCTTGCCTCTTCTGAGTTCCTAGAAAGCACTCTTGTTTGGCTCTGATCATACAATGCTTTTTAGCGATCTTTCCAGGAGGCCTTGCTTATAAACCGTTAAGAGGCGGGTGGGACCTCATCTCATGCTCTCTGTAGGGAACTTTGTAGGAGAGCAAAGCTTTGTGGGTCACGAGTACTATGATGGGTGAGCCCTGCTTGGGGGATGGCAATTTATAGGACCAAATTAATGAATAAGGTGATGGTGTGCACCTCTCTCCAGTGCCGTTTTATTGACACCACGCTGGTGGGGCAAAGCAGTGAGGACGAGAGTGCTTCCATCACAGAGAGGAGCCAGGTCCACCAATCAGGGCACTGTCTCTTTTGCATGCGGGCCAGCTTGCCAGCAGAGCCCAGGGCACACTCTCATTACCCAGCAGCCCTTCTGGTCCGCCCAGGAGGTCCCGAGGGACTTTCTTTCCCTCTGAGCAACTATGAGGGCAAAAGTTGCCGAGGAAAGAGACACGGAGAGACGTCTCTGGAATGCTGGATTTGGACGTTTTCAAGGGACGGGAAAGGACAATCCTGGGATTCACAGGGTTCACATACAATCTAACAGTTTTCAAAACAGCACTGCATCTGGAATATCTCATGTTATTGAAAAGCAGTAGTGCTTGTTTCCATGGGAACAAGAACGGCCTCCAGTGCTTCTTCAGCAGTGCCCCCCACCTCCGGGAGTCATACCTGAGGAGAGAGGGGAGACCCAGCCACTCCTTCACACGAACTCTACACAGGTTTGGAGGACCCATGGAAGGGTTATTAAAGACCGACACCTTGTGTTGTACCTTCTCCTTTTCAATTCCTACACGCCTGCCACCAGTATCTTCACAGAGTGAACCATTGGGACATATCCTATCTGATAGAATCTCTCTGAGGATGCTAGCAACAAGATGCACCAGAATGTTTCAAAAACCCAGTGCTTAGAACATTTTCTCTGTTAAAAAACAAACAAAAACCCCAAGAACCTGATATGCACACCAGGTGGAATTCTGCAAATCTCTTCTCTCCCGTTCCAGAGAAGTCAGATCCAAAGGCAACCCGGCAAGACCAAAGATATACATTCAAAGTTAGGTAGAGAATAACTAGGGCTTCTCTTTTTTCCCCCAAAGATTAGCTAAGAAATGAACACGCCCCAATGTTTACTAACAAGACAGGCTGGGCTTCAAAACACTCTCACATGGTATCTGCTTTGGTTCCAGGAGGTAAACCGAACCCATGGCACTCTGACCATAAGAAACATCCAAATCTACAGACAGACATGCTCCTAAATATGCCTCAGGGGAAATATACTGCGTTACGAGATAAAAAGGCATTTTTAGTATGAATAAAAACAGAGCTATTTGAAAAATGGGGAGTAATAGCCAGCAGTATCCATTTAATATGAAAATGCTTTGAAGCTATGCACGGAGTTCTGTGGCTTCTTCCTCTGAAGTGGGGAGCTGAGTCCTCTGTCTCTGTCTGGTCTTAGGCTGGGAGTTCCACCGCCGCCTCTTCACTCTGGGTGACCCTGTTGACATTCGAAACAGCAGTGACATGCCTTCCAGCGCCACAGCCACACAAGCCGCAGCAGTATGACACACAGGCAGGCAATGGCTGCAAGAGTACATTGACAGGGAACTGTCAGAAGCTCAGGCTGGTGTCAGAAGAGGCTGTGGAACGAGGGATGTCATTGCTGAGGTCAGGTGGATCTTGACTCCAACCAGAGAACACCAGAAAGACACTTACTTGTGTTTTATTGACTAAACAAAGGCATTCGACTATGTTCATTATCACAAACTATGGATAACCTTGAAAAGAATGCGAATTCTAGAATATGTCATTGTGTTCATGTGGATCAAGAGGCAGTTGTAGAAACGAACAAGGGAATACCGCATGGTTTAAAATCAGGAAAGAATTGCGTCAGGCTGTATCTTCTCACCATACTTGTTTAATCTATGTGCCAAGCAAATCACCAGAGAAGCTGAATTATATGTAGAAGAGTGTGGCATGAGGATTGGAGGAAGGCTTATTAACAACTTGCGGCATGCGATGACACACCTTGCTTGCTGAAGGTGAGGAGGACTTGAAACATTGGCTGATGAAGACCAAAACTGTAGCCTTCAGGGTAGACTATAACTCAAGTAAGGAAGACCCAAACCCTCACAACTGGACAAATAGATAACATCCTGAGAAATGGAGAAAAAGTTGAAGTTGTCAAGGATTCTACCTTGCTTGGATCCATAATCAGTGCTCATGGCAGCAGCAGTCAGGGGTCAAAAGGCATATTGCATTAGGTAAATCATCTGCACTAGAAGTCTTTTGAGCAAGGACGTTACTTTGAGGACTAAGGTGAGCCTGACCCAAGCCATGGTATCCTCCACTGCTTCATTTGCAAGTGAAAGTCGGACACAGAATAGGGAAGCGCGTAGAAGGATGATACATTCGCATTGTGGTGCGGGAGAAGAATACGGAAAGTCCCAAGGACTGCTGGAAGGACAGCCCGATCTGTATTGGAGAAGTACAGCCAGAGGCAAGGATGGCAAGACTTTGTCTTACATACTTTGGACACACTGTCAGGAGAGGCCAATCCCGGGAGAAGGACATCCTGTTTGGTAAAGTGGAGGGGCTAGAAAAAGAGGAAGACCCCCAAGGATGGACTGACCCCGTGGCTGCATCAACGGGCTCAGGCGTAGGACCAAGGGGGAGGACGGCACAGGGCCAGGCAGTGTCTCATTTTGTTGTGCGTAGGGTCGCTATGGGTTGGATCTGACTCAATGGCACACAACAACAATAACAACAACATCCTTTGTAATTGCCTCTCCTATCTTTTACCACAATCATACATCTCCTCCAACCGGATGGTAAAGGTGATGAGGACACCTCAGGAAAGTGTGTAAGGTCGGAACTGTGCTGTGAAGAAACAAAGGTTCATGCAATAAACTGACTGTGAAAATAAGCTGGCAGAATCTGAACCAAGGGGGAGAGATCAGAATTGGTTTCCTTGGAGACAGAAAACAAACAAAATCCCTGCCACGGAGTCGAGTCCGACTCACAGTGATCCCTGAGGGCTGGGGCGAACTGCCCTGGGGTGTTCTGGGACTGTCACTCTTGATGGGAACAGAAGGCCTCATCTTGATGGGAACAGAAGGCCTCATCTTCTGACTCTGAAAATCTTACGAATTAAATCATGACCTCTCAAAAGACAGGGTACCCACAAAAGTGACCTTGTTTGGCAATAGGGGCGTTGGCATTGGCTGGGTCAGCGGCTCATACTGAAGTAGTGTGGGTCCTGGTCCTCTCTGAGGGGCTCCTTGCCAGACCGGACACACAGACACAGGAATGGTGGCCGTGTTGATGCTTAGTGTTTCAGCGAGAACTAAGAAACACCTGGGACCACCAGAAGCTGGCAAAGGCCGGAAAGGGTCCTCCTGTCAGAGCGGTCAGCAAACCTGGCCCTGCTGACGGCCTGGCCTTCAGAATGGTGAGGTAATAAACTCGGTTGTTTTAGGGCAGCCCTAAGAAAAGAAGCCAGCACCAGGACAGCCCTGTGAGAGAATTCCACTTCAAAGCAGCAGCAGGAGCGGTGGAGAGCCCTTACTTCTCTAGGTTTGTCCACAGCGTCAGGTGAGAGACATGACAGGCACGCAAGCAATCCTGCAGATGGTAGGTAGGCGCCTCGCTCACGTCCCCCTCCCCAACTTGCTCATTCGTCACTTAAGAATTCCGTTTAGACATCACCCCAGTGTTTTTTAAACATCCCCACGGCTTATCCAAACCACGCTCGAGAATATTATGACTTCAGTTTCACAGATACAAACAAGATGACTCCTGGGAGGTCCTGAGTTCATTCATCTGCACCTTCTCTGAACAAAAGCAGCAGTCACAGGTGGAAGGAACACAGAGGCCCTGGTAGTCATAGGATTCGGGGACCCATGAAGGCTGAAGAATGCCTTCTCCCCTGCACATTCCTTCTGCCCAGAACAGACAGAATGCTCACGCTCAGGGAGCTAATCAAGGGGTGGGAGATGCTGAGCCTGTTACAGACACTAGGAGGCAGACAATATCTCTTCACCTGTTTTATTTTCTTAAACGTCTTCCTCTCACAAAGATAGCCATTCTCCCTGCTGGCGAGTCTCCTCACTAGGTGCTAGTTCCCTCTCCTAAACATCAACACTGATAGAACTAAAATAGTTAGGTTTCCAAAGTACCGTTTCTTGCAGTGCTAAGGCCAGCGATGCATCCTGTGTGGTTAAAGGGTGAAGAGGCAGCGCGCTGCCCTTGGTCTGACTGCGCACGCGCAGGGGCTCATTTGCCAAAAAAACCAACTGCCTCTGCCGTCGGTTTTTTGGCACTCCCTTAAGCTCCCTCCCATCCCCAGGTTTTGAAAAATTCAGAACAGCCTTCCCACCACTCTGCTGGGATTCCCTCTACAACTGATGATATATTTAGTATTTTTCCCCCTAGACCGTAGCTTTATTTTTATCAGTTTGTTTCTTTTGCTTTGTATACAGCAGGTCGCTCTGGCTTTTCTCAGGCACAGAAGAAGGGAGCTTTTGATTTGTAAATAATGGCTCAATGTCCTCGATAGCAAGAGATACCCATGGGCGCCTGGGGCTGGTCTTCTGGCCAACGCATCGGCTCATCGACATTGTCTATCTCACAAACAGAACAGCGGCTCTTACTTTGGAAGGTTCTCCAGCACAGTCTTCAGCTCTTCGCATATGAGCTTCACAAGACCATTCTTTATGTTGCTGTACGAAACATCAATCATGAAGATAAAGGCTGGTGGGTTGGGAGGCTTATTTTTCTACAGGAAAAAAATACAAGTAGAGACATAATTAGAAATGATGTTCATTTCATAATCGAATTAAAACGCTCACTAGAACACGCTCTCAAAGGTCAACAGATGTTTCATTTGTTATTTAGGATATAACGTCTGTGGCATTAAATTATGTTTTAGTGCACAGTCTCTGGTGATGTTATAAAAATGATAAAAGGAACTCATCCCTTTGCAGAGTATGAGCTGGGTCCTACTATTGAATTAGGTTCACTCTGTAAAGCTTCAAAGACTTTGTTCCTGCACATAGCTGCTGGTCACTGTGGTACTGTGGCCAGCGTGTTTATGACACTGCACCCGGGAAGAAATAGGTCTGGATGGATATGCACAACAACTGTTTCTTAAAACAGCCCCCAAATATACTACACTGGACCTGGTTCTTTTCAAATGTCTTTATACACACACACACACACACACACACACACACACACACATATATATATACACACACACACACATAAATATTCTGTTTTATATACATACACACATACACATAAATATTCTGTTTTATACACACACATATATACATATATACATAAATATTGTTTTAAAGAGTCTATAAGCTAAAATGTACGTGTAATCTTTTCTAAGATTTTACCATATTCTTCCCTAATTTCTTACATGTCTATAGAAAAAAGTGGAATGTTCATTCTTTAATAATAATAACTACAATATAAAGCAGCTGCTATGGAAATGCTTTGTGACTATTCATCTCACTCCTGGCTGATGTTCAATTAGCTCTCGGGATGCAATTCTTCAGTTTGGGTCTCACAAAATATTTAGAAACGAGAGTCACAGGCAAACAACTTCAGTGACTCACACAGAGAATAAAAAGCGAAAAATATTTTTCATGTTTAGCATTATGGTCACCAAACATTTTATTTTTTAAAATTGTATTTTAATTATTATGACTATAAAATATGACAACATTCCCCAATTAGCTTATGATTTGTTCTGCATCCTTTACAAGGCTGGTTATAACATCACTCAATTGAAATTTTGAAACATTATAAAAGTAACTTGCCACATTTACCAAAATCAAGTGGGCCCCCAAAAGAAGCAATCCTACTAACTGTATGATTACTTTTTTAATCGCAAACCATTCCTAGTTCTCGCACCTTCTAATTAATAGCCAAAGCCTATGTTGACGTGTAACTGAATACTGAAACAAATCAGTACATGCCCTATCATTTAAAAAATTTTCTCCTAAGTTCAATACTACTGATTCCTCACCATGTGTTTTCTGTATGGTTGGAACCTGTCCATTTCTACAGGGTACATGACTGGCTTTCTATGTACATACATAAGAATTAATACATTCAAAAAAAGAAAAGAGGAGAAAAAATGATTAGGGCAAAGACTGTACAGATGTGCTTTATACAACTGATGTATGTATATGTATGAACTGTGATAAGAATTGCATTAGCCCCAATAAATTGTTAAAAAAAAAATCTGAACTCAAAAAAAAAGAATTAATACATTCTTCTAAGTCACATTCTCTCTCTTTTTTAATCATTTTATTGGGAGCTCGTACAATTCTTACCACAATCCATACATCCATCCATGGTGTCAAGAAAATATGTACATTTGTTGCCATCATCATTCTCAAAACATTTGCCTTCTACTTGAGCCCTTAATATCTGCTGTTCATTTTCTCCCTCCCTCCTCCCTCCCCCCACCTCATGAACCCTTCATCATTCATACATTATTATTTTGTCATATATTACACTGTCTGACGTCTCCCCCTGCCCTCTTATCTGCTGTCCCTCCCCCAGGGAGGAGGCTATACGTAGATTCCTGTAATCAGTTCCCCCTTTCTACCCCACATTCTCTCCACCCTCCAGGCATCGCCACTCTCATCACTGGTCCTGGAGGAGCCATCTGTCCTGGATTCCCGGTGTTTCTAGTTGCTATCTGTACCAATGTACATTCTCTGGTCTAGTCAGATTTGCAAGGTAGAATTGGGATCATGATAGTGGGGCGGGGGAGGAAGTATTTAAGAACTAGAAGAAAGTTATATGTTTCATCGTTGCTACCCTGCACCCTGCCCGGTTCATCTCCTCCCCACAACCCCTCAGCAAGGGGTGTCTGTTTGGCTACCATTGGGCTTTGAGTCTCCACTCTGCACTCACTCACATTTTCAATGATATGATTTTTTGTTCCTTGATGATTAATACCTGATCCCTTCGACAGCTCGTGGTCACACAGGCTGGTATGTTTCTTCCATGTGGGCTCACATTCTCTTCTAACTTCTTTATCTCCTTCTCTTTCCGTCACTGACTTCTCTTTTGCAATGCTCCATTAGAACATTTCACCCCAGCCCTGTGCTGAACATGAGCATCTGACATCTTGTGCTTGAACGGCAACATCACCATCACCGGCTTCCTTAATCCATCACATCACCCACTCACTCTGTTGGCCACAAACTGGAGTCAACTTAACAGCCCCTGCTATTTTCTGGTCACGTAAATGTAGCTTTCGGTCTGAGTCTACTACTTTCTAGCTGTACGACCAGAAGCCGGTACTAAGCTCTAGTCTGAGCCTCAGCTGCCTCCGTTAATGGTCATATTTGAGAGTGCAATGTATCACCCGGAGGAAGTCCTAGCACAAGCCCAGCACACAGGAAATGCTTCAAAATGTTAATTGCATTACTTGTAGTTGGCATCCAGGAAATTTAAAATTCCCTCAAATGAATAGAGGAAAGCATGATTTCATTATTTTCCTTCCAGTTTTGTATGGTGTTAAAAATTACAAATCAAATAAGCTCTTTTCATCAGCCAAATCCCTAAGCCAATTTATGACTGTACATTATTTACATTTTAGATGATATGAATCATAATTATATTTGATGATATTTATAGCATTTTTTATTCTTCTGCTTCCTTGGCATCCACTTAAGAAATACACTAATTTTATTTCTTCCTTGCCTGCTGGGTGAGATTTCCCATCAGTTAGACATCTGGAACATTTCCAGATAACAGAGTTGGAAGATACGAACACTTGTGTTCCCAGAAACAGATTCGACTCTCTGCTTAAGTTTCTCCTCAAAAAAGCCTCAGATCAGGCTAATGTAGCCTGCTGGCAGAGAGCTGGACATTCAGAACACAGAGAGACTTAGACTATGGTTACAGAGATCAGTGGACAAATTTTCCATCACGAGTTACAATCCCTTTCTTACAGTTAATTAGAGTATCAAATGTTTCCGTTCTGCCTAATGATTTTCCTTCAGTCAACAGCAGCACAGAACAAGTACACGGCCCAGACTGTTGGTACTCGGACATGCTTTTCTGCCTGAAAGGAAAGCATGTGCACTGAAAAGGTTCCTCCGTTTCCCAAGATCATGCGTCCAAGATCTAGTTGTAAAAATAACAGAGCATCGCATTTTCTTTCTTAATCAGTCCCATGTAACGCAGTGCAAAACAGCCAAAAGCTAAACGAAACAGAGTGGGTTTATTTCACCGAAAAATAGAAATCTAATCAATTGGAGAATTTTCTGGCCTGGGAAAAAAAGGTTCTGTGTGATGTGTGGTCAGAATCCAAGTTATCCCTGAGATCTGTTTAGATTACATGTATAAAGCATCCTGAGTTATTACTTCATTTCCATCGTGACACATTCTCATAACAGACACAGTGAGAACCTAACCTTTGCCAGGAGATCTGTGAGTAAAATGACGAGTAAGACATGGGTGATTTCCTGTTGCAGAGGAAATCCCTCCAGCACAGTGGCCACTCCACTGGGAGAGGGAGACTTGGATCTAAGCCGCTCGTACGGTCTTCAGATCCAAATGAATAACATACAGTCGGTGAAATAACTGACACCTAGTCAGCCACATGCACCTCACTGGGCGCTGCCGGTCCTCTTGGAGGAGAAGCGTGAGCTTAGGCTCCTCCTCCGTGGACTGGTTCCCCAGCTGAGCTCTCGGAGGACAGCTGGGATTGCTTCCCAGGAACTGCGTATTAGTTAACATTCATTTTTGGAAGGGAAGCAAGGAAACAAAGTCAGGATGGCTGCTTGTTCAGGTCTACAATGGTGCTTCACATATACACCAAAATCAAAAAAGAAGCTCAGAGAGACACAGATTCCTGAAGATGGGCAAGGTGCCTATTATGGCTTCATGTCGACATTGGAGAAGGGAACCTGTTAATCCAAGCAATAGTAGTAACACAGCTCCCAATTCATTCATTCAACCTAACTCAGGCTGTGGTAGTAGCCTAAGAGAGGGGAGGTGACAACTGGGTTAAGGAAGAAGGCCATAGAAAGATGTCAACTGTCCTGCTGAGCATGCTGGTTCCAGTTCTGCCTTTGAAGGGAAATTATATGGGACTGCTAACCCAAACCAGGGAGTGGGCTGGCACTACATGAAAAATCTCTTTAAGAACCCCGCGTATTCCATCTGCTGGCTGGTCCCTTCTGACTCACGGCAGAGCCCCATGGGCGGCGCAGAACTGCTCCCTAGTTTTCAAGTGACCTTGCAGAAACAGCTCTCTAGGCCACTGGGTGGGTCTCGCAGACACCCTTTCTCCTGCAGTTAAGCAATGAACAGCTGAAGACACCAGATTCCCCTTATTATTCTTTTTAGAAGATCATGTGCAGCTCTGAGGTTTACGGTAGGGGCATAAAAAGCAAATTGTTTTCCATTTCTGGTACCACTGCGTAGATTTTAGAAATGGTAACTTTGGTGACTGGCAGCTGAAAAATGTTAGGCTGCCTCTGGGTCTGCAAGGCACTGTGCCGCAGGGCTTTCCATGTAACAGGCATCAGCAGTTGAGGGCAAGAGCGATCCGCTTGGATGTGACGTGCATAAATAGTGGAAGTTCTGGGAACACTTACTCTGCAGTAATCCAAAGTAGCAACATACTCATAAGATCCTAAAGATAGCTCTGGCTTCTCATAGTGGTCCAGTCTTCTCCCCATGTGGTCCAAATGTTGGAAATAGAATGGTGGAACTAGGAAAAACAAAAGTCATAAACACACAGACAATGCAGGTAACGCTCCAACATTCCTATTCGAAGCAAAGCAAAGCTAGGAGAAGGGAGCATCTGAAAGCTGGAATGCAGGACAGTGTTAAATAGTCATTATATTAAAAGCGAGCCGTGGAAAGTGCGCAGGCTTTCTGACAAACAGCAACCCCCTTTACCTTTGTATAAGCGAAGGCAGAGCACATTGGTGGTTTGGAGAAGCCTAGAGAAGTAGGGGGTGGAAGTACTGGTGTTTCTACTGGGTCTTGCAACCTGGAGGCCACAGCCCCTATTTTATTCACTCCCCTAAAGAGAATGCCAAATTTTGCACCTGAGTCTTTAACACAGTGAAGAGAAATATACAGTGCTCCCAATATGCCTAGCTGCATGTTATCTTATTCTCTGTTCAGGAGACATCTTCAGGTATAGAGAGTCTGCATGGTGATCTCCTCAAGTCTGGGCTTCAGAGGAGACAGGATGACTGTATTTGGGAAAGACTACACTCGGATCCCAAGCAAGGAGGTCTGATCGGATGCAGACGTCTAAGGGTAGTTCTGGCAGAGGCCTGGCAGTCACCCAACAGCACAGCAACGCGGATGAGTCACAGACTGAACACTTGCACAAATATGGCCTGCTTTCTCCGCGAAAGCAAACTCCTGCCACCTTGAGATTAATTACCAGGCCACTGCTAGTAGAAGAATTTACAATAGCCAGCCACACTCTGGTTGTGAGTCTTTTGTAAAGAACAAGATTTCCACTGGCAAAACCACAGAAGTAATGTCTTTTTTATTAAAAACAACAATGACAACTCGATTTTATTGTTTGTAGCTGTGAAACTAACACAGGGACGACCTACAGCAGGAATGTGTTCTTCAGTTGGGCTTTAAAAAGCACCGAGGTTTGACTTTTCCATGTCCTTACTGTATCACGGCCATTTCTTTTCAAAGTAGTTTTTACAAAATTCCAAAGTACACAGAAATCTCTAGATTTGGGAACGTTGATGTCTTGAAAACTACTGGAGAAATAGAGACCGACAACATCAGCTGAGCTAAATTCACAAAATCCCAAAACTGAGCTCACGGTCATCCGGTCTCTTCTGATGCCCAACACATCTACCCAGGGTTTCTGAGACTATACATCTCGATGGGATCAGACAGCCTCATCTCTTTCCCACAGGGTGGCTGGCTGGTGGGTTTGAACCACTGACCTTGTGGTGCACAGTCCAATGCTTACCTTCATCTCTAAAAAGGACTTTAATTTTCAGAGAATAACACAGGGGCTGTCTTAGAATGCCAGGACACGATATAACGTAAAATTCACTCATATACAGTCATACAAATACATGTAATATCTGAAGCTTCTATTCTTTTAAAATAGCTAATTTTGTATATTCTAGTATTTAATACTATCAACCGTGTTTTATAAACCAAAATGCCAGGCACATCATAAATGCAAGGCACACTGCCACAAGACCCTTGCTTTCCGGCAAGCCTTTAGACCTTTGACACTCCCCGCTAGGCAATCTGGGCAATTTACAAAGAAGCAGAGTGGAACCATGTGTCTAATCCTGCTGAGTTCTTTCTAGCCCCAATAAACTGTGGACTTCTTTATACCTAAGTAAATAATGTAGGTGTCAAAATAAATCTAAGTGAGATTAGCTTCCTTGTGGGGGGCCGATATTTGAGCCCAGTATGAATGACTTCATTGTATCCCAAACATGGCAGCCTCGGAGCAACGGACAGCCAGCCACCGGAGCACATCCACTGGTGGAGAGAGCAGTCTGGGGTCGGCCGGAGCGGTGTGGGGTCCTTTCAAGGCCATGGGCTGACACTCTGGAAGTGAGGTGAAGGAGTCACATCAGGTTGAAGATCCTGGATGCTCCATGGTCTGGATCAATATTTGATTACCAAATATAGATAGATATACATTTGATTACCCTGCTAAGACAGCTGAAGGCTTGCATGTAGACACTGAAGAAAACTTTGAACTCTGTTGGAAAATCTCCCCCGATGCTTGAGAAGCAGCTTCTGCCTTTTGGTGACAACCCTCCTTCTGGCCCCCACCCCCCACCCAAATGGAACACTGAGAAATTATCACTGGGCTCCTAAGTTAACAAGACATACACGCGTGCGCGCGCGCGCGCACACACACACACACACACACACACACACACGGTCTCCCTTGATTGGATTCGGCGTCACAGGGTTTTCAATGGTTGTTGTCTTTAAAAGTGGACTTTCTCTCAAGGCAACTCTGGCTTGAATTGAACCTCCGACCTTTTCATTAGCAGTTGAGCATTTCACCTTTTGTACCAACCAGGAAACCCTTCCTGAAGTTTAGGGTCCAAGATTTAGAAATATGCAAGGATTGGTTGCAGATTTCATCCAGGAAGAGATGGCGCAGGATCGTCTTGCAAAGAGAGGTGAAGGTGGAGAGTGGGCAGATTCTGGTCTCCCTGGAGCACGTTATTTCCACTGAACTGATGCCACAGCTGGAGCAAAGAGATCTAAGTCCCAAATGAGCCGTCTGTCAGAACTGACCACAGGCCTTCATGAAAAGGACTCACAGTGCCAGCAGGCACCCCGAAGTGGGCAAAGCAACGATCCATGAAAGAGGCAGGCATGTCAAGAGACAAGCAGTGCTGTCCCCCCAGCGAAGGTCCCCCGGGCAGAGATGCCATGCGGGCAGTGACACTGCCAGGAAACGGTGCCAGAGCTCAGCTGCCAGGGAGTGACATGGCCCAGCCGGCAGCGAGGGCAGCAAGCGTGGCCAGCATCCTTCAGCTCTCTGTGCACGGAGAAGACGTATGCAGGGAAGTCGAGTGCTCAGAGCCGTCACATAAACCCTTCTAGAAACACTCTACGCACACATACAAATGAATGTGAGGTGCTTCAGTAGGTGCAGTAACACACTGGAGCACAAACAGGCAAGAAAACGATATGGGAAAACCCTCTGTATGAATCTCTTTCCTCTCTGAACAATCCAGGATTTATTTGGGAGGGGGAGAAATCCACGGGTGTTGAAGCCCCAGTTATCCACAAGCTTTGCCCGAGTCTACCTCTGAAAAGGACAAGGAAAAGTCTCTCAGCTCTACCATCTGCAAGAGGTGAGACGTCATGTTCTGCACCCGAGTCTCCGTGGAAGGGGACCGAGGGACATGCTGTCACAGGTGTGTGTGACACAGGTGCGTGGGGCTCCTGCAGCTCCGGTGCTCATGGATGTTCTTCTAGTAAGTAACAAAGAAGGGACTACAAAGCTGAAAGCCAAAGCCACCTGAGCGTCTCCTCACCTAAAACGGAAACTAAATTTCATTTCATCAGGAGCGTCTGCAGAGAGCCTTCAATGGCGCTACTCACCGTCATTCACACAGCTGCAGAATGCACACTGATAGCGCCTCCCACCTTCAATGAACTGCATAAACGGGCACATGTAGGCTTTGCACCTGTTGCATCTGACCGGTCCGGTCTCACCATGGTTGACCAGGTAGAGAGGAGTCTGTAAGAAGCAAGCAAAATCAAGTCATAGGTATTGCAGAGATCTCATGGAGGAACTCTGGAAAGTTCTCGAATGGCATTCTGCATGGAACTCATCGCTCTCCTGAAGGGTAAGGAGGCCACCCGTGACGTGATGTGACTGCAAGCAACGAGACAAACAAATGTACATTTGAACACGTATCTCACTTATAAGCATGTGTTTGCACCTAAGAGTGTGTATCTGTATGTGGAGCGGGGAGGGGGAGAGGCGGGAACAGAAGAATGAGAGATACAAGGATGGAAATAATATTTATGCTAAAATGCCCCGGATGCCTTTTACCACAAATTTTGGTACATTTGTTGATGATGAGTAAAGAGGAAAATTGAGTCTGATTTTCTAAGTTCGAGGTTATCTACTCCGGAGAGGACTCCCAGTCTCAGAAACCCACAGGAGCCTCTCTGCCTGGTCCTGCAGGGTCGCTATGCGTGAGAACAGGCTTCACGGCAGTGAGTTTTGTGAGACTTTGCATTCCAGGGTGCAGCCTGCATAATTTCATCTATGTCTTCCAAAAGTGCCAGCTCTCTGGTTGAAGAAGCAGGCGACAACTCTTTAGGCAAGGGCCTTTTTCTGTTACTCTCCCTCAGTGGACAAAAAACGCTGCACGTGGTGATCTCAACACGGCTGGCTAGTCTCTGCCAGAGTGAAAAAATAATAAATATTTCAGTTGCTTCTTCTTCATAAACATGCCCACACACCATTACGCATCTCCTACAGCTTGGAAGTGAAGCGGCTTCGGCATTCGAAGGCCTGGCTTCTTTGAACTCATCCAGCTTTCAAACTAAAACCACAAGGACGCTTCCTGGTTGTACAAATCTCCTTAAAGAAAACATTTCTGGAAAAGCAAGAGAATGACAGGATTGAGCAGATTGACCGGCTTTCTTTTTTAAGGAAAAGATGTAAAGGAAGCAGACCGGCTGGCTGCTTCTTCCCCTGGGTTTGCATGGGGGTCGGAGGTGGGCTCACAGGCTACTTTGTGCCGGAGTCCACTTTTGCTCGCTGCCCACATCATGCATGTGAAGACTGACCCCCTGCTGGGATTTCAGACATGACCTTGGAGGCCCCAGACCAGGAAACGAAACAAAATGAAACAAAAACAGCAACAAAACTTCAAGCACAGTGGGCAAAGGAGTCAAGTTAAGGATTTTAAAAATCCAACAAAAAGTACTTGGAATCATTCCCTATTGCCTCTGTACTGCCCCCACCCCCTGCCCAAGGAAACCAGAGAATGGACTTCGGGTTTGTTGTTTACTGCCTCTTCTGACCCGGCGTATGGATAGTTCTAATGCTTTGCTGGTAGGGCTGTGGCAGAGATTAAATGAGTAAAACACATGCAATGGAGAGGGCTGTGCTTGACACAAGAAGGTTGGTTATTGCGGAAGGCGGGAGGAAGGATGGGGAAAGGGGAGAAAAAGGAACCACAGGGATGGAGGGTTTAACACGATACTGCTGTTGGTTTCATTTCTTGAGATGCGCTGTGTAAATATATATATAGTATGTCTCTTTAAAAAAAAAAACCCAAAGAAAGAAATCCCTCCAGATTTCTCATTCCTCAAACTTAAATAGTGGTCTGAGTGGCTTTTTTAAAAAGAAAGAGGAGGAAAAGTAAAATTGAAATGGACATGTAGTCCATTTGTTGGACAAAAGGCAACAGGATTTCAGGAGCCAGATGAGACCCTAGACACTGGCAGCCTGAGAAACCCACAGGGGGCATCTATTCTGTCCTGTAGGGGCTGTGAGTTCGAATCCACTCCCTGGGGTTTCACTATCTAACTACCTTTTCTCTCTCAAAAGGACTCAGCTCAGAAAGCTTGTCTTTCATTGGAGAATGACAGCGGCATGTGATTGAAAGGAGTTCCTGAAGGCATTTGCTTTTATAAATATTTAAATGAGCCAGCCTGTTTTATAAATGGCTTTATAAACATGACTTAGAAAGCATGATCTTTCAGATTTGAATATAATCTAGGGTAAAAAGTTGAGATGCAGATTGAACTAGGTTTTAAAAATCAACTCTATCACAGAGGGGTGACAAAGAAGGGATGAGTTAACCAGGGTGAAGTATAGCACTGATGAAACACACAATATTCCTCTGGTTCCTTGAGGCTTCCTCAACGCGCCCCCCCCCCATGATCAGGTCCCCAGTGCTGCCTTTCACTGCGGGCTATGGCAGACCATGGGCACAGGTACAGATAAGAGCTCACGATACAAGCAATCCCTGTAGGTGAGAGGAAGGGGTAAGAAACCGAAGGGGAAGGGAGACAGCGGTTGGTGTAAATATGAAATTAATAATAGTTTATCAAGGGGTCATAAAATGAGAGGTAGACAAGGAGGGGGGAAAAGAGGAGCTGATACTAAGGGCTCAAATAGAATATAAATGTTTAGAAAATAATGATGGCAACACATGTACAAATTTGCTCGATACAATTGATGAATGGATTGTTATTAAGAGCCCCCAATAAAATGATCTTAAAAAAATAAAAATCAACTGTAAGAACTGATTTAAATGTGTATATCTCCCCCCAAATACACACATACACACAAACAAAAAAACAAGCTCACTGGCAGCTAGTCAATGCTGACTCATAGTGCTCCCCACCCCTGCCCCTTACACACACCTTGGGTTCCTAAGACTGTAACTGTTTCTGGGAGTAGAAAGCCCAGTCTTTCTCCCAAGGAGCTACTGGTGGTTTTGAACTGCAGCCCAAGGAGTAACCAACCACTGCAGCACCAAGGCTCCTTCCTTAAATGTATATACAGGCATTGCAAAATACATTACCCTCTTTTGAATACAAGCATACAGGGACAAATGGGTGTGCTCCCTGGCTGGTCAAACAGGGAAAACCCGAAGGGGGGAAACAGTCAAGAGACGTAGGTACAACCACGTGATGCTGAGGACAACAGAGGGAGGGCCGGGAGAGCAAGGAGTGAACCACAGCACAGACCCAGCTTTCGCAGCACCCTCGAAAGCAGGAATCCCCCTGCAGTCACGGTTCTGTTCTAGAGCGTCCGCCTCGAGGCTCGGAACGGTTCTTCAGGCTGAGGGAGGAAATCTGCCGTCTGCACCCCTCCCGCCAGCCTGTGCTGCGCCTGTCCTGTAATCACCTTTTATTTTCAGGGTGCAAAAGCTACCATCAATTCCCAGGGAGATTTCAGAGGTGAAATACGATGCAGTTATTTCTTGACAAATCAGAGGGAATCGGCCTTCTTCTTGCTGATAGTATTTGCTCAGAGGCAGGCCTGCTCTGAATAACCGTGAGATTGTTCAGCAACAAAGACCTCAGCATTCCAGTCCAGGCAGATTCAAACTTGCAGCACCGAAAATGAACGTCGAGTCATAAGCGGGCATCGAGCAATGACTGTATCTGGGCTCTTAAAAATGCTTACTTTTTTCTTTCCTTCCCGACTTTCAGTCCTGGGGAAGCAAGATGATGGACAGGCAAGATCTTCAGCCAATTGCGGTGACAGTCAAGAATGTTAAAAGCTTGTTAACGGTTTACATTTGGTTTTCAGGCAGCAGGACATGAGTTTCTGATTGCTGCGGCCTGGTTTCCTCTCCCTCCGGCCATGCTGAAAACCCTCAGAGATGTGCCTTTGCTTTCTCGAGTCTGCTTATCTGCTGCCCCATAGTCTGCATGAGCTCATAAGTAGCTAATCTCACTGCTCTTCTGAGTTCAGAGCTAGGGTAGATAGCTTTCTTAAAAATGTACATGCCTTTCCAAAAGATAAAAAAATTTTTTTGCATCTAAAATATTTTTAGGATTTCTAATTTTGCTCATAAAGGTTCTTGGCCCCTTTGACCTCTACTAGACCCCCGTCCCTTTAAGTCCCTGTTCTCGGACTAGGAAAAAAGGAAAGGGCAGAGAAGTTAGTTTTAAAAACCTCATCTGAGTATTTTTGGTTCGGACCCTGTGTGGCTGATCTGGCTGACATCGTTTGAAAGTGATGGTTCACTTTGAAAGCTGAGGAGAGAAAATGTTAGAGAATGGTGTTTGATTCTTCCTAGAGCCATGCCAAATTCAACGCCGGCACTCATTTCATTTACCTGTTTATTTAATATTGGTTCCCGTTTTAACCAGAATGCTTTAACTTAATAAAATCTCACTTTTTCCATGCTTGTGGCATATCCTGGTGAGTCCTGGGCCCCAAGTCTGAGTGCAATTGTGAGGTTCAGTGCTAAAATGTTAGTAATTGAAAAATGAAACGAAAACTTTTAGTTGCTTTTTTTCCCCTGGAAAATAAAAAGTAGACAACAAGGTATAGCAATAGAAACCACCTCGATACCCCGATTAGGAAAATGTCAAGTCTTATTTTAAAGTGTTACCTATGTTCCAAACACACCTGCGACTATCTCAGGTATCTGACATTTTTATAGTCGGCGCTGGATCTATTGTGCACCTCTGTGCGTCTTCCTGGTGGCACAGTGGACTGGAAGTTGGGCTGCTAACCAGAAGGTCAGCTGTTCGAACTCCAGAGGAGAAAGATGAAGCGTTCTGCCCCCGAACAGAGTCACAGCCCTGAACACAGTTGGCAGCACGTCGCTGTGAGCTGGAGTCAACTCGAAGGCAGTGTTTTCCTTTTGTTTGGTCTCCCTGAGAAGCCTACAGGCTAGTGGAATAGAACGCCATTAAACAAACAAGCCTATAAATATACATAATTAAAAGAGCATGGTATGAGTAGAAAGAATGTTGGGAGATAATGTTTCAAGAACATTATTAACCAAAGCGCTTTTTTAGCCTAAAAAGGTAATGTTGAAATGAAGCACAATGTCGAGAGATTCACTTTTGTGAGGAGTTCTTACAAAGGGCATGGAGTGCACCTCGCTCTTAGTTTGGGCACCTGTGTGATTCAGAGGGGTGAACTGCACAAGTCTGGCTACAATGAGTCTAGGTTCTTAGGACAATGATAAACAACAGATAGAGCGAACTATTAAAAGCCGATATGATCGTCCCTTCGTATCTGCAGGGGACGGGCCCCAGAAGCCCCCACCCCACCCTGTCCCCTCCACCGTGGATATCAAAATCCAGTATCTACAGCTGCTTGAACCCCTTATACAAAACAACACAGTATCTGTATGTGGCCTACGCAGTCCTCCCTACCTATACTTTATTTAATTGTGAAGTATGTGCTTACGTAGGGTTTAAATCATTTCTGGATGGTCATAAGTATTATAATATATTAATAATATTGATTAAAAACAAACAAACTCGCTGCCATCGAGTGGATGCCGACTCACGGCAACCTTGTAGGACAGGGCAGCAGTGCCTGAGTTTTTCCAAGACTAATTGTTAACACAAGTCAAAAGCCCCGTCTTCTCCCGTGGTGCTGCTGGTGGGTTAGATCTGCAGACGCTGAGCTTAGCGGCCCAACACGTAACCACTATGCTACCAGGTTTATAAAGGTTACTTCACGGCCCCTCTAACATAAAGGCTATCTAAATAGTACTTTGTGCTCCCTCTTGGCCTTTGAGGGATGACTCTGACCAGCTAATTGTCTCGTTGTTTTGTTTGTTTTCTCCCTTTGGATATAATATTCAAACCTCTCCGGTGGTTGAATTTGAGGATGCAGAACCTGCAGATACAAAAGGCTAACTGCACACCAAACCCGGAGCGTCGAAGGTGTTTTTCCATTACAGATCCACTAGGTGGCACTGTGCAACTAGAAATTAAAGCAAAATGGCAACTCCAGAGACTAGTTGACAATTCTGCTATTTTATGTCATTCTAATAATAGATGACGAGGGCTAACAGCCAATGTGTTCAGCTTCTCTCTGAAAAGTTGGAGGTTGTAGCCCACGCAGAGGCACCTCCACCAAGGTCTATTTCTGAAAAAGTGGCCACCAGCTCCGCTGCCACAGAATCAATCCCATGGCCCCGGTGGAACGGCTCTATAGAGGTTTCCCCACTGTAATCTTTGTGGAAATGACTGGTACATCTTTTTCCTGTGGAACAGCGAGTGGTATCAAATCACTGACCTTTAGGTGAGCAGCCAAGTGCTCAACCACGACACACCAGGCTCCTCTTTTTTGCCTATCAGAATATGCCATTGTGTCGATTCCAACTCAGAGTGACCCTATAGGACAGCAAAGAACCCATAGGGTTGCTGAGATTCTCAATCTTCTCTCTCTCTCTCTCTCTCTCTCTCTCTCTCTCTCTCTCTCTCTCTCTCTCTCTCAGAAGCCTGTGGACTTGAGCTGACAACCTTACTGTGCCCCTGGAGCTACCTGGCAAAAACCCACTGCCACTGAGTTGATTCTGACTCATAGCGATTCTATACATGGTTTCCAAGGCTGTAAATCTTTATGGGAGCCTCACCTTTTTCCTATAGAGCAGCTGGTGGGTTTAAAGCGCCAACCTTGGGCTATTAGTCCAATACCTACTTCAGAGCACTACCTACCAAGAAACCAAACTCACTGACTCACTGCCAAGGAGTCAACACCAACTCATACCTACTAAAAACAAACAAAAAGCCACAACAGAAAGAACCCACTTTAAACTCACTACCGTCAAATTGATTCCTACTCAGAGCGCTGTTGCTGTTAGCGCAATGCACTACCTACTCAAAACACTCAAGCTCAGCGCTGCCATCGATCCCATTCCAACCGGGCTGCTAAAGTGCAAGGTCAGTAGCTGAAAACCACTAGCCGGTCTGCAGGAGAAAGGTGAGGCTTTCTACTTCCATAAAGGGTTGCAGTCTCAGAAACCCAGAGGCAGCTCTACTCCGTCTTACAGGGCTGCTGTGAGAACATCTACAGTGTCTCCTAAGCCAGATTGAGAGTATTCACAGGACGAAGACCTGACAAAAATGTAACAACCTGATAAAGGATCACTTCCGATGTCAGCTTATAACCAAACCAACTCACCGCCATGGAGTTGATTCTGATTCATAGGGACCCCACAGGGCAGAGTCCTACTGCCCCTGTGGGTTTCCAAGCTTGTCTCAAGCAGCGGCTCGTGGTTTTGAACTGCGAGCCTCGCAGTTAGAAACCCAAGATGTAATCCACTACAGTACCAGGTCTCCTAATGTCCGCTTATATCCCCCAGTCAATCACTGTAGATGTATCTCTAGAGTAGTCATGACGGTGGATGGTTAGTGCAATCTGGGCATGATTGAAGGCTGCTTTTGTTTTTGAGCCTCTCTCAAGAGGAGGTCAGTTGGTAATCTGAATTAATTGGGAGATATAAGTAGAAGCATGAAATGGTATGTGAGAAGATAATCCAGAACGTGTGATGAACTACTTCCCTTTAACAATGTCAAATATTCAGACTATTGGGCCGGCTGGAAGGCAAGTGGAATCAGATTCCCAGAGGATTAGGCCAGAAGCTAACATGAAAAGATAGTATCAACTGTACCGTTGGAAAAATTTCCACACGAAAGAGCCATGAGAAGCAGCCGCTATTGGTTTCCTATATCCAGCGTTACTGAGTATGACATTCAGGCAGGCGATAGGACAGAAAAAAGTACAGATTTTTCTCTTTTTATTACTCTTTACTTTTTCTTTTTTCAACACAGCAGTACTATTTTATTTGACTATTTCTAAATAACAAGTATGGCCCGATCAGAATAACGCCCTCTGAATATTTCTGAAAAGTGTGCATGGTCCAAAGAGAAGCAGAGAGTAGCAGTAGGGCATGTACCAAGTTGCATGGATGGTTCTTTTAGAGGCAAAGCAGGGGGACTTCGGGGGAAATGGGGAACTGACAACGATGAGTTCAAGAATGAAGAAGATGCTCTAAACCTGACGGTGATGACTGCACAACTCTTCTTGAGGTGACTGGACCCTTGGATTGTGGGATATGTGAATTATATGCGCATAAAAGTGGTAAAGAGAGAGAGTCACAGTCTTGGAGACACTCAGATCCTGTAGGGTCCCCACCAGTTGGAATTGACTCGAGGGCCTTAAAATAATTAGCTAAAAAGAGACATCAGAGATTTTGAAAATGATAAAGGCAACATGTGTCCAAATGTGCTTGATATAATTGATGTATGGATTGTTGTAAGAGCCCCCAATACAATGATTTATAAAGAAAAAAAAGGGACATTAGAGTAATTTTTTAAATTATAGATGCTTTTTGAAGGGATTTCAATGGATGAATTGAAACAAACTGTATGAAAGAATAAAAACTGATGATCTGCTCTGTAAGCCTTTACCTAGTTCACAAAATTATTTGATTATTAAAAACATACAGTTTTTCAAGAATGGTATCAGTTGGTCCTTCTTAACCAAAATTCTTCTATGTCCAGAAAACTAGCCTTCTGCTAGTCTGAGTGCGAGCGGATCTTGAGAAATTAAACCATTTCTTCTTTTCCATCCCTGCTGCAGGGCAGTTAGCTGCTGTCCAGTGGATTCTGACTTCTGGTGACCTCATGCATTGACTTGGAACTGCTGCATTGGGTTGTTAAGATGGGGCCTGTCGGAAGCAGATCCCCAGACTCTTCTTCAAGGCACCTCCGGGTGGGCGTGAGCCATTAGCCTTTTGACTAGTAGTTGAGCATTATCTGTTTGTGCCACCCTTCTGCCTAGAGTCAATTTATCCTCGTTATAACGATCATGACCTTATACCGGACTTCACCACTCCCTCATCTGGAAGTTTGTCTTGTTTCCTTTACCTGTCCAGCATTAAAAAATTCTCACATATTTTACTGATTGTGGTAGTTACATCATCTATTGTTACCTTGAGACAATTAAGAGTGAAGGGGTGGAGTTTAGCCTGTCAATCAGGTTGCAGCTTTATGACCTCATTTGGATAACTAGCTCACTGGAGGTGGGACACACACTCACTCTCTGCGAGACCTTCCTGTTCACAAGACACGACACATGGAGCTATACTAGAGCCCTGGAGCTGGAGGAGCCACGTGGAGACCCCTGCCCATGCAGAGATGCCTCCACTGCCACTGGATCCACAAGTTTCCACCCACTGGCCTGTGATCTTCCTGCTCTTTTATATAAAGCTCTTTCTCATACACATATGAATGTCGATGAATTTGTTTCTCTTGTCAACCCAGACTAACACATTGATTCATATTTTTCATATTATATGTGAAATTGTCACCATTTTCTTATAGTGATTTGTATTTTAAAATCTATATAATTTCAGATTCACTTGGAGGTGGTCACAATCCTGAGAAGGGACTGCAAGCTACTTTGCTCAGATGGGAACTGTGGGTAAACGCTGGGAAATGACCTGTCCGAGGTCTACCAGCCTTGTGGTTAGCAAGCAGCCCAATGCATAACCCATTATGCGACCAGGGTTCCTTAATGACTGCCCAGACTCACGCCACTCACTGCCATCAAGTTGATGCCGGCTCATAGTGACCCTCAGGGGCAGGGTAGAACTGCTTATTTGAGTTTCTGAGACTAACTCTTGACGGAAGTAGAAAGAAAGCCCTGTCTTTCTCCCTCTGAGTGAGCTGCTGGTGGTTTTGAACTGCTGACTTTAAGATCGCAGCCCAATGGGTAAGCACTATGCCACCAGGACTCTTCAGTGGCTGAACAGAGGGAGAGTGAATGTCAGTCAGGGAGATTAGCCTACACCAGGAAGAAAAGCATGGGGCAGGCTGGTGGTGGCTAGGCAAATAGCCTCAACCCGTTAAGATGGAAAGAGACAAAGGACAAGTCTTCAGAGCCAGGTAGCCTAGGTTTGTTTTATATATATTTGTAAAGATAGATATATAACACAAGAAATGAACTGTTAAATTATATACAGATAAAGAGATATATAATACAAGAAATGAACAGTTAAATTATAAAGCAGTACAAATGGCTCAGTGCAACTCACTCCCATGAGAGAGTTGTGAGACACTGGCAGTCCTTCAGGTCTTGAGGGCTGTCTAGTAGTCCTCTGTAGAGAGAGCTAGGCTATCCCAGCACAGGCAGCAAACAGCAAGGCAGGTCACCAACTGTCAGCCAGGTCACCAACCATCAGTCCCCAGCTCCAGAGATGTACATTCTAGTTCTCTGGTGAGGCAAGTCTTAAAGGGACCTCAAATTACAGCGACACAGTTCACAAGTTAGGTGTCCCACAGGTAGTGTAGCTTGCAAATTGAGGCACAGAACAAGCAAGGCAGCCGCACACTGGTCCGATGATCAAAGAGTGAGAGACAAGAAAGGTGAGACTCACCGAGCCATTTTTCTCTCCGCCCTTCAATTAATCCCACATGTGTTTATCAACCAGGCTAGCACATTAAACCGTGTCAGATCATATTCAGCAAAATTTTAGTGGCATGGGATATCCATGATACACTGGCCATACTTATTTTTTATTTTTTGTATTTAAATATATTTCTGTTGCAAAAACGTTTTGTCTCTCTCTTTTTTGACACACACCTGCATCTGCCTTAAATCAACAGCTACTTACTACAAGGGGACAATTGGGATCTCACCACTGACTGAAACTATGCCCTTACAAAAACAGCATCTTTTGGCACACATTTGAAAGTTGTTGATTGTTTCGCCATCCCCTCTACATACTCAATTGATAAAAACTCATTTAAAAACATGAACTCAAAGAGTGCTTAATGTGGCGAACTGATCCTTTAATGAGGATTTCCCTCAAAAACTTCACTTCTGTGACTTTCACATAAACTTTACAGTCACCACGTATCCCCAGGGCTTAGAGGAAGAGCGAATTCTCAGCAAGTAGGTGCTGACAAGGAAGAAAGGGGTGGGTGGGGCACTGAAACCCCCCCAAAAAGGAAAAACAAGTCAACGAGTCAATGTTAGACTTGAAGATTTCTTGCCCAGTTCGTTTATCAGGGCTCAGCATGATAAACCCTCACAAGTTAGGTTTACCCCAAAATATGAGCAAATAACTACACTAGGCGACCTTGTTCTCAGAGAGGCCAAAAGTCCCGAAAGCAAACACAGCTGTGACCTTTCTACCCAGGCTCTGTGCTGCCCGAGTGCTACAGGTGGAAGGTCAGCTCAGAGGGGGTGGGCCGCCCCCGCAGAGAGGGCAGCCACAGTCCCAAAGGGAAAACCAGTATCCACTCAGTTAAGAGAGCCCGGAGTATCAGCTTGCCCGAGTGGCAGCGCTCTTCCATGACTAAACCATAAACGATTCTTAAACAAGACGTGGGTGCTGAAGCTGGGCGGTGCTGACACAGCCTTTCCATTGATGGCTACGTTTGCAAAGACTGGCATCGTTTCCCCGCTGGCACAGCTGTTGGAATCTTGTGAGGAGAACACTCCCTTCAGGAGCTAGGTTCTTGAGTGATTCTACAGCTGAGGGACATTCCCACACTCCTTAGAAACCTTGACCGTATCTTCCAGCCTCAGGGAGGGTTACAATCTGGTCGTCCAGTTGTGTGCCCACTGCTGCTGAACTGCACTAGGTCCCACAGAGGGTGCAACTACACTTTGGACTCCAGTGTCTCGATCGAGTATGTGTCTGTTTGTCATAGAGCAGCTGGCGGATTTGTACTCCTTCCAAGAAAACTGCAAGTTCAAAGTGTTAGAAGCACTGCACCTACAGGTAAGCTTGTGGCCGCACCTGGGCATTACAAGTCAGTCACCGCATCACTGCACTTGCTTCAAGCCTTGACCAAGCCCCATCGCTACTAATTTCTTCTCTATGTCAAGTCTTGACTCACACTGCACGTTCTCAGTGGAGTCCCCGAGGGACACTTGGTTTAATCCAACCTGGACTCCACCCCTAGTCATTACCTGCCCCAACTGCTCTACTTTTTTTTAACACCATTACCGTATATACTCGAGGATAAGCCAACCCGAATATTAGCCAAGGCACCTAATTTTACCACAAAAACTGCATGAAAAACGTGCTAAAAACCTCAGCTTATTCACAAGTATTCCGCTCTTCCTTAGAATGTCAGCTCATGAGGGCAGAGTCTCGGTTTGCTCGGTTCCCTGACAAAGCTCAACTGCGCCCATCAATCGGGTGGCTTCAGGCTCTTGCTGCCCCCAAGAGCAGCAAGCAGCAGAGCAGAGCCGTGCCCGTGCCTGCTGCCCAGTAGCACGCGGCTTCCAACAGATGACTCTTCAGAAGCACGTCACCAGATACGCCTTCTGAGGCACCTCTGGGTCGGCCTCAACCCTTCTGGAGTTTTTCAAGACTGCCCTTTTCAGTGTGCCGTCGAGTGAGAATGTTAACATTTGCGGCACCTCAAATTCACTGCCCTGGAGCCAGTTCTGGCTCGTGATGGCCGCGAAGGGCAGGGTAGAACTGCGGCTGTGGGTTTCCAAGCTGTACCTCTTGTCGGAGTAGAAAGCCCCCCATGGCTCGAACGATGATGGTTCCTCTATTTTACTCGCGAGGAGCCTGGCGGTGCAACGTGTAAGCATTGGGCTGTTAATCCAAGCAGGGGATTCTAGCCGATCAGCCACTACATAGGAGAGGTGACAATCTGCTTCTGTAAAGTTAAACGCAAAGTCAAACCCTCTGACTCACATCGCCCCTTAGGGTTTCCAGGAGCAGACAGCCTCATCTCTCTCTTTAAGTGTGGCTCAAAAAGACCCCAAAATGCCCCGCCATGGTGTCGATGCTGACGCATGGTGACCCCCTGTGGCTTTCGAGACTTACTGTTCACAGGCGCAGTAAGCCCAGTCTTTCTCCCTCCAAGCTGCAGGTGGTTTCAAACTGCCCACCATGTGCCTAACACGTAAACACTACACCACCAGGATTCCTCTGGTTAACAGCCCAACACTTGACCCACGAGGACAGCCTTGTAGACTCGGTGGAGAAGGTCCTCTTCTGTCCTGTGTGGTCACTGAGTCAGCATCAACTCAATGGCAGGGGAGTAGGAGTGGTACTCTTGTTTTCCTCAACAACAAAAAATAAGTGATTCCAACCCCCTTAAAACAATATCTCTTGCCAGCAAACGATCCCTGAACTAACTACAAGCTTTTCTCTTGTGAAAAAACAACAACAACAATATCTCTCAAGCCCAGACTTAGCAGAGAATTCCTCAAGAAGAAGGACACAGTGGGAGGGCTGGCTTTATCTGACTTTAAAAAAAATATGTCACATACACCTCTCTCCTTTTCTCCCTGCTGCTCTCTATCTCTCATGAATATTACAAACACACTTACATACTATAGCATCTTTGCATTTATAGCAAGAAGCTATTAAAGAAATCAACATTGAAGGGGTAAAGAAAAGAGAAACCTAAGCTAAAAGTGAGAATTTTACTGCCCAGGAAATTCCTTTAGCAACTGTTATCCCAGTCAGCACAGCTGTTTTTATCTGCCAGCAATGTTACCCATTCCAGAGAGAGAGATGATCCAACAGAATGCAGAAATTATCAAACAATATCCTTAATATCACACACGTACAGTTTTGCTGGAGATAATTAAGAAATAGTTGTACACAGGGAGGGAATTTCCAGAAATTCAAGTCAGATTCAGAGAGGATGTAGAACAAGTGATAGAATTACTGATGTCAGAAGGGTCTTGACTGAAGCACAGAATGCCAAAACGCTGTTCACTGGTGTTTTATGGTCTGTGTAGAGATGTCCTCCTGTGTGGGTCCAACAAATGATGGACGGCACTGCAAAGATGGGAATTCCAGAACACCTGCCTGGGCCATTGTGCAACATAAAGACCCAAAGGTAGTTTTTTGAACAGAACAAAGGGATAACTGCACGGTTTAAAATTAGGAAAAGCGTGTGTCGTGGTGTATCCTTTCGCTATACTTTGTCAATGTGTATGCTGAACAGATAACCCAAGACGCTAGCTTCCGTGAAGGAGAATGTGGGAAGTTTGGAGGAAAACTCGCTGACAAGTTGCAATATGCACATGACAGACCCCTGCCTGCAGAGACGGAAGCACTTGCAGATGAAGATCAAAGACCACAGCCTTCTGTGTGTCAACACAAACACAAACCTCAACACAAACACACACAAGCTTTCAATCCGGACCAATAAGCAACATCAGGATAAACAGAAAAAATGACTGATGTTGCCAAGGATTTGTTCTCCTGGATCCGTTATCAATATCCATGGAAGTAGCTACCAAGAAATAAAATACTACATTGCACCGGGCGAACCTGATGCAAAAACCCTGCGGAGAGTGTTGAAGAGCAAGAGTGTCACTTTGAGGACACAGGGGGCCGGACCCAAACCACACTATTCTCGGTCGTCTCTTCCGAGAGTGGACCATGCACCATGGTAGACTGAGAACTGATGCCTTCAGATGACGGTGCTTGTGACGAAGACTGCAAGTGCCTTGGTCTGCCAGAATAACAAACACATTTCTCCCGGAAGAAGTACAGCCAGCAGTAAGGATAGTGAGGCTCTGTCTCCTGCACGTTGGACTTGCTATCAGGAGAAGATAATCGGGCTGGGAAAGGTAGAAGGCTAGAGAAAGAGAGCAATAGCTCCCCACCCTCCAAAGATGGAATGGCACAGTGGCTGTCACAGTGGGTTCAAACAGCAATGATTGTGAAGACGGCGCAAGAGTGGACAAGGTTCTGTCCCATTATATATACAGTCGCTATGCGTCAGCACGGACTTGAAATCACGTAGCCACAACAGCAATACTAAAAGTGAGGATAATTTTCAATGAATCTACACATGGTAATATTTTTTCCATAAGAACATATATTCATAAGAAGATATATAGGCAACATATACTATATATTTATATTATATAACATTTGAGGATATTTAAATAAAAATGTCATATATAAACATTTCTTGAGCCCCCAAATATTCCTGGCACAGTATTAGGTGCTGAAAATACAAAGGTGAGAACAATCATAGGTGGTTCCCACTTAGGGAGCTACTCTGGAGAGTGGTCCTGGGAGAGTAACTTAGAACTAAAGCCCACAGGATAGACCGGACAGTACGAGGCGGAAAGCCAGCATAGAGGGTGGACATTCCAGCACAGATACATTAAACACCTTATGAAAAAACTAAGCTATATAATTTTTATTTGGATAAAAAATAATGCAACATAATATCAATGGACATACTATGCAACATTCCTATATTTTTTTGTAACATTCCTTTAAAATGTAGGTGAATAATGCATAATAAATGAGCTTGAGTATTTCCCAACCTGGGTGAGACTGCCCCCTGGGTGGGGCATTAGAATCATCTATAGGGGCCGCAAAAACACCTATCTACCTTTTATCCTGGTTTGTGGGCTTTTGTATGAAAACCCTTCATTGCCAAGGAGTTGCTGAGTAATTTCCCCCCCAAATGGGGGTGATAGGTCGAGAAACTTGGGGGACCTGTGATTTTTATATATACATAAATTATATATATATGGTTATATAAATAAAAACCTTGGAGTTCACATCAGCAAAGTGTGGAGAGGATAGTAGATGGTGCCCGGCTACCTAGTGGAATAGTATCTTTCAAACAAGCAGCCATCTAAGCGAGGAGTCAACTAAGCACAGCAGCCTGTGTGATCCAAAGACGACAATGATAACATTCAGTTATGACGAAGGGGAGAGTCTCAGAGCTAACATTGTGAACACTCAATTTGTGGAAGGCCGTGGAAGACAGCAAGAGGCCAAACCCCGTCTGCAGAATATCCAGTCAGATTAAGCCGTTGGCAGATCCCCTCTAACCACAGGCAAAGGTTGGAACAGCCTTCCTGGTCAAACATAGATCATTGTAATCCTGATTATGATGGATCAAACTTGATACTAGACACAACCTGAATTTGTTCTAGGTCCAAGGATCTCTTGCTTGTTCTATGACAAAAACTTCTTCCCTGGCTTTTTAAATATTGACAGTGGTCCTTTTTTCTTACGCGTTGTTTGTATTTTTATCTTCATATTACTATTGTTTTATCCTCACCACTTCATTTCATTTTTTCTCTTTATAGTTATGTTGGGTTTACCAGTTCGTGAAGCACAGAAGGACTGGATGCATAAAGATAATAACTGATATAAGGATTTCTAGGGGATGTCGGGGAGGATGGAGGGCAGATGGGGAGGATGAGGGGATTTCAGGAGTAAACAATGAAGGTGGGAGGTGGAGGGAGCACTAGAACTGAAGGTGATTATTACACAATTCATTTTAATGGGGATTTAATCAAGGGGTTGGAGGTGGGGGAAAGAAAATGTTCTGAAACTGATTGTGGTAGTGATTGTACAAATCTTGTTGATATGAATGAACAACTGAGTGGTATGAAATGTGGATTAAGTGTCAATAAAATGTGTTCTTTTTTGTTTTTAAGATTTACAGCCTTGAAAAGCTCATGGAACGATTCTACTGTGTCCTATAGAATTCTTATGAATTTTAATTGACTACATAGCAGTGAGGTTGTTCTCTGGTATACAGCAGACTCCCAAATCAATGATGGCTGAATGAAAAGAAATTGTTCATGCAAAAGTTTAATACAGTATTGGACTGCAAAGAACCACAGTAATGATAATGAGGATAGTAAAAGTAACTTATAGAGTCCCTAATAAAATGTAAAAAAAGAAAAGAGGAGGGAAAAAAAGAAAATGATTAGGGCAAAGAATGTACAGATGTGCTTTATACATTTGATGTATGTATATGTATGGACTGTGATAAGAGTTGTATGAGCCCCTAATAAATTTTTTTTAAAGTAACTTATGGATCTTACACTGGCTTATTTTGTCTTTAAACAACTATGCATAAATTTACCATATTTTTATTTACAAGGGAAAAGAGGTCCAAAAAGACTAAGTAAAAAATAGAACATTCAGTTAAAGCAGTCAATTCCCAAATTCTTGACCTTACCACGATATTCAGGGTCATGCTATTCTCATCACATATGACCTGTTTTTAAAAATGACTTGTCCTTCAGATAAACTCGCAGGCAATTTTCAAACCCATGCCCACGGAGTGTATTTCAATTCAAAATGACTCTGCATAGGGTTTCTGAGTCTTTAAATCTGTGCTCCCGGCTGAGAGCGCGTATCTTTCTTCTGTAAAGGGGCTGCTATGTCTGAAGCATCAATATTGTGGCTGGCCGCCCATGCCCAGCCCACAGCACCACCCTGCTAACAAACCACTCCACATTAAAGTTGTCATCGGGTTTTCGCTCTCTCCTTCCCTTCCATCTTTCTTTCCTGAAAATCGGACCTTGTTTATTAATTACCCCTTGCCTTTCTTCAAAGAGAACACAGAGTCTAAGAAACTACCAAATATAAAAAACTTTAAAATAGGAGAGGGCTTCCAAGAGTTCACAGAGAAACTCCATTATTTTGTAGTTTCCTTTTTTCCCAGGAATTTTAAAAGCCCCAAGTATTTGATCTTCCAAGAGTTTACCACCAAGAGGACATAGCAAGTACATAAATGTAGGCTCTCTTCTTATCCCAAATCCTCAAACTCTGAAGTCAGAATTAGGAAGCAAGGGAGGAAACATTTATTTCAATGACTATGAAATTATGCAAACTCATCAATTACAAAAGGCATCAAAGTTGTCAACTGTAGGAAGATGTTTCAAAAAGTTCCCATGCAAATGGAATTGAAAGATAAGTCGCATCATCTCCTGTCAACATGAGCAAAGGGTGGTGTCTAGCCTGTCAGGTCACAGGCAGTGATGTCTCTGTGTGAGCAAGGCTTTCTCCTGAGGATTCTTGGAACTCCTGCCCTCCCCCCTGCAGGAGGAGGACACACACTCTCTCTGTTTCACATTTCTGTTGACAAGCCACATGGAGCCACACTGCTGACAGCCAGAGCCCTGGAGCTGGAGGACCCACATGGAGAGCTGTGCCAACACTGAGATGCTTTCACAAGACTTTTCACCCACTTGCCTGTGACCTTCCTGCATTCGGCATCACTGCACGTGCTACATGGGTCTAACGAGGAATGTATGGACCAGCACTAGACATATGGGCTAATACTGCAATTGTAGACTTGATCTGGACCCGGTTGTTTTCTCAATATACAATTGCTCTTTGATAGAAAGCTCTCTCTTACACACACGAGTATCTTTGAACTTGTTTCTCTAGTCAACCCAACCTAAAACACCTCTCATATATGACATCATGCTAGGAAGTTGCTGTTGATAAGACATATTCCTATTTTTCAGGTGTTCAACTGTGAGGAAGTGCAGATCTTAGAGTTGATAAAAGTAGCAAGAAGGCTCTGAAACAGTCCTTTTTCTGTGGTTCTCCCCACTGCTTCCCATTCTTCTACTTTGGGAGGTTGGTGTAGCATCGTGGACAGGTAGGGATGGTGTCTACTCCGTCATCACGGCGATCAAGGTCTTCAAACCCACCCTTGCCCTCACTGAAAGCCAACTTATGGCAGGATGCTTTCTTTCTTGTTCATTTGCTAAGTTATTCTCCATTTAATAAAACCATAAAGGCTGTGTGCATAATTCTGTGATGAGGAAAATAAGCTTAGTGCACTTAGATTCCAAACTGTAACTAAAACAGAATTCTAACCCCCTTTACCCTGAAAAACTGCCGTCCCTGGGTGTCTGCTACAACACAGTTCTAAAATGGGATAACAGTCGGTGTCTTCGCTGCCAATTTTGGTGTTTTGTTTTTTTTACAGAGTACCTTTTCATACCACTGTATAAACAGTGACCGCACACATTAAGGGGTGTGATTCTGTTTCTAAATTAACTCTGTACCTTAAAGGAACTGAAAATGTTGGATCCAGAATTCCATTTCTCCTTCAGTACATGTGTTTTACTTCTGCTAAGTTTTTATTTAATACTTTAAAAATATTGCAGGCAAGAAGACAAGTTAAGATTATAATTGTCTGCCATACTAGCCCCTCCGATTTCTTAGCAGAGTACCAGGAGTCTTAAAATCTTGTAAGTGGCTATCGAGGTACAACTGATTTCTACATGCCTGGAGCAATGGGGATTAAAGAGCCAGGGCACATGGGCAGAAACGGGACAGTTTCTTGTTTGGTTGCCTCTATGAGCAGTGCCTCCTTTGCCATGAAAGGAGAACTGGATGGTGCCCAACAATTATTGCTGAACATTTTAGTCAATGATTTTAGAGAGAAATTCTGATCAAAGGGGAGAAAATACAGAGTGGAATTTCAAACTCTCATAGAACACAGACTTTCTAGAGCCACAAAAACTGGTGACTCCCTGGGAATTATGGCCCTGAAAGAATCTCTAAGCTTGAACCCTGAAACTGAAGCCATCCCTAGAAATCTTTGCACCAGGCAATCGTTTAGTTTGACCCATAAAGGGCGTCTGCTTTGAGCAGTGCATTCTGTGAAAGCATTACTTCGGTGAGATCAGCATCTCCTTTGGAAGGGGAGGGGAGTTTGGGGGGCAGTGAAAGTTAACGGTTGCAAAATGATTTGGAAAAGGCGAGTGAGAATGGTTGTGTAACGAATGTAGTCAGTGTCACATGTAGTCAGTGTCATGTGAAGAACTGATGGAACTGGCTTATTTTTTTGCTATATATATTTTCACCAAAAGAATAACAAACAGGTAGGTAAATACCAGAACTATACTCCAGGTTTTTGATAAACTATATATGAGACCTTAAGGAAGTAATATGACCTCTGTATTCTTTATACTATATAATAAAATATTTCAAATAAATATTTCCTAAGGTCAACATCAAAAAGAAAATGGATTGTAATGGCCTCATTTTCTCTATGTGGCTGCAGCAGAACGACTTGAGTGGGTGGTTTAGAAAGGAGCTAAGTCTGTTTTCTCAGCGGGTAGTAGGCTAGACGTCAGAGCTTAGGGCAGAGTTCTAGAAGTCTCTCCCTCTCAGTTCTGGGAATCCTTGTCTCAGCTTCTCTCGCATTCGTCTGGGAGTTCCCTAGAGTTTCATGTGACATCTATCTGACCGTGAGCATTATGTTCTGGTGGGCTTTTATTCCTAATCTGCACCTTTTACACTTTTCATAGCTCAACAGTTATTGGTATAAGATACACCCTGAACTGATACAGCATTGTTACCAAGAACCCCTTTCTCACATGGGATTATATTCACATAGGGGTTAGGGCATATAATGTACATTTTGGGGGAAGGGGGTAATGGTGGTGCAAAGCTCAAACCAAACCCACTGTCATTGAGTTGATTACGACTCACTGAGACCCTGTAGGACAAGGTAGAACTGCCCCTGTGGGTTTCTGGGGCTGTAACTCTTTGTGGGAAGAGAAAGCCTCCATTAAATAATATTCATAGTGATCTTAAATATAAATTCAAGTTTTTGAAGGTGAAAAACTTTTTGCCTTAAGTCTTCTCTAAGTTCCTTAAAGAACATGGTATTAGGCACTAATCAGTTTAATAACAGGCTTATATATATACACATACAGGAGGGCTACGCCCCAAAATTGGAATCCCCTCCCCTCCAGTTTGTTAGAGAGACAAACAAGGTTAAAAGTGAAATCTGTAGTCATTTAAATGTGTGCAACAAAGTAGGGCAGAAAACTAGAAACTTTACTTCTTGAGAAACATGATTATCAGTAGGCCCAACTATTGCCAAGGGACATTAAGAACCATTGTAAGGGGTCTTGGTGCAACCCTGGTGGCGTAGTGGTTATGCGTTGGGCTGCAAACTGCAGGGTTGGCTGTTTGAAACCACCCATAGCTCTTTGGGACAAAGACTGGGCTTTCTACTCCTGTAAACAGTTACCGTCTCAGAATCAGCATTGATTGAGGGCAGGGAGTTGGTTCGGTAAAGAGGTCCTGGAGGTTAGGTCTGGGGCTGCTAACTGAAAGGTAGGTATTGAAAGCCACCAGCAGTTCTGTGGGAAAAAGATGAAGCTATCGGCTCCTAAAAAGTTGTACAGCCCAGAAGCCACCCCCTATGTAGGGCCACGATGAGCTGGAATTAAGTCAGTGGCAGTGTGTGGAGGCTAAAAATACAACCTAGTAATCAACCATCATTGTATATATAGCTATCTCAGCCCTTTAAGTATACAACCAGCCCTGAGAAGAGTCCATTTATTCACCCAAGACCTGTACTGTATGCCGTGTCCACTGCAGCGTCTGAATACTGAAGGGTCTTTGCCTTCAACATGAATTGAATACAAAACAGTAACTTAAGTCAAAAGATATCAAGGCCGATTGCTAAAACTACAGTCAGCAAAAAAAAAAAAAAGAAAGAAATTAAAAGGGGTGGGTGGATGGGTGTGGGGGTGGGGAACGCTATTTTATGTGTTCAAATAAAACCTCAAAAGCCGATTTATAGTCCCATGAGTGAAAAGCACTCTGAATTCAAAATTCCTAGTTCCAACGTCCCTTACTGTGCGACTTGAATAAGCTCCAGAACCTGCCGGGCTTCTTTGTGCATAACACGGGGTAATACCTACTTACCAAGGCCATTATTGTCCTAAAAGAAGGGTGACATGTAATTGGTGTGATATAATCCTCCATAGCGAGGCAGATTTTCTTTTATCCATTAAATTACAGTGTAAACTTTTCAAATGATGTCAACTCATGCGAGCAAGACTGGCTGAAGTGTCGATGCAAACGCATGGCCAGCAATTCTCTCTACAGGTGACGGCTATGAAGCTGATCCCTGCAGCAGGTGCTGCTGTGGGTCTCTTCCCTGAGGCCTTCTCTTCCCCCGCTAACCCCACTGGTCAGTTCTTTAGCATCCATGGTCTTCCCTTTCATCCAACAGTATCGTCTGCATGCATATTGGCTCTACTGGCATACCAACACGCTACTGAACCAATGAGAACATGAACAAACAGTGGGACCAACTTCTATAGTCTACAGAACACAAGATCACCCCATCAGTGGTTTGTTGGTGGTTTTCACATTTCTCTAACATTAGCTATATACCTCAATTTTTCTGTAAGTTCTACTCCACACATGGAAACTGGCCTTGTAATTCTCCCTATCTCTAAAGTCCAGATTAATTTCTAGCAGAGAAAGTAGGGTTTTATAATCAAGTGAAATTTATAGTCCTGGGTAAAATTTTGTCTTCACTAAACTAATTCAGTAAGCAAGGAGATGACTTTGACAATTACATCTATTTATAATCTAAAACAGATACACAGATATTCCTGAGTGTAGTCACAGATGGAGTAAAAGCATCTGCCATCTGGTTTATAGGTGAAATTATTTAATTGCATCTATAATTGGCTGTATGCACTATCTCAAATGTAAGATTTTCCTTATTTGAGAGAAAGAAAATACCAAAAAACACCCAAGTTATGTATGATTTTCAATTTTTAGATACTGGAAATCTATATCATTTCTACTTAGTTCTTATACTAGAACCTTAGGAATAAAAGCAGAGGTTGTAAACGAGTCTACTTAAAGCATAATCATTATTTTTCCAGAATAAAATACTTCAGAGTTAATGATATTGAATGTACCTAAGACTTTCACATAAAGCCCCAACAAAAGAGTAAAATTTATACCCAGGGAGATGGAATGTTAAACAATGATGACACAGACGTGGCTTTGGAGATGGATGCCATTTCCATCTCCAAAGCAAATACTCAGAGGAACATCCTCTGGTAATAACTGTTCGCATGTGGTTTATTTTTATAGGCTGTTGCTAACACGACGGCATGCTTAAAAAGGTCTGTAAAACAATGGAACCTTTTCCCCCCCATAACTAACTCTACTGAGTAAATTTTTTGGTAGATGCCAAAGCCAGGATATCTTTAAGTTTTTGTGGGTTTTGTTGGTACTTTGTTTTTTGCAATAAAAGTGGCCATCTTAATCAGGTAAGCAATGGACCTAAAAATAACCAAGCCACTTCCTGTAGAGGAAAATAGTTTAAGATGGTCTTCATAAGCAGAATAAATTATTCATGTTCTACATTAGTCTTTTAAGAAAAGTATCTAAAAACTTTGTAGAGAAAATTTCAATTACATAGCATAAACTATGTATAAATAGATATAAAAGAGCAAACTAAAATTAGCAGGCTTCTTACTTTCTATTATTTAACTATAATTACCTCGTTTGGGCTTCTGGCATAAGCAATTGAATGATAGTTTGATTTATTGAGATACAGAATAATGAACAGAATTAGGGTATCAAGATCAAGAATTTCATTTTGAAAATGTCATGTTAGAGGTTTCAATGATATACCCAAGGAGCAATGTCAGGGAGGCATTGGATATGTGAATATGGGGCTGGAGATGCACGAATGAATGAATGAATGAATGGATGGATGGATGGATGGGTGAGAATTAGTGAGCAAGTACAGTGCTAAAGAGTAAGGACTTCCTTGCCAGACTGCCTAGGTGAGAATCCCACTTAAGCTTGGCAAGTCACCCAACTCTGTGTCTCAGCTTCCTAATATCTAAAATGGGGAGAGTAAGTGGGTTGGCGGAGGATTTAACAAATGAACAAAAACTACTAACTATGTTCAGTAAAACCACTGCCATTGAGTCTATTTCCACTCATAGCAACTCTAGATAAGGTTTCCAAGACTTTGAATGCTTACAGGAGCAGGCAGTTAGCAGCCTGATGTTTACCCCCCTAGACCACAGGGCCCCTTTAGGGTCAGATTATCAGAGGGGAACTCACAAAAACCTGCGAGGCAGGTAGAAAGACACCATGAAGCTGTTGTGCAAGCCATCAGGGAAACATGTGAAGGGCCTTCACACATACATAATACATGAGCTGTCATTAATTGAGTTGGTATAGCACACCAACAATGGTTCCCTAAAGTTAGTGGATTCTCAAGTCTACCCACTGCCATCCAGTTGATTTTAACTCAGAGCGACTTTATACAGGGTTTCTGAGGCTGTAACCTTTACAAAAGCAGACAGCCTCATCTTTCTCCCACGAAGCAGCCAGTGGGTTTGAACTGCTGACCTTGGGTTTGTAGCCCAAAAAGTAGTCTACAGTGCCCCATGGTTCCTTGAGTTAGCCTCCTCTGTAGGAATTTCTTCCTGGTGTTAGAGCATTCCTTTAACCTTTTTTTTTTTTTAAACTCTTTTTTTAAATTTCCAAGTCTACTTAGATCCATAAAAGTAGTTCTTTAAATAAGTAATGACTTCTTTAAGCAAAAGACTTCCATATCAAAGATGGCACCCCTTCTTACTAGGGGCCCTGGTGGCGTAGTGGTTACACACTGGGCTGCTTACTGCAAGATCAGCAGTTCGAAAGCACCAGCTGCTCCTTGGGAAAAAGATGAGCGTTTCTATTCCAGTGAAAAATTACACTCTCAGAAACCCATAGGAGCAGTTTCAGCCTGCCCTACTGACTTGGTGGCAGTGAGTTGTGTTGATTCCCTCGTAACCAAAGGATGCATATTTCAGGGCTTCAAGCTAATCCTGTCGGAAGTGAAACCAGAACACACTCAAATTTGTAAATTGTGAGTGTACTGGCACAAAATCTGGAGGGGGACAAATTATGGGTGTATGCCCTACAAGGAACTTAATCTCCCTCTTAGGAAAACAAGGTCAGCATGCTCATCTGATAGCAACCAAATCTCTTGTCTGGCAGAGTGGGGTACAACAGTGTCTGTCCTACTCAAGCATGATAGCCAACGACACCACTTTGAATAGATGCCAAGATCCACAGTCCTGGCAATAATCCAATCTCCTCTATCAGGCTCCTGAAAGGGGTCACTAACCTTTTCTGAGTCTCCCATTACAGGTTTTCAACAGGTAATTTCCTCCACCACCACCACCCCATTTTGGTTACCAGCCTACTTCGCCAAATCATTTTAAAAATTCAGGTCTGTTCTCATTTTGTTGTCTCAACCATGACTGAAATGGTTTGAGCTGATGTGAAGTCTTGGTATGTTAGCAGTCACCCTGCTAATTGAAAGTCGAAGGAGAAAGCGTTCTGGAGAAAGAAGCTAAATAGAGATCATACTTATGTCAAAACACATTTTTTGGACATGTAGGCAGAGTCTCATGCAACATTAAATGGGCAAAGTATGTTATAAGTGTCTTCAGTAGAGCTTGTATCTAAATCAAGTTCCCAAAATAAGCCACCACCCTAACTTCATCTCTTCACCACCGTGGGTAAGAGGGAGAACATGCAACGTCAGCTTTCGGTAAAGACAGCCTCATGATCCTCGGGAAGCAGCGTTTGCTGAGCAGATGCAGTCACAGACACGAAGACATAGCAGGTGTGAGAAGAAGAGTGGGAGTCAGCTCTTAGGGTTTGACAGAGGATGTCTGCACATGTGTATTTGCAAATATGTCCATCCATGGGGTGGGGCCTCCAGCAGGTACCGTTCTGGAAACTTAGGAGACATGACAAAACACTCTGAGGAAGTAAACTGCTGGGTCGGGGGATCAGAAGCACAGCTTAGGCGACACCGCAGTCAAAAGTCACAACGGCAATGCTGCAACCTAGTTGCCTCAGGGGACGGCAACGAATGAAATGCGTATGGGTTGTTGAATGTAAACCTAATGATCTGCTCTGTAGGCCTTTCCTCCATGTAAATGATAAAATGTTAAAAAGCAAACAAACACAATAGCGCCAACAAAAAACAAACAACGTTCAAAACAGAAAGCAGTCTGTGTATGTGTCCGGAGTGGCAACAGGAATGGGCAGCTGTATGTTCAGAAAGGTGTTGTGAAATGATTGTATGGCTAATGCCAAATGGTGATAAGAAGACGGCTACAGGCGCTGGCTCTGGTGTGAACAGCTGTTGAGTTTTGCTCGGTTCCATGCACACTTGACTCAGCTCAGCTGTCCCATGGGGAGGGGGCAGGAAGGAGAGGATTTTAAGAGCATGCAGCGGGTAATCATGCAAACTCGTTGTCATGAACAAGGTGCACCCCAAACTGACCCACTGTAAATTCCCCAGTACTGCACTCAGTTGCTACCTAGCATGTTGGATGAC
Source organism: Tenrec ecaudatus (assembly GCF_050624435.1). Lineage (NCBI taxonomy): Eukaryota > Metazoa > Chordata > Mammalia > Afrosoricida > Tenrecidae > Tenrec > Tenrec ecaudatus. Next base: position 101,024,777 of record NC_134532.1, on the reverse strand, counting down.
TGCTACGAGTTTCTTTCAAAGCAGAAAGGCTATTTCTTCTGATTATGAAAATAGCAACGCACTGTGCAGAGAGTCGGACAGCACTTCCCAGAGAACAGTGGAACCGCAGATGTGGCACATAGTTCTGTTAATACACTTGCATTTCTTCCACCTTATAGGGTTTGCATTCTAAATGTCCCACATTCCTGTAACCGTAGAGATGCAAACCTTAAAAGCCGTATTCCCAGCTAAAGTGTTTGTCTTATTACTGTACCATGTGAGAGCTATCATTTGCAGCCACGAAGCTGGCCTCCTCCTGAGGGTGACTAGATGCACAATGAAAGGATGTGGTTACCTAGCCCTGAATCAGTGTTGTGATCCACAGCGGTTTCACTTGCTGATTTTTTAAAAATTTTTAAATGTTATTGGGGGCTCATATAGTTCTCATAACAATCCATACATTCATCCAGCATGTCAAGCACATTTGTACATGTGTTGCCATCATCATTTTCAAAATATTTTCTTTCTACTTGAGTCCTTGGTATTAGCTCATTTCCCACCTCACCCACCCTCCCTCTCTCATGGACCCTTGATAATTTATCTTTATTTTTTTCATGGCTTACACTCACTGACATCTCCCTTCAGCCACTTTTCTGTCCCCCCAGGGAGAGGGTTCTATGTAGATCATTGTGATGATCCCCCTTTCTCCCCCCATCTTCCCTTCACCCTCCTGGTATGGTTACTCTCATTATTGGTCCTGAGGGGTGTATCTGTCCTGGATTCCATATTTCTAGCTCTTATCTGTATATGCTCTGGTCTAGCCAGATTTGTAAGGTGGAATTGGGATCATGATAGTGGGGGAGGAAGCATTAAAGAACTAGAGGAAAGTTGTATGTTTCATCGATGCTATACTGCACCCTGACTAGCTTGCTCTTCCTTGTGACCCTTCCTTAAGGGGATGCCCAATTGTCTACAGATGGCCTTTGGGTCTCCACTCTGCCCTCCCCCTCATTCACATTGATACGATCTTTTTGTCCTGGGTCTTGGATGCCATGCCTGACACCTGATCCCACCAATGCCTCATGATCACACAGACTGGTGTGCTTCTTCCATGTGGGCTTTGTTGCTTCTCAGCTAGATGGCCACTTGTTTATCTTCAAGCCTTTAAGACCCCGGATGCTATATATAGTCATAGTTGGCACCAACTCACTGGCTGATTTTAAGTAGATTGCTAACCCTTTCTTCTAGTCTGTGTTCCTCAGGAAGCTCCATGGGAAGCTACTCAGCATAACAGCGGCAAGCAAGGCTCCACTGGCAGACGAGTGAGAACTACACGGGAGAAGCCTTGGCTGGGAACTAAACCTGGGTCTCCCCAGCAGAAGTAAAGTGTATCACTGAACCCCTAATGACCTCAGTATAGCATGCTACAGCCGTTGCAAAGAATGAGACAGCTCTCTAAGTCACGACATGCCATGGAAGGGGTCAGACACGGTAAGTGAAAAAAGGAAAGTTCAGGAGATTGTGAGTAGGACACCACTACTTATCTATCTGCTTTGTGAAAGGATACTACGTGCTATATTACATATGCTTCCAGACTTCTGGAAGGGATCACAAACAGCAGGTGAGGGTTGTGTATAACGGGGGAGGAAGCTAATTTTCTTTGTACACTCTTCCTCAAATCCTTGAATGTTTACAATTTAGTTACTTAGAACCAAATGATGCTTTTAAAAAGCACACGGCAAGACTGAACACTGCGACAGACATACAGGAAGTTAGGATACAAAAATGTGCTTTAGGGAGGATCAATTTCCAAGCCACGAGTGTCTGCCCCAGGGGAGGGTGGCTGGGAGCAGAAGGCGCTGGGAAACATACATCTACAGAAGATGGAAACAAGTATGTTCATAGCTGCTTTCGTCATAAAAGCCCCGGACTGGGAACAGCCCAGATGCCCATCAATAGACACGTAGGTAAACGAACTGCTATATCCATCACAAAGACATATCACTCAGCAGTGAAAAAGGAACAAACTACTGACTCATGAGCCAACCACTTGCTAACTCTTGGAACAATGAGATGGTCTTCCAAAATATTAAACGGAATGCAACTGTGTGAATGTTAGGTGTCTACAATGGATTCATACTATTGGTCTCTCTGGAGGAAAAAATGATGAAAATTAAAGTCACATGGAAACAGCTAGTCCAGTGGACGAATGGTCGCTGAGACTATCAGTCTCTGTGACCCTGAGACCTGAAGATGGTACCCAGGGGCTTCACCTCCCAACTGCGTTGAAAAGGATGACAGTGCAAGGGCCCGGATAGAATGGGAGAGAGAGATGGAATGAAACTCAAAATCATGAAAAAGACCAGGCGTGAGGGTTGGATAGGGAAGGGTGGGACTCCCAAGCCTTTGGTCACTCTTTGAGTCTGGAAGTGAACTCACCCTTGTGGCTACATTTTCAGCCAAAGCACAGACAGGCCTGCAAGAGGATAGCTACTCCTACTGAGGTGTGCCCACCTTGGACTAATCGACCACTTTGGGATTAAGGGAGTATATCTACCGAAGGACAACGCTCCGAGTTATTAGGAAAAAATGAGGAAGGGCGACAGAAAACACAGGGAGGAGCTAGGGGGTGGGGGGGATGTCACCTTGAGCAGATGGCAGCGGCATGCGGTGGAATGGGTACAAAGCACAGAATGCAAAACTGGCACTAAAAACACACTGTATGAGTCGACAGAGTCCTGGACTAGGTGGGGCTATATGCGTATCTGATCAGCCTTTGATTAAAAAAACAGAAAACTTAGATCCAAGATGACGTCTGTGTTGGCAGGAAAAGATAGAGCCTTCTCCTCTACAGCTGCAATGGGAATCCATGATTTGGCCTCACTTCTGGGATTCTGCGTGGGATTACACTACAAGCGCCAGCCAGGAGAACGGCTTTCCTTCACTTTCTATTTGACTGCCACAGCGTCTCTGTAGATATGTGGGTGTCCACCATTCATCAGAAGAGGTAGCAGCAGTGGAAGGCTGAGTTAGGGTCTTTCTGATTCTTCTCAGCACCATGCCCACTGACAGAATTCCAGTAACACTTACCTTAAACACACACCATTTCTTAATTCCATTCCCCCCACCCATTTATCTATATATTGGGTATATCTTTCCAAGTTGGTCCATAGAGATCTTTGCCTTCGAATCATGCTGATTTAAGCAGAGGTTTACAAGCATCTTGGCCCAGTGATTATTAAAGTGGGCGGTCATGCCAAGGAGACAGTGATGGATTCGGTGGTAGAATTTTCACCTTCCATGTAGGAGAACCAAGTTTAACTGCCAACCAAGGAACTTCATGTGCAGTAGGTGGCCGCTGTGAGAGGGAACGGGTTTCAGGGGAACTTCCAGACTCAGCCGGACTAGGATTAAAGGCCTGATAGTCTAGTTATGAAATTCAGTTCATGACCATATTGTGTGTCACCATGGTCTGATCTGAAACTCCTCATGGGGAGTGGAGAAGGGGGTAGGGTTTCAGTTGACTGCAGGGGTCCTTAAACTGTGGTCCACGGGCCACATTCGGCCCACCGAGGATATTATCCAGGCCAACAGGTGTTTTTGTCCCGATTTATTTTTTATTTCACAATAAGATATGTGCAGTGTGCATAGGAATTTGATAGTTTTTAAAAAAAACTGTAGTCTGTCTCTCCAACGGGTCTGAGGACAGTGAACTGGCCCCCTGTTTAAAAAGTTTTAGAGGACCCCTGGGTATGGGATCACCATGAATGGGAGCTTTACCAGGTAGCAACTAATAGCAAATAATGCCAAAGACCCTTATAACCCTTATCTTGCTGCAACAAGACCTAGTTATGGTGGCCCTGAACTGGACCCTAAGGGCCTCAGAAGGGTCCTTAGCATGCGTCAATCTGTAACCTGCCACATTTTCTGTACTTACACCTTGTTACAACAGGTCAACGAGCGAATGGATGAACAGGCAAAAAGCCACAAGTGTCTGTTTTCCTAAGAAACGGAAGAAGTTTCTGCATTGCATACACACATCCTCGAGTGTTCTGAGGACAGCAGAGGACCATGCTCCATCGCTGGTAGATTATGGGTTGCCGTTCATTGGGACTCTTACCTCATTGGAAGGAATTGTGGCAAAGGGTTTGATGACAGCAGCTAATGGAATCTGAGCTTGCTTAGCCATGTCCGACGTGCACGGGAAACAGTATGTTGTGCAGCGGATGTATCGAGGACTGGCATTGCCTGAAAGGTTCAAGGGACACACTTACAATTTGCTTAGCAAACATCTTCCCTAAAATACTGAAAATGCTTCTAAGGCTTTGCATCCTTTTCCGAAAAATAACTATCCAGTACCCTCCGTGGCAATGAGCACTTTTGTACAAGAGCCTAGAATCCAGGGTCAAGGGTAGGAACCTGCTTCTGCAGCGCCCGTCAGGGGGCAGCATTCCCCACTGTGGGAAACACTGGGAGGATGCACTGGCTTAACTTGTAACATTTCCTTCACGATTTCTGAAAACAAGGGTGGCCTTGAGCAATCCTCCCACCAAACACACACACAGCGTGGCTTCCAATCCTCGCATTGGTCCTGCAGGACAGGGCGCACACTGAGGTGCCGGGAGGTCCCCACGCCGTCCACAGGCTGGGACATGTTGCTACACTACCACTGTGGCTGCTGTCTTCTTCTCGAGCACTCGAACCCCTAACTCCTGGCCTGCCCACTTCCCAGGTGTTGTAAGTCAACTGAACCAAGCGGAGGCTGGACTGGAGTTCTGGGTGGTGCTAATGATAAGCAGCATGATTAGTAATCAAAAGATTGGCAGTTCGAACCCACGAGAGGCACCCCAAAAGGCCAGGCGACCTGCCTCTGAAAGGTTAGTCACAACACCTGCACGGAATGCAGTTATAGACATGGGTCACCAAGAGTTGAAACTGCCCTGACAACTGTTTCAAGGGTTAGAGCATGAAGTAATTAAGACCACTGATGCAAATGAAGAATTTTCTTTACATGACTGGTCTACTAGAAACTCTCTCGTTCTCCACAGGTAGAGAACAGAATTTGATTAGCAGCATCTTCTTGGGACTTGAGATTTAAAAGGGAATTAGATCCATTCTCAGTTTTACGGAAGGTTTCTCCACCAGTGGTAGCACTTTCTAAGGTATCAGTGAGCTTGCCATTGGGGGAAAAAAAAGTCAGAAATGTATAAGGCTCAATCAGAAATAGAATGCAAAGCAAATAAATACCTTGGTCTTGTATCACAGAATCTGTAGTGACCAGGGGAGGAACCTGGCCTCTGGTGTTGGTGGCATAAACCTGTCCCCCTCTGGTGGCGATGTCATTCTCAATCACTTGGATCTGATAGAGAAGATATCATACCAGGCAACAGTCAAGTCACTGAAGACACTTCCAAAATGACCCACCCAATCCACGTTTCCTCTCACATGACCCACACACAACATAACAGGCAGATTCTAAATGCTTTCATTAATTGCATATCAGATTGACGTTGAGAATCCATCCTTTCTTCATTCCGTTTTTGTTCATGGTCACAAGTTCAGCGGAGTGTTTCCCCAAATTCTATTCTATGGCCCAGACCCTACAGTGAACTTCATTTCATTTCATTTATTTATTGGGACCACAGGAATGCATGAAGAAAAGTGAAAAAAATTGAAACGAAAGAAAAATTAAATAATTTTCAACATTTTTTCACAATTGAAAAATAAACTCTGAAGGGCTAAAAACCATTACATTCAGAAGAAATAATTTACAATGTGTTATCTAGAGAACCTTTACCTTTTCTCATCAAATCCCTTTTAATCGTTAATTTGATTTTTCAAGTTTCCCTCTACCCAAACTTTTTCAATTGTAATAAGCAAGGGGTATAAAGTGCTACTCTATGAAGTCAACCTATTTTATAAAAACAAAAGGAGTACAACTCTCTAATTGTGCCCTCTAACTTTGTAACGTATTTCTCTCCTGAAGACATTTATTACTGATAACAAGAAAAAAAATCTTTTGGTTGTAAATGTCTAGAAAGGAAAAATGATCTAGCAGTTTGGAGGAAATATGAAAGCATAAAACCATCCTAATAATTATCGTCCTCCTCCAGATCTTCAGTGGTAAACTCTCTTCTCTACTTCACTGGATGCACATGAGTAAGTAAGGACGTGATAAACGAGGAAGAGGCGAGAGGGGAGAAAGAAGGGGATGAGAGGAGGAAGGAGGAGGCTAAGCAAGGGCATTCAGACGGGGACAGGAAGCCCTGGGGAATCTGGACAAGAGCGCTTGCATTCCTACAGACTCTGCTCATGATGTGGAAACTGTCTTCCTCAAACTGAAACCTTCCTCCCCGGGCCTCCTTCCCATCTCGGCCAATGCACATCCCGCTGGCACGGAGAACACTGGTTTCATAGAATGTGAAGCTATACATAGATTAAGCTAGCTCTAAATTCTACCTTTCTGCCTTCCTAATTTCATAGGACTTAAGTCTTTATGGAATCAAGGCTATAGAAAACGCTGCATCTATACTTATAGATACTATATATATATAAAATACTTGAAGCACTTACTGATAAAGGTCAAGGACTGTTGCTCTCAGTATAGCTTACATCTTAATGCAAACAAAACCCAAATCCTCACAACTAGATCAAGACGTACGTAACATCATGCTAAATGGAGGAAAATGGGAGCTGCCAAAGGATTTCATCTTACTTGGATACACAAGCAAGGCTCATCGAAGCAGCAGACAAGAAATCATTTCATTAGGTAAGTCTGCTGCACAAGGCCTCTTTAAAGTGTTGAAGCCTAAGGATGTCACGGTGAGGACTAACCCCAGTCATGGTATTTTCAATGGCCTCACATGCACGTGAAACTAGATCGTGAATACGGAAGACTGAAGGATGGATGCTTCAGAATTACGGTGCTGGTGGAGAACATGAAAAGCACCGTGGTCTGCCAGAACAAGCAAACCTATCTTGGGAGAAGTACATCAGTCAACTCCTGTGAAGCAAGAACATTGTGTAGGTACATAATCTCCTGTCAACTTGTGAAGGGGTGGAGTCTATCCTGTCAATCAGGTCACAGCCAATGAGGCCTCTGTTTGGGCATGGCCTTTTCCTGAGGATTCTGGGAACTCCTATCTTTCTCACTGGAGGCGGGACACACACACTGCTTTGTCTTCCTGCTGACAAGCCATGTGGCACGATGCTGATGGAGCCAGAGACCTGGAGCTAGAAGAGCCACGTGGGAACCCACGCCAGTGCTGTGATGCTTCCACAGTCACTGGATCCACAAGACTTTCTACCCACTGGACTGTGATCTTCAAGCATTCGGCAACACTGCATGTGTTGTGTGAGTCAGAAGAGCAATTTATAGATTGGTATCGGCATATGGGCTAATATCGGACTTATGGAGTGGACCTGGATTTCTTAATACACAATTACTCTGATATAAAGCTCTTCCTTGTGCACATATGAGGGTCTATGAATTTGTTTCTCTAGTCTACCCAGACGAACACAAACATGGTGTCAGAAGAGACCAGTCCCTGGAAAAGGACACCATGCTGGGTTTGGTAGAGGGGCAGTGAGGAAGAAGACCCGCACGGTGGCTGCAGCAATGGGCTCAGCCATAAGGACCACTGTGGGGATGGCACAGGATCTGGCAGTGTTTTATCCTGGTGCATGTGGGGTCACTATGAGTAGAATCAACTTGAAGGTGGCACCCAGCGACTACAATATAACACAGATGGGAGTAAGAGCTGCCACAGAGACCAGCAAATTGAAGAATCAAACCCTCTCCTTTCACACCATAGGTTCATCTGGCTTACTCAAAATTGGCATCATTTAAATTTATTGTCAAGATTAATTTTATTCGTTTCAACTAAGAGTCAATTATGAAAGCCAGGCCAAAGTCACAATAACCTAAACACATTAAGTGTCAACAGTTCTCAATCTTAAGACAGAGTCTATTTTAAGAGTAAGGCTGTCACTCTTCAAATGCTCATTTTTAAGTTAGTCACTTGCAGTTTAAAAAGCACTGTTCCCACAGAAACAATGTTGTAGGAGGTGATTACATGTCTAAATTACTCCACAGCCTGGCTAGAACACTATCAAGAAGAGAGTAAAATAGTCTAATAGCTCTAGCGATTTTGAAGACTGCAAGTTAAAGGCAAACCCTTGAAAACAGGGAACAGACATTTCAAGAGTGATTTTGACTGGTTCAGTACTTAGTTTGATATTGACGATAGTGATGCTGCTGGTTAAGGCTAAAATAACCTCAACAATGTATAGATTTCTTTTTCTTTCAGAAGAAGATGCGTCAGGGGAATGACTTCTACATTTAATTGCTATGAACAGAGTATTCTCGGTTCATAAAATAGAACGGACGGGAAAAAGAAACCTAGAAAACGATTCTCTAGTGAAAAAGGAACAAGAATGAGGGAGACACAAAGGAGGAGCTGAGAAGGGTGGGCGTCCGGAAGAAAGGCTGCCTCGGGGCACTTCTTGCTCTCTGAGGTGGTGAGAGAAAGAGGGAAAGGCCAGCCGTGCTTCTGACTGACCCTCTGTGGGCTCAGAGGGGGGGGTGCAGTTTTGATGACGACACCCATTTGCTCAATTTCAAACATGGGTAATCCAACCACGCAGAAGGGTTGCAATAGACACCTGACACATCAGGACGGGAGAACAACAGGAGCTCAATGAATGCGATTCCATATACTGTCGCCAACAACTTCAAGAATGTATTATGGGCTCAGCACCAACAAGAGTACAGCACATGAGAAAGAAGTCTCACTGTCACTGAATTGATTCCGACTCACAGGGACCCGATAGGGCAGGGAAGAACTGCCCCTGTGAGCTTCCGTGACTGTGACCCTTTCCAGGAGTCGAAAGCCCTGGCTTTCTCCCGCAGAGCGGCTGGCGGTTTTGAACTGCTGACCTTGCAGGTAGCAGCCCAGCTTGTAACCATTCTGTCCCCAGGGCTCAAGCGATAAACACTAAAGATAAACAGCTTTAGCAAACATGTTGACTAAAAATGTACACTAAATATGAGCAGATTTAGAAGAATAGTGATTTTTTTCTTTTGTGTTCAGGATATTTATTTTATTAAAAATGCCAGGTGGTTTATCAGACATTCAAGGAGCAGCCTGAACAAGTTTACTGATAGTAAAAACATGCTTGATGTCAGGCTCTATGAATGAAGACTTTATTTAGTTGGCTAAAGAACCTGAACAGGCTCCATCAGGCATTACTTGCTGTTTCATTACTTTCACAACAAGCATAGGTGCTGGATTGATTTGCAAGTATATTTTAATCACAGTATATACTGCTTCTTAATATTTTAGTTGTTAATGTGTATTTGCTCATTCAACAAGTATCTGAATTCATACTGTGTGTCAGAGCATGTTCTGGGTATCAGAGACATGGAGATAAACTCCTTGCCCTCAGCAAGTTGACACTGTAGGTCATAAGCACAAAATGTATAGAACTGCATGTTCTAGGGCAGGAAATCACAAGTGCAGTGAATACGGAGTGGTGTGGATGGGGTATCAAGGAGATTAGAGTTGGACACTCAGGGTCTAAAAGAACTGTGGAAATGAATTATGCCAATATTACCAAGACTTGGAATGGAATGGGCAGGTAGGGCAGAACCAAAAGGATTAGCTAAGAAATCCTATAAATTAAAAGCAAGAGAAAGAACATCAAGAATAACTCCCAGTATCTTCGTAGGAGGAACTGGAAGGTTGAGGGTGAGGTGCAGACTGCAAGCAACAAGGCCTGACTACTGTGAAATCTGAAGAAGCCCTGGTGGCACAGAGGGTACATGGTGGGTTGCCAACTGCAAGGCCCACTGTTCAAAGCCACCAGCTGTTCCATGAGAGAAAAACGCGGCTTTCTACTCCCGCAAAGACCGACAAGCCCGGAAACACCAAGGCTCTTGCTCTCTGTCCTGGAGGGTCACGATGAGTCTGGGTTGCCTCAGTGACAGGGAGGGTTTGCCTTGGTGAGGGCTTGCCTCTGGGAGCAGTAAGTGCAGGACGCTCTTTTGTCACTGGAACTACTAAGGTGAGAGGACCACTTACTGGGCTGGGGATGGCGTCAGGATCCAACTTCTTCTGGGGCTGCGGGAGGCCAGCCATCTGGGCAGGACCTCCAGGGAAGCCTCCTGGGTAGCCAAGCTGTGGGCCTGCCATCTGAGCTCCATAGTTGGCAGCTTGAAAACAGTTTGAAAACAGAAATGACTCTACATGTAAACCCCAGAGATAAGGGTCACCAATAGCATCCTATTGTATGTCTCCTCTCATTAAGTAAGTTCTGTTTCATTCCTTTATTAATTTAATTATTTAAGATATTTCCTTTCAACACGACCCACGGCATGGTATTTCCCACTGCTTCATATGCATGTGAAAGTTGGCCATTGAAGAAGGAAGGTCATAGAAGAGTCCATGCACTGGAATCATGGTGCTGGAGAAGAACACTGCCAGTACCATGGAATGCTAAAAGGACAAACCTATCTGTCCTGGAAGCAGTACAGCCAGAGTGGTCCTTAGAGGGAAGGATGGCGAGACTTTGTCTTGCATATTTTGGATGTTGCCAGGAGACATCAGTCCCTGGAGAAGGACATCACACTTGGTACAGTGGAGGGGCAGTGAGGAGAGGAAGGCCCTCAAGAGAGAGACGGACAGTGGCTGCACCAATGGGCTCAGACATAGGAGCCATTGTAGGAGGGCGCAGGCCCGGGCAGGGGTTCATTCTGTTGTGCACTACGGAACCAACTCGCTATCAGCTAACAAGGGAACAGTATTTCTATAGGTAGTTAAGTTTGAATATCTGTGGTTCTTCTTTCTTTGTTGTTGCTTGCTAAACTATTAAAAATCCACTCTTCCTTAAAAGTGATAGATGTCTACTAACATGGGGGGGGGGGATTACAACCAATGATCCCTGACCACCTTACCCTGCTGTGGAGGATATCCAGCACCCAGGGTCTGTCCTGGAAGAGGTGGGGGCTGGTAATGTGCATTCGGTGGGGCAGGTCCAGGAAGCCCATCTGGCCTGTGCGTTGGCGGAGACATGGGTGAGGGACCAGGGCCATTTAGCGCAGTGGGTGGTGGTGGGAGCACCTGAGATCCTGGCTGCAAGATGGACGGTTGTGGAGGCCGAGGGGGACCCGGGAACGCTGCTGCTGTTGGAGGTCCAGGGGGCCCCTGACTGGGAGCACCCATGCTTGAGCCTAAGAAAAAAGAACAAATCACTTAAACACCCCATTTCTCAGCGTTCTAGCTCCTACAAGGTACAGAGCAGGGGCACTTTATTTTCCCTTCATCAAGTAAGAAGGGACCTTTCAGAATCATCTATTTTGCCCCCAAGTGAAATCTTCACTCAGAGATTGATACAAGTATTCATTGGTTTTCTTTGTTTTGTTTTTTAATCTTTCATTATATTTTTCTGATGGATATTGTTACAAACGATTTTTAACAACTTTATTGGCATATAAAGAATTGCTTCAGTACAAAATGTAGAAAATTATGTAGGAGGGCATTTTATTACATATCAAACATTCTCCAGTAACCCACATCCAATATGTCATGCCCATCCTGTGTGGGAACTGGTCAGCTGGACCAGAGCTAGGTAGAAAAATCCAGAAATTGGCTATTCACATGATTTCTGCTCAGTGTCAAGCTTGTTGTACAGCCGGATTACATGCTCCTTTCTCTAAGCATGTGACGTCAAATACATGTGGAGACTATCCATTTTGAAATTCGTGGATGGTAGGAAATATGCTGAGGGGCTTTTACAAATACTTGAAAAGAGCAATTCTTTGCCCCCTCGGCACCTTCTCCTTCCAAATAAATGTCTGACTATAGTGCCAATTGCATTAGAGATGTCGACGGCTCCTAGACTGCCCAGCGCTTCTATTGATGGGTATCTCAGTCCTGTAACTGGTGATTGTCCTATTATTCTCCTCACTGTCTCACGCCACGAGTTCCCATTCTTCCCAGGACCTAACCACAGAATGAAGAGGCAATAGGAAGTAATAGGTATTATACTTTCTATCTGGGGGCCTAATAAACAGCACTCAGTTAAAGCTACCTTTATATTCACTGTACATACAGAAATTGTTGAACTGGCTTATATCCTGTTGTATATTTTCTCAACAACAAAGCAATATAAAAATGAAAACTCTAGCCTCCTATTTCTGAAAGTAATTTCACTGATCTCGTGTTGATTTGTGTGGTCAGCTGTTTGTTGTGGTTATTTACTTTCTGCTACTGAACATACATGACAGCATGATCAAGTAAAAATGAATTGAAATCATGGACACTGCAGATGGTCCAGATTACTACCTCCATATACGATTGTCAGTTATGTCCAGGTTCAAAATGAAGAAAATCTTTCCCCTCGAAAGTAATCACGGCATAAGACAGTCGGTGAATATTAAAAATGGAACCTGTACCATAGTTGTTCATTTGCATGGCACTGAGCTGATTGCCCAGTTGGGTGACAGACGAAGTGGACCCAGGACTTGGATAAGCCGATGGTGTGGAAGCGGAATATGGTGGGTAGGAGGGAGCTGCGTTGCTGAGTGGTGGAGGGCCTGGAAATCTGAGTGAAGAAAACAGGGTGTTAAACAACGTCATAGGATCGCATAAGCAAATGACAAAGGGTGATGTCGATAACTTGTCAAGTGCAATAAGCACTAGGAAAACAAGGTCCATACTGAATCTGTCATTGACCTAGAAGGGAGGTCCCAATGACTCCCATCATCATCCCAACTGTGCTCACATGTGGAACCTGTCACGTTAACAACATCGATAACATTCGAACACGAAGAAAGAAGTTATTTTGGAAACAGATTTAGGAGGCCAAGCCCATGAAAGCCTTACCTGTACTAGAGTGGATGATGAACAGAAGATTAAAAACAAAAGCACCACACAATAAGCATAAAAACCTTAAAATCCTTTGTGGTTGAATAGTTACCAGCACTCTCCTTATGCTACACCCACTTTCTAGAACATCACCTGCATGATAACAAGTGCTCGCACGGAACGACTCAGGAAGCTTTGAAACTGCTCATGCTTTCCGCTGTAAACATGCCACCACCCTGCATATGGTTTGAACTTACCCGTCTGACATGAAACTAGCAGCCGGCCACTAGTTTCCCGTGGTGGTTCATTTGCCAAATGAGGCCCACACCTCCTACAGAGTCACATCATGACTTTTGATCAATTTTAAATTTTAAATGGAAGTGTCCTAGAAGGAACACTCTGATTTTAATGTTTCTATCTATAAACTGGAAGCCAGCTCCCTGGTGCTCCACACCCTTGCCTTTCACCACAACGCCACTGAAATATTAGGAATGGAGCCTGAGGCCTGGGGCTTCCCTACAGACTTTGTAATGCATTTGTGATAAAGCTGAAACCAGCCTTTTTTTTCTGGTTCTTAATAAGCGCATTTTCTAAAATATCATGCTAGTTTTCTCTCATCATTTTTTTCAATAGGATAGTTATAATAAAAACACAAGTTACAATCAGTCTTCTTATCATTACTCAAATGTAATATTAAGCATATTTCCAAGATGATGAGATCTCATTTTCTAGTCAATCAGATGAGTGATCAAAATGCTTTCTCCACATAACCCAGGAGGGACAAGTTATCCTGCAGCAAAGAGCTGGTTAAAGACTTTAACTTAGAATCAATAGTTTCAGCGCCAATACCAAGCCTTGCTGAAGTCCACGGTGTGTCAATATCCTCTCTAGCCCAAAGAGCAACATCCATTAAACTAAGCATCCTTGGATTTACTTAATTTGGCAGGGGGTGGTGGTGGTGGAGAGATAAAAAAATATAAAAGCTAACTTCCCATAGTAAAAAGTTTTCTTTATAACCCTAATCTATGGCTACAGGGATTGAATCAATCAACACACAATAATTCTAGGCATACCTGGCACATTTGAGATATACTGAGATTACTTAGAAATTACTCCAAGAATTATCTTAAAGACCTATTTTTACAACCTATTGCTTTATAAAAGGCAATTCTTTTTTTAAAGAAATACTTTTTTGTTGTTGCTGTTTTCCCTCAGTCATACCACCCCACCTCCACTCCCCCAAGAACAAACCAAAGTCACTGCTATCAAAGTGATTCCAAGTCCTGGCCACCGGATGGGGCAAAGCAGAACTGGCCCCGAGGTTTCTGAGGCTGTCGATCTGTATGGAGCAGAAAGCCTCATCTTATTCCTCTGGAGCAACCAGTGGGTGCACACTGTTGGCACCGTGGCTATCAGCCTGATGGGCAAGTCACTACACCACCACGGCTCTTTCCCTCATATATACGCAGAGAGTTCTGATATATATAAATAACGCACGTGGTCTACATGAAAATATTCACAGATGTAGCTTGAGATATGGTTACAGATGTCAAGTCTGATCAATAAGAACACAGGAATTAGCAATTCAATTTTTTTATTTGCTTGTATTTTTTAAAAATACTATTCAATTATTTGAGAAAACCATTTCCCAAACCTTTTCACCAATGTTTTAGAAATGCTAATAATATTTAGAATAAAAAAGTCCTTGGATATTATTATCTCTACAGTTCTATCTAGATAAGATAGGCTGGATAAAGAAATTAGAGAAGAAAACAACGGGACCTATGGTTCCTGGGGGCGGGGGAGAGGGGGAGGTGGGGGAAAGGAAGTGGTGTTAACCAATCCAGGGACAAGGGAACAACGAGTGATTCAAAACCAGTGGCATGGAGTGGGAGGATTGGTAGGGCTTGATCAAGGGCAATATAACCGAGAGGAATTACTGAAACCCAAATGAAGGCTGAGCATGATAGTGGGAAAGAGGAAAGCAAAAGGAAATAGGGGAAAGTAGTGGGAGGCAAAGGGCATACATAGTAGAGACCTAAATACAGGCATGTACATATATAAATGTATTTATATATGATGTGGGGGAAAAGATCTATGTGCATATATTTATAGGTTTAGTAGTAAGGTAGCAGATGGACATTGGGCCTCCACTCAAGTACTCCCTCAATACAAGAACACTTTGCTCGACTAAACAGACATTCCGTAATACCCACCTTCCCGACACTATTGCTGAAGACAAACATGTGCATGAGCAAATGTGGTGAAGAAAGCTGGTGGTTCCCGGCTAGCAAAAGATATATATAGCACCTGGGGTCTTAAAGGATTGAAGGTAAACAAGCAGCCATCTAGCTCAGAAGCAACAAAGCCCACATGGAAGGAGCACACCAGCCTGTGCAATCACAAGGGGTTGAAGGGACCAGGTATCAAGTACCAAAGAACCAAAAATCAGATCATCGTGAATGAGGGGGAGTGCGGGGTCCCAATGCCCATCTGTAGGCAACTGGACATCCTTTTGTACAGGGGTAGCAGGGAGGAGATGAGTCACTCAGGGTGCAGTGTAGCATGGATGAAACACACAACTTTCCTCTAGTTCTTAAATGCTCCTCCTACCCCCCACCCCCACCCCGCAAATATCATGATCTCAATTTTACCTTACAAATCTGGTTAAACCAAAGGATGTACACTGGTACAGATATGAACTGGAAACACAGGGAATCCAGGACAGATAAACCCCTCAGGACCAGTGTTGAGAGTGATGATACCGGGAGGGTGGAGGGAAGGTAGAGTAGAAAGGGGGAACTGATTATAAGGATCTATATATCATCTCCTCCCTTGGGGATGTACAAGAGAGAAGTGGATGAAGGGAGACATCAGGCAGTGTAAGATATGATAAAATAATAATAATTTATAAATTGTCAAGGATTCATGAGGGAGGAGGGAGTGTGGAGGAGGGGAAAAAATGAAAAATGAGGAGCTGATTCCAAGAGCCCAAGTCTAAAACAAATGTTTTGAAAATGATGAGGGCAACGAATGTACAAATGTGCTTCACACAATTGATGGATGTATGGATTGTGATAAGAGATGTATAAGCCCCCATGAAATGATTTATTTTTAAAAAATCCATGAATCACTTACAACAAAGGCAATAGGGTGAAAGATTGGGAACACAAGTAATGAAACAGGCAACTTCAAGCACTCTTTGAAGTTAAATAGGTAAACGCAGAACAGGAGACTACAGCCCTGAGTTCTTACTTTGAACCCACAAATGCCTACTCGTTCTTCAATGTTCAGTGCATGTATCCCAGGGGTTATGAAACTGACCAAGCCTTCCTTTTCCTTTCTAACTTTGAAAACAACTTCTCTTTATTTTCCCTGTTTCCTGCTTTTCCATTCCAACCAATGTCTTAGTCAATAAACACCCACAATTGCATCACTTTGGAAGCTGAGCCTCTCCCCTCCACCAATTGACTATTCATGATAAAGAGACCCCTGGCTTCCCCACGGAGTTCAAAATGGAGACTTTTAGAGCTCATTGAGTATATTAATCCTGTCCAGTAGTAACTCTCCGTAGTATGTTAGTACCATTTGGCACACCACGTTTAAGGCATTTATGCTGACTCAGCCAAGATCTAAAGTACAGATGACTAATTATGGTTTTAAAATCCGATGAATCACTCACTAACTTTACACTGTCAAGTTTAAATTTAAATCCACTTAGGGGCCCTGAATTCTATTTTGATTTCATTCTATAGCCTAGCTATAAAGTCCAATCAATGGGATTCCTGAGTAAGAGCGACAGGACCGCAATGCTACAGTCCTCCAGGAGACCCGGTGCCCTACTGTGGTCTGGACAACACCTGACTGCAGACTGGTGTGACTCACCCGCACTGTCACGGTGCCCTTCGGCCTTGCTGTGCACTATAGACTTAGGTGCGTGTTCCACGAGGGCAATGTCGCACGGTGACCCAGGAGGTTTGGATTGAAATAGCAAGTCTTGCCCTTTTCTTCTCCATTTCTTAACTCCATTTCCAAATTCCATTCATTGTGCAAATTGGAAGCACACGAATAGTGGACGAAAGGGGCCACATCTGTCAGTGGTTCCCTGGGAATCACCAGAAAGCCTATTTCTGATTGGAGTTGCCTTGGTTAACTGGACTGAGCTAATTGGGTAAACTACGGGCTGTACTTTCTCTATCCAATGAAGTGATACTGATGATTGGTGCATTGAGTCCTTCACGGCATGCAAGGTTAAATAACTTGTCCAGCCAGTCGTTGCTTGGGCCAAGGGTAGCAAACATGTCCTTTTGACTCCAGAGTCTAAGGTAGACCCTATACTAACACACAACCACGCGGCTAGAGCAGTCTAGTGACAAAGTTCATGATTTATTTCCTAAGTTAAATTGCGCTAATGAAATAAACAGTAATAATCATAGAGATCATCCCAGTCCAGGCTAATACTAAACTTTAATGTCAAACTGGCCGATCAATCTTTGTATTGCTGCTGAAATGCCTTTGGGTTCCTGTAGTTTTACAACAGAGATCTCGTTACTACTGCTGGGCTGAGAGTTCCCCTTTCGCGGTTTACAAGTGAAGAGAAGGTGACTCGGGGAGGCCAGCGAACATCACCAGCGTCACGCATCAAACCGCAGACCAGCTGATTCTGATCAGGAGATTCTGGCTCCTAGCAACCTTACAGGACAGGGCAGAATTGCCCCCACAGGTTTCCCAGGCTGCAAATCTCAATGACATTTTTTTCCCCTGCAAAGCAGCTGATGGGTTTGAACGGTCCACCGTTTGGTTTGGTTTGGTTTGGTTTGGTTTGGTTTGGTTAGCAGCTGACTACTCTAACCTGAGCTTCTTACCAGTATCACAGGTAAGGAACCAGAGAGGCTTTGGGATTCTCTTTGATTTTCCCTTCCTCCACCTCTTCAGGCACTTCCTCAAGGCTCTTTTGACTTCTCGTTCTTGGAGAGACCCAAGATTAAACATCAGTGCAACAAGTGAGGTGCTTCCTCCGTCTGCCCTGCTTTAACCTTGCCTCTGGCTCCCACAGCTCCCACACTGCTGAAAATGCTGTCATGACAAACGAGAGCCAGGAGAGGTATCAAGCTCACAAATGTCCTGCAGGAGAATCAACTTGATCTTCAAAACCCCAGAGGGAGTTGCCTACTAGCAGGGCTTGCAAGGTAATTGAACGGCTTCACTGTTAGCAGGGTCTAGGCCACATTTGGGGGTCACTTCCCTAGCCCCCAGCTTACCAACCTTCAAAAGGAACATGGGAAAAGAGGCCTCTGGGTAATCCTGGGCAAGATTCCAAAGTAAACACTGCTCAGCACTGCTTTAGCTCTGGCTCCCCGCATCAACTCTTCACAGGACAAACAAGAATGGATTTTCAGCAGGGGACGTGTGATGCTGACTTCCTTCCCAGGGACACAGTCCCTAATGGGCTGAGGGCGCGACACACCTCATACCTCGGCCTCTACAGGGCTGCCTCCAACGTCTTCCATCTTCATTTATTGTAAACACAAGATGGACTTTCTGTGTTGTTTCACTATAGCCCTGACTGGCCTCTATAGCCTTCCCACGCCAAGCCTACAGTTGTTACCACTGGCCCCAATCTAGGTTAATTCTAAAACATACGTAGTAAGCAGCCATTGCCACTGAGCTCAAGTCCATACAGGATTCAAGAAAATAGCGTGCTTTGAAATAATGAGGGATACAAAGTCGGAGAACATCTGGAATAGTGACTGCAAGGCAAAGCTCTAAACTGGGTATAACCCAGCACAAAAATGTACGGTATTCGTGCAAAATGATTTTTCTACCAATTGTAAAATGTAATAATCTCTATTTTTCCCTCTTCCTAATTCTTCTAAACGCCAAGATTCCTAGGGCAATTATCCTGGTGACCTTTTCAACAATGTAGACGCCCACAAGAGGTCAAACTTTCAACTATCAACAGGTGAGTGTAGAAGGTACTTCTCAGGCAATTTAGTAGATTTAATCAAAAGGAAGGTTTGGATTCAGCCAGCTCACCTTTGAGGTGGGTGCCCAGACGCATGAGCTCCATTCTGACCAAACTGATGGGTTCCGGGAGGTGGGGGGCCTGGAGGCAGCATCCCCCCAGGAGTAGCTGTTCCCAAGGGCCCTGTTGGCTTCATCATACCTGCAACAAAAGGGCACATATTTAGAAGAGTAGGGCACTGACCTGTAAAAAGAAAGAAACCAAGGTTAAAAAAATAAACTAGATGGTGTTAAGACAGTTTCTCCCTTTGAACTTGCTTGAACTACTAAATGCAGACCTGGCAATAAGGCCGTGGTGGTTCAGAGTTCGAATCATTGCCTTCCAAGCAGGAGACCCAGTTTGACAATGAGCAGTGAGCACAGCCAGCACCCACCTGTCGGTGGAGGCCCCATGTTGCTATCACATTAGACGGATTTCCATGGAGCTTTCAGAAAAGACAAACTAGGAAGAAAGGCCTGCTGATTTTCTTCTGAAAAGTCAGCTAATTAAACTTTATGGAGTACAATGATCTAATCGGAAACTGACCATGTGCATGACACAGGACCGGGAATTGCTTTCTTCCGCTGTGCTGGGGCTATGAGGAGTCGACAGCATGGAGCTATCTGCCCGTGGCTTTGGGCATCATTATTTGGCTGCCATAATGATAAGAGAGCAGGGAAAGGGACTAATTTTAACACTAAACAGAAATTAAAACAAGGAAGAACCTTCACATCTGGTATGATGTGATAAGAAACATGAAAGGATCCAGAAAAAAAAAGTGAGTTGGATATTGGAAAAAACATCTGGAAAAAGAGAATCAGAAAGGAAAGAGTATTCCAACACCAAATATGGAAAATCGCCCCGCAAAACAAAAGCGCCTTCGAACCGGTCTAGTGTCACTAAAGCTCAAGCAATGGAAATGGAGAACAGCAACTGCACCCTTAATAAATTAAAAGCACATCCTTTGGAAGTTGATCATTTATTTCTCCAGGGTCCCAAAGAGCTGAACGATGCGCAGCTGAGGGACTGCTCAAGTCCTCATACACCACGCAGCACACATACAATGAATGTATATGCTCCTGGCAGCCAGTGTGTTTTCCCCTACAAGCAGCTCTGCTCAAACACAGAGTGCCAAGATTTCACTGAAGATTGCTTTCAGTCATTAATACTCTTCTTCTAGCGACAGCACAGGCTCGCTGGCAGTGGGTTTGCTTCTGGTCTGAGAGGAACGGTGGCACGGGAGGACAATCTCGGAGCCTGGCTTGGAGCAGCTGGAGTCCTGATTTTGCTAGGAACCGCAGGACGCTGAGCAAGAACTTTGGGGACTTAAGCTTCCTCTGATAAAAAAGGCTTAATCAGTTAACTTGTGATACTTTAAAAAGAACAGGCATGACTCTTCTATTTGTTGTCTCGGCTCCAGTCCCGTTTTGTGGCCCTAGCTGCTGCCGTCACCTCCTCCTCCTGCTCCTGCTCCTCCTCCTCCTGTAGCCACTTCCTCCTGCTCCTGCTCCTCCTCCTCCTGTAGCAGGGTCGTCCATGACCTCTAACTGCCTCCTGCACATGGCTCCATCTGACTTCGAGACAGCATTGCACATTCAGCCTCTCCTTTCTGCTGTTCTCCTCCTCTGCTGTTAGGCCCTCACGTGCATCCACATGGTCAACAGATCGGCACACGTCAGGTCCCGCACTGTTCTCCAGTTCTCTGCTCGGCGGTTGTGCTGGAACCCACTGTTGCAGCCAGCTCCATCAGCTCACGGGGGTCTTCCTCTTCTTCAGTGACACTCGCCTTTGCCGAGCGTGATGTCTTTCACCAGGAGAGGATGTCACGGAGTCCCTGTGTGTGAGGAGCATTCTGGCGGCACTTCCTCAAAGACCGATTTGTTCACTCCTCTGGCAGTCCATGGTAAATTCAAGATACTTTTCCAACACCGTAATTCAAAGACATCAAACCCGTTTGGGTCTTCCTTCTTCATTGTCTACTTTTATGAAGAGACTGAAAACAGCATTGCTCGGATCAGGCGCATTTCTGTCCTCAGAGTGACATCTTTGCTTCTAAGGGTCATAAAGAGGTCTACTGTTAGCAGCCTTTTCCTCTGCAACCGAACGTCTGATTTCTCAACTGCTGCTTCCATACGCACTGACTGTGGAGCCGAGTAAAATGAAATCCTTGACAGTTTCGATATTTTCCACTTCTCTTCCTCTAGACAGTTTCATTCCTCCCAAATAGCAAGTGAACTGAGTAGATATGCTGTGGTCATCCATAAGGAGTTCGTTAGCCTGACATCATAATTTTGGGGAGAGAATGCTCTCAGATGCTTGGGCATTGTAAATTGGTCTGTAATTAGTGAAGTGGCAACTTTCATGAATAATATTCTTGAAATTTTTACAAAGCTTTCTCCCCTTACAATGGGATTCCCTATGCTTAAGAAATTATTTGAATTGACTCTGCACTGTCCTGTTTAGTAATGCTTCATATGCTAAGGCCAAAAATAATAGAGAGCTGTCAGTGACACTGTCCTGTGGTTTGAACAATCTGATGGGTTACCTGTGAAATGGTCATTGACTGTATGGTGGTGGCTTATGTGTGGCTGTGATGCTGGAAGCTGTGTCACTGGTATTGCAAATGTCAGCTGGGTCACCCAAAGTGAACAGCTTTCAGAGGCGCTTCCAGAATAAGAACAGACAATGAAGGACACAGCTCCCCACTTGGGAGGAGGAGCCACTAAAAACCTTGGGCACCCACTGATCACAGACACATTTTCACATATTTTGTTTGAAACAAACCCATGTATGCACAAACTGGAATCCTAGTGGCAATCCTTTCGGAGTCACTCTCATTTATAATTTATTGCACAACAAATACGATTCCGAAAACCATACAAGTTGGTTTGGGGGACAGAAAGTGAAAGTAGATGTTAGTAAGCCAGAGTACTATGTAGATGTAAAAACCACCCTTAATCAGGTTTCATACCCTTGGTACTATTGGCATTTGGGAACATTTGGTTGTTGGGGGGAGGGGGCAGGGGATGGGGGTAATAGTTGTGCACTATAAGATGTTTTCCAGGATTCAGGGCCTCTACCCACTAGATGCTAAAGACAACCAGAAAGGTTTCGAAACATTATCAAATGTCTTTTGGGGGCAAACTGCTCTAGATAAAACTTTTATATACAAAAAATATTTTAATTTCTTAAGTAAATTAAAATAGATTTTCCTCAGCGCCCCTCACATATCTATGGGAAAGGAATCAGAAAACTGTTCTGCTACACATGGGCACAACTGTTAGACACAAATCTTACTAAAACGTGTTCTGCTTTGTATGTTTGGAGACTAACCCCATAGCAATGATTCAAACTCATGCACTCATTCGACACACATTTAACATGGCTTTCAGGCACTCAAAGCTCCTGTGAACGAGACAACCCTGTAAACAAACAATTACTGCGCAGTGTTGTAGCTGTAAGATGCACAGGGACTACCTAACTCTTCCCAGGGGACCACCAAGAGCTCCAAGAGGAACAGCCTCTGTGAGCTGATCTTGAAGGGCAACACGCGTGTTTCAGGGAAGATGCGCAGAGTCCAGCAAGAAGGAAAAGTCTGAACAGAGACTTGAGACAGTGTGGCATGATCAAGGTCTGGCAACACAGTGGTCAGTGGAACCACTGTCAGGAAAAGTAGCCAGACCAAAGGTCGTCCCTGCAGTTGGAGTTGGACTGCAAAGGCCGGTGTGTCATTTGGACTCTGTTCCCAGGGCAAAAGGGAGTCAGTATCATTGTTATCTGCACAGCCAGGGCCTCCTCTTGGTCACAGGACTGGCATTTTAAAAAGTGCACAGAAAGAACGAGAATTAACGTCTATAGCAGTGGTTCTCAACCTTCCTAAAGCCGCGGCCCTTTCATACAGTGCCTCATGTTGTGGTGACCCCCAACCATAACATTATTTTTGTTGCTACTTCATAACTGTAATTTTACTATCGTTATAAATCAGGCGACCCCTGTGAAAGGGTCATCTGACCCCCAAAGGGGTTGCAACCACAGGCTGAGAAACTGCTGGCCTACAGGGAACACTGTGAGTATTTTATTAGGGAAGGAACACCACATTGTGAGAAGGAACGAAGTATTGCTATCTGAAACCACAAGTTGGCATTACTACAGTGGCAGAGACTGTAGACTGTCTTCTCCATCACCACCGATGACGCTGATTAACTCATTGCGACTCCATGTGCTTCAGCGGAGGGCTGTGGGCCACAGGGTTGCCATGGCTGTGACCTTGCAGCATTCCACAAGACCTTCCTTCCAAGGTGGCTCTTGCTGGATCTGAACTGCTAAACTTTCACTTGGAAGCTTTTACAGCAATGAAGAGCTCCCTGAAGCCAGCTTGCTGGGAGCCACTGAGTCGATTTCAACTCATGGCAAACCCATGTGTCAAGAGCAGAATTGCCCCACCGGATTTTCAAGGTTGTCATTTGACCCAAAGCCTCACCACAGAAAAGCATACCTTGAATTTGATATTCAATCTGATAAACCAAAACCATAATTAAATAACCATTTGTGGTTAAAGAAAATGTTTATCTAAAATAAACAAAGATACACTCCGGATAGTGTGCATAAGTAGCCTCTCCATCCCCCACAGTCCCTCCCTAGTTCTCAAACATCAGTCCTTCTGGTCTCTCAGCTTCCACAACGGCTGGCAATGTCTGGGATACTCTGCCTTACCCCAACTGGAGGAAGGTATGTGACTAGCCCCTAGTAGACAGAAGCTACGAATGATCGTCAATATACTAGTGTCCGGGCAACAGAGAATGATCTGGTTCCAAAGGCCAACAGTGCTGAGGTTGCGAAGCCTTGCTCTAAACGGTAGAGTGCTTAGCCCTGGTTCCTGTAGCTCTTCCGAAAACGTACATCTTGATCCTGCCCCTCCCAGGTAAAAAGGCTTCATTGGCACCTAAAACTAAAAAGCCACGCCAGTTGCTGTGAAATCAACTTCAGCTCCGGGTAAGCCCATGTGTTTCAGAGTAGACTGTCTTCACCCTCACCACCGGATGCTGTGAGGTTAACTGAACTCACTGTGATCCAATGACTTCAGCGGAGCACTGTGGGCTCCAGGGTTTGCCTGGCTAGGACCTTTCAGAAGCACACCGCAAGACCTTTCTTCCAGGGGTGGGTTCGAGCCATCACCTATTGGCTGGAAGCTCAGCACTTAACAGTTCGTGCTACCCAAAACTTTTTGGTGGCGCCCTTCTGACCTTAACGCAGCAGTTCTCAACCTGTGGGTCGTGACCCCTTTGGGGGTTGGAAATACCCTTTCACAGGGGTCTCCTGATTCATAACAATAGCAAATTTACAGTGATGAAGTAGCAATAAAAACAATTTTTTTAATCGTTTGGGGAGTCAACACAACATGAGGAACTGTATTAAAGGGTTGCGGCATAAGGTTGAGAACCACTGCCTTAAAGTCTTAATTCCTTAGATGGTGCCACTCCCCCCCCCTCCCCCCGAGAACAAGGCTCACTAGTTACACTCTGCCCCAGCAAGGGGAAGGTCCTCAAGGAAGGCACCTCTTCTAGCCCAGCAAGCTGCCTCCTTCCCCGACCAGCTCTCACTCAATAAGATCTACGTCACCCCTAAGTCTTGGTTCAGTGCCCTGGCCATGAGCTTCCATGACTTCTGCATCACAGGCTTTGCCCCTGAAGTCAGCTGACTTACTGCATTTCCCATCGGGTAATCCCCATTGAGCTGAGGGCAGTGGTGGTTTCCGTGGCAGAATGCCTGACTTCTAGGCAGAGACACAGGTTTGATTCCTGGCCAATGCACTTCAATCAAGCACAGCTACCACAGCCACTAGCTACCTCTTAGTGGAGGCTTGCATGGACAGAGTTCAGCAGAGCTTCCAGACAAAGACAGACACAGGAACAAGACGGGGTGATCTACATCCCAAACCAGCCAATGACAACCCTCTAGAATACAATGACCACAGAGTCACCATAGGCCAGTGGTAGACTAGATGGCAGCTAACAGCAGCAACAAAAGGACTCAGATTAGGCTCATTTTACTCTTTGTTCCAACGCCGGTATCAAACATTTTACTCACTTAATACGCCTGCTAAATCTCTTTTCACACAAGACTACAAAAGACAAAAGACAGACTGCCGACAAGTCCGTTCTGACCGATAGTGACCTTATAGGGCAGAGCACACTGCGCCGTAGGGTTTCCACGGCGGTAGCTCTATGGGAGCTGGCAGTCTCATCTTTCTCCCACAAAGTGGCTAGTAGATTTGAACTGCAGATCTCAAGGCAGCAGTCTAATGCAGAGCATTAGCTTGACAGAAAACACAATAGTCACAAACGGAGATATGGCATGTGAGACGTACGGAGCAAGCACCGGCCAGATCTAGGATTACAACTGGGTTGCCTGAGTCTGACAGAATCTTCATAGGCACCTCCACAAGAGTAGAAATTAAGACATAAGAAGGAGGGCTGGGGTAGTTTGGTGGCAGTTTTAAATAAAACACCATAATGTATAGACCGCTGTAACACAGAGTATGATAGCCTAGTATGGACTAGGTAGAAAGGTTTAAATTCAAGCATGAAGAATTCATTTCAACAAAGACAGCCTTTTAGAACGTTGGTAAACACCAGGACCTGTTGCTGCTGAATGCTGCAGCAGCTTATCCTTCAACTAATTCACGGAACGGACACTTAATGTCCATCTTCTCTGCTTCAGACACATTGCTTATTACACAATGGGTGCACAGACTTGAGGTCTACCCCGATGTATGCCAACAGAGGGCTTCTCATTAAATTTGAAGGGGCATATTGGTCAGAAAATGCCTCCGGGCATTATAATCGAGCCCTAAGGCGCATGCTTCCTCTGAAAGTCACTCTGAAACAGCAGGGAATGGTTTGAAGCAGACAGCATCCCAGAGAGGGCTAATAATGAGTTGGCTACTTTAGGTCTCCAGGTGAGAGAGGGAGGTTCTGACCGAGGAGTGAGAGAGCACCGGGGCGGAGAGATGGCTATAGGACTCCAACAGAATCAGAGTGGCCCCATTCTCCAATGCGAACTGAACGAAACAAAAGAAATATTATTTTTTTCTGAAAAAGTGAAGTTTCTGAATGGGAAAAGTGAATAAAGACTAGGGAAAAAAAGTATGTTTTTTTTTTTTAATTCTAAATTGTTTGGGACATAACAAGTTCGTTACGTCTACATAATTGGTAGATAATTGGAAATACCGGCCTGGCGCCTAGGAGAGAGATCCTGGGCAGGAGAAATAGATCTGAGAACGTAGCAGTCAATATGGAATGACATGGATGGAGGGAAACTGGACAAAGTTTTAAGAGGAGAAGAGACATCAAGAGAGAACTTAGAAAAAGAACAGCACTTCAGAGAGAAGGTGGGTCCTTGGAAAGAGATGCCCAGGAAGCAAGCAAAAACCAGCAAAAGGACCGTATCACAGAAATCAGAGGCGGAGAGAATTTTCGAAGAAGGAAAAAGAAAGTACTAACTAGTATCAAATACGACAGAGAACAGGACACCATCTCCCGCTTTTGGTAACAGGCCACGGATGACCACAGCGAGACCACTGGCGGGGTGGTGGGGGTGAGCCCAGTGTGGAGTTGAGACAAGGAAAGACAATGACGATCTCTCGTAAGGTCAACACTTGTTAGCAGATGGCCGTACAGAGGGGAAGGACGTGTAACTAACACAGAGGGTCATACTCAGGTGTGTCCTAAATGCTGTCACACATTTGATTGCAGTCAGGGACCTGACTCCACCACATAGAGGCTGTGTGATCTTGGACTAATCATGTAATCCGAGATCAGTGGTTCTCAACCTTCCTCATGCCAAGACCCTTTCATAGAGTTCCTTGTGTAGTGGTGACCCCCAACCATAAAATTATTTTCATTGCTACTTCATAACTGTCATTTTGCTACTGTTATGAATGGGGCAACCCGGGTGAAAGGGTCGTTGGATCCCAAAGGGGTCGCGACCCACAGGATGAGAACCGCTGCCCTAGATAGTCCATGTCCTTCGCTGCACAATGGGGCTAATAACCTAAGGCAGAGGGTTGCGTGAGGATGAATTAAGATAAGACACAGAAAGCTTTTAGGACTAGTTTAGTACATGGTAAGCACAAAAAGGAATAGTTGAGAATTACCCAAAGGTTAAGGGGGGATGAACTATCAAATAGAAAGAAATTACAGGAAAACTGGTGGCTTCCAAAGGGTCTTGAGAGGTTTGAATGTAAACGTCTGGCAGAAGATGAGGTCCAGATAAGAGGAGAGATGTCTCAAAGTCTTCCAATTTAGGGGGACACGAGAAACTGACACTGGGATCATATTCTGCAACAAACTGCCTGTGGTTGCTAACAGCAAGCCTTCCCACGGGGCTCAGTTGTCCCCTCACTGACCGCACTCTCTGCTCTCTCTGTATGGTATTCAGATATCTAGCCTGTATTCCAGGTATTGACTCAATCCAAGTGGGCCCTAAGAGTTACTCACTGATTCCTACATAGCTCACGTCCACAAACAATTTCATTCAAACTCTCCAGAGTTTTCTCAAGTTTCAGGAGCTCTATTACTCCCAAAACTTTCAGAGAGCTGGGAACCAGCAGATCTGAAACAAGCCTCATACATGTTCCCTGAAGCTTGGTCCCTCTGGAAAAGGGTGGGGCTTCATGACATAAGCTTTTATCAGAAACATATTTGTTGGGGGCACTGCATTACTATTTTTTTCCCCTACCTCTGCCCTTAATGACAAGACTCACTGTTGGGTACCATATTGTCAAACACAACCAATATTGCTGAATAATTATTTCAAGCAAGACCATGTTTGACATTATTAGCACTGAGTAATCTTTAGTGTGAGAGTGTAATATTTTTCTAATAGGAAATCATTTGCATAATATGATTGTCAAGACACTTTTGGCGATTCTGATACATATATGTAACGGAATAGTACTCATTCAGGAGGAGACACAAAGTCTCGAGCCATGCTACAATATGGATACAACTTGAAGAAATTCTGCTGCATCAGGTAAGGCAATAACAAAGGGACAAATATAGTGTGACCTCACTTATTTAAAAAAAATACAAGAAAAGGTAAATGCATGGAGACTAATGTTTCCCAGTGGTCACCAAAGGCAGGATAACCCAAAAAACTCATGACCATAAGTCAATTCCAACTCATAGCGACACTATAGGGCGGAGAACCGCCCCTCTGGGTTTCCCAGACTGGAAACATTTTCTGGAAGCAGGAAACCTCATCTTTCTTCCAAGAAGCAGACTGCTGGAGTTGAACTGCTGACCTTGTGGTTAGTAGTCCAATGCATAACTCACTAACCTACTAAAGGTCCTTAAGGGCAAGACAGAGGGGGTTATTTCTTCTGGAGTACTGACTGAATTTATGCTAAAAAAATTTCATTGCCCAAAGGCAGCAATGCAGTCAGTTATTTTAAGTGCACCTCTAAAAAGTTTAATGGCTCACAGTTGTGTGTTAGATGCCTTTGCAACAGCAACAAAGAGTAGTTGCTGAGGCTGCTGAAGCACAACTAAGCGCATCATGGAATGTGGGCCCTTGCTTTGGAGACTGAAGGTCATGGTTTCAGCTAATTGGCCTAATAATGTGTGTAGTGTTTCTCTTCTACCACATAGTTGGTTGTGTGGTGCCTGGGGCCTTAAAAGTTTACACGCAGTTACTCAAGGCACAACACTTGGTCTCTATACTATACTCCAGGAAAAAACGGAGGAAAGAGTCAGGAACTGGAGGTGGATGTGGAAGGTATGGCTAATTGCCTCCAGGCACAACTGCCTCTTTTGCCAGGAAAACAGGACTGGACAGTGCTTTGTTACTGTTATTGGACATTCTGCTCGAATTCTATCGAAGAATGCCAATCAAAAAGAGAAAAATGCAGAACAGACCTTTAAATTCCCATGGAATCCAAATTTACTTAGAGCCATGGAGGCTCCAAGAACCCCTGAGACACTGCCCTGAGATAACCTTTGAACCTTAGATGGAATCTATCCCCTCAGGTCTTCTTTCCAGCACGGCAGGGGAGGTGGGGAAAAGGGGGAGCTAATCACGGTGAGCACAAGAATGAAGAATATGTTCTAACATTGACCCTGGTGGGGATTGTGCAACTGTTCTTGATGTGATTGGACTACTGAATTGTATGATGTGTGAAATATATGGCAATAATAATGTTGGGGGAAAAAACCCAAACCCAAACAGTAGTTTAGCCCCATTAGTATAGAAAAAATAAAACCCAATAGTAGTGTAGTCCCATTAGCATAGAATGTCTGCGTGGTCATTATACTCCTGTAAGAGCTGCCAGTATGGAACTGAACAGACAACTGGAAAGATCAGACAGAAACCTTAGGGGGCAGCAAGTTCACGAGAATCGGGGAGGAACAGCTCAGAAGGGGAGGGTGAGAACAGCCACACCACCCAAAGAACGCAATCAACATCACAGAGGTATACATGTAAAAACTGTTGAATGGGTGCTTGTTTTTGCTATGTATAGTCACAATAACAAAAGATGAAACAAACTACTGTGGCTTTTACAAATGTTGCTAATTCACAGTCCTAGTAGTGTAGGGGTTATGCACTGGGCTGCTAACTGCAAGGTCAGCAGTTCAAAACTACCAGCTGCTCCATGGGAGAAAGATGAGGCTTTCTACTCTCCT
This sequence comes from Tenrec ecaudatus, assembly GCF_050624435.1. NCBI lineage: Eukaryota > Metazoa > Chordata > Mammalia > Afrosoricida > Tenrecidae > Tenrec > Tenrec ecaudatus. The sequence continues at coordinate 100,995,246 of NC_134532.1, read as the reverse complement.
AGTTACAGCCTCGGAAACCCACAGGGGCAGTTCCACCCTGTGCTGGAGGATCACTGTGAGTTGGATTGACTTGATGGCAGATGCCAGTGAGGGTTTCCTTTGTTGCTGTTGCTTTGGAATGAACATCCATGCAAGTCCATCAGGAAAAGCAAAACCGCAGAGAGACGGCTCTGCCTTGCACCGGTATTTGAAAACCTAGCAGGGAGTATTCCATGCGAGAGCCACGTTGGGATGTGGGTTTCTTTTACTTCAGATCACCCTATAATCTCAAGCAACCGCATCATACAGTAACCATAAACGGCTTTCAGAGTTATTTTCAGCCTTGGAAGTCAATAATCACAAGAGAAGTTGAAATAAAGTACTTACTTGGTAAAGAGGCTGTGTGTGACGGGTCACCATAGTGTCCGTAGTGTGGTGGTGAAAGGCCTATTCCAGGTTGGGCCTGAGAGTAGGGGGGTGTAGCAACATAACCTTGTTGACTCATTATGAAAATAGCATTCCAAGGGATAGCTCCTCAAAAGAATCCTGAAATAGGAAGGAGGGGGGGGACAGAGGAGGCGAAGTCAACAAGAATGCTATCAAAAAGGAAAAAACAATGAATAAACGTGGGTGACGGTCAGAGAAGAGGGACAACCATCAGAAGCATTAGGCATCTTCATAGGAGACAATACTGTAAGGCACAGCCTTCTCCCCTCCAGCTAGCCTACCGAGAGTTCTATAGAACTCAGGAAGCGATTTCAACAATCCTGGGCAAATTCTCTGTTATGTCTGGATCCCAACTGTCAATTGCTTTTCCCTGGAAGCAGACTGTTTGGGGCCTTTGGTGCCCATGGCCCCAGTTCCGCCATGACAATCATCTTACTGCATCCCATTGGCTGGTGAGCATAAGCACCGCCCATCCACCACCACAGTCATGTCTGACTCACAGAGACCCCCACGTAGGGTTTCTGACTGTAGGTCTGTAATCAGATGCGCTGTGTCTTTTTCAGTGCTCTGGGGCTTAGTCATCTTCAACAAGCAATAACAGGCAGTTGGGATAAAGAGAAACCAAGAATCCAATAAGTAGAGCAGAAGACAAAGTCATTGATAGCGTGTTAGTTGATAAGCCACCGTTTAACCAAGCCAAGTGCCAGCTTACAACCATGAGAGTTGTCAGTGGTTTCTTAAATACATCAGAATCCCCTTCCAATTTAAATGCTATCCCATCCCTGAGAACATATGCAACTGAACGTGAGAAACTATGGGGGACAGTGCACTTGGCCGTGCACAGACACACAGAGACTTGCAAATCCAACGGAGTCATTTTGACTCTACTCAGAATATAATCATCCAATTAGCTTTGATTTTTTTCATCTTTACAAGTTTTCAAAAGAGATAGTTCATAAGATGGATCGTTTTAAATATATACCTTGAGGTAGAATAAAAACAAAACCAGACCCAACTGCTAAGAGAAGTAGGTTCTCCTTCCAGACCTGTCAGTACTTGGGCTACTAAGAATAAACTGAAGTCCCTCTCTGGGCCTCAGTTTCCCTTTGATAAAATGAAGCTTCTCTGATCCTTTCAAGCTATGAAACACCTGTTCTGCCATTTCTTTTTGGTTTCTTCACCAGGCTCAAAAACATGTCCTTCCATTTGTTATTGTACGGTAAGAAGAGATGGATCTATCTGCTCTAAGATTTAGAATAAATGGATTTCTACTCAGAAAGTGGCATTCCAAGTGTAAAGCCCCAAATTTCCATTTGGGTTTGCTTTCCAATCAAGTGATCATCTTCTAAAATTACAGTGCAGGGGATGAAATGAACGTAGGAAGGGAGCAAGGCCTCTGCTTCTGCTTGCAAGAAGTGGGAGGTAACCTGCAAGGAGGGGTAGGCAAAGAACTGCCCATCTGCTTTGTTACTGACAACACTTCTTCCCTCCTCCCACCTCTGAGCGAGACGTGGCAGCCTGAGCTTTGGTCAAGCTCACCTACCAAGCCCATTTCGGCACGACACACACAAACCTACGCGGCAGCCTGTTGCTGGGGACACACCAGAAGGGCTGGGACGTTCACTCCAAAGGGCAAGAAGCAGCCCGATTCCTCCTCACCGCCCTGGAAGGCATTTGCTTCCTCACTCAACCCCTCTGCCACGTCAAACTTCCTCGCAGAGTCAGAGCACCAAGTTACAGAAATCTGACTCAGCTTCCAGCGGCGACATGGCAGCAAGCCACTTGGCCCGGGAGCAGGCCTAGGGTGGAAACGTGGGCAGCTCCAGTCCCACAGCGACCCCCGCCCCCTCCGCGGCCCACTGTCACCCGGCAGCGCAGGCCGCCGTGCACTTCCCACCGCGGTCCAAGTTCGGGCCCGGGACAAATCCCAGTCGCTCTAGGGATGTCCGGAAGCTTCTCAGATCCAGTTACCATTTTTACTATGAGTAATTCAAACATCCCCTTCCTCAGGGAAGGAGGAAATTTAAGTTGTTACGAAAAGAAAACCGCTGTCAGTGGCAATGGAATTCCAGGGGCTCCCGAGGACCCTAACCCAGTAGTGTGGCATCCCCAGGACACAAAGGTGGGGGCCGGGGCGGCCCCCCCCCAAAAAAAATATATCCACGCCCACCTCCCCCCTCCACGATTAAATTGCACGAACCCGCTCAAGGAGCAAGGTCTGAGTGTCTTCTCCCTCTGCCCCGGCCACAGGTGAGCACCCCGCCTCTCGGCAGCCACCCCCCCCACTCGCGCCGAGCACCCCACTACTGCCCCGAGGGAGGGGGTTGTCCCGCCTGAGCGCAGCCGGGCGAGGCATTACCTGGACCCGCTCCCTCGCGCCGCTGGCTTCCGAGAGGCTGCGGCTCTGCTCCCGGCGCCGGTGGCCCCTGCTGACCCAGCTCCCGCCGCGCCTTCCCGGGCCGGCGTCCCCACAGCCTGGCTCCACGCACCGAGTTGCAGCTGGGCTGGGAACTGCCACGTCAAGCACTCCCGGCTGCGCGCGCCCGGCGCCGGGGCTTGGACCAGCGGCCGCGCTCCCGCCGGCGCACGCGCGCTGGCCCCAATGCGGAGGGCGGGGCGGGGCTGCGGGGAGGGGCGGGGCTTCGGAGGGCGGGGCGGGGCCGTGCCAGCCACGCGGCCGCCTCGCCCTTCCCTTCCGTCTTGTTTAGTTGGTTTCCTTTCCAGGAGTCCAAGACTTTAGGGTTGCCATAGGTCAGAGCCGCTTTTGCAGCGTGCCGCCCGGTGGGAGAAGGGGGGCGCGTACCGAGCGGGCGTGCATCCGTTCATCCTTCCAGTCAACAGGTTACAGACTCAGCCCTTCCTTCAGGGCCTCTCCGGGTAATCACTGGGGTCTTCCTGGTGCTGCACTGCCCACCACGATGGGAAATGTCCGCTGCCAGACCTGAGGACACTGTGGCGAATCTGGCTCTACACACCGACTGATGACACGCTCTGGCAAGACAGTGGATGGAACGTCCGTGACAGGCTGGCGGCCTATAAAATTGGGGGGTTGGGAGGGAAGGGGCATCCCAACTGAAAAATAATGAAGTGTTTTATGGGAAGCAGCTGTTGCTAGGTTCTGTTTAGCCCTTTGCATTATAGCCGTGTGTGCGTTGTCTATAAAGTAGAATGGCTAATCTCGACCCCAAACAGGGGTCCTGATGTGCGTAATACGCCTCTCCTGATATGCTCAGTTGGCTCATAGGCATGGGAAAAGTGGACAGGGACAAAGGCATACCAAAGAAAAACTGGGGCCTTTGAATTTTCGGGCTGGCGAAGAATATTGAGTATCTCAGTGCCACTGACTCGGTTTGGACTCGTGGCGACCCTATTGGACAGAGTAGAACTGAGCTTCTGGGTTGCCCGGACTATAAATAGTGAGGAAGCAAAAGCCTCCTGCTGACTAGCTGATAGTTTTGAACTGCCAAATTTGTGATTACTGGCGATTAGCAGCCCAATGAGAAAATGACAGAAGATCACATCTGACCTCCTTGAGCTACACAAAGAAGAAGTAGAATCTACCTCCATCTCTGCCCCAGGATGATTTCTATGACCCGGAGGACAGACGGGCTCCCACCTCCACCTTTATGCTAATTAAGTCAGCAATCCACACTTTTTCTGGGTTTAGTAATCCATTGCAACACCCACACAGAGCTCACATAGAATCTTCACTATTACGGTGGGTTATTAGGGAAGTTAACAAGTTACCACAAGCCAGGATTAGAAAACATCAAGGATACGCAGTCCTTTGTGCAGAGCAGCGTCCTCACAGCAATGCCAGTAGTCCGGTCTCCTTACTCACTTTTAGCCCCTCAACCCCATAGCCTCTGCATCTAGTCTATAGGCCGGGACACGGCTGTGCTGTCTTGTGGTTCCAGTGCTGGGGCTTCTTATGCCTCTCTGCTGCCTCAGCTATATCAGGCAGGGAATTCTCACATACTCTTCCTTGTGGCTCTTCTTTCTTGGCGTTTCTTCTTCTACCTTCTGAGATGTACCACTCTTGAACTCAGCAGAACAGAAAACTGGACCAATCCTTGCGTTAGAGACATTTTGTGGGATTACAAAGACTATGGCTAGATGAGCATAACAAGCAATGTAACTTCACTGCAACCATGAACTTCCAGAAGATTGAACAAATCTGTTTCAGAAAAGTGCTGCCAATATACTCTTTAGAAGCAAGGGTGGTGGGATTTGTCTCATAGATGTTGGACGGGTATTCAGACAGAAACAAGCCCTGGAGAAGGGCATCCTGCTTCATAAAGTACATGGTCTTCAGAAAAGGGGATGACACTGGACGAGGTGGATTGACACGGTAGCCACAGCAATAGGCTCAAATAGCCAAGACTGAGGATGATGCAGGAATGGGAGCGTTTTGGTTTTTCTATAGCACCTACTGGCACCTAACAACCTCTTGTGTATTTATTCAAGGTTCTCTTTGCTGTACTTGAGAAACAGCTGAGAAGGGCTCCTGTGTCGTGCCTGGAATTTGAACAATCTCTCTTATCCTAAAATCAGGACTACTTAAGCTTAGTTTCCCAACCCCCCACCCCCACTGCTAAATAGAAAGGTCTTTAATCAACTCTTGGTTTGGCAGTTTAAATACACTTGTTGAAGCTTACAAGAGTAAATGCATGCCATTGTTTGTTTGTTTCAAAGTACACTTTTCTGCCCCCTTCTCCCCCCCACCCCGCCACCCCCTCCACCACCACCTATACAAAAGTAAAAGGTATTTCCCCGAATCCCTTTCTTGAGGAAATGCCCAAGTAAAAATGTCCATGAGGATGCTGCTGTTGAGCTATCCCCGATGCACGAGTTGTGCAGATGCTTTCAAGTTATCCCAGCAACGGTGATGTAGAGTGTAGCTTTCGGCTCCTTCCACCTGCAACACTGGTCAGGATTGAGAATTCACAGAATTGTAAAAGGTATTTAAGATTGCTTATATTCTCAATATAATAAAACTGTCTGGTGGTGTTAGAGAGCTCTGGCCTATGCTTGCAGCACTATATATTATTAGAGCAATAAAAAGAGACGCGCTAATCACAACTGCCACAATGGCAGGCAGGCAGAAATAGGAACACCATGTGTTGGCTTGTTGCCCCCATAAAAACCATTAAAGTTGAATTTATAAACTCAGCCTCTCTCCTGGCTCAGTGACCAAACTTGTCTGAGACCAGGACAGTGTTGAATGCTTCAGTGATGAAGTTGGAATTGGCTTTAGAGATAGGGATATTCAAACTGATATTCACCTAACACTGGATTCAATCCAATCATGTTATAGATGATTAAACCGAGGTTCAAAAAAATAAAAGAAACCTGGTCAAAGTCACGTAGGTGGTTGGATGTCTTATGATTCTAAATTCAACGTTCTTTTGCTTCACTATGTAAGGGGGTGCCGCCCGCCCCCCCCCCCAATTGGGAAAAAGCTCCACTAGGTGGAGCTTTTGTAGTATGCATTTTTCCCACTAGGTGAGCATCAAGTAACTTACTCTGAGTTAGGGTTCCCAGTGGCATCACCAGGGAAGGTTCCGGTCACAGAGAATTTTTTCGTAAAAGCGGTTTCACTTAAACCTCCTTTTTGTGTGATGGGCAATTTAAGAGGACAGCATGCGGCTTTGAAATTTTGTTTCCTGGTCTGGAAAAATGCCACAGAAACTGTTGTGATGTTGAACACTGCTATGGGACAGCGCTATGGGAAAAACTCATGTATGAGTGGTTTTCTCACTTCAAAATAGGTGAAATGTCAATTGATGACAAACCTCTTTCTCGATAGCCATCAACTTCCTGAACAGACAAAAATGTCGACTTGTAGTGCATTGGGAGTTTGTTCCACCAGGTCAGACTGTTAACTCAAGCTTTCTCTTTAGACATGCTGAAAAGATTGTGTAAGAGTGCACAACAAAAAGGGCCTGATTTCTGACAGTCAGGGGACTGATTCTGACAACAGGACAATGCACCTGCTCACACAGCCATCTCAATGCATCTGTTTTTGGCAACAACAAAAAAAGCCTGCCTCTCTTACCCCACACACCTGACTCACCTGATCTCACTCCATGCGACTTCTTTTTGTTTCCTTGATTAAAGAGGGACATGAAAGAACAGTGATTTGACAATTTAGAAAAGGTGAAGAAAAAAAATGAGGGAGATGCTGTTAGCCATCAGATGAGTTTGAAAAATATTTCAAAGAATGGAATTGCAGATTTGACAAATGTATTAAATATAATGAAGAGTACTTTGAAGGTGATAAGGTTGTTTTGTGAAGAAGAAGAAGAAGAAGAAGAAGAAGAAGAAGAAGAAGAAGAAGAAGAAGAAGAAGAAGAAGAAGAAGAAGAAGAAGAAAAATGAATATACATAGCTTTGTAAAAAGCTCCTTTTTGGTGGGAGGTGGGGGTATGCCCTTGTATGTGGGAAACAGACCTGGGAGACTGAGTGTATGCAGGCAAATTCTCTATGTTCATATTTAAGGAGTCTGAGAAGCAGATTCTGGTGGAGGGAGGCCTTCACATTTGTGAGTTGGAGATAAATCCCAGTCATTCTCCTAACTAAAAGCTTTTCCCCACAATGGCCCTCTCCCACCCACGGCCTCCCTGTAATCATGTCAATTTTAAGGTGCTATATGCAAGCACATTGCTTCAAGGTTATCTGCTATCGAGATTGATCAGACCACCCCACCCTAAGTATGACCCTCTCCCATCTGATAAGGATCATAGATTGTTCCCCTGGAGAAGAGCTCGGGGACACTTAAGGTCAAGCCAGGTGAGAAACAAGTGAGGTTAAGCCACCAGTTAACTCTAGAACCTGACCATCTTGTTAAGTATGTACCTTCCTGTTATGTCTATGTCCCTACCACATCCCCCTCCTGTTACATATGTGTATGGTGTGGCTTGCATGCTCAAGATTATATAAGCCTGTGAGAGAATACATTCTCTCTCTCTCTCTTGATCCTGCCATAGAAAGAGGTTAGACCTTGCATGTCAGATCTGATGTTTCTTTAATTTACCCCTCAATGACACAACTGCCCCCTAGGATCCATTCAGTTGTGGAGGCTGGCCCCAACAACTATATATTTTCTTTTTGGATACTATTGTCATCTTGCTATTATCTATTGCCTTTTTCTCCTGTGAATGGCAAGCTATCTGCGGTAGTTCCATAATCTGGTATCAACTTGAGGTTATTAAGAGTGAAGGGGTGGAGTTTAGCCTGTCAATCAGGTTGCAGCTTCATGACCTCATTTGGAGGTGCTAAGGAGATAAATAACTTGATGAAGGTGGGAAAGATACACTCTCCCTGAGAGACATTCCTGTTGACAAACCACATGGAGCTACACTGATAGAGACAGAGCCCTGGAGCTGGAGGAACCCCGGGGAGACCCACACCCGTGCTGAGAAGCTTCTACCGCTACAGGATCTGCAAAACATTCCACCCACTGGTCTGTGATCTTTCTGCACTCAGCGTGATTGCATGTGTTGTGTGAGTCTGAAGAGGAATTTATGACTGATAGCAGACATTTGGGCTAATATCAGACTTAAGGACTTGACCTGGACTGGGCTGGGGTGTTTTCTTAATATTCAATTACTCATTTATATAAAGCTCTTTCTTATACCCACGAGTGTCTATGAATTTGTTCTCTAGTCCACCTGGAGTAACACATTCTCAAACAACTAAAATATTAATGGATGTGCAGTTCAATGAAAGTTTGGGGCTACTGAGCTTAAATCCATTTTTCTTATAAGGTGGTTTTAGGCCTGCTCCCATTTCACATGCCTGAGTGTCCACTTCATAAAGGGACTAACTACTGACCTTACTCCTGTGGTGAGTCGCTGGCCTTCGACAGATTCAAGAGTCACCCTGAGCGCCCACTCTTCCTTGGTCTGACCTGCCTGTTGCTGCCTGGGCTCACCCTCTTTTCTCCCCTATGTACTTAATGTGGTCACCGAGGTAACCATGCCTTAACTAAAAAGGTGACATCACAGGGAGTGCCAACGTGTGTGGATTCTGTATTCCTAGGGGTCTTTGTTCCGACTGCTGAAAATAAAAGAAGCAGAGAAAATAAAATTCCTCTGTAAGAGACTGTTTTCCCCAAAAAAAAACAATGTCCAAACTCACTGACATTAACTCGATTCCAACTCATAGTGGCCCTATAAGGACTGAGGAGAACTGTCCCTGTGGGTTTCCAAAACTGCAGCTCTTTATGGGAGTATGTGTTAGTCTGGGTAGACTAGAGAAACAAATTCCTGGACTCTCATATGTGTGTAAGAAAAATGTTTATACACAAGAGCAATTGAATATTGAGAAAACATCCCAGCCCAGATCAAGTCCATAATTCCGATATTAGCCCATATGTCCAATACCAATCTATAAAGTCCTCTTCAGACTCATGAAACACATGCAATGGCACCAAATGCAGGAAGGTCACAGGCCAGTGGGTGCGAAGTCTTGTGGATCCAGTGGCGGTAGAAGCAGGCTGGCAGGGGTCTTCACATGTCTCCTCCAGTTCCCGGGGCATGGAGTCTATCAGCGTAGTGCCATGTGTTTTGTCAGTAGAGCGTTTCTCAGGGAGTGAGTATTGAGTCTTGTCAGCAGAGAGTCTCTAAGGGAGTGAACAGCAAGAAAAAGCGTCTGTCTCCTGTCTCCAAGCAGGAAATCCAGGAATTCCCAGAATTCTCAGGAGAATGTCATGCCCACACAGAGGCCTCATTGGTTAGGACCCGATTGACAGACAAGACTCTACCCCTTCGTCCTTAATCCTCTCAAATTGACACCAGATTATGTAACTACCACAGAGTAGAAAGTCTGTAAGTATGGAGGTTTCTGACTCCAAAGATGCAAATAACAGGAAGCTCTTAAAAATTTTATTTTAGGGAGAGGGAAAAATTTTTTTTATTTTAATTAAAATGGCCACAAATCTGGACTATTTTAGATAACTGGAGAAATGGTAAATATAGCAAAATTAAATGGGGAAGAATATTGAGAGTACCATGGACTGCTAAAAGGACAAACAAATGTATCTGTCTTGGGAGAAATACAGTCAGAGTGCTCCTTAGAGGCACGGATGGTGAGACTTCTTACATGCTTTGCACATGTTGTCAGGAGAGACCAGTCCCTGGGGAAGGACATCACCCTTGTTGGTGATTGGTTGCAAAGACAAAGCAGTGGTTTTTGGAAAATGAGGGCCTGGTGATAGAAACCAAACTGAATATTGCATGATGGAATTTAGAAAGACCAATTACAAATACCTTTTTATACAACATAAATGGGTGCTGTCCTAATGGACTTCATTCCATGGAATATGCAGGAATCACAGTGACTCTATCTATGGAATGAAGTAATAAAGAAGCTCAATATCATCAGCCAAAATTAGGCAGGACTGACTCTGAAACAGACCCCAATTGCAAGCATGTAAATTCAGATTGAAACAGAGGAAAATTAAAACAAGTCCAACAGAGCCAAAATACAACCTGAACTTAAAGGACATGTCATGAACATATTTGATGCATTGAACACATGTGAGAAACCATCATTTCTTGTAGACTTATAGCTATTATCTTATCACAGACAGCATTGTACTGCAAGATAAATCTTCAAATTTATTTTTGATGATGAATGTGACACCATTCTTGATTTTGTTGCCAGCATAGCAAACCATGTCTGGCTCAAAATAGCCAATACCAGTCCTTTTCAACTCACTAATGTCTAGGATATTGATCTTTATAAATTCCATTTTATTTTTGATGGTATGCCATTTTCCTAGATTCCTATTTCATACATTCCATGTTCTGATTCTTTCAAAAATTATTTTGTTGGAGGCTCATACAGCTCTTATCACAATCTATACATCCATCCATTGTGTCAAGAACATTGATGCATACTTGCCATCATTATTTTCAAAACATTTTATTTCTACTTGAGCTCTTGGTATGAACTCATTTTTCCCCCTCCCTCCCCAGCCCTCCTTCCCTCATGACCCTTGATAATATATAAATTATTATGTTTTCATGTCTTACACCGACTGAAGTCTCCCTTCACCAGTTTTCTGTTGTCCATCCCCCTGGGAGGGGGTTATATGTAGAGCATTGTTATGGGTTCCCCCATTTTCCCCCCACCTTCCCTTTCCCCTCCTGGAATTGCTGTTCCTGAGGGGTTTATCTGTCCTGGATTCCTTGTTTCCAGCTCTGAGGAGATTGTATTTTACAGGATATTTTCATAAAAAACCATAGGAGATATAGATTGTGTTTCCCATCAGATCAAAGGACAGGTTTGCTGACAGTCCTGGAAGACAGAGGAGCTTGGAGTAATGAACAGGTATGCTCACTGCACATTGTAAAAATTCATACACCCTAAACTAAGAGCTCCTTTTCTGTAATGTATCCCACTGTGTGCTGCCCTGTAGGATGTGAGCAAACTGGCACTGAAAGGTAGGTGCTCCGGCTATTGCTATTGCTCTGCAGAATAAGCTGACCTTCATCTCTCTGCCAGTCTGTCAACATCAAGGACACTGTAGTAGGTTCACTTGTTTGCTTTCAAGTAGGTCATGGTCTCAGACCTAAGCAGTTTTCAACACCATGCCTTGCCCTCACTGAGCAATGGACTCATATATAACAATTCTGAGGATGGCGCAGGACCAGGAGGTGTTTTAGTCCCTTGCACATGGGGTCACTATATACATAAGGGTCACTCACTCGATGGCACCTAACAACAACAATAACAATTTAAAGTGACACAGTCCACAGGTTGGATGTCCTACAGGTAGTGTAGTCTCTAAATTGAGGCAAAGAACAAGCAAGGCAGCCACATACTGCTCCGAAGATCAAAGAGCGAGATACAAGAAAGGTGAGGCTCACAGAGCCATTTATATCTCCGCCCTTCAGTTAATCCCACTTGTTTATCTGCCAGGTTGGCACAATAAACTATCTCACTGACCCCACCACATTGAGTGGTGCAATAGAACAGCAAGGGGAACAGAGTAACAAGTCTCTAGGGAATACAAAAAATAGACTTTAGGTCCAGGGAGTGGCACCCCATCAGACTTGACCAGAAAACACTCTTAAAGGTCAACAAACAGACCTTGAACAATTTACAGGCTTTTTTTTTTGTCATTGGATTGTTGTTGTTTTGTTTTCTTTTGTTGCTTTGTTTTGCTCTGTCTTGTTTGTGTGCATAATATTATCTCTGCAGGTCTATACACGTGATCCAAAATTGATGGCAAGGAGGGTGTAGGAGGCCTGGTAGGGCTTGATCAAGGGCAATGTAACCAAGAGGAATTACTGAAACCCAAATGAAGGCTGAGCATGATAGTGGGACAAGAGGAAAGTAAAAGGAAATAGAGAAAAGAAATAGGAGGCAAAGGGCATTTGTAGAGGTCTAAATACAGGCATGAACATATTTATATATGACGATGGGATAATAGATCTATGTACGTATATTTATAGGTTTAGTATTAAGGTAGCAGATGTCCATTGGACTTCTACTCAAGTACTCGCTCAATGCAAGAACACTTTGTTCTATTAAACTGGCATTCCTTGATGTTCACCTTCCCAACATGATCACTGAAGATAAAGCAGGTGCGTAAGCAAATGGGGTGAAGGAAGTTGATGGTGCCAGGCTATCAAAAGATATAGCATCTTGGGTCTTAAAGGCTTGAAAATAAACCAGTGGACATCTAGCTGAGAAGTAACAAAGCCCACATGGAAGAAGCACACTAGCCTCTGTAATCACGAGGTATTGATGGGATCAAGTATCAGGCATCAAAGAACAAAAAAGCTTATCATTGAGAATGAGGGGGAGTGCAGAGTGGAGATCCAATGCCAATCTGTAAGCAACTGGACATCCCCTTACAGAAGGGTCACAAGGAAGAAATGAGCCAGTCAGAAATGAGCCAGTCAGGGGGCAGTATAGCACTGACAAAACATACAGCTTTCCTCTAGTTCTTTAATGCTTCTCCACCCCCCACCCCCACTATCATGACCCCAGTTCTACCTTACAAATCCGGCTAAACCAGAGCATGTACAGATAAGAACTCCCAACACAGGGAATCCAGAACAGATAAACCCCTTGGGACCAATAAAGAGAGTAGAGATACCAGGAGGGGAAGGGGAAGGTGGGGTAGAAAAGGGGAACCAATCACAAGGATCTACATATACCCCCCTCCCTGGGGTACGAACAACAGAAATGGGTGAAGGGAGACATTGAACAGTGTAAGACTGAAAAATAAAATTTATAAATTATCAAGGGTTCGTGGGAAGGGGGGAGGTGGGAAGGGAGGGGGAAAAATGAGCAGCTGATACCAAGGGCTCAAGTAGAAAGCAAATGTTTTGAGAATGATGATGGCAACAAATGTACAAATGTGCTCGACACAATGGATGCATATATGGATTGTGATAAGAGTTGTAGGAATCCCCAATAAAATGATTTTTTAAATGGATTAAAAGTATATTAAAATAAGTAAATAAACAAATAAATAAAAGGGGTTCCCAACTCTGGAATGTTCCTATCCCTAGGGTGAAAAAAAAAAAAAAGGTTAGGTGGAGTGCATCTCCATTATTCAGGTCATAGCCCTGAAGCAATTGAAAGGAAGCTTCTTCAGAGATGTGGCTTTATTTCTATACAAGTGAGAGCTGCGAGAAAACTTTTGCTTTTTTTTGCCTGCCCACTCTGTGAGCCATCACCAGCCTTCCAATCGCCTACCCACCTTGGTTTCCTTTGCCTCTCCCATAAGCCTGACCTGCCGACCTTGGACTCCCCTGCCTCTGCAGGCTGTAGTGTTCTTGCTCTCTTGAGTTCATCAGCCCCCAAATCTATGCCACCCAGGAGAAGGCTCCACTTTAACATGGGTCTCAAGGACTTGAAACTGGACTACGTTACCCACTTCCAGAACTATGTGAGTCATTTTCTTGATATACATTTCTCTTTTAAAATATGCATATAAATAAATATCGACACAGTCATAAATATAAATCTTTATAAACGTCACTCGCTTTGCTTCTCTGGGCAGAACCACCTTACACCATAGGATTGCAATCAATCAGAATCCAGGCCGTCGGGTCAAAAGGTTAGGTATTTAGTGGCTCATATTCCTAATGTCTAAATTGCCATTTCTCCATTAGCCCACAAATTTAGCATTAAAATGTAAAGGGATATTTGACACAAGGTGGAAGGTAATATGTGTATTATGCTCAAATCAGGCTATAAAGTATGTATGTATATCAAGATGTGTAAGGAGACCTGATGAGCTACAAATTGGGCTGCTAGCCACAAGGTTAGTTGTTGAAAACTACCAGCCATCTGTGAGAAGGATGAGGCTTTCTATTTTCCTAAAGAGTGACAGTCTTGAAGCCCTCAGGGGCAGTTCTACTTAGTCTGATAAGGTTGCTATGAGGCACACTAGCCTGTGTATGAGGCACACTAGGAAATAGGCTGATTGACATGCAAAGTCAGTGAGTGTTATGCCCGAGTGGTTTTGTTTTATTCTTTGAAATTTCTGTGCTTTCCAAATTTTCTGCAGTAAAGATCGTAATGAACTTGCCAAGTACACGTAGCTGATAAGTGGCCAAGCCAAAAATGCATGTATAGCCAATTTGGTCAAACCAGATGCCTGACTCTCACCCTGTTCCACTGAGTGCTTGCTTCTCCCTGGATTTATCACCATGACAGAATTGCATTATTTCATTTCTAGATTGTATGTGCGTTACCTATTTTACTTGTAAACTTTAGTATAGACAGTAGCTCAGCATACATACTAGCACATGCCTTTTGGTGATCCTAGACATACATCGATTGGCTTTACTATTTTTAACTCTGTTCGCTTGTAACCAATAATTCACTATTAACATGATGCTTTGAACATCGACTTTGCTGCCAAGGAGTCACCTCATTTGTTGTGGGGGACAGTTTCAATATTCCAAAAGCTGATTTTGTCGCTATGTGTTTGTACTTTAGGTATGCTCCTATCAGATCTTTGCATGCTATTTAATATCACCCAGGTTTTATTGAATAATGAAATATAAAGTTGGAAGAGGCCTTAGGAGAGCAGTTCAATCCCATAGCTCCATTCCCCAGATGGAATGGCTCAGATATTCAAGCCAAGAGCAAAACGGATATTAGTATAGCTGGACCTAGAGCCCCAATTTTTTCATCCATACTCTGCAGTGATTTATTGTTGTTGTTTTTAAAATGATTCCAAACTCACTCTATAGTTTCTATACTTTACTTTAAAAGTTCCCTTTAAAAGTCAAGGAGCCCTGAAGGTGTAGTGGTTGTGCAGTGGGCAGCTAACCGCCAAGTCAGCAGTTTGAAGCCACCAGCTGTTCTGCAGGAGAAAGAAGGGCTTTACTTCTAGTAAAGTGAGGCTCAGAAACCCACAGGGGCAGTTCTATCTTGCCTTATAGGGTCATCGGGAGTTGGCATCAACTTATGGCAGTGAGTGTAAGTTTCTAAAATCAAACACACGTTCAGAGGTAATGATATTTCAAAAGCCTACTTTAAAGTAAGTGGGGAGAGGTACAAAGGAGGAGGAGGGCATACATTCCTAAAATATGAGGAGGCTTTGGAAATGTGTGGGGGAAGCCTCTTCCCATGAATGCACGTAAAATTCCATTGTGCGCATATGCATGTACACACTCGTGTCCAAACACAAGCCATGGATGGAGAAGAGGAGTGGAGAAGGGAAATATAGGGAGGTGAGGGGAAAGGGGGAAAGAAAGTGCTCCTTTTCTATTTTGGACTTAATTTAATCCAATCCTTTTATAAGTTCTTCATAACTGGGTAATTTGGCTCTCGACTCCTGCCTTTCTTGGCTCCACGTTTTCTTCTTTCTGTAACTTGGATCACTATTTCTAAGTAATTCACGAGAAGGTGAAAATCTGCTTTTATAAAATGATGTTTTAATTCTAACAGCCCATTCTGCCTCCAAGAGCTTTCAGATCACATCTTTACATAAAGAAGCCACATGTATCCCTGAGTGAGAAGTGGAAAGTGGAAAATCAAAATCCTCTCTTCAGATAGGACCACCATGAACAGAAGCCAATTCAAAGCCTTTACCAACTGTCCCAGAACTCAAGCCCTTCCTCAACACAAGAACTCTTTGTCCTAATAACCTGTCATTCTGTGATGCTCACTTGCCTGACACCATCGCTGCAAAATGGGTGCATATGCAAATGTGGTGAAGATTGCCGATGGTGTCTGGGGTCTTAAAGGGTTGGAGTTAAACAAGTGGCCATCTAGCAGGGAAGCAACAAAGCCTACATGGAAGAAGCACACCAGCCCATGTGATTACCGAAGTGTCGATGGGATCAGGTATCAGGCATCAGAAGATCCAAAACAATCATATTCATGTGAACAAGGAGGTTTAGAGTAGAGACCCAAAGCTCATCTGTAGATAATTGGACATTCCCTCACAGAAGTTCTAAAAGTTAAATTATCATGAGGTCTTAGGATATATTAAGTGTACATGAATTATTTAACTAAAAGTATTATGTAAAGCAAAACATGTTCCTTTTTTTCCCAATGTGATTTCATTAAAAAAAAAATCTTCCAGGTTCCTGTGTTTTTTCACACATGCCTTCAAGGACATCTTGATTTTGGAGACATGAATCCAATATATATATTTTTATTATTTTATTTTTATTTATTTTTAATTTTTTATTAAAGCAAGTCCCTGACCAGCTTACCAAGCTTATCTGAGATATGGAATTACTTTATTTTATGGGATGACAAATAAAATGATGATGCTGCTACTTAAGAATTTTAATCATGTTAGAATAAGCTGGGAATGATCAGCAATGTTAAAATAAAAGACGAGAGGTTTAAAAAAGATTCTAAAAAAAGTCTGCGATGCAAAAGAATGTCAGATCTATAAAACATTAAATTTGCATCTCTTCAAGGAATTCAATATAGAATAGTTTTTAAAAACAAGTTTGAAAGGACATAATACATACTTGGAGAGTAGCAACGTGTTTAATCAACCTTAGCTCTGTCAATTCCTGTCCATCAAGGCCTTCCTCCTTTTTATTGGGCCTCGATCAGGAATGGTAGCCTATTCTGTAGACTAGTCCCTCTTGATAACATGTTCAAAGTGTGTCAGAAAGGGCCTCGGCTTCCTCACATCGAAGGAACACACACTCTGGTTATACTTCCCAGAAAGATACCTTTTCACCCCTTTTACCCATAATTCAAAGACATCAATTCTTCTATCTTCCTTATTCATTTTCCCACCTTTGCATGCAAAGATAATTTTAAACACCTTGGCTTGAGTCAGACTCACCTTAGTCATAAAAGTGACATATTTACTTTTTCAGAGGTCTTTTACTGCAGAGTTCCCTAGTGAATGTCCTCTTTGACATCTTTCCTGCAGTTCCTGTGGGCATTCATTGTGGCTTCAAGTAAAAAGACATCATTGAGAACTGACATCTTCTCTTTGCTTACCATGATGCTATTGATTGGTCTCTTTGCGAGGATTTTTGTTTTCTGGATTTTGAGGTGTCATCTTTGAGCAAGCAAAGTTGGTCTTCGGAATACCACAGGTTGTTAATCCACCTCTCTCCAATCCTATCCAATACTGATGTTGCGTTCTTCTGCATATATTCGGATGTCTCAGATTCTTTGCTCAGCATAAGTATGGTAAAAGAAAACAACCCTGACATATGTTAATTTTCAACCAGACATTAGCTCCTTGTTCTATTCAAATTACTGCCTCTTGGTCTCTGTACAGATTCCGCATGAAGACAATTAAGGGCTTTGGGTTTCCCATTCTTCCCAGTGTTATGGTATCATTTATTTTGATGCACAAAACCAAATGCCTTTGAATAGTCGATAAAATATAAGTAAATATCTTTGTAGTATTATCTGCTTTGAGCCAATATCCTTATGATACCAGCAATGATATCCTTTGTTCCATGTGTTTTTCCTGAAGGCAACTTGAATTTCTGACAGTTCTATGTGTATCCTGCAGCCACAAATTTGAATTCTCTTCAGCAAAATTTTAGTTGCATATATTGTTACCTACATTGTTTGATAATTTATAAATTCAGTTCAGACATCTGTCTTTGAAACGAGAACAAATATGGGTCGTTTCCAGTCAGATAACTAGGTAGCTGTTTTCCAAATTTCTTGGCACAGACAAATGAATGCTTCCAGCCTTGCATCAGTTATTGAAATATCTTCAGAGGTATGCTGTCCACTCCTGGAGCCTTCTTTTTCCACAAATGACTTCAGTGCAGCTTGGACTTCTTCCTTCGGCACTGCTGGCTCTTCCTTATGTGCTACGTCCTGACACGGTTGATCGTCGACCAATTCTTTTTGGAAAAGTGACTGAAATCCTTTTATCTTTCTCTTGATGCTTCCTTTTCATTGAATATTTTGCCCATAGAACTGTTCAATATTACGATTCAAGGGTTGACATTTTTCCTTCAGTTTTTTTCAGGCTGATAAATGCCTAATTTGGTTTTCTAAAGTGAAAGCACTGAAAAAGAAAGAAGGGGGCGGGGGGCGGGGGATTGATGCCAGAAGAGATTCTGAAGTTTGTTCTTGTTTATAATTTATAAGTTATATATTCTTCTCAAGTGGCCCTTTGAGATCTTCTGTTCAGCACTTTTACGTCATCGTTTCTTCATTGACATTCATCATGTCTTCTTTAGCTACTTGATATACAAGAACCAAGTTCAGAGTCTCCTGCCATCTGTTCCCCGCCCCGTTTCTCCCTTTTTAATGTCCTTTTATTTCTTCGCGTAACCTGTACCGCAATTCATCTTGTTTTTGGTTATTTATGTTCAGTGTGGCAAATATGTTCTTGAGATGGTCTCTAAATTTAGGTGAGATATTCACATTTGTACATTGGTTCTCTTGAATTTGATTTTACATTTTCAGAATTAACTTGAATTTGAATATGAATGTCTGCTCCACAGTCGACTCCTGGCCTTAGTTTGAATGATGATTTTGTGATTTTCCAGCATCTCTTTCCACATGTGTCCTGGGTTTCTAGGGATCCCATCTGGTGAGATTCATGTCTGTAGTCATCGTATGTTGCTGAGAAGAGGTATTTGCGAGGACCAAGAGATGGGTTCTGCAAAACTCTAACATGAAGTCTCTGGTGTTTTTCTACCATTATTGTATTTTGCAGCTTCCTCTCAGTTTCCAACTTTCATATTTCAATCTCTAGCCATTGCCAATGCATCGTGACCAGGGCTTAGGTATTTCGCGTTGCCGTAATAGCAAGACCACAGTGATGGCTTTAACAAACAGCCATTCATTTTCTCACAGTTTGGGAGGCAAGGAGTCTGAGTCAGGGAGCCAATATTAGCAGAAGGCTTTTCTTCCGGGCAGCTCAAGAGGAAGATTCTTGTCTTCTTTCAACGTCTGTGGGCTACATTCCTTAGAGTTGTCCGTTTGTCTTGGCCCCAATCTTCCAAGCTTTTCAGCACAGGAATCCTGGGTCAAAAGGATGAGCTCCTCGCTGGCTCTTCTTTTCTAGTGGCAAAATATCCCTCTCTCTGCCTGCTTGTCTCTCGCTTAGCTGTTTCCACACTCAGGATTCTGGTGTTTCCTTACATCAGACCTGCGCTGAGCTATGAGCAAGGGTATTGCATACAACCCAATCTGGTAAAGATGATTGGTGTTCACATCAGTACCTAACAGCCAAATGACATAACTGCTAAACCACTGAGAATAATAGCCCAGCCAAACGGATGCGTGTTTGGGGAGGGCAACAATGCAGTGAATTATTTAATATGGCTAATCTAAGCCATAGCCTTTGTTACTGCCACCAAATAACTCGTTTTCTGGAGGGATCTGGGTAAGAAGGTGGGGAAGATACCGATTGGCTTAGATGATTCAGCCTGTGAGTGATTGTTAACCAGATTCATTGTGATTGCCATCCTGCTGGATATCAAATCAGCTATCTCAGAATCAGGAAGGAGGATGCTATGACCAGCAAAAGAAAAGAGCCAGGAATAGAGCATGTCCTTTGAATCCCAAGATCTCTTATTGAACCCCCATGATCAGGGGCCCCAGAGGAGTAGAAGGACAGCAAAGAGCCAAAGCATGAGAAAGAGTGATGTACTTCCTAGCCCAAAAAGCAAGTAAAGTCAAGTGCTTTGGGGCAGGAGGCTGGCTTGTGAAGTGGGGTGCCTCTGGGAACTTAATTGAGTGTGTTGGATTTGCTGACCCAAGAGCTGGAGTTTGGGGCCTTCAGGATGAGGCTTATAGTGACATTTATTGGCAGTTCTAAAAGGACTTCATGACCTTGCAAAAGCAGGGTAGAGGCCAAGCGTAGTGCTGGAGGTCCCCAGAGAAGACTGCCTGCAGGCATGGCAAAGAAGCTCTTCAGACTGAACAAGTGCATCCGAAGCATTTCTCACCTGAATTGTAACCTGCTAATTTCCCTAATAAGCCACACAATCATGCGCATTGTCTGTGCATTCTGTGTGGTCATTGCAATGAATTATTGAGCTCAGCTACAGAAGTAGAGTGTCCTGGGAGAGAATGATTGGTGTCAAAATTAGGGTGTCTATTCTCTGCCTTGTGGCAATAGACCTCAGAAGCTAGAGGAGGTGAGAGGCGAACCCCCATACTATTTGATCAGTGACCACATCTCACCCTTTGTCTCCTGCCCCAATTCATATCCTTGCTGAATTCAATAGAGTTTCACCCCATTATATCATCCCCAGTGTCTTTAATCAACTCCAAATCCAAATTCCATCCTGAGGCCAAATTTCCCTTCATTGTGAATGTGGACTACAAGTTATCTGCTTCTAAGATCCAATGATAGAACAGGCAGAAAGTAGATATTTCCATTAAAATTATGAATAATTAGAGGAAAAGAAGGAATAACAGACACCAAGCAATTCCAAAACCCAGCGAATTACATTACTTGAAAAAAAAATCCTGTAATCTCTCACATCATCTAGGCAATGTCCATGCCTCCCACATCTGGGCCATGATCTGGATTCTGGGTAGAGACCCCTTGGCCCTGGATTTCATTTCCATCTTCCAACCTTATTGCGATGGGAACTCTACCCACTTAGCTTTGGATGAACCCATTCTCCTTTCCAACTGAGTGATGGCCCCAGTGCCGTGAACCCAGAGGCCTGGTGCTGCCACACCTTCAGTGTGGCAGCCCTGTCCTGTTTTCTTTGGGCAGTGGTTCAGCCCTGCCTCAGTGGGACTGGTGAATGGCAACCCCACACCCTGGAGCCAAATTGGTGCAGATCTGACTTATTGAAATTTAAGAGGCTATGGCTTAACCCTTTGAGACTCAGCAGTCCTGGCTCCATCATTTGTGACCCTAAAGGTCATGGCCTTTTACATTGAGACAGATGTGGCTCTGTTTCCTATGCTCTTGTTTCTTGGTTCCTTAAATCTCGGCCCATCAAACCCCTTAGGCTTTTTGAACTGGCCGGTTTCTGCTGCTCTGGCAAGTGCTGCAAAGCTTTTTGTTGCTGTTCTGGAAATACTCCACTCTGGAAGTAAGCTTTGGCTGGAAGACAATTAACTCTCAAGCTTGGTGGGTCTGTTTTATGCTGCTGCATGCCAGGTTTTTTGGTTTTGCTTTGTTTTTAAATTCTGTTTCTGCCATTTCTCCGCGATTGCGTTTTGCTGCCTGCACCGTCTCCAGTGCACAGCTCTTCTCACCCCTTTCTGAGATTTCACCCCAATCGCCTTAGAGATATCCAGGATCCCAGCAGCAATATCGTCAAGGCAATCTAGGCTTTTAATAATGGGTGCCTTCAAACTCTTCCAGCCTCTAAGCATTACCCAATGCCAAAACCATTTCAACACCTGAGGTCTCTGCTAGGTACAAAAATACCCCAAGTAGGTGGCTTTAACCAACAGAAATGTATGCTTCCATGGCTGTTGCTATTGTTAAATGTCTGTTAAATGTCATCAAGTCAGTTCTGATCCCTCGAGACCCTATGCACGACAAAATGGAACACTCCCCAGCCCTGCTTCATCCTCGCAATTGTTTATAGGCTTGAGCCTATCATAGCAGCACCCACCAGGTCAATCCAACTCTTTGAGCCCCTTCCTCTCTTCTGCTGCCCTCTACTTTACCAAGCGTGACGTCCTCCTCCAGGGACTGGTCTCTCCTGACAATGTGTCCAAAGTACATAAGACAACGCCTTGCCATTCTTGCCTCTAAGCACGCTGGCCATACTTCCTGTAAGACAGATTTGGTTGTCCTTTTGGCAGCTCATGGTACTTTCAATCTTCTTCACCAGCACCATGATTCAAATGCATCAATTCTTCATTCTTCCTAATCCAACGGCCAACCTTCACATGCATGTGAGGCAATTGACAATACCCTGGTCTGGGTCAGGCGCACCCTGACTAAGTAACATTTAACAACTAAGTCTTCAAAGTCACATCCCTGCTTTTCAATACTCTAAAGAAGCCTTGTGCAGCAGATGTACCTAATGCAATAATGTCTTTCAGTCTCTTACCTGCTGCTCCCATGAACATTGGTTGTGGATCAAATAAAGACAAAATCCTTGACAACTTCAACCTTTTCTCCATTTATCATGGAAATGTTACCTGTTGGTTCATTTCTGAGGATTTTCATCTTATTGACATTGAGTTGTAGTCCACACTGAAGGTTGCAGTCCTTGATCTTCGTCAGCCAGTGCTTCAGTTCTCCTTGCTTTCAGCACTCAAGGTGTGTCATCTGAATACCACGGGTTGTTAATAAACCTTCCTCCATTCCTGATGCCACGTTCTTCGTCATTTAATCCAGCTTCACTGATTATTTGGTCAGCATGGAGATGAAAGTAATTGGTGAGACGACACATGGAATCCAGGAACAGGAATGGGAGTATCACTACCAGGAGGGTAGGCAGAAGGTGGGGAGAGGAAAGGAGAGGAGGAAGGGGGAACCAATTGCATTAATGGACACATAATTATACCCTTCACCCCACAGGGAGACAAACAACAGAAACCATGGGGGAGACAGCAGTTGCGTAAGATATGAAAATGATAGTTACTTATAATTTATAGAAAGGTCACAGTGGTGGGAGGGGGGAGGAAGGGAAAAAAGAAGAGCTGATACCAAGGACTCAAATAGGAAATAAATGTTTGGAAAATAATGATGGCAACATATGTAAAAATATGCTTGATACAAGTGATGTATGGATTGTTAAAAGGGCTATAAGAGCCCCCAATAAAATGATGTTTTAATAAAATAAAAATCTGAATAATAAACAGACATGTCAAGAAAAAAAGAGAGGGAAAATTGGTGAGAGGTTACAAATGTGACACACACCTTTTCTGACTTTAAACTACACAGCATTCCTTTGTCCTAGTCACACGATGCCTCTTGATCCGTGTACGGTTCTGCATGAACACAGATTCCCATTCTTCTCAAGGCTATCCACAGTTTGTTGTAATGAACCCAGTCAAATGCCTTTGTTTAGTCAATAAAACACAAGTAAACATCTTTCTGATAGTCTATGCTTTGAGTCAAGATCCACTTGACATCAGCAATGACACCCTTTGTTCCGCGTGGCCCAGTCTGCTGGCAGCTGCCTGTCATTGTACTACTGCAACTATTGTTGGATGGTCTTCACCAAAAGCTTACCTGCATGTGATATCAATTATATTGCTCTATGGTTTGAGCATTCTGTTGGGTCACCTTTCTTTATGGGTACAAATATGGATCTCTTGAAATCTGTTGGCCAAGTAACTGTCTTCCAATTTCCTGGCAGAGACGAGGAAGTACTTTCAGTGCTTCATCGGCTTGTTAAAACATTTCAATTGATAGTCCAGTAATTCCTGTATCCTTGTTTTGGGCTAATGTATTCAGTGTAGTTTGAGCTTCTTCCTTCAGCATCATTGGCTCTTGCTACCTCCTGAAATGATAGTCGACCAGTTCTTTTTGCTAGTGACTTTGTGTATTTTGTCCATCTTCTTTGGATGATGTTTCCAGGGAGACTAGCCACTTTAATGCCATTTTTTTGACTGCTGAATTATCTGCCTCCTTACCCCTCCCATCTCAGAAAGTCCCACTAGTGATTTTAAAATGTACTCTTATGTTCTCAAGATCAGAACATTATAATTAATAATATTGTTCCTTTTGATGTTGTAACCAGGATATTGCTATTTTTATTTTATTAACTAGGATCTTATAATCAATGCTGTACCCTGTAATGCTCACTAAACTCTAAAGAATAGCAACATTAATATTGTTTTCTGCTTCTGTCCACGCTTGCTTAAGTCCTAGACAAATGGTAAATGAGATTTTGCCTTTTAAGATGGACTGAAATGTCCACTCGGGACTGCAATCAAAGAATTGCTTTTAGGTTCTAGCAGTTGAGTTATAACCAAATAAAAATTCTTCTAAATTATCAAGGCATTATAGTGGCTGTCCATTATTTGAACCTGCATCATTTAATATTTTGCCTCTAGAATCTTTCAGTATTGCAACTTGAGGCCTGGATTTTTAATTCAATTCGTTCACTTTAAGATATGCTGAGTCTGTTCTTCCTTTTTGGTTTTCTAACTCCAGGTCTTTGTATATTTCTTTATAATATTTTACTTTGTCTTATCAAGCTTCCCTTTGAAATATTCTATTCAGCTCTTTGACTTCACCATTTCTTCCATTTCCCTTAGCTACTCTCTGATTAAGAGCATGTTTCAGAGTCTCTCCTAGCATCCACTTTGATCTTTTCTTTCTTTCCTGTCTTTTAAATGACCTTTGGCCCTCTCCATGAATGATGTTCTTGATGTCTTCCCATAGCCCATCAGGTCTGCTGTCATTAATGTTCAATGAATCAAATCTATTCTTGAGATGTTCTTGAAATTCAAGTGAGATAGCCTGAAGGTCATATTTTGGCTCTGGTGGACTTGTTTCATTTTCCTCAGCGTCTACCTAAATGTACATATTAGCAA
The DNA here is from genome assembly GCF_050624435.1 of Tenrec ecaudatus. Classification (NCBI taxonomy): domain Eukaryota; kingdom Metazoa; phylum Chordata; class Mammalia; order Afrosoricida; family Tenrecidae; genus Tenrec; species Tenrec ecaudatus. The sequence goes on along the minus strand of NC_134532.1, from coordinate 100,970,913 downwards.
TCAATGGTCTCATCCACACCAGCCCCTAGCCTAGTGTAAGCTGCTGATATTAAGCTTCTCCAGCATCTCTTCCCCAAATGTAGCTAATTTGATTTCTTTGTATTATATCTGGAGAAGTCCATGTGTATAGTCACTTTTTGTGTTGCTGAAAAAATTATTTCCTGTGAACATGTTAGTTTTGCAAAATTATATCATCTCCGGTTTCTTTTCTATCACAAAGACTATATTTTCCAACCACCATTCCTTCCTTCCATTTCCAAGTTTTACATTCCAAATGCCAATAATTATCAAGGCATCTTGATTGCAGTTTGACTAATTTCAGACTGAATACATTGGTAGAATTCTTCCATTTCCTCATCACTAACTTTTGCGGTTGGTGCATAAATTTGAATAATAGTTATATGGATTGGATTTCCTTGAAGGTGGACAACAGATATAATCCTATCACAGACAGCATTGTACTTCGAGATAGATCTTGAAATGACCTTTCTGATAATTAATGCCACACTACTCCTCTTGATTGTGTCATTCCCAAAATAGTAAATAATATGATCCTCTGATTCAAAGTGGTTAGTACCAGTCAATCAGCTCACGAATGCCTAGGTTATTATTCTTTGCTTTCCTTTTCATTTTGAAATGGCTTAGGAGACTAGAAAGATGAATTCAGGCATCTCCCCTAAGGGAAGGCTTTTTCTCTCTGTTAGCTCTAGGGGAAGATGAGTGCATGTGGGCCTTGCACTTAGTGGAGATCTCCATTCTTCTTGGCATCAATTTTCCTCTGGGTCTAGGAGGTTCTCAGCACAGGGAACTGTGGTCCAAGGCACACGCTCCACTCCTTCCACTTACTTCTTGGTTATAATAGGTCTCCTTCTCTGCAGGCTTCTATTTCCTTTTCTCTCTTAGAAGATAAAAGGTGATGCAGGCCACATCCTAGGAAGATTCCCGTTGCATCAGCTCAGGGCTGTTACCTGAATAAGGGTGTTACATCCTATCCCAAACCCCTTACAACTAACTGGTCAATCACATCAGATCACTTCATGAAGGATGTTTACATCATTTCCGAACTGAGAAACCACCGAGTCATGGCTTACTCAAGTTCTCACATATCTTTTAGGGGATACAGTTTAATCTGTGACTTTCTGCTAGTGATATTTAAATTTACTTGCTTTTTCAATTAACACCATTTGAGCATGTACAAAGTGCTTCATATAGTAGTATTTTGTTTATGAAAACTAAAACTCACTGCCATTGAGCGAATTTCAATTCAAAATGATCCTACACTACAGCATAGAATTGCCCCTGTAGGTTTCTGAGACTGTAAATCTTTATGGAATCAGAAAGCCTCATCTTTCTCCCATAGAGCAGCTAGTGGATTTAAACTGCCAACCTTGTGGTTAATAGGCCAACGTGTAGTCCACTATGCCACCAGAACTCCTTAGTCTAGTCAGAGAAAATGAAAATGAATTAACAATAATTTTAAATACAGATTTGAAATATAAACAATCACTTTGAAAATGTTATGTTGAAAGAGGGAATTAAAATTAAATATATTGTCTAACCTGATTAGACCCACCAGCTTAAGAGTGCCGCCAAGTCTTATGAGTATATGGGACAATGGATTCTTGGAAGAAATAGATCGGAGAAGAATTGGGAAATGCTGTTTGTTGTTGATCAAGGGGGGAGGACATTCTTGGAAGAGACAACAACCTGAACAAAAGCACGGAAATGGGAAGCAACGTGGAGGCATTGCGGAACTGCAAGCTCTTTGTATGGACAAAATAATATATGGTCCTTGGTTGGGGAGGGACCTTTTCAAGCAATAAGAATGAAGAGATCATCAAAGGCCAGAAAATATTTTATTTCCCACTGTCTGTCAGTTTTCTATAGTGTAGTGGCTTGCATGCATGTGATATTGGAATCTTTGCCACCAGTTTTTCAAATACCAGCAAAGTCATCCATGGAGTCAAATTTCATTAAATTTCCAGATGATGATAAACTTGGGAAAAAATCCTTGCTGGTCCTTGACTTACAATGTATTTAAGTTATAACAAACCTCCCTTATGACTATCCATTTTTTAAAGATTTGTGTATTTTTTATGTATGTCTGGATGTATTAAAATGAAAATATATCTGTTTGTTTATATGTACTGTTTCCAATCCCTGAAGACAAAGGTTATATTTGTAAAGACACTGGTAATAAAAAGCAATAATAATGGAGAAAATGTGAGGTATTTGACTTACATCAGAGCCGGCTTATGACTGTCTTTAGCATGGCACCTCGTCATAAGTTGGGAACTGCCTGTACTTCCAAAAGTCAGCCAATGGATAATGTAGGTATCATAACAGAACATTGTTAAACTTTCTTGCTTTATACCCATTACCAGGGGACCAGTCACTGGAGGAGTGCCTCTTGTTTGTCAATGTGCAAAATAGGGGTGGGGATCATCTGTCCCATGGGTCGTACAAGGCCCATAAAATCCTCAAATACTCAATACTTGCTAGCATCACAAGCTGTACCAAAAGGAAGCGGGTTCAGCTGTCACATTGGAGGTGAATTAATTGTTTGACTAAACATGTTGTTATTAAGTGCCATCTAGTCATAGCGATCTTATGCACAACTGAATGAAGCACTGCCTGGTTCTGTGCCAGCCTCTCCACTGTTCTAATGCCTGAGCTCATTGCTGCAGCCTCTGTATTAATCCTTGACGGCCTTTCTCTCCTCCACTGCTCCTCTACATGAGCATCAAACATGACGACCTTCCCCAGGGACTCCTCTCTCACAACAACATGTCCAAAGCATGTGAGACAAAGTCTCGCCATCCTTCCCTCTGTGGAGAACTCTGGCCTGACTTCTTCCCAGACACGTTTGTTTTCCCTGTTAGCCATCATGCTCCTTTTCCGCGTTCTTCTTCAGCACCACAATTTATATGCATGCATTTTGCTTGGATCATCTTTATTCAAGGTTCAACTTTCACCTGCAATTGAAAATACCATGGCTTAGTCAAGTACCCCTTGGTCTTCAAAGAAACATCCTTACTTTTCAATACGGTAAAGAGGACTTGTGCTGAGGATTTCCCTAATGCAATATGTCCTTTGATCTCTTAACTGCTGCTTTCATGAACACTGATTGTGGATCAAATAAAGACAAAATCCTGACAATATTAACCTTTTCTCCATTTATTATGATGTTGCCTATTGGTCCAGTTTGAGAATTTTGGTCTTCACTCCATTGAGTTGTAATCATACTGAAGAATGCAATCCTTGATCTTCATCAGCAAGTACTTAAAATCCTCCTCACTTTCAGCAAGCAAGGCTGTGTCATCAGCATTTTGCAGGTTTTAAATGAGTCTTCCTCCAGTCCTGATACCACATTGTTCTTCACATAAGCCAGTTTTTCTGATGATTGACTAAATATGGTGAGAGGATACAATCCTGAGGCCCACCTTTCCTGTTAAACCATGCAGCATTCCCCTGTTCTGTTCACACAGCTACCGCTTGATCCATGTACAAGTTTTGCATGTGCACAATGAAGTGTTCTGAGATTCCCGTTCTTCTCAAGGTTACCCATAGTTTGTCATGAGCACACAGTCAAATGTCTTGTATAGACAATAAAACACAAGGAAACATCTTTCTGGTATTCTCTGCTTTGAGCTAAGATCCATCGGACATCACCAGTGATGTTCCTGGTTCCATATTCTCTTCTGAATCTGGCCTGAACCTCTGGCAGCTCCCTCTCAACAGCGGTAACTACAACCGCTGTTGGATGATCTTAAGCAAAATTTTACTGGCGTATGATATCAGTGATATTGTTCTGTAGTTTGAGCATTCTGTTAGATCACCTTCCTTAGGAATGGGTCAGTTTGTCACAGTGTCATGGCTTGTGTGGTGCTGTGCTGCTGGAAGCTGTGTCACTGGTATTTCAAATGCCAGCAGGGTCACCCAAAGGGAACAGGTTTCAGCTAAGCTTCCAGACGAAGAACAGCACATAAAGAAAGACTGGCTCCCCACTGCAGTCTGATTTTTAAGTTGGTAATTTTGTATGAACCTTGAATGATGATTTAAAGATCCCAATGGTCCTTGGGAGGAAAATGTTTCCCCATCCCTGAGGCAGAGGATGAGAGCCTCAGGGAGATGGATTGGCACAACTAAACAAAAACGATGGGTTCAAATATTCTGGAAATTGTGAGGATGATGTAGGTCTGGACAATTGTGAGACTAAAGAGACCAGCTCTTTCACAACAAATGGGGGTCAAGAGAGGCAAGGTCACAATTAAGAAAACTATAGGTTAAAAGATAAGAGAAAAAGGTAATAGGTGGGGCATAGGGGGGCACGGGGAGCATAGACACACCAAGGCCCAGAACTTTATTCAAGGACGGCTTATATACAGTTCTTGTCACGGATCACACAGCCCATGACAAGTTCTCACACAAAGGCCTGTTGATCATTCTTTGAAGGCAAACAAAGAAGCAAGAGAATCATTAGCCAATTAGTCTGGGACTTGGAGGGAGTATATCTGAACACCTGAAGGGTGCTGTGTTTTAGGTGTTTCCCAAGGAACGGGAGAGAAAGTGTTAGCTTATCTTAGTTGAAGCCAGATCTTCAATAACTCAGCTTCCTGGATTTGAGTGGACTGCTTCTTCCCACAGGCCTTGCTTAAACTGTGGAATATGGTGATGGTCCTGTCTTACTTGAGGAAGGAAATGAGTTACATACACACTGTCCCATAAATTTACTGTTACTCAGAAGCCTGGGAATTTCTTTCCCAGAGTACATTTTAAGACCATCTGCTCCCACAGACAGTATTTTGTTTTCTTGTGCACAATGTTGCTAAATGTTAAAGATGACTCAATAATAGATAAAACTACAATAAAGTATTAGATATTCATCCTGAAGGGGACAATGAAAGGCTTGATTCTCCTCTTTTTTCTATAGCTCATTGTGGGAACATATATACAACATACATTGTGTTCCTTTTACCATTTCTAAATGCACTACTCACATTTACAATGTTGTGAAACCACCTCCATTGCTTGTTTCCATAATCTATTAATCACCCCAAATAAAAACTCTGTACTGATTAAGCAATAACTTTCTATTGCTGCTTCCACAATCCATGATAATCAGTGGTCTTTTGAGTACATACACCCAGAAAAATTCAAAGAGAGATTTAAGTTATTGTGTCATTTTTTTTTTTTTGGTTTGGGTAGCAATATGGAGGGTGCGATGGAAAGCTGCAGGACTTTGGCAGAAAGGACAATTAGAAAAATAGCATAATTGTATAGGAAAAAACCGCACAGGACACAGCGATGCTGGAAGCGTGGACCTGAGTAACTCTAAGGGAGGACTGAAGAGACCAAAGTGGCCATACTGTTTTAGCCTGAGTTACTCCTTGGTGGGAGGGCCAACAAAGGGAATGCTTTCCACGAAAACGTGCTGACTTAGGCTTGCTGCCTTAAAAGTGTCCAGAACATAAAGTTCTGTAGCCCAGGAAGGAAGAAGAGACAAAGATCTGGTATTTATTAGTCAAGAAGCGATCAGTCCAACTGGAGGATGGCTGTGGTTGGTGAAGGGGGTTGTTATATGGAGTGAAAAGAGAGGGGCCAGGACAGGACGTGGAGAAGCACCAACATCTATGGAGTGGAAAGAGGAAGAAGGTATGAAGATCAATGCAATAGGTTAAAACGAGAGCAGGAAAGAATGTGTCTTCATTCTATTTCAACCCGCTGAATTTACTATTGCCTGAAAATATCAGGTGGTTTCCTACTTCTGAGACTTTACTACTTCTTTTTTTAAAGACTCTTTCACTATGCTTTTTGGTGAAAGATTAAACAGCTAGGAAGATTCCCATTTTATAATTTTCATCTAAATTACTCAGGGACATGTAATTTATTTTATATTACAGTGCATCAATATTCCCTTCAACTGTGTTTCATTGCTGCCCTTTCCAGTACTCTAGTTGTCATGTATCCCTGACCAGTACCCCTGATCTCCTCATCTTTGCTTTTGAGAAATTGATGACCTTTTTTTCTCACACTGTCCTGCTGACAGTATTTAAGTAGGACACCAATCTTACGGGTAACATCGTTTTTGGCGTGTGCCACTCTGTTTTTTTCTCTAAAAGACAATATTCAGGGATAGGCTCAGTTCTGGGTTTGACCAGTGTCTCGGGGTGACAGTCTCAGGTGTCCTCTATTCTCTACGGTTCCAGATTGTTTGGTATTTTTATTTGTAAATATGGATATTTTAGTTCTGCTGCATACTCTTCTCCCATTCTATCCAAGACCAGGTATTGTGGCCTCCATCGAAGCAGTCTGTGGTGGTTGCCAGGCGCCAAGTAGATCTTCTGGTCTCAAGACAGATGCAGTTGTGGGTCCTGTAGATTGGTTTGTGTCTGTGCTTTTGCTTACATCTTATGGTTTTGCGCTTGGTGAGTTGAGACCTTCATTTGTGTGTTAGGCAGCCACTTGCAAGCAACTAAGGTTGCTTCTCAGACCCCAGACTACCCACTTTACTCAGATGCAGAACTTGCTTTTTTGCTAATTGTTTTGACAATTGACTGAGTTGTCCCATGAGAATAGGATCAAAAGCTTCTAAACTCCAAAAGCAAATGTAATGTTGGAGAATGATGTTGTCTGATGAGTATCTGCCTTTGTGTCTTCAATAAATATATATGCTTAGAAATGATGAAGTAAAGTAGCTGAATAAAGTTCAAAGAGTGGACCAAGAAGAAAAAAATTCCAATCAAATATACAAAGATCTCCAATCCTAATGCCTTCTTCTTTATATGAGCCAGTTATCTTCTTTATATGAGCCAGTTATCAGGTTGTTTGTTCAGGTACAGATTGAATAGGAGGGAGCATCCCCCACCAAAAAAAGTTGAAACTTTTTTCCAAAGCTGTATATTTAATGCTTTTAAAAGACAAACTTATCGCCTTCAAAGTATTCTCCATTACAATGAATACTTTTGTCAAATCTGATATTCCATTCTTGGAAACATTTTTCAAACTCATCTGTTTGGATGGCTGACAGCAGCTCCTTCATTTGTTTGCTTCCTCATGTCTTCTACATCATCAAATCGCTATCCTTTCATGTCTGTCTTCATTGTGGGAAAGAAAAAGAAGTCACACAGAATCAGGTCAGGTGAGTAAAGTATGTGGGGCAAGAGAAGCATGCTGTCTTTTGCCCAAAACTGGGTGCATTGAGATGGCTGCCTGAGCAGGTGCATTGCCATGGCGGAAAACTCAGGCCTTTTTTTGTAGCATACTGTTATGCAATTTTTTTAGAACCTCTAAATAGAAAGCTCGATTAACAGTTTGACCTGGTGGAACAAACTACAAATGAACTATTGCCCTCATATCAAAAAAGCAAACGAGCATCATCTTGACCTTTGGTTTCACTTGAAGAGATTTTTTGTGTGTGTGAGGTGATGATGGTGCCTTCCACTGGCTTGACTAACATTTGCTTGCAGTTTCATATGAATAGCACTATGTCTTATCACCAGTAATGACCATTTATATGGAATTTTTCCCGAGTAGGAAACAAAATTTCACAGCTGCGTGCTGCTCTCCTAAATTGGTCATCACAAAAATGAGGTTTGAATGACACTGCTTTTGTGAGAAAATTCACGGTGACCAAAGGGAACTTTTCCCAGGCGATGCCACTGAGTGGACTAACTCAGAACAAGTTGCCCTATGCTTGCCTCGTGGGGAAAAAGCACATTACGAAAGCTCCCGCCCAGCTTTTTCCTGTTTTTGAGGGGGTACCCCTTACAAGTATGGTGAAAGGATATAACCTTTCAGACATTCCCCTTTCTTTATTTTAAACCATGCAATATCATTTTTTGGCACAAACAAATTCTTTGTGCACATGTTCAGTATGAGCCCAATTAAGTGCTCTGGAATTCCTATTCTTCCCAGTTGTGTTGCTCTGAATGACTACACAGGCACTTCTGGCACAGTCTGTGTAACCCACACCAGATGACTGGGTAAGGTTTTTCAAATGTGACTTGCTGTTCCCGCCCAAGGGCATTGGGTAGCCTGGCAATAATGTAGATAAGGTAAAGTTTATGGAACACTAATATGGCAATTGGACCATTTTGTTCTCCCACTAGGGTAAAAATGAGCCATCCCAAATAGGGCCCATTTGCCCTCCAAGGCAGAATAGCCTCTGGGTGTACTAGAGAGTAGCCATGTGCTGACTAGGAACATCTTCAAGTAGCCTATTATTCGGGGGAGATTGCGGGGATGATTTTTAGTCAGAAGAATGTGACTGGGATTTATCTCCAACTCACGAATTGGAAAGCCTTCCTTCACCAGAGTCTGCCTCCAAGACTCTTAATTATGAGCATAGAGAATTTGTCCCTCAGTTCTCAGTTTCCCACAATATGTGAGATCGTGAGAAGCAATAGTAGAGATGCAGCAGCAGCAGCAACAGAACCAGGACACTGGAAGGAGACAGAATGATGAAGTTCCCTGTCCATAGAGTGAGGGCATTTATGCAGGGGGGTCACTGGTGGAGCGGGGTGCCTCTGGCCACTTATAGGCAGAGATAAAATAGCTTTGTAATATTTGCTCAAGCAAGTCAGAGTTCAAGGGGCCATGGGACACAGGCATGCCTTGAAGCACTGCAGAGAAGAGGCTGTCCTGATTGAAGAACTGTATTTAAATATTCCTGACTCTGAATTGTAACCTGTTACTTCATGTCTACACCCCATACTTGTGAGTACTGTCTGCGCGTGCCGGGTGGCTATTGCAACAAATAAGGGAACCCAGAAGAGCAGTAGAAAGTGCTGTGGGAAGGACAGTTAATATTGGAACTTGCAAAACATGTAGTGGGTAGAGGCATGTCTGCCCTCTGCCATATAGGAATCAACTTTGGGTTTTTGGTTTTCATCTTCTCTCCCCATCACCCCTACTTGATACTACACCATTGCCAATAGCAATGCTATCCATTAATCACATAGCTAATAAAACACAAGTAAACATCTTGCTAGGAGTCCTGGTGCTATAGTGGTTTTGAGTTGGACTGTGATCTTCATGGTCAGCAGTTCAAAACCACCAGCAGCTCCATGGGAGAAAGATTGGGCCTCCTACTCCCACAAACAGTTGCAGTCTTGGAAACCCTCAGGGGGTCACTATGAGTCTGCACCGAATTGCCTTGATGTAGTGACTTTGTTTTTGTTTGTTTTTTAAAACATCTTCCTGGCTTTCTCTGCTTTTAGCCAAAAGCCATCTAAGCTCAGTAATGCTATCTTTTTGTTTCCATATCATCTTCTGGTTCTGGTTCAAGTTTCTGGCAGTTTCCTGTTAATATAATGTTGCAACCATTATTATTATGTAATGTCCTTTTTATCTCTTGCAACATATTTTGATATAAAATCTGTTTTATCTGATCTCAGCATGACAACATTGGGTCTTTTTTGCTTACTGCTTGCATGGGATATTTTTCCTCCATCCTTTTATTTTCTGTCTGTGTATGTCCTTATGTTTAAAGTATATTTATAGATACAAAAATGATGGATCATATTCTTAATTTCTATTCATCTATATGCTCTTTTTTTTTCTTAACCATTTTTTGGGGGAAGTTAAAACCGATATAATATCATTACATAATTCAATCACATCAATCATTGTTGTTCACCGCTGACCTGTCTTTCTTGGAGAGTGGTGTATTGAAGTCTCCTACTATAAAGGTGTATCCTGTGATTTCTTTTATCATCTTTTGAAGGATTTGTTTAACAAACTTCACAGGTCTCTTGTTGAGCACATGTATGTTCATTATGATCACAGGCTCTTGGTCTACTGCTCCCGTAAACATTATATAGTGCCCACACTTATCTCTTATGTCCGCACCTTGAAATATATTTTGTCAGAGATTAGAATTGCAACTCCTGCTTTCTTTAGATTGCAAATCACCTGACATACTTTTCACCAACTTTTAATCCTCAACCTGTGCTTGTGATCCTGAGGTGTGTCTTGCAGATAGCAGATTTATGGGTTTTGTTTCCTAATCTAATCTGCTACTCTGACTTTTAATGGGTGAGTTCAGACCATTAACATTCAGAGTAATTATGTTCATCTGTGGATTCTTTACTGCCATCTTGTACCTTTTGTGTTAGGTATTTTCCTCCCTCCAACACTCCTTAGCTGTGCGTTGTGTATGTGTGTAGGATTCATACTTGCCTTATTTCCTCCACTGGTCAAAGACATCTTGAGTGTTGCTTTCAGTCTCATGACTTCTGGATAGTATTACACTATGCGGTAATCTTATGTTTGTGTTCTGTGGATATTGGTCTTCTGTTCAATGTGAGTTGGACAGTAATATTTATAGTGCTCGTTTATTTTTTGCATATTCCCTATAGTGTTCCTAATCTGAGAAAACTCTAACCTCCCTCTCTATTCTGATGGAGAGTCTGTTGGGGTAGAGGATTCTCGGGCTGCAATTATTCTTCAGCTTTCTGAAGATGCTACTCCATTCTCTCATCTTCTTTGTAGTTTCTGCTGATAAATCTGAGCATATTTTTATCTGATTATCCTTATAGATGACTACATTTCCCCCCCTCTAGCTGCCCTTGTGATTTTCTCCCTTTCCTCAAATTTCATAATTTGACTACTATGTGCTTTAGTGTGTTCTTTCTGGGATTCAGTTTCATTGGCGTTTTCTTTGCTTCCTGGATGATTATCAGATCCTCTTTTATTATATTGGGTAAGTTTTCTTCCAGGAATTCCCTCGCTATTTGGGCTGTTGAGTTCTTTGTTACATCATGCTTTGGTATCCCAATTTGTTGGATATTGTTTCTCTTCATAGCATCCCTCAATGTTCTCAGGATTTCTTCAGCTTCTTTAATTATATTATTTGATTGTCTTTCACATTTGTTGAATTCTGCTTGCTTATCTTCGAGGTTGTTGATACGGTTCTATGCTTCTTCCAACCGATTGCAAAGATCTCTTACTGTTTTCTTTGATTCTGCATCATCCCTTAATTCTTGTAGTTCCCTTCAGTATGTGGACTCTATCATCTCTATTTTTTAATCTTTCTTCTGTATCTATTCCCTCACATCCTGCATGACTCTAAGCAGTATTCTAAAGATTTCCTTCTGTGGTGGTTCAAAGTCTGCTTCTTCTATGTATGTCGCTAGGTCCAGGTCCTCTTCAGACATTGCGATTAATTTCTCTTGATTTCTTGTAGCGACTGCTGCTGTGGATTGTAGTCTGTGTGGCATTGGAGCTGGGGTGGAAAGAGTGCATAGAGTGCAGGGGAAATACCTTGTGTTTTGTATCTCTGAGGCTAATAAAAATAAGTCTAGGAACTACGTGGAGCCAGCTACACCATGGTTTTGAGCTGCTTTTACTGACACACTGGGGCTGAGTCTCTCCCTCAAAAACTCACATTATCTATCTGGAGGGCCTAGCTGTACCCTTGCTATTGGTGGGGTATTCAGGAGCTCTGAAATGGGATTGTCTCAATAGTGACTAAGATCTGCTGGCCACTGTCTATCCTAGGCTTCTTACCAGCATGGAGGCAAACATATAAGGACAATCTGCAAGCTGGTAGCACCCAGGCTGAGGCAAGTAACTGGGGTGGGGGGGGATATGGAGTGCACATGGGCAGCTGGCAAGGGATAAACAGGGAACTACTATATGTGTGTCACTGGGAGGAGGGGTGAATGGAAGGTGGTGAGAGGGGCTGTGCAGGGAACTCAGGTGAACACTGTGTGCGGGTGTCAGGTGGGAGGGGGGAGAGATTAACACAATAGATATTGCACTCTGGGCACCTTGGCTAGAGGAAGTAAACAGTTAACCCTGCGGGAGCATTTCACTAGGAGGTGGGGGTGGGGAGGAGGAGAGCAACATGGTGTGGTGCACAGATCACCTGGGCTAGGATAAACTGGGAACTTCAGAACATGTGGCACTGGGGGATGGTAGGAAGTACAATGCATGGGGTGGGCCACCTGGGTGGGAATAGCCTGGGACTGGAGTGTGTGTTACAGAGGGAAGGGAGTGCAAGGCAGAGTGGTGCATGGGTCCTCAGGGCAGGAATAAACTGGGAACAGCACATGTGTCACTATGTGTCACTAGTTGGGGGATGGAAGGGAGGGAATGCAAGGCTACATGTCAGCGTATCTGCCCTAACACATCATCACGGGTCTGGTAGGCGCAATTGTACAGCAATAATATGTAAAGATTACAGTAAAGTCATAGAGGGCCAGTGTTCTGGTGGCTGGGCACACCGGTCTCCCGTGTGGGAAACAAGGGGCGTGTGTGTTCTGGCAAGTACAACTGCTGCTTTTTGTGTACAAAAGGCCCCCCAGGTACTGCTAGACAAAGACCAGCACTCCACTCTCCCATGTCTCCTCACCGTGGATTTAACTTTCACTCAGAGGAAGTTGCTGCAGGGTGAGCTTACCTCAGCACCATCTTCCTGCAAGTCTTCGAGTTATTTGATTTATTGACTGATGCTTCAATGAATGTTGATAAAGTGGATCCAAGTTAAATGAAATCAATAAATCCATATTTCCCAACACGGATCCTTCCTCTTTATAGACATTTGCATTTTAGTTGTCAATAATCAACGCAATTTGCAAATGAAGACATTAATTTAATTCTTCAAGTTCTTCATCACTCACTTTAGTGGTTGGTGTGTAAATTAAAAAAAATAGTGTTAAATGAACTTTCTTGTAGGTGTATACATATTCTGAAAGAATATGTCAAGATAGATCTAGAATTTTTTGATGATTATGAGTGTGATACTACTTTTGAATTTCTTACTCCTGGCATAGTAAAGCATATGATTGTCTGAATCAAGTGGTGGATACCTGTCTATTTCAGGTCACTAATGCCTAGGACATTAATCTTTATGCTTCCATTTCATTTTTTATGACTTCCAGTTTCTTAGGTTTACACTTAATACATTCCACGTTCCAATTTTTAATGGATTCTTGCAGCTGTTTCTTCTTTTTTTTATTTTTAGGTGTTTCTTCTTACTTTGGGTTGTGCTCCATCAACAAATGAAGATCCCCAAGCTGTTACCCATCTCTATTACTACGGGTGACTTGATTTTGAGGTGGCAGCTCTTTTGTAGTCACATTTTGGATGTCTCTTACCTATACTTAAGCTTTTCTCAAAAGGAGGTCCCTTAAAAATGCTAACTTCTTCTCTAGGTTTTAACTAGATACTAAGCACTCTGTGAAACTTTTTTTCATCATCATTATTACCTTGACATCTCTTTCCTCTGTTTACTCAATAACCCCAATGTCAAGAAAATGGTTTCAATTGCATGAAATCACTCTTTCTCCAACTTTGTTTCCTGACCAATTTATACTCTTAAAGTTGATTTAACGCCCAAAAAGTTTTTGCTTGTGTGAGTTATACCTACTTATATCACTGCAGTAGAATTTAAAACAGATTTTAAAAAACAATTTTAATTAATTCATCTATAAATTAATGAAAATAAGCTATTCAAAATATTATTTATAATACACATCAATATAATTAAGGTTTGTAAAAATTAGAATTTCTAAAAATATTAGTGAGAAGAGAGCTTATTCTACATTTTTACAAATCTTTTTAATGTTTAGTGTGATAGAAAATATTGGGTTATGATAATCACCTTCTGCATTCAGTCTGCTGTGATGTTCTGGATTTTGGGGGAAAATTTTTAAAAATATTTTCATGCTTTTATTGATCTATTTATTTATTTTAAATTATTTTACTGGGGCTCATACAACTCTTATCACAATCTATACATACATCAATTGAGTACAGCACCCTTATACATCCGTTGCCCTCATCATTCTCAAAATTCGCCTTCCACTTGGGTTCCTGGAATCAGCTCATTTCCTTTTTTCCCTTCCCCTCGCTTCCCCTCCCTCTCAGCTCTCCCCTCCCTCATGAATCCTTAATAATTTATAAATTATTATTTTATCTTATCTTACACTGTCCAGCATCTCCCTTCACCCATTTTTCTGTTGCCCATCCCTCAGAGAGGTTATACGTATATCCCTGAGATTGATTCCTCCTTTCTACCCCTCTTTCCCTGCTAGAATCGCCACTCTCACATTGGTCCTGAGGGGTTCATCTGTCCTAGATTCCTTGTGTTTCCAGATCCCAACTGTACAGCTGTGCATCCTCTGGTCTAACCAGGTTTGCAAGGTAGAGTTGGGATTATTATAGTTGGAGGGGAGGAAGTGTTTAAGAACTAGAGGAAGGTTGTGAATTTCATTATTGCTACACTGAACCCTGAGTAACTCATCTCCTCCCCACTACCCCTCTGTAAGGGATGTCCAGTTGTCTACAGATGGGCATTGGGTCCCCACCATGCACTCCCCTCATTCATGATGATATGATCCCCCCCGCCCCCGCATTTGTTGCTTGAAACCTGGTCCCATCGGCCCTTCATGATCACACATATTGGTGTGCTGCTTCCATGTGGGCTTTGTTGCTTCTGGGCTAGATGGCCACTTGTTTACTTTCAAGCCTTTAAGTCCCCAGACGCTATGTCTCTCAATAGCTGGGCACCATCAGCCTTCTTCAGCACACTTAATTATGCACACATTCATCTTCAGCGTTTATGTGGGGAAGGTGATCACACAATGATGGTTTTTGTTCTTTGGTGTCTGCTACCTGATCCCTTCAACACCTCGTGCTCACTTAGGCTTGTGTGCTTCTTCTCTGTGGGCTTTGTTGCTTCCAAGCTAGATGGCCACTTGTTTACCTTCAGCCTTTAAGACCCTATACCTTTTTGATTGCCAGGCACCATCAGCTTTCTTCACCACACTTGCTTATGCATATGTCTGTCTTCACCGATCATGTCGGGAAGGTGGTATCATGGAATGACCGTTTAGCTGAGCAAGGTGCTATTGTATTGAGGCCCAATGTCCACCTGCTACCCTACTACTGAATCTATAAATATGTGCATATAGGTCTATTTCCCCCATAATCAAATATATTTATATATGTACATGTCTACATTTAGGCTTCTATGTATGCCCTTTGCCTCCTACTCCTTTCCTCTATTTCCTTACGCTTTCCTCCTGTCCCACTACCATGTGCAGCCTTCATTCTGGTTTCAGTAATTCCTCTCAGTTACCTTGCCCTTGGGTCACTCCCTACCAGTCCTCCCATCCCCTCCCTCCACTGGTTTTGAACCACTCGTTGTTCCCTTGTCCCTGGGTTGGCCAGCACCTCCTCCCTTCATGTGCCTCCGAGGGGACCGTTGGTCCCGTTATTTTCTTCTCACATTGTTTGTCCAGCCTATCTTATCTAGGTGGACCTGCAGATATAGTAATATGTACATAAAAATGAGGTTGGCTTTGACAGCACCAAAGTGGCACATAAGAACATGGTGACAGCAGCAACACTGACACTCTAACAAGCAGAAAAGCCACTGACATACAAAATTTAAAAGAAGAGGGGGAAAAAAAGAAACAAAACAAAAAGACAGCAAAAAGAAAAAAAACCTGTTAGTAGTTCAAGGTCTGTTTGTTGACCTTTAGGAGTGTTTTCTGGAAGAGTCTGATGGGGTGCCATGTCCTGCCCCAAAGTCCATCCTTTATACTCCCTTGGGACCTCCTTGCTCTGCTTGCCACTGCATTGCACACCCCCAGTGTTTTGCCTCAGTGTGGTGGGGTCAGCTCAGTTGCACATCCGCCAGTGTGTCTCAGGTGCTGTCCCGTGTAGGGCCATGGGTCAGTGCAGGATGTCGCATTTCACCGTGGGGCCGGCTGTATGATCCTCTCTGTACATTGGGCCCTTTGAGCCGGGCTGTCATCCTCTGAGGTTGGTGGGCCCAGGTTTGCTCCGCTCTGTTCTTCCTCCTTCCTTTGCTTCAGCTTCCTTCTGGGTGTAGTGTGGTAGGTCAGTTCTTTGCCCACACTAGAAGATCTATTTCTATTTTCATTTTCTGTGGTACTCCCTTCGATTTTGGGGGTCGGGTTAATTCTGGTTGGGGCTGGCGTATGGTCCATTCTCTTTGTGTATTCCTCCACACTTTACGTTGCCCTCCTGGTTTGGCGTGTCACGGTGGGGTCTGTATGCATGTTCCAGTTCTGTGGGGACACAACCAATACTCTCCCCTGGGTAGGTTAGTGCCCTGTTCCCCCCATGCCATCCTCTTGGTTTCTCCCCACCCCGCTTCTCCCTCCACCTGTGTATCATTGTGGAAAAAAGACTATATTTTAATAATCTCTTCATATAATTTTGGGTATTTTCTTAGATATATCATACCAAAGCTTAGCAAATGATTATTTCTTAAAAAGTAGTTGCAATGCAGAATTTAAAATTCTATCAAGAATTTTTCATATGCTATTAGTCTATCTTACATTAAGCTTGTTTTGCCCTGTATAGTTTTGTAACCAGACCTTTTCTTCTGCAAAATACTGATTCCCTGAATAAAACACATCTAAACATTGACATATTCATGATCACATTTAATAATATTACCATGAATCTCCTTAAAAAGTCTTTCAATGTGACAGTTTTGTCTATGATGCAATGACTTTACTTCATTTATTTTCCAGAAAAAAAACCTCACATCATTATATAACCCCAAATTATTTGCATATATACCCTATTCTTCCTCGAGGTAAGAAGGACGTGACTTATATAAGAAACAGAACATCACAGCAGGCTGAATGCAGAAATGATTATAATCACCCAATATGTTCTATCACACTAAACATTAAAAAGATCTATAAAAATGTAAAGTAATCTCTCTTCTCTCACACATATAGATATAAAATCTAATTACAAGACATAATGGGTTCTCAACAAACTGTGGCTTTGAATTGAATTTATTTTCACTGTAAATTTAGATTGCTGTCGGGTTATATTTTGTTCCATTTTCCCCCCAAGACAATCCTCATTTTTGCAGTCTGCTTCAGCATACTATTGGGTTAAAATTCATGCCACCTTCCTGTCCCCATTTAAATAAGGAATATTAAGAGTTGCATTGAGTTAGAGGTGATTAGTATAATTGTGTGCCACAAATGGGCTCATCAAGCATGGAAAATAAATCATACACTCACTCAAGGCTGTGATTAGTTGTCCATGGCATTATGAACATGGACACCTGTATAAGTGTATACTACTTGTGTATTTTGTACATGTCTGATTCAGGATCGTACGTTGATGGTCGCTGTGGTTAGGTGCTATTGAGTTGACTCTAATTCACAATGACCCTATGTACAACAGAACAAACCACTGCATGGGCCGGCACCATCCACATCTCATTGCAACATTTGAGCCCATTTTTACAGCCACTGTGTCAATCCCTTCTGTTCAGGGTATTCCTGTTTTCTGCTGACTATTACCAAGCTTGATCTTCTCCTCTATGGACTTGTCCCACATGACAACATGTTTAAAATATGTGAGACAAAGCCTCAGCATTCTTGCCTCCTCGGAGAATTTGGCTGTATTTCTTCTCAGGCAGATTTGTCCATTCTCTATACTTATTAGATTTACAAGTTTATTATATATTCAATATTTTCCCCAATTGAAAGGCACCAATTCTTTCCCAACTTTTTAATTTATTGTTCAGCTAACATGCATATTAGGCAATTAAAAATGCCATGGTTTGGGTCAGGTGAACCTTAAGCCTCAAAGTGACAGCTTTGCATAACACTTTAAACTCTATCTTTACAACAGAGTTGTTCAATTCAATATGTATTTTCTGTCTTGTCTAATGCCTCTATGGACACCAATTATGGAACCAAGTAAAATGAAGTCCTTGACTACTTCAGTGTTTTCTCAGTTTATATTGATGTTGATTATTGGTCCAGTTGTGAATACTTTTTTCTTCTTTCTATTGAAGTGGATATAAAATGTAAAGCTATCTCAGTTAATCTGATGCTTTCCTTTGGGCAAGCCTGCTGCTCAAGACCTTGTCCTTAGAGTGCTGAAGCAAGGTTCTCATCTGAGGAGGAGAGTGCCCCTGATCAAACTATGGTATTTTTAATTGCCTCATATGCACATGATAGTTGCATAATGAATAAGGAGACTGGCAGGGATTGATGCACTTGAATTATGTTGTCTGTGACGAATATTAAATTTACCATGGACTGGCAGAAGAATGAACAGATCTTTGTTGGCAGAACAGCCAAAATGCTCCTTGGAAGCTAGATGTGGAGACTTTATCCGTGTACTTTGGACAGGTTTTCAGGAGAGACTTGCCCCTGAAGAAGGACACCAGGCTTGGTAAAGAGAGGGTAAGCAGAAAAGAGGAAGCCATCAGTGAGACGGACGGACGCAGTGCCTGTAACAAATAGGTTCACACAGATGGAGTGGGAGACTGGTACAGGACTAGGTGGTGCGTAGCTCTGTTGCGTAAGGACGGTACACAGGCTTGCTCTGCGTCGAATCCAGCTCAGCGGCACCTAGCAATGACAGATGATACTCGTCATTAAAAATTAGTAGAACAAGACATTGATAATGGTTATAATAGTCAACGTCATTTACTGAACATTTTACTAACTTCGCTTTTCAATTTTAACAGGAATGTCTGTGTATTTACCATTGTAGTAATCCTGTGGCAAAAGCACACTTACCACATTATAATTCTTATCAACGAGTGTTTGCATGAAAGTTACAAAGGCTCTGAAATAATGTTATTTCTCGATTTTGTGCTCATAATGTCCCTGGTTTTTGGTTGTTAGGCTCCATCAAGTCAGTTTTGACCCGCAGGAAGCCTATGAAAGCAGACGCAAACCCTGGCCGTCCTGCACCGTGCTCCTAACTATTCCCAATCCAGCTCTCTGAGGGCCTCCCTCTCCCTGGCTGCCCTTCTACGTCACCAAGCACGAGGCTCCACTCCGGGGACTGATTTCTCCTGAGAACCGGCCTGAAGTACTTAAGATGGAATCTCACCATTCTTGTCTCTAAGGAGCATTCTGGCAGTATTTCCTCCAAGACAAACTTGTTCGTCCTCTTGGCAGTCCACGCACTTTTGTTTTTTTTTCGCCAGCACCACAATTCAAATGAAGCAATTTTTCTTAGGCGTTCCTTATTCAATGTCCAATTTTCACATGAGGTGATTTAAAATACCATGAATTCCTTCTCTCTGCCCTCACCTTCCTGCTGACAAGCCACTCTGAAACCTGCTGGAGCCCTGTGATGCTCCCACATGACCTTGCACCCACCAGCCCGTGATCTTCCTGCATTCTGCCTCACTGCATGTGATGGGGGATTCTTTGGTTTGCAACATGAAGAAATGTTGTGCGAGCCGCATCTGGCCACCTCCAGCTACAGAAAAGAGATGGAGAATCCAACTTGGCATCAAGATGCCCAAGGAGGATTTCTATAAGGCAGAGGGCCCTGGACGTTGACCCACCGTCAACCTGAACTGTTGCTTCTGTTGTTGTTAGTTGCTGCTAAGGACTCATGACAACCTGAAGTATAATGTAAGTAACACTGCTCCATACTGTGTCATTTTCTTTGTTGCTGGTGTGTTGCAATCCACTGTTGTGACTATTGTGTCATCTCATTGAGTGTTTTCATTGTTCTTTTTGACCCTCTACTTTAACACCATGATGGTCTTGGTCTTTCCTGATGATGTGTCCCAAGTAAGCAAACTGAAGTCTTGCCATCTTCACTGTTAACAGTCATTCTGATTGTATTATTATTTTTAATGACTTTTGTTGTTTTTTCTGGTAGTTCACAGTATATCCCCCAACACTAGTTTGAAGGCCTCACTTATTTTGCCTTCATTTTTCACCATCCAACTTTCACATGGATATAATGTGATTGAAAAGAACACGGCTAGTGTAAAATACACAATAATTATCAGTGCTACCTCTTTGCTTTTTAAAACTTTAAAATGGATATTTTGTAGCTGATCTGTCCAATTCAAAATGCTGTTTGATTTATTGACTGTGCTTCCAGGTGTGTTGATTGTTGACCTAAATTTTAAAAAAACTTAAAAAAAATATCATGCTTTGTGTCAGGTACGCACCTTAGTCGTCAAAGTAACATCCTTGCTTTTCAATACTCTCAACAAGTCTTCTACAGATTTACCCAATGAAATTTGCCCTTTAATTTCTTGACTGCTGCTTCCATGAGCACTGATAGCTGATCCATGCAAAACAAAATCCTTGACAACTTCAACCTTTTTTCCATTTATTATGATGTGACCTGTTGGTCCAGTTGTGAGGATTTTGGTCTTCATTACATTGAGTTGTAATCCATCATGAAGGCTACAATCTTTGATCTTCTACTACCCAGGTGTTGTTGTTAGGGGCCATTGAGTCTGCTCTGATTCAAAGCAATCTTAAGAACAACAGGATGAAACACTGCCTGGTTCTGCATTCTCTTAATTGTTCCGATGCTGGAGCCCATTTTTGCAGTCCTGCTGTCAATCTTTCTCCTTGAAAACCTTCCTCTTTCTCTCCACCCCTCTACTTTACCAAACATGATGTCCTTCGATAGCGACTCATCTCTCTGGACAGCATGTCCAAAGAACGTAAGACAAAGTCTCGCCATCCTTGTCTTTAAGGAGCATTTTGGCCGTACCTGTTCTAAGACCTGCTCACTTGGGAGATGGGGGGGGGAGTCCTGCTGGCATTTTAAAGAGCAGTGACATAGCTTCGAGCATCACAGCAGCACATAAGTCATCACAGTAAGACACACTGACAGATAAGTGGTGGACCAAGGTAATTATCTATTATTTATTCACGTATCTCCTGAGGCCTATTGGTAATTCTGAATTATTTACATCCCAGTGCTTCCTTAGCCAAAACAATCTTGTGAAGAAACGATTTTCAAAGGAATGCTCATACTAACTAGGAAGCATGTCTGTTTCACTGGGCTTAAAAGAAAGTGTGTCACATTATTCTCACATCTGGATTTCATTTGCTGCTGAGGCACAGTCAGATGGAGTCAAGGAAAAAGAAGTGAAATCAGTTTTAATGACCATTATCTGATTTTACCTTTGTACAGAAAATGCCCCTCTGTGCTTTTCATTGGGTTCTGTCATTTTAAATTTTGAGTGAGTGTTTAGTTCGTGGGAATAGAGTTACAGTGCTCTAACCCCACACTGTCGCTCCCTCCAAGTTGAAAAATGAACAAAATCCTCAAAAATAAAAACATACTTATTCACAAAAGGACATGTGTGTTATCTTATTTGAGAGTTTAGGATAATTGACTTTGCAATGTTTCAAATATGTATGTATGTTACATTACTCGCACTTATTAAAGCACCTTTTTCCTTCCTAAAATATTATATTTTTTCCGGTTGGTTATTGAAATTCAGATGATTTTTAGACATTTAGCTTTAGACACAATGTATTTGAAGCATCTCATACATTCATTAAAATTTCCTAAAAATAGCATAATAATGCGTTTCAAAACTGTCAACCTCTGGAAATGCTCCTGCATGGTCATGCATGCCTATCGAAAGTCTTTTCTTCTATTTCCTTGAAAGTTTATAGAATATTGGCAGTACAGGTGACCTTCTGAAATATTATGTCAATGTTTTGACAAACCAATCTACCTTTTAATTAAAGAGGGGGAGAGAGATGCCTTAATGACTTTTTGAATGATCTCTGAGAAGAAACATTACAGGCAATCATAGAAATTTTTATTTTCTATTCCTAATAACCTCATATTGGTGTTTAATAAATAAGAAACAATAGTGAGACGTGCTCTAGATGCGGTCGTCTGACTCTGACCGACACAGTTTTAGAAAGTCGCATAATTGCCAGCAGGGGAAGAAGGAAATGAAAGGCAATACTGTCCCTTGAGATATTTAAGTCCACATTTCACAAAGTGCTGAACGCAAGATGCAGGAACCCCCTGTGAATGCTGCCAGGGAAGTGGCCTCACTGACCTCCCTGTAACTTTTCCTGCCATGGAAGAGCCCCGAGGACCCCTGAGTCTGGTCTGCTCCCTTCCAATGGCAGCCTAGCTCTGGGCATGGGCCTGACTTGGCTGCCTGTCTTCCTCTGTCCCCAGAGAGTGGGGAAAGGACACTGACTGGGGGCGTTAACAGCTGTAAGCACTCCAGCCTGAGAGAGAGAACGTTATCAGAGACGTGAGAAAGATTTTTAGGTCTCATCACTTTACTTATCAGTGAACAAAACTGTGACAATAAAGTCCATAGTCTGTTTAACTAGGGCTGTATTTCCATGATTTCAAGTTGATGCAATTTAACCCCGCATATACCGGTACTTATTGAAGAGTTACTGTTGCCTTCAGAAAGCTCAAAGAGGCCACCTATAAAAACTGCTTTACTGGCCATGTTGGAAGCCCAAGGGGTTCCCTTGCTTGTAGGACAGAAAAAGAGTTTCCCAAGCTCTTGCTGGCTCAGCAATCCACTCACCTGGAAGACACAGTTCTGTGGAACACATTTAAAACCGGGAGATAGGACAATCAATCCATTGGCAAATATTTTTGAGCTCCTAGTGGCCTGCAGTATTTTAGATGCTATGATTGGGTGTTCGGAAAGAGAACTGTAGCCACGGTTACCTGGAGAAACCAATTGCTCTCTTAGGAACTCACTTTGTAGTTCTTTTTAAAGAGCATGGTGGAGTTGATTCCTTCAGGGTCCTTTGAGAAACCTGTGAGACAGTGAACAGGAAAGTGTCCTTAGAGGGAAAGAAATCAAAATGATAATAACAGAAAAACAATAATAACAACAAAAATAAATTAAGCGCTTCCTATATTGTAGTACAATATCAAAAGTAAACTATCGCTATCAGCGGATTCTGACCCGCAATAACCCTCTAAGACAGAGTAATGCTGTCCCATAGGGGTTCCAAGGCGGTCAATCTTTATATAAACAGATGGATACCGCTTTTCCTTGCGGTGAGTTTGAACCACCAGCATTTCCGCATTTGGGGTTGGTGGCTAAGCCCCTAACCACGGTGCCCCTACAGTACTGAACATCTGCTCCCCGCATCTACTCTCACCGCAGCCGAGGCTTTTCTCCACCCGAGGGAACTGAGGAACAGAGCCCCCAAGTAACCAGCCGTGGGTAGCAAGCCCCAAACTAAACTCCCTGCCAACAAGTTGATGCTGACGCACCGTGACGCTATATGACAATGCAGAACTGCCCCTGCAACTTTCCAAGGTGGTAACTCTTGATGGGAATAGGATAGCCCGGCCTTTCTCCCATGGAGTGGCCGGTAGTTTCAAACTGCTGACCTTCCAGTTAGCAGCCTAACTCGTCACCACACAACCACCAGGGCTCCTATTGGGTGGCAGAAACCTAAAGTAAACGCATTGGCTTCAGCTCACATCCGACTCACCGTGGCCCTACAGGACAGAATAGAACTATTCACAGGGGTTTCTGAGACGAAGTCTTTATGGAGCCTCCTTGTTCTCCCACAGAGCGGCTGGTGGTTTCGAACTATTGACCTCGTCCAATGGGTAGCCCATGATGCAGTATAACTCAGGAGCTTTGAGGGGTGATGAAGTCAAGCCAACTGAATATTGAGTGTATTCTTTACACTCAGTGGTTGTTGTTTTCTCACTTGTTCAGTGGCTGCATGGGAAAAAACTAGCAGTTTTCTAAGAAATTCCTCACTCTCTGGGAAAGCTTTTTCACTGACCTGCAATAAAAAGCTGTTTCATTTCAAAAGGTTTTATAGTATTTACTTGACATTCTCCCCCTTCACAGGCATCTGTGTTTCCATCCAGAGAGGACTATCTGAGATAGTCAGGGGTGAGAAAATTTATTAAGTGGTTATATTTTGACAGGCCCTTGGGACTCAAAAGTATCTCATTTATGACAACCTACCTCAAAAACCTCATCTGCTCGTGAACGTTGTATAAGGAAAAAAAAGACGGAAGATGGCAAGAAGACCTGATATGTTTACCAGCTGTGTTGGTGTAAACTGTGACCTATACTACGGACTGCTAAGAGGGCGAGCACAACAGTCTTTGAAGTACAAGAAAGCAGAATATCCCTGAGATGTAGTTGGTGAGACTTCGGCTGACTACCTTTGGGCACAGGAAAGACCGGTCCCCAGAAAGGCCATGGTGCTTGGTGAACTAGAGGGCCAGGGACAAGGAAGCGTGCCCTCGATGAGACAGGCACAGCAGCCCCAACGCTGGTCTCAAGCTGTCGATAATCATCAAAGTGGTCACGACTGAGCAATGCTGTCATTTGCCATGAGTCACAGCCAGTTTGATGGCAACCACGGAGCCCTAGTGGTATAGTGATTGCGTGTTGGGTTGCAATCCGAATGGTTGGCAGTTCAAAACCACCAGCAGCCCCACGGGAGAAAGACAGAGCTTTCGAATTTCATACACAGTTCCCGTTCATGCAGCCCCACAGGGATTCGCTATGAGTCAGCATTGACTCAATGGCAGGGAGCTTTTTGGTAACAAGAAAAATAATTCAGAAAGGACGAATGACATTCCCCAGCTGCGTGGAGATAATGGTACAATGAAGGTTTGAATCCATAGCAAGCCCTGACCTTCCCCACTCTTATCAGTGCAATCTCGGACAGCAGTCTAGCTTAGGGAATCTGGTCTGGTCAAAATATTTGCATGATTGAGGGGTAAGCACCACCACAGGCAGAGCAGCCCTGTGTTCAAGCATCACCTCCTCACAAGGCTGTCCTTGAAACAGCTGCCACCAGGAGGCTTGGTCTGCTTCCTCCAAACCAAACTTGCTTCCAGCTGACCAGGAATGGTTTTTAACTTAGTTAATTTTGAGTATGTGTGTGTGAGATGTGTGTGGTGTGATGTGTGTATGTTGTGTGTATGTATACATGTCTTTATAAGATTCCAGGCAATATAAACTTTGTATGACTTGCTAATTTCTCTATCTCCCAAGTCCAGACAGCGCCCCCTCAAAAAATAATAAGCATTAGCTATGTGAGTGAGTAAAGTCAAGTTTTAAGAGTAGGGGTGGACGTAAGGCTGTGATGTGCTGCAGAATAGTGTGGCTTAGCCTGTGAACCGCTACTTCAGTGAAACCAAATGCACCCATTTAGTTATTATTATTTCATCTAATAGGTCAAAAGTGATCTTCAGATTAAGAAATTACTGCCCACATTAAAATGATTACTTCCAATATAAGGCTTGGCTCCAGAGTCCATGGCATTAGTACTAATTTTTTTAACTTATGAAATAGTTCCAATAGCACCATGACAACTTTTTAAATGTAAATGTATCTATTTTTAATCTATCTTTCAAAAGTCTAAGATGGTTTAGGGTACCAAAACTGAAAAGCAAAACAACACTCCATCACTGACATTGAGTCATTTCTGACTCGTAGGGACCCTATGGGGCAGGGTTGAACTGCCCTTGTGAGTTTCCCAGATGCTTTATGGGAGTAGAAAGCCGGGTATTTCTCCAATGGACTTTGCCACCAGGACTTCCTAAGGTACCAAAGAAGCTCTAAATCTCTAAATAATTTAAGAAGAATAGTTGTTAAATCTTGAACAGGAAGAGACAAGACAAAGATAAACACACATCATAAGGATGAGGGACACAATTACACAAGGTATTAATGGTGTCTAAGAGATAGCAGAGACTCAAAGACTTGAAAAGTTCTTGGGTTGGGGAGGGGACAAAGGGAAGAGTCACAAAAGCATGATCAGAGTTGCAGGTGGGATGGCAGAAGCAGGAATGGGACCATCATTGGGAAGTGTACATTATGCTAGACAGGAGAACTTGTAAGAGCAGTGCAGGGCTCCCTAACCAAGACAGTCAGAATGTGACTCACGACCTTGTCTCCCTAGCACACCAAACTTCATTAAGGGACTTCTCTGTGGTGTAATCCCGAGTGTGGCTCGGGGTTGCCACTTCTACCATTTACCTGGAACCACACTCGGGATTACCACCAGGGAGGTTAAGGGAACATCCAGCCAAGCTCAGGGACTCAGCTCCATGTCTACTCTCCACAGAGCGGCCAGGGGAGTGAGAGTAATCCACCCTCTAATGCATTCTGCCTGAAGGCAAAGCTAGGCATGCGGCTGGTTAATGGCCAGAAGGGTTCATGGAGAGGCTTATAAATGGATGTGAGGCTTCCTCTGTCAGCTAGTCTCCTGAAAATTTAAGCTCTAGTACAATTTTCAGAGAAGACATTTTGTGGTTCATAATTCATCTTGTAAATGCAAAGTAAAAATGGAATGAATGGCATAATTAGAAGAGGGCTAATTCAATTATGGCAATCTAAAAAGAATGTTTTTAAAAAATAGTTAAAAATAAAGTAATCCCTGTTTGAAGTAAAAATTATTCTCTACTTTAATGAGTATATACAACAACTTAAAATCAAATCAGCGTACACAATGAGACATGATTTTGCATCTGACATATTTTAAAACTATCCTTATGCAGGAATTGTGGCTTGCTGTCATTTATTTATTTATTTATGTTGGTAAATGAAGAACATTTGCTTCACTTTCCCACTGCGGACCTCCTGATCATGAATCTATTAGTCAGGATTTGATGCAGGTTTGATAAAGTCAGAATGTAAATAACTCAGTGATTTCTTCTGCTTCTTTTAGCATTTAAGAAAAGAAATACAAATATATATATTTTTATTAGAATTATTATTATAATAAAATAAAAGCTGTGAATGTATTTCAAATGAGAAAAACATTTGCAAATTTTGAAGAGTGAGAAGATATTACTGAAGTCACAAGATTAAAAAAATATTCATGTTTTATATTAATTAACAAAAACTTGTCAAAACATTTATCTACTTTTTTGGTGAATAATCTTTGATCTCTTTATCTATGTATGGAACTAATTTTTTAAATATCACTTCATTTACATTGACCTCTAGCATGACTAATCAAAATCAGTTTATTATAAAGATTTCCTGTACTGATGGTATCCCTGTAGCATAGCTGCAAGTGTGTGCAGATAAACACAAGGACTCTGATATATTCTACTTCTGATTATTTTCATATGTAAGAGTTAAGATGTGTGTCAACTGGGCTAGACCAGGATTCTCAGCAAGATAGCAGTTAAGGTGTGGTTATCTCCATTCATGATGAGATCTCATCTCCACTCTGCGAAGTGCTGTGAGCAGTAGAAAGGAGTTTCCTTGGTAGTGTGCCCTGTTTCCAACAGATGTGGATGTCTGAGAGACTCCCAGATGACCCGGACTTCCGGTTGTTGTTGGCTGCTGCTCACTAGCCCAGGACTCGTCGACCACCTGTGCAATGGAACAAAGAGCTGCACTGAAGTCGATGCAGCGCCATACACACAGGCCTCCACTGAGAGAGGAATGATGAACAGATGAATGTATACAGTGTACCAGGTGGGACTAAGGTCCAAATCTCTTACATGGAAGGCAAGAATTCTATCACAGAACCAGCGTGCTTCTCGGTCAGGACTGAAACCCTTTCCTCTCCCTTCCATCTTTCAGGGCCTTCTTCTTTCTTCCTTCCCCTCCCTGGGACACCTGGCATCATCAGCTCATGGGACTTAGACCATCCACATCACTGTTACAACTTTCTATTCTTGTTCCACAAAATCACAGCATTAGAGAAATTTGAAGGGGCCTGACTACTTGCTTGGAATAGGAAGGAGTGAAGTATTAAGAGACAAAAATTAATATCTAAAAAAAATCCATCCTGTCATGTACATTGTATGTAGCCTTGTGGGTTGGAAAAGAAACTTACCAGCAGTCTGGTGTTTGCCTCTCTCAGGCTGAGAGGTTGTGTTAAGCAGATAGGCAGGGACGGGATGTCCATTGATGCATGCCCAGGAGAGCCTAGGCTTTTGTTCACTAGGTTTTCCCGCCGGTGGGCACGGATGGGTGTTAAACCTGGATCAGCCCAGCTGGGCCAGGTGATTGCAATTCAGCCAATGGGATCGACCTGGGGTTGTCCACCACGCCTCCCCCGGGAATCCTTGAAAAGGCAGGAACTGAGAGGGAGAGGGGTCTTTTTTGGAGGCAAACTTGGGAGAGGGATCTTTGCGTGACCATGAGCAGTCTCTGCCAGGCTGCGTGGTAGAAAGAAATCCTATGGGTGCCGCGTAAAACCCGAATCTTCTTTTAACTCTCATTCAATTCATTTGGATCACAAGCCAGGCTTCAGTGTGAAGTCTTTCTCATGCAGAGCCAAGGACCGAGGTGTAACTCTAGCGTGGAGAGAGAGTGATCTTACAGTTGGACTCGGTTTGACTTTGTGTGAAAGTAGAGGTTGTTTGCGAGCATCCCTTTGGTTGTGGGAGCCTCCAGGAAGGAACTTTAAAATGCCAACAGCAGCACAGTAGGAAGGAGCCTGGATGGTTAAGCACTCAGCTGCAAACTGAGAAGTCTATAGTTAGACCCCATCAGTTAGGCTCCTCAGGTGAAAAGACCCGGCCCTCTATACTACAAAGATTTACAGTTTGGGACATCCTGGAAAGACAGTTCTGCTCTGTCCTTTACTTCGAACGCGCCGGTTACGAGACTCCCTGGGACACAGCAGCAAGAGCAGGCATATGCATCTTCTGCCCAAGCCCCGTGAAACCTCTGAGCAAGAGAAGGCATGCAGCAGAGCAGGAAAAAATGCTTTCAGAAGACCCCTAGGGCACCTGCTGTCTGCTGGTTCGCACTCTCTGTTAATGGAATGCTTAGGGCACTGCCACCACCTGCTCTGATGGCATTTCATGAATCTGCATTCCAGAAACCGGCACATCCTCAAGTGCAATCAGGTCTTTGTGGAGCATGCATGGTGAGGATGAATTAGGGATTCGCTGATAGTACAAAGCTGTAGAACTGTTAACATGCACTCACAAACATTTATCCCTGTGGTCACTATACTTTGTAAGAATAAAATGATTGTCTACAGTTGATTTCAAACAAAAATCATTTGAAAAGGTCTTGCGTATTGTCTTTGATATTAATTCTGTCCCGCGTCCACCCTCTTAGGCCTGATGGTTGTTAGTTTCTTTTCTCAGCGGCGAAAGAGAAAAATAACAACGAAGGTCGCTGTTTCAAAGCTCCCAATTTTAACGCGGATTTGTTGGCTGCAGGGCAATGACAGTTCTAAGTGGAGATGAGTCATTGCCCATGGAGCAAGGTATGGGCCAAATCTTATTCTCAACATTACATTGCCCACATCTTACATTTTTCCTTAAAATTTACCTTTATAATTTCTGATGTTTCAGACAAACAAGTATGACCTAAGCATGTAATACTTATTAGTACAAATAATCAATCAAAACTATAATCAGTAGACTTCATGAGTCATAACACGGCCATTTCATTCCTTGATGTGATAGACAAATGCCCTGTCGTCTATCTGCCCTTCAGTGTTTTGAAAAGCCAAATATCTAAAGCTATTTTTACAAGGTGTTTTCAAATTCTGGTTCTATTGATTAAAAATACACATACACACAGACTTTTATAAAGGACGGATCTTGAAAATGAAGCCCCTAGTAAATGCGTATTCTTGGAGGGGTGTGTGTTTCAGCAATATGGTTTTCATTTGGTGAATCATTCAGAGTTAACTCGCGTAAATATGTTAGCGAATGTAAGATGCTAGCTGGCTTGAGTTTTAAAGGTCTTTCAAAATTAGCAGAGTAAGATGGTCCAAATGGACATGAAGAGTTAGGTTCAGCTTAGAAATTGACACCAAGGTACATTATAGTTACAATTCTCCATTTCACAAAATTCTAGTATTTCCAAATAATGTGTGTGCTCTTTGTACAGCACTTCATTTTCTCAAGCAAAACAAGCAAGCTATGAGTTCATTAATAATGAAGAAGGACTCTCAGAGTTTAGGACAATTTGGGGGGAAAATCATCACGTAACCTCAAAAAGAAAGCTGTGGTCGGTTTTGAGCGAAAAATTAAACTAGAAAAATAAGACAGCAGCACAGACTAGACACAGATATTCAAAGTGAAATGATTATAGACCACTTTTGTTTTATAACGTTTCTCCCCAGTTCATTTTAGGTCCAGAAACCTTACTGCGTTGTCAAAATAGGGGAAGGCAGTGTAGATAGTATTTGCAGAGTGAATAATTCACAGCATGAATGAAGTGTTGCATAGGTGGGCTAGGAGCTATGGTTTAAAATGATTTAAAGTGTTATATCATTCAAGTGGTATAGAAGCAGACTTAGTCCTAGAAAACAATTCTCAAAACCACTTACTTTTTTTTTCTTTTTTACATTTTATTAGGGACTCACACAACTCTTATCACAATCCATACATATACATACATCAATTGCATAAAGCACGTCCATACATTCCCCGCCCCAATCACTCTCAAAGCATTCGCTCTCCACTTAAGCCCTTTGCATCAGGTCCTCTTTTTTTTTCCCCCTCCCTCCCCTCTCCCCGCCCCCAATGTGCCCTTGGTAATTTATACATTGTTATTTTGTCATATCTTGCCCTATACGGAGTCTCCCTCCCCCCCTTCTCTGCCGTCCCTCTCCCAGTGAGGAGGTCACACGTGGACCCCTGTAATCAGTTCCCCCTTTCCAACCCACTTGCCCTCCGCTCTCCCAGCATCGCCCTTCACACCCCTGGTCCTGAAGGTATCATCCACCCTGGATTCCCTGTACCTCCAGCCCTCATATGTACCAGTGTACAACCTCTGTCCTATCCAGCCCTGCAAGGTAGAATTCGGATCATGGTAGTTGGAGGGAGGAAGCATCCAGGATCTGGGGGAAAGCTGTGTTCTTCATCGGTACTACCTTGCACCCTGACTGACCCATCTCCTCTCCTAAACCCCTCTATGAGGGGATCTCCAGTGGCCGACACTTGGGCCTTGGGTCTCCACTCTGCACTTCCCCCTTCATTCAATGTGGTATATATATACATATACATATACATATATAGACACACATATATAAACCACTTACTTTTGTATGCTTTCTTTAGAAAATATTTTTCTTTCTTCCTTTCTTTCTTTTATTCTTTCCTTCCTTCCTTCTCTCTTTCCCTTTCTCTCCTTTTCCTTTCTCTCTCTCCCCTCTCCCCCTTTCTCTTTTTTGGCTCGATTCTTGAACCCCACACAAATAAAATGTGGGCTTATGAACATGTACATATGTAAATATATTTATATATGATGATGGCAAAATAGATCCATGTGCATATATTTATGGGTTTAGTATTAAGGTAGCAGGTGGACATTGGGCCTCTACTCAATGCAAGAACACTTTGTTCTATCAAGTGGCCATCTAGCTGAGAAGGAACAAAGCCCACATGGAAGAAGCACACTAGTCTGTGTGATCACGAGCTGTCGCAGGGATTAGGTATCAGGCATGAATGAGGGGGAGTGCTGATTGGAGACACAAGGCCCATCTGTAGGCAACTGGACATCCCTTTACAGAAGGGTCATGGGGAGGAGATGAGCCAGTCAGGGCGCAGGGTAGCAACGATGAAACATACAACTTTCCTCTAGTTCCTAAATGCTCCCACCACCCACCACTACCATAATCCCAACTCTACCTTATAAATCTGGCTAGACCAGAGGATATACAACAGTACAGATAGGAACTGGAAACGCAGGGAATCCATGACAGATGATCCCTTCAGAGTACAGATAGGAACTGGAAATGCAGGGAATCCATGACAGATGATCCCTTCAGGACCAGTGCTAAGAGTGGCGATACTGGCAGGATGGAAGGAGGGTGAGGTGGAATGGGGAACCGATGACAAGGATCTACATATAACCTCCTACCTGGGGGATGGACAACAGAAAAGTGGGTGAAGGGAGATGTCGGGCGGTGTACGGTATGACAAAATAATAATAATTTATAAATTGTCAAGGATTCATGAAGGAGGGGAGAGCGGGGAAGGAGGGGGGAAAATGAGGAGCTGATACCAAGGGCTCAAGTAGAAAGCAAATGTTTTGAGAATGATGATGGCAACAAGTGTGCAAATGTGCTTGATACGATGGATGGATGTATGGATTATGATAAGAGCTGCACGAGCCCCCAATAAAATGATTTTTAAAAAGTTTTAAAAAGACAAGAATTGGCCCATGGAAAGAACCCTAACTTAAAAGGCTTATAAGAGAGTTAGGGATCCCAGGGGGGCTGTCTGTCCCAGCATCCTCATGGTGATTTTGTCCCCAGGTTGGCTCCTCGCACTACCATCCACTGACTGCTATCAATGTGTATATATAAGCATGGGAGAGGTCCTTGCTCTTGCAGACAACCAGGGCAAGGCTTGAGTTTCCTTGCGTTGGGATCATACATGAACTGAGACCAGGGTAACATCTTTGATTTAGGCCTATGTTTTGTATTCATTCTTGGACTCATTTCTTTTCTTTCTTTCTTTCTAACAAATCATTTTGTTAGGGGCTCTTACAGCTCTTACACCAATCCATACATCAATTGTATCAAGCACATTTGTGCATATGTTGCCATCATCATTTTCAAAACATTTTTTTCTACTTGAGCTCTTGTTATCAGTTCTTCTACTTTCCATGCCTCCCCCACCTTTCCACCTTCGCGGCCCCTTTATAAATTAGTATTATTTTCATATCTTACACTATCTGCTGTCACCATTCACCCATTTTCCCATTGTTCGTCCCCTTTGGGGTACGGGGTGGGGGTTATACATCAATCATTGCAATTGTTTCCCCTCTTTCCTCCTCTTCCCACCTTCCCCCTACCCTCATGGTACTCTCATTACTGTCTCTGAGGGGTTTATCTGTCCTGGATTCCGTGTGTTGAGAGTGCTTTTCTGTATCAGTGTACATGGGTTAGCTTGATTTGTAAGGTAGTACTGGGTCATGATAGTGGGGGGAAGAAGTATTAAAGAACTAGCGGAATGTTTTGTGTTTTGTCAGTGCACCATGACTGGCTCGTCCCTTATTTGTAACCCTTCTGTGAGAGGTTGTCCTGGAATAACTTCTATGGGATGGAGGAAAGATCCTTGACTTACATCATGCGCAGAACTAAGATGAGAGGATCAATTTCACCTAAACGAATAGCTACTTCTCAGTGGGGAAGAGGCTCTTAGGAAGGCACCATTATCTATTACACATGGCCTCTACATTATAAAACTCAGGAACTTGGATCTCTTTCTGATTTTTCCATGGTAAGCATAGTGGGGGGGGGGGAAGAGGCAGAGAGAGAGAGAAAGCAGAACTCTCTGCCTCTCTATTCTCCACTTCAATTCTGGGATATCTTATCTACTATTTCATTCTACTCATATTAATTGAATGCTAATGACATATTAGAAGTTATAGTAGATGTGGAAAGAGAATTCTGAATAAGAAATGGCCCTCATTTCTACAAGGTTGATAAACGAATGTGGGGTTCAGGCACGTTAAGAGATCAGGAGAAGGACAGAGAAGAACAGTGATAGCACGTGGGAGAAACCCCTAGCTTCGACATTGAGGAGTCGGGGAAAGGTAACATCTTTTCCTCTGAGGCCAACAGGATGGTAGGAGAAACCAGGTGATGTATGTGCAGGCAGTGCCTGGATAGCTTGGAAGAAGGCCTGAGCAGATGGGCCAGCAAGGGAAGCTAGAAAAGCAACAAGTCATTCTGTATTTCTGAATCATACCATTTAAGGTGATAAATAGTGAGTAATGAGGCAGGAGAGAAGTGGGAGGCAGACTGGGTTATCTATCTCTCTAAAGGAGTTTGGACAGTATTCTGTGAGCCATTAAGGATGTTAAACAGAGAAAAAAAATAAGACTAACATTTCATTTCAGAAAAACTATCCTAGCTATAGAGTGGAAAACAGACACTCCAAACAAAGCAGCACGACACAGCACAACATGACACAACATGACACAACACAGCACAGCACAACACAGCACAACATGACACAGCACAGCACAGCACAACACAAAGCATCAAGCAAACAAAACCAACTAGCTGCCACCTTGTCCACTCATACCAATCCTATAGGACAGCTAGAACTGCCCTTGTAGATCTCTAAGACTAACTATTTATAAGAGTAGAAAGCCTCATCTTTCTCCAGAGCAATGGCTGGCAGTTTTAACCTGCTCACCTTGAGTTTAGTGGCCCAAAGTATAACCCACTATACCACTAAGGTTCCCCGGAGGGCGGTGGGGTGGTAAACAGGAAGCTGGATACAAGGCTGGAATAGGGAGATGGGTTGAGAAATTGTTGCTAAAGTCCTTAAGTGGAGACAAGAGTTAAAAGTGATTGTGGCAAGGGACATATATACAATCTGCTTAGAAAGTACTGGCAAACCTATTCATAGGTGTCTATGGGTAATTGGATTCATGAGACGAGTGTAAAGAAAGAAGGAAGCCTCCAGGGCAAGTATTTTAAATTAAGCAGTACAGGTTTGAATCCTGGCTCTATACTACAGACATAGGAGGGAAATGACTTTAAATTCCCTAAATTTAGTTAGTTACTGTGTTAGACAGAGTTCTCTAGAGAGACAAAACCAGATTGCTAGTAATTATATATATATTTATAAAGATAGATAGATAGCACAAGAAATGAACTGTTAAATTATATACAGATAGATAGATATATAATACAAGAAATGAACAATTAAATTATAAAGCAGCACAAATGGCTCAGTGCAACTCACTCCCGTGAGAGTTGTGAGACACTGGCAGTCCTTTAATCTTGAGGGCTGCCAGTTCCTTCTCTGTAGAGAGAGCTGGGCTATATATACCCAGGCAGCAAACAGCAAGGCAAGTCACCAACCGTTGGTCCCCAGCTCCAGAGATGTACATTCCAATCGTGTGGGCTTAAAGGGACCTCAACTTACAGCAACAGTCCACTGGCTAGGCGTCCCACAGGTAGTGTAGCCTCTAAATTGAGGCACAGAACAAGCAAGGCAGCCGCACACTGGTCCAATGATTAAAGAGTGAGATACAAGAAAGGCGAGGCTCACCGAGCCATTTATCTCTCTGCCCTTCAATTAATCCCACTTGTGTTTATCGGCCAATTGGCACAATAAACTAACTATCTCAGTTACCAAATAAAATAAGAATACGGACAATTACCTAGCAGGATTTATCCGAGGATAAAATAAAACACTCTAAGTTCCTGGCTCTAAGTAAATATTTGATCAATTATAGCAGTTTGGGGTTCCTGGTTTTGTCTAGAAGAATTGATTTGATGGAGGGTAAGAGGAATATGATGCTGCAACAAACAATAAATTTAATGTCTACTTATTTGAGGATCCTTGGTGCAGTGGTTAAATGTTTGACTGCTAACTAACCAAAGATTGATGGTTCAAACCCACCAGCCACCCGATGGAAGAAAGAGGTGGAAGTTTTCTCCCATACAGAATACATCCTTGGGGACAGTTCTACACTGTCCTATAGGGTCACGATGAGTTGGAATCAACCCATCAGCAGTAGGTATACACCAAATATAGGTTATTTTTCTTACATAGCAAGGGCACTGGGGCTAGACAGCTGTTTCCACTGGTTTGGTGAGAACTGAACTCCACGGTGATCTTAGTCTTTCCTTCATGGTCACAACCAGTGCCAGCCTCCAGCATCACAGGTACATTCAAATCCAAGTTGAAGGGAACCAGACATAGAAGAAAGGTAATGGTTAGTCATTATTCTGAGTTGGGAAACATGTAAGCAGACAGAGTTTGGGATTTAACAAAAAAGAAATGACTTGATTCTGAACATATTGAATTTGAGGCATCTGAATAAGATGAATTTGCTAGCTCCCTCAAGGATTTGTCGCCTTGAAAATGCCATCAAGAGCCACTGTGAGTCAGACAAGATTTGACGGCAGTGGGCTTATTGTTGTTAGACAGGAACAAGTTTTGCTGTCAGTGGGGTGCGCTGTGCTAGAGCTCAAGAAATGTATCCGTGATTGAGGAGAAAGCTGAATTGTGCAGGAATTATGTATGAGAGAGCCCATTAAGGCAGGTAGGGTGAGCAAGGACAGTTAGGATGTAGCCCTGGTGAATACTAGTCTTTAGTGGATGAGGACAGGTAGAGGTGCTACCAAAGGAGAGAGGCAGGAGTAGCTAGAGAGGCCAAGGAAAGGCAAGAGTATGTTATCTCCTAGAAGCCTGGCTAGTCTGAGTTGGCTAGAGAAACAAATCCATAGACACTCATATGATTGTAAGAAAGAGCTTTATATAAAGAGTAATTGTACATTAGGAAAACATCCCAGCCCTGTCCAGATCAAGTTCTTAAGTCTGATATTAGCCTATATATCCAGTACCACTCTGTAAATTCCTTTTCAGACTCACCAGATACATGCAACAATGCAGAGTGCAGAAGATCACAAGCCAATGGGTGGAAAGTCTTGTGGATCCAGTGGCAATGGAAGCATCTTAGGGATAGCATGGATCTCCACGTGACTCCTCCAGTTCGAAGGCTCTGGCTGCCATCAGCATAGCTCCATGTGGCTTGTCAACAGGAATGTCTCACAGAGAGTGAGTGTGTCTGTCTCACCTCCAGCTAGCTATTTATCTCCTTAGGTCTCCAAAAGAAGTCATCAAGCTTCGACCTGATTGACAGGCTAAAATTCACCCCTTCACTCTTAATAGTCTCAAATTGACAACAGATTATGTACCTACCATAAAGCCTAAATAAAGAGAACACGTTTTAAGGAGGATGTGTTATGGACTTGTTAGTTGATATCAAGTGTCACACAAAAACAAGCTGAGAATGGGACACCAAGCCAAGAGCCTTTTCTGTTGTGGAGACAGAAGCTGAACTACCTTGGGTTGGAGCAAAAGAGAAGTGAAGAAACAGAAACAAACTAACAAACCAGTGTTGACAGTTGATTCCCCTCCTTTTGCTCAGGACTCATCTATTGAGATTTCAATTGTAACATTTTCTACTTGTTTAGAGGGAAAACAACCAACATCACTGCCATTGAGCCCATGTCGACTTGTAATGAACTTAAATGGCAGGGTAGAACTGAGTTTCTGAGACTGCAACTCTTGACCGGAGTAGAAAGCCTCATCTTTGTTCTTCGCAGTAGCTGGTGGTTTCAAACTGCTGACCTTGAGGTTCGCAGCCCAACTCATAATCACTATGTCACCAAGGCTAACGTAACGGCAATTAACTTTTCTGAAGAAACTCAAAGTCTAGATCTCATGATTCTGAGGGCTCGCCGGGTACTGAATTTCTGACTTCACTGTTCTCATTACTCCCAGGATAATCTGTAAATAAAAGCACTTGACACGTTTGGCTTCTGAGGTACAGGGCCTGTGGAAATGTTCATTGTCCAGCCCTTCTGAAGACTGAAACACACAGTTCATGGACAGCACTTTTGTCTCTACCACATATAACCCAATCTAGCTGTCCCAGGTTCTCCACTTAGTGTATTTTCCTATGGATGGAAAATAATGTTGTGAATGAAAAGAACAAGCAAACATATTCCATTTGTACGTTTTTGATACATTGTCTCAATATTTCAGACATGGAAACTTTAGGGCACATATGAAATTCACTTTTACATCATCAGACCACCCAGATTCAGAACATGTCAAGTAGAAAAATAAGAAATTGATGACATTACATACAGTTTGGCTCTAGGATTCCAATTTCAGAAAGTGAGCAGAAAGGAAGCAAATGGGGCACCTCAAACTACTTAATAGCTTTATTAAAGAGTTCTAAAAATCAATTTTCCGAGGACACTATACCTCTCTCTTTCTAGAAAAAAATGTGTTATAGTTCAGAAAAGTACTTTTCAGAGTATAAAGTGAGTATTGTTGTTTTAAACAAACGTTTGTTTTATTTCCTCTTACGGGATTATTTCTGCAATAAAAGCTTAGAAAAATAATTCTTTAACCCACTGTAAGGCTTCTGAATCCGTCTTATTCACCAACGTGGTCCTTCTCAACACACTTGAAAGACTCTCATCCTCCTCATTCTGAGAGCATTCTCACAGGTTAAGATGTCATCGCGGCACAGCTTCGTGCGGCCTCTATGATTCATAACGTCGTTAAATGCAGGTCCTCCAATGCTTCGTTTCAATGCTGCGGTTTAATCTGTTCGTGCTGGAGAACTTTTGTTCTCCCTCCCCCTTCCATCTTACCCAAAAAGGGTTCAATCCCTCCTGCGCGCGGCGGCGGCTGTCCTCTCCCGAAGGTGGGCTGAGCGGACGAGCGTGACGCAAGAGGGGGCTGTGTCCTGGCGGCGGGCGAGCCGGCGCCTCCGCGCTCCGGGGAACGAGCCCATTCCAGCGCAAGTTCACGGCCGCGGCCGAGCAGAGCGGGCCGGCTCCGCGCGCCCCAGTCCGCCTCCGGGGCTGGAGCCCGAAGCTCAGTGCGCATCTTCCACCGCAGCCCAGCTTCTCAGCGTTTCCTACTTCATGCTGCCCAACTAACAGGAGACAATGGGCACAGGGGATTTTATCTGCATTTCCATGACCGGAGGGGCGCCCTGGGGGTTCCGATTGCAAGGTGGCAAGGAGCACCAGCAGCCCCTGCAAGTGGCTAAG
Organism: Tenrec ecaudatus; assembly: GCF_050624435.1. Classification (NCBI taxonomy): domain Eukaryota; kingdom Metazoa; phylum Chordata; class Mammalia; order Afrosoricida; family Tenrecidae; genus Tenrec; species Tenrec ecaudatus. The sequence goes on along the minus strand of NC_134532.1, from coordinate 100,932,652 downwards.
GTAGGACCCTGAAAGCGGTCGGTGGGTGGTGGGGTCTACCTCAGCTCAGCTCTGGGCCCGGTGGAAGGCAGAGTAGCAACCTGTTGGTGGGGTTTGCAAGTTTAGACTAAGAAGTCAGATCTTGGTTTTTTGGTTTGTTTTAAGAAACGTGGGCGGGCTAATATATACTACATTACGGAATTAACGATTATCAACCGAGGCGAAGGCCTAGTTCATCATCCTCTCTGACAGCCAGTTAGGACACTTGGCAACCATTTGCTTGAGGCAAGATTAGGGTTTTGTTTTTTTCAGTTGAATTATGGTTTCGTGGCCCTTTCCTTGCCTCTGGCTGGGGAGAAGTGCTCAACCCACCGGGCCAGCGATTTCGGGGACTTTCCTAGTGTTAGTAGTGGCATTTAGAATGCAGCTTTTCAAGAAAAAGCCAATTTTGGGCAATAATTTTTGAAGGATGAAGAAGAAGCCACAAACTCTTTTTAAAAGAATGCCCTTTTAAGGGCTTGACACACACACGCACACTTCATATATTCCTTTTTCCTCTCCTGGTGAAGAGCGCCAGATAAAATGTAAAGCTATTTAAAACACCTTGCAAGTGACGTTATAGGTAGGGAGCTGTGTAAAGCACTGAGTAATGCTTTAACATGTTATAGATTTTGTTGCCGTTAGATGGTTTGTTTGGTAGCCTAATATCCTGCCTGTTTGGTTGAAGGGCTGTAAATATTGTCTAATTAGGACCGATCAAGATGAATTTTGAAATGTCTTGAAACCTAGCCAGCTTCTACATGATTTAGTATTAAATCGTCATATTTCACGAGTGTGCTTCATTAATTCCTATTTAATGGTTATTTTTAAAAATGGATCTAGATCCCTAATGACATACACAGAACACTGTTATTCCTTCTCTTTGCCGTTTGCTTTTAAAAAAAATGTTCAACATAAAGAAAGAAGTTTCTTTGAAAATTTCTCCTCTCAGGCATCCATCAGAAACAACAACAAAAAACCCCTTTCAGAATGTGATGGTGGAATCCTGCCACCTAGTGAAAACTCGAAGTACCCAGCATGACGCATGACACAGGAGATGGGCGGCAGAAGTTGTAGGATTGCCCAATCAACTAACTCTCTGAGCTGTGGATGAGGGAAGAGCCCAGATATTAAAGATCATACCTGAGTCCTCAGTTTTGAGCTGGCTGCGTTCAAAGCATAAAGAAAGATGGTTTTACTGTCTAGGTTTTTAGCAGTCAATTGCAGGCATCATCAGATAAAATATGCACGCCTATGTAGTGTTCATGAGAGTGAAGTAGACTTGTTCAGAGTCTAGAATAGCTGTTGGCTGCCTCTGGGGCTGAGATTTGAGTTCAGATCCCAGCTCCGATCTAATTTATAGTTTGGCTTAAACAGCTCTCATCCGTATCTCATCTGATATGTGAGTGTGTGTGTGTGTGTGTGTGTGTGTGTGTGAATGTACGTAAACTAGAGCAAGCAAACAAGGTATGTGTTGACTTGAAGACCAGAGAGGGTGTGGTTTCTGCTGAGCTCTCCATGCATGGATTGTAAAGTGGGAACACGTTGTGGTGATTCTGGAAACACGAAGGGTTTGCGAGAAGGGTGCTGTGCAAGCGTTTCAGTGTTCTGCGGAGGCCTTGCCCCGCGTCGTCATGTTTCCGTGATGGCATCTCTGTGTCAGGATTTGGATGTTCGGTTAGGCCGCCTATTTAGTCCTCCACCCCCCTAATAATCTTTCTCAGGCAATTCGCTTGTTTTAAAAAAGATTGTCAATTAAGCACCATGATGTTTGATTTAATATTCTAGTCTGTGTGCATACCTTCTACGCGCTACCTTGTCCTCTGTCAGTGGAAAAGAACCGGCTAGAGAACCTTCTAAGGAGATACACACATACCTTTCAATCACTATGGAAATGCTCAGTTTTAGAGGTCTGTTGAAAAAAACTCAAACTTCAGTTTCTTCTACCAGCAGTGTTTCTTCTACCAGCAGTGTTTCTCCTGGATAACCCGGAGCAGCATGCGGCTGCCTTTTTATGCTATCAGAGCATGCCCAGTCGTCCCAACCAGCCCCGCCCTTGGGATGATTTGGGAAATCAAATGAGTAGTTAGGTGAGCTTGATTCAAATAATGGCTTCTCATTGAGTTCACCGTGAAGTGAACATAGTCTTGGCCCAACAGGCGCTTAGATGCAGACTGTGTCTCCATCTCGAAACCTCCACATTAAAGGATGGAGGAGCAGAGTGAAAAAGAGTGGGGGCTGGCAAATAACACGCTCACAGTTTTTGAAGAACCTACACAGGAGCAAATATTTCTGACGAAAATGATTTTTCAAGCAGCACTGTGAATTATGCTACGAGACATGGAAATCACCATGCAAACCATGATTCTCTCGGGGGGAAATGCTTATTATGAAATGAAATGAGTGCTTAGATTTTCCAACTTCTCTCTCTCTCTCTCTCTCTCTCTCTCTCTCTCTCTCTCTCTCTCTCTCTCTCTCTACACACACACACACACACACACACGCTAAAAACCTAACATGCCAAAATTGCAAAAGAACACTAGTCTCATCATGAGAAAGGATCAGAAATGAACTAGCTTTGTAATTCCCTGAATTAGCCTCCTCCTGGCATCTTTGATCGCTTCTGAGAGATGCCCAGATGTTTTCAGTGGTTGAACTGGTGGAAACGTAGGTAACCTCAGGGTCCGAAGGAAACTATGTTTTCAGAAGTCTCAAGTTATTTGTAACATTACACATGAAAAACCAGGTTTTCAATGCTGCTGCATCTTTTCATTTATGTTCTCAATATATGCGAGGGGAAGCAAACATTTCTGATATGAAGTCATGGGACAATATTCTGCAAATGTGTTTCCAAGAGATCATCTGCGAAATTAATTTATTCAGACCTAATTACGGCATAAAACCTCTTTGTGTCTGCGCAGAAGTCCTTCTGAGAAGTTTGTCAGCACTTTTGTGTTACAAGCTCCCTGTTAGAGGACATGGACTTGCTTTGCTTTGTCTCTGGATAAACTCTTGGCAAATCATTTTGGAAAAGTCTTCATATTAAGAGGGAAGAAATATTTGTTTTCTGAATAACTCTTACATTCAGTACAGAAATAACTCATATTTTAAAAATAATGCATAAAGAGATGTTCTGACTGTTTGTCATTAGAAATTTACTTGTCAAGACTTATTAACCATTGCATTTATTTTCTTGAATCTACTTAAAAATATTTCTTATTTATACTGTGTCCACACATACTTAGCATGTTTCAGTGGTGACCTTTATAATATATATGGTTTTATTGCCTAGTTTATTGTGCACATTTCCTTGTCTTCTCTAACAGTTGGAATACTTACACAATAAGGAAAACATGTGCTAACCAATCTTGGTGGGAAAATCTAGCTATCGTCCCCCACCCCCCACAACTTTGTTCCCCTTACAATGATTTGGGGGTGGGGGTGGAGAAAAAAAACATTGACTTATATGAGGGACTTTTAAAAGTTCGTGGGTTTTGAGAAGGATGATGGCAACAAATGTACAAACAAGCTTGACACAATGGATATATGCACGGATTGTGATAAGAGTTGTAGAAGCCTCCAATAAAATGATTTATTAAAAAATGTTCTCAAGGGGGGAAAAAAGTTCGTGGGAAAGTGGAATGAAAAAGATAATGGAAAATTGGAGCTTCCTTTATATAGCTTGTAGTATGTCAGTTTCTAGAGGGGGAAACGTTCTTCAATTTCATTTTTTCACTTGAGATTCGACACCTACTTCGTCATTAATCAAACAATATCTTTTATTCCCACCCCTCTTCCCAAGCTCCTGACCCACTCCTTCCTCTACTCCTGCCTCCCCAGGCTCGCTGGCATACTCACTGTTGTATTGCTCTAGAACTCCTTTCTTTCTCCTTTCTTTGAAAAATGCTCGCTCCCCTTTCTTTTAAAGATACTCTTTATTGATGTTGGCCAGCTCTCTTAACTATCTTACCCTCAGTTCCTCATTAGACTTAGTCTTTAACAATATAAAGATAGAAACCTCAATTCATTGAGAGTATTGGTATCAGCCCCTTTATAGAGCTAGAGGTATCGAGAAACAGGGCTTCGGTACAAAGTAGAGTAATTTTTTTAAAGGTAGGTTCGTGGTGATGGCGGGAAAGGCAGAGGAAAGAAATAGCTGGAACATTAAGGAATTCTGAGGGACTATTACTGGAGAACAATCATGATTTCAAGGCAAGTAACAAACAATCATCTTTCCATAACATCATTAGAGCAGCAGCCATTCTGGGCCATGATATTTCCATATGATCTGCAGGGTCGTCATTTCAGAGAATGGCAGATGTGACTGATGATAGAACAGTACAGAAAGGCAGACGCCCGCTAGCACAAGAGTCCTAGTCCTGGAAGCTGACAGCTGCTCATCCATCCTGTGCCCTTCACAGCCAGGCAAACGTGTCCGAGGAAAGCAGAGAGGCCAACTGTGCCAGCACTTAGACAAGGTACACTTCTTGGCAGCCAGGTGTCATGGGGTACAGACCCATCATTTCTGTCTGCCAATATCACGCTCACTGTTCCACCCATAGAAATAGCGAGGGCAGGCACAGACAGACACCAGCAGGTAGGCTCCCTCGTGTTTAGCTCTTCACTGTCCTGCATGCCTGTGATTCACACCAATTGGAGAGGCTGAAGACATTGAAATGCAAGCTCCTCCCGAGACCAAATGTCGCCCTCGCGTGCAATGTCATGGTGGCCCAACCCAGGCACAATTCTCACTTCACATGCTTTGGGAAAGGCCTTGATAAAAAGCATTCTGCAAGAGCACCATCTTTCAACTTGAGTCCTTGGTATCAGCTTTTCATCCTTCCCCGTCCCTCACGAACCTCTGAAAATTCATTAAACATTTTTTTCATGTCTTACACCGACTGCGGTCTCCCTTTACCCATTTTTCTGTTGTCCATCCCCCTGGGAGAGGATTGTATGTAGATCATTGTGATTGGTTCCCCCTCTCTGCCCCCAACTTTCCCTTCCCCTCCTGTGTGGCTACTCTCATTATTGGTCTTGAGGCGTTTATCCTATGTTTGTCCTGGATTCCCTGTGTTTCTGGCTCTTATTTGTGCCAGTGTACATGCACTGGTCTAGCTGAATTGTAGACTCGGGGTCATGATAATGAGGGCAGGGAGGAAATATTAAAGAACTAAAGGAAAATCGTATGTTTCATTGGTGCTGTATTGCCCCCTAACTGGCTCGTCTCTTCCTTGTGACCCTTCTGTAAGGGGGCGTCCAATTGTCTACAGATGGGCCTTGGGCCTCCACTCTGCTCTCCCCTCATTTTTTTTGTTCTGAGTCAATTATATCATTCTTATCCTGGGGTCATCAGTCTGTTTTCTAAATATTTTAAATAGAGTCATTCCAGGAACATAGGTCTTTCTAAAGGGGAGGAGGAGTATTTTTTATAAATTTGAAAATGTATAGTTAAAAGTTGCTATTGTTAGTTGCCGTCAAATCCATCCCAACGCACAGCTACCTGTGTTCAACCGAGGAAACCCCATACCACTCCAAGCCATTGCGATGTCTGAGCCATTGTTGGAGTCACGGTGTCAGTCTGTCTCACTGAGGAGCGTCCTGCTCCCCAGCATGATGTCCTTTTCCAGGGACTGGTCCCTTCGGATAATATATCCAAAATATGTGAGGCAACATCTTGCCATCCTTACTTCTAAGGAACATCTTATTTTCAAGACTGATTTGTTCATTCTTTTGGCAATTCGTGAAATAGTCAATATTATTTGATAACACTAGCAATAGTTGAGTATAAACACTCTTTAGCACATGGGGAAATATAGTAGCATCGTATTTAGGAAAGTATTCCTAATCACTTAATTTTTATTGATTTTTTGTGCATTTTATAGACATTCTAGAGACAGGTATATGTATAGAACTAAGTGAACACTAGTTAAATCTATTAACCAAATGTTATAAGAGAGTTCTTATTTTGAAATTTGATGTTTTAAGGTAGGCAGAGTAGTCTTTGTTGAAAGAAGATAATGAAATAAAGCAGTGACTATGCATGGATTTTATGCATGAATTATCTAGACATAGTATACAAGTAGTACACATTTATCAAACACTTGCCCTATGGCATGGAATGTTCTAAATGCTTTACAGTTATTGTCTCTTCAAATGATACCCCAAATCGGTAATATAGGGAAGAAACTGATTCTCATTTGAGAGATGAAAAAAATGAGGCACAGAAAGACTATGTTACTTGCCAAGGGCTAATCTGTGAAATTTGATCAGAGATCTGACAGGAAACAGCAGCATATGCATGCTCTTCTTCCTCAGAGAGGATCCAGGTACGTTAAGATTGTTCCCAAAGAGGAATTTATTTTAAAAGGCTATTATGTTCTGCATGTAACCCTGATGAATTGATTCAGTGTATGCTGTGGGCGTCAGGCTTTGTAAACGCTCTGCAGACCATTCTGATGTGTGGTCCAGATTCAGAACCGCTGATGCCATAAGCTGGGGGCAGACGTGTCCTCCTCCACTTGTGATATAATTCCAGTACCTCCCACGACCCCAGCTGATAGCAGAGGAAGACCACAGAAAGGTCTTGTTGTTGGCCAGGGAGAAGGTCCTAATTGGTGGTTAGTAGGTTTTTCCTTTCTTAAATAATGATATATGTGATGGAAGGAAATGTGGAAGTGTTGGGAAGCTTCAAAATGACCACTCTAAAAATTTGAGATACCGTCAAGAAGGAGAGACTGGGAATTTATTCCTTACTAGGGTCTTTTTCTTCTTTGTCAGTGGACTTTCCTAGTGCTAATGTATTACAGTAATGGGTGACGCTAACACTGTAGAAAACTTAAGGAGGAAGGAGAAAGGGAGAGGGAGAGAGAAGAGCCTGAACACGCCCATTCGGCCAAGCAAGGATCTACGCATTTTCTCTAGACGACTGTCTTGACTGCCAATACTCTACCCAGAAAATTCAATCCCTTAGCATAAGGCTGCCAGGAGAAAGCCGGTAGCTCCAGGAATGACTGGGCGCTGTTAAAGAGATTGACCAGGAGTTCATTTCCCACGTTTGGGAACCATGCAATGGTGAGACTCTGAAGGGTTCTTGGGAGAAACCACATGTGTGCCGGGGCATTGGGACACAGCCAGAGAGTCTTCTGTGAAGACCACGTGGCCACAGCTCTTTGGGAGACCGCTTAGACTCAAATACTAGATTGAAGCTTTGAACAGAGAGGGCTGTTTAATAATGAAAGCCGCCAGAAATGCATGGCACTAACCTAGGTAGTGCAAAGCAGTTACTAGAAGAAATAAAATAAGTTCATGTTTAGACTGAACGAGTTGAGACTCAAAAACATCAGTTAGATCACACAGCTGTATTATCAATCACATGCAATTGATGTACACTGCTGTTTGCTTCCATTGAATGATTTTAAATCACAAGACCCTATGTACCCTATTTTTCTAAGCTATTATCTTTATGGGAGCAGATGGCCAAAGGAGCCTTTAAGAGAGGAGCTCAGCTCCTAATCACTGTGCCTCAAAGGCTCCTGTCATATATGTTAGCTCTGAAAGTTTCACCAGCTCACATGTAACTCCATCAGTGGTCACACTGGCACGATTGGTTCCTGGTAGAATGAACATAAATCTGACTTTGGACTTAATAAGAATTGTAGACTACTCCAACCCTTCTTTTGCTGACTTGCTGGTTAATCACTACTTTAGTTAGCAGACTGTCTTTTGTTACAGGCATATATACTAGCTGGCCCCCTAGGATGTTTACTGAACCCTGGTACCACTGCTTGATTGGTGTTGGGCTGCTAACCACCAAGTCTGCAGTTCAAACCTACCAGCCGATCTGAGGGAGAAAGTGGAGGTTGTCTGTTCCTGGGAAGATTGACAGCCCAGGAAAGTCTATATAGTGTTACTATGAGTTGGAATCGATTTGATGACAGTGGGTACTGCCAGAGTCAAGGGCTTGCAATTTAGGAACAGTCTAAATTAGTTTGCTAGACAATTGCTGTTGCTTTCAAATAAGCTATATTCCAAATTTAAAGTCAATACGGCATGTACTTGTATGATACCAAACAAAAAAAGGGGGGAGTGCTTTACAGAGTTTGCCAGGAAATGAAAGAAAAAGACAATGGAATGTTCTTCACAAACACGTTGAAGGCCCTCGTATTATATAGAACTAGAGAAAATTTGCCGATTTCTCATGCTAATGTTTTTAAAGGACATAGCAGCTTTCAAAATAATTTAGCCAGTTGATCAGTCCTCAAGAACATAAGCTAACATGATACATTTGGCTAAACATAATTAATAAAATAGACAGGTGTATATATTAAATATGTCCACATGTGTTAACATATGTGTTTGATGTGACTCACTTGATACATTAGCTGGTGCATTGAACTTTGAAGTTTTATTTTTCTCCATTTGTAGATGAAAAGTCTGATCCTGAAAATAATTATTTGTAATAATACACACTCACACATGTGAAAATCAATTCAAAGCCAAATATATTTTAAAATTAGCAGGGCTATATTTTTTCCTGCTAGTATCAGCCCAGAGAGACCAGGCTATCACTTAGTATTGTTGACAATTGCTGACTCAAGAGTTTTGCATGAAATAGAATCTTAACAAATATAAGATTTAATCCTCAAAACTACATAACCAATTTCACCTCGTAATGGGCCTGAGGACAAGGATTCCAGGCAATGCATCGTCAAGCTAGTTAACACTGAGAGAAAGGCTGGGAATGCGGACCAGCTTCCTGGTACAGTAAACAATCCTGAGAGGTAGATGGACTCCAAGATGTGTGTCTGTGCCTCATCTAACAGTGTCGTGAGGAAGCCACGTCCCATGAGGTTTGGGTGGTGTTTCGGAATCACCAAGTCATCTCTAAGCAGCTAAGGAACAAGAACACAGTGCTAAGTACTTCAAGAAGGTAAAGCATCTCATTTGAAACAGGCCTCAGCCCCGTGGTAGATTAATCAACCATTTAGGATCCAAAGAGAAGCATTTTCCCAACGGTAAGGGTTCAGAGGGGTGAAAAGAAGGAGGACCGGACCCAGGGAGTACTGGGAGAGACATCGGACTAAGTGATGGAATGTGGACAGCACTGCAGCGGATGCGCTGGAACAAACGTGCGTGGATCGCTGAACGTGAGACTAATGACCTGCTCTGTAAGCCTTTACCTCATTCGCAAGAAAACGTTTCTAAAAATCTCATTTGAGAAACAGAATATTTGCTCTTGGGGGAATATTTGGCTACCTTAATGAGAACAGTTTGATATATTGAATTACCTTAGGTGCTTTGTTTTCCTGAATGATTGGACTCATTGTTATTTAAACAGTGGATCCGTAGCAGACTTGTCCCTCCGGCTTCTCTACAAGCCTTTTCAATATCCGAGGTGCGGTGACGGTCTCCTGGAGATGGCAGTGACTGTTTGCTGTTAGAATGAACAGCATGTAGCTCTCTTTAGTACATAAGACTGGTGCTTTTGAGATGAAAGCATTTTAAATTCATGTTTGGAATATTGTGAAGGAGAGATTGTATCTCCAGTGTGTGTGTGTGTGACAATTATTGCTCTTTGATATTTAGGATCCCAATTGCCCAGGACTCATCTCTCTACTACTGTGAGTACTCTGTTGATAAAGCAATCAAGAGGACTCAAAGAGGACGACAGTCTCTCTGATTCCATCTCAACACTAGCCCCTCCTTCACCACTCCTTCAACCCTTTAATCAAAATCACCGGGCTTGCATTTTACCTTCCGGCACTCTGCTCCCTCCAAGAAAACTACAACCATCAATGAGTGTAATTTCTTAATTACAACAACTTAATACCTTTAACAGTGTCCTGCAGATAATTTTAATGAATCAATGATTATCTGATGTTTATCGGATGCCAGGCACTTCTTTAATCATGCTTTAAATATAATGAGAGAGGGTCATAAAGTTATCTTTCTGCAGGAAAGTTTTTCTTTAAAAATATGACACACTTATTTCAATTTTGAGGTAAAGCAAGCAAAGTCTGTAGTAGTAGGAACAACTTTGAAACTTTCATCATGCCATGCAAGATATCCTAAAGGTGAACCTATTAAAGGGCCATGAAATCAACTTGCTAGAGGCTCCAACGGTTCTCAACCTGTGGGTCACAACACTTTTGGGGGTCGAACAACCCCTTCACAGGGGTCACCCGAGTCATAACAGTAGCAAAATGACAGTGATGAAGTAGCAAGAACTATAAAGTTATGGTTGGGGTCACCACCACATGAGGACCTGTATTAAGGGGTTGCGGCATTAGGAAGGCTGAGAACCACTGCTAGACTTTCCTCTACAGCTCTTACTCCATTTCTTGCTCTCTCTCCCACTTCTGACGCCTCTGTCAGGCCCTCCTTTGTCTCTTAGGTAACTAGGCTGGCTCTTTAGCTGTTGTCTCTGATTCTGGTTTCACATTCCTCAGTTCATGCTACAGAGCGCTGCCAGAGAGCTGTTTGGGAATCGCCTGCTATGCCACCACTGAAAACACTCCAAAGGCTCTTCATCACGCCCATCAAAAGAGCCAGGACTCTTTTTAGCTTCTTTTACCTATACAAAATTTATGTGCCTTATGAATGATTCCCTTCACAATAGTCTTATTACAAGCCCTGGCCCCCCTTTTTTTAACAGACGAGGGAACCAAGAATTAGAGAAGTTAAGTCAGTAACCTAAGGCAATACAACCAATGATAGATGCCAAAGCCCCAGTTCTTACTTACCCTCCTGCAGTTCACAGGTGCCCCTCAAATCGTCCATGGTTTGGTCCCCCATCTCCTAACACCCCCAAAGGTGTACACGTTAAAACACTGCAGTTCTCTCAGAACGCCCTGAGTTCTTGCTGCGGTTTGATGGTGAGTCACTTCCCACTGCGATGACCCCGCATGTGCAGAGGATACTGTTGCACGGCGTTGTCCAGGCTGTGATGCTGTGGCGGCAGTGTGTCAGCTCTGTCCAGCAAGGTGCTTCTTGGCCAACTAATAATTTATGGTTGAAAGTTTTAGCTAGTGGTTCAGCATTGAACTGCGCTCAGCCCTCCAGGGATCTCTCCTTTCTTACTCCCACCACTCTATTCATTGATGTCCTGAGCTCGAATGCTCCTGCACCCTTTCTCCCAGGATTTCCCCTAATAGGCTTGGAGACACTTTACACTGGAAGACTCAGCTCACAGTGAGATTTCTGGGATGTTTGATTTAGTTTTCTGGACAGAGCTAAGCACTTGCTCCTCTGTCTTCTCTTGATCACACATAGATTTCCCCTGACTCCCCCTCCCATCTGCCTTGCTGTGGGGGCTGCACCTTTTGCCTATATATCTGCTTTATCTATTAGAGTCACAGTAATCAAAGTGTTTTGGCTGTGTCCCATAGGCAGAATAAAGGGGCATATACCATATATGAGGGGTTAACCCCAAAACAGTTTTTTTTCCAAAGCTATGTATTTATATTTTTTTACAACACAACCTTAAAACCTTCAAAGTACTCTCCATATACTTAATAGATTTTTCAAATCTGCATTCCATTCTTAGAACCATTTTTCAAACTCTTCTGTTTGTATGGCTGACAGCACCTCCTCATTGTTTTCTTCCCCTCTTCTATGTCATCAAATCTCCATCCTTTCGTCCCTCTTCATTCTTGGAAACAAAAGGGAGTCACACTGAGCAAGGTCAGGTGAAATAGGTGCATAGAGCAAGAGAGGTATGCTGTGTTTGTTTTTCTCCAAAACTGGTGGAATGGAAGGGATGAATCAGCCAGGGAGCAGTATAGTGAACCAGTGAAACATACAATATTCCTTGTGACTTCCCCCACCCCCACTCCCATCCCCCATTATGACCCCAGCCCTGCCTTTCACTTTGGGCTAGACTGTGCATGTACATGCACACTGGCACAGATGAAAGCTCATGGCAAATGGAATCCAAGTCAGACACACCCCTCAGGGACAGAAATGGGGATAGTGATATCAGGAGGGATGGGGAAAGGTGGAGAGAGGAGGGGACTCCCCCCCCGCCATAGGGATGAACAACAGAACCTGTGGGGGAAGGGAGACAGTGGTCAGTGTTAAGATATGAAAATAACAATGATAATTATTTTATCAAGGCGTCACCATGGGGGCAGGGGGATGGGGTAGGGAAGGGAAAAAGAGGAGCTGATACCAAGGGCGCAAATAGAAAATAAATGCTTATAAAATAATGATGGTAGCATATGTACAAATATGCTTGATACAATTGATGTATGCATTGTTATAAGAACCATAAGAGCCCTCAATAAAATGATCTTAAAGAAAAATAAAAACCAAAAATACCTGGTGCACTGAGATGTCTGCATGAGCAGGTGCATTGTCACGGTGGCAAAACCAGTCCCCCATCTGCCACAAATCAGGCCTTTTTTGTCCCACAGTGTTATGCAATCTTTTCAGAACCTCTGAATAGAAAGCTTGATGAATAGTCTGATTTGGTGGAATGAACTCCAAATGCACGATCTCCCTCACATCAAAAAAACAAATGAGCATAATCTTGATCTTTGATTTCACTCTTTTGGGTGAAATCACGAGCTTTTTTGGGTGAGGTGACGATGGCATCTTCCACTGGCTTGATTGATGTTTGCTTTCGGGGTCATAAGAATAGTACCATGTCTCCTCACCAGTGACCTTGGAAAAACGTCTGGTCCCTTCAGAGCTGTCCCTTCAAAGTGAGGCATGTTTCTACTGGATGTTCTTGGGGCAGTCAGGCCCAAGGCACACATTTCACAGGGATGCTTCTCATTCCCCAATCTTCTGTTAAAATTCCCCGAACTGAACTCCCACATAGTCCAGACAACTTCCCCATCTCTTCTCTGGGCTGTGGTTGGCCTTTGAGCACACGTGCATGCATCTTGTTGACACTTTTGTCCATTCAGAAATTTGACAGATGTCCAGAAGGAGGGTTGTTTTCAATTGACATTTCACCTTTTTTGAAACAATAAGCCATTTGTACATTGGGATTTCTCCCACAGCTCTGTCCTTGTAAGCTGTGTTCAACATCACAAGTTTCCCGCACAGGAAACACAATTTCATAGCTGCATGCTGTTCTCTTCAATAGGTCATCACAAAAACAAGGTTTGAGCAATACTGCTTTTATGAAAAAATTCACTGTGACAAGAGAGAACCGAGTGCACGAACTCAGAACGAGTTGCTTGCTGCTCATCTAGCAAGAAAAATTCACACTACAAAAGCTCTGTATACACACACACACACACACACACATGCATACACATATATAAAAGCACACAAATAAAAATTATTATTACTAAGGTTCCAGTTTATACATGAATAGGATTATTAAAGAAACATATTCAAACATGTCTCTGTGATCAGTAGATGGATGTAGACAAGTTCTCTCCGTAATTAGGGTGCTTTCCAAAAAGGGCTACGGAAAAAAAAAAAAAGCACTGTGTAAACATCAGTGAGCCCCAGCTGATCTTTCCACTAGTTTTAAAAATTAAGCTCAAAGTCAATGAAGATGATTATAAGGAATGCACAGTACCTAGGAGCAAGCCCTGGGTTTATCAAGAGGAGCTCAAGAACAAGGTCCAATGAAAACAGTGACTTCTAAGAGGATCGTTGGTGCCATTAAATTCATATGGCAAATGGTTTCCTTTTTTATTCCATAGGGGAAACCTTGATAGATTTTTCTGGAAGGGCACAGGAGAATCACAATGACTTTTTAAGAATAATTTTTAAGAAAAACGAACACTGCACAGATGAGAAAAAATCTAGGAAACTAGCTCCAGGGGATATTTTTTCCATCCTGACCATGCACTTGCACATTAGGAAACCTTATGCCATGCACCTTGCCCTTCCAGACTTCTTTTGGTTCCCCAGACTGAAAGACTAGTTTAAAGGACCACAGTTGGCTTTCTCTAGGATGCCCAAATTGCCATTTTGACATGGAACCTGAAGAGTGCACAGTTATTTAGGGGAAGGGTTGGAGAGGTCGAAATACCACCACCAGAAATACGCAGACTCAGATGGAGGATGTATTGAAGAATGATCGCTTCAAGTTTTAAAATAAAGTTTTATTGGCATATACGCACACAACATGCAATTGAACTATTCGTCCATATTAAGAAGAGTTGTGCAAGCATCCCCTCGATTTCAGAACGTTTTCTCCTCATGTTCACTGTTGTTAGCTCCCATTGTCCCCCATCCTCCTCTCCCATGCCTCTATGTAGTTATTAATCCAGTTCCTGGCTCTATAGATGAACCGATGCTGGATTTCATATATGGAAAATCATACCCGAGAATGGCTGGAAACATACATATGTTCTTTTATCTAACTCCACAGAAAACCTCCTACAATATATACCTTGTATTAATATTATTTATACCAATCTCCTGATGTTTTTTCAGACCCAAAACATATTTTCATTTGTTGCCACATTGCAGCTGATTATATTACATTCATTAAGAGCAATATTTTAATTATAATCTGGTTTAAGTGCTGTCATGTTTAATGTACTATTGCCTGACTTGAACCATTGTCGGAAAAATCCCCAAAACAAGTCCAGAATATTTGGGGTTCTAGATGCTTATATCTTAAGTATCTTCCTAGTGCTTATTGCCTTATCAAGGAGAATACTATAGCAAATTTCCTCTATAATAAATAAATATAATGAATATATAAGTAGAGGAAATACATATTCCAAATTATTAAAAATTATTTTAGCTCTTTTAGTTGTATGTTAGATCTGGTGAGAGAGAAATTATTTTTAATCTCACAGTATGGCTAACAAAGTAGAGAAGGGCCCACCCTTGTTGCTCCCTTATGTTTAAAATATAAATATTATCTCAAATTAATAGTGCCCTTCAGAAATATTTGAAAACCTGTGACATCATGTGCGGAAGTAGTTACTCAGAACTTGACATGAATGTGGAAATCCACGTATCTGGACACTATCAATCATACACACTGCGACATGTTGGATGGAATTGGGGCCTTTGTTCCTTCCACCAGGTTGGAGGCTCTCCTTTTCAGGGACATCACCTCAAGGACCATAGCGCGCATGCCACTGCCCCTCTCACAGACCAGACATGGTCAGGTACCATGATTAAATGTCAGTGAACACTCATTTCCTTGTCACTGTTTTAGATAAAAATAAATGTATGTGGACGTTCCCGTTGGCTTGGCAGCTACGTGGGGGAAGGACATTGCGGGCACAGGGTACTTACTAAAAATACAAGAACCCTGAGAAACAAGTCTGCTTGGCATGGTTGAGAAACAGAGACAGGAGCACAGCTGGCCCATACGTCCATGAGACATAAAGTTCTAACGAGTTATGTCTTTCATAACGATAAAACCTCTCTCTCCTGGGAAGTCTGATCCTGTAGCTATTTCCCCATCCTTAAATGATTGACACACTAGTCCTGTCGGAGCAGTTTTGAACTGTGGTCTTCCTCTTTCCTGTTCATCCACTTAGGCTCTTTGGGCTGGAGCAACCTCGCCACTGGTCCAAGAGCACTTTACTTAAATGACTAATAATCACTAATTTTGTATAAACATGGTTACAAATAATTACAGGGCCAAGAAAAAACAGATGCACCGATCGTCTTTATTTTGACCTCTACTTCTGACAGAGAGAAAGGAAGAGCCTGGTGATATAGTCTAGTCTTTATCTGAGTCAGGAAAATAAGAAAAAGCAAATGAGCTTATTTAGATATTGCGTGCAAATGGACTGATTGAGAGAACAGCACTCTGGTACTGGTTAGTTGGTGTTTTTAAAGAGTCTTTCTGAATTTCAGTGTCCCAGCGACAAAATGAGCTACACATGATAACAGTCACTGTTTTTTGGTTTGTTTTTAAGGTTGAAAAATGCTGGAATATTTCTCAGCTTGATCATTAAAGAATCTAAAGCACAAAGAATTATTGAGCAATGGATTAGGAGGCTTCAAAAATTTCCGGAAGAATGGAATGGAAAAGTAATGGAAATTTTCATGAACTTCTTATGGCCTCCTGATTTATTGTGTAAAAACAAAACAAAACAAAACTCAGTGCCATAGAATTGATTCCGACTCAGCAATACGATAGGTCAGAGTAGAGCCGCCCTTGTGGGTTTTTGAGACTATAACTCTTTACGGGAATAGAAAGCCTCATCTTTCTCCTGCACGGTGGCTGGTGGGTTTGAACCCAATACACCCTGGTAATAACGCCGTGTCCCACACTAGACACACAAGTAATGGGGTCTGTCATCCTATTTATTATTCTTCTGATTTCAAAAGGGAGCAACTCATTTTCACGCACATTTTCTTTGCTTTGTGGCTGTACACATAAAAGTCGAGAGCTCCGAAGCCAAACGAAAGGATTTACAATGATTCCCTTGAACCTTGTGTGTGTTTTCTTTTCTTTCTTCTTTTTCTTCTTCTTCTTCTTCTTCTTCTTCTTCTTCTTCTTCTTCTTCTTCTTCTTCTTCTTCTTCTTCTTCTTCTTCTTCTTCTTCTGCTTCTTCAATGTTTGGAACAATTACTTTGTGTAACCCAGTTTTTGTGACTTATGATTATTTCAGTTTTGATAAAATAATGCACATTTTGCATGATGTTTGCAGCATCAGTTATTATAAGACTTTTTAATTCAGCAGTTTGACTGGTTTAAAGGCAACAGATCCTAAAGTTAAATACCTTCAAGACAAAAATAAGATTAAATGATAGTCTCATTTAGAAATAGTACAAAATATGCTTGATGCAATTGATGTACGGATTGTTATAAGAGCTGTAAGAGTCCCCAATAAAATCTTTTAATAAAAAAATAGTACAGATTGAACCTATTATTGTCTTTATTTTCCTGTAGTAAATATATACATGATGACATTTTCCATTTCAGCATTATTCTTAAGTAACAGTGCCTGTTATTAAAAGGAAATACCTCAAACTATGAAGAATTACTTGCATATGATTCTAAGGAGTGACTCAGCATGACCACTTCCAATGCTTCCAATCGTGTTTGCCTCTGCTCCTCCCTTTTCTCCTTTGTAAAATGAGGGTAGCGATAGCATCTATCTCCAAGGGTTGCTTTCAGGGTTAGAAATTACCCTAAATTCCTCAGTGCGCAGGCAACATTCCAATGCCGTCCAATTATGTTTGTGGCCGCTCTAATTTTCCTCCACCAATTTCTCTGAAATTGAGGGCCTATCTGCTTTCTTCCACGCCATGCTGGGTCTCTGGACCTCAGGGTCCCCGGAGGGCTCCTGCTGTTCCGGGGTGTCTCCCTGTGAGGGGCATTTAATGGTTTCAGAATGTTGCCTCACCCTCACTGCCTGTAATTGGAAACAGCATATGGAAATCATCACAAAGAGAAAGAAGCACTTCAAGTGCTTTGAAATATAAAAGAAAATAAATGTGCCCTAGTAAGTAAATATAGGGCCCTGATCCCTGCATAGTCAGGCATGTTCTTCGCCAGGGACTTTGGGAAAGGCTAATGAGCGGGCCATTCCCTCCCCGCCCCCACTCCCCCCACCCCCACGCTTGCCTCCTAAATTAGAAGTTATTACTATATAAGGCCGCTTGCTCGAAGTCAATGATCATGCATTCAACCCTGTGTTGGTGTGTGTTTTAACTTTTCCAACAGTGATGAGTTCTTTCCACCAGTCACGATCCAGCACCAATGACTAACAGAGCCCACAGAGTCGACGGAGTTACCTGTGCCATGAGGATTTCTTTACGAAAACACAGCGCGCCCCCCTGGACGGGGCTCCGCGTGACTCCTGTTAGGCGGCTTTGTGTGCATCAGATATTACACGCATTGGCGGCTGTGGAGCGTCAAGACGCCGCGATCCCTTTTGCGGTCTCGATCTCTTGGCTCCCTGCCTGCCAGATGGGGACAGCCAGCAGCCCTGGGGCTGTGCAGGCGCCTCCTCTGCGGGCAGCAGCGCGGCTTCGGGTGGGGCGGGGACCTCGGGCTGCAGGCGCAGGATGCTGGAGAGACACATTTGATTAAGGATTCTATTATGGGTTTATCGCATTATGTTCTTCTTATCAAAAAACAAGACCAGCCCTTCACCTGCTCTGACCTTTTCCTCTGTCTGCCCTTCCTGTTTCAGAAGGATGATTTCTTCCCCTACTCTCTCTTCCTCTTCCTTCCGCATGGTGATTTCTTCCCCTACTCTCTCTTCCTCTTCCTTCCGCATGGAGGCCTTGTTCCTACCTGTGTTTTCCTCCATCAGGGGCCCAGGTGGCGGAGAGGGCTCCAGGTTGGCTGCTTCACTGCACCCTCAGGTCAGTTCTTCAAAAACGCAGGAGAGAGGGAGCGTACCATCTCTGAAGATGGACAGTCTGAAACCAGAAGGGTTGGAATCGACTCGATGCTACCAAAGACCACAAATCTGATGTCATGGTAGTGGCAGGAACAAGAGGAGCGGTGTGTGTGTGTGTGTGTGTGTGTGTGTGTGTGTGTGTGTGTGTGTGTGTGTGTGTGAGAGAGAGAGAGAGAGAGAGAGAGAGAGAGAGAGAGAGAGAGAGAGAGAGAGAGAAATGAATGAACATAGGAATTTCAATATAATATTGCTCTTTCTTAATCGATTTTCAGGGAGAGAACATGCCAGGTCTTGTACTTCAGGGAGGATCCTAACGAGCATGGAAAGTTATTCCGCCCTTATAGGTGTGTGAGTTTTCAGCGCTTCGCTCATACAAATTCCTTCGCTAGTTTTTGAAGATCTTCATGTTTTTAACCGTGAGATACCCTCCCAACCCCAAACAAACCCTGTCTGACCTCGGGAACCCGCCGTGTGTGCTCTTTCCCCAGGGCTCTGTGACTCTGACCAGGCTCTTCGCAGAAATGGAATGTTCCTCTATTTATTTCTCTGAGGCACACAGTAGGGATCCTATAGAGAGGCTTTGTGATTTTTTTTCAATGACTTGGTTAAGAACCCCTACTTGTAATTTAGTAAGTGATAAAACTACATTCCGTCACATCAAGTAAAAGGCAGTTTTTGAGAAATGTATAAACCTTCTCAGAACCTTGGAGTAGGAACAGAGGAGCACAAGGTTGTGACCTGCCTCGGAGGCAAGTCGCAGCCAGAGACAGTTGCACTGCAGGATTTAGGGGCAATGTGGGTCACCGGACTACAGTGCAGCCTGAAACAAGAACATCCTTACTGTATCCAACGGCTGCTCTTCAACCCAGGGCAACACCTGGGCAGGTAGAACTGTGCTCTGTAGTGTTTCCAATGGCTGCCTTTTTAATTTTTCCTTTTCAAAATCATTTTATGGGGGGGCTCGTAAAACTCTTATCACAATCCATCCATCCATCCATCCATCCATCCATCCATCCATCCATTGTGTCAAGCACATTTGTACATTTGTTACCATCATCATCCTCAAAATATTTGCTTTCTACTTGAGCCCTTGGTATCAGCTCCTCATTTCCCCGCCTTCCCTTCCTACCCCCTCTCCCTCACGAACTCTTGATAATTTATAAACTATCGTTATTTTGACATGTCTTACACTGTCAGAAGTCTCCCTTCACCCAGCTTGCTATTGTCTCCCAGGGAAGGGGTTCTATGTAGATCATTGTGATCAGTTCCCCCTTTCTCCCTACCTTCCCCTTCCCCTCCTGGTATGGCTACTTTCATTATTGGTCCTGAGGGGCTTATCTGTCCTGGATTCTCTCTGTTTCCAGCTCTGATCTGTACCAGTGTGCATGCTCTGGTCTAGCCGGAGTTGTAAGATAGGATTGGGATCATGATAGTGGGTGGTGGGTGGGGAGGAAGCATGAAAGAGCTAGAGGAGAGTTGTATGTCTCATCCTCCAGTGGCTGCATTTTCAGAAGGAGAGCGAGCGCCAGGACTTTCTTCTGTGGTATGTCTGGGTGGGCTCAGGCTGCCAATGTTTTGATTATGAGCCTTGTACATGCAACTCGTTGTACCGCCCAGGGACTATATTTTTACTTTGGAAACTGAAAAGACTCAAATGTTTAGAAAACCAACATCTTGGAAGTTTCCCCGAGGCAAGGTGACAAAGATGTTTGCCCATAGCAGGCCTTCCTTTTTTGGACTAAAACAATTATTTTCGATACCTTCCACTGGTCCTTCTAGTTTGAAAGTTTGTATTGCTCACACGTGGCTTGTTGCTCTGCTGTTTGTAAGTAGGAGTCATGTCTTTTCATGGTTCTTGTAGCGTTGTTCTTGGGTGCTGTCTAGTCGGTTCTGACTGATAACCCGATGTACAACAGAACAAAACAACTCCTGGTCCCACACTGTCCTCACAATGGATGTTTGAGCCCATTGTTTCAGTCACCGCGTCAAACCATCTTGAGGCTCTTCCTCTTTTTCGCTGCCCCTCCATTTTACCAACTGTGATGTCCGTTTCCAGGGATTAGTTTCTCCTGATAACATATCTGAAGTACGTGAGGTGAGCAAAGTCCTGCCATCTTTGCTTCTAAAGAGCATCTGGCTGTACTTCTTCAAGGCAGAGCCCTGCTAGCATAGTGGGTTATGTAGTAGGGCACAAAGTCAGCAGTTTGAAACTACTAGCTGTTGTCAGGAGAGACCAGCCCCTGGAGAAGGACATCATGCTTGGTAAAGTAGAGGGGCAGGGAAAGAGAGGACAGCCCTCAATAAGCTGAATTGATGTAGTGGCTCCCTCAGTGGGCTCAGGAGTAGAAACAATTGTGAGGATGGCGCAGGACCTGGCATGGTTTTGTTCTGTTGTGTGTCGCTATGGGTCAGAACCCACTTGATGGCACCTAACAACAACAACCTGCTCCATAGGAGAAAAATGAGGCTTTTTACTTGCAAGAAAAATCAGTCTCAGAAACCCACTGAGGTTCTCAGGCTGCTAGGAGTCGGAACGGCAGTGAGTCTATAGGTGAATGAGCCCTGGCGGCATAGCACGTTGGTCTGCTTACCAGACGATCTGCAGCCGGAGGTCACCAGCTGCTCTGTGAGAGAAAGACACACACAAAAGATATATGTTTATTCTACAACTCCCCATCACTGTTTTTGACTCACCTGGCTCCTTAGAGGGTGTCTCTCCACCTCCCAATTTATTATCAGTTGCAGATCATGGGCCTCGTTGCAGATCATGGACCATGTCCCCAGGAAGGGAGTGCCTGATGGAATGGAAGACGAGCTTTCTTCCAGTCTCAGAAACCCAGAGGGGCAGCTCTAGTCTGGCGTACAGGGTCACCGTGAGTTGGAGTTAATTCTATGGCAGTGAGTTTGAGTTCGGTTCATAGTTCTACTATAATCCCACTCCAGATAGATGATTAACATGCATATATATTGTTGTTAGTTGATAATTTGATTCTGACTCAAACATCCTTGGAGCAGAAATTCTCCAAAAGATTATGACCTCTCTGAAGTGAATCACCAGGCCTGTGTCCTAAGAGACCTCAAGTGGGTTTTAACCATTAACCTTCAGCTTAATAGTAGAGTGCTTACATATTTGTACTACTCAGGGACTCCATACACATCTATACCTGCCATATACTTACATACATATATATGCCATGTATATAAGGTGGGATTATATATTTATCAAAAATTTGTTAAATGAATGAATGTCTTTCATTCTTTAGAGCAACTATTGAAATATCTGGGTTTGCTGAGGTTTTAGCTGCAGCTTTTTTGAGAGCAATTTATCTAAAAGATAATTAGGAAAGTGACAGATATTTATATGTGTTTATAATTCATTTGAGAGTGGAGAGTACTAAGATGCATACCCAAATGGTTCATGGAAAAGACCACCAAAACCTGCAGAAGGCTGTGAGTGACAGTGTGAACCCAAGATTCCTTGATGGCAACTACATAGGAAATAAGCCTCCGCTGACCTCCCTCGGTCCACAATCAAGACGGGGGAGGAAAGTGGTGACTAAAGAGAAATGCATTGAAGAGGTGAGTACAGAAGATTAAAGGCATACATCTGACTTGAACTGCTAAAACCTTGTCAGCTGATCACCCCTCTGATGCCTGCTGGACCTAATCTGCTTTTCAACATGTTCTGTATTTTTGTTCATTCATATTGGGGTGTATCTCAGAGGTGTAACAGCATTGGGGTTACCGTCTTGAAGTTGTGCTATATGTTTTTCTGTTTTTCAGAATATGAAACTCAGGATTGAGGGACCTATAGGGACAGTAAGCAGAACAAAGATTGGGGGGGTACAGAGGTGGTGAGGGGTAAAAGGAATGTTTAGAAACTAATTGTGGTAGCAATTGTGTAATTCTACTTGATGTGATTGAACTATGGAATGATATATGTGTCAACTCAAAATTAGTAATAATAACAATAATAATAAAACAACCTGCATTCTCGGCATGCATTTACGATATGACCTTAGCAATGTCTAAAACGATTTCACGTTCAGCTTCTGTACTCATAAAATGAAAGATTTAGGAGCGATGACTTTCAGGTTCCTTTTAGCTGGAGTCTTTTTTTTTTTTTTAGCAAGCAGATAATGTGTGAAAAAAATGCACATGAATGCTCGTATTGTTCTGATAATGTGCAAACTAGAATCTTTCCTGAAAGATCAATTTTTACACCACATTTTATTACAATTTCATTTTTAAAATCAATATTTGAAACCTCTTTTTGGTTTTGAAATAATACAGAAACTCTGAAAATGGTATTAATTTATTCTCACTGGATTTTTCTTTTTTAATTCTCAAAATTGTACTGTAGTAAATTATCATTGAATTCATCATTTTCTATGTTTCTTTTTAAAATACAAAATGCTTTCTTTATTTTATTATTTGTATCATTAAAATGTAATAATATATCAATATAATTTATATAATAAAATATTTTCCAAATAACATTTCTCTGGTATACACGAAATTGTCCTTATCGTTGAGAATTCCTAGACTTAACCACATGTATGTTTTAATAAGTCGAACTTCTTTGCTCAAATTCTGTATCCTTCTCCTGTCACAGTGATGAGGTTTGGGGCTGTGATCTGCAAGGTCAGCAATTTGAAACCATTAGCGGCTCCTTGGAGGAAGACGGGTTTTCTACTCCCGTCAAGAGTTACAGTCTCAGAAACTGACAGGAGCAGGTCTACTCTGTCCTATAGGGTCGCTATGATTCAGCATCTATTTGATGGCAGCAAGTTGGGTTGGCTTTTGGTTCTCCCCCTCGCTATCCCAGAGGAACAATGCATACAGCTGATCTCACAGGGTTAAACCTCTCATTCCCTCTACTAAAACCGCTAGAAAATTTTGACCCAGCTGTTTGCTTATGTGAAGCCTTCTAACTTGATGGGGAGAGGGGAAGAGAGAATTCATTTGATAGTCTTCATCTATTCCTAAAACAGTTCCTATTTGAATCGAATGTGCCAAAGAGAAAACATGCACAGCGAGAGATAGCATCCTTGGTATCCTTGGTATACTTGCCTTGATTAACCTAATTCCATCTCTCAAAATGCAATATTCTGAACAAAATGATGGGTCTATCCCACAAATGCATTGTAATATCTATTTAAAATTTTTCTTAGGCTTTTCACTTTTAGATTTAGAAGGTATATTTAGATGTTATATCCTTATTGTAAAAAGAATTGAAACGGAGACGCATAGTCATAAGGTGAGAATCCTCCCACATCTGACCATCCAGAAATGGCTCACCAGCATATTGGAGAGCAACTTCTGACCTCCCTCTTTGAAAGAAAAACGTGTGAAGCAATGCACACAAATGCTCACATTGTTCTGTTAACATGCATGCGCCGACTCTCAGTCACCTTCACATTCATTCTCGTTTCTTAAAACGTGGTGAATGTGCTTTCTATTTAAACAACACATCACGAACATCTTCCAAGTCAATGACTATTGATCGATGGTACAAGGTTTTCTCTAAAAACAAAAACAAAACCTCTTTATTGTGAGTTAGGGAATATTTCAAGGGTAACCAATTTTGCATTCAGCAATCTGTACACATTGTCTTTTATTTTAATCATTTTATTGGGGGCTCTTACATATCTTCTCACAATCCACCCATCCACTGTGCCAAGCACACACGTTGTGTCTTGACTCATCCATTACAATCCTCTCGATGTGCTATCACTTATCCCACTTCCTCACTGTGTTGCCTTGTCCATTCTTCCTTCTCATTATCCTCTCTATTTTGTCTAACAAGGTGGGGGAGAGGGTATGGTGACTTCAGTTCCAGACCTGAAGGGTTGACAGGGCCAAACTCTGGAGAGTTCCAATCCTATGACTCAGCCTGGCCTCTTTTATGATTTGGGGTTTTGTTCCACATTTATCTCCCACTCTATGCAGGATCTTCTAAGGAGATCCCTTGTAAAGCTGGTGGTAGTGGTATCTGGTGCATGGAGACTGATGGTTGTGTGAACCTTTAGTCCATTGGACTAATTTTTTCTACTTGTCTTCATTCTTCTTTCCTCCAGATGGGCCACCACCAATAGCCATGCCATAGATGACTACTCACAAGTGGATATTCATGCAAGACCTTAGCTACTCTCTTCAGTAGACATAGAACAGTGTCTTTGTGAGTGATGTCATGCCAATAGCCCTTGGTGTCTTTCAAGATTATGGTCTTGATCCTTCAAGCACAGGGACTCACTCCTTTAAGGTGATAGGTTATGTCTTAGAAGTTTTCATACCTTTACCTCCTACCTACTCCACCACATTCATGAATATATTTGCAACAAAGGTAAATGCATATATACAAATGTCATATATATTATAAATATATGAGTATATTCCACTCTCCATCCACACACGCTCAGCCTTCATGCCTATTCAAACATATACTCATAGACCATTAGTATTGCCAGATTATTTATAAAACAGTTTTGCCTCTGTTGCCTTCAGATCTTGCAAAATATAATCCCAGTATCTTCCCCTGCATCCATCAATTTTTTGCCCATCTCCCTCTTATTGCATATTGCCTATCCCTTCATCCAAGTTAAAACCTGGACTGCACACTAGACCAGAACACCCCTCCATCCTTTTCTCACCTCCTTTTCTCATCAAAGAATGCTTCTTTCAATGTGAGAATATTTTCTTGACTTCGAAAAACAATACTATCATATAATATTTCCATTTTATGACTGACTAATTTTACTTAGAATAATGTCCTCCAGGTTCACCCATGTTATGGGGTGTTTTGCATATCATCATTATTCCTCAGAGTTGCATAGTGTCTCATTGTGTGTTGGGCTGCTAATTGCAAGGTCAGTGATTTTAAATCATCGGAGGCTCCAAGGGAGGAAGATGATGTGCCGGTAAACAGTCACAGCGTTGGAAAGCCACAGTGGCAGTTCAACCCTGTCCTGTAGGTTCGATGTGAGTCAGAATCAACTCTAAGTCAGTGAGTTTTGTTTTTATTTTTTTGTTTATTCCCAAGTTTACTTATCCATTTTCCCACTGATGGGCATATAGGTAATTTTCATACTTTTGCTTTGTGAATGTGGAATTTCTATTCCCAGCGGTTTGGAGAACCGCCATGCTGCTTTCCGTGTGCCACTTCGCAGCTTCACCGCCGCCTGTGAGGGTTCCAATCTCTCCCCTCCCTTATCAGCATTGGTTGGTTTCTGGTTTTTTGTTGTTGTTGTTGCTTTTGTTAATTTTGCTATCAATGCCAGGTTGAGGTAGTATCTTATTTTTGTTTCGATTTACATCTCTTGAAAGGCTAATGATCATGAACATTAATTTCTTCATCTATTTGTCCGCTGCCTGTCTGTCTTCTTTGATGACATGTCTGTTGCCTTTTCCTTGTTGAATTGAAGTTTTCTATAAATTGACATTAGTCTCTTGTCCAGTGTGTCACTGCCAATTCTTTTCTCCCCAGTCTGTGGGTTCTCTTTTCACTCTTTTGGTGAAATCTTTCGATGCACAAGTGTTTGTTTTTAGGAGATTCCCCAACCATTTATTTTGTCTTCTACCATTTCCGTGTTTTCCGTTTTGTTTCATAGTGTTTTTATGCCTGGAATAAGGGCCCCTAAGTTTGTCCCTATTTTTTCATCAATGATCTTTAAAGTGTTGTTTTACATTTTGATCTTTGTGATACCATGCATTTTACATGGTACAGATCCTTAATAATTTACTTCAACCATCTTCTAGTGAACATGTAAGTTGTTTCTAATATTTATAAATTATTTCTCATCTTTCACTATTACAACTGGTGCTAAGATGAATATGTTTGTATAGAACATTTATTGCTGCATCCATCTGATCATCTTTCAATCTGCAAAGTTGAATTGTTACTAAAATAGTATTCTATATGATGTCATTTTTACCAAACTTGTTTTCTTTTTTGATTATGTGTCTGAAAATTAAGAGTACTTGAAATCATTTATAGTTACCTAAAACATACATTTTATATCCTACATCCATTACTCACCATCATATTGGTAAATATATATTTTCTTTTCACTGATGAATAAATAAATGTAAATGTTGAGTAGTAATTCAGGTAAAATATGTCTCTGTGCCAAGCATTTAAAATTTTTTATGGTGGTTTATAACTTTAACTTGTCTGGAAAGAAATAGTTTTGATAAAGTTTCCATGTGCTGCAGTGCCATTAAAATGTTTCAGGATAAAAAAAATCCACATCATAGGTCTCTCCAAGGGAAGGGACAGGAGGTGTTAGCGCGGAGTGGTTTGAAGTTTGCAGCTTCCCATGGAACTATCAAGGCAGGGATGTTAGGTAAACCTTATTTTCATAGACCTATAAAAACAACTATTTTGCTATCCCCATTGACAGATAATGTGAAAATGGGCACAAAAAGGCCATACATAAAAATATTGTGGTAGTTATAGCAGTGTTGGGTCTGTAAGCTTTTAGAGTTAGTTTCAAGAGAAAGGCTTCCTTCTAGGAAACTAACATTGAAATTTAGGTTTTATGTTCAATATAGTGGTGGTTTTAATACACTCAATAAAGGCATTGCAGAACTTTGATCATTTTGAAATTAGACAATTGTGAGAACAATCTGGGCGGTGTTTCCTTCTGGTGTACATGGGGGCTGTTCTGAGCCGGAACCGAGGCAACGATGTCTAATAGTAACACTAGTTAAAGGTCCTGGATCTCTCTGTTTTCCTAAAAAGAAGAGGAAGAGGTAGGAGAAGGGGTACAAGAAGGCGGGGGCAGAGGAGGAGAAGAAAAAGGAGAGGAAGAAGAAGATGAGGAAGCAGCAGCAGCAAATTAATTCATTTTAAAAAAAAGATCAGGTGTCAGCAGTACAAAGCCATGCAGGAATCAGTCCACCATACTGGGCTCTTGAGGAGCCTTACAGGCACTCGTGGCCGATTGGAACTCAACTCCATGAGAATAATTCCAACAGAAATCTGAGTTCGGGGTTCTTATGTTTACTTACACATCCATCCGACAATTCAAAAGAAAGGCACCCGTGTTTGCAAATTTACCCCAGCAAAGCCAAATCTGAAAGATAAAGTTTCTTTCAAGGCTGTGAAACATACAAAGCCTGGAAACTGACAGACAGGTGGCCCATTTATTCAATTTTTAAGGCCCCTAGTTGAGTTTTAGACATTATCAGGAGAGACCAATCTCTGGAGAAGAACCTCAGGCTTGGTGAAATGGAAGGTCAATGAAAAAGAAGGAGGCAGTTCTTTCCCTGCCTAAATAAAGCCTTTCTTAACTTCAAAAAAACAAAAAAAGAAAAGAAAAAGAGGGAGGCGTGTGACAAAATGTATGGGCACAGTGGCTGCAACAAAGGGCTCCGTGATCACAATGGTGAGGAAGGGGCAGGACTGGGGTGGGGGTGGGGGTTGCTTTTGCTGTACACAGGCTCGCTGTGAGTCCAAACCAACTCAATGGCACCTACAAGCAACAACAGATGGGTGTCGTGGCAGGATGGGGCTGGCCCTGTGTGGGCCCACGCTGAACTAAGAGGAGTTGATGGGTTGGGCACTGGGAGGAGAGCGGCTGTGAAGATGCTTGGGCATGTGATGGACGGTAAAGGTGCTCTTCTCCTCCCAGCCTTGCTCGTGAACAACCTTTCGGTACAGTAGAGTGGATAGAAACAGTAGGACATGGTTGCTGTGAAATTCAAGACGTTAGCTGTTCCAGAGTGGAGGTGACCTTTGATGACATCTCACTGTAGTGTGGAGAGATGTTTTCTGCCCATTGCTTCTCATACAAAGTGAAGGAGGGGAAGGCAGAGGAAGTAGCCTGGACCGAAGCCATTGTATAGAGTGCATTTGCCATTTTGAACAAAGGGAGCATCATACATCGGGCCTGAGGGTGGGCGTGGGCGTAGTGCTTTTGTCCTGGAGGGCTCTGGAAAGAGTAGGTGGTAGGAATAGACTTGGAGTGAATTGCAGGCCATACCTACCATGGGAAGGTTGGAGCAGGAAAACATGCATATACTTGCCAAGCTTGGGGACAGCAGTGCTCCAGCAGCTGATGGGACTTCTGAACTAACCACCTTACAATTGCAGCCTCGCATCATGACTCATGGGTTCAGGATGGACAAATGTACCTATGTGCTAGAAATACTATCTGATCTTTCAGAGTCATTCAGAGACACGTGCATGAATGGTAGTTGTTGTTGCTGCTTAAGTACCATGGCGTCTGTTTTTTGACTTATACAAATCCTTCGTATAACACAATGAAACCCCGCCTGGCCTGGCACCAGTATTACTACGCTTGAACTTCTAGTTACAGTCATTATGTCAATATATCATGTTAAGGGCTTTCCCTTTTTTTTTTTTTTTTGCTGACTTGTTTATCAGGCTTGCTGTCTTTAGGGACTAGTGCTTCCTGATGACATGTCCAAAGTACATGAGTCTTGCCATCTGCACTTCTAAGGACATTCTGGCTATCCTTTTTGCCAACACAGATTCTTCTCTGTCCGTGCTCTGTGTTCGTTCTACTGGCAGCCCCTGGTTTGTTCTTTGCCAGCACCATAATCTCAAAGCATCGGTTCTCCTCCAGGCTTCATTACTCATTGTCCAGCTTTTGCATGCAGATGAAATAATTGAAAGTACTTGGGCTCTGTTTCCCTGGAGCAGCAGAGATCTCCCGGCTGAGACAGAACAAGAGTGGACTTGATAATGACTAATTCACGGCTTACTGAAGGTGCATGGGCCATAGCTACAGAGTCCCTGTGACTACATTTGTATCCACCGGCATTGGGCTGTACTTCCAACGGGTTCTTAGAGCACAGCCTGAGTCCTGGTTTCCTTTTGCCTGAATTTGATGTTTGCATACCCCCACTCCACTGCCATCCCTGCCATGCCAAGTTAGAGGGACTCTATCCTAAAAGCTATCTTCAAATCAAGATAATTAGAAATGAGGTGATATAGCAATTGCACAATAGCATTTTGTGTTTGTCCAGGTAGACTAGAGAAAAAGTCTAGGGAGACTCATAGACACTTATATGTGTATAAGAGAGAACTTTATATAGAAGAGCAATTGAATATTGAGAAAACTTCCCAGCCCAGTCCAGATCAAGTCCATAGTCTGCTACTAGCCCATATGTCTGATACCAATCTATAAATTCCTCTTCAGACTCACGCAACACATGCAATGATGCTGGATGCAGGATCCAAGGCCAGTGAGTAAAAAGTCTTGTTGATCCTGTGGCAGTGGAAGTATCTCAGCCCTGGCAGGGGTCTCTCCAGGGCTCTTCCAGCTTCCAGGCTCATTGTCAGTAATGTCTTGGAGGGAGTGAATGTGTGTCCCACCTCCAATGAGCTATTTATCTCCTTAGGGCCTCCAAATGAAGTCATCAAGCTGACCTGATTGACAGGCTAAACTCCACCTCTTCACTCTGAAGTCTCAAATTGACAACAGATTATGTAACTACCACAGATTTCCTGATGGGTTACAATATAGTACAGGTCTCTCTCATTTGCTAAAGATCCAAAGCTAAAACAAAACTCCCGACCATGGAAGTGATTCTGACTCTTGGTGACCCTATAGGACAAGATAGAACTGCCCTGTGAATTTCTGAGACTGTAACTGTTTTCTATCCACTTATCCTTGTCTTTGTCCCTTGGAATGACTGGTGGTTTTGAACAGCTGACCTTGAGGCTGTCTAACATGTGACCATTATTCCACCAAGGCTCCCTTGCTGAAGATAACCCTAAATATGATCTCCACTCATTTCCCCCCTAGTTTCAGTCTCTGTGCTGCACAGAAAGACAAAGAATTAATCTTACTAAAGAATTGAAGGCACGCTGGTCCCTTTTGTGTTGCTGCTTTTAATCTTGAATTTTGCCTTTGTAGCAACATGTGTTGGTCTTTCTCACTGTTGTTTTATCTCTAACGTTTCCTCCAGGTGCAGACGTTGACATGAAACCTCATCTCTGCCCAACACTAACTGACATGGTAGCTTAGGACACTTCCTTTGAACTAGTTTCTCCTTATGATAGTTGACAGTATGAAAAATAATGTCAGTGAAGAATGTGGATCACTCGACTTGGCTTTTCTTTTTCTATGCAGACCATTTGTTTTGCGTTCTGTCTTGGTTTGCTTTTGACCTTGCATAACATGTCTGTACTCCTATCAGAAACAGGGGCTTGGTGCTGGGCCTTTCCATGTGTAGCTTTCGAAATCCCTGAAACACTTCACACAAACACACTGAAGTGGCTTGTTGAATTTTATTTGTGTGTGAATTTGTCAGAAATATGCTGTGTTGAAGCATTGCCAGCCTCTGTCCCTTGGTAGGATAGACAGCAAAAGCTGATGTGCACATCTCAAGAATAAATACGTAAATAAAAATGAAATTAAGGGAGAGTTGAGTACAGTGATTTCAGTGTGCAGTGGATGCAGACGCTTTAAACCAACTTCTTGCCAGCCAGTCTGCATGCGCTGTTTTAAAGTTGAGTATGTGGGTGGTGGGAGAGACACAATCAAGCTAGGATTAACACAGTACTAGACCAAATACAAATGTGTGTTACTTAACATCCATGATAATCTCTAAGACACTACGGGATTTGGACATTGTGCAAAAACCATGCTGAAATCGTATGGGAGGCTGTTTGCAGTTGTCCTCAGGCCTGCTGCTGGAGGCTTGAGGCGCTTATAACTCAGAGGGTGGCAATGGGAGTGGGGCTAGAGGAAGCAATTGAGGACGATGTGCAGTGCGCCCATCCCTGCCTGCTGTTCTTCCCCTCTGAGCAGCAGGAGTAGCCCTGTTGTTGCATCTCCCACTGCCTGCCTATCTGCAAGATTAGCCCAAGAACCCCTGCCAAGAGCCATGTCCTCTGCCTGACCTGTCTGTATCTGAGCCGTGGTCCATTGTGCAAGAGTTTTGGGCTTGCAAGCTTTAAAACTGTTTGGGCAAATAATAAACAGAAGAAGAGATGTTTTCCCTTAAAAGCAAAGCAATAGCTGTATGGAACCACTGATAGGTGCCAGTAGGTAATAAAACGACTGCTTCAAAGACATAGAACCCATTCCTCAACACAAATATCAAATGTGAAGCTACTCCTTCTCAAGGTAGCCTTCATGTTGGCCTGAACATGTATAAGGTGGTGTGTCTGTCCATCAAGCACTCTTTGATTTATACCCTATCAAAATAGAAGTTTCGGCATCTGTGATGAAATCAAATTGTATCTTTTCTATGTTCTTTGAGTTTGGGGAACGGAAAGGAACCTGAAAGGGCAAGATCACAGCTGCAGGGAGAATGAGATAAGGAGCCCCAGCCAAATTCAAGTGGACAGCCCTTGTTACCCTCCCAGGGTGAGTTGGTGATTTGGCATGCTGGAGAGAAATTCCTTGGCACAACTTCCTTGCCCCTTTTCTCACCAATACAGCTTTCCATCTTCTTAAAACTTCTCAATAAGTTCCATGATTATCCTGTGTCCTTTGAAAATATTTATTAAGACTTCTCTTTTGGAGCCCCCAAAAGAGTCTCCAGGACATTCTGAGCTGGAACTGGCCCAGAAAATCCCCCCAGAAGCCAGTATTTTGAATGGACCTTGCTCTCTCAATCAGATTGTAAATCTGAGACTCCTTCTTGTTTGGTTTGACTTCATTAGCTTCGTTCTTGCTTAAAAGACTGGTGGAAAGATCAGCTCTTGAAGATAGCTGATCTTTGACCAGTGTTTTTGGCACCCATTGAGTCAAAGCTCACGGAGGTCAAAATGTTCACTTAACACTGAAAACAGAGAACCATGAGATCTCAACTTCAGTGGCTGTCCTGTCAGCCCACCACTTGTTTGTCATTTTGTTGTACTGTGGTGTCTTGTAGGTCTCTGTGATGCTAGAAATGATGTAACTGATATTTCAGATGCCAGCAGGGTCACCCACAGGGAACAGGTTTCACAGGAATGTCCAGATTAAGAACAGACTACGAAGAAGGACTCAGCTCCCCACTTCGGAGGAAGCAACTGCTAAAAATTATATGCATTGCTTCAAAACAAATCTGTCTTGGAAGAAGTACAGCGAGAGTCCTCCTTAGAGGCAAGGATGGCGAGACTTCATCCTAAATATTTGGACATTCTGGCAGGAGAGAGCAGTCCCTGGAGAAGGACATCGTGCTTGTTAAAGTGGAGGGGCAGCAGAACAGAGGAAGTCCATGGGATTAACTGACAGACACCGTGGCTGCAACAATGGGTTCCAGAAGAGGATCAATTGTGAGGATGGGGTAGACAGAGTAGTGCTTTGTTCTGTTGTGCTTGGGCTTCATGTTGGTTGGAACTGGCACCTAACAACAACAACAACATTGGTGTTAGTTCTTCCCTAAATGCTTGGTAGAATTCTCCAGTGAAGCCATCTGGTCCAGGGAATTTTTTTGTTGGTAATCCCTTGATAACCTTGTCTATTTCTTCTATTGCTATGGGTCTGTTGAGATTCTTGATGTCCATCGAGGATAGTCTGGGGAGGGATTGTTTTTCTGAGAATTTGACCATGTCTTTCAAATTGTTGAATTCATTGGAGTACAATCCTTCGTAGTACTGTGTAACTATGCTTTTGATTTCATTAGGGTCTGTTGTCTGTTGTAATGTCCCCTCTGTCATCGCTTATTCTTGCTATTGAAATTTGTTTCCTCCTTTCTTTGGTTAGGTTTGCCACTGGTCTGTCAATTCTGTTTATCCATTAAAAGAACCAACTTTTAGCAGCATTAATTTTTCCATAGTTTTCTTATTTTCCCTATCCTGAATATCAGCCCTGATTTTTATAATTTCCTTTCTTTTGCTATTAGTAGGATTGTCCTGCTGACTCTGCTTTAGTTGTTGTAAATTTTATGCCAGTATATCAGTCATGAGTCTCTCTTCCTGTCTCAGGTGTGCATGTATTGCTCTGATAACTGCCTTTGCTGTGTCCCATAAGTTTTGGTATGTTGTGTGCTTATTCTCATTGGTTTCTGGAAATTTCCTAATTTCATCTCGGATCTGTGCCAGTACGCACTCCTTTTGCAGTAGAGAGTTATTCATCCAATTGTTTGCTCTTGTCCTCTTCGTCTTCCTTTTGTTGATTTCCAGCCTTATGGCACAGTGGTCAGAGAGAGAGGTTTGTATATCAATGTGCTTAAATTTATGTAGATTCACCTTATGCCCCAGCATGTGGTCTGTCTTCGAATATGTGCCATGTGGACTTGAGAAGAATGTGATTTTTTTTTTATTTGGATGAAAAGCTCTGTAAATATCTATCAGGTCAAAGTGTCTATTTGTAGTGTTTAGATCTCAAGTCTCCTTGTTGAGTTTCTTTCCCTGTAATCTATCTTTCTCAGAGGGTTGTGTGTTGAAGTCACCCACTATAATTGTTGAGGCTCTGATTTCTTTTTTAATCTTTTAAAGTGTTTGGAGTGTTTGATTGACGTATTCAGTGGTCTCTCATTCGGGGAATATATGTTTACAATGCTTCGTGGTTCTTTGTCTACCATACCCTTGAGCATTATATAGTGTCCCTCCTTATCTTTCTTTATGGTTTTCACTTTTAGGTCAATTTTATCTGAGATTAGGGTTGCAACCCCTGCTTTTTTTGAATTACTATTGGTTTGGTGTGCCTTTCTCCAGCCTTTGATTCTCAGTCTATTTTTTGTAGCCTTGAGATGTGTCTCTTGTAGGCAGAAGATTGATGGGTTATGTTTTCTAAGCCAGTCTGCCAGTCTCAGTCTTTTAATGCCTGAGTTCAGGCCATTTACATTCAGGGTTATTTTCTCCATCTTATCCATCTGCCGACTCTGTGATGTCATCTTATACCTTTTGTGTTGGGTGTTTTCCTACTTTCCTCTCTCATTAGTCTGTTGTCCGTGTGTGTGTATCATTCATGAGTTCTTTCCATCCTTAAGCCAATGCTATCTTGGGGTCTGTTTTCTCTTGGTTGCCTTCTGGGTGAGGTTGTTCTATGTGGTGGTCTCTTATTTATGCTTGGTGAGTGTTGTTCTTCTGCCCATACTGGGTCGACAAGGATCTTTTGTAGGGCTGGGTTTCTTCTACTGTATTCTTTGAGTTTTTCCTTGTCTGGGAAGACTCTTACTTCTCCATCTATCTTGATTGATAATTTGACTGGGTAGAGTATTCACTGGTTTGTGTTGTTTTCCTTCAATTTTTGAAATATGTTACTCATTCTTCTTCTTCATAGTTTCTGCTGATAGGCCTGAGCATATTCTCATTTGGGAACCTTTATATGTGATTGTTGTTTTT
The DNA here is from genome assembly GCF_050624435.1 of Tenrec ecaudatus. Lineage (NCBI taxonomy): Eukaryota > Metazoa > Chordata > Mammalia > Afrosoricida > Tenrecidae > Tenrec > Tenrec ecaudatus. The sequence goes on along the minus strand of NC_134532.1, from coordinate 100,898,080 downwards.
CCCTAGCTGCTCTCATGGTTTTCTCCTTTTCCTCAAAGTTGGATAGTTTATTACGTGCCGTTGTGATTTCTTCTTGGGATTCAGTGTCACTGGTGTTCTTTCAGCCTCCTGAATGGTTGCCAGATTTTCATTCATTAAACTGGGGAAGTTTCCCTCCAAGAATTCTCTCACCATTTTTGCAGATGACTTCTTTGTGTGTCTTCCTCCTGTAAGCCAATAATTCTAATGTTGTTCTGCTTCTTAGCATCAGACATAGCTCTTAAGTTTTCTTCAGCTTCTCTGATGATCTTATTAGATTTTTGTTCACGTTTGTTAAAGTCTGCTTGGCTGTCCTCCAAGTCACTGATGCGGTTCTCTGCTTCCTCCAGTCAATTCTCGAGGTCCATGTTTCTGCTACTGGTTTTTGTTATCTCCTCCCTAAGCTCCTGTATTTCACTTTGGTATATGGCCTTTATCTCCTCTATCATTTCATCCTTTGTCTGTATTGCTTCCCTCATATCCTGTATGACTTCAAGTAGCTTTCTGAAAATTTCTTTCTGTGGCAGCTCAGTGTTTGCTTCTTCTATGCATGTCGTTATGATCAGGACATGTTCTGTCAATGCCTTTTGTTTCTCCTGTTTGTTGCTGTTGTTGAGGTCATTGGGGCTGATGGCTGTTTGCATTGCGTTGTTTTAGAGGAGCCAGGTGCCATTTTCCAGGGAGTTGAAGAGCACTGGCTCTCTCTGGGAGACGTGTAGGAATGCTTCTTCTAACTGCCTACAGCTAATTTCACTATAGAATTAACCCACCACTTTACCCTCCTGTGGCTTCCCTCTCAGAGGAGTGCCCCTAAGGCTGGGGGCTTGCCTGCTTTGGTGTTGCGGAGGTTGGGCAGATGTTCCTGCAACAACTTGGAATGTTGATTAGTGTTGGACAAGCTGCCTTATGCCCCCAGGTACACAGGCAGGAAATCCCTGGTAAGAAGTTGGACAGAGTCCCTTCTGGAGCAAAAGCAGGGCTTTCCACAGCATGCAGCTAGCTATACAGGGGGGAGCTTACCTAGCTGGTTTGGTGCAGGCATACATGCCCTAGGCTAAGGGGAGTGGTCTGGAGGTCAGCAGTGGACTGTGAGAGAACAGGAAAGAGACAAAGAGGAGCAAAAAAATTTTTTTTAAGTAAGACTGCTTAGACTGTGCTGAGATATAGAGAAGAGGGAAACAAAAGTGACAATGTAGCTGAGTCCCGATCCCCACCTGTGGAGTTGCTAGGGTTTAATCCCTGCCCTGAGGTAGAGGCAGGAAGCTGCAGCTAGAAAAAGTCCCTGCAAAGCCCTCCAAGACCTTGGCAGAACAGAGAGGAGAGATGGAAATAAAAGCAAAAATGTAGCTGAACCCTGATCCCTGTCCATGGAGCTGCAAGGATTTAGTCCCCATCCCGAGGTGGGCGGTGGAAAACTGTGGCTGTGTTGAGACCAAGCTCCCTTATGGGCTCCAAATGGTGCCGGCTCTGGCAGAGAACGTGGCAGGGCCAAGGTCAAGCCCCAGCCAGCCTCCACTGAGGTATGCCCCAAACCCTAGCCCTCAAAACCCTGTGGGTCTGTGCCTATTTATCTTTATGATGCTCCTCCTGCGTTCCGGCAGCGTTGAGTTGAATTTCCCGCTAAGTGACCCCCCTGGCTGAATTCTATGGATTCCCTCTGGTATGTGTCACTCCATCGCCATCTTCCTTGAAGTCTCCAACAAAACCATTAAAACGCATGCAATGACACCCAATGCAGGAAGATCACAGGCCAGGGGGTGGGAAGTCTTGTGGATCCAGTGGCATTTTAAGTATCTCAGCACTGGCACGAGTCTCTGAGTGGTTCCTCTAGCTTAGGACACTAGTGTCGTTCCACCAGTCTTGTCAGGTGAAATGTCTCCCAGTGAGAGAGTCTGTGTCCTTCAAGCCTAGTTATTGTCATGTAGCTTTCCTTAAGAATAACATCCTCACTTATTTTCTAAAATTGTTAATAGTGTCACTATCCATGCCTTTTGGGGTTAAATTTGTTATTTGCAGTCCCTCCTCCAACCCCCCTGCAAGTAGTTGGAGTTAACTCCCACTAACTGATTGGGTAGGACTATGCAAACAGTGCTTGGGCGACACTAATAGAGGGGATTGGCCGGGTTTTACCACTCCCCACCCCTACCCCCACTCTGGCTATAAGGATGAGCTATCTTGGAGGAGAAGAGAGAAATCCTGAGACCCTTTGAAGAGCAAGATCTCTCTCTGAAGTGGCAGAGGCCACCGAGCCCAGAAGCGTCACAGAATGGACTACGGCATGGACACTCAGTAGCTGTGCTGTGGTGATGGGCAGTCACCTGATGTGGTCTGAGATTGGAACTTTGAGACAGAATGATTGGTGGTCTGGCTTTGTGGCCCATGCAGGCATAGGCCAATGGACCACATGACTGAGAGTCTAAGAACTGGAGAGAGGCTTGGCTACCATGTAACCCTGAGGCTCTGATCCAGGTAGACTTGGCTGCTGACTGAGGCGACTATATCCTTACTGCTTGCTGATCCCATTGATTTTTCTAATTGTGAATATTTCCTGTGAGTTCTGAGTGGCCATTGAAATGAATTCTCATCCCAAGCATTGATGTAGAGTGTGATGGGAGGAGCAGTTTGTGTCAAAATAGGTAAAGAAGGGGGACAATAGAGGCTTGTGTAACCCTTGCCTGTGGCAATAGGGAAGCCAGAGGATGTGAGGCCCTCCATTGCCATGTTTTTCAGAGGTAAATGGTCAAACACTGAGACTTATCTGCCTTTGAATTGTTGTAAGGTTTGAAAAGATTTAATCTTATTTCTAGTTCCATTATTGTGGATAATTATATCTGAATGAGCTTCCTGATTACCTGTTAATATAGATCAATCACATAGCACTTTTCAGCTCTTCTTATAAACTTCAGATGTATATCTGAGTCATTTATTCTTAATTTTTCTCCCTCCATCATTTATTTTTCTATGAAATCTAGTTACCTTTCAAGTAGCTGGGTGGAAACAGCAATAGGTTCTTTTTTGATGTGCAATCTTTGTTTTTATATTGTTGTGTTTTCCTTGTGCATGCATGAAAACTTCTTGGCAGGTTCCTATGATAACATTAAAATTCTGACCCCTTCCTCCATAATTTGCATGAAATCTCTGTGTCAGAGTCTAAGGAAAGCTTTAAATGGAAGGTGCTAATGAAGATATCGCACCTACTATCTTGTAAAGAGTTCAGAGATTCTTTCCAATGCTTTACATAATTAATTCTAGGAATTAAGATGAGGCAGATTAAAAATCATTTTGTTTAAAAATCCAAATTTTATCAAAAAATCTTTCTTGGGCTGGCCCCACTCCCAACTCATAGACAGCCCCTCCTACTCCCAGAAGAATTCACTTCAGAGGACAGCACTGAAGCTACAGCTCAGGGAGAGGGACATGTCTAATCAGAGCACACAGGAGTCAATGAGGGGGGAGGAAGAGAGTGTGGAGCATAACCTGGTCCACCCAGCCCTGAGGACAATATTCCTGCTCAGAGCAGCCAATGCACAGAGAGAACCATAGGGTCAGCCCTCACTACCAAACAAAACGTCCCTCACTGACTCATAGTACTATGGGGGACAAAAATGGAGACAGTGCGGGAGTTGTACAGGTACAACTGACCCCACCACACCAAGTGGAAACACTAAGGATGTGCAGCAGAACAGCAAGGGGAGCAGAACAATGAAGTCCCCAGGTGGTACCAAAAATAGACTTTGGGGCCAGGGCATGGCATCCCATTGGATTTGGGGCCAGGGCATGGCATCCCCCCAGCTCTGGGGGGACTTGGGAAAGAGGGTAAGCAGGGGAAAGGAAGTAGGTGTTAACAAACCCAGGGATAAGGGAACAAAAAGTGATCTGAAATTGATATTGAGGAGGGTGTAGGAGGCCTGTAAGGGCTTGATCAAGGGCAATGTAACTGAGAGGAATTACTAAAACCCAAAGGAAGGCTGACCATGATAGTGGGACAAAAGGAAAATAAAGGGAAATAGAGGAAAGAAGTAGTAGGCAAAAGGCATTTATAGAGCGCTAAATACATGCAGCTGCATATGTAAATATATTTATAAATGATGATGTGGAAATAGATCTATGTACAAATATTTATAGGTCTAGTATTAAGGTAGCAGATGGACATTGGACCACTACTCAAGTACTCCCTCAATGCAAGAATACTTTGTTCCAGTAACATGCCATTCCATAATGCTCCCTTCCTGACACGATAGCTGAAGACAAAGCAGGTGCATAAGCAAATGTGGTGAAGAAAGCTGATGGAGCCTGGCTGTCAAAAGATATAGTATCTTTTGGTCTTAAAGACTTGAAGACAAACAAGTGGCTATCTAGCTCAGAAGCAACAAAACCCACATGGAAGAAGCACTCCAGCTTGTGTGATCACGAGGTGTTTATAGGATCAGGTATCAGGCATTAAAGACCCAGAACAAAAAATCATATCATTGTGAATGAGGGGGAGTGTGGAGTGGAGACCCAGAGTCCATCTGTAGGCAACTGGACATCCCCTTTCAGAAGGATCTTGGGGAGGAGACGAGCAGAACCAATGAAACATACAACTTTCCTCTAGTTCTTTAATGTTTTCCCCTCTTCTCCACTATCATGACCCTAATGCTACCTTGCAAATCTGGCTACACTGGAGCATGTACATGGGTACAGATAAGAGCCAGAAACACAGGGAATCCAGGACAGACAAACCTCTCAGAACCAATAATGAGAGTAGCCATACCAGGAGGGTAATGGGAAGGTGGGGAAAGAAAGGGGGAACTGATCACAATGCTCTACATACAACCCCCTCACATGGGGATGAATAACAGAAAAGTGGGTGAAGGGAGACATTGGTCAGTGTAAGATATGAAAAAATAATAACAATTTATAAATTATCAAGGGTTCATGAGGATGGGAGGAGAAAAATGAGAAGTTAATACTAAGAGCTCAAGTAGAAAGAATATTTTGAAAATGATGATGGCAACATGTACAAATGTGCTTGACACAGAGTTGTATGAGCCCTCAATAAAATTATTATTTTTAAAATTATTGAAAAAAAGGAAATAATGTTGCTGGAAAACATTTTTAAGTATTTCCAAATGAAAATATTTCTAGAACTTAAAAAAGTTTTCTTCTCTGTACATAATAGAGTTAACATCTTATGAGAACAGAGACCTACTTATCAAGGAGACATTTCTTTAATGAAAGACATTTCTTTAATGCCATTTCTTCAAGCATTGTCTTGAATTGAAAGTTGAGTCATTTGGTAGCATTAAGTCTGGTTTCAAAATAAAATTGATTGCTGAATAGCAATTACTGAGAAACATGAAAAGTATTCATGGAATCATGAAACTTGGGAGTTGCATGAGATATCTCATCTACTGCAATCTGCCCCTACACGGAAGACTTCCTTTTCTAGCATTACTAATAGTTCTGGTCATGAAAACTGATGTATTAGAAATAATACATTGTTGGCCCCCTTTCCTCAGGTAAAATTCCAGTTTATATTTAGATGAAATCTGACTCCTTATAATTTACCTCATTGAATCAAATTTTGTCCTCAATGAAAATCAGCACAAGTCTAGTCCTTCTTCTAACAGTAACTCTTCAATCAAAGACCTTTCTAGAAATGCCAGTCTCACTTACCACTGTAATGAAACACAGCTCCCTCACACCCTCCCAGGGACAGTGTGTGCAAAGTTCTGCAAAAAAAAAAAAAAAAAACCCAAACAAACAAGAAACAATTTGAGTTAGTTAGTTTATTGTGACAACCTGGCTGGTAAACGCATGTGGGATTAATTGAAGGGTGGAGGGATAAATGGCTCGGTGAGCCTTACCTTTCTAGTTCTCCGGTCTCTTGCTTTGTGGGGGTGCAGCTGCCTTAGCAGTTCCCTGTTTCAGCTGGCAAGGCTCACTCCCTGTAAGACATCCCCAAGGAGAAGCCACATGGACCTACCCTGATGCAACCCTGGGTGTTGGAGTACCTGTATGGAGACCTCTGCCAGCACTGAGATGCTTACATATTCACGGACTCTGCTTTCCTCCTGCAATTGGCATCATTGCCTCTGTTTTGTGAGATGGAGGAGGACTTTGTGGGTTGGTGTTGGACATATGGGTTAATGTATTAATGTTGGATTTGTGGGTTGAGCAGCAGTGGGTTGGGATGTTTTCTTGATGCACACTTAACCTTTATAAAAAAAAACTCTCTCTTATACATGAGCTTCTGTGGATTTGTTTCTCTAAATTATCCAGACTATTACACAAAATTTATAAGATGATTGGGCCACAAAAGTAAGATTTTAGGGTATAACTTAGCCACGCTCACCATTTATTAGCTGTAAAACAATATGAGATATCATTCATATACAAAATGCTTCTCTAAGCCTGGTTAGTATTTGTGCTTGTAGCTTCAACTGCATTTTAAGACTTTATTATCATGTAATTTTTCAAGTGGTGTTCCTGTCTAGTTGGGGACTTCTCTTAGGATAAAGTCAAACATGATTCTCAGATACATGGATTCCACCTAGCATCAGCTTCTCATGTTTATTTTACTTTACAAGCTTATACTGACTCTTTGCGTTATGTGAAACGCTGGGCTAGATTCTGGAGTGAATAAGACCCCCTTGCTTTTTTTCCATGACAGGACTAAATAATGCATTGTAGATACACTAATTATGAGTCAATTTATTCTGCATAGTAGAATAAAGAGCATTCCAGAGAGGGGTCATCATTCAAACTGGGAGGAGAGATCTGAATTGGACAAAGACATTCTAGGCCTAGTGAACATTATCAGCCAATAACAGCTGTGTATGCACAAAGACAAGCAAAATAAGAAATGAACCTAGCGCATCCAAGAGGGGCATTTTGAATTCTGTCTGATTGAATTCTATCTGGTCAATAAGTTACTGAGGTTTATCCTGAGAGTTCCAGTATTGAAAAAGTTCTCAAAAGATTTCATCTCCACAGCTCTTGCAGAGCCTCTGTGTCTTTGCTGTTCATGTTCCCGAGGCCTGGAATGTCTTGTCCAATTCAGATGTTTCATCAAAGGATTTTAAATGGAGGAGTAGGGAGATCTGGTTCACAGAAAATCGACTGATGACAATGTGGAGACGGATTGCGAAGGAGAGTGCGGTTCTCAACCTGTGGGTTACGACCCCTTTGGTAGTCGAACTACTCTTTCACAAGGGTCACCCAAGATCATCGGAAAACACACATTTCTGATGGTTTTAGGAACTGAGACACCACTCCTCTATCCATATCCAGTCAGGTCTGCCCACATGCAGATATGTCCACCTACGAGTACCTAGGAGTGAAGACTGTTACCCATGCTACACCGTGCTTCAAGACAAAATTTCATACGTCATTAGAAATAAATATTTCACAATACATAATTATATATTGTTTTTTTGATTAGTCACTATGCTTTGATGATATTCAATTCACAACAATGAAAATACATCCTGCATATCAGATATTTACATTACAATTCATAGCAGTAGCAAAATTACAGTGATGAAGTAGCAACCAGAATAGTTTTATGGTTGGGGGGGTCACCACAACATGAGGAACTGTATTAAAGGGTCACGGCATGAGGAAGGTTGAGAACCACTGATCTAGAGGTAAGAGGTTATTATAATACTCCATGTGACATAGAATGAAACTATAGACTGGATCAATTAAGATGGGGTCAAAAAGAAGACAGATAGATAAATTGGAAAGATACAGCTAAATAATACATTTCTGTTCTTAGGTGCCTCTGAGTTGGTTCTGACTCATAGCAACCACATGTACAACAGAGTAAACACTGCCTGGTGCTGTGCCAACCTCACCATTGTTCCCAGGCTTGAGCCCATTGTTTCAGCCATGGTGGCAATCCATCTCATTGAGCAACTTCCTCTTTTTGGCTACCTCTTCACTTTACTTCTCGAGAAACTGGTCTCTCCGACAACATGCCCAAAGCTAAATATTGAAAAGTATTTCATGCGAAAAATTTCCATGGAACAACAAGTAAACAAACAAACGATGAAGGCGTTTCAGTCAGGGAGACGGCATTTTTACATAGTAATTAAAATTTTCAAAAACCTTTCACTTTGGACAACAGGTGAACCGAATTGGTATAATCTGAAATCTTGGTTCACAGCACATGTATTTAATTAATATGTTCCTTTTTAATTTCATCAGCACACATGAATCCAATGCCCTAGACAAAAATTAAGACAATAACCAACATCTAACATCATGGAGAACCTAGTGATGCTGTCAGATCAGCATTGAACTGCTAACTGAAAGGTCAGTGGTTCAAACCCACTAGTTGCTCTGCAGGCAAAAGATGAGTCTGTCTGTCCCCATAAAGATGCACAGACTCAGCCAGCCTGTATAGGGTTGCTATGAGTTCTAGTAGACTCCATGACAGTGAGGCTTAGCATCATGGGAGGGGCCCTTGGGTGATGCAAGAGGTAAGGCCCTCAGTTGCTAATAGGAAGGTAGGAAGTCAAGCCCATCCAGAGGCACTGTGGGAAAAGGTCTACTTCAGAAAAGTCAGCCAATGAGAATATGGAGCACAGTTCTGCTCTCACACGCATGCCTGGTAACCATGAGGCCCAATTGTGTCCTCCAAAACTGGTTAATGCTACTGGACCCTCCTGCTCCCAATACGAGTATATCGCTTTCTTTCCCCGCCTGAAGAAACCACAATCCTGAATTCTGAACTCATCTTTACTTGCTTTTAAAAATATCCTTTTATTTGCATCTGTAGGTGTTCCTGAGATGTAGGTATTTCTATTTGCATTATTTTTAACTTTTTAAAAAGACATTCTGCTGTGTGTAATTTATTGGGAGTTCATTTTTTTTCTCATGTTAGAAGATATCACAGGGATTGATCCATATGATAGTAGTGCTAGTTCATTTGTTTGGTCTGATGTTCTATATTGGGTGATTATCCCTGAGCTTATGCACAACTCTCTTGTTGCTGGACGCCGGGCTTGCTCCATGTGTCTGCTATTGTGAACAGTGCTGGTAGAATGTGCTTCCTGCTGTACTTCTTTGAGCTGTGTGACCAGGAGTGGTATTGCTGGATCAGGTATTTCAATGATCAGGTTTAGGAGAAAATACCTAATTAAAAAAAAACCAAAAACCAGTGCCTGATAGTACACTTCCACCAGCTGTGTCCTTGTGTTAGAGATCTCAGGGTTCCCCATTCTCTCCCAAACTTGCTCCGATCAGACTTTTCATTGTTTCCATTCTATGGGGGTGTAAAATGACATTTCATTCTGACTCTGACTTACACTGATCTGCCCACTCGGTAAGATGAATCTCTCTTCATGTGTCTATTGGCTGCACAAATCTTCAGTGAATTACTTGCTCTTATATTTACAGTAATTTTGTTTGTGTTCTTATTGATTAGTGCAATAGTTTAGTGAACGACTTCCCACTTTGTAACCTTCCTATTTACTTTATTTAAGATTTCTTTGGGTGACCAATAAATATTAATTACAATAAAGTCACACTTGCCTAAAATTTTCCTTTTATACGTAATGTCTTCTGGGGTCTTGTTGGAAGAATCTTTTACCTAGCCCGCGGTCTAAGACTTTTGCACGCATGTATTTTGTCAGGACTTTAGATTTTATCTGGGATTCCCAGTTACTTGCCTTAGATCATGTGCACTGAACAAGCTCTGTCTCCAATGTGTCCTTCCCAGAACCATGCCGTCCGCTCCCTTGGGGGATGACCCAGCCAGCTGGTCAAGGGCCTGCTGCAGAACAAGCCCACGGCTGTGCATATGCCTGATGGGTCACAGCACTTCTTGAGAAAGAAAAAGAAAGTTTGTTTCTTTTCCTCATGCTATCTCACCAGAATAATTTTTACAGCAAAGTTTTTGTTTTTCTTAGATAGTACTGTTCTTTCAGTCCCAGAACATTTCTGCTGTTTTCAGAACATTTGTTTGAATCATCTTAAGGATTAGAAACAATTCAGTTAACAAACAAAATAAAGCAAAACCTCTTATTCAGAAAATTCAACCATCACAATCTGCTGACTAACAGCACTAAGGTGCTAAGATATAAGAGAGAGGAATCAAATGTGTTCATATATTAATTCTTCAGCAGTAGCCTAGTTGTTCGGATAAAAGAAGTAAGGGAAAGTCAAGGGAAGTCAAGCAAAAAACCTGATTATTGGTAGAAATAATTTGGTATAATACAAGGGGAATGCAATGATTATAAAGTATTTGTTAGCGTTTTAGGTGTCCTCACTTTTCAAATTCAGAGAATGAGAAGTGTTAAGAGAGAAGTCCTGTTTAGATTGCTTTTGTTTCACATTGTCGGGTTCGGATAGGAGGAGATTGATTGCAGATGCTTGCTGCACGTGCCTATCTGTAACAAGCCTTCTCATTCAGCTTTCCGTGCAAATTCTTGGCAATGCAAATTTCATGTTGTGGAGATTTCCTAAATAATAATAATAATAATAATAATCAAATATATATATGTCATTTCTTTCATAAAGTAGCCAGAATAGAACTCAAAGAGTAACCAGATGTCTTAATGTTTGTAGAAAAAGAAATATTCTTTTCTTGTACTATTTCCCATATGTCCAGATGGGTGTATTGATATCATGTGTATATACAGGATTATGGAATAAGACATATTTTAAACAAACCTACAGATGTACACGGTGGGGTGAATCACCCCGAAGGAATGCATTTTATAGCGTTCTCGCCCATGGTTGTTGAGAACATGCTCAAAGAATAACGGAAAGAGGTTTATCACTAGAAACAGGTTTGATTTCCTTAAAAGGCAGTTGTTTCTTTCCCCCTTGCCTCTCTGGAGAATTGGCTACAAACTGGGCATAGTTATCCTGTGACTCATTTGCAGAGCACTACAACGGAATACAGTGATCAGACACAATTATAAGGAAACAGGCCCTAATTACACTGCGGACCACGGACTGGTTTTCCAAGGACATTTCATGGGTTGCATGTTTCCAAATCAATTTCTTAGATAAAATAAGGTGTTCTTTTTCTGCCTTAACCCCCGCCAAAACTTAATCCAAACATTGCAATACAGTATATCTAATTTTGTAGTGTTTGAAAGACATGATGCACATAATTATATTAGGGATAGATAATTTAATTCTTACTCAAGAACTTTAATGGTACTGTAGTGACCATTTTAGGTTCCCATGTCCATGAAATTACACATAAAAACATAATTGTTTTAACTACACTGCATAAGCTAAAATTAAGGTCACTGTAAATGAAATATACATTTTAAAGATTTCCCAAACAATATTAAATACAAATGACCTTGAAAATCATTTATTGAATATATTCTCAAAAATATTTATCAGTTGAATACTTTCAATTGAGAGTGAACCAATATATGGTATATTATGGCCGTGGTTGTTGTTAGGTGTTATTGAGTTGGCTCCAACTATAGAGTGACCCTGTATACAACAGAGAAAAACACTGCCTGTCCTGTGCCATCCTCACGATTGTTCCTATTCTTAAGCTCCTTGTTGTAGCCACTGTGACAATCCATTTGTTGAGGACCTTTGTGTAGGGAGGTTTATTGTGCCAACCTGGCCAATAGGAACATGTGGGATTAATAAGGTCCCAATTTGATTGGAGGGCAAAGAGGTAAATGGATGGGCAAGGCCTGCCCCTCTTTCTCTTGCTCTCTGGTAATCAGACCAGCATGTGGCTGCTTTAGTTACTTCTCTGCTTCAACTTGTGAGGTACACTACTTGTGGGACAGCCAACCTGTGGATTGTGTTACTAGAGCTTAAGGTTCCTTTGAGACTTGCTTCACCACGTTGCTGGTTGGTACATCGCTTGAGCTTGAGGCTGGTGGATCCTGTCATCTTGCATTGCTTGAGTTCGATATCCCATCCGGGCCTGCTTCACTAAGCTCCTGAGCTGATGACTGTTGGTGACCCAGCCGGCTGTTTGCTGCCTGTATCTGGACTGCCTGCATTGTCCGACGGAAGACTCAGCTGTCTGTTTCCTTGACTTTGGACCTGGCAGCCCTCCTGAGTTGAAGGACTTCTAGCATATTAACTGTTCCACAGAGGTGAGTTGAACTGAGTTCTCTGTACTGCTGTGTGGACTAATTAGATGCTATATTCTTTTGTGCTGTATAAATCTATCTATCTATCTATCTATCTATCTATCATCTATCTATCTAATCATGTATATAATTGCTTTTGAGCTATATAAATCTATCATATATGTGTTATATATTATCTATCACATATATTATATAGGTTATATATAATCTATATATAATATATATAAGCATAAGTGTCCTGGTTTTGTTTCTTTACAGAACCCTGTCTAACACAGTCTTCTCTTTCACTACCTCTCTACCAATGTCCTTCTTCAGGGACTGGTCTTTCCTGACATGTCCAACGTACATGAGGCGAAGTCTTTCTATCCTTGCTTCTAAGGAGCACTCTAACTGTATTTCTTCTAAGACAGATTAGTTTGTCTTTTTAAAACTTCGTCCTTTTAATACTTTTAGTATTTTTTACCAGCACCACAATTCAAATACATCAAATTTTTTTTCAGAATTTCTTATTCAATGTCCAACTTTCACATGCATATGAGGCAATAAGAATACCATGGCTTGGGTCAGGCATACCTTAGTCCGCAAAGAAACATCCTCGCTTGTCTATACTCTATGCAACAATCATGACATAAAGTGTCATTAGAGACTACACTCTGTAGTGCAGTGAATTACTTGATCTGACTCTTCTAGCCATTGTCTTTGTAAGTCCAACCAAATGGCTAGGTGGGTGCTTGTGGCCCACCAAGAAGGTGGGAAGCATGGCCCTTTGTGAGCATGGAACCATGAAAATGAGAAGAATGAGGATTGGTCAGTTATGCCAACCTGTTGGGTTTAAAACAAGCCATTCCAGATGCAGAAAGGGTGAACACACAAATACAGAGAGAGAACAGCCAGTAGTGGAACATTTCCTTTGGAGCCCTGCTCTGAGAACCCCCAGACCAACGAGACAGAGGACTGTAACATCCGAGATGGCAAGAGAAGGTGTGTCAGCAGCAACAAAAAGGCAGTAGCAGACGATGCAGAACCAGGGTCTAGCTTCCAGTCCATGGAACAAGGAAACTGAGCCTTACCAGGCAGGAGGCTTGCAGAGGAAGTACCTCAGTGGTGTCACTGAAGAGTGTCCTAACACTTGCTGTGGAGCAGAGCAGAGGCTAGTGACCCTGGGGGTGGGGCTGAGGTGTAGCTGCAGGGCCAACTGATCAAAGAACTGTATCCTGAGTCAATTCTTTTTTTTTTTTTAATTTATTAGGGGCTCATACAACTCTTATCACAGTTCATACATATACATACGTCAATTGTATAACGCACATCTGTACATTCTTTGCCCTAATCATTTTTTTCCTCCTCTTTTCTTTTTTTACATTTTATTAGGGACTCTTACAACTCTTATCACAATCCATACATATACATACATCAATTGTAAAAAGCACATCCATACATTCCCTGCCCCAATCATTCTCAGAGCATTTGCTCTCCATTTAAGCCCTTTGCATCAGGTCCTCTTTTTTTTCCCCTCCCTCCCCTCTCCCCCCTCCCTCATGTGCCCTTGGTAATTTATACATTGTTATTTTGTCATATCTTGCCCTGTCCGGAGTCTCCCATCCCCCTCTTCTCTGCTGTCCCTCTCCCAGGGAAGAGGTCACATGTGGATCCTTGTAAGCAGTTTCCCCTTTCCAACCCACTCACCCTCCACTCTCCCAGCATCGTCCCTCACACCCTTGGTCCTGAAGGTTTCATCCACCCTGGATTCCCTGTGCCTCCAGCCCTCATATGTACCAGTGTACAGCCTCTGCCCTATCCAGCCCTGCAAGGTAGAATTTGGATCATGGTAGTTGGGGAGAGGAAGCATCCAGGATCTGGGGGAAAGCTGTGTTCTTCATCGGTACTACCTCGCACCCTAATTAACCCATCTCCTCTCCTAAACCCCTCTATGAGGGGATCTCCACTGGCCAACACTTGGGCCTTGGGTCTCCACTCTGCACTTCCCCCTTCATTTAATATGGTATATATATATATACATATATATACATATACACACATATACATACATACACACACATATATCTTTTTTTCTGCATGATGCCTTATACCTGGTCCCTTGGCACCTCGTGATCGCACTGGCCAGTGTGCTTCTTCCATGTGGGCTTTTTCGCTTCTGAGCTAGATGGCCACTTGTTCACCTTCAAACCTTTAAGACCCCAGACACTATCTCTTTTGATAGCCGGGCACCATCCGCTTTCTTCACCACATTTGTTTATGCACCCATTTGTCTTCAGCGATCCTATCATGGAGGTGTGCAGTCAATGATATGATTTTTTTTCTTTGATGCCTGGTAACTGATCCCTTCGCGACCACTCGATCACACAGGCTGGTGTGTTCTTCCATGTGGACTTTGTTGCTTCTGAGCTAGATGGTCGCTTGTTTATCTTCAAGCCTTTAAGACCCTAGTCACTATCTCTTTTGATAGCCGGGCACCATCAGCTTTCTTCACCACATTTACTTGTTCACCCACTTTGGCTCCAGCAGTTGTGGAGGGAGAGTGAGCATCATAGAGTTCCCATTTAATAAAAGAAGGTATTCGTGCATTGAGGGAGTGTTTGAGTAGAGGCCCAAGGTCCTTCTGCCACATTAATACTTAACCTATAAATATAGACACATAGATCTATTTCCCCATCCTCCTATATATATTTGCATGTACATGTCTTTGTCTAGACCTCCATAAATGCCCTTTGACTCCTAGCTCTTTCCTCCATCTCCCTTGACTTTCCTCCTGCCCTACTACCATGCTTCATCGCCACCTGGGCTAGAGTATACCTCTTCTCTAAGCAACCTTACCCTTGATCATTTCCCACCAGGCCTGCCACTCCCCCTCTCTACCATTTGGGGTCCCATGTTTTTCCCTTGTCCCTGTGTTTAACACCACTTCCTTATCCCTCCTACCCCCCCCACCCCAAGTCCCCCTGGAACTGTCGGTCCAGTTGTTTTTCCTCCAGATAGTTCATCCAGCCTGTCCTATTCAGACAGACCTGTGGAGACACTAACACTAACATGCACGAAAACAAGACAGAGGAAAACAAAGCAACAGTATACAACCAGACAACAAAACAACAAAAACAAACCACTGACAAAGAACAGAACAAAACAGTTCACAAGAGAAAAGCTTGTAGTTAGTTCAGGGATCGTTTGCTGGCCCTTACAAGCGTTTTCCAGTCTAGTCTGTTGGGGCACCACGCCCTGGCCCCAAAGTCCACTTTCAGCATTCCCTGGGGACCTTGCTGCTCCATTCCCTTGCTGTTCCGCTGCACTCCCCCCAATGCTTTGCCTCGGTGTGGTGGGATCAGGTCAGGTGCAATTCCCACACTGTGTCTCCAGTGCAGTCCCCTCTATCGCCCTTAGTCACTGATTGGCATCATTTCTCATAGTGGGGTCAGTCATGTTGTTCTTTCTGTGGACTGACCTGAGTCAATTCTGAATCTGAATCACCACCTGTTACTTCTCTAATAAGCCCCGTAATTGTGAATATTATCTATGAATTTGTGTAGCCAGTGCAAGAAACAATGCTCCTAGCATAGCACTAGACAGTGCCATCCATGGGAGGGATGGCTAGTGTCAGAACTGGTAAAAGATTGGCATGAGGGGCCACATCTGGCTTCTGCCTCATAGGAAGTGAGCCTTGGGAAAGATGCTGATACTAACAGAGGTTAGATGCCTTCCTCTTCCACGCCATTTTCACACACTCATCCAGCAGAGCCAGCTTGTGGTCTAGTTAGCTATTTGCAATTGATTAAACTTGGACTTTGTGCTGAAATTCCATTATGGGTCTCTACTTCATCGTGTTCTCCCTTAAATGTTTTATTTTCTTTCTTTTTGCTATGTTAGAATGAAAAGTGGGGATTTAAATTTTTTTTTGTTTTTGTACTAAGATTATTGTACTAGTGCTGGGGAGAGTAGTGTACCACAGCAAACAAGATGAACACTACTGTACAAACTGATCGGCTTCTCTGGGGTAAGCAGTCCCTTGGTAGTGCAACTGGTTAACACACTTGGCTGCTCACCACCAGACTGGAGGCTGAGTGCACACAGTGACAGAAATCTTGGCCTCAAACATAACAGTGCTTGTGAGGGTGGTAAAAGCTTAGTCTTCTGAAGTAGATCACTAGGCCTTTATTTATTATTGTTATTCTTAGTTTGGATTCAATACGTATATCTTATCATTCCATATTTCAATCACATCAGGTAGACTTGTACAATCGCTCCAACAATCAGTTCCCAATCTTTCTTTTTCTACATGGACTCCTTGACATCAGATCCCTTGTAGCCCCCCCCCCCCCCACTGTACGCTCCACCCCTGCAATCATTATTCTACTTGCTGTCCCTATAAGTTCATCAACCCTGGGTTTCATATACAGAAAAACATAAAAACATATAACACAGCTTCAAGAGGGTGACCCCAATGATGTTACACCTCTGAGATACACCCTAATATGAACAAACCCAAACCAAATCAAACCAAACAACCCTCAAATACAGAAGACTTTGGAAACCAGATCAGGTCCAGCATGCATCATAGGTGGGAATCTACTGACAAAGTTTTAACTATTCAACTCAAATTTATGCCTTTAATCTCCTACACTCTTTTCTCCCAAGAACTCTGTTTAGTGACCATTGTCCTCACATCCCTCAATTTTAGATAGCGGGAGTGCTCTGGAGGTTTATTTCCATGTAAATGCACAAGTGAATCTTGGGCTCCCGCTGTCATCCATCACCTCTGCAGACCAGATTTTCACAATTTAAGCTCTGATACTGATCCCCCCTTTAATCCATTTAATCCATATAATTTCAATCCTTCAGTGACTGATGATGATGTGTTTCTTCCAAGTGGACTTATTTGACATCTCATGTAGATGGCTGCTTGTTTGGAAACAAACCTTTAGGACCTCAGACACTATTTTATTTGACAGTTGGGCACCATCTAGATTCTTCACCACCTGTTGCTATAGCAACCATATCTTCTGTGTTCCCTTCCTGAGGGCGAGTATCGAGCAGGGACCAGACCTTTCTTGACCCTAGTCTGGAAGTTCTGCTGAAATTAGTTCAGAATTACAGCAATATGCAAGCCTCACTGACGGACTGGGAATGAAGTACATTGCCTGAGACTTGAGCTCAGGTCTTCTCCCTGGACAGTGAGAATTCTACATCTCATTATAAACAAAATGCGTAAAGAGCATGTATCATTCATGTCAAATAAAGCTGCAGAGGGTAGAACACGCTGATGAAATGACTGTAGACTGCAGGCCTATGAGAGAGACAGTGGCTCCCACGTAGCTGTGAGCTTTTACTTCTGCCGTGGCAGCTCTCCCTACATAACTCCCTGAAACTCTCCTTATAGAAAATCCTCCCGTGAGAAAAGTACAGACATCTCAATAGGTTGCACACACACACACACATACACACACACACACTCCTTGAGTTCATGTAGCAACAAGTTTTCCATGAAAGTTTTGAGTGAGTTGTTATTCTACGTTTCGATTAATGCTGACCTCAGCTGGAATAATTTGCTCCTCTATGTAATTTGTACTTCAGGACATAAGAAGTTGAAACAAGTTGTCTGGTACACCAGCTTTTGCACATCTGCCAGTAAAGCAAAGATTTCAATGTGGAAGACAGTACCCATGGTCATTATATCGGTGTTTCGCATCCTCCAAAGGATTAAGAGCCAAGAAGGCAATGCAGAGGTACAGACATATACCTAAAGCAAACCCTCTGTTACAGGTGCACATGTAACCAAGGACTATGCACGTCTGTGGGACACCTGAATACGGGGATCTAGAATTGGCGTAAAAGGATCTTTGTGGCAGTGATATAATGGAATAAATAAGCAGTTGTCAAGAAGGTGGTTGGTTTCAGCTCATGGTGACCCCAGGAGTATGCGAGTAGAACCCTGTTCTATCAAGTCTGAAGTGGTTGTTATATGGGAAGCAGATTGACAGTCCTCTCTTGTGAGCTGCTTCTGGGTGGATTAGAACCTCCATGCTTTGACTCACGCTAGGGATATGAGAAATATTGAGCCTGTACACATGGCAGTGCCTTTAGGAATTACTTGTGATAGAATAAAGCCATCAACATTCTGAGTTAACTCTATTAATAACATGGTTCGGAAGGGGGCAGGGATATTTCTCTGAACATGTAGCTTACGCATTGGTAACACTGAAGCCAATGGGACCTTCAAATGAAAGAAAGTCAAAACCCAGGTGGGTGTCTGGATGGGTCCTGCCTGCTGGTGGTTTCTCTCCAGCTTTTGCTTTTCTTACCCATCTTCTTTGGCACTTTGAAGGGCCATTAGCCCTAGTGTGAATGTGTATGGATAGTCAACCCGATGGCATCTTATTTATGCCATTTTACAGGCTGTAAAGTCATTTTTCCTCCACTGCTACTTCTGTCCATCTCTCCACTGCAAGAGCCCCAGTGTGCAGTTAGATTAAATAGCTAATTCTTGACTACTTTTTGGAAAACTCTTTAGAAAATTACTGCCCTAGGCACATAAAATAGAGGACAGAAATTTCATAGCTGTTGTGCAACAAATGAGTTTTTCTTGGAAGGGGGATAATCCTCCTGATCCTTGCTTTGAATATACACAAGATGAAGCTTGGGGCTGTGTTTCAAATCTAATTATTTTGATGGTGGGCTCCAGTGTTTCGAGTGCAGCCATTTTGGTACCATCACGCACACACTCTGCCATTGATTCGATGCCAAATCACAGTGACCCTTTAGGACAGGGTAGAATGGCCCCTGTGGGTTTCTGACACTGTAATTCTTTCTGGGAGGGGAAAGCCCCATCTTTCTCCCTTGGAACAGCTGGTGGTTTCAACCTGCAGTTAGCAGGACAACTCATAACCACTACACCACTAGAGCCCCATTGCATACCATCACTCACTCCCTCCCTACCATCGAGTAGATGCTGACTCATAGCAACTCTATAGGACAGGGCAGAATTGCCCTGTGAGTTTCCGAGACCCTAGCTGTTTAGTAGTACCATAGTAAAATTTAAAAATGTATCTTAGGGATGTATTAGAATGGAAAATATTCCTGACCTAGCAAGAAATCCCAAAGAAATAGTTTCGTTTGTTGAGCCCACTAGTAAGCAAGGTCTTTCAGACATGGTTTGCCATTGAGACTCACCAGCCAGTAGTATAGGAACCTTAAACCACATGGCTGTTGGCTTTAACAGCACAGTCTACTTGGAAATAAAATGCTTGTATTCGTTTCCTTCCCCAAAGTCCACTCTGGCTGTTGCATTTTTCCTTAGTCAAAGTTGATGAACTTGAGAATAAAGATTGGGCTCTCTACCCTAAGACTGGCCCCCTAGCGCCCAGGGTTTGTGATCTCAGTCATCCATTCTTGTCTTGTAAGGCTATTCTGTGGTAACAAAGGGCTAAATGCCTGAAGTTTGCCCCGAGCAACAATTATTGCTCTCAGGCTCATTAAATTCTAGCCTGAACGAGACTCCTGAATACAGCTATCTGTGATTATTATTAAAATCAATGGACCGGTTTAATTCTATCTCCAGTGCATTCATAAGAAAGGAGATATGATCCCTGGTAAGGGAAAGTCAGAGATCTTTTCTTCATAAACACATGGGTGGGGTGGATGATGACCGGCACTCTTTGCCTCGCTGCTCTTGGGTCACAAGGATAGAAACCCCCAGGAATGAGTGGCCTGCTACGGGGCTGGTGCCCAGAAAGCTCAGTGTAGCAGTTACGCAATCTTAAAGTTGCAGAATCCCCACATGGTTTAAAAATATCTACCAAGTGCAAAGATTCATGCTAAGTAATACAATAATGCATGATACATATTTTTATAACAGCAACAAATACAAGAAGAAGAGCTGCTGCTGAGGCTGCTAATTTATACACAAACACCCCATGGGATTTGGTTTGGAGTTTTAGGGGAATGGGTCTCACGGGACATCCAGTACTTGACTATCGTGTTTAGGGTTTTTTGTTTGATCTCCAGCTTTGTTGCATAGTGCGGGGGTCTGGAAGGCTTAGAAGTGACCATGCAAGTTGCAACAATTCTGACTTTATTCACTTGGAGCAAGAGAGGAAGAAGAGTCAAAAAGTGGAGGAGGAAGTGGGATGTGTAGCTAGTTGCTTTCATGAACAATTGTCTCCTTTGCCCTGAAAACAGGACTGCATGGTGCCTGTCTACTATTCTGGAATGTTTTCATCAAAGAGTCTGTAAAGGAATCCTGATCAAAGGGGAGAAATGGGCAAGATAATTCCACATTCTCACTGCTGCCTTTCTGGGGCCATGGAGGCTGAAGTAATGAGTGTCTTGGGATCATCTTTAAACCTCAAACCAAAACCATCCCCCTGAAATCTTCCTAAAACCAAACAACCGTTTTGCTTAATCAGTAAAGAATTGTCTGCCTGGAGCATGGTGCTTCTTAAAAGAACTCCCTGTGTCCGATCAAATTGACAATAGCAAGTAGACATCTCAGATAGGAAGGTGAGGTTGTAGAGAGTTGATGTCCATGAGAGAGGGACCATTTGGAAAAGGTGAGAGAGAAGGACTGAACAACTCGAAGAACGCAGCCAGTGTCCCCGAGTTGTACATGTCAAATTACTCAATTGTCATGTGCTTTGCTGTGCATATTTTCAACTATATAGATATCTTTAATTTCTATAAATCATTTCATGGGGACACTTACAGCTCTTATAACAACCCATATATCCATTGTATCAAGCACATTTGTATATTTGTTGCCATAATTCTTTTCAAAACATTTTCCTCTACTTAAGCCCTGGGTATCAGCTCTTCTTTTTACCCTCCTCCCCCCACCCTCTGACCCTCATGACCCCTTCATAAACTATAAATTATTATTATTTTCATATCTGATACCATCTGCCATCTCTCTTCACCCACATTTCTCTTGTTCATCCCCCTCAGTGGCAGGGGTGTGTGTGTGTGTGTGTGTGTGTGTGTGTGTGTGTGTGTGTGTGTGTGTGTGTGTGATACGTGTATCATTGTGATCAGTTCCCCCATGTCCCCCTTCTCCCTCAACCTTCCCTCTACCCTCTTGGTATTGTTACTCCCATTATTGTTCCTGAGGGGTTTATCTGTCCTGGATTCCATGTGTCGAGAGCTCCTTATCTGTGCCAGTGTACATGCTCCAGTCTAGCCGGGTTTGTAAGGTAGAGCTGGGATCATGATAGCGGGAGTGGCAGTATTAAAGACCTAGAGGAATGTTGTTTGTTTTGATGTCAACAATATATTAAAAAAATTAATTAGACATGAAAAATACAATTAAGGCACAGAGCACTACAAGGCCTACCTTTGGAGACTTGTAAACCAAGGGACTGAATTCCAGGGGATGCTTGGGTGTAGATAGGCAGTCTCAGCAACTATACTTCCTTTTTGTTGATGGTGCTGTAAAAATATATATCACATATTATTCCAATCCCTAGCACAATCGCTGCACTTTTTGGACAGTTTAAATACAAAAAAATAAACCAGAAACTATAAAATGAACGGAGGACCGAGCCAGGAAGAGCAGGAGTTGAGCGGTAGCGGTCAGCAGGGATCAAAGGGTGAGAACGTCTGTTGGCCACCATATAACTCTTGGGTTTCATTTTGTCACACAGGGAGTTGTCCAAAGCATGATGACAAAACGAGAGAAATAAAGTGTCCAAATCTGTTGCTGTGGAGTCAGTTCTTACTCACGGCAACACCATACGTTTCAGAACAGAACGAGGCTAGGGTTTTCAAAGGCTACGATTTTTTGGAAGTGGTTCACTGCCAAATTTTTCTTCTAAGGCACCTCTGTGTGGATTTGAAAGGAATAGCTTTGATGATTAGCCAAAGGCTTAATGCTTTGCACTACCAGGGGCTGCCATATTCAGAGCATTCCCACCAAACCCACTGCAACGGATGCATAGCCTCTGGATATAGGGTTTCAGACACTGTACATCTTTAAGGAAGCAAGCAAGCCCGTCTCTCTCTGCCGAGCAACTGGTAGGTTTGAAACGTGGACCTTGTCAGCAACCTGATGACCAACCGTCAGCACTATCTGAGTTCATTCAAAGCACTAGCAAGGGGAACGCATTCACATGGTTCCCGAGCCCTCCTGAGAGGCAGGCACTAGAAACAGAGAGCTACGGAGACGGAATTGCCATAGAGGAAGTATGCTCGGGCTGAACAGATGGACTGTGGCCACCGAGGTGGGCGAAAAAGAATAGGACGTATTTCGGAAACACTTTGACAATAAGTATCTAAATATTTACCTAAATAAATAACCTTTAAATCTTAAAATATGAAAAATAAATGCTTTAAATAAATGCTCTTAGAACCTTAATATTTAAATATGTACCTAAATATTCAGATAATAATATTATTTAAATTGTCTTGTGATTAGCGAGAGGAGGGAGAAAGTAATTATTTTTGTTCTAACTCCTGCCAAGCTGCTCCTGACTCTTGGTAGTTTGTTCAAAACTGAATCAGAATGTCATGATCTGATTTCCAGTGGCTGATATTGAGAAGTTGATCTCTAGGACTTTGGTCCTAGACCAATTTAGTCTGGAAACCCCACTGAAACCTGCCACCATGTACACATAAGTCCCTACTGATGGATAGGCAGTGCCCGTGCATGAGGTACATTGGGAATTGAATTCCAGTCTTCTACACGAAAGGCAAGAATTCATGAGGGTCAGTAAAGGAATAGTTCTTGCTCAAGTGAAAGAGTGGGTTATGTACTTATAAGAGAAGACAGTGCCTCCTTGAGTTATTGTAAGATCTCTGGCGGGGTTTCCCCATTGGGCTGTTAGCCCCAAGATCAGGAGTTCTAAAAACCCAGCTGCTGCAAGGGAGAAAGGTGAGACTTTCTACTCCTGTCACATGGACAGCCTCACAACCCACGGGGGCAGCTCGAATTGGTGCTTCGGAGTCACTAAGCATGGAATTGGGTGGCTAGCAGCGAATTTGGGTTTGGAGTTGTCTGTCCAAACCTGTGTAACAACAGTCAGCAGCCAGGAGAGCCTGTTTCAGCTGTCCCCCAGCTTTACAGCAGTCAAAGCACAAAGAAAAGGAAAGTTAGTTTCCAGAATCACACTGTTAAATAACATCACTAAACCCTGACTCTAAAAGGTTAGAAATGACAACGTGTAACAAATGGAAATTACTGTCATTATAGTCAGCGATGCTGTTCACTGGAGGGAACAGGGTGTTGTTTCCCAGCTGTCCGGAGTCTATCAAAGCCCCAGGGTACATGGGAGTTCACTTCACCCAGGTTCTTTATCCATAAAGAATGAGGATGCTTCCCGCCCACACAGAATCCCACTTAGTCAACTTGACATTGAGATAGCGCTGATGTTCATTGTATGTCTTAAAGCTCTTACGGCTCAGCATCGAGTATCCCTCGCTATAAGTTTGAGACCTTCATTCCTTTTAGTGTCTAGTTATGGAGCCCTGGTTACATAGTGGTTACCGGTGGGGCTGCTAGCCAAAAGGTCAGCAGTGTGAAACCGCTAGTCACTCGCAGGAGAAAGATGAGGCTTTCTGTTCCTGTTAAGTAGGGTGGGGGTTGGTAAAAAAGGAGCTAACATTAAGGAGTTCAACAACAAAGAGAATTGAGACACTTAGTTTATTGTGCCAACCTGGCCGATAAGAATATGTGGGGTTAATCGAAAGACAGAGAGCTAACTGGCTTGGTGAGCCTCGCCTATCTATTTCTTGGGTCTTTTTCTTTGTGATGGTTGGATCAGGGTGCAGCTGCCTTAGCCAGTTGCCTGCTTCAGCTGGCAAGGCTTACTTCCTGCAAGACATCCCCAAGGAGAAGCCACATGGACCTACCCTGATGCAGCCCTGTGTGCTGGAGCACCCGTGTGGAGACCTCTGCCAGTGATGAGATGCTTATACATTCACTGATTCAGCTTTCCTCCTTCAGTCGGCATCATTACGTGTGTTTCATGAGATGGAGGATGAATTTTTGGATTGGTGTTGGACATATGGGTTAATGTTAGACTTGTAGGCTTGGGCAATTCTGGGTTGGGATGTTTTCTTGATGTGCACTTACCCTTTATATAAAATTCTCTCTTGTACATGAGTTTCTGTGGATTTGTTTCTCTAATGTACCCAGACTAACACAGAATGTATTGAAACTGTGGTAGCAACTGCACAAGACTTCAATACCATGGAGTGCTATGATATTTGTATTCGCTCCCAATAAAATGGTTTTGGAAAAAATTAAAACAAAATAGAATTACAGTCTTGTAAACCTACAGGGGGAGTTCTATCCTATAGGGTCCCATGAATCAGAAGTGGCTCGATGGCAGTGCATTTAGCTTTTTTTTTTTTTAACCTTATTAGCCTTCTTCATCATTGTCACCCTCATTGGGAGTCTTCTCAGACAATCTCTTCTTGCCTCCTTCAGCAAAACCCAAACTCTTCATGCAGATGAACTCTGCTGGGGCTTGTCTCCTACGTTCATCTAACCTGTGCAGCTTAACTGGTAGGAGCACGATGAAATTTGGGCCACAGATATTTTCTGTATTAAAAAAATACCAAATTAGGCATTATTCAGCTATTTACTCTTGTTTTGTTAACTCAGTTGTGAGTGCTGGCGTATCTTGATTTTGTATTATGACATGTTTGAAATGTTAGAATGAGAAGAAACCCTCAAAGTATACTGACCCGTTCAGTCCTTTTCCAGATGAAGAAACTGCTGCCGAGCAAAGTAAAACCACTTTTCCTAGGCTGCCCAACGGCGTGCCGGAGCCGGCTTTAGAACTCAGGTGCCTTGGCTCTCAGACAAGTATTTCTTTCATTACCAGACTGCTTTCCAGACCTTTCTTAAGATTCCACCGACAGACAGAGATATGCCAGGTGTAGAAGCGTCAGCCTTGTCTGCTAGAAAAGTACAGTTGTCAAAGTGGCCCATGTGTACCTGTATCTGCTCATGGTTTCGCGTCAAGAGACTGTGCCTTTGATACCATGCCTCTGTGAATATGACCGTTTCTACTCGTTTTCCTGTGGGTAGCAGTGAACATTCTTTTCCAGGGCACTTAAAAAAAAACTGTGGTTCAAATGCACATAGCATGACATTTGCAGTTTTGAAGTGGCAATTCAGTGACGATGATTATTTTTACAATCTTGTGCCCCCGTCACCACTTGTAGGCTCATTAAAGGAGTCGCTCGGTAGAGTCCCAATGGTGCTGTTGAGTACGCTGTTGGACTGCTCACCAGAAGGTTGGCGATTCAAACCCACTTATAGCTCCAAGCGGGGAAACAGGACTATGTGCTCCCATACAGATTTACAGTCTTGGGAACCCGACACCAGGTCACTATGAACGGAAATGGACTTGGCAGCAGTGCGTTTTTTCGTAAGATGGGGAAAGTGGTCAACACGTTTGGCTCTTAGCCAAGAGGTTGAGGGTTGGAGTCCAGACAGAAGTGCCATGGAAGAAAGAGTCGCGACCTACTTCTGAAAACTCAGTCCTTGAAAATTCTCCGGAGAATAACCTGATTCTGAGACATGGGGTCGCACTGCACCCGAGTGATTGGCTTGATGACAATGTTTTTCTTTTTAAAATTAAGAACATCAATAAAGCCTTATCGTCTCGGAGCAAAACCATGTTTGTCGATAATGTCTTGGCCCTGAAAAGAAGAGGAGGGTTCCCTCACAAGATGCCCAGGACCTGCCAAGCCCGGCTGCTTGGCTCTGATGACATGAAGTTGGCCAGGCAACGCCGAGGGGCCTTTCAAACAAGTCTAGCTCACCATGCCTGGCCGGCTGCCATTCTCTGAGAAGGCAAGTAGGCGCAGCCAATTAGGACTGGAAGGTAATGGCTGACATGTTACCCTTTAAGACATGTTGATATTTCATGGCCAGAGGTTTGTTTGTACTGAACTAATCAGTCCATGTAGGGCTTTATTAGCTAATTGGTCAGGATCAAAACTCCCAAGAGCATTTGGAAAATAGTCATCTGTGATTGAAAGGGGGTGGGGGTGGGGGTACAATGAAGCCAAAAGTGTGGATCTTTGAGAACCCTTGCCAACCTGAGCATAATAAGCTTGTCTGGGAAGAAATGCATTTAAAATAGGACCCTCTGTAGTAAGCTTAGAAAAACGGTGGCATAGGGCTTATTAGGTCATAACGGAGACTTGGAGACTTGAAACTCCAGGCCAGCTCCAATAGTATCCACAATTTGCCATGCTGCTTCTTTAGGAAAGCGGACAATGCGCAAAATACCTCAGCTCCCCTTTACCCAAAGAGAAAAATATGCTTCTTATTCAAGTCTCTTTTGATCCTCGTTTAAAAAGGTTTCGTGAAGACAAGTAGTCTACTTGAATGAAGCCTTGTCATCTCGGAAGACAAACATGTCTGTAGATAATGTCTCGGCCCTGAAAAGAAGCGGAGGGTGCCTGTAAGATGCCCAGGACCTGCCAAGCCAGGTTGCTTGAGTCGGCTCCAACTCATAACGACCTTCAGCACCATGGAACCAAATATTGCCCCTCCTGCACCAGCCGCACAATTGTTCTTATGTCGCGGTCATTGTGCCGATCCATCTGATCCAAGGTCTCCCTCTTTCCCCGTTGCTCCACTTTACTAAGCATGATGGCCTTCCCCAGGAACTGGCCTCTCTTGACACCATGTGCAAAGTGAAGCGCAGTCTGGCTGTGCTTCTTCCAAGACAGAGGTGCTTGTTCTGCCGGCAGTTCCCAGAATGGAAGCGCAGCACGCCTTCTGTGATCCGCCCTACCCGCGACCCTCTCTTGGTTAGCATCAACCACCAAAGTGCTCCCACCTCACTGTTGTTAGCTGCCATCAACTCAGCCCCTGGCTCGTGACAACCCCATGCAAAACCGAGGAGCACGCTGTCCTCCTCATGATGGTTTGTGCTTTCGGCCATCGCGATTGGAGGGCTTGCTTTGGCAGATTTCAGAGGTGGTTTGCTCATCCGGAAGCTCCGCAGAAACCTGTCCAGCATTGTCCCCAAAAACCAAACTCACTGCCATCCAGTCGATAAGTCTCATAGCGACCCCGACGGACAAGGTAGACTTTCCCCTGCTGAGTTTCTGAGACTGTAACTCTTGTTGGGAGTAGCTCCGTCTTTCTCCTGAAGAGCAGGCTGGTGCTTTCAAACGGCTGGCCGTGGAGTGAGCAATGGGTAGCTACTGTGTGTCACCAAAGGTCTAGTCCCTATGCCTCCACTGACATGCGGTAACTGCACATGAGCTGCATTCGCTGGGGAAAGAACACAAGTCTCCCTCATGGAAGGTGAGAATTCTGCCACTGCCCAATTAAACCTTGGGGAAAAAAATCAAGGTGTGAAATGCACCTGTGAATCAAAGATTGGAGACCAGTAAACACATAAATATGCTTGCTATTTCTTTCCAGCTAGTAAAATTAACTAGCTGGAAAGAAATAGTAACAACAACAATAAAAAGGTAAAGTAACTTCAGAAACCCTGAGTGATGAATCAATTCTTTTGTTCACGGGCTAAGCCATTTAATCCAGTAATGTGGTCTTGTCTTGCACACTCCTTGCCTGATTATGGCACCTATAATGTTATAACTTGTTTAATGAACAGTTTTCCACAGTAGATTGTAAGCTCTGTAGGGAAGGAATCGTGTCTCTTTTATTCAGTTTCTCTGCCACCATCTACGAAAGTGCTCGCTTCCTGGCCAAGCAAGGAGGAAGCGAAGAAAAGAGAAAGGAGAAACTGAGGATGTTGTCGTTGTCACTGTTGTTGTCATTGTTAGGGGCCATTGCATTGTTTCTGACTCCTAGTGACCCATGAACCACAGAATGAAACGCCGCCATCCCGGGCCATCCTCACCATTGTTCTTAGGTTTCAGCACAGCGCTGCCGCCTGCAGCCAGTCATCTTGTTAAGGACCTGCTTCTTTTGTGCCGTCCCTCAACTTCCCCAGCATTATGTCCTTCTCCAGGGACGTGTCTCTTCTGAAAACATGTGCAAAGTCCAGGAGATGAAGTCTACCACTCCTGCCTCTAAGAAGAATCAGCGAGTGTGTATTGTCTACATAGGTTATGAGTATCTGAGGATAGGGAAGTATCTGACCTTGGTGAATATTTTACCCATGGGCCTTGCTCAAATTCCTACTTTATGAGCTGAATTAAGGTTTTAAATGAGTGAAATGAACTCTGAGATTAAACTGCCAACTTTTTGATTCATAGCTAAAACCCAAACTTAATGCCATCCAGTTGATTCTAACTCGTAGTGACCCTGTAAGACAGGGTAGCACTGCTCCACAGGGTTTCTGAGGCTACCATTCTGTCTGGGAGTAGAAAGTCTCATCTTTCTCCAGTGGTGGGCCAGTGGTTTCAAACTGCCAATCTTGCAGTTAGCAGTCCAACACATGGTCACTATGCCACCAAGGCTTCTAGCACTTAAATTCTAATATAGTATCTGATAGGGATTTCAGTGTAATGAGAACATAATTCATTGGGTTCTCCCAATAAACCTGAGATTTTTGAAATTCATAAGGAAATTGATTATCTGGGAGTATGTGACTTGGCCACGTTCACAGGGTTAGTAAGTGACAGGGTTAGGGGGAGAATTTACGTCTTCTGGCTACTGATTTTGATCCTTGCAATGATCTGAAGATATTACACAGCTGAAATGTCAATTTGTGAGAACTTTTAATTTCCCAAGTAGCTAGGGTCATTGTGGTATCATTGTTTCCAGTATTTATTGAACACTTATAAAATGGTAAGGAGCCCTGGCGGCATAGTGGTTATGTGTTGGGCTGGTAAACGCAAGGTCAGCAGTTCAAAACCACCAGCTGCTCCTCAGGAGAAAGACGGACTTTCTACTCCCATAAAGGGTTACCGTCTCAGAGATTCACAGGGACAGATCTACTTTGTCCTATAGGGTCACTATGAGTTGGCAAAGACTCAGTGACAGTGAGTTTACAAAATGGTCAAAATGGTAGTCGCTGCTGTGAATGTTGTAGTATATCTATGATGTGCTCCAAAGAAGATTCACTTGTACCTTAAAAACACCCCATTTTGAAATGAATCCATAGAATTCCTTTTCTCTATGATCTAAACTGTATAAAGAATCCAACTCTGGGTATAGACGAGAAATAACTGGAGTAATTGAGGCATAGGTAATTATGTAAGCAATCAGTGCAATTTCAAGTTCTCAGAATGCACTTCCACACCCAATCCATTACCATTCACCTGTGTTCAATTAATCTCTCCTTATTTCCTGGGCTCTGAATCCAGAGTCCTTTGATTAGGATGTCAGCAAGGTCTCAGGTTTGTATGGAATGCCTAGGACAGTATCAACCTAACACATGATAAAAATCTGGCAAACGTTTGTTTATATCCTGGGTGAAAATTCCTTATTATATCAGTTAGTTATTTGAATTGATAAGTCACATTCTCCCCCACCCACACCCCTCTGCACTAAGCACTTTTCACTACTTGAAAATTTGTATGTGCTTTAAAATTACTCTTTTTTTATTGTGCATTTTATATGGCGTATATACGTGAGTATAAACTGACCCTAATATCAGCTGAGGCACCTAATTCTACCACAAAAACTGCATCAAAAAGGTGCTGAAAACCTCGGTTTATACACAGGTATATATGGTATCTACGATATATGGAAGCTGTGAACTTAGCACCCAAACCAAACCTACTGCCATCAAGCTAATTCAGACTCTTAGCAACCCAATATGACTAAATTGAGAACTGCTATGTAACGTTTCTGAGGCTGTACATCTTTACTGGAGCAGACAGCTTCAGCCTCATCTCCCTACTTTGGAGTGACTGGTGGATTTGATCGGCCCATCTTGTGGTTCAAAGCCCAACACAATCCACTATGTGTCCAGGGATCCTTTGAATTTAGTGCCCACTGGCCCCGAGTTCCTGAAAATGCACCGTGTCTGTGGAGGGCAGGGTAGAACTGTTCCTGTGAGTTTCCGAGATGGTACCTCTTTATGGGAGTGGAAAGCCCCATCTTTCACCCAAGGTGTGGCTGGTGGTTTTGAACTGCTGACTTTGCAGCTAAGCAGCCCAGTGTGCAATCACTGCTCCACCAAGAGCCGTTTGAATCCGGCACAGTGAAGTATAAATCCGCTGTCAGTACTAAAAGCCATTCGATAGCATGGTCCTGCATCTCCTCATAAAGCTTCCTATCAGCAAGTATTCCTTTTTTCATCAAAACGTCCCAGTTCCCAAGCAGAACTTCTAACTTATGCTTTCAAATATTGATAAGAGTGTCCACTGAATCGTAAAGATCCCAAGGGGCTTGAAACAGATGCGCGTGCTTTCTTTGCCCCGCCTGTCTTCTGAGAAAAAGGCACAGATGACCACAAAAAGAATAAGGACCATTCCGTGTGGGATTCAAGAGGAGAGTCTGATTTAGGAGAAGTGCTCTGAGAAATTCCCCACCCCACCTTCCGAATTACAGCTGAGTTATGACCTTATAACTTGTCTGTGGTCAACTGTTCTTGTTAGGGACTGTTCTGACTCACAGCGACCCTGAGTGCAACAGAACGAGACACAGCCCGGTCCCATTGCATTCTCACAATTGGTGTTAGGTTTGTGCCCATTGCTGTAGGTGCTGTGTTGCAGGCACTGTCCATCTAGGGACTGGTCCCTGCCGATAATGTTGCTGTTAATAAAATAAGATATTTTATTCTAGGGAAGAGAACATCTTGAAGGAATTATATTCTGCTAGTTACCAAATTTAATTGCACAGAATACGTCTTGCTTACTTTAGCCAGCAAATACCTAGATTGAATGCATTGCAGAGAATCGGTTTGATGCTGATGAATAAGAAGCCTGGATGGGAACTCAACATGTATCCAATTTAGGATTAGTGCCTTTGTCGTAAAACTTTTTTGTGTGTCACCGTTAAGTTTTAATGCAAAAACACGTATGTCAGAGTTTGCTTCCTGCCACTTAAAGACAGAGATGTTGACTATCCTTTGTTAATGAGAGTGGTATGCGCCGATCAGAAGAGTGCACCTTGACACGTTTCCCAGGGCCTGGTGTAAGGACAGGGACAGCGTTCCTGCTTCTCGTGCACTCTCCGGAGTCTCGTCCGCCCCGAGAGGTGACTGCTGCACGCTCCACTCCGACAACACACCATTTTATTTTTAAACCAGATCTCATTAAAATCCATGTGCCTACAAGGAACACTGAGAAAGAGACCATAAAAAGAAGTTTTAAGGGAAACAGGCACATGAATCCATCTGATCGTAATGCTGAACAAGAAACGTTCTGAATTGGAGCTGTAGCTCCCCCCTCCTTTGCCAATCAGACGGGCATCCACCGTGTTTGCGTGTCCAAAGCTGGCCCGTCGGAAGTTCATTAATGAAAGGATTGAGGTGAAACCCTGCAGTGAGGTTATTTACACCTGACTTTTCTTTCTAATGGCAAAACGAACTCAGCTATCAGATGGATTCCTGCCCAGAGTGAGCCTAGAGGGCAGAGTAGCACTGCCCCTGGGGGCTGCTCATTCTGGAAACCTTGGCAGTAGGACGACGCCTCATCTTTTTCCCAAGGAGGCACTGCGGGTTTCCAACTGCTGACCTCGTGGTTAGCAGCTCAGCGCCTAACCCACTGCACCACCAAAGCCCTTATGATTCTAGTGTTCACAGATGATCACAGCCAAATCTAGAACAAGTTGATTCTAACTCGTGGCAACCCTGCACGACAAAGTAGAATTTACCCTGTGTGTTACTGAGATTGTTGAACCTTCACGGCCTTAAAAAGCCTCAACTTTCCCCCTTGGAATGGCTGGTGGTTTCGAACGGTTGATCGTTCTATTAGCAGCCCAACCCATTATGCCACTAGGGCCCTCAGCCACTCATTCAATCACTGCCATGGAGTCAATACTGACTCACAGTGACCCCACCCCACCCCCTTACCTCCGTGTGTTTCCAAGGCTGTAACTGTTTACGGGAGTAAAAAGCCCAGTCTCTCTCCCTGAGAGCTGCTGGTGGTTTCCAACTGCCAACCAGGCAGCTCGCATCCTACCGCGCAATCACTACACCACCAGGGCTCTAGGACTTTCCAATTGAGTGCAACTGCTTTTATCATTGACAGTAGCTCTGCAAGTATGTGGGAGGAATGAAGAGTTTTATGTAAAATGGCTTTGAATATGCAATAAATCATTAGTAAAATTTCAGATGAGATGCTGGTTTAAATGATTCTGAAGAGATACGAATGGTTACAGAAACTGGTTTTTGACATGAACTGAGAGTTATGACTTGAAGATCAGTATCAGAGAACTGTCTTGTTTGTTAAGTGGGCCTGAGGTTACAAAGAACAGCTGGTTTCCTTCATTTTATTTCCGAGAATGGGCTATTACGCTACACAGATTTGGAGAAGAGTCAAAATTAGGGCTCATTTGTTTGCATGTCTCCAGAACACTTAGACTGCTTACACCGAGAGGCGTTTTCTTCAGTTCCTGTAACTGAGAAGTCCACTCGGAGACTGACTCTAATGCAAAGTTTCATCTGCTGTGACTGGGTCCAGCCGTTTCTCTCTCCGGTTCTTTGCTTCGTTTTCTGGGTGTTGGCTTCCTTCTAGACACGATCTCGTCTGTTGGTCTGAATGTGGTTGCCAGTTATTGCGAGCAGCCCTCTTGGCATGATGAAGTGCTTGGCTGCTAACCAAGGTCATCAGTTTGCATCCACTGTCATCGAGGAGGAAGAAAACACGTGTTGATCTGCTCCATCAAGGTTCAAGCCCAGGAAGGCCTGTGGGCCGGTTCTACTCGGTCACATGGGTTGCTAGGTATCAGATTGACTGCAGGGCACGTAACGGCAATGACATACTCTTCCAAGTTCATAGTTGAAGACAAAGAAGCTTCTTTGTCCCATAATTTCTAAGCAGTCGGGGCTGGATTAAATTAAGTTCTCACCCCTACGTCGGTCATAGTGGCCAAAGAAATACCAAATCCCAAACTAAACCCATTGTAAAGTGACAATACTGTAAATTGTTATGGGACAGAAGCTGGTAGGTTTGAACCAGACTTTATGGGTAGCAATCCCAATGCTGACCCGAAAGCACCACTGGGGCTTTTTTTGGGCCAGGGAAATGGAAGGCAGCAGATAACTTAGCCCATCTTTTTTTTTTTAAACGATTTATTAGGGGCTCATACAACTCTTATCACAGTCCATACATATACATACAACAATTGTATAAAGCACATCTGTACATTCTTTGCCCTAATCATTTTCTTTTTTTTCCTCCTCTTTTCTTTTTTTACATTTTATTAGGGACTCATACAACTCTTATCACAATCCATACATATACATACATCAATTGTATAAAGCACATCCATACATTCCCTGCCCCAATCATTCTCAAAGCATTTGCTCTTCACTTAAGCCCTTTGCATCAGGTCCTCTTTTTTTTCCCCTCCCTCCCCGCTCCCCCTTCCCTCATGTGCCCTTGGTGAATTATACATCGTTATTTTGTCATATCTTGCCCTATCTGGAGTCTCCCTTTCACCCTTCTCTGCTGTCCCTCTCCCAGGGAAGAGGTCACATGTGGATCCTTGTAATCAGTTCCCCCTTTCCAACCCATTCACCCTCCACTCTCCCAGCATCGTCCCTCACACCCTTGGTCCTGAAGGTATCATCCACCCTGATTCCCTGTGCCTCCAGTCCTCATATGTACCAGTGTACAACCTCTGTCCTATCCAGCCCTGCAAGGTAGAATTCGGATCATGGTAGTTGGGGGGAGGAAGCATCCAGGATCTGGGGGAAAGCTGGGTTCTTCATCGGCACTACCTCGCACCCTAATTAACCCATCTCCTCTCCTAAACCCCTCTATGAGGGGATCTCCATTGACTGACACTTGGGCCTTGGGTCTCCACTCTGCACCTCCCCCTTCATTCAATATGGTATATATATATATATACATACATACATACATATACACACACATATACACATACATACACACATATATCCTTTTTTTTTTTTTGCATGTTGCCTTATACCTGGTCCCTTTGGCACCTCGTGATCGCACTGGCTGGTGTGCTTCTTCCATGTGGGCTTTTTTGCTTCTGAGCTAGATGGCCGCTTGTTCACCTTCAAGCCTTTAAGACCCCAGACACTATCTCTTTTGATAGCTGGGCACCATCAGCTTTCTTCACCACATTTGCTTATGCACCCATTTGTCTTCAGCGACCCTATCATGGAGGTGTGCAGTCAATGATATGATTTTTTGTTCTTTGATGCCTGATAACTGATCCCTTCGGGACCACTCGATCACACAGGCTGGTGTGTTCTTCCATGTGGACTTTGTTGCTTCTGAGCTAGATGGCTGCTTGTTTATCTTCAAGCCTTTAAGACCCCAGTCACTATCTCTTTTGATAGCCGGGCACCATCAGCTTTCTTCACCACATTTGCTTGTTCATCCACTTTGGCTCCAGCAGTTGTGTAGGGAGAGTGAGCATCATAGAGTTCCAATTTAATAAAAGAAAGTATTCATGCATTGAGGGAGTGTTTGAGTAGAGGCCCAAGGTCCTTCTGCCACCTTAATACTTAACCTATAAATATAGACACATAGATCTATTTCCAACTTAGATCTATTTCCAACTTAGCTCCTCCTGACTCTCGATGTGACCTCAAAGAACCACACAAAAAAATCACACGGCAGTTTGTAGGTGTTGGGATGGTGAGACTAGATATCAGAGACATAGCTGATTACCAATCCTAAAAATAAAAGGAACCCTCAGAATTTTTAGTGAGACTCTTTTACGATGATCAAATTTTGTGAAACATTAATATAAAACATTTATACAGTGTCTGCAAAACAACCGTGACAGCGAGTCACCATTTTTTGAGGTAGCCTCTTTGGAATTTTAAACAAATCTGTTTGGAAAAACCTTTCTTCTGTTAAACCCAAGTCTGCATCATCTTGTCTTCCATCCACCTGTTCTTAATTTGCTCTGGTAGTCACAAAAGTAAATTCGATTCTGCTTCTACATTGGAACCTTCGTAATGTATATTAAACTAGTCATGAGAATCATCCTATGTATCTCTTCCAGGCTTATAATATGCCCTATTCTCTCATCTATTTTTAATCTTAAAAGTTGTAGTCCCCTCACTCTTTATGGAGTCTTCTTTGTATAAGTTCTAGTTAATAAGTTCCAAACGCAGGCATACAGTTCAGGGATAGAGAGACTCATTGTGGCCATTGGAATGTAGTTTCCTAGCACGAGGAAATGGGGACTAAATCTTATGGAAAATAACTTTAGCAGCAGTCTTTTTTTTTTTTTTTTAATTTGGAACGCTTCATGAATTTGTGGGTCATGCTTGTGCAGGGGCCATGCTAATCTTCTCTGTATCGTTCCGATTTTAGTCTCTGTGCTGCCGAAGCAAGGACTAGCAGCAGTCTTAAAAGTAGACAGTCTCATGATAAAAAATATAAATGAGGTAAAATATCTGTAACTAGAACATGTGCAAAAATGCTTTAGAACATGATCTCAGTAATCTCTATTTAATCTTTATGTTGGAGGCTTGATATTGAAGCTGATGAATTAGCAGTATTTTCATATATAAATGCTTAATAATATACATGTACATATATGGACTATTTTATTTCTGATGAGAACTCTTTTTAATTTCTCTTATGCAACTGAAAGAGAAAATCATTACATCAACATGACCTTGATCATATTCTATTTATAATTTGAACACTGAGTCCTTTCGTTGCTGTGACTAAACGCGAGCAGAGGGATAAAAGTAAAACCAACAGAAGATGCTGCTAGGGCTGGCCTATGAGGATAGTCGGTGTTCTTCCACCCTCTTGCTCTATGACCTCATCCTTCCCCATCAATATCACCTACAAAACACTGAGGAGTTTCGTTATGTTTATAACCTATTATTACCACCCAGTAACCACTGAGTTCATCCTATTCCTCTGCTCTCTCCTTTCAGGGAATAGTCAGATTGGTATTAACTCTGGAAAGGCTGCTCTCCATGAGACACGTAAGAAATGGGACAGACCTGATTTGGGAAAGCCTCCAATGAAGCGTCTGGAATCCTGCTCTCTCCATTGTGTCCATACCCAAGTCCTGGGGATCTACTTCCGCAATGTGATCTCATGCACATTCTTTTTGCTCAAACTTCATTGTTCGAGATAGCCTTCGTGTATTAGTCTGGGTACTTTAGAGAAACAAATCCACAGAATCTCATGTATAAAAGAGATTTATGTAAAGGTTAAGTGAGCATCAAGAAAACATCCCAACCCAGTGCAGCCCAAGCCCACAAGTCCAACATTAGCCCATATGTCCAACACCAGTCCACAAAGTCCTCCTCCATCTCACAAAACAGACACAAAGATGCTGACTGCAGGAGGAAAGCTGAGTCAGTGAATGTGTAAGCATCTCAGCACTGGCAGGGGTCTCCACATGGCAGCTCCAGCACCCAGGGCTGCATCGAGGTAGGTCCATGTGGCTTCTCCTCAGGGATGTCTTGTAGGAAGTGAGCCTTGCCAGCTGAAGCAGGGAACTTGCTAAGGCAGCTGCACCCTGGTCCGACCATCAGAAAGCAAGAGACTGAGAACTCTAAAGATGAGGTTCACCGAGTCATTTATCCCTCCACCCTCCAATTAACCCCACATGTGTCTATCAGCCAGGTTGGCACAATGAACTAACTACCTCACTTGTCATTAACCACGCGGGATGCTTCTGAACTGTCTCTTCCCATCCTCCAATTTATTCTCCCAACAGCAGCCAGCCAGCTCAGAGATGTGCAGAGCATCATGCTTTCACTGCACTTAGGTCAAAATAAAAGTCTTTCACATGGTCTGCAAGATCTGGCCTAAACGTCCTGGCCCGTCTCCCTCCATTCTCTCAGTGCATTGCTGATCTACCCAGTGTGTTACATTTATATGCCTAGACGTAGCTTTAGTTATGCATTTGAACTTTTTACGGTGAATTGGGGTAAGGTTTCCTGAGCGATCCATCCCTGCGCATTCAACAATGACACGTGCTTCATCTCACTCCGAACGGTCCCCGCGAGGCAGCAGCCCCGCTCATCCCTTCAGCTCTGCGTTTCCACCTCTTTCCCTCCTACAACGGAGGCTTAACTACGTTGTGCTTTGGGGCTTTTGCACGCTCCCTCTCCCCTGCTTGGAGCAATCCCCAATCTCTCTGCCCAGCGACCTTCTACTACCCATTCAGCTCTTAGCACAAGTGTTATTTACTTGGTGCTTTTTCCCCTGAAAGCTCAGTTCGGGAACGCAGATTACACTCTCTGAAAGAGCCCTTTCCTTTCCTTTCTGAGCAGCTGTCCGTGTGCCATTTGAATGCTTGACGCCTGTCTTTGCAGGTGGAAGAGCACAGCAGGAGGAGCAGGCAGGCTCACCACTGGATCTCTAGAGTGTGATCCGACAGCCTGTGTTTCAATCCGTGTACCCTCCCTCGCAGCTGCGCAACAGGGAAAATAGTATCAAATTTCCCCCTAGGATTATCGCAAGGATAAAACCACAGAATCCATGTAAAGTGCTAAGTACAGAGCCTGACATGTAATTTGTATTCAGGCCACATTGCTTATTAGCTTAACCAACCAGACCAGTCGCTGTTGAGTTGATTCTGGCTGACTGGGGCCACATGTGTGACACAATTGCACTACACAGGGTTTTCAAACCTCTGACCTCTTGGACATCGATGTCCAGGCCTTTCTACTGAGGTGCTTTTTACCACACCAGGACTCCTGTGTATGCCATTAGCAGATTGTCATTGCTTTTACTGTTTACTTATGTAGGCATAGGCCATTTTGAAATGATGTCAGTTTAATCGAACAACTCTAAGAAGTCTCTAGAACAGTTTTTGTAGTCACAGTAGCAATGCAAAAAAAAGTTTTTGACTCATAGTCTCACTATGATTTTCCTTGGATGTTTTAAAATTATTCATGCTGATTGTCAAATATTCCCATCTAGCCATTCAAATCTATAGCTTCATATCTGCTTCCAAGGATGTTTCAGAACATTTGAATTTTCTATTTGTAGAAGGTATGTAGGTATTCCCATAGTTATTGTACCAGAAAACCACGGGGGCAGTTCTACACTTGATGGCAGTGAGGTTTTTTGTCAAGAGAGCAAGTGATTAATATACTTAACTTCTAACGGAAAGGATGGAGACTCAAGTTAATCTGAGGCACTTAGAAAAAAAGACCTGATAATGTATTTCAACAAATCAACCATTGAAAACCCTATGGATCCCTGATCTCTGGCACAGGTAGATCACAACGAACTGGAATTAACAGCAATGAGAGTGGGGTTCTAAGCAGTTATTTTCAAATGTTTTAAAAAGTAACTATTAAAAAATCATTTTATTGGGGGCTCTTACAACTCTTAGTACAATCCATACATCAATTGTATCAGACTTATTTGTACTCATGTTGCCATTGCTCTTTTCTAGACATTTACTTTCTATTGAGCCCTTGGTAGCAGCTCCTCTTTTCTCCCCCTCCCCCCTTCCTGGCCCCTTGATTGATTATAAATTATTATTTTAATATCTCACACTGACCGCTGTCTTCCTTCCCCTCTCGTTTCCATTGTTTTTGCCCCAAATTAAAAAAAAATCAATCCACTGGTAATCTCCGAAAGATAATGTCCCAGTAAATAAACTGGTGAGATTAATTCTTACCACATTGCTCAAGGTCAAACAAACAAAGTAACTAGACGACGGAGTTCAGTTTCCATCACAAGGCGTTGGTTGGGCCACTTGCAGAGATGTTTTTTCTTTATGAACTTTATACATTTGTGGAAAATAACAGTGGTCCCCCACACCCCTCTTTTACTGTTTGAATTCACTCTTTTCCTAGTGGAGTCACCACAGGGGCGCGTTCTATACTTTCACCACAGTCTAGATGTTGGAATTGTGTCCTGTTTTGTATAGATTTTCAGTGTCAGACACCTTCCTTGGGGTGCATAACTATGTGAGATGAGACTCTGAATGTAAGATAGCTCGACAGATAACGACAACAGACTAAGTTGAACAGTCTTTAAACTCCGTGCTCATAGATTGTTTGCCTTTTGCTTTAATGGCGTCTGGCACAGAGAAGTAAAGACAAAAATATACTTTGGTCCTGTGGTATTTATAGCATTGGCAGTTTAACAAGAGTGCCCTATTTGGGAATTTTTTCAAGTGAGTTTTATTCCAGGACAACATAGTCATAAGCTGGTGGCAGAGAGGCTCATGCTGACTAAAAAAGGGGACAATATTAATTGTGTATAATTCCATGAAGGGTGAGATGGAACTCAGGTCAGTAGACATGTTCCTCAATTCATAAGCACCTTGACCTAGAAGACACCGACAGCAGTGGAATAATCACTGAGATGTAGCATAGTTGCTGTCTATGCTTTCATAAGACACCTTGTCTTTATGAGTTTGCAGATGAGAAAGGCAATGGCTACACCTGGTAATTCTGAATAATGTGTATCCACATGTATATGGCACTCTCATTACTAGGGAATGAGTGATACAACCTCACCCAACCATTCCAGATAACCGGACGCTCGAGTGTGTTATAGGCGTACCTTTTTAATCTTTCTAAAATGCACATGAATTTTTCTTTAAGAGCAAACAAAACATGGAACTATAAATAAATATTGTTTTGTTACCTTCTAACTTGCCTCTTTTTAGTACGTTCTCTACAAAGACATGTTCCCCACAATCCAGCCAGAAGGATCTTCGTAACAAACTAAAACGAAGCCTGCCATGCACCTGATGTCAGTATTCAATGGCTCTCAACTGCAGTCAGTGAGCACTCAATGACTCTACCCTCTCACTTGCCCTCTCCGATGAGGTGACACCCCTCCCCCATGACCTTCATCCCCCCATGTATTCGCTTTACTGGTGCTGACCCCTCCTTTCTGATCACTCTGCTGACGAGCGAGGGCTCTTTCTACGTGCTGCCTACTGGTATGGTATGGTATACATCTCACCTCAAATCACCACTAAGCCACCGGCTTCTTGTCTGCCTGGTTCACCCTTGCTCGGTAGGTAGAATGAGAGAACGGGCAACTTTCTACCTGGCATATGATATACACAGCACTTGTTTGTTATGCAATGTGAAATACATTGACATTTTACTTAAATGCGGTGGGTTTTCACTCTTTCTTTCAAGGTAAAGTTTAATCTGGCTCATCTGGTTATTAAATGTATAATGTCACTGAAACATATCACCTAAAACGCTGTAAAAAAAAAACCCCGTGTGTTTCTGGGTCCCTTGTGACAGTCCAATGTTCTTTGTTGGTGGAGGGTTTGCCCTGCCCCGGACGGTTGACCAGGTCTGGAGACAACGTTAGTTGGCACGACTGGCGTCCAGTGAGAAGAGGCCAGGAACGCTGCTCAGAGCTCTACCCAGCAAACAAGCGTCAGCCTACAATGTGAGCAGTGCTGAGATTAGAGGGTGATATATTTCGCAGGTCCACTGGAAAGACCCTGCCCGACCAGCCGCGCCCTCGCCCCCCAACTCCACACAGCAGTTTTCAGCGGCTTGATTTCTCAGAAGCAGGAAACAGCCGCGAAAGGAGCAGTAATTTGCAGTGGAGAACACACGGCAGTGACAAGGCCCACGAGGCAAAACCCCCAAACCCACTGCCATCGAGCTGATTCAGAGGAATGGGGACACTATCAAGGGTTACTGAGACTTTATTTTATTTTTATAAATCACTTTATTGGGGGCTCTTACAGCTCTTATAACAATCAACATCAATTGTATCAAGCACATTTGTACATAGGTTGCCATCATTTCCAAAACATTTTTTTTCTACTTGAGCCCTTGGTATCAGCTCCTCTTTTTTACCCTCCCCCACTCCCCACCCACCCTTCTACACCCTTGATAATTTATAGATTATTTTTATTTTCATATTTTACACCATCCACTGTCTCCCTTTATCCACGTTTCTGTTGTTTGTTCCCGTGGGGGTGAGGGGGTGCGGTGTTTGTATATCGATCACTGTGATCGGTTCCGTCTTTCTTCCCCTTCTCCCTCCACTTTCTCACTATCCTTGTGGTATCGCTACTCTCATGATTGGCCCTGAGGCATTTATCTTCCTGGATTCTGTGGGTTGAGAGCTCTGATTTGTGCCCGTGTACATGCTCTGGTCTAGCCAGATTTGTCAGAGAGAACTTAGGTTGTGATAGTGGGGTGGGGTGGAGGGAGGAAGCATTAAAGAACTAGAGGATTGTTGTGTGTTTTGTCAGTGCTGTACAGCACCTTGGCTGGCTCGTCCCTTTCTTGCGACCCTTCTGTGAGGTCACGTCCAATTGCCAACAGATGCACTTTGGGTCTTCATTCTGACTCCCATCGTTTACATTGAAATAGGTGTTTGTTTTGGGTCTTCTGATGCCTGACACCTGATCCCGTCGACACCTCATGATCACACAGGTTGGTGTGCTTCTTCCATGTGGGCTTTGTTTCCCTGATAGACAGTCGCTTATTTAGTTTCAAGCCTTTTAGACCCCAGATGCTGTATCTTGTAATAGCCAGACACCATCAACTTTCTTTACATTAGTTTATGCACCATTTTGTCTTCAGCAATCGTTTCGGGAAGGTGAGCATCACAGAATGCCAGGTTATTAGAACAAAGTGTTTTTGCATTAAGGGAGGACTTAAATAAAGGCCCAATGTCCATCGGCTACTTTAATACTTAACCTATAAACATATGTACAGAGACCTATATCCCTATCATTATATATGAATATATTTACACATGCACATGCCTATGTCTATACTTCTCTCAATGCTGAGACTTAATCTTTACTGTCGCTGGTGGGTCCGAACCACTCTCCTTTCAGTTAGCACGAGATGTTTCTCCCATAGCACCACGAGAAGCCCTTCTCATACACCAGGGCACAGGAGCGCCAAGGACAGGAAGCCGAAATGGACTGAGACATAACAACACACAGCTCAGGGCTTAAGAGCAGCACCGAAGTTATAGGTTCTTTTACCGGTTGCCTGAAAGGTCGGACTTCCGTAAAAATAAAGGTTCAGATGCAATTCTTGGCTCCAAAAGATTGTCTTTTTGCAATTGGAGTCCACTGGTGCCAACATGCTGTCCTTGATCAACAAGATCTTGCCACTCCTCTTTAGAACAGTCTTCAGAGCCTATGCCACACTCTTTGAATAGAATTAGTGGCAGAAAAACATTTTCCTCTGTGTCAGGACTTTTATTTTAGGGAAAAAAGAATTGGGCCTACCAATTCCTTAATTGGCAAACAAGGAAAGGCATCCATGCTCCTAAAGCCACTTGAACACATGTGCAGACAGGCTGTAACTTATATAAATCTGATCCTAAATATATTCCAAGAAAGAGTTTCACATTGGGCTATAATTTCATTGGTGGGACTAAAAAGCATTGGTGGGATCAAGCAAGTTTGCACCAGTTAGGCAGAGCCACTACCCAATTTTTTGTTGAGTTCAGCAAACTGCTTATTAAAATGGCACTTGAAACCAGGGTGAACACCTTAGGGTGAACAGCCGGGGAATTACCCCGTGTGGAAATCACAAATTTACATTCCTCACTCTTTTTTAGCGTTCATCTGCATGGCAGTGTATTCTAAGCACCCATAGTGATGCTGTTCATTCCATCCACAGTTATAAAATATTAGACAGAACTATGCTTGTAATATTTATTGATTTCATAAAATTTGTTATTCTTTTGATGAAATACTATATTTT
This sequence comes from Tenrec ecaudatus, assembly GCF_050624435.1. NCBI lineage: Eukaryota > Metazoa > Chordata > Mammalia > Afrosoricida > Tenrecidae > Tenrec > Tenrec ecaudatus. The sequence continues at coordinate 100,855,302 of NC_134532.1, read as the reverse complement.
TATTCCTTTTCATTGGTTACCTTGGTAAACAAACATATAACACGAAGAGAAAAAGGGCCAAGCAATCAGAGGGTGACACGCACTCATTTGATTCAGCTTTGTGTTATGCCCCAAATTTCAAGAGAGATTATGAGTGACTTATGCAATTCTGAAAGTTTGCAAAGCACTAAAAATTTTGTCAGAACAATTGCTGTAAATTCAGCAGAAGAGGAAAGGGGTTTGTCAAAGCTGAACATAGTATGTGCAGAGAAGAGAAATGGCCTGCTTCTAATCGATCAGACACAACGACTATTGTCTAATTGGCTGACCTTCAGAGGAACGGGCTCCTACTCCTACAGAGAAAAGATGGTTAAGGATAAATCACACAGCGGAGGATGCTCAGATAAAAGCCAAGGAGACTGCAGGTGAGGATGCCAATCAGGGGGCAATATGGAACTATCTGAACAGTTTTATTGTTTTTTTTGTCAGGTATTATTTAATATTTTTCAACAATCTAGTTTTCCATACCTCTTTTATTGTTCTAATTTAAATATCAACTGTATGAAACAGTAAACTACCTTTCAGTATATATTTTTTAATACTTCAGCAGTCACTCGGGCAGTGAACTTGTTGTTACATTATTTGAATCCAACCATTGGATATAATCCACACGGAAGGCGATAATCTTTTATTTTAATATAGTCCAGCTTCTTGGATTATATGCTCAGAATACTGATTGAATAAAGTATTTTACTTCATCATTTCTTCCATTTACTTTATCTTTAGAGAGCCTTGATAGCATAATGCTTACGAGTTGGATTACTAACCTTAAGGTCAACAGCTCAAAACTACCAGCCACTCTTAAAGAGAAAGAAGAGGTTTTCTATAAATAGTTGCAGTCTCAGAAACCCACAGGGGAAGTTCTGCCCGGCCCCATGGGTCCTTATGAGCCAGAACTCAGTAGCAGTGAGGCTGAAGGTCTGTACTAACTCAGTAGCAGTGAGGCTGACGGTCTGTACTAACTCAATAGCAGTGAGGCTGACGGTCTGTACTAACTCAGTAGCAGTGAGGCTGACGGTCTGCATTTTAAGCTCATATTTTAGAGTCTTTTGTGATCTATTCTGTTCTTCTCTGTCGTGTCTTTTTTTTTCCTTTAAATTTTTTTTTCTTCATGTAAAATGTTTCTGGATATCATCCCATAATTTGGCTGGCCTTTCAGTATTTATTTATTTTCATCTTCAGATGTAAGGAATTAATGGAGGTAGGGGAGACTGTGGCAGACCAAGTTACAGCACACATACAGGGGCGGGAAGGGGAGGAGCAGGTGGCAAATGTGGGCTTGAACTTGGGAAAGATGCGGATCCTTGAGTTTGACGGTCTGGGGAGCAGCAGGAAGAAGGCCCGGTAAGAGGGAGGGTCTGGCCGGGGTGGGTGGTGGGGGCAGGAAGCTGGAGGGCCTCCCTGCAGTGGTGCTGAGAAAAGGCCCTGGGCTCAGTCTCCTTCTCCGACAGCCATCGAGGAAATGGGAGTCGCCTGGCCCTTTTCAAGGGCATGGCAGCCGCTGCTAGTTGAGCTCCTGGAACAAGCTTTTGCCAAACTCCTTCAGTGCTGATCACAATGGCACAGAAGGGGCAGCCTTGACGGTGCAGGAAGCCTGCAAAGAGCCCCTTGGTGCCAGACTTGGAGCGGATTCCATTCTCAGAGCCTCCACTGAGCCCGGCGTGGCCCTGCGCTGAGTCTTCACCACCTGGAAGGTCAGGGTCAGGGTGGCTGCCACCGTCCCTGAGATGCCTCCAGCCCGAAGCTGATGCCTGCGATGTCTGGTCCTTTGGCCTGGGCCCACCCAGTCAGCTTGTAGTTGAGCCAATACAGGGCCCAGAAGGGCACGCCCCGCAGGGCAGTGGCCCCAGCTCAGCCACAGGGAGCCCAGCCGCCCTGGCCCCTGAAGCCTGCCTTGAGGCACCCAACTCTCCATACCACATGGGCGGCGCCTGTCGCTGCGTCCTCACCAGCTCCAGGGGGCTGACCACAGTCACAGTGCCCAAGCTGGCCAGAGTGCCAGCCACCACGGGGGCATAGAAGTCAGAGGTCAAGGCTCGGCCACACAGGAAGGTCTTGTGTTGGTCATAGGTGAATTGAGTGGGATCCTGAAACCAGGAGGCGCAGCGGGCACCATGTGGGCCCAGGGACAGGCTCTCCAGGACCCCATAGCAGGAGAGGAGGCACTGCCCTGGGGGGGTGGAGAGAGGAGGGCGATGTGGTGTCGGAGACGCTCCAGAGCCTAGAGGGAAGCTTCAGTTCACGGGCCGCCACCGAGGGGCGCTGGGACTATAGACGCCCCTTCCCCACACCCAGGGGCGTCATGAAGAGAGAGGGGACCGCCGCTGCTCCAGCACCAAGGTCACTGTGATGGAGAGGACTAATGCTTTCATCTGTTCGGCCCCACTCAGAGACCTCTTGAAGAGCGGCTGGGCCGGGCTGCTGGTCTTTCGTTATTAATGCCCAGTGTATCTAATCTGCTTTTAGCATGGTCACTAAATTCAGGTGGGATATACATATCCCACCAGCCATCTGAGGGAGAAAGGTGAAGCTTTCTACTCCCGTAGGGATTTCCTGGGTCAGTTCTACCCTGCCCTATAGGGTCGCCATGAGTCAGCAGTGACTCAATGGCAGTGAGTTTTTAGAGTTTATATATTCTAAAGGTAGTATTCTGGCTCTGGTGGATTTCTTTTCATTTTCTTTACCTTCAATCTGATTTCGCATAGATCGACTGATGGTCTGCTCCACGGTCAGCCACTGGCTTTGTGTTGGCGATGCTATTTGAGCTCCCCCATCACTTCTTCCTACAGATGTAGTCGATTTGGTTTCCGTGTGTTTAATTTGATGAGGTTCCTATGTGTAGTCACCATTTACGTTGTTTACAAAGAAAAAGATCTCTGCAATGAAGAAGCGGTCTTTTGAACAGTCTAAGAAGTCAGCTGGCCTTTGTTGAAAGTCATGTGACCTCCAGCATCATTTCCTTCACCAACATCACAGCTTTTAACTGGTCTTTATTCTTTGTATTCCCATCACCAGGCACTGCTGATGTGTCACGATTGCATGTTGGAGCAGTTTCAGATTGCAGACTTTTCTCTGGCTTTAGTGTTGATGGGTAAATTTGAATAACCACTGTATGAACTGATCTGTGTTATACGCATGTAGATATTACCCTGTCACAGCCTTGGACTGCATGACAGATCTTGAGCTATTCTTTCTGATGATCAATGTGGTGCCGTTCCTCTTGCATTTGTCATTCCATCCTAAACAATCTCGTTGTCTGATTCAAAGTGGCTGTTACCCAGCCTCTTCGGCTCCCTAGTGCACAGGATACTGACATCTCTGCATTCCATTTAATTTTTGATGACTTCTAATTGTCATGGGTCCATACTTTGTGCATTTCACATTTTGATTATTAATGAATGCTTGCAACGGGTTTTCCTCATTTGGAGCCATGCCCCACCAGCAGGTGAAGGTTCTACTATGTTACTAAGGTCCACTCTGCCCTAAGGAGGCTGGGCATCCGCAGTCATATGTTGAGTGGCTTCCAAACCGATATTCGGGTACCCTACTTGTCCTGTTGCTATTCATAAGGTTTTCAGTGATGAGTACTTCAGAACTGAATTATCAATTCCTTATCGTTCTGTCTATACCTATAGGGTCACTATGAGTTGGAATTAACTCAATGGCAGTAAGTTTGGAGGGTTTTTTGTTTCGTTTGTTAGGTTTTTTTCCCCTAGTCTGTTCTTAGTCTGGCAGCTCAGTTGAAACCTCTTCACCATGGATGACCTTGCTTGTATCTGAAAGACTACTAACATAGCTTCCAGCACCACAGCAACGTGCCAGCCACCACAGTACAACACAGAGACAGATGAGTGTGGAAACAACGACGAAAAGAGAACATGCAAAGCCCCAGAAAACAAAACATTATCTGATAGTCCTATTCCCTACAAACATAAGTGGAAAAATACCAAGTTGTGCACATCTAAATTTCTGTAATAGTGAGAATGTTTAGGATAGGTTTTATACTTTTAATATACTTACAATTAATTTTGAAGCTGGCGACCACCCTTTAAAACCTGGATATTGCTAGTTTTGGAAAGCAAACCCACTGCCAGATAGTCAATTCTGATTCCTAGCAGGGACTCAGTTTTTTCCTCAGTTGTCAACTGTTTCTTAGCTAGGTAAGTCTTATATAGGACATATTTTCACTGTCAAATCAGGTGAATTAAAAACACACTAGAGATAGATTGTTGTTCCAACAGAAGAACTAATAAAACTGCTGGTTTGCTCCCACTAAGGAGTCTTGGTAGCATAGTGGTCTTAGTGCTCAGCTGCCAGCCAGTGAGTCAGCAGTTCAAACCCACAAGTTGCTGCATGGGAAAGGATGTGGCCATCTGCATCCCTAAAGATGTGCAGCGTTGGGAACTCCATGGGCAGCTCTACTTATTCCTATAGGATTTCTATGGGTTGGAAGTGACTGTATGGCAGCTCCTTTCGAGTTTTAGTTTTTACTGCCAATATGGCACCAAGTCATCCTGGTTCCTAGGGGTGTCCCTATTTTAAAAATCTGGAAGTCCAGCTTCCTGGGATAGACCTCAGTTCTGGACAAATGCCTACAATAACCCCCGTTGCTTAGTTAACGGCTCCATACTGTTTTTGGAGTATGTGCCGTGGAAACAAAACAATGGCTTCTTATAATAAATAAAGAAAAGGGCATATCTATATTGGGAGTAACATAGCAACTTGAGTCAAACAGCAACTGAAGGCAGCTGAAGCAGAGCCACTCACTACCTTTTATGCTGGTTCCAGCTGAAGTCAAGTTTTATGACCATGGCCCAGGCTGGGTTTTATCAACCCATCACCGGGGCAATGACAGCAATGAACCACAAGGATAAAACTAACAAAGGTTTAGAAATTTCATCTATCACGTTTGCCATATTTATGATGAATTCCTTAGGGAAAATATTTTGACAATCAATTGGCAAGGACATGATTGATGTAGTTTTAGTGGCTTTGTATTCTGGACCCAACAATTGCATTGGAATGGTGGGAAGATGCCCTTAGCTGAAAGTTACCCTTCAAAGGGTACCACCAACGATTTGGCACTAGTGGTTTTCCGATAAGGGAGGACGGTGTGATAGTAAAGTCCTGGGATTAGGAGGCTCTGTGTCTGCGCCCTTCTTTTCACTGATTCGTGTGTGACCTAAGGAGCCCTAACAGCCTAGTGGGTTATGTTTGAGGGCACTACCCACAGGGTCAGCAATTGGAAACCACCAACCCCTCAGAGGAGAAGGGAGAGGCACAGAAACCCATCAAGGGCAGTTCTCCATCAGTATGAACTGGAATTGACTCAATGGGAAAGAATTTGGTTTTGAGAGTTTTGTGAGCAATTTTGGATTAGTTTTGGGCCTTGCTAAACTTCAGTTCCTTCATAAAACAGACAGCATAATTTTGGGATTTATCCTCTTCCACTTTTGATTATTAAACAAGGTAATGACTGTAAGATACCTAATGTGGTAGAGTCAACAGAGTGACTGTGGTAGTTACATTAGCTGGTGTCAATTTGCAAAGGGGTGGAGTCTAGCCTGTCAATCAGGTCACAGCTTGATGACCTCATTTGGAGGCGCCACGGTGATAAATAGCTCAATGGACGCCAGGTACACATAGACTCTCTGCTTCGTCTTCCTTCTGACAAGACACATGGAGCTATGCTAGAGTCCTGGAGGAAACACCTGGCAACCCCTGCCAGCACTGAGATGCTTCCACTGCCTCTGGATCCACAAGACTTTCCACCACTGGCTTGTGATCTTCCTGCATTCAGTATCATTGCATGTGTTAGTCTGAGTAAACCGGTGAAATAATCCACAGAAATTCATATGTATTTAAGAGAGAATTTTATATAAATGGTAAGTGTACATTCAGAAAGTATCTCAACCCAGGGCTGTCCAAACCCATAAGTCCAACATTAGCCCATATGTCCGACACCAATATACAAAGTCCTCCTCAATCTCACAAAATACACACAATGACGCTGACTGGAGGAAAGCCAAATCAATGAGCCTGTAAGCATCTCAGTACTGGCAGGGGTCTCCACGTGGCTCCTCCAGCACCCAGGGCTGCATCAGAGTAGGTCCATGTGGCTTCTCCTCAGGGATGTCTTGCAGGAAGTGAGCCTTGCAAGCTGAAGCAGGGAACTGGCTAAGGCAGCTGCACCCTGGTTCCACCGTCAGAGAGCAAGAGACTCGAGAACTAGAAAGGCGAGACTCACTGAGCCATTTATCTCTCCGCCATTCAATTAACCCCACATGTGTTTATAGGCCAGGTTGGCACAATAAACCTTAACTATCTCGTGTGTGTTGTGTGAGTCTGAAGAGGAATTTATAGATTGCTATCAGACATATGGGCTAATATCGGACTTATGGACTTGATCTGGACAGGGCTTGGATGTTTTCTCAATACGCAGTTACTCTTTGCCATAGAGCTCTTTCTTTCTTTCTTTTAATCATTTTATTAGGGGCTCATAACTCTTATCAAAATCCATACATACATCAATTGTGTCAAGCACATTTGTACATTCATTGCCCTCATCATTCTCAAAATATTTGCTCTCCACTTAAGCCCCTGGCGTCAGCTCATTTTTCCCCTTCCTCCCTGCTTCCCTCTCCCTCATGAACCCTTGATAATTTATAAGTTATTATTTTGTCATATCTTGCTCTGTCTGAGGTCTCCCTTTACCAACTTTTCTGTTGTTTGTCCCCCAGGCAGGAGGTCACATGCAAATCCTTGAAATTGGTTCCCCCTTTCCAACCCACCCTCCCTCTACCCTCCCAGTATACCACTCACACTACTGGTCCTGAAGGAATCTTCTGCCCTGGATTCCCTGTGTTTCCAGTTCCTATCTGTACCAGTGTACATCCTCTGGTCTAGCCAGACTTGCAAGGTAGAATTGGGATCATGATAGTGGGGGGGGAGGGGAGGAAGCACTTAGGAACTAGAGGAACGTTGTATGTTTCATCGAGCCCTGACTGGCTCGTCTCCTCCCTGAGGCCCTTCTGTAAGGGGATGCCCAGTGGCCTACAAATGGGCTTTGGGTCTCTATTCCAGACTCCCCGCCTCAGTAACAATGATATGATTTTTTTGTTCTGATGATGCCTGAGACCTGATCCCTTCGACACCCGATTGCACAGGCTGGTGTGCTTCTTCCATGTGGGCTTTGTTGCTTTAAAGCTTTCTTATACACATATGAGTGTCTATGGATTTGTTTCTCTAGTGACCAAATACCCATTGCCATTAAGTTGATCACAAATTATATTGAACCTATAGGACAGAGTAAAAAAACAAAATCACATTCTTTGAGTCAGTGCTGACTCATCATGACTCCCTGCGTGTCCAAGTCTGTAACTGTTTATGGGAGTAGAATGCCCAGTCTTTCTCCCTCAGAGCTGTTGTTGGTTTTGAACGATGCACCATTCGGACAGCCAACCACTCCTAACCCCTCCACCACCAGGTTCCAGTCTAAGACAGTGGAACTGCTTTATAAGACTACTGAGATTGCAAATCTTTACGGGAGCCTCATCATTCTATCTCAGAGTGGCCGGTGTCTTTGAGCTGCGGACTTTGTGGAGTCCAACACTGACACCACTGTGCTAGCGAGGCTCCACGGCACATAATAATAAAAATTAAAAACCAAACTCATTTGACATAGTGGATGCTGACTAATAAAACATGAAAATCAAACTCACTGACGTAGTCAATGCTGACTCATAGAGATCCCTTAGGACAAGTTAGAACTGCCCGTGGGAGTTTATGAGATGGTGAATCTCTACAGAAACCTCTACTTTCTATCTCAGAATGGCTGGTGGGTTTGAAGTACGGACCTGGTGGTAGCAGCCTGTCCGGAGCCATGAGGCCCGGCCATTGCTTGGAATTTATTAGCCTGAGCTCTGGGTAATCTTCTACCCCAGCCTACTTGACAGAGCACTGCAGCTGTAAAGCTTGAGCAAACAAGGGGTGATGCTCTTTAGATAAGCACCTGTGTCCTGCATCCCCTTGATTGGGCAAAAGATCATCTTCCCCTATGCTTGATTTGCATGTACATGCCACTCCTCTGCGTACCTAATTGAAGACTGTAAGCCCTTACTGACTCATGGGCAGGGCACGCTCCCCTGAACTCCCTGATTGGCCTGTTGCCAAGGTAGCCTAATCTGCATATGCGGCTGAGGCTGCCCCCTTGGCTGGCCATTATAAGCTGTGACTCTTTGTTCATTAAAATAGGACTTGATCAGGATATTGTCTTGTCCTCATTCTCCATGCCTCTTGTCCCCCCCAATTCCCACTCTCTCCTCCAGGACCCACGGTGAACGTCCCGCAGGACGGGACAGCAGCCGAATGCAGGACCACTACGCCAACAGCACATAATAAGCACTCAATAAGTGTGAGCCAGTATTATTTAGAGTTGGGCTGCTAACTATAAGATCAGCAGTCTGAACCCTGCAGCCGCTCTTTGGGAGAAAGATGGAACATTGGGATCCCGTAACGAATTACCACTTCAGAAACCCACAAGGACAGTTCTACCCTGCCACGTGTAAGTCAGAATCAATTTGGCAGCTGCGAGGTTTGAGCTTATTTTTCCTTGCACCTACCAACAGGGTCTGTAACAGTTCCTTCTATTAAATTTCAGTCATACTGCCTCTTAATTTCTCATCCACACCCTTCCAAAACAGTTCAATTGACATATGCTTCAAGCACCATACAATTTAGTGGTTTAAATATATTAAAAAGAGTTGTGCAATCATAACCACAAGCAATTTTAGAACATTTAGATACAATTATATTATTAGCTACTCATTGCCCCTCAACTTCTGCCACAACCCTCAGCAACTATTAATCCAGTTACTGTCTCTGTAGATTTCCCTAGCCTGGATTTCATATAAAGAAAATCATACCAATAAATAAATAAATAAATAACCTAGCAACAACAGCAAAGTAAAACACAAGAAAACATCAATCCAAGAGAAAGAGGAAGGTAAGAGGATGGGGAAAAAAATTACATGGGTCCAAAGGGAAAACAAATGTTATCTTATCCATACTTTTTGCAGAAGTGTCATGTTTAAGAAATAGAAGCAGATTATAGTGAATTCTGATAAAAGAGGTCAAACGTTTTATAGTCTAGGCTCCAAAGAAGGGTCTGTGTTGGGCTACCAAGGACAAGGTCAGCCGTTCAAAGCCAGCAGCGGCTGCAGAAGAAAGGAGGCTTTCTGCTCCCATAAAGATTTAGGGTCAGTGTGCATCAGAACCGACTCTAGGGCTGTGTGTTTGACTCGAGGGCTGTGTGTTTGTTTTTTCTTTGTTTGTTTGTTTTGAGGCTCCAAAGCTTAACAAAACATTACTCTAAGGGAGTAACTTCCTTTTAAAATATAGTATAAATTGGTTCGGGTACTGTAATGTTAGAATATGTATCTTAAAATGAATAAATAAATTAATTTAAAAAAATTTTTAAAGAATATGTATCTTGCTGGCGAGTGTGTAGTTTTATTTTCTGTGTGAGACCAGACCTTGTAGCATGAGAAAGCAAGGTGAGATGGCATCATTTCTTTACCTGCTCAAGCTCTTCTTTGTTGGCGATTTGGATGCAGCTGATAGATGATGCGGAGATCAGGGTGGTTTTATCCCTCTCTCTGTGGCCTGGACCGAGGACTCTCCACTCCAAAAGAACTCAATTATTGAAGGATGTTATGTGGGCCTGCCACGTTGCTCATTCTCCATTTCAGTCTAACTGTTAAATTAAAGTTGTAGTTGGTGATCCTTTTCATGTTTTTAAAACATCACTAGAGGGGTGCAATATATTTTTTACCTTTATCAATGTTGTTGGAGATGATAAAATCCAAGAAAGTTACAGTGAAGTATGTCGATATAGCTGTTAGCTGGTGCCTGCCTTTTGGGGACTCTGTGCACAGCCAAACAAAATGGTGTCCAATCCTGGGACGTCTCATGATCTTTTAGAAATACAAACTCAAACCCAAGCCAAACTCACTGCCATAGAGTCTACTTCAACTCACACTGAGCCTACAGGACAGAGTAAAACGGCCTCCGTGGGTTCTGAGCCTCTGAGTATTTAAGGAAGCAGAAAGTCCTATCTTTCTCCCAAGGAGCAGCTGGTAGGTTTGAACCATCAGCCTATTGTTAGCAGCCTAATCCATAGCCGACATAGCCGCTCTTGTGGGTTTCTGAGGCTATAAATCTTTAAGGAAGCAGAAACCAGAAATCCTCATCTTTCCTACATAGTGAAGCTGGTGGGTTAGAACTGCTGACCTTGCAATTAGAAACCCAATGAGAAATCAATTACTCTACCAGGTTCCTTGGAAATACAAGAGCACTTTTAAAATGTTGTGGGAGAAAATGGAATTGGAAAGGAAGGTGGAATTTTTCCATGAACTTTTTGAAGCCCCCTTGTAGAGCTATTGGGGTTGTTGTAGGGTTTGTGCTGACTTTTCTTGGGAAATTCAGCTCAGGAGAAGTACAGTCAAAGGTGCTCCTTAGAGGTAGGGATGGTGAGGCTGTTTTCCACAGTGCCAGGCGAGATCAGCATCCGGTAAACCATCTTGCATGGTTAAGCAGAGATGCTATGAAGACCCGGAAGGCCTCCGAGGAGGTGGCTTGGCACCATGGCTGCACCGATGGGCTCAAGCATTGGAAGGATGGTGAGGATGGGGTGGGGCCAGGCAGTGTTGTGGACGGGGCCACTCTGGGTTGAAACCAACCCAATGGCACCTACAACAACAGCAATCTTCAGAAGGAGCTCGTCAGGCCTTTCTTCCTAGTCCATCTGAGTCTGGAGGCTCTTTATACTCTCCCTCTGAAATTAAACACATGTGCTTTTCTTAGCAGTGCATGGGGTCACTCATGGGACTGCTAACTGCCGTATGGGTAATTCAACCCCGGCAGCTGCTCCACCTGCTCTGGTGAAGATTCATACAGGAGTCCAAATCAACTTGCTGCTAGCGGGCTTGGTGTGCGGAACGTGCTAGGGATTACTCAGAGTGAAATGAATAGAACGCTGTCTGTTTTTCTGTAGGCATTGGCATATGGGTAGATAGAAATGTTCGGATATAGGCTAAGACTTTAGGGGAAAGCACGCTGGGTTGACTATTGTTTCACTGAATTGATGAGTTGTCTTGCTTTTGTGGAGTCGCAGTTAAAATGTTTGAACCAAACACTGTCCTGAATCTGGATATTCTATCAAGAGGCATATTTTACTGGTGTCTTAGGTTTCACAAGAAATTACATTGTTTCTTGGCTTCAAGTCGGTTCAATTCATCTTTGAACAGATTGCTTTGAAAACTAAGAGCTTCAAAGTCTCTGGTGATAAAAACTTCTCCATCATCTCTGGATTGTCTCCTTTTCAGCCAGATGGAGAAGATGGTTTCCATCAGGCAGAATGTATAGTTGAACAATAAGGTCACCAGCAGAGTTAGATTACCTTTGATGGACAGCAAGGCACTGTTAATGTGTTGAAGCCTTCCCCTTGAAGCTACACGGTAAATGGGACCCAGTGATTTGGTTTTTAAGCCTAGATTCCCAGGTGATATTATTTTCTAAGCACGTTCATGTCAACAGCTGGGCCTTATTTAAAGCAGCATTTCTTCTTGTAGTGTGGAGGAGGGTGACCTGCAGGTCCAGCCTCTTCAGTGTGATTAAAGCCACCTGAAGTGAGTTTATTGCCTCAAACTCTGCTCATCATTCTCTGTCATCTTCAGCTCTCTTCCTCTCCCTACAAAGGCGGAGTCCATAGTGTCAATAGTACATGAACAAAGCCTGGCTTTGGAATGGAGCCCCTTGCTACAAGGCAGTTCTGGAAAATTAGAAGACCTTAAGGAAGTGGGAAAGTTTGACTCTGGAATGTAGGAATGTTTTCAGTTGGAGCTTGGTGCAGGCCCGGGCAGCTTTCTTGGTTTGCTGTGCCGGGGTCACCATGAGCTGGGGACGGACTTGACAACAACTAACACATTCTAAGGCAGCGGTTCTCAACCTGTGGGTTGCAACCCCTAAGGGGGTCGAATGACCCTTTCACAGGGGTTGTCCGATTCATCAAAGTAGCAAAATTGCAATGATAAAGTATGAAAATGAAAATAATTTCATGGTTGGGGGTCACCACAACATGAGGAACTGTATGAAAGGGTCATGGTGTTAGGAAGGTTGAGAACCACTGATCTAAGCTGATGCTGATACAACTGGTCCAGGGGCCGCACTTTGAAAACTACTGTTTTACCAAAATAAACCGTTGGGGGATTTCAGGGCAAACAAACTGAGGAGTCTCCCATCAGATTTCTTAGCCCCGGGTAGTGTCCTCTGCTGACACCCCAAAAGGGGTGGTGGCATTCTCCTTCAAATCGCATATTCCCAGAATCATTAACTTTGGTCACTTTTTATTTCGGCATTGTTTTTCTGAGTTGTAACTACCTCCTCATTCTTCATAAACCAAACTCACTTCCATTGAGTCTGTTCTATCTCATAGCAGCCCTCGATAGGGTTTCTGAGCCTAAATCCTTATGGTAGCCTACAGCCTCATCTTTCTCTCAAGGACTGGCTGCTGGGTTTGAACTACTGATCTTGCTGTTAGCAGCCCAACAGCTAAGCTCACAGTACCACCAGATTTCACTGCCAAACTCTATGGCCATTGAGTCAATTCTGACTCCTAATGGCCCTACAAGACAGAGTAGAACTGCCCCTGTGGGTTTCCAACACTGTAACTCTTCACAGGAGTGGAAAGCTTTGTCTTTCTCCCACAGAAGAGCTAGTGGTTTCGAACTGCCAACCTTGTGGTTAGAAACTCTACATGTAACCACGACAGCATCAGACTCAGTGCCATCGTGTGATTCTGACCCATGGCGACCCTATAGGACAGGGTAGATCTGCCCCGTGGGTTTCCAAGAATCTGGGTTGCCATCTTGGTGGTTGCAAGTGTCCTGGCATCCGTTCCAGATGTGATTGATGTGCAACTGAGTGAAACACTGCCTGGTCCTCTGCCTTCCTTGCAATTGTTCTGATTTTTGACCCAATCCTTCAACCACTGTATCAATCCATTTAGTGGAAGACCTTCTGCTTTGTCCTGCCCCTCTACTTTGTCAGGCATGGTCTTTCCTGACAACATGTCCCAAAAATAGAGAAAGCCCATATTTCTCCTACCGAGTGGCTGGTGGTTTCAAACGGGCTGCCCTTGCAGCTAGCAGTCCAACATGTAACCCCTAAGCCAGAGGAGTCCATAGGATCTCTCTCTCTCTCTCTCTCTCTCTCTCTCTCTCTCTCTCTCTCTCTCTCTCTCTCTCTCTCTCACACACACACACACACACACACACACACACACACCCATCAACATTCTAGAGGACAGGGTTGAACTGCCCCTGCGGGTTTCTGAGACCCCGTCTTTCTCCAGTGGAGTGGCTGGTGGTTTCAAACTCCTGACCTTGAAGATCACAGCTCACCTCGTGACTACTACCCCTCCAGGACTCCTGTCATTACTGGGTGGTTAGGGGGTGGGGAGTGGGTTCAAAATGTTTGTAGAGAATGAAATGAAAAAATAATGGAATCAGTGTTATTATAGTGTGAATAAATCGGTGCTTATCAATTTATAATTACCACCTACAATTAAGGTAAATTACACCCACTTCTGTAAAGAGGTGCAGACTCAGAAACCCTCAGGGGCAGCTCTACCCTGTCCTGTTGAGTCACTGTGAGTCAGCATCACATCAGTGGCACAGTGTGAGTTTTGACAACTGCACCATGCCGTGTTATTTAGTTAGTTTTCCCAGATTTAGAGCACTGAGTTTGCACGTACAGTGACTCACTTCTGAATGATCAATGTAGTGATCAAACCCACGGGGGAGTTTTAAAATATCAAACCCTGGGTTCCACTCCAGACCAATGCCATATCCATCTCGTGAGTGGGACCGTGGTATTGGACAGCTTCCCAGCGAATTCTAATGCACAGCCAGGATTGAGAACGAGTGAAACCAAATCAGATAGTCTCAATGCTCAATGGGGGGTAATATTGTTCCTACGCAGATGAAAATAGGTTCCTGGGCAGGAGAGGGAAGAACATCATCACTATTTATCATGGCTTATGGGCGTCTGAAGGACCACAGTATACAAACAGATACACAGAATAGATATGGCATCGTCATTCCACAGGCACTGGGACAATTAAGAGCCTTAGTGCCTCAGGGGTTAGGCATTTGGCTGATTTGAACCCATTAATTAATTGCTCCTAGTGGGAGAAAGGCCACTTTACTTTTGACAAGATTTACACCCTAGCAAATCCTAGGGCAGCTGTTCTCTGACCTCTGGGGTGACCCTGAGTCAGGATGGACTAGACAACAATGGAGTCTTGCTTGGTTTTATTGTGGGCTTGGGGTGATGAGGAAAAACCATCTAAAAAGGCTTCTTGGAAAGTGGTAGCCCAAGCCTTGAGAAGCCCTAGGGGATCACTGTTCCTTTTGCTAATCCTTCCAGTACACTATGTCAATGGAGTTGAATGCTCTTGCAGCTATTGTCGGGGGAAATCGCAGTGTCAAGTTCTATTAAGAGTAGACCACTGAGCTGGGGCTTCAAAAAGTCCACGAAAATTCCGTTATCTTTTCATTCAATTGTTCTACTTTTTCAAGTTACCTCGTATGCTATCTGACTAATCTTCACCATCCTATATATATATATATTTTTTCTTTATAATCTCTGCCATGATTAAAAGTAGTCCTGCTGGATTCAGGATTCAACTCTCTTCTCCAGTGAAAAGAGCTACTGTCTTTTTTAGGCTAACCAGAAAATCCTATTGGAGGCTGCAAGGCAACCAGGTGCTTTTAAATCGTCTGCCTTCTCAATCGCCATGGGATGGAGGCTTCGTTTTAGAGCGCTGCTGCGCCAACGTACTACGAGTGGGTGACTTTAACTGACAGAGGTCGATTCTTTCCCACTTTAGGAGGCAGAAATCTGAATTCATAGGTTGGTTCGAGGAGAAGGCCTTGCTTTGAAGGAAGGTCCTTGAATCTTTTAAGCCTCTGCTCTTGGGTCATCTTCATGTAGCTTGGCATCTCTCTTCCCCCCTGTCTTCATCACCTGCTTGTTTAATTTCTTCTGTAGATCAAAGTTCTAAAGGGAGCCCTGGTGCCGCGGTGGTTATGTGTTGGGAGCAATCAGCAAGGTGGGCAGTTCTAAATCATCAGTTGCTCCTTGGGAGAAAGATGGGCTTTCTCCTCCTGTCAAGAGTTACAGTCTTGAAAACTCACAGAGACAGTTCTACCCTGTCCTACAGGGTCACGATGAGTGGATATCCAATTTAAAATGAGGTTGACTTGAGATACACCCTACACTAATCCTGCTTCATTTAAACAAGACAAAGACAACTCACTTCCAAATGAAATTTTAATTTTATCATAGAGGTTAGGATTTACAACACATACTTTTGGAGGATATAGATTAACCCATAAGAGGTTCATCAAATCAAATTTTAAAATCATAACATCTATTAAAATAAATCATGATGATAAACTTCCATATCTTATTCTCAAATGATTTTTTTAAAAGTTACTCTGAAAATGGTCATTTCTTCACTCTGTAATTAAGGAACTTTAGATTATGACAACCACAGAAATGATGATTTATTAAAACACCTGTTGTTTTATATAAGCTTTTTTCTGTATACAATGATTATGTTCCAGCAACATGTTTTCATAGAGTCACAAACTAGATTGTGGAAATTAAATATATTTGAATAATATTGAAAATAATAATGCTATTATTAGTTGTTGCCATCAAGTTGGCTCCAACTTATAGCTCTCTTATGTGTAGCGGAATGAATTATCTCCCAGTCATATGCCACCTTCATGAGGAACCCTGGTAGTGTAGTGGGCTTTTTGTTGGGCTGTTAATCACATGGGCAGCAATTCAAACCCACCACCTGCTCCTGGTGGGAAAGATGAAGCTGTCTGTGGTCGTAAAGATGGATAGTCTTGGAAACCCAAAATGCGCAGTTCTAATCTGTCCCACACAGTGTCTATGTGTCAGAACTGACTCAATGGCAGTAAGTTGTGTTTGGATCACGGCCATCTTCCTGATGATTGGTATGTTTGAGTCCATTGCTGTGGTTATTGTATGTGACCCATTTCATCAGTGCTCTTTCTGAACCTCTAAAACTATAATGTCCTTGTCTGGTGATGGATTGGTCCTTCTCCATCATGTGTCCAAAATAAATGAGTGAAAGTCGCACTGTCCTCTCTTCTAAGAAAAGTAAACCAGGCCCTCTTAAGTGAGATTCATTCCAATGAAAAACAAGTATTGAGTTACTTAAGCCTTAATACGATTACATTTAGTTGCCTAAGTCAAAAAGCATTTCTACACTTTTAGAAACCATTTTAAACAAAAATACCAAAATGTAAAATCATTGTTTCTTTTTTCCTAATAGTTTTATTGACCTGTGTATCATATCGTATACTCCCATAGTTCATATCCTATCATATATAATCTACTCCCCTAGTAAACAGAGTTGTGTATGCATCACCACAGTCGGTTCTGGAACATCCTCCTCATTCCTGTATTCATTATTTGCTCCTCATGTCTCCCAACCTTCTCTCTACCTTCCAGATCCCCAATAAGCCATATACCAGTGATTGTCTCTCTACATCTGCCCATCTTATGCTTCATATACTGGAAAACATACAAAAGCAAACCAAACTAAACAAACAAAAAAAACATAAAAAATTTTAAGAAAATACCTGGGACATATTAAAATAAACTATAGGGGGGAAAAACTTGTTTTGAGAAAAAAGCAGGAAATACTGAAAACTAGAATAAATCCAAAATGTCGAGAGGGAGATCAAATGGGTATCACATTGTCATCTAAGTCCATCTGCTACAGTCAAGTTCACAATAGTCTCTGTCTGATAGCAAGGTTATGAAAGTCCTTTGACTGTGGTCAGAGGGGATCCACCAGAGCCTCTAAATCTATGCAGGGTCCTTCAAGATAACTTTGGGCTGCCACTCTCATTCATATCCTTCTGCAAATTGGATGTTCATGATTTAAGCTCTAATACCTTTCCCTCCTTCTGATTTGGATTTTGTTATTTAGCATCCTTGGATCACACAGGCTGGTGTGCTTCCTTCATGTGGACCTAGTAGATGCTCATTTAGATCAGCTATTGTTTCTTGCTATTGCCGTCATTTAGGTGTATACACTTCTTAAGGCGATGCTTCTGTCTTTCTAACTCTCCTTGGATGAAATTTGCACGGTAATTTACACCATGTCAAAACAGCAGTGCTGGCATCTTTGAAAGATTCAAATAGGATTCTTTACAAATATTCTTTGAGTTTGGGGTTCAAGAAACAATCAGAAGGGGCAAGACCAGGTTGTAGGGTGGATGGGATAAAGTTTCTCATGAAAATTTTCATAGGTCACTCCTTAATAAGCTCAGAAAATGAGTGTGTTCATTGTCTCAATGGAAACAAATTCTCAGTGTATGTTTCCTGTTCTTTTTCTTGTCGGTGAAATTTTCTTTTCTTTTTATGTCTTCATAATAAGATCCCGTGGTTGTTCTATGCTCTTTAAGAATGCTCATAAAGATCCTACCTTTGGGACTCCCCGCCGCAAGCAAGCATCACAGCCGCTGAGCCTACCTCTGTTTCAAATTGAGCAGGTCCTTGGTGGTCACTGGTTGATGAGACCTTTCTTTGGAAGGCGCCGGCACGACACTAAGACACGTGTGTTACTGCAAGAACGTGTCAGCCACCACCCACTGACCACAGAGACGTGCTTCGTTTAGAATAGAGCCTTGCGTGTGTGAACTACAATTCTATAAGCAATCATTTTTTACTTTCCCTCATATAAAGTTTTAAAAAATCGCTGTTGTAAATTGTGAGACTTGGTGGGGGTAGCAGATGAAGGAATGATTTTATCATTACCATAGGAGGTTTAGCCTCCTTTTTTTCTCAATCTGCTTGGTCGGTTCTGTGTAAATGATGGAAATTTAGAGGAAACCCTTTCTGTTAGTAGATGTCTTACTTATCTAGTGCCTCTAAATGAAAATAAAAATATGACACAGAGATAACTTTAACAAACAGAGATTTATTCTCTCGTGGTTTAGGAGGCAAGACATATAGACTCAAAGCGCCAACTGCAGGGGAAGGTGTTCTTTGTTGGTTCTGGGGAAAGTTCTTTTCTCCTTACAAAACCCGTGAAATCAGCGCTGCTTGGAGATCTCCGGGTGTTTTGGTAACAATACTGCAGTGTTTTTAGGGGTTTCCCAGCCCAGGGATTCTTAGCCTAAAGGGTACACTCTACTCTTGGCGCTTCTTTTCCGGTGGTAATAGGTCCTTCTGATCTTTGCTTATGTGCTTAATTGTTTTTATATCTCAAAAGAGATATAAAAACCTTATAAATAATAGGGAAACATTGGCTGACATAGAGCCAGAAAACAAGCCACCGAAAGGCACTTCATGTGATGAGGGAAGTGTTCCCTCTTCAGAGCAGAGGGGACCTTAGGGACACGGTGGAGCAAAGTGCTCAGGACCACCATGTGCTGATGGCACATGGCTCAAGATGAGAAGCAGCAACTGCAAACATTCATTAAAAATCAGAACCTGAGTGACAAATCTAAGCAAACCGGAAGTCATCAAGGTAAAGTGGAATGCATGACCATTAACAGTCTAGGTATCAGTGAGCTGAAATGGACTGGCCTTAGCCCCTTTGAATGAGACAGTCTGATTGGTTACTATGCCTGGAACCAAATATTCAAGAGGAATGGTATCATACTAATTGTCAAGAAGAAGATTCCAAGATCAACTCTAGAGTATAATGCTGTTACAATCCGTATACCTACAAGGAAGACCAGTTAGTAAGACTATTATTCAAATAAAGATGCACTAAAAATTATCAGTGATTAGATTGTGAAAGTTAGAAAGAAAGAATTAGTGAAGGTACGTGGGAAATAGGACTTTGGTGATAGAAATGTCACTGGAATGCTAGAGAAAGAATTTTGCATGATCAGTGACTTTCTGCAAATATCTTTTTTGTCAAAAAACATAACTGATGACATTACACATGGTTCTTGCCAGATTGAATACACTGAAAACAAATCAACTACATCTGTGGAGAAGTGCTATGGAGAATCTCAACATCATCAATCAGATCAAAGCTTCGGGCTAACAGTGGAACAGAATATCAATTATTCATATGTAAGTTCAAGTCGAAGCTGATGAAAATGGAAACAAGTACACCAGAGCCAAAATATGGTCTTGAGTATATCCTAAGTAGATTTAAGAACATTCCAAGAATAGATTAGATGCAGTTAACACTAACGATCAAAGACCAGATGAGTCGTGGGATGACATCAACACCAACATATGTGAAGAAAGCAAAAGCACGTTAAAGTGACAAGAGAGACCAAAAGATACGTGAGAAGGACTCTGAAATGTTCTCGAAAATGCTGAAAAGCTAAATGAAATGGAAGGAATGAAGCAAAAGAGCCGAACAGATCTCAAAAGGTAGGTAGGAAAGACAAATTATGGCATTATAATGAAACGTACAAAGATCTGAAAGCCAAAAGGGAAGAACATAGAAGGTGAAAAACTGAAGAAAGAATCCAAGCCTCCCGTGCAGTATAGAAGGATTCCATGAACAAAATATTGAATGGTACAGGGAGACTCAAAATAAGATGGAAAGAATACATAGAGAGTCACTGTACAAAACAAAACAAAATGATCAACATTCAAACTTCAGGCAGTAGCATATTATTAAGGACTAATGCTACTGAATTTCAAACCAAACCAAACTCACTGCAATCAAGTCGATGCTGACTCACAATGACCCTACAGGACAGGGTAGAAGCCCTTGTAAGGGTCTGAGACTGTAACTGGTTATGGGAGTAGAAAGCCCCATCTGTCTCCCACAGAGCCACTGGTGGTTGCAAACTGCTGGCCTTCTGGTTTGCAGCCCGACGTGTAACCACTACACCACTAGGGCATTGACTGAAAAACCAGGTTCTGAAAAAGCAGGTTCCAGGAATTGACGGACTACCAGTAGAAATGTTTCAACAAGTCAGTGCAGCACTGGAGTGCTCATTCATCTATGCCAAGAGCATTGGAAGGCAGCCACCTGGCCAACAAGATGCTAAGTTACAGAGAAGTGGCATTAAGATTACACGCAAGGAAGATTTTGCTGCAGATAACTAAAAAACTGCTGTAGCAGTACCTGGACAGAGAACTGCCAGAAAGATCCGGAAGTGGCTATGGAATGAGGTTATCTATCATTGCTGGTATCTTAGGAACATTGACTGGAAGAACACCAGAAATGTGTTTACTTGTGTTTAATTGATTATACAGTGACATTCAAATGCATGGGTCATCACACACTCTAGATAACACTAGGAAGAATGAGAATTCCGAAAACCACAACTGTGCTTACCTGAAACTTGTACAGAGACTGGGGGTCTTTCCTTCTGCTGTACATCAGGTTGCTGTCAGTCAGAACAGGTTTGATGGCACCTCACAACCACAGCTCCCTTACTATCAATGACAAAAGTGGTCAGAAGACAATTCTGTTTTACCTTTCACATCAATCTAAACATAGTATTTGTTTTCAGTTATTTGGCTGATTCTTTTAAAACTATGTGGTGAATTCAGAAAAAAATGGAACCACTTTTCTGGTGTAGTTTGTTATTTAATGTCTTTCATGGGTATGTCCCTGTTTTTATATTGCTCTTTATGCTTCTGTGACACCTTGCACTTGTCTTTTCGTGGGCTTCATCAAACTGGTATATTCTTTAAAAAAATTTTTTTTGATGGATTCTAAGCCCTGAGCAAGCACCAGCTGGCCCTCTCATTGCCTAATCTAGGACTTGGAGCAAATTAACTATCATTTTCCATTTGAATGAATTAATTAAGGAAAAGAGACTCAGAGTTTTCATAAATGAGTAATGAAGTTATGATCATCTTCAGGCAAGAAAAGGAGAGATTACAGGATTCAACTTATCTCCCAAAGCAGTCTTCCCTTTTGATAATTAAAACACTGTTCATAACTATCGGCACTAGGAGGCCTTTAATACGTTCTTCCATACAGTATGTCAGTTGTTGAGCTTTCTTAACTTGCATGTGTAACTGTAAAACCACTATCATATAAGAGCCCCAGGCAGCCCTGATGGCGTAGTGGGTTGCAAGGTCAGTAATTCAAAACCAGCAGTCACTCCTTGGGAGAAAGATAAGGATTTCTACTCACATGAAGGTTAACAGTCCCCAAATCCACAGGAGGGAATGGAATCCCAGCTAAATTGTGAACCCCCGGTTTGTAGACAGCAATGGATGACAGTAAGAACCACAAACCCATTTGCACAGTCCTGCATGGATGAAGCCTGTGAAGAATCACCTCTGACCTTAGTTGAGGGATAGAAGTAGCTTTGTTATGACACAGAGAATATCATAGACACAATCATGGAAGATTTAATTAAGGTAAAACGTGATCCCAGATCACTTAACCTCCCTTTGACCCAGTTTAAATATGTTCTAGCTTTTAATATATCCTGCATTTTCTTGATTGGCTTTTCCCCTCTCATTTACTTTGTTATATTGTTGGTCTTTTTGTATGTGTATGTTTTCCAGTATATGGAGACTGGGATGGGTGAAGCTAGAGAGACATTAACTGGATTAGGGGCTTATTGGAGGCATGGGGTTGGGGAAATTGGAGGGAGAAAGCAAGCTAATGTGTTTCTGGACATGACGTAGGAATGATTATGCACCTCTTATTAATATGACTGAACTATAGAAGTATATGATATATGAACTCTATTGTCAATAAAACGATATACTTTAATAAAAAAAGAAAGGCTTAGAATCTCAAAACCCTCAGGAGCAATTCTACCCCTTCTTATCGGTTTCCGTGAATCAGAATTGCCTCGGTGGCAGGGAGTTTGGTGTTTGGGGTGTTATTATCACCTCTGAGAATTAATATGGCCGCCAAGACCAAGAGTCATCCGTATGCAAATCATAAGTCAACAGGAAATTGGATCTTGATGAGCTCTGTGAGTGATCAGTGTTAGTGCATCTTACCTAGACCTTTTTTAGGGACTTCTCCCACATGCTCACATCTCTCTGGGTCTAGTGGGGAATGAAACTCGATGCAGCAAGGCAAAGCAGAGCTCTTGGGAAGGCCACTCTGCCTGCTCTGATCCTTCTCCGTGCCTTCGCTGCAGACACACAGCCCATGTTCAGTCCGCACTGTGCTGCGCTCCCCTCAGAGCACCCCAGTCCCCTCTGGGGGTTACCAGTTACTTAGACTCTTCTCCCAAAACGCTTACTGGATTATTAAACCGCATTTTCATTTCCATTTTTAAAAAATGATATAAATATATGGATTCCCATATCATTGGTCCATACATACTTTTGAAACATAAAGGCTTGAAAAAACAAAATAAAAACTTAAAATTTGCTACAGATATACTTTAAATGTCTTCATTATTTAACAGTGGTTTTATTCCACACATACCTTTTTTTTAACTCAAGAAAGATTATTCATAGAGGAAGTCCTAGAATCTGTTTCCAAACGGAAAACAATTTGTGAAACAAAGCACCTTTTATTTAGACTCTTTCCTGCTAACTAAGGAATGTGTGTTTTAATTGTGAAAGGATATTCAGCTCGAAATGGGCATTTCGATTCTAGTCCAAGCCTTGTCTGAAAGTAAGTGTGTCCCCCACGTCTCTGCTCTCTAAAGAACATGCCCACAGGTAGAGAGAGACGCAAGGGACGCTGAAGTAAAACAAACCTGGTATACTCAGACTCCTGAGTAGAAGGAAAACATATATATGTGTGTAGGTTTGAAATAGATAATGTCACGAATGTTCCCTTCCCAAAAGGACCTGGCAACTTATCAAATATCCTTCTGCGGATATAAATTAATGTCCTCAAAACAAGTACCAGGATTATTCCAATGGTTTTTGTGTACATATGTATGGGAAGTTGATCAGAGTTATCTAGATCAAAATCATTAGAGCCTGAATTCTCCCTGTATTTAACCTTTACATTTGCCCTTCTATCCATAGACCTGCATATATAGTTGGATCCTCTTTATATATATGGTATATGCTGCTATACATGGGGAATATGTAAATAGGAATAGCTGACACAGAACACTGTCCCTTCCTCCATTTAAGTGTGGACATGGAGGCGTCGTAAAGTACATTGCCTGAGATCACACAGGGGGTCAGTGGGAAGCCATGATTTGAACCTTGACTGGCTCCAGAGTTCATGCCTTCTAGTTTCATGTCAAATGACTTCTGTTTTTGGAGGAAGTATAATACCGAGTCTAAATATTTACACATTGGAAGGTCAATGTTAACTGAGCTCAATGATATGAAATGCCTCACAAGATCGTGTCATTTGTGCCCAGAGGGCCCTCAGCTCCGTAGAAAAGCAGAGGATAGAAGGCATTCTTGGTAGCAGAAAGGGTTTACACATTAGTTCAAAATGAAAGTAGATAAAATATATTATAGAGAATCAGCGGGAAGATTAATTTGCCCAGAGCAAAAGATTCAAGTAGAAAGGAAGTAGAAGATATTTTTAGAAAGAAAGGTTGCTTAAATCCAAATTTTTCAAGGATATGCTACAGGCTGAGAATTTGGACTCTATTTTGTAAATCAGGCAGAGCTGCCTGTAAGAGAGTAAGAACAGAAGAGATAAAGTGGAAAAGGTGTTTGGAGGATATAAATTGTGGCAATGACGCATTTGAATTATGGTGTTGGCAAAGAATATTGAACATACGACAAACTTCCAGAAGAACGAACAAATCTGTCTTGCAAGAAGTACAGCCAGAATACTTCTTAGAAGCGAAGATGGCATTCTCACCCATTTTGGGCATGATATCAGGCGAGACTACTCCTGGGGAAATACATTGTGTTTGATAAAGTAGAAGATCAGCGAAACAGAAGAAAATCCCCAATGTGATAGATTGCCATCCTGGCCTAACAAACCATGGCTCTGAGGCTGGCACAGGCTCGGCATTGTTGTCCTTCATTGTGTACGGGATCTTGGAATTGACTTGACAGCATCTAACAGCGATAATCTGGCAGCCATTTGGAGGTTGAATAGAGGGAAAAGAGAAGTAGAGGGCTTCCCTGCAAAGTTTGTGTATTTTATCAAGTGAGGAGCTGGAATTAGCAACAACAATAAAAAAGCTATCAAAGGGTTAAATATGGAAATGTTACTAAAACAATAAGAAGAAATTATTATATGAAATTATACAAACCTATCAGAAGCATCTAAGATTATTTCATAAGTTTGGGGCTTGCACAGAGTTGGATGTCATCAAAATGAAAAGCAGACATAAACTAGAAACGAGAAAGGTTGAGTTGGAAGACACACATTTAGCAAGAGTCTCCCGAGGACTAATTTGGAAGAGAGACTTATGTCAGATGTGATCAAGTTGATTCTGAAAAATAACTACCCTATGTACAACAGGATGAAACACTGCCAATCCTGCACAATCTCCACAATCATTCCCATGCTTGAGCCTTTTGTTAAAACCACCATGTTGCTTTTTCTTGTTGAGCGTCTTCCTCTTTTTGGCTACCTCTCTACTTGGCCAAGTATGATGTTTTGTCCAGGGTCTGATCCCTCCCGATAACATGTCTGAGGCACATGAGAAGCATTCCAGCTGTAGTTCTTCCAAGGCAGAATTGTTCGTTTTTCGAGAGTTCTCGGTGTCTTCAATGGTCTTTAACAACTCCGTAACTCAAAGGCAGCAAGTCTTCTCCACTCTTTGTCATGTATGGTTCAGATTTCACATGCATATTAAAATTAAAATTACCCTGGCACAGATCAGGCACACACTTAGTGCACAGAGTGACATCTTTGTTCTTCAAACTTTAAATGCGTTCAAGAGCAAAGAAAATGTCCCAAAGCTGACCGTGGTGATGATTGTACAGCTCTCCTTAATATAATTAAACTATGAATTTGCATGATTTGTGAATTATATGCCATTAAAACTGTTTTAAAAACCAAACCAAACAAAAGAGGTCTTTTGCAGCAAGTTTCCTCAGTGCAATGTCATTTGATTTCTCAACTGCTGCTTCTGTGAGGGTTGATTTTGGATCCAAGTAAAATGAAATTCTTGACAACATCAGTCTTTCCTTTGTTTATCGCGATGCTGCCTATTGGTCTAGTTGTGATGTTTTTTGCTTTCTTTACGTTGAAGTATAATCCATAATGAAGACTGTCATCTTTAATCTGGATCAGAAAATGCCTTAAGTCCTCTTAGCTTTCCAAGCAAGGTTGCATCACCAGCACACATCAGGTTGTTCATGACCCTTTGTCCAATATTGATGCTGACTTCTTCAAATTTCTACTTTTTTTGATGATCTGCTCCTCATACAGGTTTAATAAGTATGGTGAAAAATACACACATCTTTCCTGGTTTTTAACCGTTTGATATTATCTTGTTTTGTTGGGACTTCTCCCTCTTGATCTATGTACAAGTTCTGCATTGAGCACAGCAAGTTGTTCTGGAATTTTCATCTTCCCCAATAGTACACAGTGTATTGTGATCCTAAGGTTTTTAAATAGTCAAGAAAACACAATCGAACATTTTTCTGGTGTTCTCTTCTTTCAATCAAGATCACCTGATTCCATCAATGAAATCCCGTTCTACATCCTCTTCTCTATCTGGCTAGAACATCTGTTGATGTACTCCTGCAACTTTTTGTTGAACTATCTTCAGCAACATTTTACTTGTATAAGATATTATTTGATAATCTAGCATTCTGTTGAGTCACATTTCTTAGGAGTGGCCACAAATATAGAGATCTTCTTCCGGGTCGTTGGCCAGATAGCTGTCTTCCAAAGTTTGGGGCATAGATTAGCGAGTGCTTTCAAAGATGCATCAGGTTGCTGAAACATTTCCACGGGTGTTCCATTCATTCTTTGAAATTTGTTCCCCACAAATACCTTGAGTGCAACTTGGACTTCTTCCTTAAATGCCATCAGTTCTTAATCATATACCAGCTCTGGAATTTTACCACCAGGTTTTTGGACTACTTACTTTGTCTTCTTGAGTTCTCCATTGAAAATTTCTCTTCAGAAGAGAGATGTGAAGATTAATATAACCTTAGATAAGGTCCACATAGCAATGGTTAGTGGTTGCGAGACTTGATTAAGGAAATTGAAAAAGCACAACTGTAAAAGCAAGGAGAACCCAGAGAATATCCACTTCATGAAAGCCAAGAAAGGGGAAAGGTCAACAAGTAAATTGTTATAAACCATTCAACAAAACAAAATGCAAGTATGTAAATAACAGGAACATAGAAAAATTAATTTAATTTGCATACTCAATTTACAAAGTGTGATTGTAAGTAATCACAACTTAATTGTCTTTACCTGTAATTATTGTTGTTTTATCAAAAACATAATTATTCTCTCCTGGGTGAATCAATTCTTACCAGGTACATTGAATTACAGTGATTACTGAGCACTCAGTGTCTTCTCAGCACAGCTCTGGCGTGAGGGAAGCTTGGTCTAGGCAATGGAGGCCAGTGTTACCGTGATGTAAATGGTTTCTAAACCCTCGCACTTGACAACCTAGGCTTGAATTCTTTAGATACATGGAGAACAAATGTGAGGCAAAAAGTTGAGACGTCTATGCACTTACATAGGAGATCTCAAAACTGTCCTGCTAAACTTCATATCTCATCCACATAATGTATATGTGAAACAGAATTTTGAAAAGAGTACACGTGTGGTCTACAATCATGAGGTGTCGACGGAATCAGGCAACAGGCATCAGAAGACCCAAAACCAAAACCAAAAACATATTGTTGAGAATGTGGGGGATCGGAACAGAGATCCCAAACTCATCTGTAGACAATAGGACATCCCCTATCAGAAGGTTCACGAAGAAGGATGAGTCAACCAGGGTGCTGTATAGCGCCAATGAGACAGAAAATATTCCTCTGGTTCCTTGAGGCTTCCTCACCCCCCCCCCATCCCACCCCACCCCCACACAGACCCCAGTATCACGACCCCAGTCCTGCCTTTCAGTTCTGGCTAGACTGGAGCATGTACACTGGTACAGATAACAGCTCTTGACACACAGAATACAGGTCAGATAAACCCCTCAGGAACAGAAATGGGAGTATTGATATCAGGAGGATAAGAGGAAGGTGGGGGTAAGAGGGGAGGAAGGGGGAACAGATCACAATGATTGATGCATAATCCCCCCTGCCCATCCACCATGGGATGAACAACAGAAACGTGGATGAAGGGAGACAGTGGTCGGTGTAAGATATGAAAACTAATAGTTTACAATTTATCAAGGTGTCACAGGGTAGGAGGGAGGCAGGGAAGGTAAAAAGAGGAGCTGATACCAAGGGCTCAAATAGAAAGTAAATATTTAGAAAATGATACAATTGATGTATGGAATGTCATAAAAGCTGTAAGAGCCCACAATTAATTGATTTTTTAAAACCCAAAACAAGAATACATATGTGGTCTATGAGGGGGTACCAAAATGGAATATGTTTTTTTCAAAGCTATGTATTTAATATTTTTTATAAAACAACCTTATTACCTTCAAAGTACTCTCCGTTAGAGTTAGTACAGTTGTCAACTCTGTGATTCCATTCTTGGAAACCTTTTTCAAACTCATCTGTTTGGATGGCTGACAACACTTCCCTCATTTTCTTCTTCATCTCTTATACGCTGCCAAATTGCTGACCTTTCATGTCTCTCTTCATTAACAGAAACAAAAAGAAGTTGCACAGAGTGAGCAGAGTGAGGTCAGGTGAGTCAGGTGTGTGGGGTGAGAGAGGCATGCTGTTTTTTCTCCCAAACTGGCACACGGAGATGGCTGTGTGTGCAGGTGCATTGTCGTGGTGGTAAAACAAGTCCTCCAGCTGCCATCAATAAGGCCCTTTAAAAAAAATCATTTTATTGGGGGCTCTTACATCTCTTATAATAATCCACAAATAAATTGTATCGAGCACATTTTTACATATGTTGCCATCATCTTTTTAACAAATCATTTTATTGGGGCTTGTACAACTCTTATCACAATCCATATATCCACCCATTGTGTCAAGCACATTTGTACCATTGTTGCTATCGTCATTCTCAAAAATTTTCTTTCTACTTGTGCCCTTGGTATCAGCTCCTCAATTTTCCCACTTCCTGCCTACCCTCCCTTCCTCCCAAGCCCTTGATAATTTATAAATAATTATTTTATTTTCATGTCTTACACTGTCTGACGTCTCCCTTCAGCCACTTTTCTGTTGTCGTCCCCCAGGGAAGGGGTTATATGTAGATCCTTGTGATCAGTTCCCCCTTTCTACCCCACCTGTCCCTTCCCCTTCTGGTATCACTACTCTCATATCACTACATCATATCCTGAGGGGTTTATCTGTCCTGGATTCCCTATGTTTCCAGCTCTTATCTGTTTCAGTGTACATGCTCGTGTCTAGTCAGATTTGTAAGGTAGAATTGGGATCGTGATAGTGGGGAGTGAGGGGAGAAAGTATTAGAGAACTAAAGGAAAGTCGTATGTTTCAATGTTGCTATAAATGTACCCTGACTGGCTCATCTCCTACCTGAGACTCGTCTGTAAGGGGATGTTCAGTTGTCTACAGATAGGATTTGGGGCTCCACTCAGCACTCCCCCTCATTCACAATGATAAGATTTTTTTTTGTTCTTTGATGCCTGATCCTATAGACAGCTCATGATCACACAGGCTGGCATGCTTCGTCCATGTGGGCTTTGTTGCTTCTCAGCTAGATGACTGCTTGATAGAACAAAGTGTTCTTGCGTTGAAGGAGTATGTCCATCTGATACCTTAATACTAAACCTATAAATATACGTGCATAGATCTATTTCCCCATCATCATATATAAATATATTTACATATGTACATGCCTGTATTTAGACCTCTATAAATGCCCATTTGCCTCCTAGTTCTTTTCTCTATTTCCTTTTGTCCCACTATCATGTTCTGCCTTCATTCATGTTTCATTAATTCCTTTCAGGTACATTTCCTTTGATCAAGCTCTACCAGGCATCCTATACCCTCCTTGCCATCAGTTCTGGATCACTTGTTGTTCCCTTGTCCCTGAGTTTGTTAACACCCACTACCTTTCCCCCACCTCCCTCATTCCCATATCCCCCCTACCCCGAAACCATGGGCCCCATTGTTTTCTCCTCTGGATTATTTATCCTACCTGTCTTATCTAGATAGACCAAATCAGGTCTTTTTTTGTTGCACACTGCTATGCAATCTTTTCAGAACATCTAACTACAAAGCTTGATTAACAGTCTGACTTGGTGGAACTAACTCCAAATTGACTATGCCCTTCACATTAAAAAAAAAAAAAAAAAGAGCATCGGCCTTTTTTGGCGGGGAGTACCCCATGATATATTTGGAAAACCTATTCCCTACAAACACAGTGGGCTCCTTTTAGGGATGGTTCAATGGGTTCTTCTCTGGCAGGAACTTGTGGGTGCCACTTATTTAAAAGAGATAAGGAAGAGGAGTGGTTAACCTCTGTGAACACTTCCCAGCCTACAAGCATGAACTACTTTCACGTGTCTCATGCCTTCAGTTTACGCGACCGCGTATGAGAACATGTACTTAAGAAGCAGATCTGGGTGCAAATCCTAGCTTCCCAAATTACCAGAATTGTGTTTTGTCAAGTCATTCAACCCCTCTGGATCCCTTTTTCCTAATCTGTAAGTGTGAAAGTATCAAAAATAGTATTGAATGTTCTGTTCATGTGATAAACTAAATATATGGTAGGGGCATTGTTAGTTGCTGTTAAGTCAGCTCCCTTGCGTGACAGCGCTATCTACAACAACCAGATACTGCCCGGTGCTACAGCAGCTGTGTGATGATGATTACACTTGAGTCCATTGTTGCAATCGCTGTATAATTGGAGGGCTGTCCAACCAAGGGGGTTCATCTTTTAGCACTCTGCTGGAAAAGCCTCTGTTGTGATCCATAGAGTTTTCAGTGGGCACATTTTGGAAGTGGATCGCCAGGAAACTGGTCTAGAATGAAACACTGCAGAGACCTGTCCATCACGGTGAACCTGCAAGTGTTTGAAATCCTGGTTGCATAACGCCCAGCACTGCTGCGACCCAAAACCACCACTGTGTCACAACTGATGGGGCGGGTGCTGGAAATGCATGATGGAGAAAGAGGGCCTCCCCATGGGACAAGGACTTGCTCAGATCACAAAATCAGAAGGTCACTGAAAACCCTGATGGGAAAAGCCAAGAATTGGCTGCCACTTTTCTTGCCAAAATACTCCTTCACTTATGTAGAGAACACGATGCAGGGATGAGCTAATCCGCCAGTTACATAAAAGAGCTCCTTGTTGAACTTTAGATTTCTGGCAAGGTACCCATCGTTTTCTAGCCTCAGAAATTCCTTGACACTTGATTTTTTTCAGTTTTAACTTTTCTTTTTTCAAGGCACTTTTCAATTTACCCTTAGTGTTCTTAAGTGGTTGGCACTGTTTTTGCCTCAGAAAGAATATACGGCTTGTTAGTTCCCCATTGTTGCACATTACCCATCCAAATACTTATTCCAATCAGAATGGTTTAGTGTGGGAGTGGAGGGTTAGCATGAGGAAAGTGAGAGTAAAATTGATTCTCAGATATTTTAAAGTAATTTGTGTTATTATTTATCTGTGCTTTATTATGAATCGAGTGAAGGTCTATGGAGCAAATCAGTTTTACATTCCGTATGTCCTACACGCTTGTTACATCTCGTTAGTTACAATCCACACAGTGTAGCATCACTGCTCCCAGTTCCCCCCTGTGTTTCCTATATACCTTCCTCCTTCCTTACCCTCAATTCCAAACCAGTCTCACTGCCATTGAGGTGATTCTGACTCATAGCAACCCTATAGGTAGAACTGTCCCCGTGGGTCTCTGAACCTGATCTTTTTAATATATGTATCATTTTAGGTTTTGTTCCACATTTTTCTCCATCCAGGACATTCTAATATTATCTTTCAGAGTGGTTTGTAGTGGCAGCCAGGCACCATCTAGTTCTTTTGGTTTGGGGATTGTGGAGTCTGATATTTGCATGGTCCCTCAATCCATGGACTAATTGTTTCAATGTGTCCTTGATTTTCATCATTCTCCTTTCTTTCAGACAGGGAGAGAACAGTAGTTGCCATTTAGGTGCTTCTAAGACCCTAGTTACGACTGGGTAAAGTAGGATGTAGAACATTGTCTTGGTGAACTATTTATGCCTATTGGTCGTGTCCCCTGAGATCACGGTCCTAAGCTTCCAGACCCAGCAATGCGTTCCCTCAAGTTGTTTGGTTACGTCTAAGAAGTTCCTGTAATGTCCTCTCTATAGTCCACACTGAAGGATCTGTGTGCAGCAAAGGTAGTTTGAATGTACAAATATCATCTGTCATACATATTCCTGGGTATATACCCACTTTCCCCGCCACACCTGTCCTTCCATGCGTACACTCATAGATCCTTGTGTGACAGATGGTGTATAGAACAGCATGTGCCTCTGTTGCTTCTAACTCTTACATGCCTTCTAGTGTCTTCCCTTGCCTCCATCATTTTTTGCTGACCTACTTCTTATCCTATATTGCCTTCCCCTTCACCTAAGGGTGAGAATACCATATGGCAATATACCATATATCATATGCCAATAGCATACCATATCCCAGTTGAAGAGGATCCCTGGGGGTGTCGTGGTTATGTGTTGGGCTGTGACCTGGAAGGTCAGCAGTAGGAAAGCACCATTTGCTCCTCCGGAGAAAGATGAGGCTTTCTACTCCCATAAAGAGTTCCAGCCTCTGACGCCTACAGAGGAAGTTCTGCCCTGCCCCGCAGGGTCAGGAGTGAGAATTCACTTGGTGGCAGTGAGCATGTGAGTACTCCAATCCAGCAATTCAGACATGTACAACTCGGTGCCCTTGGTCTCATTCTCCGAGTGGTGCATCCACTCTCTCTCTCCCTTTAGGACAGTCTCATTAAAAAAAAAAAAAAACATTTTAGTGCGAATTGGGTAAGGGTTTACAGGGCAGATGGCCAGTTTTACATTCACAAATTCAGACACAATTTGTTGCATCAAATATGTTGAGATGTGTGATACTACTTTATGTACTCTCATTTTAAGCGTCAGATGTGGCACACCAAGACAATCCATTGAAACTTCCATTGTTTGCTGCTTCTTCCTTGCCTGTGAGGCTTGAGGACTTAAGCAAAGAGGTCTTCCTTTCATGCAGGTTTGTTGACCTCTTGAGGCCTCGTGGCAGGTGGACTGAGGTTGGGAAATGGAGAAGAGAGGGTCAGAAAAATGCAAGCCTGCAATTTCAGAATCTCT
This sequence comes from Tenrec ecaudatus, assembly GCF_050624435.1. Lineage (NCBI taxonomy): Eukaryota > Metazoa > Chordata > Mammalia > Afrosoricida > Tenrecidae > Tenrec > Tenrec ecaudatus. The sequence goes on along the minus strand of NC_134532.1, from coordinate 100,822,917 downwards.
TTCCTATGGATGGGATGGAAATCCTGAATAATTAACTCTGCATTGCCCCGCACGTTGTCTACAGTTGTACGAATCTATAACATCTGGCACGTTCTTTGCACGTCCTCACCCATGCTTCAGTTCACTTAGGACACAGACTCTCCACTCATTGTCTTCCTCCTCACAGTACAGTGATTTTGTTAGAAGAAAAGTTGGAGTTTCCCAAGGTGCTCTCCTTAGCATTTTGGAGAATTAAGCCTTAGAGCACCCCTCTACCACTAAGAAGAAGTCCATGCCAAATTTTACATGGAGAAAAGCTGATGTTCTTGGATTTTCCAGCCATAAATTAAAATTTACTTTGATTTACAATGTGTTGCTCTTAGGTTAGCAATTTTTTACCTTGTAAGACAGCTGCCATTTGAACTCACATGATGTATTTTTATTTAGAGGATTTGGATATGATCATTCATCAATAAGTAAATCTGATATGCATTGACTACAAGGTTACTGGTAACACTGAATCTATTGCCACTGGGCCTGTGGGATCAGACTCAGTCTCAGAGGACACCAAGGTCAACAGACATGCCTAGTTCAGAAAGACAATATTCTATATCCTACTTTGGTGAGTCTTCACTGTCTTCCAAAAAGCTCACGAGCAGTTTTCTCCGGGGCAATGACTGGTCTTTCCCTGTCCAGAAGGAAAAAGTGATGCCACGAGAAAGACACGCAGACACAATCAGTCCAATGAGCCACGCAAACATCAGCCTCCACAACCCTGAAACCAGAACTAGCTAATGCCTGGCTCCTGTTACCAACTGCTCTGAAAAGGATCATGTTAGAAAGTCCTGGGTAGAGAGGGAGAACAATGGGGAACAAAACTAAAAATTATAAAAGAGTCTAGGTTTATCAGTCTGGTAGAGATTGGTGGAAGCCCTGAGTCTTTGGCCATCCACCACCCTTCAGGTGTGGAACAGGGCTCACCCCCATGTTGTTAGAATAATCAACCATTGTTATAGAGCAGATGGGCAGCATTTACCCACGGACGAAGTCCAGAGGGTTAGGAGGGAAGGAGGAATAGGGAAAGAAGACACTGGGCGGAAGTAGCATAAGTCATGGTCCATTAGGGGTTTGTAATTGATGAGTTGATACCCAGTGCATATGAATTGTTCAATGTAAAACTAATGATCTGCTCCATAAAGCTTTATCTGATTCACAGTGAAGTGTTTAAAAATATTGTGGCAGTTACATAATCTGGTGCCAATTTGAGGAGTAAGAGTGTAGGGGTGAAGTCTAGCCTGTCTATCAGGATATAGCCAATGATGCGTCTTCATGGGCATGGTCTTCTCCTGAGGATTCTGGGAACTCCTGTATTTCCTCCTTGGAGGTGGGAGTCACTCTCTTTCTCCGCCCACTCCCTGTGAGACATTCCTGAAGAGAAGCCACGTGAATCTACCTTGATGCAGCCACATGGAGACCCCTGCCAGTGCTGAGAGGTTTACAATGCCACTGGATCCACAAGACCTCCCACCCACTGGCTTGTGATCTTTCTGCATTCATTATCATTGCATGTGTTTCCTGAGTCTATAATGGACTTTATAGATTGGTATCAGACATATGGACTAATATTGGACTTAAGGACTTGATCTAGACTGGGCTGGGATGTTTCCTCAATATTCTCATATTCAATTGCTCTTATACATATAAAGCTCTTTTCTATACACACATGAGTGTCTATGAATTTGTTCCTCTTGTCTACCTGGACTAACACAAATATGACCTTTAAAAACATTGAATCTACTTTTTTTTTACCAATCCACCTCCCCCCCCGCCCCCACTCAAAGAAAACCCCACCCACAATAACTATAGATTTCCCAGGGTAGGAGAATCAAGAAATCTTCCTGTTTCCAGATCAGGGTATCAAAGGAAAACTGGTTCTTTGAACAATCCCTTTCTATCCCTTTCATTTCACTCCCCTGACAAATCAGAGGGATTTTGGTGCTAAATTTAGCTTGGGTAGTTCACTGCAAATTCCAAAGAATTTGCTAAATGGGTTTCGAATGTTAGCCCCCTGTGGGCTTGAGATGAAGAAGTCAAAGGAGAGTGATGGTTACTCGACAGAGTAACAGCAAAGGCTTGGCACGGAATGAAACAGGGCTTCCTTCCCTGTCTTTCCCATGCGCTCACCTGCTGCAACAGATGTGTAGGCGATTGCCCGTGAGTGTTTCCAGCAATCCCAAGGCAGCTCCATGGTCGGAACAATGTGCTTTTAAAGAAGATCACAGTTCAGCTGAAGGAGTATTTCTTAAACGTACATTGGGACAAAGCCCAGACTCGATACATGTGGGACATACAAAAGAAAGCAGGGTCCATAGGCCCTCTCTCTCTGGTCACCTGTGTTAGGGTCTCCAAAGCTCTGTCCCTTGCCCTTCAGTCTTGTCCTTATATAGTCTCTGTGTCATCACTGTCCGTCTCTCAAATCCCAATGATGGGGACTCACAAATCTCGGTCTTCCACCCTGTCCTTGCTCGGAGCACTGCACAGCTACCTGCCTAGTTAGTGTAGTCCAGGAATATCTGGCCAGCCTTAGAGGTCCAACTTGATATGGCTCATTTGAAAACAGAGTTCCCGGTTTCCAACCCCTGCACCCACAACCCTGCCTCCAAGACGTCCCCATCAATAAATGGCCCTGTCATCTCTGTCTTGTTCATTCAACTTCAACTACTTCATGTCTCCAGCAAAGAAAGTGTATATCTTGCTGGTGTTTTGTTTTCTGCCTCCTACCACCCCTCTTTCAACTCCTACAAAATCCTTTAAGTGACCACATTCACAGCTAGTTGTGAGTTTCTCAGCATCTCCATTACTCCTGCCAAGTCCACTATTGCTGACTAGGGACATGGACTTCTCCTTCTTATTTCCTCCCTGCCTCTACTCTTGCCTTCCTGTACAGAAGCCAGCGCTGATATCTAGAACATAGACCACGTTTATCATTCCCAGCCAAAAATGTTCTAGTAGCTTCCTATTATCCTTAGGAAAATATCCAAATTTCTTACTTTGACCCATGGTACATGGCTCTTTGGGTGTTGCCTCCATTTAAGTCTTGATAATAAAATGCGTAGTGGGGACATTCAGCCCAACTTGTTTGTAGGAAAGATATACTTTTAGCTTCGAACACATTATTGCGGAGACAGAGCAGGACTGCTAGTGGGAGGTGGCTAGGAAAATGAAGATGAAAAACCAAACAACAAAAGTTGTTGCCACCTAGTCAGCTCTGATTCGAGGGGAGTGTTTAGAAACCAACCGTCTGCAGTTAGTTTGTCACCCAGAGTGTATGACCCTGGAAACGATGGAACCCGTTCTTCAAATGTCCGCAGGCCTACCCATGACGGAAAGGGTTGGGCCAAGCTTCCAGGTGAAGACAGATAGGAAGAAAGGCCTGGTGATTTACTTTAGAAAACTAGTTCATGAACACCATATAGACCGCAAAAGAACATCCTGGTACTACTTTGCTGTGGACGTGTCATCAGGAGAGATTAACGCTGTAAGCAAATATCATGTTTAAGAAGGTGGAGGACAAAGAAGGTCAAGAAGACCCTTGGTAAGATGGATCCGCACAATAGCCACAGTGCAAAACTCAAACATTCATCTATTGTGAGGGTGACGCTGGGCTGGGTCGCGTTTTCTTTCTGTTGTGTGTAGGCCACCGTAAGTCAGTTGTGACCTGGTGCAGCTGCCCAGCCGTACAGCTAACTACAAACACAGAGGCCAAGCCGGGAACAGTTAGAAGAGTACAATGACAATAAACATACTCAGTCCTCACTTTTAGGGAATTTAGTCTGGCTAGAAATTTCCATAACTACCAAGATCCTTAATTGCCTTCTAATAAATCTCTTAGGAAATTTTGGGAATAGAAGTCATTTAGTTCCTCATTAGCTTTACGGAGTGGCTGAGAGATCAGCTAGGGAAACTGGCAAAATTAAGAACTGGCAAAAGCTTTTCTCTGTCCCAAACAGAGCCTGTCTTGTTCCCATGTTTGGGGGTGGTTCTTGAGTTTATCCACATTGTGTTGGCAGGCCGGGACTTTGGAGAGTGACAGGCACTTTTAGTCTCTACTTCTACTTGCCATGATCCTGGTCTTGGGAAAGGCAAGCCACCTGCAATGTTCAAATCTAGTGCAAGGAAACTGAGGGCGGACTTAAATGATTGATACTGCCACTTTGTTAGAACTGTAATGAAGCCACACAGTATTTACCCTGACTTCTGGCGGTTATTCCGTCCCATACTGAAGGAATGAAGAGGGTGGGCAATGAGCAATACATCTGAGAACTAAACTCAGTGATTGTAGTTGATTCTAATAAACACCGTTAGTGCAGGAGTACGTTTCAGTGTACAAAACTACATACTTTCCACAGAGCACCTCCAGCGAATATTTACCCGATTAGATCATTACAGTGGTTTAGTTAGAGGTGCTTTCATTTGGAAAAAGTAACTTTAAGTCTGTCTAGAATTGTAAAAGTAGGTTGATTTAGTGTAAAAGCGTGTTCATTCGGGTCACCAAAGTAATGATTTTCCCCTATTGACATTACCAGTAATCACATTTTCAATGCTGCATAAATCTGCAATATCTAAGAAAACTTATGGCATTTGTATTTTCTTGTGTTTAGATCTGGCCTAAACTTATTTTTAAACTTTGCGTCTTTGACTTCTCTTTTAAAATCAGAATTTACTTATTCCTTTGTCCATTGACCAAGTCCAGAGGGAAATTGACTTTTTATTAGCATTCTTGGATATTATTAGGATTTATTTTCATTTTCTGGAAATACTTTATTGCAGCAGTATAACCCAGATCCTCTGAAGCAACAAGTTTGCATTGAGGGTTTTTATTCTTTGTATAAAGGTCTGGGGAACCTAGTAATCACTTTAACCACTGCTTCTAGGCAAATTCATAGCAGCAGAGAGGCCAGTACTGTTCCAGATGCATCCTGTTCTGGAGATGGGAATTCTTCTCATCAGGCCCTGGCCAGGGACACATGGTTTGCACTGAGATGCGCTGGCAGCTGAGATAGGCTGTGTGGAGCCTTTGCACGAGGGATGGCCACCTACAAGGACCATCCACAAGGCTTTTGGCTAATTTTAGGATATTCTAAGCTATGGATCAGGTAAGAAATAAATTGTGGTCTACAAAATGAGAGATAGCACCCCTTACCATGTCCCAGTTTTACCTTACAAATCTGGTTAGACCAGAGTACACACATTGGTACAGACAAGAGCTCTGAACACATAGAACGCAGGGCGGATAAAACCCTCATGGACAGTAGTGGGAGTAGCGAGACCATGAGGGGAGGGGGCTGGAGGCGGTGGGGGAGAGGGAAGAAAGGAGGAACCCACTATGAATAACAGAAATGTGAGTGAAGGGAGACAATGGACAGTGTAAGACACAAAACAACAACCATAATATATAATTGATCAAGGATTCATGAAGGTGGGAGGATAGGGGAGGGAGGGACAAACAGAAGAGCTGATACCAAGAGCTCAAGTCGAAAGAAAATGTTTTGGAAATGGTGGAAATGTACAAGTGTGCTTAATACAATTGAATGGTGGGTTGTTATAAGATTTATAAGCATCCTCCAATAAAATGATTAATAATAAATCAACAAAAAGAGAGATAATGAAAAAGCGTTCTCTGAGGAAACCTTCAGGTTTTCTATACTTGTGTATATAATAGGGTTTGGGTAATGGCATTTATGTGATAATATTCCATAGTCTCTACTTCTTTCCTCCTCTTCCAATCCTCACATTTACTCCCTCTCTTTCTTCCTTTCTTAATCTTTGCATTCATTTTAGTCATTCTTAGAGAAGATCTATGGTGATGCCATCCATTTATTTAGGCAGCAAAAAGAGCAGAGAGTCTCTGTGCTAAAGATGCTCCTTCCAATAACAAGATTCCTGCATTTAAGGGACTCAGTGGGCCACAGATAAGAAAACTCACCTTCTAGGTATTCTGTGAAGATATGAACTGGAATCACTTGTGAGGATCAAGCTAAGACAAGTCCCAAAGGGGCATTTTATGCGTTTTGGAAGCCCAGAGCCTGCCCCGTGATCCCTGTTGCAGCCCCGCTTTGATTTCCTGCCTCTGCTTTACTTTGCGTCTTACAGCTATTTTTTCTCTCTCTGAGCTGGCCTGAGCCCAAGCTTGGATACGAGCCCTGCCCGTCCAGACTCTCTCATCCCCTGCTGCACTCCCACACAAAGCAGTCGCAAAAACATGGCTGATAATGTTTAAAAACTTGGGCTAAGAGTTTGCTGTGCGGTCACAGGACAGCACAGCTGTGACAGCACGGCAATAAACTTCCAAGGACACCTTGCACGTGCTTGTGATGGGTCCTCTTGACCACCCCCCCATGAGGGCTTTCTCACTGTCCACTTCACCCCACAGCGCACCCACCCTTCTGCCAGTCTTCTCTGCAGGCTCCCAATTTTTCTCTTCACCCAGCCCTCGTGAATCGCAGTCACTTCCTCCCTCCCTCCCTCCACCCCAAGTTTTAGGCTGTTTTTCGTTTCTACTGTACAGCATATTCTGTATTCTCATATCTTTTCAGTCACAGACCCATTTACTCCTGTTCACCTGCATTCCAGCACAGTGATGCCCATGGGCCAGGACTCGCTTTCTAATTCTTGGTAGGTGAGCGTTGTTGTTGTGAGGCGCCACCAAGCCTCTCCAAGCCACCGCACCCCTATGCGCAGCAGCAGGACACACTGCACGGTCCCAGGTCAGCCTCATGATTGTCCTGTGCCTGAGCCCAGTGCTACAACTACTGTGCCAGTCCATCTCGTGAGGGCCCTTCCTCTTTTTTGCTGCCCCTCCACTTTACCAAACATGACGTCCTTCTTCAGGGACTGGTCGCTCCTGACAATCTGTCCAAAGCATGTATGACAAAGTCTTTCCTGAAAGGAGCCCTCTGACCTCACTTCTTCCAACAGATCGGTTTGTCCATGGAACCTTCAGCATTCTTCTCCAGCACCACCAACCAAAGGAAGCTATTCTTCTGCGGCCTTCCGTATTTGATGCCCAACTTCACAAGCATTTGATATAGTGGAGAACCCCATGGCTTGGGTCAGGGGCCCGTCAGTCCTCAAAGAAACATCCTGGCTCTTCAATACTCTAAAGAGATCTTGTGCAGCAGATTTACCTAATACAACACATCCTTTCATCTCTTGACTGCTGCTTTCATGAGCATTGCCTGTGGATCCACGTCAGACAAAGCCCTTGACATTTATTGTGATGTTACTTATTGGTTCAGTTGTGAGATGTTTGGTCTTCCTTGCGTTGAGTTGTAATCCATACGGAAGACTGCAATCCTTGATCTTCACCAGCGAGTGCTTCCGTACCTCCTCACTTTCAGCAAGCAAGTTTGCAGAAAAATGTTCTTCTTGATTGTGTTATTCCCAGCATAGTAAATCATGATTTTCTGATTCCAAATGTCCAATACCAGCCCATCTAGGCTCACTAATCCCTAGCTTATTGAACTTCGTGTGTTCTGTTTCATTTTTAAATACTTCCAAATTTCCTAAATTGCCTAACTTTATACTTCACACATTGCAAACTTCAATCATCAGAAGATGTTTGCAGCTATTTCTCTGTACCTGAGGCCTCCCCCATCAGCGAACTTGAATGACTAGCCAATGTACTGGTAACATTTCAAAAGAGATGCAGCTCATGCAGCTCTGCCTTGAGTCCCCATGTTACTTTACCGAGAGTATTTCTACCCCAAGGCCAAAGCAGCTGATGTTAAGCCGCTTTCAACGCTTGCGACCCCAGGTGGGTCAGGGTAGAAGTGTGCTCTGTAGCGTTTTCACGTGGCTGATTTGGTGGGGAGTAGATCAGTAGGCTTTTTTATCTGGAGTAACGCTGAGTGAACTCGAACCTGCAAACATCAGGGTATCAGCTGAACATCCGAACAGCACCACACAGGCACTCCAAGAATAAAAGTAATCCACCTTTATTTAGCGTAGTTGATATGTTCCTAGCATGGCATTAAATAGTTACTGGACCTTAAGTCAATGAATCCTTGGACAACTGTGAGATAGCACAGGGCTACTATTCCCACGGAAAGGTTGAGAAACACAGGAGGCTTAGGTGGGTAACGTAAACGGTGCCTGTTAATTCAGCTAGTGAATGGTCTTCGCCTAGAACAGACCTTACCCCCACTCCCTCTCCCGGGGGTATTGCCTTTTCCCCTCCCCGCCCCCTCCTCAACCCCCCACCCCTTCTCCTTGCAGAGGAGCCATAGTGCTAAATACAATAGTCACTGACTTCCTGATACCTCTGCCAATGAACTTCCAGCTCCGACGCTCTTTCAGATGGGCCTTTCCAAACAACTTCTCTTGGTAGTTAGAAGCATGCTTACGAGCCAGATTTGGGAAAACCCTGGCTTCAGGTTTCCAAACCAGTATGTGAGCAGAGCCTCATCCTTGCTGTGTGGTAACACACTTCATTGCACACAGAAAGCAAAGGCCCTCTTGTTCCTTGGCCGGAGTCTCTGGGGCTTCTCTGCTCAGTTAAAGGCACAATGGGAAGTCCCTCTAGATAGCTATTTCTGGAAAACCATCCGCAGAGGGTGTAGCTAACAATACCTCATCATTTCTCTGTGAAAAAAATCCATATTTTTTTTGCGTGTTTTGGAACACATGCAGTATTTCCTTAGGTATTAGCCATCAACTGCTTATTGTAACTAAAATTTATAACACCAGATCTGCTATAGAAAATAATCCCCTGGGGTTAGCTATGGAAAATTCTTACACCTTAAAAATTATATAGCGAGCCTGCTTATGCCATCAATTTTTCCACACCGTTATAACCTGTGATTAGAGATTTTGCTATAACGAAGATTCAAAGTTAATCTACACGATGTATAGTTTTGATGGAAAAATATGTGGCATGTAATATTTTTAACTTTCAAAAGAGATAAGCTAGTGTTTGTGGTTATTGCTCATCAAAGGCTTGTTGAGCATGTCCTTGTTTGGATTAGGAAGAATTTGCTTGGGGATTTGAGCCTTGCCCTTGATTTACTGAAAGACTACAGACAGAACAAAGCCAACAAGCTGAGAAGGCAACCAGTGAAGTGAAACTAGAGGTGGGGGCGGGGCAGGCTTAGAAAAGGAAGATGCTGCCCCAGGGTCAGGAGAATGTGGCTGAGCCCTTGAACTTGCTGATGCCAATCAAACTCCACAGGCTCCAGTTAAGTCAACAAAGTCGTGAGGCAAAAGGTTTCCAAGTGAGGAATGTGAAAGCAATGCCCGGGTTCTCCTCCGAGATGCCGCCTCTCCCCAAGGCTATGTCACCATCAGCCATTTAGCCATTTTTCAGCTGCACCACGGATTCTGGTAGACACTCCTAACGGAAGCATCGACTTTGCGTCTGTGGACATCCCCGGTCCAGTGGAACGGTCGTTCTAACCAGGCCAGACAAAGAAGGAAGGGGGCTTGAGTGGGTTTCCTGAGGTTAAAAAAAGCAGGGTCCTAACTTCTACTCAGACCATGGAGAGGATTAGTGGTGGAAGGCGTCAGAAAAAGATGAAATATACTTTGTCCTGTTGCCAGTAGAGAAATAGCAGACCGTTCAAATGTACAACACAAGGGCCTTTATTTTCTTCCTCCCCCGTGGAGGCCTCTCCCTTCAAAGTTGGAAACAACCAGGAGTCTCTGAGGAGTGTAACTAGTTGAGAGCTGGGCTGCCAGCTCGGGGGTTGGCGGTTTGAGTCTACCCAGTGCTGACTCCTAAGAAAAGGCTGGTGATCAGCTTCTGCTCACTAACAGCAACCAGAAGCCCAAACTGGCTGCGGAGGATCAGCTCCTGTGAAGATGTACCGCCTTGGAAACCCGCGGGGACGATTCTACTCTGTCCTGAAAGGTGGCTAGGAATAACAGACTAGGTGACAATGAGTTTGGGTTTGGGAGTTTCGGAAAAGTTGGGGGGAAAAATTTTTTCCCCCCAGAAACTAGATAAAACTCCTTTTGAACACTGCTGACTTTTACAGGTCAGAATTCCTAGACGTTTGACCCCGATACAGCATCAGGTAGTGTATCTAACTGTTAAATACTCTGAAATATGAGTATGTTGTGGCTAAGAGGAGAAAAAGTAGAATAAGAAGCCAGGAGCTTACTGCTGTGACTATAACTTCGCCTCCATCTAACTGGGTGTCCTAGAGACAGTGCGATAACCTGTCTGGTTTGGTGAAAAAGAGGGAATTGGATCCTAGATTGGCTTCAGGGATCCCTGGTAGCCCTTGAGTGCTTTGCGAATATGAACTCAGCCCTGGGCCTCTGATGCGGTCTCTCTCTCTTAGTGTGGCCTCCACCCTCAAGGTGCTTTCTAATCATTTGCAAAAGAATCTTATCTTCCCAGAGGATTTGTTTTCTTTTACATTCATTGCAGCTGCAGATATTTCTATGTGTTTTCTCCACGTTCTACACGGACCCACAGACGCATCTGTGCCCTGTTGGCTCCTAATGAGAAGACAAGGCTTAGCTGGGTTTGGAAAGGCTTCTGTGCTCGGGTTTTCTGTGCCTTCACTGCCCTCTGCTGCCCACAGAGAAGACTGGATTTGGAAAACCTAGTCTTTATCTGATTGGCGAAAGGCCAGCCTTTCGTTTATGGTCATGATTATTCATGTTTGCTGGCATCTTCCGAGTGTAACACTAGCTGTCTTGGAAAATCCCCCCGGTGATGTAGCTAATGGACTGAAACCAAAGAAGCACGGTGTTCTGGTGAGTCAGGATTTTCTACGCTCCTGGGGGTTTTATTAAGGGCTGGGTGTTCGTTCTACTGGGTCACTGAAAAATGGGAGAGTGTTGTTTTCGTGGGAAGTTGACAGCGTGAGTTCATTTGCTCCCCATAGAAGATGGATTATTTTTAAAACATGAAAACGAGGACATGCAGCACAAAAGTGGCCTTAGGGGAGAACCCCACTTCTTTAAAAGGGGCATGAAGCCAGTAGCACTGAACGGCTTTTGTAGAAGTTCTTGAATGGGAACTTAAATGGCTGTGGAAACCTTCGCCCAAACCACAATTAAGTATTTTTCAAACCTGCGGACTCAGGACCATAGTCTTGAAAGCCACCAAAGTCAAGTAGCATAACATAGTTAGAGTTCACAGAGACAATTGCTATATCCTACTTTGATGTGTAGTAAGTTAATCATCGTAAGTGAAAACAATAATCTCTCCCGATCCAGATGAAACGCAATACAGGAAAACAATTAGTCCAGTGGGTTAATGGATGCATCAGGGGTCTCCAGGTCTTGAAGACCAGAAGAATTAGATGGTTCCTGCCTGCCATTGCCATCTGCTCTGAAAAGGATCCTATCAGAATGTCTCAGATAAAGTGGGGGGGAAATGTGGGACAGGACTCCAAATTATGAAAGACGCCAGGCTTATTGTTTTGGTAGAGATTGATGGGGTCCCGAAGTCTCTGGCCATCATCCTCCATCAGGTCTGAAACGAAACTCAGTTATTATAATATTAGAATAATCAATCACTGAACCCAAGGCCAGAGGCTTAGGAAAGAAGGAACAAGGGAAACCGAAACCGTGTGAGAAGGGAGAGCAGCAATGATGTATTGAGGGATTGAAATGGATGAGTTGAGACAAAATGTGTACACATCACTGAATGTAAAACCGACGAGCTGCTCTGTAAATCTTGACCTAAAATCCAATAGAAATTTTCAAAAAGTAAAATAAAATTATATGGGTGATGTGTAATGGAAATGCTGCATCTTCTATTGTTGTGTATATTTAAAAGTTGGAGGTTTAGCATAAGAAAAAGATAAGGTGTGCTGAAATTCAGGGCTATCTTCATCAGTTTCAAACGAACAGAATTAGGCACTATTTCTGGCCATTCTCTAGGGCTTGTGTTTAGAAATACCCATGAGAGCTGGAACTCAGTGGACCTGTGTCCAAACTGACCTGATGGCAATGAATGTGTTCTTTTTTGGCAACTTTTTGACCCATGGCAGGGAACAGTCTTATATTTTATTTTCAGTCCCTATTAGTGAATAAAATTTGTACTCTCTTCTCTGACAAGTTTCTGCTTTACATAGTATGAAGCTGACCTGAGGGGAAGGCATATCTGACGTCCTTTGGCTTCCCTAATTCCACAAGTCAATGGCTAGGCATGCCTCTAGCTTTTGTTCCCTATTCAGACACAACCTTTCCTCTCGCACTCTTAACTTTCAGCTGCGTTCAATAAAACACGGAATTTAGAGATGAAATGCCCGATTAAGGGAGTTTACTAGGGAAGTTACCCCCTCACGACTCACACCATGGAGTGAGGACAGCTCACAGTGGCCCGATACGACAGTGGAGAACTGCCTCTGTGAGTTTCAGTGACTGTAACTCTTTACAGGAGTAGAAAGCCTCATCTTCTCCCATGGAGTAGCTGTTGGTTCCAAACTCCTGAAATTGTCATAAGCAGTCCAACTCATAACCACTATGCCAACCAGGCCCCTTTCTAGGGAAGCTATTAGCAGCTAAAAACAGGCCAGTGACTAACTGTGGAATAGACCATCAATTTCTTATATGCAAATTCTGTTTGAAACTGAAGAAAAGTAAAACAAGTCCAAAAGAGTCAAAATATGACCTTGAGTCTATCCCACCTGCATATCAAGAACATCTCAAGAACACACTGATGTTCTGAACACTAATACATCATAGACAAGAACTGTGGGAGGACATCGGGAACAACAGACACGAAGAAAGCAAAAGTCAATGAGAAAAGAGGAAAGAAAAGATCAAGTTGGCTGTCAGAAGAGGCTATGAAACTTGTACTTCATCATAGAGGTGCTAAGGGAAATGGACAGAAGTGATGAAGTCAAAGAGTTTTAAAAAAAATTTTCAAAGGACAGCTAGAGAAGACCAAATAAAGTATTATAATGAAATATGTAGAAACATAGAGTTAGGGGAAAAAAACAGAGGTATAGCATAAGCTGAAAGATCTAAAAAGTAATTCAAGATTTGGGTGACAAAGCAGAAAGATCGAATGGGCAAAATATTGAATGATGCAGGAAACATCAAAAGAAGATAGGAGGAATCCACAGAATCATTGTACCCAAAAGAGCTAGCAGAAATTCAATCATTCCAGGAGGTAGCATTTGATGAAGAATCAATAGTACTGAAGGAAGTTGAGATAGTTAAGGTTTATTGTGCCAACCTGACTGATAAACACTTGTGGGGTTAATTGAAGGGCGAGGAGATAAAGGGCTGGGTGAGCCTAACCTTTCTAGTTCTTGGGTCTCTTGCTCTCTGATGGTCAGACCAGGGTGCAGCTGCCTTAGCCTGCTTCCTTTGAGACATCCTTTAGGGGAAGCCACATGGACCTGCCCTGATGCAGCCCTGGCTGCTGGAGAAGCTGCATGGAGACTCCTGCCAGTGCTGAGATGCTTATACCACCACTGAATTCAAAGACTTTCTACCCACTGGCCTGTGATCCTCCTGCATTTGTCATCATTGTGTGTGTTTTGTGAGTTTGAGAAGGGCTTTGTAGATTGTTATTGGACATATGGGCTAAATCGGACTTACGGGCTTAGACTGGGTTGGGATGCTTTCTGAATGTACACTTACCCTATATATAAAACTTTTTCTTATACATATATGAGTTTCTGTGGATTTGTTTCTCTAGTTTACCTAGACTAACACAGAAATTCAAGCTGCATAGAAAGCATTAACCAAGAACAAGTCTCCAGAACTGATGGAATACCAATTGAAATGTTTCAACAACTGATGAACCACTGAAAGTACTCACCCACCCAGTCCAAGAAATTTGGAAGACAGCCACTTAGCCAATTGACTGGAAAAGAACCATGTTGGTACACGTTCCCAAAAGAGGTGACCCAACAGAATGTGGAAATTATTGAACAATCGTTATCTTTAATATCACATGCAAGTAAAATTTTATTGAACACCATCAACAGAGGTGGCAGCAGATCATCAACAGGGAGCTGTCAGAAATTAAGACTAGATTTAGAAAAGGATGTGGAATAAGTCCTATCATTCTTGATGTCAGATGAATCCTGGCTGAAAGCAGAAAATTCTAGAAAGGTGTCTACTTCTGTTTCATTGACCGTGCTGCAGTATTTAAGTCTATAGATCTTAACAAACTATGAATAGTATTGAGGAAAATGGGAATTCCAGGACACTTCTTTGTGTTCATGTGGAAATTGCACATGGCCCAAGAAGCAATCATTTGAACAGAACAAGGGAATACTGACTGCATGAATTAAAGCTAAGAAAGGTGTGTGTCACAGTTGTATCCTTTCACCATTCTTCTACATTCTGTATGCTGAGCAAATAATCCAGAGAAGCTAGACGAGACGCAGGAGAATGCAGCGAGAATCCTGAGAATCCTGAGATTGGAGGGACATATGAACAAACTGAGATATACGGCTGACACAATGCTGCTTGCTGAAAGGGAGGCGTACTTGAAGTATTGGCAATGAAGAGAAGGAGTGCAGACTTTAATGTGGATTACTACTCTATTTAAAGGAGAAAAAAACACCCTCAATTGGACCAGTGGGCACTATCATGATAAATGGAGAAAAGCTCAAAGTTGTCTGGGATTTCATCTTGTTTGGATCCACTATCAATCATCATGTAAGCAGCAGTCAAGAGATCAAATGGCACACTGCTTTGGGTATATCTGCTTCACAAGATCTCTTTCAAGTGTTAAGGAGCAAGGTTGTTACTTGAAGGCTGCTCCAAGGCATGATATTTTCAATCACCTCATATGCATGCGAGCGTTGGGAATGAATGATGAAGACTAAAAAAGAATAGGTGCACTTGGACATGATACTGGCAAAAAGTATTGGAAGTACTATGGACGGCCAAAAGAAGAAGAACAGCAGCAATGAGTGTTTGGGAAAGAATAACCATAATGCTCCTTAGTAGCAAGGATGGGAGGACTTCACCTCACATATTTTGGACATGCTCCAAGGAGAGGTGGGGCCCTGGAAAAGGACATCACGTTTGGTAAAGTCGAAGGTCGTCAAAGAAGGAGAAGAGCTAGATTGGCATAGTGGCTGCAACCATGGGTTCTAACAAAATAACCCTGGCGACACTAGAATAGGGCCAGGCGGTGTTTCGTTCTGCTGTATGGAGGGTCACCGGAAGTTGAAACTGGCTCGATGGCACCTGACAGCAGCAACAACATTAAAAAAAAAATCACAGCACAAATCAGGATCAGTAAACAGCCAGGACACAGTCAGTGGCCCACAGCAGTGCCTCTTCTCAGTCAGCAACCGAGTCTCCTTCTCTGGTCCTCACACTTTCAGCCATGTGATCCCTTGGTCCAGAGGCCAGCCCCTGCTCTGTATCACAGTCTCATCATCTTGACGCTGCTCTTCTCATCTGTTTCATCTTCTCCTAGCCTTGGCCTTTGGTCTCAGTCTGGCTCCTGTGCTCTGGCCCATGGTCTTTGTGCCTCTGCTGCTTCTGATCTCAGGCTCCACCAATTCAGACAGGTCTCCAGTGTACTCCACTGGTGACTCTTCCAATAGCCCTGAAATCTGTCTCTGTGTACTTCCAAGAGGGCTCTTACACACAGAGGGATGGCTTTCGTGGAAGTTTGTCTTTCGGCAGGCCATAAGCCCAAGGAAACTAAAGCTGGTGAATTGGTTTACATCCTCTGCTAAGGTACATCCTCTATTTAAGTCCACTTTAGTTCTGACCATCACAAAACACATCACATCTCACACAGGTTCTGGCTTTCAAAGATTTATTAGCAAAAATAATAACCAACTTTTAGGATGGACCCTGCTAGAGAGGTGCTTGTAGTTTGCACTCTTCATCCTTTTAGACAAACCTATACCTGATATCTGCTTTACTACTAAATTATAAATTACCAACAGATTTTGTTCACTGAGCTATTGACCAGACACAAACATATGGATAAATTAACTGCATTCTTGTCCTTAGGTTTTACTGAGAAATTTCCAAGGTTTGTCACTGAATAGCCCATTGGTTTCATTGTTTCTAATAAAGATCAACAACATTGTCACTAGCGCATATTTTGTGCCTTAGTCTTCCTCAATATTCATTAAAGTAAACATATTTGGACTTGTGTCCCTCTTATTATTACCTGTGGTAGTTACATAATCTGATGTCAACTTGCAAAGCAGTGGAGTCTAGCCTGTCAGTCAGGTTGCAGCTTGACCACATTTTGAGGCTCCAAGGAGATGAATAGCTCACTGGAGGTCACATACACACAGAATCTCTGCTTCATCTTCCTGATGACAAGCCGCATGGAGATAAGCTGATGCAACCAGAGGCCCGGAGCTGGAGGAGCCACATGGAGACCCAAGCCGGTGCTGAGATGTTTCCACCACTACTGGATCCATGAGACTTTCCACCCACTGACTTGTGATCTTGCTGCATTCAGCGCATTACATGTGTTGTGTGAGTCTAAAGAGGAATTTAAGAATTTATTAACTGGTATAGGACATATGGGCTAATATCAGACTTAAGGACTTGATCTGGACTGGGCTGGGATGTTTGCTCAATATAAAATTGCTCTTTCATTTAAAGCTCTTTCTTATACACATATGGGTGTCTATGAATTGGTTTCTCTAGTCAAGCCAGACTAACACATTATGGTATCTTGAGAGTGGAGTCCTAGAGAAACAAATCATGAAGATGGAGAGTGGATGCTTGTTTGACCTCTGTCTCATGGTAGTTTTTCTTCTTTGGCCAGCCGGAGGTCAGAGATGGCCATGCAGTTTAGTAGTTTGTTTTTTGGAAAGAATATAGGAACTTAAAGTTTTGAATCTTTTGTTTGGCTATTCCTCTTTGAAATGGTGAAAATGAATGTGATTAATATACTTTGAGCTCAGGGGTGAAATCACCATTTGAATTTCTCAGAGACCATGCTGCTTAGTGAAAATGGCTGACAGAAGATCAAAATGGCTGGCAAAATGCCTGGCCATGTTTTGAGGCAACGCAGCCAAAGGCCCAAGGCCATACTTTGTATCAATTGAATAGCTTAGATAAGGATTAAGATAAGTTAGATAAGGATTGAACTTGACTGTTTTAAAAATGGAGTTTAGGATCTAATTCTACTTTGTTTATCCTGATTTCTTCTGCTTGTTGATATAATAATTGATAGAAATGATTACTGGGAAGTATGAAATTAGAGAGCTTGTAAGCCCACTTGTCTTCACCATTAACATTGGGTTGTTAAATGGGTTAGGGCACACTTGTAAAGAAGACTCTGAAAAGATAAGCCCCAGCCAGTGTATTGAGTGCTCAGGGCATTGGAAGGTGAAGAGACTTGTCTAGGGGGCTTTTGACAGACTGAAGGGAAAAAAGGGGGGAGGATTCTAAATTAAAAAATTTTGAACTAGTGGTTTTTGTCAGAAGCTGGAAAAAATTTGGAACCACAGAGAAACTCTCCCTTCGAGGACTGAACGTTAAAGGGAGGCTGTGGCATCCTAAAATGCTTGCTAGGTGACCACCTGGATCCACTTGTTGAGTGGAAGTGAGAGAATTGCAGCAATGAAGAGATGGGGTGAGTATAGCCACTGACACCCGTGGACCTGGGTCACAGGGACTAGAGAAGATGATAGTGGATTGACTGGTCTAAAGATCATGGACTAGCACAAGGGGGCTAGGCTTCTTGCGAATTTGTGATGGAGCCCATGGCATAATGGCAAGGCAGCCAATGGGCACCTTGGTGAGTCTAAGTGAGGCAGCCCACATTCAGTTGACCAGAACCTGACCAGATGATGATACGATTTTTTGAGCCTATGAGCTGATGCATATTGCTGCTGTCTTTATGGGTGGCCTGTCATGATTTGAATTTTCTTACGGATGGAGACTCACAAGGTTCCCACTGGAATGAAGGTTCTTCACGTCAAAGACCATGGTTGCCACCTCAGAACACTGGGTTGATATAAATTGGCAGAATAGAAACTGGATACCCAAAATTGGGGGTATGAAGTAGTTGGCTTACAAACTTTCATTGGTGGGAGGATATATTCATAGGATTCTAGGATTAAGGTATAGGTGTTCATTTAACAGCAGTTGTGAAGTACAGAATATTATGTTTAAATGAGGATGGCATATATTTAATTGTATGCTTTTTAGTTTTATCCTGTTATGTACAGATATGGTTATATTATTGTTTTGTTAAAAATTATATCTGACTGAAAAATTGTGTAAAAGTGTCTATTTGTGGTAGTTAGATAATTTGGTGTCAATTTGCAAAGGGGTGGTATGTTAGTCTGGGTAGAGTAGAGAAACAAATTTATAGATACTCATATGTGTATAAGAAAGAGCTGTATATACAAGAGCAACTGAATATTGAGAAAACATCCCAACCCAGTCCAGATCAAGTCCATAAATCCTATATTAGCCCCAAAGTCCAATACCAATCTGTAAATTCCTCTTCAGACTGATGTAACACATGCAACGATGCTGAGTGCAGGAAGATCACAGGCCCATGGGTGGAAGTCTTAGGGATCCAGTGGAAGTGGAAGCATCTCAGTGCTGGCGGGGGTCTCCACATGGTTCTTTCAGCTCCCAGGGCTCTGGCTGTATCAGTATAGCTCAATCTGTCTTGTTGTCAGTAATGTCTCCAAAGGAGTGTGCCTGTGTCAGGCTAGACCGATGTTCCATAGGTTTTCACAAGTAGATTGCCAGCCCTCTCTCTAAAGTCTTCCTGGGTGCGCTCAGGCAGCAGCAAAGCACATTAACCTTTTGCACTATCAGTAAGTCCAATTAACGGGGAAGTGGATTGTTTAGAGTAGATATCTTTATTTACACCAGGGAATTATCAAGCGATTAAAAGGCAAAAAGTAATTAAAGCAGATAAAAGTAAAATTAAGAAAATAAAATAATTTATTAAAAAGCAAAATTAAGAAGCAAAAGGTAATGTGTTAGTCCAGGTTGACTAGAGAAACCAATTCATAGACACTCATGTGTAGAAGAAAGAGCTTTATATAAAAGAGCAGTTTTATATTGAGAAAATATCCCAGAACAAGTCAATAAGTCTGATATTAGTCCATATGCCTATTACCAGTCTCTAAATTCCTCTTTAGACTCACACAGCACATGTAATGATGCTGAATATAGGAAGATCACAGGCCAGCGAGTGTAACTAACACCTGCAGTAGTTACATAATCTGTTGTCAATTTGAGACTTCACAGTGAAGGGTGGAGTTTAGCCTGTCAATCAAGCCACAGCCTGACACACATGGGGTCACTATGAGACAGAATCAACCTGACTTGATGGCAGTTGGTTCTTTGGGTGCCTTCCTACTGCAAATCCAAAGGGGTTTCAAAAATTACATAGAAACAGTCCATTATCTTTTCATTCCATTTTCTCAGGAATTTTTTGAAGCTCCCTCACATACTTCTAAATATAAGGATACATATACTTCCAAATCCTGATGACCTGCTTTTATTATGAGATATCTAGAGGAGTTTTAATAGAAAACATCCTGTAATATTCAGTTACTGCTAAAACAGAGGACTACCAATCCCACACTGCAGAACCACAGTGAGTGTCTTTAGTGAGTGACTTTGACGTTTACCTGGTTCAGAGCTAATATATCTATTTAGCAAGTCAGCCTGTTTAGTCACCAACAATGTGTTTTGAGAAGATAAGAAATGCACACGAAATTTTGCTGGAAGCCCTGGAATACCACATGAAAAAGAAATAAGGAACTTTCTTGCTCAATGTTAAATGCTTTGATAAAATTTGTCATTTTTATATGTTTAAGGTAGGCATTTAGTTATATTTGTTTCAATTTTTTTTCCAGAAAAATAATTGAAGTCAGATCACATGTTATTTAACTCTAGGGGCCCTTGAATGCTTTTCCATTGGAGTCCTGAATAGAAATCCCAAACTTCTGAGACCCTTTCCTTAGATCAGCGGTTCTCAACCTGTGGGTCATGACCCCTTTGGGGGTCAAATGACCCTTTCACAGGGGTCACCCGATTCATAATAGTAGCAAAATGACAGCTATGAAGTAGCAATGAAAATAACTTTGGTTTGCTAACCACAAGGTCAGCAGTTTTAAAGGACCAGAGAGAGATTAGGCTTTCTGCTCTCGTGAAGATCTGCATTTTCAGAAACCCACAGGGCCATTTCTACCCTGTCCTTCAGAGGGAGCTCTGAGTCAGAACTGACTCAATGATAGTATGCTTTCTATATTCCATGAGCACTTAATGTGAATTCCAGTAACACGTATCCTTGACCACTGGATTTCTCTGTTTACCATGATGTTGCTTGTTGGTTCAGTTTTGAAGATTTTGTTTCTTTATGCCGCGATGTAATCCACACTGAAGCCTTTAGTCTTTGCTCCTCATTAATAAATCCTCTAAACCTCAGGTTGATAATGAGTCTTCTAAACGTGACGCCACCACCTCCTTCATATAGTACAACCTCAACCACTACTTCCGCTGCAGACAGATTGAATAAATATGGTAAATGGATACAACTCTGAGTGTAAGCTAGATTGCATCCCCTTGTTTTGTTCCAAAAAAAACTGCCTTCTAGTCAATGCCTGATTTCTACTGGAGTGCAATGAAGTGTTATAGAACTCCCACTCTTTGAAGCATGTTCATATCCACACAGTTGAATGCTTTTATATAGTGAATGGAATGCTGGTATTCTTCACTTTCAGTCAAGATCCTTGTTATATCAAATAAGTGAGGTGAATGAGGATGGGGTAATCCCTGTTAATCCCTGTGCATGTCAGTTTGGCTAACAGTTATAAAAATTTCCCTTCATCAAATGTAAACATGCTTCTTGCCAAGTACTTTCCATTTAATTTGTGTTTTATGTTTTTCTTTGGAAATTTAATCCATGTGTGCTGAGTTATTTTCTGAACTTTGAATACTATTGGGAAAATGCCACTTCATATTCAGGGAGTTCACCCCCCACCCCCACCCCTACCCCCAAATAAAACCAACATAAACATCCACAATTTTTCTTTTCTTTATAAATAATATGTTGCCGCATTTTGGTGAAAGTCTACACAGTGAATCAGATTCCCATCGAGTTCTATGTAAGTTCAGTGACATTAGCTAGATTTTTCACAGCGTGTCAGCATTCCCAGTAATAGTGTTTGGTTGCTTCATTTCTGATATTCTAGTTTCCCTGGCCCCTCGCTTGCCTTTTCATCTTTGTGTTAGAGTCACTGTTAACCTTCTGGCTTCTTACTGTGATGGTTTTTAAACTGAGTCCTCTACTTAATGGTAACATACTTTATTTTGTGGGCCAATCGGATATTTTGCTCTCAAGTAGTCTTAGGGGACAGCTTCCATTCTGGGTTTAAAGAGTCGAGTCTAAAGGAAATTTCCTCTTTCCTCTGGTCAAAGAGAATTGGCACTTTCTAAGAATATGAGTTCTGTGCTGCGTTCCCCATTCTAACTGGGTCCCCCTTCTATGGCACTGACCAAAATGGTTGTCGTGGCAGCGGCAGCGGTTAGCTCTGAACTCAAGTCTTCCTTCATTTTTGATTTAACATAAATTTCATATTATTTTAGCACCAGGGCTGAAAAGAATTCAGGTTTGATCCCAAAGGCCCATAGAAGTTCTATGGGCTACACAACATACAAACTAGAAGCACACTGAACTAAGCAATCTGCCATCAGTAAAACATTTTTTAATGGTTCCATACCACATTATTTTAAGATATTTCTTCAGCTCTTGGGAGGTCAGGGGTTACTGTGCCCCTCTTTCAGCTTACTGCGCTGGAAAAGAAAAAACAACTTGCTTATCTTGGTCATATGATGTGCAGTTTGGATAGATTATTAGAGAGTGAGATTTAAACATTTCTTCGAGTTAAACTCAGATTATTACTACATTTGATTGAGGGAAAGAGGCATTACCACAGCAAGAGATATTTCTGCTTGTTTACCTGATGAGGGTAATGCTTGTGCCCAAATGCTTGAGACCGCCATAAGTACTGTATATACTCGGGTATAAGCCAAGTTTTTCAGCACATTTTTGATGCAGTTTTTGTGGTAAAATAGGTGCCTCGGCTGATATTCGGGTCGGCTTATAATTGAGTGTATAGGTAAGCGACATCTATAGATTTTTTGGTGGAATGACCTGGAAATGTAGGCTTTGCATTATGAAAATCCTCATGCCCTAGAGATTCCATACTTTGTTCCGGTAGTGGCTGTTCTTAGAGGCAAGTTATTTGACAGATATTTCTGATAAATAGTTTTATGACAATTTAGTTCATCCTTGAGTCCCTTGCTCATCCTTGGCCAATGGCCCAGCAGGGCCAAGTCCCAGGAGTCTTCATAAATATTTGGACTTCTTGCCAGAATATGTTCAAGTTCCCTCACAGTTCACTCATCCACATTTCTGATTTCAACTCCTATGTCAGTCCTAAACTGTTAGTGCTGACCGCCCATTTGCTGTCCACTCTCGTGTCAACAAGTTAACTGATTTCAGCATTTGGATACTTAATACCAACATCCTCAACTATAATTGGTGTGATTTTGGAACATCTTGGAGAGAGGGCTTGGAATTTCAGATTCTTTTCCTAAAATAGTGATTTCTCCTTTCTCTAGTCTTGCTTCTATAATTGACATCCCCATTGTGATGATCACTGTGGGGTCAGTTGGATGCCTTGCTGTGACACTGTAGCCATTTCTTCTTTTCTACACATCCCACCAGTGAGAGTTGGAGAGGGGTTCAGAGATATGCATCACACTGATGACGTATTTGCTTCTTGCCTGAAATTGCGTCAATGATTTCCTTCTAATGTGTTATTGCAGAGAAGCTCATTCAAGCTCTCCACCCATCATTTGCACAACTTTAATGGCTTCTTAGTTTCTCTGTCTTTAGACTTCTCCCCTCGAGTGACGAATCTCCCAGAATGCTGAAGGCCAATAATAATCTCTCATCACGACTGAATGATATCCATGCATCTCATCCTGGCATTTGAAATTGTTTGCATATGCGTCCACTACCCTAACCTGACTTTACAGTCAACGGCCTATCACCCACAACCTCTTACCCTTGCGTGGTCAGTTTCCACACCGTCCTCTTTTCCACCACTCTCCTGCCCTCTCTGTATCACTGGTCACAGCTTGCCTCATTATAAGGGACAAAGGAGATGGGGAGAGACCTCCATAGAGGTCTTTTGGGAGATAGATGCTCCTATCTATCCAGTTCTAGGGAAGAGCACTAGTAGAAGAATTGAAGATCAGCATGAGAATGGAAAATTGGGAGAGTTTTGGCAACAGGATTCTCTTAGAAAAAGAGTGGGGGCAGACTAATACACAGATGACAAATAGAGATTAAGGATCCAAGAAATCTTTCCTGAATTTGGAATGGAACCCCTCAGATGTTGGCTTAGAACAGCATTCCCTCTTATTTATTACTCTCTGATTGGTCTGCACGGTCAGTCGACAGTTTGAAACCACCAGCTGCTCCCAGGCTTTCTACTCCTTTAAACAGTCTCTGAAACCCACAGGGGGTCGCTATGAGTCAACATGGTCTTGATGGCTGTGAGTTTGGTTTGGCTTGGCTGATTGGTATGTTTCTCTGTCCTATTTTCAGTGACCTACCCTTCTAGCACCTAAATCTTCCATGCGGCCATCCTGAGTCCCTACCCAACACCCATATAAAAGAATGGCCTTATGCTCTCTCCAGCTTGGACCATGCCCCAAAGCACACACACCATCCTTGTTAGCATTTGGCTTATGGACAACGAGGTTCAAGACCACTCACAGTCCATCCACCAGAGCCCTCCCACTAACCATGCACCCAGGAATCACCAGCAGGGGCCACATGATCTGACCCACCAACTTCCCTGAGCCTAGTTTTCCAGCAAGCAGTCTATCTAAAGAACATCGGAGTTCACGGAACCTCTCCTTGTGACAGAGGTAGGCTAACAGGTGGGGAGGGGCAGGATAAAGTTGGAATCTTAGAAGTCTAAGGGGTCAGGGAACCAGGTGCTCCCAATTCGAGAACTGTCGGGTGTGTGCTTCGTAAGTTGCAGCCTGGGCCTTCCTTCTTGCGGGGACTATAGAACCTTAGTGAGCCACCCTCTCTCTTCCTCCCTTTCCCCACCACCCACCGACACGTTAGTATTGCAGAGCCAAAGGGACTCGGTTTGGGTAGAACTGTTTGGGCTTGCAAAATAACACAGCAATCTCTCATTTCCCTTAAAAGTTAAGAAGAGGAGAACTCCAATGAGTGCCCTCATCAGCAGTGAGAGTATCCATCCCTATCACAACAGAATGGAACCTTAGAAGATGCATAGACTCCCAATAACCCAGTGCTTTCAAATTCCAGCAAATCAGATGAATGAAACAGGGCTTGCTCTGGAGAGATAAGGGAGGGAAGAACAGAGCCTGGCTCCTGGAGGCCCACTGTGGCCTCTGAGGCACATCTTTCCACCTTACAGTAGCTAAACCACTGATCTGTGCCAAAGGGTGGCTTATGCAAATGTGATGAAGTGACTCTTAAGTCACACAGTCAATCTGAAGCAGACCTGATCCTAATTCCCAAATTTCTTTTTTTTTCTTTTAAAAATCATTTTACTGGGGGCTTGTACAACTCTTGTCACAGTCCATACACCCATCCATTGTGTCAAGCACCATTTGTCTATTTGTTGCCATCATCATTCTCAAAACATTTGCTTTCGACTTGAGCCCTCAGTATCAGCTCCTCATTTCACCCCCATCCCCGCCCCAAATTTCTAAGCATAGCATCTTTCCCAGGACTTTTCCCAACCCAATTCTATGCCATCATTACGGATAACCTCTGAAGAACTTATTTCTACTCATTGTTGTTGTTGTTCTTGTTGTTTGGGGCCATGAAGCTGGTCCTGACCCATATCAACCTTATGCACAACAGAAGAAAACACCGCACAGTCCTGCGCCATCCTCACTATGCTCCCTAGACCGAGCCATGGATGCAGCCTCTGTGTCCCTCTATCTCGTCGATGGCCTTCTTTTTGTGCCACCCCTCCACTGTACCAATCACGATGTCCTTCTCCAGGGACTGGCCTCTCCTGACAACACAACCAAAGTATTAAGATGAAATCTTGCCATCCTTGCTTCTTTCTTTCTTCTTCTTGTTTTTTTTAATCATTTTATTTGGGGTTCATACAACTCATCACAATCCACACATACATTCATTGTGTGTCAGGTACATTTGTACATTTGTTGACATCTTCATTCTCAAAATATTTGCTTTCTGCTCGAGCTCTTGGTATCAGCTCCTCATTTTTACCCTCCATCCTCTTCCCCCTCCCTCATGAACCCTTGATAATTTATAAATTATTATTATTTTGTCATATCTTATACAGCCTGATGTCTCCCTTCACCTACTTTCTGTTGTCCATCCCCCAGAGAGGTTATATGTAGATCCTTGTAATCGGTTCTCCCTTTCCACCCCACCCTGCCTCCACCTTTCCGGTATCGCCACTCTCACCACTGGTCCTGAGGGGTTCATCTGTCCTGGATTCCCTGTGTTTCCAGTTCCTATCTGTACCACTGTACATCCTCTGGTCTAGCCGGATTTTTAAGGTAGAATTGGCTGTACTTCTTCCAGGACAGAGCGGTTTGTCCTTTTAGGAGTCCATGGTACCTTCAATATCCATCTCCAGCGCCATAATTCATATGCACTATTCCTTTGTTGATCTTCCTTGTTCCAGGTCCAACTTTCACATGCATATGACTAGCATTAAACTAGTCCAATTCATCATTGGGCTCCAAAGCTTTTAATGAGAAGAAGATTTCTGTTTAACTGAAATCACCCAAAGTGCCAGAACACAATACAACTAAGCGCACAGAGCAGACAGCACAGGGGTGCCTGCGTTCCAGGATGGGTTGCTCGCCTTTCTGGGTCACCAATCAGCCCTGCAGTAGGCAGGCTGCGCTAGCAGTGCACAAAACAACCCAGCACAATCCTAACCCTTCTCATCCCTTTGATGGGGAAGCATCTCCATTTATCCGTAAACAGCCAGGAAAGAACATCATGGCATGAGAGGTTCTTGATGGTGGTCAATGAGAGCAGAACCCCCACAGAGCTACAATTTGAAGGCATTCACATCCGCAGTCCTTGTGCTTAATGTAATCGCCATCAGTGCTAGCCTCCCTTTTGAAAATCTTGGCTACCCAGAGACGAGGGAAGAGCTGGCGATCTCTCCTGAATAGTGTTCCCAGACTACGGGGCAGGCTTCCTGTAGAGCTTAATGCCATGAATCTGATGAGTTGCTGCTCTGATGAAGTTGAGGGTTGGCCCCCAAGACATAAGGAAGTCAGTTTAACCCATACCCCATAGCCTGTCCTCTCGGCCACATACAGGCAGCCACTCTTTAATGAATGAGAACAAAGTTGATTGGTGCTCCTGTTTCATTTTTTACTCATGTATTTTGGGTCTGTCTTCCTTTCCCCTTTGTGCCACTGCAATATATCATAATTCATTTTAATCAGAAGGTGATGCTTATTTAAGTCAAACAGGTCAGGACAGAAACCCAATTTACATGGGGAAAAAATAGTTGGCTATTCTAGAACTAGACCACTTGAGGGCAGCATAGCTTTAGAAGCGTTTGTTTTAACCTTCTCTGTGGCCTGGCGAGGAACTGCTCTGTGGAGTTCTCATACACCTTACTGCAAGCCAGGGGATCAAATAAGAAATGATGAGGAAACCTTCCCGGGGCGTCATCTCTTTCAACCCCGCATCCCCACTTTAGGGGGGGGGGTATTAAAGGCATATTTTCAAATGCGTTTTTATGGTTTTCTTGTGTAACATTGATTACTTGAGACACGCATCTTGTAATCAATCACTTTTATGTAGAGAGCTTTACTTCATGAACTGGAAAGCTAAAATCAATCAATCAACCAATTAATCCAAAATTATATTTATTATATAAGTAAAAAAGCTTCATATATATATATTTATTCTACAATTAAGCCTGGTGGAGAAGATCATGGATATCTGAGGGAGCTTATCTTTTAATTCCATTTCCTCACCAACCGTTGTAGCTCCCTCATACTTTCAGGCCTGCATACCCAATTGGATCAAGCCTGGAGATGTAGTGGTACCAATGGGCTGCTCCCCTCAAGGTCAACAGTTCCAAACCATCAGCTGCACTGCAGGAGACAGATGCGACTTTTCCCTCCCATAAAGGGTTACAGTGTTGGAAACCCACGGGAGAAGTTTTGTCCTATAGGGTCACTCAAGAGTCAGGATTGACTTGATGGCAGTGTGGTTAGTTTGGTTTGTAAGCTCTTGTACTAAGCAGGAGAGCACCTTCTAGGTCTTTATGCCACATATGGGGTATAAATCGAGCCCTGGTGGTGTAGTGGTTACAGGCTGGGCTGCAATCTGCATGGTCAGCAGTTCCCAACAAGCAGCAGCTCTGCGGGAGAAAGACTGGGCTTTCTACTCCCATAAAGAGTTACAATCTTGAAAACCCACAGTAAGTCAACATTTACTTGATGACAGTAAGTGTTTTTTATTTTGAGGGCAAGGATAAACCAAGGGTGGGCAGGAAAAAATAAAAGGGAGGGGGAGGAGGCTTAGGAGAAATGGGGAGAGAGGGAGAAACAGATGCTTGTCTGTTCTTGGAGAATCAGTACTGACGTCCTCTAGGAAACGAATGTCCACATTGGCTCAAATCACAGGGTGAATACTACTTCTACTTCCATTCATTCCCAATAAATTGTTTGTTAATATCTTTTTGTACGTTGGGTACCAAACTAAACACATCACCATCTAGTCAATTCCAACTCAGAGTGACCCTACAGGACAGAGTTGACATGGCACCTGTGGGTCTCTGAGACTTCGCCAGAGTCCTTCTCCCATGGAGCAGCTGATGGTTTTGAACTGCTAACCTTTCAGTTAATGACCCAAGGCATAACCCACTACACCACCAGGGATGCTTGTCAACCAATCACAATTGACCAGCCTCACACAGCCAGATACTCACTCCTATCCTATTCCATTCTCTCCAAACAAAGTCCAAATACCATAGGTAACTCACCTAGTTTCTTAAAGTGCCATGGTACAACTAAAGGTGTATTGCTGAATGCTTGGTCTTTCAAACATGCCAGAAGCTCTTAGGAAGACAAGTTTGGTAGTCTGCTTCTGAGATAGTTAAAGTTTATTGTGCCAACCTGGCCGATAAACACATGTGGGGTTAATTAAAGGGCTGAGAGATAAATGTATTGGTGAGCCTCCCCTTTCTAGTTCTTGGGTCTCTTGCTTTGTGATGGTCAGACTAGGGTACAGCTGCCTTAGCCACTTCTCTGCTTCAGTTGTCAAGGCTCACTTCCTGCAAGACATCCCTGAGGAGAAGCCACATGGACCTACCCCAATGTAGCCTTAGGTGCTGGAGCAACCGTGTGGATACTCCTGCCAGCGCTGAGATGCTTACATGTTCACTGATTCTGCTTTCCTCCTCCAGTCAGCATCATTGAGTGTGTTTTATGAGATGGAGGAGAACTTTGTGGATTGGTGTTGGACATATGGGTTAATGTTGGACTTGGGGGCTTGGGCAGTACTTGGTTGGGATGTTTTCTTGAGGTGCACTTACTCTTTATATAAAACTCTCTCTTATACATATGAGTTTCTGTAGATTTGTTTCTCTAATGTACCCAGACTCACACAGCTTCTGAAAGGTCAGCCTTCAAAATCCTTTGGAGCTGCTCTGCCCTGCACACGTAGGGTTGGAATCCACTCAGTGTCAACTAACAATGACAAAGTGGTGAGGGAATACTCTTCCATTCTCCTCTCTTCATTTCAGATTGTGCCTTGACTTATCCACCTGTCGTCTCTAGGGGCTTGTTTCCTCACACATGGCTCTAACTCCACCCTTAACTCTTTAACCTTTTATTTTTTTTCTTAATCATTTTATTGGGGGCTCGTACAACTCTTATCACAATCCATACATGCATCCATTATGCCAAGCACATTTTTTCATCTGTTGCCTTCATCATCGTCAGAACATTTGCTTTCTACTTGAGCCCCTGGTATCAGCTCCTCATTTTCCACCTCTCTTCCCTCTACTCCCTCCCTCATGAATCCTTGATAATTTAGAAAGTATTATTATTTTGTCATATCTTACACTGTCCGATGTCTCCCTTCACCTACTTTTCTGTTGTCCATCCCCCAGGGAGGAGGTTATATGTAGATTCTTATCATCAGTTCTCCCTTTCCACCCCACCCTCCCGATATTGCCACTCTCAGTACTGGTCCTGAAGGGACCATCTGTCCTGGATTCCCTGTGTTTCCAGTTCTTATCTGTACCAGTGTACATCCTCTGGTCTTGCCAGATTTGTAAGGTAGAATTGGGATCATGATAGTGGGGAGGGGGGGGGAAGCATTTAAGAACTAGAGGAAAGTTGTATGTTTCATCGTTGCTACACTGCACCCTGACTGGTTCGTCTCCTTGCCACGAAGGGGCATGTCCAGTTGCCTACAGATGGGTCTTGGATCCAGACTTTAACCTTTTTGCTTATATTAAAAAATCCTATATTAAAAAGTCCTTTCTCTACCAATTCCCCTTCCCAGATCCAAACCATTCACCGTTCCTTCACTGATCTTTAGTATTATACCGCCTCCACCACTTTTCAGAAACAACCCTTCCCAGCTCTGCTCCTCTGGACTTCATCGTGTGCTGATGGTGGCACCAGTAGGCCAGTTGCCCTCTGAATGCCTCCAACTTGAAGAGTCCCAAATTGTATATGCTTGGGGTATGAGGCCCAATGGTATCTTCACGCTGTCATTTAGTTTGTCATTGCTGGAAAGAAACAGAAGGCTTGACGATTTTTCCTTTAGGTCAGGCTTCTCTAAGGGTAGTCCTGGACCAGCTTCAACGGGGACACTCGGCATGTCTCTAAAAGTGCAGATTCCTAGTCTCCAGTGGACACCTACTGGGTCAGCATGTCTGTGACTGATCCTTGGCAACCTATAACTTAAACATCTGAAGCCATATTTGTGTAGGCTATAGTATCAAAATCACTGCTTTAATAAGCCATTTATGTAGCCATTCAGGAGAAAGGCTGTAGAGGTGGTGGATCCCTGCAGATTCTTCAGCCAGACCGTGTTTATTGGCTCATTGTTCCCCCATTTCTGCCAGTCTTTCAGCCTTGCTTCCCCAGCCTGGTCTGTCCAGCTGGCTGTGCATTGGGCTTCTGTAATGCAGCTTGCCCTCTGTGTCTCCTTTCAGGACACTGACAGCTGAGCTGCCAATCTCTCGGCAGAAGCCCATGCTGGCACTTTCTGAGTGGAGAGAGGAGCCTCCGACTTCAACAAGAATCTCATCTCTTGCTTTTTCCTTCCAGTCTTCTCTGTAATTGCTGCAGGCGAGTGATTATGTTCTGTGATGTAGACATGAAAATCCCGAGGCAAGCAAAGGTTGCGGCTTGCCTAAGCCCCTGCAATATTAATAGAATGAATGTCAAAGCCCTCGCATCCAACTTGGCATTCCCAGTGACCACTTTGTCCATCAGTAAGTCAATCAATTAATCAACAAGTATTTACCAAATGCCAAGTAGGCTTTCAGAAGTGTCTTGTTTAATATCTGCTGGCTGGGAGAAGTTCTGTGCAGAACTCAGCTCAGTGTCCTCATATTATCCCTGATCTAGGATCTAATTCTGTACCATGATGTCCATAGTTGGCTGCCCAGATGGCCATACCAGGTTTCTGAGCTATATTCCCATGAACACTGCTGTTAATTGATTCGCTAATCCTTAGTGAGGGACAGAGGAGCGAAAGGTAGGCCTTCAGTTAGCCCTACCATTGGGCCACCGGTACATGAAGCTTAGCTTGACGCTGTGCCTCTGACTCCGCTGTGTTTTCCTTGGACTTCCATCTGATTCGGAGTTAGCATTCATTCTGCAGGAGAGTCCATTATTCCTCTAAATAAATTATTGCCTGCACCAAGCCATTTAGACACAAAATCCCTCACCTTCAGCATCCATGAGCTTTGTTTTCAAAAATTGAAGAGGACTTTATTTTGGTATATTAAAATTTTTTTGAAAGGTATCCTATGATTCCCATACAGCTTTCTAAAAAAAAAAAAAAGATAAGATTTGAGCTATTCTAGGTCAGTGTGTCGTTCATTTTTACACAGCACAGCATTTTCCAGAGAGCCGATTTCCACTGGTTCCCTAAAACGGCACACTGGACACCATCACCATACAGGGTCCCCACCGAAACAACCCTGGTTACAACTTCTGGTGTCCCTCCACCCCCCACTCTGACCATTGAAAGTGACGAAAGTATGTTTAGTGTGTTTGAAAATGTTAACTCAAACTGGAATTTCTGTGCCGACAATCTAGGTGATGCACCTTCTAGGTTCCTCAGGGAAGGAAAATTCAGAATTCAACCATCATGAGTTACCAATAAGAAGTCAGCATGTGAACAAAACCAACACAGATAAAATCTGAACATCTCTGGCCATCTTCCTTTCTTTTTTTTGCCATCTTCCTTTCTTAGAGTCTGTTTATTGGCCAGGTTGGACGATAATTGAAGGGCAGTGAGATAAATGGCTCAGTGAGCCTCGCCTTTCTATTTCTCGGGTCTCTTGCTTTCGGATGGTGGGACCAGGGTGTAGCTGCCTTAGCCAGTTGCCTGCTTCATATGGCAAGGCTCACTTCCTGCAAGACATCCCTAAAGAGAAGCTACGTGGGCCTACCCTGATGCAGCCCTGGGTGGTGGAGCAGCCATGTGGAGATCCCTGCCAGTGCTGAGATGCTTACACATTCACTGGTTTAGCTTTCCTCCTGCAGTCAGCATCACTGCGTGTGTTTTGTGAGATGGAGGAGGACTTTGTGGATTGGTGTCGGACATATGGGTTAATGTTGGACTTGTGGGTTTGGGCAGTACTTGGTTGGGATGTTTTCTTGATGTACACTAACCATTTATATAAAACTCTCTCGTAGATGTGAGTTTCTGTGAATTTGTACCCAGACTAGTGCAGAGTCTATGTGGTTTTAATCATTGCCCCAAACTGGGCCTAATTGGCGTTTGCATGAGTGGTATGGAAAGGAAGCACCCTGGCTTGTTCCAGATGTGTGAGGTGACGATAGGCACCAGTGGCTGTCCTCACTCTTCTTCTGTCTCTGGATGGGTTTGGATTTACAACAAGTCCAAGCCATCCTGGAAGGCAGGGAGCGCCGTCATTCAGTGAGAACGATTGTGACCAGTGATTTCACCTCTGCACGACTCCACCGCTCGTTCAGGCTGACTGATGTGTGTGCTCTTCCTCTGTCCATCTCTCCTGAGTCTACAGTGGAGGCCCCGGCTGGGTCAGAGGAACCAGGAAACAGAATGTTATACTGCGTGCTATTGACATTGCCCCCGTAAGCTTCCAACAACTTCCCCTGTCCACTTCTCTTAATGGAACAGGAAAGTCCGGTGGATTTCTGTTGTCCATCTGTATGTACTGAAAATTGTATTAAGTACCTCACTCCGAAAAACTAACACAATGTTATGCTAAGAGAAAGTCTGCTTTTGAAATTTCATTATCCTCATCAGTGCAAATAAGTGGCACATAAATAAAATCTCTAAAGACAGGTCTTTTGGATACCTAAAGGGACACGAGGGAAAAAGTTCATTGACTCGGTCAAGTTTAGAAAGCAGGTTGAGAAAGTTGTATAATTAAAGAAGCCTTCTAGAGCTATATAATGTAGCACAGACAGCCCCATTCAAATGATATCAATAATTGGATAATATGAGTTTCATTCTTTAGAACATTGCATTAGTAATCTTCAATGTCACTTTCTCCACTTACTGTCATGCTTAACATGAAACACAATCACTGCTTTCCTCATTCTTTTCTTCACTCAGTACGAATGCATTTGAGTAGAGCGATCAGAACTAAATGGCTGTTCAGTATAACAGCAGTGCTATTTAGTTTTATATGTTGTCTTTATTTTTTAAACTCATATTTTTAGTCACCCACTCTATGATTAGGTTTTGCATGGCTTTTCTATACCCGTAGGTTTCCATACTTATTGGTCTGCCACCTCCTCGTCAAAAAAAACCCAAAACATTCACTCAGGGTTCCCTGGTAATTAAAAGCTTTTTCACGATGGTTCTTAAACCAGAATAATGTATAAATATCTCTTTTTCAGCACCCCCACCCTCACCCCCACCAGATCATCCCCTCATTCCAGCAAACCCCAGGGAGTGGTATTGTCCACTCTGGGAAACACTGCAATATCCTTTACAGAACCATGGAAGGTACATACTACTATCCCAACTCTGCAGAAACAAAACAGACTCGGAAAACTTCTGTAACATATGAATACCGAGCTCAGTGGGTACCGTATGACAAGTTTAATTCCCAATAAGTATTAGTTCTCATTCTGTTCCCCAAGGTCACACAGCTAATCAACAGGAGGAGTGGAGTTCAAGCTCAATGTAACAGCATGGTTTTACTACTACAGACACAGTGCCTTGATGTTCACACTCTGTTTCATGAGCAAAAAAGTGATTTTAATTCTACTTAGTCAACAGCTAGGAAATATGGCATAAATTATTTTTATCTGCCAACACCGCTAGCATTAATGTATGTGCATGTGTGTCTTCTTGTTTTTATTGTCTGTTTTGTTTTTCTTTTATGGTTTTCATATTGTACATTTGCATTTTTAACATAATAGAACTTTTACTTGAGAGTTTAGTTCTCCCTCCCCTTCCCTTCCCACACTGTCCCTGGAATTGAGGAGGTTTTACTGGGAGTGGGGGCGGGGTGCATGTTATTGTGAAATGAAGCAGCCAGGCTCCAGGGAAGAGCACGGGAACTTCCCTAAAAGCCGAGGTTCCTAGCAGGACCTTATACAGCAGGTTGAGTGAGAGTGAACTCTAAACAGACGACTTGTTTGACGCTACTGGGCAGGACATTTGTGCTCTGGTTTATCTCTAACTGAAGTTTTAGAAAACATAGCCGACATTTCTTTTAGAAGCACTCGAAAGATATAGCGATTCTGAAGAAAGCCTTTCAGACTTTGGACTTTTGCTTGCAAATTGAGGAAAATGAATGAATGCAACTTTCATTGGGGGGAAGGAGGGAGGCAATCTGTGTCACGATGAAGAATTCCAGGTGCAGTCATCTTGCCCCCCTCTACACCCAGGAGCACCAACATTAGCATGGTAAGGGTCTCATGCATGGCTCTGCCCCAGCACCATCA
Organism: Tenrec ecaudatus; assembly: GCF_050624435.1. NCBI lineage: Eukaryota > Metazoa > Chordata > Mammalia > Afrosoricida > Tenrecidae > Tenrec > Tenrec ecaudatus. Next base: position 100,788,780 of record NC_134532.1, on the reverse strand, counting down.
TGCATCCCTGCAAAGATCCGTGGGTAGGGACCCTTAACAGGCAACATGTGTCTCTTCTCACCCCATTCCCCGCCTCTCCCCTCTTTCCTTTCTTGTCTCTCTACCAAACAAATTACTTTTATTTTATGGGTCTCCACACTCCGGTAGAAGGCTCAACTTTGACTAAAACTTCCCTGGAAGAATGCTAAATCATTAAAAATAAATACTTTTATTGGGGGCACTTACATCTCTTATCACAATCCATACATTTCTCCAATGTGTCAAGCACATTTGCACATATGCCACCATCATAATTTTCGAAGCATTCTCTTCCCACTTGAACCCCTGATATCAGCTCCCCATTTCTTCCCCCTCCCTCCTTCCATCCATCACGAACCCTTGATAATTTATACATTATTTTTTCCATATCTTACATTGTCCGTCGTCGCCCCCACTCACTTTTCTGTTATTCATCCCCCTGGCAAGGGGTTCTAGGTTGATCTTTGTGATCGATTCCCCCTTCCTCCCCACACCCTCCGCTAATCTTCCTGTTATCTCTACTCTCCTTGTTGGTCCTGAGGGGGTTATCTATCCTGGATTCTTTGTGTTGTGGGTGCTTATCTGTAGTAGTGTTCATGCTTTGGTCTAATCTGATTTGTAAGGTAGAATTGAGGTCATGATAGTTGGGTGAAGGAAGCACCAAAGAGCTAGAGGAAAGTTGTGTGTTTCATTGGAGCTATACTGCACCCTGACTGACTCATCTCTTCCCTGTACCCCTTTGTGAGGGGATTTCCAATTGTCTCCAGGTGGGCATTGGGTCTCCACTACATGCACTCCCTCATTCACATTGGTATGGTTTTATTCTGGGTCTTAGATGCCTGATACCTGATCCCATCGACACCATATGATCACACAGGCCGGTGTGCTTCTTCCATGTGGGTTTTGTTGCTTTTGAGCTGGATGGCCACTTGTTTATAAAGGCCAACAAACAGACTTTGAACTATTTACAGGATTTTCCATTTTTGCCAGTGGCTTTTGTTTTGTTATTATTATCTTGTTCTTTTCATATCTAAATCACTTATCCCACCTATCTTATCTAGATAGACATGCAGATACATTAATAAATCAGAGATGAAAAGAATGGAACCAATGGTTCTGGGGGGATATGAGAGAAGGGGAGGTGGGAAAAAGGAAATGGGGGTGGAGACCAACCCAGGGACAAGGGAACAACAAGTGAGCTAAAATCAATAGAAGGAAGGTTGTAGGATGCCTAGTGGGGCTCAATCAAGGGCAATGTAACAGTGAGGAATTACTAAACCTGATGAAGGCCAATTACTAAACCTGATGATGGTGGGACAAGAGGGAAGTAAAAAGGAAATACAGAAAAAAACCAGGAGGCAAAGGACATTTATAGAGGTCTAAATATAGGCATATATATATATATATATATATATATGTAATGAGAGGAAAATAGAACCATGAACTCATATCTACATGTTAAGAATTAAAGTGGCAGATGGATATTGGGCCTCAACTCAAGTACTCCCTTAACACAAGAGCACTTTGTTCTAACAATCCAGCATTCTGTGATGCTCACCTTCCTGACATGATCGCTGAAGACAAAGTGGGTGCATATGCAAATGTGGTGAAGAAAGCTGATGGTGCCCAGCAATCCAAAGATGTAGCATCTGGGGTCTTAAAGGCTAAATAAATTTTTATGATGAGTTGTAAGACACCCAGTTGGCTTCCTTGATTAACAACTATATGATGATAATAATAAGAAGAAGGTGGTCACATAAAGAAGTGTCATCCAGTCAGGCCTTTGGATATTCAAGTTAAAGTAATGGAATCAATGATCTTCCTTGCATTGTTTTCTGTTTAAACCGAGGAGGGCTGATTTGGAAAGTTACCTTAGTCGGGGTCAGGCTGAGTCTCAGGCTGCTTTATAGCCTAGTGTCCTTGCAGGAGGATTCTAGAAACATTTGAATGTGCTGGGCCCTGGATCAGGATTATGTCTGTGAGGCACAGTGCCCATAACTTGGGAGGAGATTGTCAACCTCTGGGTGCATGAGTAGCATGGGCAGAGATTTCTGGATTGCAACTGGGTTTACCTAAGGCTTTATCAAGCTGGAGCTGAGAGTCAAAGCCTTAAACTGTGACCCAAATTGGCATATGATTCTAACCTTGTTTGCACCATTCTCTAGTTGTTTCATCTGTGATCATACCTTCCTAGCAAGCCTGAAAGCGTCTGAAGACAGAGAGAATGCTATTTTTGATGTCCCCAAAGCATCTGTCAGAGTCATGGGCTCACTATGTTGACTGACTAATACCCACAGCTAGCAGTGACTGCAGCTGCAAATAAAGGAAAAAATGGCTTTGGTTTCAAGCCATAAAAGAGTGTGTCATGTAGTCATGCCCCTGTGGTATTTCATTGATTCACTGAGATAGAAATACCATATGAGGCAGAGCTAGCCAGGCCCACTGTTTCTGGGTGTCTTGTGGCGGAGACCTAAGAGGCTAGTGGTTGGATTAGGGGTCAGGGACTTGGTGAAGGGGCCCCAACTTGTGCTGAGGAAATGGTACCAGCAGAAGCTTTCTAGGGAGGGCATCGTCAATAAGACCTGGCCCTGAGAGTAACCCTGGAGTCTTGGAAAGCTGTAAAGTTTCTATCCCTCAGTTGTCTGCCAGCATTCATTCATTCGTTCATTTGTGTCCTCTTACATTTGTATGCTAATATGGTATAGTGGGTAATGTGCTATGACTTCAAAGTTGAACATACATGATCTTTCCTTCCAAAGTTGAGACAAACCTTTGGGAATGATAAATTATAACAGCAAGCACAATACCATAGTAGTATGGCAGCAGAATGTAATGAAAAGGAGTTCACAGTCAAGTGGGGTTGGCTTTGAATGAAGGCTTTTCCTCCTGTTTTTGGTTATATGACCTAGATTCATTTTGACCTTCTATGCGTCACTGTGAGTCGTCATTGACTTGATGGCAGTGGGTTTCTATTTCCTGATCTATGGAGGTAAGTATACCACATCTCAGTTGCTGTCAAGTTAACTGTGACTCATCATGGCCCCATGTGTGTCAGAATAGACCAATTCTTCATACGGTTGACTGTGTTTATGAAAGAACATTGTCAGGCCGTCTGTCCAAGAGAGTGTCATGCAATCACACCTCTGTGAGGGGCACCTCTGAGAGAACTCAAGCTGCCAGCCTTTTGGTTGGCAGTTAAATACATTCACCACCTTCACCATGGGGGACACTTACTTACTTACTTACACTTATTTATATCACTTACCACACTGGGTTGGTGAAAGCATGAAATGAGAAACAAGTATAATAACCCCTCACACAGGACATGTGATAAGCCCCAGGCAATGTGTGATGCTTTCCTCTGTAACACTGGCATGTGCAGTATCAGGGCCATGAGAGGAAAGAGCCAATAGCTGCCTGAGAAAAAGCGGGGTGATTTTGGAAATCACACTTGCTTGATCTTGAAGAAGAAATGAATTCTTTATTCAAGCATTGTTCAGCAGATATTTGCCCAACACACACACAATGTGCCAAATCTTATACCAAATCTCGGGGATCTAATGATGAATGAAACAAGTATGCTGGGCCTGCTAGCATTTACTTCCAGAGAGAGAGAGAGAGAGAGAGAGAGAGAGAGAGAGAGAGAGAGAGAGAGAGAGAGAGAGGCCAAGGGAAGAGTGCAGATACAATAATCCTGAGCAGGAATGCTTAGATGGAAAACCATGATTTTTCCAACTATATTCCAAGCCTTCAGGCAAGCGCAACAGGCAAAGGCAGCCTGAACTAGGCTATGATGTCTTTCTAAATCAACTTCTTTATTTTAAACATAAAACAATACACGTAAGATCTTCAAATTTTGCTTCCAAAGCTAAGCCCATTGTCATCAAGTCAACCCTAAGTCAGTGTGGCCCAGGTTTTTTCTCGCCAGTGCTGCTTGGTGGATTGGAACTTTCCATCTCTTTTGTAGTAGATGCTGTGATTCAATGACCATTTTGTGTGTCTGAGTGTGACTGCATTATTGGTTTATTTATATTTAGCAGTTTTATTGACACATAAGTCACATACCATCCAACCCAATGGTTTAAGCATAGCAAAAACAGTTGCGCAATCATCACCACAGTCAACTTCAGGAGAATTTCTCCACTCTTATACTTATGGTTAGCTCCCCTGCCATAGTCCCAAGAAATGTTTAAACCAGTTACTGTCTCTATAAATTTACCTATTCTGGATTTTCTATAGAGGAAAACATACAAAAGGAACCAACAACACTAAAAATTTAAAACAGAGGAAAACTTCAATAGAAAAAAAAGCAGAAAATCCAAATGGGTCAGAAAGGAGAACAAATGATAAGGTGTTACATTTTAACCTAACTCCTTCGGCATGAATTCACCTTCCAATGCACTCTTACAGATAGCCAGGGTATCCGCATCCCTGGTCAATGGTCAGAGAGACTTCACCAGAAGCTTAATCCAGATGGGACCCTGCAAATGGATGTTGGCCTTCTCCTGTCATCCATAGCCTTCTGCAAACTGGGTGTTCAGAATTCAAGCTCTAATCCCTCCTCTAGTCTTTGACTTTATTATTTACATTCTTTGGATCACACTGACTAGTGTTCTTCTTCTATGTGCACTAACACCTCACTCAGATGACTGTGTATTTTAAGACAATACTTTAGAAGCCCAGATTCAGTTCTTTCTGATAGCCCCTTGTGATTCCTTTGCCGTGCCCTCCTAGAGCACTCATATCTTCAGTGGTCTCTTCATGAGAGCAAGTACTGGGTAGGGCCACAGCATAAGAACGAGTTGTTTGTAGATTAGGGGTATGATGAAGTCAAGCTCAAAAGCCTATTCATAGGCCTTTGGTTTATACGTGTCCCTGGTCCACTTCAGAGACGGCATAGTCTTTTGTTAGGGAATACTGTCAACCATGATATTATCAATAACTTATCCAATGGTATCGAATTAAAAACTTTGTTGACAACAAAAGTGTGCATGTATAGGACAGATTTTAGGCTAAAATACATGGATTTTTGACTTTTAAAAATTAAAAACATAAATGACCGGACACTATTTATATAAACAATGAGTTAGGGAAAAGTTTTTAATAACATTCATTCACACTCATTTTAATAACATTCATTCACACTCATTCATTCACACTCATTCATAACTATGCCAGTTAGGCTAAGACATTTCATTAAAAAAGCATGGAGAGTATTAAGATATCAAATATGTGATAGTCTTAAATTGCCATTCATTCATCACCCTCAAATCAAAGATATTTGAACCAAAGTTCAATGGCTTCCAAATCCATAACCTTGGATAGTAGTCAAGTGCAGCTTCTCACACTAAGGTGTTTCAGTCGTAAATCCAAGGGCTTTGGGTTCTCTAATCTACTACTGGTGTGTTTAAGATAAACTTTGGTTCACTTAATGGAGTTTCCAAATAAGATCCTTTCTGGCGTGGCCTGTGGAGAATCTTGTGCATCTCAAGAGGACAGAGTCTAAAGTCCCAGTTTTCTATGGCACTTGGCCTGGTCCAGTCAAAAGTTCCCGACGAGGAACTGACTACCACGCATATTCTCCCATTAAGGATCCTTATAAGTAATGTTAAGTGCTCTCCCCGATGACAGATTCCCCGACCAGGTTTACCCATCAACAGAAGAGAAACCACCTTCTCTGAGACACACTTGCCCCCCTCCCCCACCTCTGGACTCGAATTTCCATTACGGTTCCCTGAACCCCCTTGGAGTAGTGTCTGTTGCTTTGGCATGACCCTGAAACAAGGTTACATGGCAGGAATTGATTGGTCTTCCCCCTCTCTCTTCTCCTGAACCCAGCTAGAGTGAGGCCTCCTTGGTCCAAGTGTTTTTTAAGATGTACAAATAAGAGGGTAATCTATTAGGCATGAGTACTGCCTTGTTGCTTGGAAGATTGGATTAGAAGATTACCTGACCTGAGATAGATGCCTGCCTTTGTCTTGGTGTATATCCTGGTAGTAGTTGAGTCCTACATTTGTCCCTTGGTGATTGACTAACTTCACTCAGCAAGCATAATGATTTCCAGGTTCATCCATGTTGTGGGGTGTTTCATGATTTCATCACTGTTTTATAGCAATGCATTTTATTCCATTGTATGTATGTACCAGAGTTTCTCTGTCCATTCTACTGATTGGCAGTTAGACTGTTTCTAGCCTCTTGCTATAGTGAACTGTGCCGTGATAAAAATGGGAGAGTATTACTTCTGCTCATGTGTGTCCCTTACTACTATGGGGTATTCCCAGCAGAGAGATTGCTGAATATATGGGATTTCTATCTCTCATTGATTTGGGTAGTGCCATATTGCTTTCCACAATGGTTGTACATGTTTACAGGTCCACTAGAAGTGGGTAAGATTTCTAATCTCTCTGAATCCTCTCCAGCATTTGTTTTTATCTGGTGTTTTGAATGAGTCCATCGTTGTGAGTATAACATGATATCTCCTCATTGTTTAGATTTGTATCTCCTAGATGGCTAGTGATCCACCTTATTTACTTTTTATCAAAGAAGGCAACTGTAAAACCGACTGTTCATCGCAAACATCAGTTGAATGTTCTTCCATGGAAGTTTTAATAAACATTGAGTTTTCTACCAACTTGGAGACTCTTAGAGAAAGGAGTGTGTGGTAGTTACATAATCTGTTGTCAATATGAGACTTAAGAGTGAAGGGGTGGAGTCTAGCTTGTCAAGTTGCAGCTTGATGACCTCATTTGGGGGCACTAAGGAGATAAATGGCTCACTAGAGGCGGGACACAAATGCTTACTCCCTGCGAGACATTCCTGTAGACAAGACAACATGGAGCTACTCTAGAGGCCTGGAGCTGAAGGAGCCATGTGGAGACCCCTGCCAGTGCTGAGATGCTTACAACGCCAGTGGATCCACAAGACTTCTCACTCACTGGCCTGTGATATTCCTCCATTCAGCATCATTGCATGTGTTTCGTGAGTCTGAAGAGGACTTTATAGATTGGTATCAGACATATGGGCAAATATCAGACTTATAGATTTGATCTGGGCTGGGATGTTTTCTTAATGTACAGTTACTCTTTATATAAAGCTCTTTCTTATACATATATGAGTGTCTATGAATTTGTTTCTCTAGTCAACCCAGATTAACACAGAGTGATTAAACTTTTGGAAAAAGAGATACATGAAATTTGAGAAAGACAGAAGAGAAGAAGGGGGAAATTTCTGCAAGACACAGAGAGGTACATGTTGCCTTAGCAATTGAGGTGCCTTAGCAATTGACCTTTGCAGAGATGCTGAAAGGGTGCTTTGCTGTATTGTTGTTAGGTATCATTGAATCCATTTGGATTCATAATGATCCTATCTATGCACAACAGAATGACAGAACAAAACACTGCCTGGGCCTGGGCCATCCTCACAATGGTTGATATGTTGAGTCTCCTGTTGACAGTTGCAGCCACGATATTAATCCATCTTATCAAGGATCTTCTTCTCTGCTGATGCCCGTCTACCTAGCATGATGTCATTTTACAGGGACTGGTCTCTCATGATTATGTGTCCAAAGTATGTGAGAGGACGTCTTTCCTTCCTTGTTTCTGAGGAGCATTCAGGTTGTACTTCTAGAACAGAATATTCTTCTGGAAGTTCATGATTTATTCAATGTTCTCTGTCAACACCAACATTCAAATGCATCGATCCTTTGACAATCTTCTTTATTCATTGGCCCACTGCCACTGGGTCAGGTTCACCTTAGTCCTCAAAATGATATCTTTGCTCATTAACACTTTCAAGAAGTTTTGTTCTACAGATTTGCCTAATGCAATATGACATTCAGTTCCTTGACTGTTGTTTCCACTGAACGGTGCTGGGGCCGAGATAAATAAGAGGCTTCGGTAATACTAATATCTGTGCTGAGCTTATAAGGCAACGGACTGGCAGGATGTTTGTCCTGATTTCAGCCAGGAAACAAAGTTGCAAAACAGGCAAAAAAATGCAGGGAAGACCATTCTAAACAGAAAAGGCAATGTATAACATCCTGCAAGCAGGGAAGGGCTCCCTCCATGCTTAGGCAAATGAAAGGGAAGATTCGAACAGGATAAAAGAGGGGAGGATAATGAATGAGGAAATTGAACAAAAAAGGATTCAGGAGAAGTCATTCCAGAAAGAACAGAATGTGCAAACACCAGAAAGGAGCTGACGCCTCCATGAACAAAGAGGTGTTCGTGTGGGCTGCATTTTAGGTCAGAAGAAGGAGGGGTTGAAAGAGATAGTAATGGAATGGGGCTAGGGGGTGACCTTGTGGATAATCTTACCTGTGGGCTAAAGACTTTGAGATTTCGTTCTATTCTTAAGTGAGTTAGCTACACAAGAATTTATGTGGGAGTGGGGCTGCAGAGTATGGAGAATGTAGTCAAAAGTGAAGAGATTGGGAAAAGGGAGATTCAATGGCAGGCTGCCCTAAAAATCTGAGGAAGGATGGCAGAAGCCGGTGGCTGTGAGCACCAGATTCAATAGCTAACTCCGAGCAACAGGATGTGGTAAAATATGACGAGAGGCCTGCAGAAGGCAGGATAAAGATGCAATCTAGACAACTGACAACCAGGTGGAGTCGCTCTGATGTAAGGGGAAGCTAATGTTAGCTCTTGAAAAGGATGTGATGGGAAAGAAACATGTAATTAATCCACTTGACATGGATTTTCTTATTAAAGAAGGATGAGATTGAAGGTAGGAATGTAGTTGTGCATGTGTGTGTGCTTTAAGAAAAAATATCCCTTATTGAGTGGAAATGAATGAATAATAAAAAAAAAATCTAGAATTATCCATTTCAAAGAAGCCTGATTGTAGTGGATTAATATCTATTTGGAAATTTCATTGTTAAACAAATTTACCTCATTAACAAAATCATTTTATTAGGGGCTCATACAACAATCCGTACATACATCATTTGTGTCCAGCACATTTGTACATATGTTGCCATCATCATTCTCAAAACACCTACTCTCCACCTGAGCCCCTGGCATCAGCTTCTCATTTTCTCCTCCCTCCCCACTCCCTCCTCCCCCGGAACCCTTGATAATTTATACATAATTATTATTTTATCATATCTTACCCCATCCGGTGTCTTCCTCACCCAGTTCTTCGCTGTCTGTCTTCCAGGGAGGAGGTTACATGTAGACTTTGTCATCTGTTTCCCGTGTCTCCCTCACCCTCCTTCTACCTTCCTGATATTGCCACTCACACCACTGTTCCTGAGGGGCTCATCTGTCCTGGATTCCCTGTATTTCCAGTTCCTATCCATGCCAGTGTACATCTCCCGGTCCAACCAGTTATGTAAGGTAGAATTGGGATCATGATAATGGGGGGGGGGGGGGAGGAAGCATTCAAGAATTAGAGGAAAATTGTATGTTTCATCATTGTTACACTACACTCTGACTGGTTCGTTACCTCCCCATAACCCTTCTGCAAGGGGATATCCAATTTCCCCCGGATGGGCCCTGGGTCCCCACTCTGCACTCCCACTCATTCACAATGCTATGATTTTTTTTTTTTTTTTTTGGTCTTTGATGCTTGATACCTGATCCCTTCGATGCCTTGTCATCTCACAGGATGGTGTGTATTTTCCATGTGGGCTTTGTTGTTTTTCAGTTAGATGGCCCCTTGTTTATCTTCCAGCCTATGGGACCCCAGATTCTATATATTTTGTCAACTGGGCACCATCAGCTTTCTTCACTGCACTTGCCCATGCACCCACTTTGTCTTCATCATTCGCATTGGGGTAGGCTGGTGTGCTTCTTCCTTGTGGGCTTTGTTGTTTCTTAGTTAGATGGCAGACTGATTGTCGTCGAGCCTTTAAGACTCCTGATGCTATCTCATTTGATAGCGGGGCACCATCAATTTGTTCGCAACTTTTGCTTATGCACCCACTTTGTCCTCAGTGATCTAGTTGGGACAGGCTGGTGTGCTTCTTTCATGTGGACTTTTTTTTGTCCCTCAGCTAGATGGCTGCTTGTTTATCTTTAGGTCTTTAAGACTTCAGGTGCTATATCTTTTGGTAGCTGGGCACTATCAGTTTTCTTCACCACATTTGCTTGTGTACCCATTGTCATCAGCGACTTCAGGTGCTATTTCTTTTGGTAGCCAGGCACCATCAGCTTTCTTCACCACATTTGCCTGTGCACCCACTGTCATCAGAGATCGTGCCAGGCAGGTGAACCTCGCAGCCTGCTGAATTGTTAGAACAAAGTGTTCTTGTGTTGACAGAGTACTTTAGCAAGGGCCCACTGTCCATTTGTTTCCTTAATCCTAAACCAATAAATATATGTGCTTAGATCTATTCCCCACTTGTAGTATATAAATATATTTCCATCTTTATATGTCTGTATTTAAATCTCCATGACCACCTTTTGCCTCCTAGTTATTTCCTTTGTTTCTTTGTACCTTCTTCTTGTCCCACTATCATGTTCTGCCTTCATTTGGGTTTTAGAAATTCCTCTCGGTTACATTGCCCTTGATCCAGCCCTGCCAGACCTCCCACACCCTCCTTGAGACTGATTTTGGATCACTTGTTATTCCCTTGTCCCTGGGCTTAACACCCTCTTCCTTTCCCCTGCCACCCCTACCCCCATCTCCCCCTGGAACTGTCATCCCATTGTTCTCTCTTCTGGCTTGCTTATTCTGCCTAACCCGTCCAGGTAGACATGCTATGTACTATCACAAGATTGAAACTTACCTCATTTTATATGGGCTCATTGATTTAGTTTACTTTAAAACTCAAAGCAGAAAAAAAAGTCTCTGTAAGGTCAGCTATTCAAGTACAGCTTCCTAACACGTCTGCCATCTTCTAGCAAGCCGTCACTCAGCTCTGGGGCCCATCGACTGGCAGGATACTTGTCTATCAGCCAGAAACCGCCCTCCTCCAGTTGGCTTTATAAATCGGACTCTTTTAGCACACACCTCTTTGTGTACAACTCTCCAAGCCCACTGACTCCCATGACACATATTTCCCTCAATCGAACCTATCACTGAGGTGTTTTTGATAGCTTTCTGAGAATTTGTTGAACTGCTTCCAGATTTTTTTTTGCATTTAAAACATTTTCCTGAAATTTTTCCAGATTCTTTTTGCATTTTTCCAGATTTTTTTGTTTGCATTTAAAACATTTTCCTGAAATTTTTCAATTGTAAAGGAGTTTCAATGGAATGTTTATGTATGTTGTGATAGGTGGCTGTAGTAAGTTCCATCACTGGATTTAATGATGGACACATGGAGTAATTACATGCTTTATCCAGTCTTGCACAGCAGCTCGGAGAGACAGAGGTTTGAGCCCAGCTGACGGCTCTCCAGTCCTGGGCACCTTCTCTGTGTGACATGAGGCCCCCTTTTGTTCTTGTTGCACATTTACTTCCTCTAGAAGGCCTTTGGGTCAGTCACTGCCATCATATTAGGGCATCCTGTTGTGAAGTTTTGTTCTTATAAAGAATAATCTGTTGCTACAAAGCTGACCTCCTCCGGCCATTAGGCCCTGCTGGTAACATTTGAACTGCCCAGGGAATGAGGCAGATCGCCAAAAATACACCAATTTTAGCAGAAAACACTGACATCAGCGGCAGCTGGAGCATGACACACTCTATAAACACACTCGTTACTCATCTGCGTGCCTGTTGGGCAAGCCAGGTATGTGGCCCACGAGAACCTCTTGTAGGGGGAGGTTTCCCAGGCAGGCCTCCTGATAGAATCTGAGAGGAGATGAATCCAATGAGCTCAACAGTCAGAGCGGAAGTGGTAGCCTTGATTCCAAAAAGGAGTCCTGCCACTTCAATGGAATAGAAAGAGGAGAAGAGTTGAATGGTTATTAGGTTGGATAGATCAATACAAGTGCTTGGTAACGCAACCTGTGTGCATGGGTAATTATAGGAACTTGAATGCAAATTGGTTGCTGAGATTTCCTTTAAACTATTTAAAAGGTTCTGTCACCCAGCATCTCCTCAGAACACAAGTTCTCAAACTTATTTAGCTTACTGCCCCCTTTTCAGAAAAGAAAAAAATAGTGCGCAGTATCCCTTGGCAATGAAAGACGTTTGTACGATAGCCCACATTTCAGGATAACGTGCTTTGCAAGCACCCCGAATCCTTCCAGCACACCCCAAGGGAAGGTTTCACTATTTCGAAAACAGCCCAGGGCTCTGTAAAATGCAACCTCATGCCATGCTGAATTAAATCATCTGATCATTGTGAACTTCTGAGAAATCTGGTCATCTATCCCTGGGATTGCAGAGAGCTAGCCTTTGTTTACACTGTTTGGATGATTTAACCTTTTAAATGCTGGGTTTTCTTTCTTATCCAAATGATTACCCATACAAGAATGGGATTATATGGATGAGAGATGTAAAAAAAACTTAAGCCTATGGAGACATTTGCTTATCAATAAGGTTTTCATTAGATGATTTGCAGAAGCTGGCCACCAGACCTTTCTTCAGAGTCCATCTTAGTCCTGAATTTCTGTGAAAACCACCCACTATGGGTGACCCTGCTACTTAAAATTCCAGTGTCATAGCTTCCAGCAATGTAACAGATTGCAAGTCATCACAGAATGGCAAACTCGCTGGTGGGTGGTAGATAGTTATCATCGTAGCTCACCTATTACTGTGATGAGTTATGTAGGTTATTTGTCTCAACAACCATGTGGGATATGCCTATTACTCCCATTTTACACATGAGAAAACTGAAGCTCAGTGATGAAATACCTTGCCCATAAATGTAGAAACTATTTGAACAAACATTTTTCTGATTCCATAGGCCCTTCTTTGAGAGCGGTAGTGCAGTGTGTTTTTGTAAGCTTTGACACTGCCTGGGGGTAGATCTTAATTCTGCTTCTACCTAGCTGGTAACTATGAGGTCTCTAGAAAATGACTTACTCACTCTGTACCTCAGTTTTCTCACCTGTAATGGATGTAATCAGAGCACCTACTGAAATGTCCTAATTAATGTTTGCTATTTTATTTCTTGGGGTTCTAATATCCATTGCAATGGTTTCACAGAAACCCACAGACAAAATTCATGATTAAAGCATTTATTAAGGAAGTTAACAACTTGTAAAGCCAATGCGAAATGCTCAGGCTTGAGTTGTTAATCAGCACAGGTTACAAAGTCTGTAAATCTGTAATGTCTGCTAATAAATGTCCAAAGGGCATACCACTTTGCCATAAGTCTCAGATCAAAGGCATTCACCTGAAGCTCTATGGGTCAGCAAACCCAGCTCCCTGAAGTGCCCAGATGCATTCCCCACTGCAGTACGCCTCAGCCCGAAGGCACTCAGCTCTACTTCTGTGGGTCAGCACACCCAACTTCCCCAACTAAGTGCCCAGAGGCACCACTCTCCACAAGCGAGCATCCTGCACAAAAGCATTCATCTTTACTTACTCTGTGGGTTGGGAAAACCCCATCACTTTATTCCATACTCTGGCTCTGGTTTTGCGGCTGCTTTTCTGGTGTTGTAGCGGTCATCTGGATCCAAGAGGCTCACTGCACAGGGATCTGGGGTCTATCGAACGCTCTCTACTCCTGGCTCTCGCTGGTAATGAGACTCCTTCTCCTGATTCTCAGAGGGCTCATTTTATACACAGCAGGACAGCACACCAGATCATCCTGTTCACAATTACTCACAGGAGATTCCTATCAGTATCTTCCACCATCTTCAACCAGACACCTTCAGGGAAAGATTCTGTGGTGAAAGTTAGAGACTTTGTTTAGAAGAGCCACATTCAATAAGTTACTGCCCCTGCACCTGTCTTGAAGGTTCGATGCATTTGTATTAAAAATAGAGAGAGACTAGTGCTTTAAGCAGTGAAAGTATTACATAATACATGGCATTAACATAATTATATCCACTAACATCATGATAGTTCACCAACCAAACTCAGAAACTCATTTCTTTAGAGTTGATTCGAACTCAGAAAGACCTCATAGAAAAGATTGGATCTGCGCCATATGGTTTCCAGTTACTAAGAGTGTGATATTTACAGAAGCAGACCCTTGGTGGCTGGTGTTTGGAACCACTGACCCTTAGGTTAGCAATGACACACTTAACCACTGGACTACCGACTGCTGTTGTCAGTTCCAGATCATAGCAACCCTATACACGACAGACTGAAACCCCACCTTGCCCAATGCCACCCGCACAATTGTTATGTTTGAGTCTTGTTACAGTCACTTTATCCGTCCATCTCCTGCCTCAGGAGCACAATGACGTGTTCTGGAATTCCCACTCTTATCATGGTTATCTAGTTTCTTATGGTCCACGCAGTTGGATGCCTTGGCACAGTCAATAAAACACAAGTAACCATCTTTTGCGTATTCTTGGCTTTCAACCAATATCCATCTGAAATCAGCAATGGTATCCCTTGTTCCACATCTTGCTTTACTTTAGCCACTTCTGTATCTGTGTTGAGTCCTGGCTGATTTAGTCATGTATGCTAACATCAGATTTTTGTCTATTATTTTTTATTTTAAGGTAGCTCTGGTGATTTAGTGGTGATGTATTTGGGCTGCCAACCACAAGGTTGGCAGTTTTAAACCACCAGGTGCTCCATGGGAGAAAAATGATGCTTTGTACTCCCATAAATGGTCACAGTTTTGGACATTCACAGAGGCAGTCCCGCCCTGTCCGATAGGGTCGCTATGAGTCAGAATTGATTTGCTGGCAGTGAGTTTATGGTTGATTCCATCTGAGGAACTCCTTTTATTATTCCCTGTAAGGTGGAACTGTTTTGCTTTTTTTTTCCCACACAAATTTCTTTCATGTGTATTTACCAGGAAAAGTCCTAATCTCACCACATTTGAGGGACAATTTTGATGGTATGTGACTCCTGTGTGGAATTTTTTTAATGTTCTATGTGTCATCCCATTGCCTTCTTTCCTGGGTATTTTCTGCTGAGAAATCAGAAACTATTCTTATTAGTTCCCTTTGCGGGTAAGGTTTTGTTTTTAGGTAATAACCTACTCTCAAGGTCTCTTTCCTCGTCTTTGGTTTTGGAGAAGGAGCTGGGTGGCACTGTGAGATAACACTGGGCTGCTAACTGGTTCACAGCCACCAGCCGCTTTCTGGCTGAAAGATAAAGTTATCTGCTCTGGTTAAGCTTTTCAGTCTCAGAAATTCTACATAGGGTTATTAAGAGTTGGTATCAACTTAATGAAATATCAATAACTAGTCGAATTCCCACTCACCTGTCATTGCCAATTTCCCACTCACCCCCAGCCTGTGGGTTCTCTTTTTATTCTTTTGATGAAAACACCTACTATATAAGTGTCTAATTTTCTAAGCGTTTCCAGTCATCTAATTTGTCTTCTGCTGTTTGCGTGTTTTCATTTATGTTTGATAGTACATTTATGTCAAGTAGTAGGGCCCTTCAGTTTTTCCCTACTTTTACAATGATGATCTTGATAGTTGCAGTTGTAGAGATTTTTGTTTTATTTGTGTTAAAGTGTAATCCATACTGGGAAACGTAGTCTTTGCTCTGCATCAGAAAGTGCTCCAAGTCCTCTTCACTTTTAGCAAGGAAAGTTGTATTCTCTGCATATAACATTACATCAACATGGAATTGCTAGAAATTCAAAGCAGATTCAAAAGAGGATGTGAAACAAGGAATTCAGTGAATGATGTCACAGGGATGTTGGCTAAGAATACAAGATAATAGGGAATACCAATTATACCTTGCAAGTCTGGCTAGACCAGAGGATGGACACTGGTACAGATGGGAACCAGAAGCACAGGGAATCCAGGGCGGATGATCCCTTCAGGACCAGTGGTGTGAGTGGCGATACTGGGAACATAGAGGGAGGGTGGGATGGAAAGGGGGACCTGATCACAAGGATCTACATGTGACCTCCTCTTTGGGGGACAGACAACAGAAAAGTGGGTGAAGGGAGACAGGGCAAGGCAAGATATGACAAAATAATAATTTATAAATTATCAAGGGTTCATGAGGGAGGGGGAGCAGGGAGTGAGGGGAAAAATGAGGAGGTGATGCCAGGGGCTTAAGTAGAGAGCAAATGTTTTGAGAATGATGAGGGCAATGAATATACAAATGTGCTTTACACAATTGATGTATGTATGGATTGTGATAAGACTTGTATGAACCCCTAATAAAATGATTTTTTAAAGATAATAGGGAATACAAGAAAGATGTTGTGCTGTGCAACGCATTTGATTATGACTATGCAAAGCATTTGATTATGTGGCTCCTAACACATTATGGCTAACATTGCAAAGAACACATTTCAGAACATGTAATTTTACTTGTGTTGAACCTTTGCATAGACTATGAGGCAGTTGCTCAAATAGACTAGGGGATAATTGGTTTAAAATCCAGAAAAATATATTTCACAAGTTTGTCTTGTCACCACACTTATTCCATCTGAATGCTGAACAAGCAGACTCTGTGAAGAAGAACCCAACATCAAGCTTGGAGAAGACTTACTACTCAAAGGTAGAGGAGGTCAATTAATTTTAGCTAAAATTTCACAGAAGGTCTGGAAAAGTAGAGAAAAATGATGAGCTCACTGCTAAAAGGCTCTTAAGGTGGTCTTTCTTTCCTAAATTCAGAACTGCTCAGAGGTTGACTCTCAAGCATGAAGAGTCTGAAATGTCATGTTGTCATTGTTCCCGCGATAATGAGCTGTGGACATACTAACGCATGCTATGTGAAGACGGGGAAGAGGGAAGCAGGACCAGACTTCTGACAGCTTCTATTGGATAAAGGGGGGCAGGGGGTGGGGAGAACTCACAATAAACCTGAATGCTTGCATCTTCTGGTCAGTTTCCCTTAGAAGAAACATTATTACGTAAAGCTGGAACAGTAGCAAAGAGGGAGCTGAATGGTTCAACTCTTCATGCCTGTTGAGCTCACCTCCACCTTTGGAGCACGCCTGGTTCTTGCGCAGGGCAGGTGGAATCCTTGGTCTGGGTGGCTTCTCTTCTGGACAGAGTTTGCATGGGCACTGTTGGTCTGTTCTTATTTCTATTTCTGGCTAGCCCACTGAGAACGCCACATTCTTTCCTAGACGTGTTAATACACTCCACTAGCTTGTCCTGGTCTGATCTCTGTCTGATTTTCTTAAATAACTTTGGATCTTTCTGTTCTCCTCTATTAGTAGTCTAGGCGGCGTGATAGATTGGGTGTTGACTGCTAGTAGCAGGGTCTGGGGTTCAAACCCACCAGCCCCTCCTCAGAAGAAAGATGAGGCTGTCTGTTCCATAAAGATGATCTCAGAAGCCACAATGAGAAGTTCTTCTCTGTCTTATTGGGTTGCTGTGAGTCAGAACCAAATCAATGGCAGTAGATTTGGTTTTAATTTTCTCAGATAACTACCTTTTTTCCCTTACTTCCAAGACCCCCAGTGTCCCTGACTCCTACCAATGTAGGGCATCAAGGAAGAAGACGAGGCAAGCCTACTGGAAGAGATTGTGTTTGGGTAATGACAGAAGCAAGAAGATTAGGAGAAATCACCCTGGGCTTGGCACGGAGCTATAGAAGTACAGAGTTCTGCTTCTGAGATTGGGCAGCCAGCCAGAACTTGGGGAACTGCCCATCTTTCCAATCACAATTTTCTGAATGTGACTGATGGAAATGACAAAGGCTTGTAATTAACCTTAGAGTTAACCACGGGAACTTAGAAGACCCAGAACTGTTAGATATTTTTAATATGTGATCTCATTTGATTCAGTCCTATTCCCAACTTTACTACCTTTGTGTGTGCAGAGCTATGAATTTAGCGAGGTGCTCTACTGGTGAGTCAGTATTTGTGTGGTTGTAACGACTAAGCAGGGAAACACATTTTAAAGGCAAAATCTTCCTCTTTGGTGAGCAGACAAATGGATTTTAGGGTGCATTGTATCTTTTTTATATCATGGTATGTGATTGGGGCTAGAAAAATTACTCAGGAAAAATTTGGGAAGTTTTAATTCTCGCTTCTCAGCATCCAGTGGACTCTCGTATATGGACATATGAACAAACAAGCTTACATACGTATTAGCTGTTACCCACATTTGAATATGTCTCAGTATTTTAGTACTTGGTTTAAATTTAGGGAGCTAGAAGGAAATTTTGAGTGACTTTTCACTGACTTCAGAGACTGAAAATACTTCTGCTTGCCTAGCACAGGAGGGTCATCAGGGGAAAAGCTTCCGGGAGAAGGTGCCATTTGATTGGGCTTGCAAAAAAAATATTGATTAAAAGACAGGAGGGACATTCTGGGGAACATAGGGAAGATGCCGCCCACCAATGAGTCTCTTTGGGACCTTTCTCTCTCTCTCTCTCTCTCTCTCTCTCTCTCTCTCTCTCTCTCTCTCTCTCTTTTTAACTGTGAATGTGCCATATATATATACATTTTGGGGGGGGGCCCTCTCTTATCTGTATATTACTGCACGGTTGGCTGGTACATGTTAAAGGTTTTAAAGTAGAGATTTTCAATATCACCATGTCTGGCTTAGGAAGTCAACTTCCAATAGAGGGACTGGCAACAAAACAGTTACAGAACTTCAAGGACCGGCCCCCTTAAGGGACAGAAAGATTCAGAATATGATGAGTCTGGGGGGGGGGGAGGGGAGGCAGCGAGGGTCCCTTAATCAACCAGTAGGAGAGCACTGGGTGCTAAGTGAGCAGAGCTGTCCCATCATCACTCCAGCGATCTTCCCTGCCAGGTAGCAGGTTTGGTGGTTTACTGAGGTGATAAGGATCAAGAAACTGACACATGCACGAGGTCTAAGGAATTGTCCCTTTGCTCTGGAAGAGGAGCTGCCTCTCCTCCCCCTCCCCTCCCCCTTCCCGGGTTAGGTGGAGACGGACACGCTTTGCTTTTAAGGTCAAAGCCTTGGCTAATAGGTGAGAGTCGGTTCTTCTTTTGGCACTGCAAGCCGAGGAAGGCTTTTGTATGACAGCCATATAAAATAGGAAACTGCAGAACACACACACACACACACACACACACACACACACGGATCACCACCCTGGGTGACGGCCTGGAATAGCATAGTTGCTCACATTACACAAGGTCCCCTTCTCGGCACTGCGGTGCGGTGCTGAAATGCTGTTGAGAAATTTATGCTGCCGCAGCCTTCATACCATGACCATATTTTGAGTCCTGTGACCTCATGCCTGTGTCTGTTGCCAGTGCTGGATTCCAGGAGGAAGAGGAAGGGAGGGACAGGAGAGAGAGAGGGGGGGGGGGAATAAAAGTGAGCAAACAGGGAAAAAAGCAAACGTTTAATTCATCTTCACGCAGTTCAAATATGACATATGCACAGAAGGTCCGTGATCTCTCTCGGCGTCTGCTGAGACAGCTGTAGACTAGCCCTCAACACGAAGATCCTGCACTCATTCCCTGGGCCTAGGATTTCAAATGAGGGCAAGCAGAATCTTATTGACACATTCCATGTGGACTTTTTGTTCCACAAATGTTTCTTCATTCTGTCTTCACAGTAAAAACAACTCCAATTTCCTGGCCCCCATGAGATCTACCCCCCCGCCCCCAGGCTTTAGGTACTGCAGAGAGTGCCGTTCCTGGGTGGCCAGGGTGGTCGGTGCCCTGGGAGTGGTGCAGCTGGCTGACTCTCGGGTCCTCTCGTGTACAGTTACAGGAAGAATGGGTCCATTGACTAAGAAAAAGAAAGGAAAATTTTCAAATTCTTATATATGGAAAATTAACCCAACCCACTCCCATTGAGCCAATTCCACCTCATAGGGAGGGACCTTATTTTGGATTTCTGAGAAGGTACACTCAGTGCCAGACAGACTCGTCTTTCTCCTGCTGAGGGGCTCCTGAGTTTGCACAATGCCAGCAGAGCCCGTCCATAGAAAATACCCTAGCTCATAAAGCACACATTTTACATACTTATGCTTTTATTCTTTTCAAATAATAAAGTGACAATTTGGCAGATCGTATTTGCTACAAGTCATGAGAGTTTTCTTGCAATGATAGAAAAGGATAGTCCGGATACATTTTCAAATGTACGTGCCTATTTGAATGCCCATCTTTAGCAAGGCTTTATTCCGGTGTCTATGTTTAGCAATCCCTACTCATGGGTCAGGTGGTCACACTGTGGTGGCTGGCATGTTGCTGGAACCTTTGCCTTTGGTATTGGACATACCAGCGGTGTCATCGGTGGAGAGCAGGTTTCAGAGGAGCTTTCGGACCAGGAAGAAGATAGAGGGGCTCTGTTTCTGGAAGTGAACCCATGAGCCCTTTATGACTTCCAGGGGGGACCTTGTCTGAGAGACTGCCGGATGATAAACACTTCGGGTTGGAAAGCACCTGAAATACAAGCAGGCAATCGCTGCCTCCTCAAAGTCCAGTCGATGTTTAGGATGTTCGTGCAGCCAAGCTTCTGGGACCTTCATTTGCTGAAAAGACATGATTCAAATGGAGAAGAAATAGTTGGTTTAATGAATAGTTATCAATAATTATTAGAATGTACACAGTACAAATGCTGAATCTAGGAATGTGAATTTAGAAACTCTGAATTTAGGAAGTCCTCAAAAAAAGATGCAGAGCACATAAAGATTGATATCTTAGGCATTAATGAACTGAAATAAATGTGTTCTGGCCATTTTAAGTTAGGTAGTCATATGATTTTCTATGGTAGGAATGACAATTCAAGAGGAATGATGTCACATTCATCAACAAACGAGACACTTCAAGATCTAACTTAATGTACAATGCTGTCTTTGATTGGATAATATCTATGTCCCTACAAGGAAGACCAGCTAAGGCAACTATCATTCAAATTTATGAACCTGTCACTAAAGCCAGTGATGAAGAACTTGAAGAATTTATGAACTTCATCAGTATGAAAATGATCAAATATGCCATTAAGATGCATTGGAAACTACTGGTGAACGAAATGTGAAGATGCAAGTAAAGAGGAAGGATTTTTACTTGTCCTTGGTGATAGAAATGAACCTGGAGATTGCATAGTAGAATTTTTGCGAGACCAATGACATCTTCATTACAAATACCTGTTTTCAATAATATAAATGGCAACGATACACGTAGAAAAGAGTCCTGGAGGAGCTGTGGACTAGAATTGGACCATATGATCAGCAGTTCAAACCCACCAAGCGTGTGGGGGCAAGATCAGGCCACCTATTCCTATAAAAATGTATAGCCTTGAAAACCCTATGTAGGGTCACTATGAGTCAGAATTGACTTGATGGCAATGGCTTGGAATTCACATGAACCTTACCCGATAGAATACACAGGAATCGTATTGACTACTACTGTGGGACAAGACAATGGAGAAGTTCAATATTATCAGCCCAAACAAGGCCACTGTGGGACAAATCATCATCAATTGCTCAAATGCAAGTGCAAGTTGAAACTGAAGAAAATTGGAACAAGTCAAAGAGAGGCAAATATGACCTTGGTATCTCACCTGAATTTAGAGCCCATCTCAAGAACAAAGTGAATGCATTGAAAACTGATAACCAGAGGACTGGGGGTGGGGGGTGGGGATGGCATCAAAGCATCATGCATGAAGAAAGAAAAGGGTTGCTGAAAAGACAGGAGAGAAAAAAACACCTAAGTGTTATCAGAGGAGATTTTTAAACTTTCTCTTGGAATGTAGAATAGCTAAGATCAATGGAAGAACTGATGGAAACAGCCAAATAGAGAATTCCCAAAGACAACTCCAGAAGACTAGACTGAGCAGACCCAAACAGAAGAACACACTTAGCATATCTCAGTCTGAAAGAAGTGAAGGAAGAACACAAGCCTTGAGCTGCACTATTGAAGTATTTTATGGGCAAAATATTGGATGATGCAGGAAACAGCAAAAGAAGATGGAAAGAATACACAGATTCACTGTACCAAAATAATTGTTTGACATTCAGCCACTTCAAGAGGTGGTATATGATGAACCGATGGTGTCTAAAGAAGAAGTTCAAGGTGCACTGAAACCATTAGCTGAAGCAAAGTCCCCGAAATGAACAGAGTATCAGTTGAAATGTTTCAACCATCTGACGCACCGCTGGAAGCACGCACTGATCTATGCTGACAAATCTGGAAGACAGCTAACCTGCTAACCAACTGGAAAGAGATTCATATCTGTGCCATTCCCACCGGTGACCCAACAGAATATTCAAATTATTCCACAATATCATTAATATTGTATGCCATTGATATTTTGTTGAAAATAATTTTTAAATGGTTCAAGCAGCACATTACAGGGAGCTGTCAGAATTCAAACTAGATTCAGAAGACGATATGCCACAAGGGGTATCATTGCTGATGCCAGATATTGAGTTTTATTGACTAAGCCAATGCATTTGACTGTATGGATCATAACACACTATTGATAACATTGAGAATAATGGGAATTCTAAAACATTTAATTGTGCTCATGTAGAATCTGTCCATAGACCAAAAGGTAGTTGTATTAAGAGAATAAGGAAATGCTGCCTGATTTAGGATCAGGATGTGTGATTGACAGGGTTGTATCCTCTCACCACACTTATTCAATTTGTATGCTGGGTGAATAATCTGAGAAACTGAATTATATGAAGAAGAATGTAGTGTCAGGATTGATATCACAGTTTATTAACAACTTGGATATGCAAATTGTACAACCTTGCTTGCTGAAAGAAAGGGGGCCTCGAAGCCCTTACTGATGAAGATCAATGCCTCCTGTATGTATTATGACTGTATGCAAGGAAAACCAGCAAAATTTTAAATATCCTCCTTCTATCCATGTCTCTGCCACCAATGAATGGATAGGACCATGCGAGTAGGGTGTGTGTTTAATTGTTAAACCCCCTGGCTATAAGAATTAGCCATAACAAAAGCAGGAAGAGAAACTTCCTGGGACTATCATAGAAGAGCCGGCGAGAAGCATGCTTAAAATCCCCACTTGAAATGGTTAGAATCAGCTCAATGGCAGCGTGTTTTTATCCTCTGGTATTAGATTATTGGATAAGAACAGATAGTGAAATAAAAACAATACTTGAATATTTCCTTTAATGAAATGCTCTTTGCTGATTCTGAAGAAATTGCAGAGTGACTATTTAATCTTTTCTGTTCATAGTGTTCAATATTGACAATAGAATTTTCAGTAAGTCAAGACAATTTTATTTATATCAAGTTTGAATTCACAGGTTGTTTAAATCAATTATACCGGAGAACCAAAATATTAAAAACAAAGAACCTGGAAAAAGACATGATATATTATTTAAATGAACTACTTTCATCTTTTTTCAAAGTTATATGCACTTAGTTTTATGTATGATATTCATTATCAGCCCTGGGTCAAGTCACCTTTGACTTTGGTCTTCCTTGACATTGCTCTTCCTTGATCTTGGCTTCTTCATGCTTCTACCTTGACTATGAATTCCAATCATGTCCATTCCTATTTCCTCCAATCTCCAAAACTCTTTCCTGTCTTAATCTGAATTTCTAGTTTGGTTAACATCAGCATTGGAAAACAAACAAAGTGTCTGACTTATGTACTTATGTGCTAACTACATTGTCTTAGACTTTTCCTGTGTGCATTTCATTTCAAAGAATATGGGCAAGTGTGCTGATAATGGAACCTGTGAGAATGGACCCCAGCTGAGACTCAGGCACAGGAAACCTCGGTTCACGTTCATGTAGCTGCAACTAGAGAGAGTACTTGAACTGCAATCGCAGGCCATGGGATTTGCAAGAGGTAGCATTATTTTCCAGAAAGAAAGGGCTGACAATGAAACTTGGAAATGGGTGAATAAAATTTGCAACAGATAATGCAATAGCTTTTCATTTCTTGGTTTTGTTCAGGAATGCTGCCATATTCATCTTCATATTCTCTTGGCATTGTCTTTGATACTTAATATATATTATTGTTGGGTGAAGTTGATCCTAATGAGCTAAGTGCTTCCTCACTCACTGTGGGTTCTGGTGCTTATCTGTGATTATCAGACAATCATGCCATCTGTGTTCTTGTGGGTTGACTAGAGAAACATTCATAGACACTCATATGTGTATAAGAAAGAGCTTTATAAGTGGTGTTAACAAACTCAGGGACAAGGGAACAGCATGGGATCCAAATTGGTGGTGAGGGGGGAGTGGCAGGCCTGGTAGGGAATGATCAAGGGTAAGGTTACGTAAAGAAGAGGTATAGATGTAACCCAGGTGGGGACGGAGCATGATCGTGGGGCAGGAGGAAAGTCAAGGGAAATAGAGGAAAGAGCTAGGAGGCAAAGGGCATTTATAGAGGTCTAGACAGACATGTACATTCAAATATATATATATATATGGATGGGGAAATAGATCTATGTGTCTATATTTATAGGTTTAGTATTAAGGTGGTGGAGGGACCTTGGGCCTCTACTAAAGCACTCCCTCAATGCATGAATACTTTCTTTTATTAAATTGGCACTCTACGATGCTCACCTTCCCGACACAACTGCTGAGGCCAAAGCGGGTGAACAAGTAAATGTGGTGAAGAAAGCTGATGGTGCCCGGCTATCCAAAGAGATAGTGTCTGGGGTCTTAAAGGCTTGAAGGTAAACAAGCGGCAATCTAGCTCAGAAGCAACAAAGCCGACATGGAAGAATACATCAGCCTGTGTGATCACGTGGTCCCGAATGGATCAGTTATCAGGCATCAAAGAACCCCGAAAAAATCATATCATTGGCTGCACACCTCCGTGATACGATCTCCAAAGACAAACGGGTGCATAAGCAAATGTGGCAAAGAAAGCTGATGGTGCCCGGCTATCAAAAGAGATAGTGTGTGGGGTCTTAAAGGCTTGAAGATGAACAAGCGGCCATCTAGCTCAGAAGCAACAAAGCCCACATGGAAGAAGCACACCAGCCTGTGCGATCATGAGGTGCCAAAGGGATCACGTATAAGGCATATACCATAGTGAATGAAGGGGGAAGTGCAGAGTGGAGACCCAAAGCCCATTTGTTGGCCACTGGAGATCCCCTCACAGAGGGGTTTAGGAGAGGAGATGGGTCAGTCAGGGTGCGATGTAGTACCAATGAAGAACACAGCTTTCCCCCAGATCCTGGATGCTTCCTCCCCCCAACTACCATGATCCGAATTCTACCTTGCAGGACTGGATAGGGCAGAGGTTGTACACTGGTGCATATGGGAGCTGGAGGCACAGGGAATCCAGGATGGATGATACCTTCAGGACCAGGGTTGTGAGGGGCGATACTGGGAGAGTAGAGGGTGAGTGGGTTGGAAAGGGGGAACCGATTATAAGGATCTACATGTGACCTTCCGCCCTGGGGGACGGACAACAGAGAAGGGGGTGAAGGGAGACGTCGGATAGGGCAAGATATGACAAAATAATAATCTATAAATTATCAAGGGCTCTTGAGGGAGGTGGGAGCGGGGAGGGAGGGGGCAAAAAAAGAGGACCTGATGCAAAGGGCTTAAGTGGAGAGCAAATGCTTTGAAAATGATTAGGGCAAAGAATGTATAGATGTGCTTTATACAATTGATATATGTATATGTATGGATTGTGATAAGAGTTGTATGAGCCCCTAATAAAATATTTTTTTAAAAAGAGCATTATATCAAAGAGTAATTGTATATTAAGAAAACATCCTAGAACAGTCCAGATCAAGTCCTTAAGTCCCATATTAGCCCATATGTCCAATATCAGTCTATAATTTCCTCTTTAAACTCACACAACACATGCAATGACACTGGATGGAGGAAATCACAGGCCAGTGGGTGGAAAGTCTTGTGGATTCAGTGGCGGTGGAAGCTTCTCAGTGTAGGCTGGGGTGGGGATGGGGGTTCTCCACATGTCTCCTTCACCTCTCAGGGTTCTGGCTCCATCAGCGTAGCACCATGTGGCTTGTCAACAGGAATGTCTCCCAGAGAGAGTGTGTCCTTCCTCCAGGGAGGAAGACAGGAGTTCCCAGTATCCTCAGGAGAAGGTCATGCCTTCAGGAGAGGCCTCATTGGCTGTAATCTGATTGACAGGTTAGATTCCACTCCTTCCTCAAGTTGACAGTAGATTATGTAACTGCCACACCATCTAAGATAGAGGCCTAATTACCATATTCTTCCTGGGGCCCTACAGATATCCTGGGGAAAGAAAAAGACTCGTGCTATCCTGGTGCAGGAAGGACTCTTTACTTGGTAAATGAATGAAATAATCTCTTGACACTTGCAAGCAAGTTTTACAGGTCTTTTAATTCTTTTTATTTTGATCATTTCACTCTTTCTCTGTTTATCATTATATAGCCTATTGTTTAGATTCTTGGCAACACAGAAGCCCACACTGACAGACTATGCGACTGCACACAGACGCTGCAATGGCTGCACCTGGATATGCTGTTGGTGCCATTAAGTCGGTTCTGACCCACAGCAGTCCTAAGAACGAAGCATTTCCCACTCCTGTACTGTCCTCAAAATCATTGCAAGGTGTGAGCCCATCGTTTTGATCCATGTCATGAAGCATCTCCTTGTCCCTGATCCTCTACTTTACTGACCATTATGCTCTTCTGCAGGGACTGGCATCTCCTGATAACATGTCCAAAGGGCATGAGATAACAGAGTCTTGCCATCTACACTTCTAAGGATCATTGTGGTTGTACTTCTTCCAAGAGAAATTTGTTCTCCTTCAGGAAGTTCATGGTAAATTAAATATTCTTTCTAGTCCATAATTCAAATGCTTCATCTTTTTTGATCTTCTGTAATCACTGTTCGGCTTTCATATGAGGTTATTGCAAATATCATGGCTTAGGTCAGTGGCACCACAGTCCTCATGGGAGCATCTTTGCTTTCTTTTTTAATGCTTTAAAGAGATGTTTTACAGCAAATTTGCCCCCTGCAATATCATTTGTATTGAAAGAATATTGAAAGTATCATAACTGCCACGAACTGTTTTGGAAGAAGCACAGCCAGAATGTTCCTTAAAGGCAAGAATGACAAGACTTCATCTCATGCACTTTGGACATGTTGTCAGGAGAGACCAGTCCCTGGAGAAGGCATCATGTGTGGTACAGAGGAGGGGCAGTGAGAAAGAGGAAGACCCTTGATGAGATGGATTGGCACAGTGGCTGAGACAATGGGCTCATTTATAAGAAACGTTAAGAGGTCAGTGAAGGACCCGGTGTCTTTTTGTTCTATTGTACACAGGGTTTCTATGAGTCAGACTGACTCAAAGACACCCACGGCCAACAATAAATAATGTGACTTCTTGACCTCAGCTCCCCTGAGCGTGGATTGTGGATTCAAATAAAAGGAAATCCTTAACCATGTCAATCCTTCCTCTGGCACTGTTTCCCAATTACCAAGGCCATATTTCCCAATTAACAGTTCTTTTTCATTTCCAACTTTTATATTGCAGGTACCAGTAATGATCAATGAATCTTTTTTAATACTAGTTTTTAGTGACCTATAAGGCACATATATAGCTCAATCCCCTCAAGAAGAGTTGGATAATCATCATGATCAGTTTTAGAACACTTTCTTTATTCTTGTACTCATCATATTAGCTTCCCATTTCCTCCCAGCCTCCTTGGCCACAGCCCTGAGGAATCATTAGTCCAGTTGCTCTCTCTATAGATTTACCTCTCCCAGATTTCATGATCAATGAATCTTGGTTCCATGCTTGATTAATTAAACAGCGCAGAATATTAGAATGGTCTTCAGTTTCCTCATCTCTCATATTAGCGATTGGTGTGTAAATTTGAACAACGGTCCTATTAGCTGGTGTTTGTTACAGGTGTATGGAGATTATCCTGTCACTGATGGATTCAAGATAGATTTTGAACATTTTTATGTGACAACAAATGTGATGCTGTTCTTCTTCATCTCATCCTTCCTGGCAAAGTGGGCCACATGCGTGTCCAGTGAAAAATGTCCAGAAGCAATGCATTTCAGCTCTCTAATGTTTACCATCTCGGTGTTTTGTCTCATTTTTCCTAACTTCCAGTTTCCCTCTAGTCATACTTCATGCATTTCAAACTCTGACTAATAATGCATATTTGCAACTATGTCTTCACCTTTTGTATGTATGAATGTAGCATGCTACATCAGCCGAAGGCATCCCGAAAAGCTTTAGTCCACCCACATCAGTAAGATCTGCTTTACTACTGGTCACGATCATCGACACATAACTGCCCCTGCTGCCCCGATCAGGGGGATGAACAACAGAAGCTGTCGTGGGGAGGAGACAGCGGTTGGTGTAAGATAGGAAAATAATAATAATTTATAATTTATCAAGGGGCCACGAAGGTGGGGGGGAAAGAGTTGACACCAAGGGCTCAATGGAAAATAAATGTCTAGAAATAATAATGGCCACATGTGTACAAATGTGCTTGATAGAATTGATGTATGGATTGTTACAAGAGCTGTCAGGCCCTTACTAAATTGTTTAAGAAAAAGATCACCCTGTTTTAAAGAGGCATCTCTCCTTAGCCGTGTTCTGAGCGCCTTCAAACATGGCCCATCTGCCAGCACTCTATCGCATAGTGTTCCACTGCTGTTCATCAGGCCAACATTTTGAGAACAGATAATCAAATCCTTCTTCCTGCTCTGTCTTAGTCTGGATGTTCTGCTAAAACTTATCCATCTTGGGCGACCCTGCTTATATTTGCAATATTGGCCATCATCTTACAATGTGTCATGCTGTGGTGGCTTGCATGTCACACACAGGTGCCATAGTGCTAATGGGGGCAACACTGTGTTGTGAAAAGATAATTTGTTCAACAAACACTTTCTGAAAAATTGTATGCTAGGCTCAATGCCTTTGCCCCTTGAATTCTCCCCAAGATGCCTTGTCTCCTATGGCCCTGCAATGGCCTCCCAGTGCAGGTTGTTTACTATAAGCATAGTGCACTCACTGCCATCGAGACAATTAGGACATGGTAGAACTACTCCGTGTGGGTTTCTGAGACTGTAACTCTGTAGGGAAGTAGAAAGCTTCACTTTCCCCACGTGGAGCTGCTGGTGATTTCAAACTAAAGGTGATTTCAAACCAGGACTCCTTCTCCAATCATAGCAGGTATCGTGTTTGACGTACTTATCTTGATATCTTGTCTCTTGTCAAATGTAAGTCTCTTGAGGACGATATTTACTATTGTGTTTCAGAGCCAGCATGTAAATATGTAACATAATCACTTAACCACTCAATAACACGAGATAACAGAAGGGAAGCCACAAGCTTCCACCCCGTTCCTTGCATACATTCAGCACTGTTGCTTGACTGGCTGGAAAGAGAGGGAGTAGCTGAGGCTTCCTGCATCTCTGCACGGCTCTCCTTGGCTGGCTGTGGCCCAGGAATCTTTTGGCAGATAGTGACATTCATGTGGGCTCTCTTCCGTGAGAAATAAATAGGAAGATTCGTTCATCACTGCAGCGAGCACGACCGGTTTAAAAACGCATCCACAGAGCACTTACATGGACACAGAGGGCTCTTGGCATGACCCTGATTTCCCTTCCTGAAGTACAGGCTTTAGAAACCCCTCCCACAGCCCATTGCAGCTCCGTGGGACCTGCCAAGACAAACACAGCTCACATG
The DNA here is from genome assembly GCF_050624435.1 of Tenrec ecaudatus. Taxonomy (NCBI): domain Eukaryota; kingdom Metazoa; phylum Chordata; class Mammalia; order Afrosoricida; family Tenrecidae; genus Tenrec; species Tenrec ecaudatus. The sequence goes on along the minus strand of NC_134532.1, from coordinate 100,759,246 downwards.
CATCTCAGCAGCACCCGTGGAAGTGCCTCAGCTTCGGCCTCGCTCTTCTTCCACTTACATGTTTATCTTCATAAATCACAAGCAAGACCATACATTGTTGACTTTTGTGGGGTTTCCCGATCGCCCTGTGACCTTTGGCCTCGTGGGGCCAGAGGACGGAGTGAGTCTGGGAGCAGCGGCAGCTGCGTACTGAGTCATGGCATGACAGTTGTCTTTGCCAGGGAAGACTCTGTTGTCCCGGCTGCCCAATAGTCAATAGGGCCGATTCCTTCCCACAAATACAGTGGGAATTCCCTACTTCCTACGTGATAGTTTTGTAATAACCTCAAACCAGAAAGAGATGATGAAGAAAGAATAAACAAAGTACCATGTTTAGGAGTGGTTATTGGTCTAGGCATATAAAAATGTGTGAGACAGACTTTCGGATGCATTGACTTTTCTCATGACGTTCTACATTTACCTCAGATTGGCAGAAGACACACGTCATGTTACAGATGACACAGAGATCTTTGGGTGGTAGTCCCAGGGTCCCAGGAACTAGAGCCCAGGTTTGGAGACTGGACTGAAGCTATTTCCCAAGCAACAATGACAATCTAACCCAGAGAGGTTCTTCTTGCCCCTTGTGTCTTTCTTCTGCACAAATGACTTTGAATTGCAGAACTGATCTGAAAGGGCTTCTCCACTTGCCCCAGGCTGTCAGTCATCTCATGTCTGAATTCACGGTTGGCATTAGTCGTGCTGAATCAGCACATGGTTCTGGAACGGGAGCCTGTCCTGGTGTCTGTTTCCTCTCCTAGGCTAGACCTTAGTTCTAGTCACCATTGTATTTGCCTTGATGTCATGGTCTCTATAACTCAAAAAACCAAGAGCTCAAGGAAGTTTATTTCATAAACTCTCTGTTCCTTTAGATCGGTGGTTCTCAAAATGCAGTCTGTAGATCCCTGGTGCGGGTCACCAACACACTCTCATGGAAATTTGTGAGCTCAAGACTATATCGTGGTAATATGAAAACAATTTGGTGTTTCACCAGGTGGATGTTTGCACTGATGGTACAAAAACAATGGTGGATAAAAACCACTTAGTATGAATTGAGGCAGTGACACTCAACTAAGTTAGGAGTGTCTATTTTTCATTACCAGTTTGCTTGATGGAAGCACACACACACACACACACACACACACACACACCAATCTCATGTAAGAGTCAAGCTGTAAAAGTTTCAATTTGATTAAATCTCAACCCTTGAATGTGCATCGTTTTGAACATTCTATGTAGCCAAGAGACGGATACGTGAAGCACCTCATTTGAATACTGAAGGACAATATTTAACCTGAGGGATCGTTTGCATTTGAAGTGCAAGCTGAAGTCACTTGCTTGAAATGGAGCCTCATTTTCACGTAAGAAATTATCCTCTAGAAAGTGGACAAAAGGGGCTTGTTACTTCAAAGACACCGATTAGCAATATTTGTGCTTTTAAGGAAGGGAAAATTAGAATTTGGGGCAGCTTTGACCCTCAAGCCCCCATGGGAACTTGCCAGCTTCCCAATAATTAAGGATTTCTTTGGAATGAGAGCACCCGTGCTATTAGTGCATGCATTATCTTGATGCGGCATAATGAAATACATTCATTTAGGTAACATAGCCAATCAAGTTTCCAATTTGTGGAGCAGATTTTCCAATTCAAATTTTCAAGTTTCAAATTCAATTTCAAATGATAAAATCATCCCTACTGGCTCCATTGGGTATGGGAGTTTCCCAAGTCTATTGTCCGAAGGTAATCATTAAGCTGAAATTCTCCCATATATTCCACTTCAAACTTAACAGCCAACCTAGTAAAGGGCGTTCACCTTGGCAGTTTCAAACACTTTCTAAACAATTATCTACATGAGATAAAATTCACAGCAACGAGCCTCCAACTCTGCTAGAGGGAGGACATAAAGTCTAAATTAATGGTGGTGAAATAATATGGACAGAGATGGATAAAATAGTTACACATGCAACGGCCAGAACCAGTGTACATGAAAAGGACATGTAGAAAAACGTTGTGTGTGTGTGCATTTTGTCATGTATATTTTCACCAAATGCAGAATAAAAGCAACAAAAACGATTTTCCAAATGCTGTAAAACAACAACAGCAGCAGCAAATCATACATGGGTAAAAGATTTATTCAACGTGCAAAATAGAGTAAACTAATGGATTTTAATGTAATGGAACATGAAGAGTGGATTTTTATAGCTCAGGTTCCACATGGCAACTTTTGGAAATTACCTCTTGAAGTATCAGAGAAGAATAGCCCCCAAGTGTGGCTGCAACTACAGATGCGTGTGAAACATAACTGTCTCCATGCGTGTCCATCAACACAGGACAGCGTGTCGAATGCTGAAGATCCCAAAGTCTCCCAGTGAGCCCGCATATTAGAGATGTTTATGGAAATGGAAAACAATGTTATTGTTTTTACCAGATTATCTTTATTTTGGGAAATGTAGTTATTTTTATGAAAGCATTTATGTCCATGTGGAGGGGGGTTGCTATGTTTAAATGGATTATAGATAAAAATGTTAAAATTCTCACTTTTATAATGGGATAAATTAAAATTTACAAGGATGCTTCAAAATTGTCATGAAGAAATAGAATTGATTAAAAATAATAGGGCATTTATGTGAATTTTTGAGGTCCCTTGATCTGTACAACTCATATAAGCAAAATATTTTTCAAAGTGCACAAGTCACTCTTAAGAGTATGAAGCAGACATGCTTGAGAATTTCTGCTTTAGATCATAGTGGTTGCTGTTAGGACCGTTGAGATGATCCTAACGGGAAGCAGCTCTGTGTCACGGTAAGCTGCCCTCATAGGGGTTTCTAGTCCACAGTCCTTATGGAAGCCGATGACCAGGTCTTTCTGAGTGGCAGGGGGTTGGGTTCCAACTTCCAGCCCTTTGGTTCAAAGCCACATGCTTCACGATGGCACCAATGCTGTTGCTTATTGGTCCAGGAGTGAAGAATTTTGTTTTCATTTTTTTGAACTGCAATCCATACTGGAGTCTATGATATTTGATAGTCACCAGTAAGTGACTCAAGTCCTCTTCACTTTCAGCTGGTAAAGTAGAATCAGCCTTAATGATGTGAGTGGAATAAAGCTTTCTGAATGGGTGACATAAAGTTAAATTGAGAAGAAACAGTCGTGTTAGCAGTTGGAATGTGGATTGTACAACGTACGGATCAAGGAAAACTGGAAGTTGTCAAAAATGAAGTTGAAAACTCAACGATCAATATGTTAGGTATTTGTGAGCTGAAATGGAGTGGTATTGACTATTTTCAATTGGCTAATCATATTGAAGAATTAGGAAATCCCATCCATAATCAAAACAAACATTTCAAGATTTATTCCGAAGTATAAAACCATCAGTGTAGAGGACCAGTTAATATGATGACTATTCAAATTTACACACCAACTACTAAAGCGAAAGATGAAGAAACTGAAGGTTTCCCCCAACTTTTGCGATCTGTAAATGATCAAACATTAAACAAAGATACATTGATAATTACTGGTGATTTTCTATAGGGTCGCTGAGAGACAGAATTGTACTCATTATTATTAGCTCCCTTTTTTACCCCCAACTTCCCTTTCCACAACATTAGGAAACTGTTAATGCCATTACTGTCTCTATAGATTTACCTAGCTTGGATTTCATGTAAAGAAAATCACGCAACAATAGCAACAAAGCCCTATAATAACAACAACAAAAATAAAACAAAACACACACAGACAACTTTTAATCCAAAAGAAAACAGAAAACAATAAGAACCAGAACAAATTTTAAAAGGGGAAAAATGATACGGTGCTAAATTTTAACTCATTCTGATAGCAAAGATGTTTACATCCCTGGTCAATGGTCAGAGTGGACTCACCAGAGGCTGAATCCACAGGAGCACTCTGCAAATGGATTTTGGCCTTTCATTGTGATCCATTCCTTTTGCAAACTGGGTGCTCAGAATTTAAACTCTAATACAATTCCCTCCTCTGCTCTTGAATTTTATTGCTTACAATCCTTAGATAGATATCAAAACTTTTGTTTTAACTATTTGGAATGGCACTAATTTGCTTTCTGAATCTAGCAAGTCTACAAAAAAATCATTTAAAACATTTTAATGACATATTTTATTATCAGTACTCATTACTTTACTTAAATATTATATACCGTATATACTCGAGTATAAGCCTATCCAAATATTAGCCAAGGTCCCTAATTTCACCACAAAAACTGCATTAAAAATGTGCTGAAAAACTCAGCTTATACATGAGTAACTACGGTATGTGTGGTTAAGATCCAATGACTAGGCCATTGTGTGAAAACTGGTGCTATGCAAAAATGGAATATGACCCCATCTGATCACAAAATGGAGGATGCCTACACAGCTGCCAAATTATATCATTATATAATAACAAAATCTCACCATTTTATTACTGCCAGATCAACATTGCATAACTGACAACAGATCGTAACCATCAGAGCCAGTGTAACTCACACCAAGTCCCTCAGAGTTGATTACTATCAGACACATTGCATTCATGCACCAGAGTCAACTAGGAGATATCTGCCTATTGCCATAAGTGGAAGTGCCAGCTAACGAGCTGGTCAGTAGGTGGGGGGCACTCGTGGAAGCATTAGTCCTGCTGCACGTGTCGGGGCTATTTTTATACTTTTCATTAAATGGTTCAAGGATCGTGAGCTTATCTTCCCTTTTTACATTTTTCAGGTGTGTTTAAATTTTGATTTCCCCTTTGGCTGCTACTTTTTGTTTTGGCATTGCATCGGTTATAACAATCACATCTTCCTTTACGCAGGATCCCAGCCTGTCTTCACAGTAATAAGTTTATTAGAAGTGAAATAGCAACGCTCATTAGAATTGTGTAAAATTGGTCAAATCGATATTGAGAAAGGATCCAAGATGCTTTTAGTAAAGTACAGACATTTTAGCGGTTTAGTTTTACTGTATTTACTTCACTGTATTTTGACCGCTCAAAAGGTTGCTAGGAACGTACAGGTTCTTCTGGTAACTAAATTCTGATCACATGAGTTCGCACAGAACAAAAATTATTGCGTGAACAGTGGTGAGTTCCGTTCATTAAACACACTTGAGATCCCCAAATACTGAGTTCTGGATCTGTTGTTTTGTTTTGTTTTTTCCTGACTGATTCTGATAAACTGTGCTTTTGTGTGAGTTCTTTAAAAAGTGGAGGGTTCCCCATTCCCCCGCATTCTAATTAAGTGCTTATGCAAATAATTTATCTACATTTCGAACACCTTTGAGCAATCTTTCATAATTGAGTAAAAACAAAAACAAAAAAGAAACCATCAGCAGGAACATATCCTAGCTAGGCTCTGGCCCATCGTGTTTTTCTGAAAGAGCTAGCATGTTTACGTTCTCACAGAGGAGGAAAACAGAGAATACCATTCCATATTAGTGCATGTCGGTCCTCTCCCACCCTGGTGGCTGCTGCACCGCAGCTCACAGCACTTACATTGCCGCATCACTTCTGCTTGCGGAAGCCCATCGGTATGCAGCTTCATAAGAATGCAGCCCATGGCTCCTGGCCGTCGTTCAAAGACAGTTATTACTCTGGGAACATTTCCAAGGTTACCACTAGGAATGCTTTCTACTTTTATGGTGACTCGGTCTCTGAGGGTAGAGACAATCACCCATAGGCAAACATTGTGTCCGAGATCTGGACATACACGATCCAGACGAGAGGAAAGTAGGCTTAGATGGTTCAAACCAATACCCCAAAAGAGAAAAGGCCATTGCACTGGAATTGAGGTACTCAATAAACAGCAACCACAAAATCCTAGTGTTCGCTTGAAATGTACCCATCATTTGATTTGAATATTCACTACAACATGTTTGTTCATTATTTAGATAATAAATTTATAGAAATGCATTGCATATTAATTGTTTATATCCTTATCAATGCATTAGCAGAGAAAACCCTCAATTCTTTCAGGAGCCATGCCCTCTTCCTTTCAGTAAATTTGCCTAAGATAGGTAGGCATGTGAATCATCACCTCATTTTTTTCCTTATCCGTCCATGGCCAAGGTTTCATTTCTTTTCTATTGCTTTCTCGCATGTGAGTTTTCTAAGCTTCTTTCTTTGTCCTCCAGTTCTCAGTTGTCTTCTGCCTTTCTCCTTGGTAGATGACGAATTCGTGCCAATGTCTTGGTCCTTCCTTGTCTCGCTCGTCTGTCTGGGAATATCAGTGTGTGTTGTTTTTTTTCTTCTCCTCCTCTTCCCCCCCCCCGCCCTCCTCTTCTTCCTCCTCCTCCCTTTTCTGTATATCCTCCTCCTTCTCCTGCTCATCTGTGGTAGTTGGACGATTTTATGAAAACTAGACACTCCTGGCTAGAATGGAGCTAAAACTGTCAAGCAAATAGTAGCTTACCGACACCTCCTTGAGGGTGCATTATTTTGTATAAGAGTGAGGCATTCTGGGAACTGCCTCTCTGTCTCTGCTGCATCCACCTTCCTGCCTGATACAATTCTACCTGCCAACCCAACCCTGACTACTGCCAGTGCCCTGCCATGTTTTCACTAACCTTGGGTCCACTGAATTCATTTTGTGTCACTAAATGTGATTATGTGAGTCTGAAGAGAGACTTATGGACTTGAGTTGGACTGGGCTGAGATATCTTCTTGATATAGAACTACTTCTTAGTGTCAAGGTCTGTGTTATATGTTTAAGAGTGTCGCTGGATTTGAATTTTTAGACAACTTGGCTTAACACAGCTTCCTCTTCCTCCCTTTCCTCCTCCTCCTCCTCCCCGACACACTCATCCCCACTATCCCCACCCTCACCTTCATCTTCCTCCTCCTTTCCCATTTTGTCTGTCGTTGAGAAAATTTGTCTCCTCTCTTACCTTCAATGTTTGCCCTTAATTCTAGTGTTCTGTATTAGCATTCATTTGAATAAATAAAACGTTTGTAGTTACTTTAAGGGGGCCCCAGTGGCACAGTGGTTAACGCTGGGCCATGAGCTGCTTGGTGGAAGAAAGACCAGACTTTCTACTCCTGTAAGGAGCTACAGTCTCAGAACTCACAAGGTCAGGTCTACCCTGCCCTTTAGGGTCACTCTAATCAGCGTTGATTTGATGGCAGTGAGTTTGTTTGGTTTGGTTTCTTTGGGTTCTGATGGCTTAATGGCTTCATGCTGCAATGACAAAGTCACAATTGGAAACCACTAGCTTCTCCTAGGCTCTAGGACCTAGAGAGAGATGAGGCTTTCTACTCCTGCAAAGAGGCAGCGTCTTGGAAACAGACAAGGGCAATTCCACCCTGTGCTATAGACATGTCCTACCCTGTCGCCATGACTCCGAATCGACTCAATGGCAGTGAGTGTGGTTTGGCAGTGATTTTAATCAGGAGGGAATTTGATTGGTGCTTGTAGAATCATTGGAAGATCTGGACACACAAGTTGGGTCTCCAGGAATGGCTTCAAATGACTCTGTAGAGCTGATTGCCCAGGGGCAATATAGTCAGGAAGCTGGGGAAGCCCGTGGGCCCACTGCTTGTTCAGGGGTTATGCACCTCAGCCATGATATGGGTGTAAGAAACTGCCAACAGAACTGTCTGACTCAACATAAAAGCATCTTCTAGATCTCTGTACACAAGCGGATTCCTCACAGGCAATGCCTCTCTCTGTTGAACCGAATTCCAAGTTTCACGTGAGCATACTTCTTTGGTATAAAACTATACCAAGTTTTATACCAAGCCCATTTTCCTAGGGAATCAATTATTTATTCCTTGACACTCTTTTAATCTATAATGTTAAAAATGTTAAATGCAAGTAATGTTAGATTCCCCAAATAAATCAGAACTTTCCAATTTTACTTTAAAAAAGTAAAATGAATCTTTTTTTTCTTTTTTAAAGCAGGCATTGTAAAACAGAGGGCAATAGGCAGAGTATTTGGTAAACATTTACATGAAAATTTCTAGTTATATGGCCTGCTTAAATTAGTTAACTCTGAAAGTAAATTGAAGATTTTACGGATAGAAGCTTGCTCTTGTCTTATGTAGTCCTTGTGGAATGAGGTTTGTCAGGGAATGTTCTCAAAGGAAAAGAATCACACTGCACGCTCACTGCAAGTCAGAGTTGGCAAAAGATAAGTCTACTCAATTTTTAATTTGTGACAGATTGGACTATAATATTGACAATGTTCTAATTTCAAAGAATACTTGTATATGACCCCAAAGACTTAAAAAAATGAGAGAGATAAAACAAGCAAGCAAAAAACCAAAACAAAACCTGCTTTTCTCAACCACTGGTACTGGGAGGCTTCCAAAAGTTCATGGAAAGTTCCATTACCTTTGGAAAAAGTTATTTTCAACTTACTGTAAATATTTTGATAATTCATTAATCATACAATTCACTAGCTCAGTCATCTGAAGAAGAGCTGGGCAATCATCACCACACTCAATTGCAGAATATTCTCTTCCCTAATTCATGGTTCTTATCTCCTCATTTGCTCCCAACCCCTGTTGCCATGCCCCTAGCTCATTAATTATTAACCCAGAGATTCACCAGTCCTGGATTTCATATAAAGAAAGGAATACAAAACACAAAGAGGAAGCAAGGAGCAAATGAACAAAAAGGCCAACCCAACAACAGTGATAAAACAAAACAGAAAATTCTCAATAGAAAACTGGCATTCCATGATGCTCACCTTCCCGATACGATCGCTGAACACAAATGGATGCATAAGCAAACATAGTATTCCCAGCTATCAATTGATATAGACTCTGGGGTCTTAAAGACCTGAAGGTAAACAAGTGGCCACCTAGCACAGAAGCATCAAAGCCCACATAGAAGAAGCACACCAGCCTGTGCAATCACAAGGTGTTGAAGGTATCAAGCATCAAGGGACAAAAATCACATCATTGTGAATGAGGGGGAGTGCAGAGAAGGGAGCTAAAGGCCATTTGTGGGCAATTGGACATCCCTTTACAGAACGGCCACAGGGAGGAGACGAGCTGGTCAGGGTGCAGTGTAGCAATGATGAAACATACAACTTTCCTCTAGTTCTTAAACGCTTCCTCCCCGCAACTATCATGATCCCAATTCTACCTTACAAATCTAGCTGGACCAGAGGATGTACACTGGTACTGATGGGAACAGAAACACAGGGAATTCAGGACAGATGAACTTCTCAGGAACAACAGTGAGGATGGTAATACTGGGAGGGTGGAGCAAAGGTGGGGTAGAAAGGGGAAACTGATTACAAGGATCTACGTATAACCTCTTCTCTGGAGGTCAGACAACAGAAAAGTGGGTGAAGGGTGACGTTGGACAGTGTAAGACATGACAAAATAATAATGACTTGTAAATTAACAAGGGTCTATGAGAGAGTGGGGAATGGGGAGGGAGGGAGAAAATGAGCTGATATCAGGGACTCATGTGGAAAGCAGATGTGTTGAGAACGATGATGGCAACAAATGTGCAAATGTGCTTGATACAATGGACATATGTATGGATTATGATAAGTATGGGATGAGTCCCTAATAAAATGATTAAAAAAGAAATCAGATGATATCAAAAATGGAAACAACTTTAAAAGAGAGATCAAATGATAAAGTGTTACATTTTTAACCTAAATATGTCCCATCATAATAGATTTTACAGTGCTCTATATCTAGCACCAAGGCTAATTATATCCCTGGACTATGGTCAAGGAGGATTTATTGGAGGCTTGATCCATGTGGGACCTGTGAAGGAATTTTGAGCTTCCACTGTCACCCACAGCCTTCTGCAAACCTGGTGTTCAGAATTTAAGCACGGATACCGTTCCTTCCTTCTGATTTGGACTTTATTATTTACAGTCTTCAGATCACATAGGCTGTTGTGCTTCTTCTATATGCTCAATTGACACCTCACTTAGATGGCTGCTTATTTTAACACACACGTTTAAGACCCCAGACACTATTCTTTCTGATAGCCTGGCACCATCTGATTTCTTCACCACACTCCACCAGCACTATAGCACCCATATCGTCAGTGATCTCTTCAGGAGGGTGAGCATCAAGCAGGGCCGTGTCATAAGAACTAATTGTTCTTAGATTGGGGCTAAAATGAAGTACAAGCCCCAAAGCCATTCATATATCTATTTATTTTATGATAGAGAGCATTATAAATCATTCTCCTGGGGCATAGGTGGTAGTATTAATAATTTACCCAATGATTTAGAATTTTTTTTTAATTTTAACAATTTATTGGGGCTCATACAATTCTTTTCACAGTTCATATATATACATACATCAATTGTATAAAGCACATCTGTACAGTCTTTGCCCTAATCATTTTTTTCTCTTTTCTTCTTTTACATTTTATTAGGGACTCATACAACTCTTACCACAATCCATACATATACATACATCAATTGTATAAAGCACATCCATACATTCCCTGCCCCAATCATTCTCAAGGCATTTGCTCTCCACTTAAGCCCCTTGCATCAGGTCCTCTTTTTTTTCCCCTCCTCCCTCCCCCTTCCCCCCTCCCTCATATGCCCTTGGTAATTTATACATCATTGTTTTGTCATATCTTGCCCTATCTGGAGTCTCCCTTCCCCCCTTCTCTGCTGTCCCTCTCCCAGGGAAGAGATCACATGTGGATCCTTGTAATCAGTTCCCCCTTTCCAACCCACTCACCCTCCACTCTCCCAGCATCGTCCCTCACACCCTTGGTCCTGAAGGTATCATCCACCCTGGATTCCCTGTACCTCCAACCCTCATATGCACCAGTGTACAGCCTCTGTCCTATCCAGCCCTGCAAGGTAGAATTCGGATCATGGTAGTTGGGGGGAGGAAGCATCCAGGATCCGGGGGAAAGCTGTGTTCTTCATCGATACTACCTCACACCCTAATTAACCCATCTCCTCTCCTAAACCCCTCTATGAGGGGATCTCCATTGGTCGACACTTGGGCCTTGGGTCTCCACTCTGCACTTCCCCCTTCATTTAATATGATATATATACATATATATACATACATATATACACATACATACACACACTTATATCTTTTTTTTTTTTTTTGCATGATGCCTTATACCTGGTCCCTTGGGCACCTCGTGATCGCACTGGCCGGTGTGCTTCTTCCATGTGGACTTATTTGCTTCTGAGCTAGATGGCCGCTTGTTCACCTTCAAGCCTTTAAGACCCCAGACACTATCTCTTTTGATAGCCGGGCACCATCAGCTTTCTTCACCACATTTGCTTATGCACCCATTTGTCTTCAGCGATCCTATCATGGAGGTGTGCAGTCAATGATATGATTTTTTGTTCTTTGATGCCTGGTAACTGATCCCTTTGGGACCACTCGCTCACTCAGGCTGGTGTGTTCTTCCATGTGGACTTTGTTGCTTTGAGCTAGATGGCCGCTTGTTTATCTTCAAGCCTTTAAGACCCCAGTCACTATCTCTTTTGATAGCCGGGCACCATCAGCTTTCTTCACCACATTTACTTGTTCACACACTTTGGCTCCAGCCGTTGTGTCGGGAGAGTGAGCATCATAGAGTTCCAATTTAATAAAAGAAGGTATTCATGCATTGAGGGAGTGTTTGAGTAGAGGCCCAAGGTCCTTCCGCCACCTTAATACTTGACCTATAAATATAGACACATAGATCTATTTCCCCATCCTCCTATATATATTTGCATGTACATGTCTTTGTCTAGACCTCCATGAATGCCCTTTGACTCCTAGCTCTTTCCTCCATCTCCCTTGACTTTCCTCCTGCCCTACTACCATGCTTCATCGCCACCTGGGCTAGAGTATACCTCTTCTCTAAGCAACCTTACCCTTGATCATTTCCCAGCAGGCCTGCCACTCCCACTTCTCTACCATTTGGGGTCCCATGTTTTTCCCTTGTCCCTGGGTTTGTTAACACCACTTCCTTACCCCCCCCTTACCCCCCCACCCCAAGTCCCCCCAAAACTGTCGGTCCCGTTGTTTTTCCTCCAGATAGTTCATCCAGCCTGTCCTATTCAGACAGACCTGTGGAGTCACTAACATGCACGAAAACTAGACAGAGGAAAACAAAGCAACAGTATACAACCAGACAACAAAACAACAAAAACAAACCACTGACAAAGAACAGAATAAAACAGTTCACAAGAGAAAAGCTTGTAGTTAGTTCAGGGATCATTTGCTGGCCCTTAGAATTTTAAAACTATTGAGAAAATGAAATTATGCAAGTATAAGGCAGCTTTTCAGACCACAATTCATGAATAGAAGTAAATGCTCAATAAAAACAAGCTTCTCATGTTTCATTATTTGTATTGTTATTTTTACAGATTAAACTCTTAAGTGACTGGGTACTACACACACAAAAAAATGGTGGTTTCAATCACACTCATTCACAAAGGCATAATCATGCCTCTCAGACTACTGTATGCTACAAGAAAGCAAGGAGAGCATTAAAACAGTAGCTATATGGTAGTCCTGGGCCACCAATCATTACACTTCCTCAGAGCAAGAGATCTGCACCGAAGTCCAATGACCACCGGTTCCATAAAACACACTCACATGTCAGCCCAAGTCCAAGGGAGGGTTTCGCTTGCTTAAGTCTGCTACAGGTGGGCTTGAGGTAAAGCCTAGTTCACTTAATGAGCTCTTCTGAAGATGCTGTGTGCCTGGAAAGGGCAGCGTGCAAAGTCCCAGTAGTTTGTAACACACAGCCTGGTCACCAAGGGCTGCGTACATTCTGGGTCAAAAGTGTCTAATGAGGAACAATATACCAGGCATATTCTCCCTTGGGTTCTAGATCAGTATTAACCAATGGGAGGTTGCGTCACCCAGTTTACCCACCAACAGAAGTGTCATCACCTTCTCTGAGACATCTGTCCCTCCCCCATCCCTGTCTTGACTTGAAAGTTCACTTATTTCTCTGGCAGAAGTGGCTGTTGATGCCGTATGGCAACAAATGAGTGCTCGTCTCCCTCTCCCATCGTTTGGAGAAACTGACTCCAGCGGAGGTGAACCCTTCTCTGTGGAAGTGGCTTTTCAGATGTACTTACCAAAGGAGTGGTATGGGGTTCATGGGCACTAGGCCAGTTCTCCAGCTTGTTGAGGCTGGACGAGAAGATGCTATCACTTGAGAGCAGAAACCAGTCTTCATCTTGGTGTTAATCCTGATAGTAGTTGATTCACCCTATATTTTCCCTTTTGTGATTGACTAACTTCACTCAGCATCATGGTTTCCAGGTGTATGCATGTCATGCAAAATTCCCTTACTTTTTAAATTCCATTTTTTCCACGAACTTTTTGAAGCCTCCTTGTATGTAGACTAATTGAACCAATTTTATCCCCTCTTTGTAGTCCTTCCCATTTCCACCCCCTTTGTGCTACTTGTGGTTTCTTGAGCAATAGGAATAGTTAATGCGTTAGGCTTCTGAGCTAAAGCTTGGAGGTTTGGGTCTACGCAGAGGTGCCTCAGCAGGAAGTTCTGATGATGTGCTTCTGAGATAGGTCAGCCATTGAAATCCCCACGGAACATAACTCCCCTCTGGTACACTTGAGCTCGCCATAGGCCAAAACCACTCAGCAGCACCTGGTTGATGCTCATGGTAGCTACACAATTATTTTCTCTTTCTTTCTTCATGGTAGGATTTATAAGAGGGAAATGTGGCCTCTTGACTAGGAAAACAATTGGTGTCATGGTTAAAGAAACAGACTTCAGAGTCAGACTGCTGGGCTTCAAATTCTGGTCTTATCAGTGTGGTTTTAGGCAAAACACTTAACTTTTCTGAATCGCAAATTGCATACCTATTAAAATGAAGATAATAACAATACACTGAGACGTGTATAAGTGGAAGTGCAGTCATATTCTCTTCAAGGTATTGTAGGTATTAACTGATATAAGGCAGTAAATGATTTACTCTTTTGATTTTTTGCAGTAAAAGATTTAGCACAACAGTATGTGCTCAATAGAAATAAGCTGCTAATGCTTAATTCTTTGTATTATTACTGTGTTATGATATATAATAAGCAGGCCTATCTTCTTCCATCTTTCAGTTATGATATGTGTACTTACTGAGAAAAAGAGCTACGTAACATATCTCCTTTGATCATGTGGAAATAATGCCAAATATCCAGATAAAAATGTAAAACAAATACAGATGTTTTAAAGTATCCGGCAGACCAAGAATTTTTACCATTTTTTAACTTAGCATGTTCTCTTCAAATCTTTGTGTCTGTGTGTATGTATGTATGTATAGAAAACATCAACATTTATATTAACTAGTCCCCTCTTGAGCACTTATATGAGCTCTCTATATATCATGCATGGAGATTTTTACACGTTATTTCTAATCCTCGTTACCCATTTTGGTGTCATGGTGGTTCTCAGAGATGGATGTGGACAAAGTGACCAAGTGCGCTAGGGTATTGAAAGAAAGGCTAGGGATCTGCAGGAGAGACCTGCAGGGAAGATGCCCTAAGCAGCCCAGTTGCTTGGAGGTACAGAGTAAATGGTTTTTGTAGGGCTGTTACCTGAGTCAAGAATTGGTATGTGTTTGGGTGGGCAAGGTTTCCGGTTTGGGCAGTTTGTATTGTCACATGGCTTTCGCGAGCTCGCTCCTGGCCCCTTTCTCAGTGAGCACATGTGCAGTGTGGGGACAAGTTGGAGTGCTAAAACTGAAAGTGGCGTGTGTAGCAAGGGCATCTGGGACACTGAGCATAACTAGTTGGGTATGTGCATCGCTCCTTTATTGCTAGTTGGAACCCCGGGTGGTACCAAGACCATCCTTTTAAGCCACTTCGTGGTCCCAAGTGTTCGTGCCGTGCATTCCTATTAAACCAGTGGAGCCCAGTCTGTTAGGGGTGGAAGTTTGCCATCTGAAAGATAACTGAAGCATAGACTTTATAGGTGGTTTGACAATGGCACCTTGGCTGCTCGCTCCTGCTATGCTGCCCATTTACTAGGTTTGTTTCGGCAACCTGCAGTTTCTCCGTATACTACTTGCTTTCTGGGTTAATTTAATAATTCATACAGTCATTATTCGCGCTATACTATCCCTGAGAGTCATTGTTAGCTGGTATAAATTCATCCATGTGGGCTCTTGGCAAACCCATGAACAATGGGATCAGACCATTGTGATCCAAAGAGACTGAACTGGAGTGTTTCCTTAGTCTGTCTTATTCTGGACATGGGTGAAACCCATTCACTAGCACCGCACCACTGATAGAAGCATGATGACGGCACGGGACCTGCAGTGGCCAGGAATTGAATCAGCTCTCCTGTGTGGAAGGTGAAAATTCTGCCACTGAACTACCGATGCCCGAACTCCCTTGATCAATTGAGTGCATGAGCCTCAATTTAACATTTTAGAAAACCAAATCTCAGGGTGATATCCTAGGGCAGCTAGCTAGTATGAAGTAGAGCCACACAATTGGAAGCCATGTCATTGATAGAGATTCAATATTGTCTATAGTAATGAATTTGTGTGGCCAATTGACTCGTATTATGGGCAGCGTATGTCATTTTAGCAAAAGAAAAACCCAGGAGATAGAATTTGTACTTGTATTTATGTTCCGATGGTGTTGTTAGGTGCTGTCAAGTCAATTCTGAGTCTGAGCACCCCCCTTTGGCAGAAAAGAACTGCCCCGTAGGGTTTGCTAGGGTGCAGGCTGTACAGAAGCTGATTGCGGCTGGTGGCCTCAAACTCCCACCACTTCGGTAAGAGGCTGAGCCTTAACGATTGTGCCAACAGGCTTCCGTAGTCAGACACATAATGTACACTTATACAAATTATAAACGGATATGATTATGCTCGTTTAGGAGAGCATTGTATGCACATTAATAAAGGTTTGTCCTTTATCATCTGCCTTTGAACAGAACCATATTGCTGGTTGATGATTGTAAGGGATGCATGTAAGCTGGATGAGACTCTCTTGTACCATCTTTATTTGGCGTAGTTGTCCAGTTAGAAATTGTTACAAGTTAGCTCTCCAGAACACTTTTGTTGCAAGGAACCCAAGTCAACCGCACCTTGCTATGGAGTCAATCCGCACTACCGTACTTAGCATCGCTCTTTAGGGCCGCTTCTCTTCACGAAGCAGCTTAGCAAAGTAGTCCCGGCACTTGGCTCTGAATGTAGGCATTGAAGGAATGTTAACAGCTCTTCCATCCTCACCAGTCAAAGCTCTACTTGACAAGCAGATGATGAACCGCGCTTTCCCCATGGCGCAACACACGTGTAGATGGCAGACGGCTCTATCAAACGCGGGGTTTGTTCAGTGTCCAAGGACCAAACTTCATCTTGACTCTATAAACCCATGAAGCTACTTACCACTCGAATAACTTACTAGTCAGACAGCGAACCCCCACCTGAGATTGGGTCTTGGTGTATAAAGAGGATAAGGACGCATCTGTTTCATCCACATAATACCTCCTTTGTCTTCCAAAGGTTGGATTTCTAGATTGGATTTTAATACATCTGACCCCATTAAATGAATGATTTAGATGGCATTCTAATACATCCGGCCCCATTAAATGAATGATTTCATGCTTTAACAAAGTGCTTTTTTACCTTTGTGTTCAAAATCGTCCTTTGTTATCTGCCAAGTTTTATTTTATAAGGGAAAAGAAATTCAAATAAATGAAATGTATACAAATAAGTCTAACCTTAATTTAAATGTCATTGTTGGATATCATTTTATCCTTAACTTTTATCAATAGCTATTATTTTTTTAAATTGTATTTTAAAGATTTCTTACAAGAGAAATATATATTTGGCAGTTTGGGTTTTTGGGTTTGTTTGTTTTTTTTTTCAAATTAGGCGAGTATTATTTTTTTCATTTTTGCAGTTGCATTAGACCCTTGGCAACATTATATTCATCTGATATTTTCAAACTGAAAATGGAAAAGTCATCTATGGTTCTAATTTATGGCAATAAAAGGAAGGACTCTTCCAGACCCAAACAATGGATTTCACAGAAGTCATTACTTTGTATCTTAAAAGCATTCTTTGTTTTCAGGAGTAACATTTATAATGTTACTGACTACCTGATTCTAGCCTCTCTGTCCCTCCCAACCTTGATTTTAATAATCAGTGAGGGGCCAATCTAGGTTGATTATATCTAGAATAACATCTTGAAGCATGATTTTAATTTGAGATCGCTTTATGTTCTCTTTGAAAACTACTGAGCTCAGAATATAAAATGAAATCCAACATATTAATTAGTATCTTGGCATCCCAACAGAAAATAGATGGCAAGTTCAAAAGAGCAGTAATTTAATGAACTCTGTAGAAGCCAGTCCTTCCAGAAGAAAGCAGGGAAGGGTGGAGAACAAATCTGGAAGCACAGCAGTGACCATCATTGACAGGGAGGAATAGAAATTATAGTTATAAGGGATATAAGCAGGTATTCCTTCTAAGAAGCTGGTGGCAGTCTTCTGCTAATATTCTTTTTCTTCTTCCATTGTCTGAAGGGGGTTTTCTTCGTTCCCGTCAGCTTGTGCTGGGCCGGTGCTGCCCTTAAAGCAGTGTTTCTGTATTACGCAGCGTGCTCTCTCTCCCTTTCTTGCCCTCACTCTGTCATTTTTGCTAGGATTTGCATAGCGCCAAGTCTTGAATAATTCGTTTCAGACAAGAATATTTTTTTCTTCCTGACTAATCCCCTGTCTGACTTCCTCGTAATAGACTGCCTTGTATTAGTTCAGACAGCTCTACACTTTTATCCCTAAATTGTGTCCCACCTTTCTTTCTTATGGTCAATGTTTTAACCCTGTTGGAAAGCAAGGACTTTTAAAATTTATTTTTCATGGGAGTCGCAATCTTCAGATTGGAACCAGACTTCACGATTGAAGTTCAATAATTATCTTAATGTATTAAAAACTCAAACATCTACTGTTCCCCCTTTTCTCTATTCTTTGTCTCAGATACCTTTAATATCAATTTATTCCACATTCTTTTATTTAATTACAATTAACCTTTGAGATTAGGATAAATTAAAAAGCCCAAGTCCAAGGAAGACACAAATGCTGGTGATCGTCCTATAGGTTGACAGGTGGATAAACATATGTATGGAATTCCACCTGCGACAATGTATTGAAATGGGAAATGCAATGTTGTTGTTTGGGGTCGTCGAGTGGATGGCGACTCATCAAGATCCTCATACAAGAGACTAAATCATTGTTATGTTTGAACCCCTGTTGAAGCCACTGTGTCAGTCCATGTCCTTGTGCTGACCATCCGGTTTACCCAGAGTGATGTCCTTTTCTGGGGACAGTTCTCTCCTGTAAGGCTGTGCAAGTGCATAAGACGGAGTCTCCTCATCCTGAATTCTAAGGAGCATTCTGGCTGTACTTATTCCAAGCAAGATTTGCTTGTTCTCCTGAGAGTTTGCGGCACTTTCAAGATTCTTCACCATAATTCAAATTCTTCACCATCAATTCTGTGGTCTTCCTTCCTCACTGTTCAATTTGCATATATGCATATGAGGTGATGGAAAATGCCACGATTGCCATATAAAGGGACAATGATTCCAAATGATTTCATCCCATGTATCACCAAACTTTTTAAAAACTCACTTTATTAGGGGCTCATACAACTCTTATCACAATCCATACATACATCAACTGTGTAAAGCATATTTGTACATTCATTGCCCTCATCATTCTCAAATAAATTATTATTTTGTCATATCTTGCACTGTCCAACATCTCCCTTCACCCACTTTTCTTTTGTCCATCCCCCAGGGAGGAGGTTACATGTAGATCCTTGTAATGGGTTCTGCCTTTCCAAACAACCCTTGTTCCACCCTCCCCGTATCGCTACTCGCACCACTGGCCCTCAAGGGTCCATCCTCCCTGGATTCCTGGATTGCCTGTTTCCAGTTCCTATCTGTACCAGTGTACATCCTCTGGTCTAGCCAGATTTGTAAGGTAGAATTGGGATCATGATAGTGGGGGGGAGAGAAGGAAAAAAGCATTTAGGAACTAGCAGGAAGTTGTATGTTTCATGGTTGTTACATCGCACCCTGACTAGCTCGTCTCCTCCCCAAGACCCTTCTGTAAGGGGATGTTCAGTGGCCTACAAATGGGCTTTGGGTCTCTGCTCCGTACTCCCCGCTCCCTCATTCACAATGATATGGTTTTTTGTTCTGATGATGCCTGATAACTGATCCCTTTGACACCTCGTGATCACACAGGCTGGTGTGCTTCTTCCATGTGGGCTTTGTTGCTTCTGAGCTAGATGGTTGCTTGTTTACCTTCAAGCTTTTAAGACCCCAGATGCTATATCTTTTGATAGCCAGGCACCATCAGCTTTCTTTACCACATTTGCTTATTCACCCACTTTGTCTTCAGCAATTGCGTCAGAAAGGTGAGCATCATAGAATGCCAGTTTAATAGAAGAAAGCATTCTTGCATTGAGGGAGTACTTGAGTGGAGGCCCAATGTCCATCTGCTACCTTAATACTAAACCTATCAATATATGCACTAGATCTATTTCCCCATCCTCTCTTTCCTTTGACTTTCCCCTTGTCCCCCTATCATGCTCAGTCTTCATTTGAGTTTCAGTAATTCCTCTTGGTTACATTACCCTTGATCACACCCTACCAGGCCTCCTACACCCTCCTCAACACCCATTTGGATCACTTGTTGTTCCCCTGTCCCTGGGGTTGTTAACGCAACTACCTTTTCCACCACCTCCCCCTCTCCCATGTCCCCCCGAACTGTTGGTCCCATTGTTTTCTCCTCCACATTGTTCATCCAGCCTATCTTATTTAGACAGATCTTCAGAGATAATAACATTCACAAAAACAAGACAGAGTAGAACAAAGCAACAAAACAACAACAAGCCAATGACGGAAAACAAAACCAAACACAACAAGAAAGAAGAGCTAGTAGTTAGTTCAGGAACTGCTTGTTGGCCT